>NC_088793.1:182255115-183719281 GCF_011386835.1 Chrysemys picta bellii
CATGTTGAGCAGAGGATTTCAGTTTTCTGTCCACTGTGAAAGGCATATTTTTCCTCAGTAGATACGGTTAATTTGGACCCCATTAATGTGCATGAATATTATAGTCTAAATCATTCTTTCCAGTATCCATTAAGTTGCATTTATTGACACTGAATTTTATCCATTCTCTCAGTTACATCCTTCTGAATTTTATACTTGGCTTACCTAAATAATTTTATGTCCCCTGCATATTTTGCTAATTCAGTGTGCATTCAATCTTTCCCTTATAAATATATAAATTAGTACAAGTACCAATTCTGTTAAACATTGATCATATTGAAAAATCTTCATTTACCGCTACTGTTTCTTATCTCTCATCCTCTTTTGAAGGACTCTCTCTAAGGTTTTCTGAAAGTCCATATAAAATATATCAGTTCCTTCTAAGCTATGCGGCCACACAGCAGCCTATTATGTGCCGAACCCTGGAGCTGCTGTGGCGAGGAGAGATGCTCTACCCAGCCCCGGACCTGCTGTGGGCGGGGAAGAGGCGCCTATCCCGTGGCCCCAGCCTCAAAGCTGCCACAGCAGGGAAAGGTGCCTCTCCCCCCCAGCCCAGGTGCTGCTGCAGGGAGAGAGAGATGGAGGGAGTCCTCTCTCCCCGACGTATCCCTGGGGCAGCCTGCACCCCAAACCCATCATCCCCAGCCGGAGCCCTCACCTCCCCTTCATCCCAACCCTCTGCCCCAGCCCTGAGCCCCCTCCCACACCTCAAACCCCTCATCCCCATCCCGGAGCCACACCCCCAGCCAGAGCCCTCACCCCCCACACCCCAACTCTCTGCCTCAGTCCTGAGCCCCCTCCCACACTCCAAACCCCTCAGCTCCACCCCCGCCACATGAATTTTGTTATGTGCACCAATATGGAGGTGATGTCTGACACATCATCTCCATAATGGTGCACATAACAAAATTCATTCCACACATGCATAGGAAAAATTAGAGGGAATACTGACAGGGTCCCAGGCAAACCTGTACAGCCTGCCCTGAAGCCCATCTGTTACAACTTCACTGATGTTGGTACTTAAACTGGGTAGATTAAGGCTAGCTCTTGTATGTCTACACATGCTGCAAAAACATACCCCAATTGCAATGTAGACATGTTAAGAAACATATTATGTTTTCAGACTACCGTGTTACCAGGTGCTGTACTTTCAGGATGAGATATAGCATATCAGCAACAGGAAGGATCACTGTAAAGTGAATAGAACATTATGCCAGTGATAGCAACTGCTCCTGGTCACAAAAAGGAAAGCCCCCCAAAGTGATTGATATTGAAGATGAGAAATATGTAAGTGCTGTAATGCAGTGAGGACAGAAGCTCTCCAGTGTCACACTCCCTCGAGTGAAATCCTCCAGACACAGACGACTTGATTGCACTAGATTTACACAGTGTAACTCCACTGATTTTAGTTGTTACTGCTGAGTTATGCTAATGTGAGATCAGAATCAGGCCCAGCATAATAAAAGAGAGATGTCTTCTTTAAAAAGTACAAATCTTAAATACAATTCTCATCTCCATATCTTGGGTAGTTGTTGGCAGGTTAAAAGCTTTTTGCCGTCGGACATGTCTTTTTGTTTACACAGGCAGCAAGTAATAAAGGAATAGCATCCAGCCTTGGGTAGAGATTGTTCAATAGTCTGCTTCTTTCTTGCTGTTACTGACTCTCTATAGCCTTTTTAAAAAATCTATAGGGCTTACTCTAGAGCTGACCTTGTCTAACTGTATTGATGGTTAGCAATTGAAGGCTAATTAGAAAGCAAGTTACTATGGTAATTCTTGAGTCATATATTTAAAGAGACAATACTGCTAGAAAACCACTTATGCAGCTAGATTATACAAATTAAAAATATAATTCATTCATATTCATATGAAGTTGTAATATGCAATAAGGAAGTTTTTCCTTTGCTACCACATTTTTACTCTCTTATTTTTCTGTTCTCTAAATTACATATAATTTTAGAGCTAAGGGATAAAAAAGGGTTTTAAAAAAAACACACACAACACGTTAGAATAAATTCTATAAATGACAGATAAGTCAGGTAAGAGATAATGGAATACAGAGTCTTGCATTTCTAGATCACCTTATCAAATACAGCTCAGGTTGCTGGGCTGCAAAGTTTATTTTTTGATGGAAAATTACACAGTGGCCTGTGTAAAAATCATAGATCATAGAAGATTAGAATTGGAAGAGACCTCAGGAGATCATCTAGTCCAACCCCCTGCTCAGATCAGGAATGCCTAGTGAGCAGTTGTCCTTATTTCAACCCACCACCACCATTGACACGAATTGGCAACCTTGTTGGCCAAAGGTTGAAAGGCTAGCCTCTCACCCGAGAGGGTGATCCAATCACACTTGTGAGGCAGTGTAGGAAGCATGCCCTGTCACTGGCTCGGCCTTGCTTCTTCTGGGGATAAATGGAGGACTTCAGTCTTCAGGGCTGCTGGTCCAGTTCCTGTCATAAGTAATACCTTCACTTCACATTATTTTTCAAATATGAGCCACAAACAAAAAAGTCATTTCTGTCACTATTGAGCACAGAACTGCCACTTCCTTCCCTTGTGAAAAAACATTTTAAAAATACATGCACACAAAAAACATGCCACTCATGATATGTATGTGAGCACGTTTATACGAAAAAGCAAATTATAACAAGTTAATGGTCTCACATGGTATATGAGTTTGCTGCTCTTCTTGAAGTGGAGAGAACTGAGAGATTAAATGCATTCAGCAGGATCACATGTCTGTATGGTAGATGGTATTGTACTGAACAGCAGAAGTACTTGAATTTACTGTACTCTGTTGCAGAAAGTTCATATAAAGTCCTTGCACCACTCAAGTCCTTAAATGCACTTGTAGACCAGCAGAGTTTACAGCAGTAGGTGAGCAAAAATGAAGCCACTGTTGTCAACATAAAATTGCCTTTAATGTATTTTCAGAATTAAATGCCTTAGATGCCCTCTTTTGCAACTCAGGGCTTGCATACATGCTAAATTTCACTGGTTTAACTAAAGGTGGGATTTAAAATTGATTTAGTTAAATCACTACAAAGGGTTGTCTGGACTCTTAAATCAATATAAATCTGCCCTATATTGATTTAGCTTAAATCAGTTAGGACTATGTTTAAGCTAAATCAAAATCAAGTCACTCTTAGAAGAGCACCTTTTTAGGGTTTTGCACCATTTTGGAGCTCTGCTGTATGTTAATATTGAATGGGAACCAAGCTTCTAAAAAAGCCTAATATTCCCATAGCTAATTGATTAGCAGCATAAAGACTTCAACCCTTATTTTATTCTATCAAAGAAAGAAGAGTATGTAGCTATTTCTGTTTCTGTCTTTTGTGTACGTACACTTTAAATGTAAAAGAGCTACCTTTCTGGGGGGATGTTAATTAATTGAAAATGATCTTACACAATGAGAAATATACTGTATTTCATTCATGGGAGTTTTATAGTCTTTGTTTTCCTTAATCTAAAATAAATTACCTAGTCTCAAAGTATATGGGTTGCTTTTTGTGTGTGGAAAGTATCACTATTTTTGATTACATGGATGGGTGATGTAGCAATTAGCCTTTATTTTTTAATTAGGCATGCAGTGTTTTTCTAAAATGCATGCATAAAACATTCCTGAGAATCTGAAAAATCAACTGCTCCTATAGTTCATCTGCTGAGTTGTATTTTGCTTTTCTGAATATGTGTGTGTGTGTATAGTACTTTGGGTAACTGAACTTTACTAATATCATGTCTTAGCTTGTCCCATGGACATAGCTCCCACTGCTCATTGGGGTGGTTTAATTATGTTGCTGAGAGAGCTGGGTGGCATGGTCCAAAAAGAGTGATGTTTTCTAAAGTTAAGAATGTCAGTGTAAATACAGACCCCAATCCACTGAAATCAGTTGGGCTCCATGTGTACTACCACAGCACATAAAATCTCCCACAGCCCAAATTAAGTGCTGATTTTACTTTCTCCAACGCAGACAAACACAGTTATTTATTAGCGCTAATTGGAATTTTTTTAAACAAAAACTATTTTTGATTAAAAATGGCTTTATTTAATTAAAATTTTCTCAAAATTGCTGACATCAAATTTATTGGTTTCTCATGAAAAATGTTTGTCTTTTCATTTTTTTCCCAAAATGTTATAGAAAACCTCATTGTTCTACCAGGTTGGTGTGGTGTAAGGATACCGTAATTGGAGTCTCTCTTTATATCTGTAGCAGAAAGTCAGGTAGGAGCGGGTTGGAAAATGTCCTGTGCAGCAGGGAATGAGACATGGCAACATTGGGGACAGTGCTGTGTTCTGTATTCTATTAAAGTTCCTTGTTCAGTGCTATAAGCAAGCAACACTTTCTGTAAACCCTATTGCCAGAAGCTCCAGAACTTGTATGTTCAGCTTTGGTGAATATTCAAAGTCTGCTCATAAACTTGGGAACTTAGTTTTACAGCCAAATTAGAAGAGTAAAAGGTTTTCAGTTTTCCTTCTGAGAATGTACTGTGCCAATATGAGGCACCTGCTGTTCTCAGCTTCACTATTTCATTTAATGTATTAGAATTAGAAATAGAATTTTCCCCTAATGGTGTTTGTATGTGTATGTACTGCTATAGAAAACTAGAGGCCATTCTTGTGTACTGTTCTTCCTATATGATCATAGAATCATAGAACTGGAAGGGACCTCGAGAGGTCATCTAGTGCAGTTCCCTACACTCATGGCAGGACTAAGTATTATCTAGACCATTCCTGACAGGTGCTGTCTAACCTGCTCTTAAAAATTTCCAATTTTGGAGATTCCACAACCTCCCTAGGCAATTTATTCCAGTGCTTAACCACCCTGACAGGAAGTTTTTCCTAATATCCAACCTAAACCTCCCTTGCTGCAATTTAAGATTATTACTTTTTGTCCCATCCTCAGAGATTAAGAAAAACAATTCTTCTCCCCCCCACCTTGTAACAACCTTTTATGTACTTGAAAACTGTTATCATGTCCCCTCTCAGTCTCCTCTTTTCCAGACTAAACAAACCCAATTTTTTTCAATCTTCCCTCATAGGTCATGTTTTCTCGGCCTTTATTCATTTTTGTTGCTCTTCTCTTTACTTTCTCCAATTTGTCCACATATTTCCTGAAATGTGGCACCCAGGACACAATAATCCAGTTGAGGCCTAATCAGCGCAGAGTAGAGGCAGAAGAATTACTTCTCATGTCTTGCTTACAACACTCCTGCTAATACATCCCAGAATGATGTTGTACACTATGACCCCCAGATCCCTTTCCGCAGTACTCCTTCTGAGGCAGTCATCTCCCATTTTGTATGTGTGCAACTGATTGTTTCTTCCTAAATGGAGTATTTGTCCTTATTGAATTTCATCCTATTTACTTCAGACCATTTCTCCTGTCCAGATCATTTTGAATTTTAATCCTATCCTCCAAAGCACTTGCAACCCCTCCCAGCTTAGTATCATCTGCAAACTTTATAAGTATATTCTGTATGCCATTATCAAAATCATTGATGAAGATATTGAACAGAACTGGTCCCTGCGGGACCCCACTCATTATGCCTGATTATAAAGAGTGAAGCCATTACAATGTAAACAAACGTTCCACCAACCTGCATTGCAGAAATCTGACTCTACACAAAAGTTAGGCGGAGAAAGGTAATTCCATTTCATGGAGGATTTCAATAATTTGAAATTTGGTTTTATTCTGATCAAAATTTTCTAAATTATTATTGACAAACCATCAAAACAAAGAGGAAAAGTAACCAAATCAAAGATAAATGCCAATAAATTAATCTAGTCACATACTCTGACATGCATTAGTAGGCGCATTGCCAGCAGATCGAGGAAAGTGATTATTCCCCTCTATTCGGCACTGGTGAGGCCACATCTGGGGTATTGCATCCAGTTTTGAGCCCCCCACTACAGAAAGGATGTGGACAAATTGGCGAGAGTCCAGCAAAGGTCAATGAAAATGATTAGGAGGTTGGTGCACATGACTTATAAGGAGATGCTGAAGGAACTGGACTTATTTAGTCTGCAGAAGAGAAGATTGAGGGGAGATTTGATAGCAGCCTTCAACTACCTGAAGGGGGGTTTCAATGAGGATGGAGCTCAGCTGTTCTCAGTGGTGGCAGATGACAGAACAAAGAGTAATGGTCTCAAGTTGCAGTGGGGAAGGTCTAAGTTGGATATTAGGAAAAACTATTTCACTAGGAGGGTGGTGAAGCACTTCAATGGGTTACCTAGGGAGGTGGTGGAATCTCCATCCTTATTGGTTTTTAAGACCTTGTCAAGGCTGTATCCCCACTTTGAACTTTAGGGTACAAATGTAGGGGCCTGCATGAAAACTTGTAAGCTTAACTACCAGCTTAGCCCTGGTCCGCTGCCACCATTTCCAATGGATTCCATCCCTGGGAAGCCTTGAAAAACCTTCACCAATTCCCTGGTGAATACAGATCCAACCCCCTTGGATCTAAAACAAGGAGAAATTAACCATTCCCCTCCTTCCTCCCACCAACTCCTGGTGAATACAGATCCAACCCCCTTGGATCTAAAACAAGGAGAAATTAACCATTCCTCTCCTTCCTCCCACCAACTCCTGGTGAATCAAGATCCAAACCCCTTGGATCTTAAAACAGGGAAAAATCAATCAGGTTCTTAAAAAGAAGGTTTTTAATTAAAGAAAAAGGTAAAAATCATCTCTGTAAAATCAGTATGGAAATTAACCTTACAGGGTAATCAAACTTAAAGAGCTCAGAGGACTCCCCTCTAGTCTTAGTTTCAAAGTACAGCAAACAAAGATAAACACTCTAGTAAAAGGCACATTTACAAGTTGAGAAAACAAAGGGAAACTAACACACCTTGCCTCGTTATTTACTTACAAGTTTGAAATAGGAGAGACTTGGTTAGAAAGATGTGGAGAACCTGGATTGATGTCTGGTCCCTCTCAGTCCCGAGAGCGAACACACTCCCAAACAAAGAACACAAACAAAAGCCTTCCCCCCCGCCAAGATTTGAAAGTATCTTGTCCCCTTATTGGTCCTTTAGGTCAGATGCCAGCCAGGTTACCTGAACTTCTTAACCCTTTACAGGGAAAAGGATTTTGGAGTCTCTGGCCAGGAGGGATTTTATAGTACTGTACACAGGACAGCTGTTACCCTTCCCTTTATAGTTATGACACGCCCCCCAAATCACAGATAGTGTTGGACGTTCGGTTCCACACTGGCTGTGATTTCTTCCTGGAGTTCTAGGAGAAAACAGAGTTAATAAGACACATGTACCTTTAGACATACTACTGATTATATAAAAACTAACAATATGTTTCATTCCAAGAACAATTGTTAACCAGTTAACTGTGGGAAACTTTCCCGGGAGAGTGCATCAGCCACTTTGCTAGAAACTCCCAAAATGTGTTGTATTTCAAAATCAAAATCTTGGAGAGCTAAACTCCACCGAAGAAGTTTTTTGTTATTTCCCTTGGCGGTATGAAGCCACTGTAGCACAGCATGGTCTATTTGTAGTTGGAAACGCCATCCCCAAACATATGGGCGTAGCTTTTCCAGTGGGTACACAATGGCATAGCATTCCTTTTCGCTGATTGACCAATGGCTTTCCCTCTCAGACAGTTTCTTACTGAGAAACACGACAGGATGGAATTCTTGATCCGGTCCTTCCTGCATTAAAACTGCTCCCACGCCTCGCTCGGACGCATCTGTGGTTACTTGGAACGGTTTGTCAAAGTCTGGGGCCCTTAGCACAGGGTCAGACATGAGTGTTGCCTTAAGCTGGTTAAAGGCCTTTTGACACTCATCAGTCCACTGAACTGCATTTGGCTGGTTCTTTCTGGTTAGGTCTGTCAGCGGGGCGGCGATTTGGCTGTAGTGGGGTACAAATCGCCTATAATATCCAGCCAAGCCTAAGAAGGATTGGACCTGTTTCTTAGACTTTGGAACCGGCCACTTTTGGATAGCATCCACTTTGGCCTGTAGGGGATTTATAGTTCCTCGACCCACCTGGTGCCCCAGGTAAGTCACTCTGTTTTGACCTATTTGACACTTTTTAGCCTTAACAGTTAGTCCTGCCTGCTGGATGCGCTCGAAGACTTTTTCCAGGTGCTCCAGGTGCTCTGCCCATGAATCAGAAAAAATGGCCACATCATCAAGGTAGGCAATTGCAGATTCTCCCAATCCCGCTAGGAGACCATCTACAAGTCTTTGGAAGGTGGCGGGTGCATTTCGCAACCTGAAAGGGAGTACATTGAATTCATACACCCCTGCCTGGGTGACGAATGCTGACCTTTCCTTAGCGGGTTCATCTAGTGGTACTTGCCAGTATCCCTTGGTTAAGTCTAAAGTAGAGATGAATTGGGCATGTCCCAATTTCTCCAATAGCTCATCTGTGCGTGGCATTGGATAGTTGTCAGGACGAGTTACAGCATTTAGCTTACGGTAGTCCACGCAAAAGCGTATTTCCCCATCTGGTTTGGGAACTAAAACCACTGGAGATACCCATGCACTATTAGAGGGGCGGATTATACCCATCTGTAGCATGTCCTGGATCTCCCTTTGTATAGCAGTTTTGGCATGAGGTGACTCCCGGTAGGGTTCTAATTGGGTGAGCATTACCTGTGTCAATGGAGTGGTATGCCTGTTCGGTCCATCCTGGAGTGGCTGAGAAAATTGGTGCAAAGCTTGTGCACAGCTCCTTGATCTGCTGTCGCTGCAGACGTCCAAGGGTCATGGAGAGGTTCACCTCTTCTACGCCACCATCCTTTTTTCCTTCGTAGTAGACACCTTCAGGCCACTCCGCGTCATCTGCTTCCTGGGCTGTAAACCTGGCAAAAATGTCTGTTAATGCCTGGCACACACTTTTAGCCCTGGTGTTGCTTAAGGGTACTGCTACCGGCCATCGGGTAGCAAAATCCATGAAAGTCAGTATCTACTGCTTTCCTCTGGGTGTCTTCTTTGGGAAAGGACCCAGAATATCCACTGCTACGCGCTGAAATGGGACCTCAATTATGGGTAGTGGCTGGAGAGGGGCTTTAACCTGGTCTTGGGGCTTTCCCACTCGTTGGCACACCTCACAAGACCGGACATAATTAGCAACGTCCTTGCCCATTCCCTCCCAGTGGAAGGACTTACCCAACCAGTCTTTGGTTCTGTTCACCCCAGAATGGCCACTGGGATGATCATGGGCTAAGCTCAAGAGCTTTACCCGATACTTAGTGGGAACTACCAACTGTCTTTGAGGATGCCAGTCTTCCTGGTGCCCACCAGAAAGAGTCTCCTTGTATAAAAGTCCTTGTTCTATAACAAACCGGGATCGGTTAGAAGAGCTGAGAGGCGGTGGGGTGCTCCGTGCCGCCGCCCAAGCTTTCTGAAGGCTGTCATCTGCTTCCTGCTCGGCCTGGAACCGTTCCCTTGATGCTGGAGACATCAGTTCCTCCTTGGACTGTGGACTGGGGCTTGGTCCCTCTGGAAGCGATGCAGGTGCTGGGGCTGTTTCCATTGACTGTGAACTGCTGTCCCCTGGTGCACTATGTGGTATCTCAGGCTCTGGCTGAGTCTCTTGGGTAGGGTTATCTGCTGCTTCTGCCAGGTCAGGCTCGCTGGTGCCCTCTGGCATTGGAGTTGTAGACGGGTTTGCAAGCGCTGGACTCAGTGCTGGCAATGGTTCTGGTGCTGGTTGCGTTGCCAGTTCCAGTTCTGGAAGCCAGTTCTGGGACTGGCTTTGGCTGGGTCTCTGGGATTGGATCCACTACGGCTGTTGCATTCGTTGGCAGGGGATCCGGTTCCACCACCGTTGTTTGGGTCTCTGGTAACACAGATGGAGCCCTGGTGGACGGCTCAGGAACAGGGATGGGGGTGAAAGCTTGCTTAGCCTGGCTGCGGGTGACTATTCCCACCCTCTTGGCTAGCTTCACATGGTTGGCCAAATCTTCCCCCAGAAGCATGGGAATGGGATAATTGTCATAGACTGCAAAAGTCCACATTCCTGACCAGCCCTTGTACTGGACATGCAACGTGGCTGTAGGCAAGGTTACAGACTGTGACACGAAGGGTTGAATTGTCACTGGAGCCTCCGGGTTGATGAGTTTGGGGTCCACTAGGGATTGGTGGATAGTTGACACTTGTGCCCCAGTGTCCCTCCAAGCGATAACCTTCTTTCCGCCCACTCTCAAGGTTTCCCTTGGCTCCGAGGGTATGAGAGAGGCATCTGGGTCTGGGGATCTTTGGTGTGATTGGGGTGTAATGAACTGTAATCGGTTGGGGTTCTTGGGGCAGTGAGCCTTTATATGTCCCAGTTCATTACATTTAAAACATCGCCCTGCTAAGGTATCACCGGGGCGATGTTGGTTGGTGGAGACTGGTGTGGTGGGGTGAGAAGGCGTCTGGGGTTTCCCTTGGGATGTGGGTGGGGCCTTGGGTTGTCCCCGGTGGTAAGGTTTTGTTTCGGCTTGCCCCTTCTGATATTCGCTCCAACTGCTACTAGTTTTTTTCTTTTCTGCCACCTCCACCCATTTGGCTCCAATCTCCCCCGCCTCAGTTACAGTTTTGGGCTTCCTATCTAGGATGTACCTTTCTATTTCCTCAGGAACACCCTCTAAAAACTGCTCCATTTTTACTAGGGAAACCAGATCTTCCAGAGATTTAACATTTGCTCCTGATACCCAGGCATCACAATTTTTGTCAATGTGGTAGGCATGCCGGGTAAATGACACATCGGGTTTCCACTTTAGGGCTCTGAACCGTCGACGGGCATGCTCGGGTGTTAGCCCCATTCTGAGTCTGGCCTTGTTTTTAAAAAGTTCATAACTATTCATGTGTTCCTTAGGCATTTCAGCCGCCACCTCTGCTAAGGGTCCACCAAGCTGCGGTCTCAGCTCTACCATGTACTGGTCTGCAGCGATGCGGTATCCAAGGCAGGCCCTTTCAAAATTTTCTAAGAAGGCCTCAGTATCATCGCCTGCCTTGTTGGTGGGGAATTTTCTGGGATGGGAAGTGGTACCTGGAGAGGGGTTGTTGGGATGGGCTGTTGTATCCGGCTTAGCCTTTGCTACTTCCAGTTCATGCTTCCTTTCTTTTTCTCTCTCCTCCATCTCTTTTTCTTTCAGCTCCATCTCTTTTTCTTTCAGCTCCATCTCTCTCTTGTGTGCCTCCTCTTTGGCTTTTTCTTCTCTTTCTCTCTGCTGTGTCTCGAGTTTTGTTAATTGAAGCAGTCTGTGATGTTTTCTTTCATTTTCTTCTGCTTCTAGTTTGGCCAGTTCTATTTTTTTAGCTACTTCTTTGGTAGTCATTTTCCTGTTTTCTTGTGCTGGGTAACCCCCTCTGCAGTTGACTGAAACTGGGAAGCTCTCAGCTCTGGCTGCTGCTGAGTTAACAGAGACTTTCTAACTAGCTACTCCCGAGGATGTAAAAAGAAAAAAAAAACAATTCAGCTTGTAAATTCCTTTTACCAGTCGTTTGCTAATTGAACCCTTCTCTTAACAAAGGACCTTGTTAAAAAAACTTAACATCTCTGCCTTCAGGCAAGGAGAGATAAGATATGCATCTATCTACCTCCAGCTCGGCTTTTCAAGCAGCTAGAAGGAAAAAAAAATCTCACTGGCTTTTGGGTTTAAAATGATCCCACCGCTCTGCCACCATGTCAAGGCTCTATCCCCACTTTGAACTTTAGGGTACAAATGTAGGGGCCTGCATGAAAACTTCTAAGCTTAACTACCAGCTTAGCCCTGGTCTGCTGCCACCATTTCCAATGGATTCCCTCCCTGGGAAGCCTTGAAAAACCTTCACCAATTCCCTGGTGAATACAGATCCAAACCCCTTGGATCTAAAACAAGGAAAAATCAATCAGGTTCTTAAAAAGAAGGTTTTTAATTAAAGAAAAAGGTAAAAATCATCTCTGTAAAATCAGTATGGAAATTAACCTTACAGGGTAATCAAACTTAAAGAGCTCAGAGGACTCCCCTCTAGTCTTAGGTTCAAAGTACAGCAAACAAAGATAAACACTCTAGTAAAAGGTACATTTACAAGTTGAGAAAACAAAGGGAAACTAACACGCCTTGCCTGGCTATTTACTTACAAGTTTGAAATAGGAGAGACTTGGTTAGAAAGATGTGGAGAACCTGGATTGATGTCTGGTCCCTCTCAGTCCCGAGAGTGAACACACTCCCAAACAAAGAACACAAACAAAAGCCTTCCCCCCCGCCAAGATTTGAAAGTATCTAGTCCCCTTATTGGTCCTTTAGGTCAGATGCCAGCCAGGTTACCTGAGCTTCTTAACCCTTTACAGGGAAAAGGATTTTGGAGTCTCTGGCCAGGAGGGATTTTATAGTACTGTACACAGGACAGCTGTTACCCTTCCCTTTATAGTTATGACAGACCTGGTTTGACAAAGCCCTGGCTGGGATGATTAGTTGCAGTTGGTCCTGCTTTGAGCAGGGGGTTGGACTAGATAACATCCTGAGGTCTCTTCTAACCCTAATCTTCTATGATTCTATTAATTGTTTTGGGGAAGATGATTATGAAGATGTGGGCTTTTGGGAAAGGCAAGTAAAACCCGTTTCCTACAAAATACAAACATCCACCATAGAAGACACACTTATTTCTTAAATATGATGGAATTGGGAGAATTTTGAGGCTTTAACCTGACAGACAAAGATAGTCTTTCAGCTGAGAGAGCGCTTTTTTTATTGCCAACTTGCATGTAATAGTCCATAGCTAGTAACATAAGCTTTGAGCCCATTTGGTAACATAGAATAGTAGAATCATAGCAAAATACCCGAGTAATAGAATCATAGAAACAAACTTGCATTATGTCTTCTGACAAACATCTGTCTTGTATTCTCTTTCTTGGTTTAGGCCCTGATTCAACAGAGCACTTAATGCACATGCTTAATTTGAAGAATATGAGTAGTGTTATTGATTTCAATGAAACAACTCATGTACTTAAAGTTAAGCACGCATGTAGGTGCTTTGCAAGAATAGGGCTTTAGTTTGTTTCCTCTTTGATATTTTGGAAATTGTTCCTGATTGTCTGCACATACCTGTGCAAAAACTTGTATAAATCAGAAATGATGCCTCAATTCTTATCTGGATTTGCAATGATAGCGGGTACTAAAGCAGATAGTATTATTCATTGCACATAAATTATCCAGTAAATGTAGTCCCTTTTTCTGTTTGTAGCTTACTATTACATGCTATTAGCATATTACCTGTTCTTATCAGTGCCTGACCTACAAAGGAGGTGGTTGTTTTGAGCTGATCCCTTCACTTAAGGTCTAGCGCTTCGTGCTCTTAGTTCTTGAGATCCGCTGTTCAATCCCCGGTGTCAGCCAAGAGAACAATTGTCACATGTTTGTGTTTTGTCCATCAACAAACTAGGAGTGTGACTAATTTAATTACTATTCATAATTGTTCAAACAACTAATGAAAATAAAACATCATCAGATGCGCTGTTTGCAAACTGCTCATTTCCATTTGCTATTCGTGGGGTGTGATTGATGACCTAAATCATGCTCTTGTTTCTCATCCTTACCTGGTTGAATGAAAATGTAAACAGAATAACAACAAATGACAGACAGTGGATAACGAATAATAAATACTCTGGCTTGCGCACAAATACCCTTGTATGCATGCAAACATGAATATTTATTCCCCAAATATTTGGGTGAACAAACCTCCATTTTATGCAAATGGTGTGGTAGGATTTTTTTAAAATAATCTTTTAAAAGAAAAACAGAGATTTCTATCTTCCTTCCTTTCTTTTTTAACCATTTATTCTCCTCTTCCTTTTCGAAAATATTGTGGACTGCTTAGCACAAACTTTAGCCTGACCTTTAAACACTTTTCTTAAAAGTAACACATAACCCTCTATAATTTCCCAAAGTAAAGAGCATATTTCTGACACAGAACCATTTAATAAATAAGCATCCTTCTAAAAACATACCCAAATTATATGCCAGATAAGACTTTCCAGCCCTGTCACAGCGCTGGATTCACACATTTTATTGGGTCAACTCATGAAACATGATTAACCTCAGCAGCGCCATCTGTTGGGGAGCTTATACAGTATAGTTTACTGTATCTTGGTGCCTTTATTGTGACCTGCAAAAAACCTACATCACAAAAGACAAATAAATCTGCAGCCTTTGTCCCTGTGCTGTTTTGCAGCATGGACTCTCTCCTGGCTAATCTCATTTGGAGGTATAAAATGTTCTGCATTTTCTATGGATTTGCCTTTTTCTAGATGACAGATTTTTAGATTGCTGGAAACAGCAAATGTGCTGTTCATAAAAAATAATAATAATAAAATGAACTCTTAAAAGGCTGCTTCAAACAACATTGGTTTCATTCAATCTTTTAAAGTGTACTTGAGCAAGCAGTTTGCACTATCATATAAATGTACAATAAAAGGTGATTACTCATAATGGATATTTTATATGTCATCGTGATAAGATGGGAATGGAATGGAAAATATTTTGGTTAAGGCCTTGGTTTTAATTCTGTACACTATAGTAAACTGTGGAGGCAGCATGATACAATGGCTAGAACAGTGGATTGGGACTGACCGGGTTTCTGTTCCCAGCTGTGTCATTGACTTACTGATTTTAACCCTTGATGGCCATTTCACCTTTCTGTGCCTCTGTCTTCCCTCCCAAGTTTTGTCTATTTGGATTGTAGGATCTTTGGGGCAGAATCTCATACTATGTGTTCCTATAATTCATACCACAGTGGAGCCCCAAACTCAGCTGAGGCATATTGGTGCAACTGTAATATAAATAAATAATAAAGAGAAGCTGGTATGTGTGGATTCTGCAGCAACACAGCCCTCAGCTAAATAAATGCAATTCCCATTGCAGTGTGGGTAAAATCATGTCTTTCTCAATTGCTCATCAGTCAGTCTCTTGGGATATCATAAATTCATTTGTTCTCCAGTCACTGTAGAGTTTTTGAGAGTAGACAAGATCTGAATTGCTAATGTTTAAAAAAAGCAGTATTTTTTTATTTAAATACAAACAAACAAAATAGTTACAGGATTTTTATACATAATAAAGAGGCAGGCAAGATTGTTTTTTTAATGGGCAGCCTACTTGGCAGGCATAGTTCAGTGGCTGCTCAAAACAAAGAGGGATATTTCATATATATTAGTTTTTAACTATTTTTATAATTGATCTCTTACATATAGTGACTGTGTCTTACTATTTTACTTTGGGCCGTGTCTGAATCCATTTGCAGTAGCTACCTTAATTTCAAAAGAACAAAATAACCATAAATAAGGGGTGCCCGATATACAGTATGACCCATTTCACGGGGCTTCATTTGGCAGCTGTGTACTGGTGTGTCCTCCCATTAGTGAGTTGCATCCAAATCTCAAAATGTACTTCGTGGACCAGATTCAAGTCTGAGAAATGGATCCTTTGTTCTGATCTCTAAATTGGCATGTGGGTAACCCTCTAGAATAGCCAGCTCTAGCCTGCCTCTCTTGGTACCCCTCACCATAGAGGACTTGGCCAGAGCAATTTCTCTCTGGTAGCCCTTTGGTGACCAAACCAAACTGGTGTAATGTGAAGCAGTCCTGTGGCTACTCTAAGTTACACCATGGGCTGAAACTCCCCCAGAGACAAGTGGAGCAAAGGGTGGTCTGCAGCTGCATGTATTCTGTCACAGCTGGGGTTTCAGCTCATAAAAGAAAACTGTACCCATTTTTGTTCTGCAGTTTTGAAACTATACATAAGAGGCATCAATCACATATAAATATCATGAGCTAGATTAGGTGGAGTTTCTTCAGATTTTTCTTCTGGGGACAGATGAGCTATACCACCTATGTGGCTTCCTGCCTTCTGACAGCAGAACTCTGGAAATTTGCTCTAAAATTTTTAAAGTAAGCTCAACATTTTACACCAGGACAAAATCATAGTATGTGTTACTGTGGAACCAAAAATCCTACCTCTTCAGAGCTGTTACATTTAAAGCTCCCCTTCTCCCCATCATAGGGTTATGAAAGTCTTGGCTAAATCTATACTAACATTCAGTGATGTCTGAGATCCAGTAAACAGTCTGTGTCCCATAGATCGTGCGCTATAATTTCATATGTGCATGCACCTGTTGTAATTTATAAGACCTTTGGGAGGCAGTGTGGTCTAGTGAATAGAGCACATGACTGGGACTCAGCAGACCTGCATTCTATTCCCAGCTCTGTCACAGGCCTGCTTCACCTCTCTGGGCCCGTTTCCTCATCTGTAAAATGGGACTAATGATACTTACCTCCTTTATAAAGTACTTTGAGGTCTATGGATAAAAGGTGCCCAATAAATTCTAGGTATCATTCTTCACCAAATATCTATATTTCTTTGGCTTATCTTTTCACTTGTACCATGGCATGAAATATCTCAACTTCTATTCTCCACAGAGAGATCTCCCAGAATGATGCCTTGGAAGTCATAGAAGCTAATGTGTTTTCCAGCCTTCCCAAACTACATGAAATGTAAGTAAGTGAGCAACATAAGATCGTAGGATAGAAATCTAAAGACTAGTGGTGGCCAGATATCAAAGGGTTTGGTTCAGATGTACTTTAAAAATTCAATACATGTATGCTTGGGATCTCTCTTTTCATCTGTCTATTTCCTTCTCTTCCCACCCACCCTTTCCTTTCTCAACCAGATGCTTCCCTCGTCTCTTGCCCTCAACTCTCTCACTCTTTGATCTAAAACACTTCCTCAGCTATTAGCAATATGGTAAAACAGGTAGAGGGCTGGGATTCTGACTCTGCTAGGTTTGGGCTGGCTGCTCCTTTGGGGTCATGTAGAGTTATCCCCTGTCAGAAAAGCCCCCAAATGTATTGCTATCCTCTATCTAAGAGAAGCCCTGGATCTATTTAAAAAGGCACTGATCCATTTGCTGTAATGTTTTATTTTCTCCTTTTGCAGAAGAATTGAGAAAGCAAATAACCTTGTGTACATTGACCAAGACGCCTTCCAGAATCTTCCTAGCCTCAAATATCTGTAAGAATTTTTACACTTGCAATTATGATAATTGTTTGAAACAATATGAATGCATTTCAATTATCTTTCATACAAATGTTCATAAACATTTTCACTCTGTTTCCTTTCAACAATGGCAGTGTTTCAGCAATGGCTTTCATTTATATTTCATTTATACTCATTGGATGATTAAATCCTTTTAATATGGGTTCATTTGGTATTCAGCTTAATTTTAGTTTCATTTAAATAGCGCTCCTCATTGTGAATGTGGCTTGCACTACTGCAGTTGCCATATCTGCTCCCATGGAGATGCCATCATAATTCGGTGATAATTAAATTTGCCCTTAAAATAAAGTATAATCCAAAAATATTCTTGCATCTTATAGCATGCAGCCTTAACCTGACTGATAATCTCTCCTCAGCCGTGTATTAAAAAAACAAATGAAATCCAATGGACTCTATTTAACAGTAATTGTGTTTAGTGGCTGCAAACTTAAATAAGCTCCCTGGATCATCTTTGATGTACAGCCATAGATAGTCCAGGATATCAGATTAATTTTTTTCATGCCCTAATGATAAAAGCCCAAATATTGCTTTCCTTACTCATGGAAGCAGTCCCATTGGCCACAGTTTTCAGATATGCGTATCGAAGTTTAGACACCTAAATCATTGTTTAGACTCCTAAGTAAAAGTGGACTGACTTTCAGAAACTGAGCAGGCACATTTCCCATTTACTTCAGTAAACATTGTGGGTGCACAACACATCTGCAACTGAGATCTCTTTTAGTTAAGTGTCTAAATAAGGAGATAGCAAGCTAATTTTAGAAATCCAAGGCCACTAAGTTCTGTATTACAGCTGGTTACTAGACAGAAAAAATCCTTAAAGGCATCTGCACAGACATATATGAAAAGTTGCCCTTTCCTTGTCAGGTTGGCTCTCCTGAATGGATTTGGTCACTTTTTTGCAACCAGATAAATATAATGTGCAATATGGACAGGCAATTAAAATTATCTGGTCAATGAAGGGCCTGATCTAAAGCCCACTGATGTCAGTGGAAATACTTTCTTTGACTTCAGTGGGATTTGGATCAGAAGTGCTGTGGACCTTGAGAGGTACCAGTAGGTAGCTCATCATTACCCTGATAAGGCACGTCTTAACTTGTTTTGTCATAAGCAAAATGTATTGATCCCCAGAAGTCACTGAAGGACACATTTACTAGACATCAAATCATTATTATAGTTGTGGGATTGGGGATCTGTTTCTGTTTGGGAAGCTCAGCCCATAAAGAGAGTCTGGGCAGGGTGCTGAGAAGCTCTCATTGTTTAGCACAGTTAGTTGGGACTGGACTTAGAATAAAGCAAAGCTTTTGCAAAGTGTTGTAATTCATTGTAGTTCTTGCATCTTTTTCCATATGCCATGGGTTTTTGTGGCTTGTGCTGTTTGCCACAGTGTGTGCAGTGCCATGTTCTGTCTTTGGTGGATTCCAGCTTTGAGCTCCACATGCCTTTCTGCTTTAGGTCTCTTTTCGTGTAGTATTATGGATTCTTTACCATGTCCACAGTGTCAGAGCAGTGTACACCCTCCATAAACTCCAGTCTGGACTGGGTGACTTCTTTTGCTTGGTGTCAAGGCTGCTTCCCCACTTTGAACTTTAGGATACAAATGTGGGGGCCTGCAGAAAACTTCTAAGCTTAACTACCAGCTTAGATCTGGTCCGCTGCCACCATCCCAAAGCTAATTCCCTTCCCTGGGTAGCCTTGAGAGACCTTCACCAATTCCCTGGTGAATACTTGGATCTTAAAACAAGGAGAAATTAACCATCCTCCGCCTTTCTCCCACCAACTCCTGGTGGATCAAGATCCAAACCCCTTGGATCTTAAAACAAGGAAAAATCAATCAGGTTCTTAAAAAGAAGGCTTTTAATTAAAGAAAAAGGTAAAAATCCTCTCTGTAAAATCAGGATGGAAAAATAACTTTACAGGGTAATCAAACTTAAAGAGCTCAGAGGACTCCCCTCTAGCCTTAGGTTCAAAGTACAGCAAACAGAGATAAACACTTTAGCAAAAGGTACATTTACAAGTTGAGAAAACAAAGATAAACTAACATGCCTTGCCTGGCTGTTTACTTACAAGTCTGAAATATGAGAGACTTGTTCAGAAAGATTTGGAGAACCTGGATTGATGTCTGGTCCCTCTCAGTCCCAAGAGCGAACAACTTCCCAAACAAAGAGCACAAACAAAAGCCTTCCCCCCATCAAGATTTGAAAGTATCTTGTCCCCTTATTGGTCCTTTGGGTCAGATGCCAGCCAGGTTACCTGAGCTTCTTAACCCTTTACAGGGAAAAGGATTTTGGAGTCTCTGGCCAGGAGGGATTTTATAGTACTGTACACCGGAGAACTGTTACCCTTCCCTTTATAGTTATGACACTTTGCAATTCGAATTGCTTTCTCAAGGGTTAATTTGGGATCTTCCAGTAGTCTCTCTCTGAGTTGTTTGTCCCTGATCCTAATCATGATCTGGTATGAAGCTGTTGTTATGCACAGCCAATTGGAACTGGACACATAATAAAGAAGAGCTCTTGCAAGCATCTTAAGTGACTAGTGAGGACCTCGTTGAGGAAGTGGTAGTAGGGGACAACTTGGGCTCCAGCGATCATGAGCTAATCCACTTTAAACTAAACGGAAGGAGTAACAGAATTAAATCAAAGACTAGGGTTTATAATTTTAAAAAGGCCAATTTTAACAAACTAAGGGGAATGGTAAGGGAAGTGGATTGGGCAAACGTATTAATGAATCTTAAGGCAGATAAAGCCTGGGATTACTTTAAGTTAAAGATGCATGAGTTTTCAGAGGCCTGTATCCCGAAAAAGGGAAAAAGATTACTAAGCAAGAGATTTAGACCGAGCTGGATGAGCGACCAACTCAAAGGGGCGATTAGGAAGAAACAGAAAGCGTACAAAGAGTGGAAGAGGGGAGGGATCAGTAAGGAAACTTACCTTAGTGAAGTCAGAAAATGTAGAGATAGAGTGAGAAAGGCCAAAAGCCGTGTAGAGTTGGACCTAGCGAGGGGAATTAAAAGCAATAGTAAGAAGTTTTACAGCCACATAAATAGGAAGAAATCAAAGAAGGAAGAAGTAGGACCGCTGAAGACTATAGCCGGAGAGGAGATTAAAGATAATCTAGGCATGGCGCAATATCTCAACGAATATTTTGTATCGGTGTTTAATGAGGCCAATGAAGGTATTAGGGATACTAGCACCATGACAGAGGGGCAAACAGAATGGGGGATTACCGTATCCGAGGTAGAAACAAAGCTCGAACGCCTTAATGGGGCTAAATCGGGAGAACCGGACGATCTTCATCCGAGAATATTGAAGGAATTAGCGCGGGAAATAGCAGGCCCATTAGCGATAATATTTAATGAATCTGTAAACTCAGGGGTTGTTCCGTTAGACTGGAGAATAGCTAATGTGGTTCCTATTTTCAAGAAAGGGAAAAAAAGTGATCCGGGTAACTATAGGCCTGTTAGTTTAACATCTGTAGTGTGCAAGGTGCTGGAGAAAATTCTGAAAGAGAAACTAGTTGAGGACCTTGAGGTTAATGGCAAGTGCGATAATTTACAATATGGTTTTACGAAGGGCAGATCGTGCCAAACGAATCTGATCTCCTTCTTCGAGAAAGTAACGGACTTATTAGATAAGGGAAATGCGGTGGACCTAATATACCTGGATTTCAGTAAAGCGTTTGATACTGTACCCCATGAGGAATTATTGGTTAAGATGGAAAAGATGGGGATCGATATGAAAATCCAGAGGTGGATAAGGAATTGGTTAATGGGCAGAATGCAGCGGGTCATATTGAAGGGTGAACTGTCAGGTTGGAGGGAGGTTACCAGTGGAGTTCCTCAGGGTTCGGTTTTGGGACCCATTTTATTTAATCTATTTATAACTGACCTCGGAACCGATTGCAGGAGTGGACTGATAAAGTTTGCGGATGATACGAAGGTGGGAGGCGTTGCCAATTCGGAGGAGGATAGGGATATTCTGCAGGGAGACTTGAATGAGCTTGTGAATTGGAGTATCAGAAATAGGATGAAATTTAATAGTGAAAAGTGTAAGGTGATGCATTTAGGGATGACTAACAACAATTTTAGTTACAAGCTGGGGACGCATTGGTTAGAAGTAACGGAAGAGGAGAAGGACCTAGGGGTTCTTGTAGACCGAAGGATGACTATGAGTAGACAATGTGACGTGGCGGTGAAAAAAGCCAATGCGGTCTTGGGATGCATTAGGCGAGGTATATCTAGTAGGGATAAGGAGGTGCTGCTTCCGTTGTACAAGGCGCTGGTGAGACCTCATTTGGAGTACTGTGTGCAGTTCTGGTCTCCCATGTTTAAAAAAGATGAACTCAAATTGGAACGGGTGCAGAGAAGGGCCACTAGGATGATCAGAGGAATGGAAAACCTGTCGTATGAAAGGAGACTAGAGGAGCTCGGGCTGTTTAGTCTGACAAAACGAAGGCTGAGGGGGGATATGATTGCTCTCTTTAAATATATCAGAGGGATAAATACCAGGGAGGGAGAGGAATTATTCCAGCTTAATACTAATGTGGACACGAGAACGAATGGATATAAACTGGCCGTGGGGAAGTTCAGGCTTGAAATTAGACGAAGGTTTCTGACCGTGAGAGGGGTGAAATATTGGAACGGCCTTCCGAGGGAAACGGTGGGGGCGAGGGACTTGTCTGGTTTTAAGATTAAATTAGATAAGTTTATGGAGGGAATGGTTTAATGGTAAAACATAATTGGTGGGGAATACCGAGCAATAGCAGGTAAATAGTATAATGACTAACAAGGGTCAGGCTGGAGACTCTTGCCTACATGCTCGGGGTCTTACTGATCGCCATATTTGGGGTCGGGAAGGAATTTTCCTCCAGGGTAAATTGGCTGAGGCCCTGGAGGTTTTTTGCCTTCCTCCGCAGCATGGGGCAGGGATCGCTAGCAGGAGGGTTCTCTGCAAATTGAAGTCACCAAGACACAGGATTTGGAACTTCATCAGCAGAGTCAAGGGAAGGGTAGGGACGGTTTTGTGGCCTGCAGCATGCAGGGGGTCAGACCAGATGATCATAATGGTCCCTTCTGACCTTAAAGTCTATGAGTCATTGAATAATATAATCTCTCTACACCTACTCAATTTTCTCCTCTTTATGGGAGCTTGGGTTTTTGTTGGCTCTTGGGACAGCACCATCACATGTTCAAAATTGATCCCCGTTTACATGGATACCACTTTAGATATCTGCTGACAGTTGAGTCAACATACCCCTGGACAGGTCTTTTTTTATGCCCATTTTCTGGTGGCTACACTAGCCTCCTGAACAGAGAAGTAATTATGGACATTTGAGGCAGCAGTAGCCTCACCTTTAATGGACTTTCTGCATCACAGGCCACTGCTAAGTTCTATACCAGCAGATGGTATCATAGATTTTGGGCTGAGTTTGGATTTTAGAGTTGTGGCAATTTAAAGCTGCACAAACATTCATTATTTAAACCCTGGTAAACTGAAATACATGGCTTGAGCTGCTGTACTCTGTGATTTCTGTATTATCTTTATTGCATTGTAGTTATATATTTACAAATGTTGCGCCAATATAGTCTTGGCTGTGATTTTACTTCACGCTGATCTGCTGATGGCATAGATGAAAAACTAGTGTAGTTCATCAGAATGTTACACACTTCACTGAGAAACCAAGAGTGATTTAAAAAAAATCATGAAATGTGCTTAAACTATAGAACTAAGAACTAAGTGCAAATTTGTTGATCTGATTTTTATTTTCTCCAAATAGTGTTTGATGGCAGGTACTTTTCTCCTTTACCTTAACTTCTGGCCTTTCATATTGCAACATGTGGGGAAAATTATCTATTGATTTTTAAATAAGGTTTACACTACATTCCCTTCCCATCATGTCCAGTTGCTGTAATTGTCAGTCAGCTGGATTTTGCTCTTTTTCATTCAGTAAATTGTAGTTTAATCTCAGCATACCCTGCTGCTCCCCACCCCAATAAGTGTAATCTTCCAGTTCCATTCTGTAGCTTTTAGACCTTGTTATGATGTTGCTTCATTCTGCTAATGTCAGTTATTCTGTCGGGTTTATCTAATCTATAGAATCCGGGGAACCTCTACCAGCTCGGATTCCTACTGGCAAGCTCCCCACACTTTTCATTTTGTTCAGAGTTTTGAATTAAATCGTGAATTTGATTTTTTTTTCTTAAGATAAGAAATTAGAAGGTTTTGCTCTGGCATATAGTTTCAGTTGCTAGAAGCAGTTATACTCAGGTCAGAGCATTTTATTTTTCTAAGGCAAGATTCAGTAGCCAAAGTTCCATCTCTACTATTATGGTGTGCTATTAATAAGATGAATAGGACACTTACCTCTTGCTCCATCAGGTATAGCATCAGGAGTATCCAAATGAATGAAGCAAGAGTTGAATCCCTGAGTCACAGGCAGCACCATCATCTAAATCTCTTCCTCGTTCACACCCCACGCCCTGCTCCCATCTAACTTCAAATGCCTGCAGCCCAGCTAGTGACACAGAAGAAGCTCGTCACTGTGTTTCCCTGAAAAGACAGTATTCTTTTATTAATTCCACCTTGACCTAGTGCCACTCTTTGTGGAATCAGCCCCTTCCACTTATTTCCTGGCCCAGATCCTGCCCTGGAGACAGAATAGTCACCCACCAGAGGATTCCCTGGGTAGAGGACTCTTTGGGTATCTCCTGCTTCACCTCCCACTCCTGGCAGTTGGTACAACAGGTGTAGAAAAGGAGGTTGGCCAGAATTCCCGTATGCCTAGTGATTCCCAACTGCCAAAACATCTCCTTGTAACTGATGATAGTCAGCATAAATTATATCAATCTTAATGTGCACGCAAAGAGCCTGATGCTCCTCTCCCAGTGGTGTTAATCAGGAGTAACTGTAATGGAGTTAGACTAGCGTGAAACTGGTGCAAATTAAAGGAAAACCAGTCCTTTTTTTGTCACACTACAATAATGCAAATACAGCTGAAGGTATTTCTTTCCTAATTGTGCTCCCCCAGTCCTGGGGCCAATTCAATTCCCTGGTGGCTGCTCTAACTTTCACACAGCTATCCTCAGGGGCCATTATTGCAGTCAGACCGTTGGAGTGAAGGGCTGCCCTTCCCTCATAGGCAGCAGTCAGGAGGGGAATGATACAAGGCACTACCCCAAAAAAGGTATAAAGTGGGAAGAGGGGGGCAAAAAATGAAGATGAACTCAAGGATGAAGGGGAGATAGAGATGGTAGTTGGAGAGGTAAGTTTTTCAGGAGTGGGGAGAACAAAGACACTTGTATTTTTTTACAGGAACCAGAGGTTAAGGAGGAAGGTAAGGGAGAGGATGTTAGCAAGGGAGGTTAAGAGACAGAAGGGGAAGGAGTCTTTGGAATGGATAAAGGAATCAGAGGTGGTGGGAACCTGACAAGAAATGTCAATGGCAGTAAGAGGGAAGAAAGGGGAGTGTATTCAAGGAGAAGGGGAACAGGAGGAAGGCTATAGCAGATTTTTATCTTCCTGACTCCCTCAAGAGAAGATACTTGAATACTGTGTCCAGATGTGGTCCCCTCATCTCAAAAAAGATATTCTGGCATTAGAAAAGGTTCAGAGAAGGGCAACTAAAATAATTAGGGGTTTGGAACGGGTTCCATATGAGGAGAGATTAAAGAGGCTAGGATTTTTCAGCTTAGAAAAGAGGATACAAAGGGGGGGATATGATAGAGGTATATAAAGTCATGAGTGGTGTGGAGAAAGTGAATAAGGAAAAGTTATTTACTTGTTCCCATAATATAAGAACTAGGGGCCACCAAATGAAATTAATGGGCAGCAGGTTTAAAACAAATAAAAGGAAGTTCTTCTTCACACAGCGCACAGTCAACCTGTGGAACTCCTTATCTGAGGAGGTTGTGAAGTCTAGGACTATAACAGGGTTTAAAAGAGAGCTAGATAAATTCATGGAGGTTAAGTCCATTAATGGCTATTAGCCAGGATGGATAAGGAATGGTGTCCCTAGCCTCTGTTTGTCAGAGGGTGGAGATGGATGGCGGGAGAGAAATCACTTGGTCATTACCTGTTAGGTTCACTCCCTCTGGGACACCTGGCATTGGTCACTGTTGGTAGACAGGATACTAGGCTGGATGGACCTTTGGTCTGACTCAGTATGGACATTCTTATGTTCTTAAGATCTTGCACAGAAAGCAGGGAAGGATGGTTGAAACTGGAGTCAAAAGTAGCCAAAAGGTGACAGTGCTTGTGGGCATAGGAGAATGAGGGTGATATGGAAGACTGCAGAACTTAAAAAGAAAAAAACAGATTTGTGGAGAAAATCCACCTGCTCATGGAACTTTCTGCGGAGGCATTCAGTGACATGCAACAGGAGCTGGGGAAATGGATGCTGGGGGTTGGTGGGGCAGACTTTGCATAGGAGAAAGGTCAAAAGAGTCATGGGTGGTAGAGAAAGCATTAGCCATACTTGTATGATTAGTCAATTGAATGCTGTCCTCCTTCCGTACTTTCCTTTTCAAATTCCAAGACCCAAGTCATATTTAAACTCATTTCCATATGAGTTAAAGCTTGGGAAAGCATTTTAAATGGTAACAAGTCTCATAAGATTGCACTTTTCTAAACATCATTTGCTTCAGTGGATCTCCTTTGTAGAATACTTTCTCATCTAGTTCATCCAGCAAAGTGACAGACCTGGAGTTTGACATTTCTAAGACTTCAGCACACTCTGCAACTAATAGTGAAAGTCACATTGTGCCTCTCACTCCTCTAACCAGAACCCATGCCTTAGCCACAGGAGTACAGTGTAATAAATCCAGCATATCCAGCAGCAGTGGCATATGTCAGCTGGATAGAGGGATCTGGAGACTGAAGATGACACCTCTTTTCTTTGCTGTCATGTATTCAGTGCAATCCTGATGGAATTTTGTCATTTTTCCCTCTTTAGTAATTTTGCGATTTCTCTTGTCTATTTGAGGTTCTGGCATCTCAGCCTGTGAATAGCAATAGGAAGGAATAATGAAACAACTGCAATATGTGGAATTTAAGGGCGTTAGTACAAGCTTAGCACCCACCTGGAACCATAAGCCTACATTATGGAGTGTGAAAAGGAAACCTTGTCAGTCTGCTGTCTTTCAACGTAATTCTGTGTTTCATCTCAGTCTGTGTTGTCTCTACAAACTCCCAGCTGAGGGGCTTAGCAAAGGAGATGTGTCTCTTCTTACCAGATACTTTATTATGTATTTTAGCAGATTGTATGGTCCAGAGTGAGCTGAAAAGGACAAACTGTTGTTTGGTAAGCAAAGCATCAGACTAGAACATCTTTCTGCCATTTTCAAATACCTTTTACCTATTAGAAGAGGTTGTTTCTGGTATTGCTGCCAAATTTGGATTTTATTTTCATTCTACAAGGACCTTTCACTGGAGAACTAGAAGAGCTATTAAGATTCCTCTTTCTACTAAACATGTGTTAGATGGAGGCAATATGAGAGAGGAGAAAGAGAGACACGAGAGCAAGGCAGGGGAAAGGACAGAAAGCATTGACTGGCCAGCACTTTAGAAAAAACCCAACTGGACAAAACGTAGCTGCTTCTATGTAAACATTTAGAATTACATTTTGAAGGATGGGAGCCTATGTTTTGATCACACAGATTGTAGTAAAGGGGTCATCAAGAGGTTAACTGAGTTACTCAGTATATAATGGGTTGGAGCCATGTTCCACCCCTCTCTTACTTCCTTTTAGTTAGTGCAGTCAAACAAAGCAACATGTCCCAAGCCTGCAGTACTGTAAGTAGAGTGTGTTTCTTTTGCACTGAGTAGTCCCTTTACAAAACAGACTGTGGCTGTCTCTTGCACAAAGAAGAGTGCAATGAACATTTCTACAATTTTTTCAGCCCCCATAAATTCAGCCACAATTGTAGCCCCTGAATGCTTCCGCCTTCTGCCCTGAAGTATAGTTGTAACCTTTCACACCTACCACACTGTAATGACTGGCTGAAATGTGGAACACCTGTGTCTTGTGTGTTGCACCATAACTGGCAGATTATAATGGGTTTTTTTAAAACTACAAAGCCTTCAGAGTTGAATGCCCTGGCCCCTTGGACATAGGGAAGCCTTTGTCTGAATTGCTTAGAATCTAGGGAAGCAAGGCCATTGTTATGCTCCCTCACTTGCACTGGAAAAACCAGGGGGAATGGGTTGCATCATGCTAAATACCCCCTTCACCTGCCAGCATGCATCAGAAAGCTCAGGGGAGGATTGTGCATCCCTGATTGGAACCCATTTGCATCTTCTGAATGCAGAACTTAAATACTTATGGTGAAAATCTGGCTCCACTGAAGTCAATGGGAGTTTTGTCACTGGCCATGAGATCCCAGATTTCACCCCTATAATTCAAAATCTACCTACTCCTTTAGTATAAATTATTGTGCCAATTGAAACCAGTTGAAAATTTTCTGCTAGAATTTTCACAATGGAAAAGACTAGCCCTATCACTGTAAAAGAAATCACAGGGTGCTGGAATAATCTATTTAGTTTATCTTCATTTATTCTCATGTTTCTTTTACAATAAGAATATTTGTTTTCACTAAAAAATAATTCACTGCACTTATTGATTATGATTAGTGGTATAGTGTTCATATGAAACATATATAGAAGAAATCTAGAACATCAGTTTGGACTATGATATCATTTTATCTCTCAAGCTAAGGCTGTTTTGTCTTGGCTGACAGATGAATGGGAAACCTCCAAGATAAAACTTCAGGCAGTGATATTTTTACTTCAGAATCAGTTGAGTCAATCAGCTCCTCCAGGAGAATCTTCACTTGTATGGCCGTGCTGGGCAGCACAGGGCAATGTGCTCTCATTGCCCTTATTCTTGGGATTGACGTAGGGATTTAAGGAGCAGTATTGTTTGAGTTCTCTGTTCTCAAGAGCATTCTGTTCACTTTAGAGTCTGAGGGTCCCTAGTAGATGAGCAGTTTCACGATCTCAATGCCTTCCTTTGGGATGCCAAGTGAAGAGGGTAACACCCTTTTAGGTTCTCTGATAAAAGAACAGGAGTACTTGTGGCACCTTAGAGACTTACTACCCACAAAAGCTTATGCTCTAATAAATTTGTTAGTCTCTAAGGTGCCACAAGTACTCTTGTTCTTTTTGCAGATACAGACTAACACGGCTGCTACTCTGAAGGGACAATGATGATGAGGGGGCGTGTATAAGAACCTACATAGAACAGAAAAGAGTTTGCCATCTGCCAGGTTGGTTAGTGCATCATTCCTCCCCAAAACTTCCACTATCTCCCTGTGGCCATTCAGTGGAGCATGGCACAGCAGTAGCCAGTACTGAGAGTACAGTTCACATTTGGCCCCCTCCAGATGCTAAGGAAGCTGGAAAATAGGCACACCTTGCTGCTGGTGCCCCTAGAGCTGTTGTCTCCATCACTCCTGAAGCCAAAACCCAAGCTGATGTGCTTGCCCAAGGGCAGCTTCTTCACAGCTTTTGGTTCTGCTTCTTTCCCAGGCCCTGCCAGCTAGGACCCCTCATTCCCTGGCTCTGACAGTATTCACCTTAGAAAAGAGAGACATAGGGAACATGATAAAAGTATATAAAATGCTGAAGGGTTTGGAGGAGGTAAATGGGGAGCTTCTGTCCTCCCTTCTGTCCTTGCTGTCCCATAACAGAAGAACAAGAGGCCATGACATTGAAAGGTGGCAAATTCAAAACTGATAAAAGCAAATACTTTTTTCATACAGTGCCTAATTAGACTGCAGAACTCATTGCCACATGATGTGGTTATATGCAGGAACTTAGGATATGTCAAAGGCAGGCTGGAAACATATATGGATAACAAGAATATCCAGAGTTGTCATAATTACTGCTAAACACTGGAAGGGATATAAAACCTCATACTTCAGGCCCTATGCTAATTTTTGGTAGGGAGAGGAGACTTTAATGGGGATAGATCATCCCATGTCTGCATGCTACAGGGTTTCTTGCACCTTCATCTGAAGCATTGGATGCTTGCTGCTATAGGAGACAGGATAGTGGACTAGGCTGATCCAGTAAGGCTACCCCTATGTTCCCATAGTCTTAAATGTGTATTTCATTGGGATGAAAGGAGCTACATTATATATTTCAAATAGAAAAAGTTATTAATAGAGAGGAAATAAGAAAGACAATGAATAAAAAGGGCTAAGTGCATACAAAAATCAATAAAGAATAGACTCTTATACCTTAATTTTAATATGTGATACTGTAAAAGGCGATGAATTATCTCCAGTCATTTCATTACATTAGATCAACTTATATATACTGTGACAAAGTTCCTCCTCTGCCTTGGTGGGTCCTGTGCTTAATCTGGGGCTAATGTATCTACCTTCTATCACTCTCCTGTAGCCATCTGGCCTGACCCTGTCACACACCACGGGGATGGGCAACTTGGGACGACAAGCCATCTGTGTTGCCATGGTGGCTTCTGGCCCGGTGTTGTATAGTGAATTGAAAAGGTTGTAGGGACAGGAACCATTTGATCACCTTGCATTCTTCTCTTTATTACGCTGCATCCACTGGAGTGGTGCATGATCGGTCACAAGGGTAAACTGTTGTCCCAATAGGTAATAACAAAGTGTTTCCATGGCCCATTTCACAGCAAGGCACTCTCTCTCAACCACTGCATACTACTTCTCTCTCAGGAGGAGTTTCCTGCTGAGATAGAGGATCGGGTGTTCTTCGTCTCTGACCATCTGCTATAGGACAGCTCCCAATCCTACTTCAGATGCATCTGTTTGCAAAATGAACTCTTTGTTGAAGTCCGGGGGTATAAGCATGGGGTTACAGCAGAGGGCTGTCCATAGATCCATGAATGCTTTCTCTGCATCGTCTGTCCACTTCACCATGTCCAGACCCCAGGCTTTTATCAGGTCCATCAGGTGGCGAAATGGGGGAATAAATCGCCGGTAGTATCCCACCACACCCAGGAATGCCCGGACATGCTTTTTCTGATTTCTCCAGGGCCAATTTTGGATAGCCTCCAGTTTGTTCAGTTGGGGCTTGACCATGCCCCTTCCTACAATGCAGCCAAGGTATTTAGCCTCAGCTAATGCTATAGCACACTTGGCTGGGTTGGCTGTGAGGCCAACCCGTCTTAGCATGTCCAGAACTGCTTCCACCTTTCCCAAGTGGGTCTCCCAATTGGGGGTATGAATAATCATTTCGTCCAGGTACACAGCTGCATAACTGGTATGGGGCCACAGGAGCTTGTCCATAAGATGCTGGAAGGTGGCAGGTGCCCCATGCAGTCCAAAAGGAAGAACAGTATATTGAAACAGACTCTCTGGTATAGAGAATGCTGTCTTTTCTTTTGCATCTTTGGCAAGGAGAATCTGCCAGTATCTCTTTGTTAAATCAAGGGTGGTCAAAAATCGGGCATTGCCCAGGCAGTCAACTAACTCATCAATACGGGGTATGGGGTATGCACCAGCAGCTCTTTGGCTATCGTTTTAGAGGCCGTGGTCCGCAGGGGGGTGGCTTCTGGGTAGCAAGTAGCATAGTCCAGAATGACAAGTATATATTGGTGGCCCCGGGCCATCTTCTCCAGGGGTCCACTAGGTCCATGGCTATTCACTCAAAGGGCACCTCTGTGATGGGAAGGGGTACTAAAGGTGCCCTCAAGTGAGGATGGGGACTGTGCAGCTGACACTCCGGGCAGGAGGCACAGTACCTCCGCACTTCTTCATGTACTCCGAGCCAGAAGAATCATTGTAGGACCCATGTCAGGGTCTTTTCTACCCCCAAATGATGACTATGGGCAAGGTTTAATATAGCATTCTGGTGTTTTTGAGGTACTAGAAGCTGCTGTGCCTTCTGCCCCTGTACTGGTGCAACCCGGTACAAGAGATCCTTTTTCATTATGAATTTAGGGACCTGGTCCCTGGGTTTTCCCTTCCACAGGGACCCCTATCTATTTCTGTCACCTCCTTCCTAACGTTGTCATACCTTGGGTCCTCAGCTTGGTCCCATCCAAAATTTCCTCCTCCAGGGCAGCCTCCTTTCTAGCTACCCTGGTCCACCTGCCCACAACGGAGACCCTCTGTCCCTGGGTCAGGATCCGGGTCCCCAAGGCCTTAGCTGCCCTTCTTTCACCATGAATGCTTCACTAACTTCAAGGTTTCCCCCTTTTCTCCCAGTCCCTCCCTATGAGCACCGGGTATGGGAGTTTAGGACTACACCTGCTGCTACCTCAGTAGTGTTCCCCTGGATTTCAATTTTTACTGGGATGGGGGGGGGTAGTAACTAACTGTCCCATGGACGCATGTTGCCCATGTGCGTTTTGCATGCAGCAGCTAACTATGCTTCACAAGCTTCTCTGAAATAAGCGTGATAGCACTCCCCAAATCAACCAGTGCTGTGGTCTCTGCCCCATTTAGTTTTACTGGTCTGGTGTACATATGGGGGTTAGTGCAACCCCCACCAGGCAGACTAGGGAGCATGGGTCTGCCTAGTTCCCCAGGTTACACTTCCTAGGCTGCTCAGCATTGGGACACTGTGCAGCTATGTGTCCCCACTTCCCGCAGGCATAACATCTGTATGGGGCCCTAGGCATTCCCTGGGTCTCTTGGTTTGGGCAGTCTAATGACACTATCCTCTTCCCCCTCAGTGCTCTGACTCTTTGGGGCCTCTGATGGGCCTTCAGCCTCTCTCTTTTTCCACCTGGGCCCTCCTAGGGGCCCAATTGCCCGAGCTCTGGGGCTTGGTGCTGCTATTTTAACCCAGGGTGCCTCTTCCTTAAGTGGTCAGGACAGTTCTCTTGCCGTCCTTCGCCTCTCTACCAGTGCAACAACCTCATCATAGGTGGAAGGTTCGTTCTGATTTACTGAGGCACGAAGGTCTGGTGGTAGTCCTCTCATGTACCGGTGGATGACCAGAACCTTTAGTATCTCTTCCGGACTCTGGGACTCAGTTCGTAACCACGTTCGTGAGAGATGGATGAGGTCATATAATTAGGACCGTGGGGTTTTGTTTTCCTGGTACCTCCACTCATGATATCACTGGGCCCGCACTGTGGTCGTTACCCGAGAGCTGGCCAGAATCTCTCCTTTCGGCTGGGGTAATCTGCCGCAGCCTCTTCAGACATATCATAATAGGTCTTTTGAGCCTCCCCACACAGGAATGGGGCAAGGATGCCAGACCACTGATCTCAAGGCCAAGGCTCCCGTAGGGCTGTCCCCTCAAAGGCCAGGAGGTATGCTTCTACGTCATCCTCCCACGTCATTTTCTTCAGGCAATTGCTGGCCCATATGATCCACATCCCATCATGGCTGTGGTTCAGCTCTGTAAGGGCCTTCACCTGATTTACCAGTTCCTGCAACACAGCACAGTCTTGAGCAGCCTGGGCCATCAACAGGCATTTGGTCTCCTGCTGCAGCTGTACTGCTCCTGTTGGGCAGCTGCCTGGACACAGGTAGCCTCCTGCTGGGCAGCCGTGGCTTGTATCAGTGCCCGCACTACTTCATCCATTGTGGTGAGGGGGGGAAAAAATCTCCCCCTTTTTTTTTTTGTGTAACACCCTCCTTCTTCTGCTGCACTGTGCACACCAAATCCCACCCCTAGACACCAGTTGTGACAAAGTTCCTCCTCTGCCTTGGTGGGTCCTGCGCTTAATGGCGGATTTGCTTGCCTCAGAGATTCATGGCAGCCCTCAGTTTGACCACTTTTGCTAGTGGCTCAAACCTGCCGTTCACTCAGCTAACCTTATCACTGGCCAGCATGGGGAAAGGGAGAAGAACAATCCCCGCAGTCTCTGCTGACCCACTCTGGTGGAACCCACAGTCCAGGTCAACTCCCCTTGTATCAAATAGGGAGTTGGGGGAATGGGGCGAACCCGGGCCCCCCTTCTACTCTGGGTTCCAGCCCAGGGCCCTGTGGATTGCAGCTGTCTACAGTGTCTCCTGTAACAGCTGCGTGACAGCTACAACTCCCTGGGCTATTTCCCCATGGCCTCCTCCCAACACCTTCTTAATCATCTCCACCGCACATTCCTCCTGATGCCTGATGATGCTTGTACTACTCAGTCCTCCAGAAGTATGCCTTATCACTCTCAGCTCCTGGCACACCTCTTGCTCCCAGCTCCTCGCACGCACCTCACTAATTGAAGTGAGGTCCTTTTTAAACCAGGTGCCCTGATTAGCCTGCCTGTCCTTTTGATTCTAGTAGCTTCTTAATTGACTCCAGGTATCCTAATTAGCGTGCCTGCCATAATTGGTTACAGCAACTTCCTGATTGTTCTGGAACAGCCCATTATCTTACTCAGGGGAAAGGGACCTGCTTAATCTGGGGCTAATGTATCTACCTTCTATCGTTCTCCTGTTGCCATCTGGCCTGACCCGGTCACAATATCTAATAAAATAACTGCTGTAATTGACAAGAGGAAATAATCTCATTAAGTGCCAGAATGTTCAGGAACATAAAAAGAGAAGGGTTTATCACCAGTAACTCTATTATTTGTTGTAAAATTTACCTTGTCTCCTCTTGGCACAGCACAATTTTTGCACACAAATTGCAGCTGTGCTTCCAGTCAATAAAGATTGTAAGAAGTTTCACGAGTAGAACAAAAAGTGGTGAATTTTATTTTTTTCACTGTTTTCATTAAAATGTGGTATGAAATCATCTTCTGCCAGTGTACTCGATTTTGTTATTAAGACAAAACAAACGTTTTCCGCTAAGGAAGGGAGGAAGAAGTGATGATCCAAGTCATGCCTGACCAACCTGATTGCCTTCTATGATGAGATAACTGGCTCTGTGGATATGGGGAATGTGGTGGATGTGATATACCTTGACTTTAGCAAAGTTTTTGATACGGTCTCCCACAGTATTCTTGCCGCCAAGTTAAAGAAATATGGTATAGTCCAAGATGAATGGATTATAAGGTGGATAGAAAGCTGGCTAGATTGTCGGGCTCAATGGGTAGTGATCAACGGCTCAATGTCTACTTGGTAGCCGGTATCAAGCGGAGTGGCCAAGGGGTCGATCCTGGGGCTGGTTTTGTTAAACATCTTCATTAATGATCTGGATGATGGGATGGATTGCACCCTCAGCAAGTTTGCGGATGACACTAAGCTGAGGGCAGAGGTAGATATGCTGGACAGTAGGGATAGGGTCCAGAGTGACCTAGACAAATTGAAGGATTGGGCTAAAGAAATCTGATGAGGTTCAACAAGGACAAGCGCAGAGTCCTACACTTACAATGGAAGAATCCCATGCACTGCTACAGGTTGGGGACTGACTAGCTAAGCAGAAGTTCTGCAGAAAAGGACCTGGGGATTACAGTGGACAAGAAGCTGGATATGAGTCAACAGTGTGCCCTTGTTGCCAAGAAGGCTAATGGCACATTGGGCTGCACCAGCTCCCAATGGGATCCAAACCCCAAATAATTCCTTTCTACTCTGTATAAAGCTTATACAGGGTAAGCTCATAAATTATCCACCCTCTATAACACTGATAGAGAGATATGCACAGCTTTTTGCTCCCCCAGGTATTAATTACTTACGCTGGGTTTAATTAATAAGCAAAGGTAGTATTTAAGTGGTTCCAAGTAATAAAAGACAGAACAAAGTAAGTTACCAAGCAATATGAAACAAAACACACAAATCTGACCCTAATTCATTAAGAAACTGATTACAGATGAAATCTCACCCCCAGAGATGTTCCAATAAGATTCTTTCACAGACTGGACTCCTTCCTAGACTGGGTGCAGCAATTACTCAGACCCCGTAGTTACTGTCCTTTGTTCTAGTTTTTCAGGCATCTCTTTGGGGTGGAGAGGCCATCTCTTGAGCCAGCTGAAGACAAAATGGAGGGGTTTCCAGGGCCTTTTATATTCTTTCTCTTGTGGGCGAAAACCCCTTTGTTCTCAAAATCACAGCAACAAGATGGAGTTTGTAGCCACTTGGGCAAGTCACTTGTCCATGAATGATTCAGCTTTTTGCAGGCCGATGCCATTGATTACATGTTAGTTTGAACGTTCCCAGGAAAGCTCAGATGTGGATTAGCAGATACAAAAGTGCCATACAAATGCCTGTTCTCTATTACTGGTTACATTGTAAATAAGAAGTGGGCAGCATTATCTCCCATAAATGTAAACAAACTTGTTTGTTTTAGCAATTGGCTGAACAAGAAGTAGGACTGAGTGGACTTGTAGGCTCAGAAGTTTTACATTGTTTTGTTTTTGAATGCCGTTATGTAACAACAAATCTACATTTGTAAATTGCACTTTCACAACAAAGAGCTTGCACTACAGTACTTGTATGAGGTGAATTGAAAAAAACTATTTCTTTTGTTTATCATTTTTACAGTTCAAATATTTGTAATAAAAATAATATACGTATTGATTTCAATTACAACACAGAATATAATATATATCCAATTATAGAAAAACATTCAAAATATTTAATAAATTTAAATTGGTATTCTATTGTTTAACAGTGCGATTAATCGCTATTAATTTTTTTAATCACGATTAATTTTTTGGAATTAATCGTGTGAGTTAACTGCAATTAATCGACAGCCCTAAATAAACACCTTTTCAGATTGTGAGGAATCTTCACCTGCTGGGATTCACCAATGATTTAACAAAATAGTGGGCCCTGAGCCACCTGTCACAGTGGTGTAAATCAGTAATAACTCTATAGGAATCAGTGGTGTGAGAAGGGAATCAGATGCAGTAATTCTGCCACTGGAGCTTCAGAATGCTCTCCTCTAAACGTTAGCCAAAACACTGATATTTTGTTGCAAGCTTCTTGTCATTAAGGAGCAATACCATCACAATTGTCTGCTAATTAAGATCTTGGACCTTTGTGTAATGCTAATGAAGTTTGTCTATTCTGTGCATTTCAGTTCACTAGACGTCTTATAGATCTGATCTGACCCAAGATATTAAAAAAAAAATCCTCTCCTGTGAGTTGTGTGTTGCTGGAGTCCTCTCTGTCCCCATAGTATGTCCCTGCTGGACTGTTGTGTGGCATTCCTTTAGTGAGTGGAGATGGAGTTCTAGAACTAGATTCACTCAGTGCAGGAGATGGTGGCACTTGTCATGAAGCCAGTTATAAATCCCTAACCCACAGTGCCAAAGGCAGCCAAGCAGCTCTGAGTTGTGCCAGTGACAGAGGAACCTTAATGGACTCTGCTGCAGTGGGGGACTGGTGTAGCAGAGCACAGCCCCCATCACACCATATCCCCAACTTTTGTACAAGGAAGTAGGCAGAGGCACAGGGCCCAATGCCGCACAGTGTTCCAACAGAGAGTTCCCCTCCTCCAGAGGGATGCTGTGCTGGGCATTCGCCACTGAGAAACAATGGGGCTGTAACCTGGCTAGAGTCTGTCTGAGTATCTGCTATACCAAAGCTAGCTGCAGTCACAATGAAATTTGACTAACTGAATGTCAGGATGTTGAATAAGGAAATAACAATGCAAACATCTTCTTGTGGTGTAGAGGCATATTTTCTTGGCAATGGGGAAAATGACTGATATTCCAGTTGTCATGAGTAGAATTCACATGCCTTTTTCCTTTGGCTGCCAGACTGAATATTACACAGTACTCTATGAACTACTACACCTTTATGTTTGACTATAGATGGCTACATAGGTGCAAAAGTATGTCACTGTTTACCCTAAATAAAATCTTCACAGCAAGCAGCAAAGAGTGAATAACCTATGCCAAATACAGTTTACTTGGCAGGGCTAGCCATGCCTACGAAAAAGAGTGAACAATAGCATATTTTCTCAAATATAACTAACTGATATATGGAAATAAAAAAGCATCTGTCTTTCGATAGATATCAATACACTGTTTTCACTCATTTTCCAAGTGGGAATGCATGGAATAGGATGCTCAAGGAAAGGGTAAACCTCCCCAGCCCAGTTATATGTTGGCACCATTGGGAGTCTTTCCATTGACGTCAAAGGGTGCTGAATTATGGCCCAAGTGAGATAGCTACAAGACAGTCGTGTCTGACAAAGAGAACATCCACACTTTTGAATGCGTGGAAACCGAACTCCAAGATATCAAAGCACACCCAGTTCTCTGTTCACTATAGGGTATTGACTATTGTGCTAGTTCTCTCCCCACATAGCTGTCATAGCCTGACATGTCACCAGTATTAATCCCACCAACAGCTCTTTCACATTCTGGTTCCTTTTTTCCTTTCCATTTCTTTGTGTTCCTTTCCCTTATTTTCCCTAAACCTATGTTCAATTTCTCCTTAAAGTTCCCCTCCACAGCACCTTTGGGACAGTGCTTACTACAGTTTAATGGGGGAAAAGATATTTCCGAACAGTTATTTGATTGCTAAAATGCCAAACCTTGCAGTATTATTCAGTTATAAACTTTAATAATTACTCAATAGCAATTTCCAAAAGTTAGTATGAATGTTGGTCCAGATTCTCAGCTGGTCTAAATCACTGTAGCAGCATGGAGCTGTGCTGATTTACATAACAATTTGTTCACCCAGCTCTGATGATTTCTAATTCCGTGGGTACAATTCACAAAGCACCTTGGGCACCTAAACTCCAGAGTTAGACATCTAAGTACCTGTGCACAGCATCGCTGCAATCCACAAAACTCCCAGATGGCTTTTGTCTAGCCCTATAGGTGCCTAAACTCACTCAGCCTAACTTTTTGCTGTCAAAGTTCCCTCAGCACCGAAGTTTTGGCCCATGGGGCATGCACACTTCTGCCCCACTGTAGGCCTATCTCCCCTTAAATCTCTGAGCAATTTGCAAACCTTGCAAAGATAGACATTCAGGTATCTAAGTTGCATGTGGGGCCTGATCTGGTAGGTGGCCTCAGAGCACTGGACTCAAGGCTTCCCACTTCCTCTCTCTAGCCCAATGACTATTTAATATATATCCACCCTGGAATAGTCATTGGTTGAGAAAGAATGAGTGCTGTGATGATGACAGACTCTTGTCCTTTCAAGCTGTTTATACCCTCCTATGCCGACAATGATACCCAGATGTCCTTCCTTGGCACATTTCTAGATGAAATACTGCAATGCTCTTGACTGTTTCACAGGCTACCATTTGCCTTTCTCTCAACACCTCTTTAGAGGACAGAGATATATTTATTTCAATGATGAAAAGATTGGGATAGTTTTGTTTAGGGAGGAAATTGCTCAGAGAGGACACAATAAAAATGTACAAAAGAACAACTGCTAGAAAGAAGGTAAATCAGGTTCTCCTGTTTATCCTTTCTCATGATACAAGATCAAGGGGATAGCCAATGAAAATGGAAGGCAAGAAATTTAAAACTGCAACAAGGGAATACTTTTTTCACTCACTGCATAATTAATCTGTGGAACTCCCTGCCACATGATTCCATTCAAGCCAAGTGCTTAGTAGGAGTCAGAAAAGGATTAGGCACATATATGGCTATATGTGTGGAGAACATCCACAACTCATAAAATAGGATAGAAATTGTACGGGGAGTAACAAACTCTCATGCACCACAACATAACTCAGACTAACCATCAGAAGCTAGGAAGAAATTGTAGGTTGTAGTCTTGCACCTTCTTCTGAAGGTTCTGATATTGGTCAATGTGAATGACAGGATATCAGACTAGATGGGTTACTGGCCTGGCCCAGTATGGCAAATCGTATTTTCTAAGATCCACAGTCAGTACATTGTCTGTGATAGGATAATCAAAACCCAGTTCAAAAAAACTAAAGCAAAAATAGGTACTTATTGTTAGTTTGCAGAAGACAATACAAAACATAAAACATTGTCAATGCATGAGATGGAGAGACACTGGGCAAAGTATTAAAATATCAGTAGCTCATCAATGTAATGAATTTTGCAACATGCTGCTTAAGGGGTTTTCTATAAGATTCTTCAAACATATGAACACTATTACTAGTTCTTTATTATGGCTAGGGAAGAAGTGATGGCTAGATTTCTCAGTACACCCATCAACCTATGGGATAATTACATTTTCTAAGTATTGAATATTAATATGGTATTGCATGTCAGCTCTGGTAGAAGTACATCCCCACGTGAAGTAATGGAGTCCTCCGCAGCACATTAACATCCTATATTATCATTGGAAAAAAGTTTGAGAAAAAATCCTGTACTAAAATATAATAAACTTTTCTGGGTCAGATATCATCAAACTAAAAAACACACCATAAACTACCTCACCAGTCTTTTTCAAGCAGAGACAGAACTGTTAATTGGCTTTCTTGGGTGTATGCCAAAGAGAGAATCTGTTTCAAAATGGTAACTTGTTGACTTTTTCACGGGTTCAAGATCATTTATCTCACTCTCATTAGGGAAAGGATAGTAAGCTGAAGTATTGTACATTGACATGTAGCAATGCCTTCTCAAACCTCTCTTTTCTTTCCAAAATTAGTTCACATTTGTAATCTAGGTCCTATGATGCTGTTACAGTGGGTATGTCCAGCTCCAACCTTGAATTATTTCAATTTAAAAGGAAAAGAGTATTTAAATATAACATTTTCAAAACATTATTGTGGCTGTATAACTAGGTTTCAGGAAATAGTGGAAATAATGTTCATGTTATGTGTAAACTAGTTTGCTTTGTAGATGGCAAACCTATTGTCACAGGCTTTCCATCACTGTGTTTGTGCATGTAGGATATGACTTATTGGAAGAGCTGGCACACACAATTAATAGCATGCTTCCTAAATACAGAGATCTTTGGCCTTGCTACAAGGATACAGTACAGCATAATAATGATTAACACTAAATTCCACGTAGCCCCTGGTCCTTGAGTGTATCCTCAGGGGAGGAAGGGAATGCAGGTGGGCACAAAGAGACGTTCCCCGCCTATATGCATGCTCTGCTCTAGGGTCAAGGTCATTTGTAGCCCTTGCACTTGGGAGTGCACTTTGACTAGATAGCTCTGACTACTTCTGTACCAGTCCATGGACTGGGCTGGGCACACTGTAAAGGAGCAGGCTGCACCATCCGAAAGATACCTTAAGGAGCTTCAAAAGAATTAGTTATGTTTCCCTGAGGTACAATCCCTTCCACAAGCTCCCCCTCGGGGGTGGTGACTCTACGATTCTTCCAGCTCAGGACTGTGGCTAAGTGGCTCAGTCTGCTCCTGAGAGTTTTATGGTAATCTCCCCTACACACTACACACCATTACAGAACTGACATTCCACTCAGGGGCAAGTCTATGTATTTTGCCGCCCCAAGCACAGCAGTCAGGAGGCTTTTGGTGGCATGCCTGCAGGAGGTCCGCTGGTAACGCGGATTCGGCGTACCCGCCGCCGAATTGCTGCTGAAGCCGTGGGACCAGCAGACCGCCGCAGGCATGCCGCTGAAGGCTCCCAGATTGCCGCCCCCACAGTGACCAGCAGGCTGCCCCCCGCGGCTTGCCACCCCAGGCACGCACTTGGTGCGCTGGTGCCTGGAGCCGCCCCTGATTCCACTGGATCATTTTCAAGAATTAGAATTGAAACACTCCAAAACCAAAATATTTCCTGTTTTGTTTAGAATTTTTCATCCGCGTTATATGTAACTATCTTTTGGGATTTGCATGTAACATACAAGGCCAGATCTGGAGCTATGTCAATTTACTTCTGCTGAGGATCTGGCCGACAGTGTATGGCTTTTTGTTCTGAAAGGTTATTTGAGTGTGTTCTTAACTGCTGAATTCTTGACTTATATCTCAAATGGCTTCTGTATTTAAAACTAACTTCTGATCTTAGTTTGTTTATTTTATTAGGATATGTGTGTGTACATATATCTACATATGTATATGTTTATAATATAAACCAGTGTGAAATATTTAGAAACCTCATCTTTATCTCTGACTTACGTATTTGGTTCATTTAACAAATATGTACAATAAGTTAATAAGTTAAACCATGCTCTCAATTTTATGGGGCATCTCCTATGGTTGCGTAAATAAGAATAGAATTTGGCTCAATATCTGCAAATAAGCACCAGAAAATCCAACAGAGATGTGGGTGGATGGGTGTTTTGTTTTTTGGAAAACATTCTCCATCCTGTGTAACCTTTTTTAAAAGACAATTATGACTTTGGAATGCAGCCATCAGCAATCTGAGGAGAAGCGAGCTGCTACTGAGCTATTTATATGTATGGTAGATGGGATTCAGTTATAATGTGGATTAAAGGAGACACATGTTTAATACACAGAACATATATGTTTTCTCCATGGGACTAGTTCTTTGCTCTGCTGCAAAAGACCATAGGGTTTTTCTGTTCCACCTGGGACTAGCCTGAGGAATCTAAGGAGACTGTGGCAAGGTAACCCTTGCCAAAACTGACAAAACTGTCCTGCAGGAAGGATATCCAGTAAATGGGATTATCTACATTATTACAAGATTATCCACTCTGGAGATTTGTTGGTTGAGTAAAAAAGAGAGAGTGAGGCCCAACAGGACTATGGTTTAACCAGTGTTTTTAGTTTTTCTGCCACATGACTTGCTAAAAAAACAGTCTCGCCTGTTTCTAATCATCGTCCTGTCCACCAGTGCACTCCACTACACCACCTACAGATTTAATAAAAGTGTTATGATTTTCTAAATTGTACACTCCATAATCCCATGCCTTTAAACCCAGTCTAGTTACACATACCTGATGTGAGAACAGAATCCTGCCCAATACCTCTGGGAGAACAGAAGGATAGTGACTGCTGCATCACGCAGATTTTACAAGTTCCCCTTCCCACCTGTGGGGTGCAAGCTCTGCTGACCAACATGACTCACTCTTTGGGGGGACCTAGTGGTGATGGTGGTGGTGCAAGGGTACTATAGTCCTTTTACTGTCTGAACACAAGGACCAAGCTTAGCTCTGGGAAGTGATGTGGGGAGAAAAGCTATTGATTCCCTCCTTTCTGCCCTACTATACCCCTACACAATCTGGCAACAATTGTTATCTGCCTCAGCACAGATGTTATTAAAACAAATGCATGGTATAATTTGTATTTAAATACAAGTGACTCTTACATTTAACACCTTTAAACAATTGCATGGAAATGTAGCCATATGACTCTCATTGAAAATCAAAGGCAGCTGTGGAGCTCAAACCCCACACAATTCTCAGCTAATTTAGGGACTGAACTTTAAGTAGTGTAAGGAAGGTGATGCAGGCACTGTCTTTCTATCTCTTTTAATGGTTGTTTTGCTAACTCTATTCAGGATGCAGCACTGCAAGATGTACATTAAAAATAAAAATCTTGTGATGACCCACCTGCTGCATTAATAATGCCTTTCGATTTATCTGTATGTGTTAGTTTTGCAAAGTACATTTTGTTGCACTTTCTTGGTCACTTGTGACAAGTTGGAATTGTTTTTATCTAGTGCAAACATGCCTGTTCCCAAGACAAAGTAATCGTGACATTTAATAATTTGTCCCTAAGGTGTATTTTTGAATATTCACTGCCTTCCCTTTAAATGGTCTTTCATGGAATGCAAAGGCTTGTTGTTATAAAATGAAACCACCAAGAGCCAGGGGCGGCTCTATGTTTTTTGCTGCCCCAAGCACGGCAGGCTGGTGGCTTTCGGCGGCACACCTGCGCGCGGTCTGCTGGTCACGCAGATTCGGCGGCATGCCTGTGGGAGGTCCGCCGGTGCCACGCCATCAGCGTCCCCGCCGCCAAATTGCCGCCGAAGCCGCGGGACCGGCGGACCTCCCGCAGGCATGCCGCTGAAGGCCGCCTGACTGCCGCCCTCACAGCGACCGGCAGGCCACCCCCCGTGGCTGGCTAGTCCCAGATGGCACAGAAAAACCCTATGGTATTTTGCAGCAGAGCAAAGAGCCTGTCTTGTAGGAGGTGACTTCTGGGTACTCGTCTGGCTCTGTCAATCTGTTTTTTCACTTCATCAGGTGGGTATTGTAATTTTAAGAATGCTTGATAGAGATCTTGTAGGTGCTTGTCTCTATCTGAGGGATTGGAGCAAATGCGGTTATATCTTAGAGCTTGGCTGTAGACAATGGATCGTGTGGTGTGTCCTGGATGGAAGCTGGAGGCATGTAGGTAAGTGTAGCGGTCAGTAGGTTTCCTGTATAGGGTGGTATTTATGTGACCATCGCTTATTAGCACAGTAGTGTCCAGGAAATGGACCGCTTGTGTGGATTGATCTAGGCTGAGGTTGATGGTGGGATGGAAATTATTGAAATCATGGTGAAATTCCTCAAGGGCTTCTTTTCCATGGGTCCAGATGATGAAGATGTCATCAATGTAGCGCAAGTAGAGTGGGGCGTTAGGGGACGAGAGCTAAGGAAGCGTTGTTCTAAGTCAGCCATAAAAATGTTGGCATATTGTGGGGCCATGCGGGTACCCATAGCAGTGCCGCTGACTTGAAGGTATATATTGTCCCCAAATGTGAAATAGTTGTGGGTGAGGACAAAATCACAAAGTTCAGCCACCAGGTTAGCTATGACATTATCAGGGATACTGTTCCTGATAGCTTGTAGTCCATCTTTGTGTGGAATATTGGTGTAGAGGGCTTCTACGTCCATAGTGGCCAGGATGGTGTTTTCTGGAAGATCACCGATGGATTGTAGTTTCCTCAGGAAGTCAGTGGTGTCTCGAAGATAGCTGGGAGTGCTGGTAGCGTAGGGTCTGAGGAGAGAGTCTACATAACCAGACAAGCCTGATGTTAGGGTGCCAATGCCTGAGATGATGGGGCGTCCAGGATATCCAGGTTTATGGATCTTGGGTAGCAAATAGAATACCCCTGGTCGGGGTTCTAGGCATGTGTCTGTACAGATTTGTTCCTGTGCTTTGTCAGGGAGTTCTTTTAGCAGATGGTGTAGTTTCTTTAGGTAATCCTCAGTGGGATCAGAGGGTAATGGCCTGTAGAATGTGGTGTTAGAGAGCTGTCTAGCAGCTTCTTGGTCATATTCCAATTTATTCATGATGACGACAGCACCTCCTTTGTCAGCCTTTTTGATTATGATGTCAGGGTTGTTTCTCAGGCTGTAGATGGCGTTGTGTTCAGCATTGCTGAGGTTATGTGGCAAGTGATGTTGCTTTTCCACAATTTCAGCCTTTGCACGTTGACGGAAGCAATCTATGTAGAAATCCAGTCTGTTGTTTCGACCGTCCGGAGGAGTCCACGCAGAATCCTTTTTTTTGTAGTGCTGGTAGGGGGGATTCTGTGGCTTAGTATGCTGTTCAGAGGTATGTTGGAAATATTCTTTGAGTCGGAGACGTCGAAAGTAGGATTCTAGGTCACCGCAGAACTGTATCATATTCATGGGTCTGGAGGGACAAAAGGAGAGTCAACTTAAGTTAGGTTGACTTAGAACCAGGGCCGGCTCCAGGCACCAGCCGACCAAGCACGTGCTTGGGGCGGCACCTTAGAAGGGGCGGCCAATGTTGGGGTGGCAGGGGGCGCTCACAGTGTTTTTGTTTTTTTTGTTCGGTGGAGAGGCGCTCATGGGTTTTTTGTTTTGTTTTGTTTGTTTGTTGTTTGTTTGTTTCGGCCGGGCAGGCGCGGGGGGTGTTTCGGCGGCGCGGCACTGGGGAGGGGCGCGGGGGTTTGGGCGGGGGTGGCGCGGCGCCCTGGTGGTTTGGGCAGCCTGGCGCGGCGCTCGGTGGGGGGGCGGGGGTTTGGGCGGCCCAGCGCGGTGTGGCGCTCGGAGGCAGGGGTTTGGCCGGCCCGGCCCGGCGCTCGGGGGGGGGTTGGTTGGCCCAGTGAGGCGCTCGGGGTTTGAGCGGCGAGGCGTGGTGCTTGGGGGGAGGTCGGCGGCGCAGTGCTGGGGTCGGCGGCACGGCGCTGGGAGGGGGCTGTTACGGCGGGGCAGCGCTCTTCTGTTTTGCCTGGGGCAGCAAAAAAGTTAGAGCCGGCCCTGCTTAGAGCAGTGTCTACACTGCACTGTGTCAACGGGAGATGCTGTCCTGCCTACTTACCTTACTCTTCTTGGGGACCTGGAATACAGGAGTCATCGGGAGTGCACACTGCCACCAATCGCAGCAGTGCTGATTTAGCCATAAGTATAGACAAGCCCTTGAGTCCTACTCAAGTGTGCCAAGTAATTTTTCTTGGACAGTGAAGAGCATGGTCACATGCCTCAACCACAACCCCTGATGCAAGAAACCCTTATTGTGGGGGAAGTTGGGACTTAGTTCTGATTCCAATTTTTGAAACTCAGCTTCATCTCAAGTGGGACTAATTGCTACATAGCTAATGTATGTTCACATTATAAATACCCAACACACTAGGAAACAAACAGTCTGGTTTTTCCTAGTTTGTGAAGTGCTGTCATTTTCCAGTGGAAATGACAATTCCACTAAATTGGAGGTTAAAAATTGTGGTTAAAAATGGGTTCATATTTACAAATACATATTATAAAAACATGTTATTCTGTGTCACTGTGATTAATCTGTTTAAAAGATAGTGGAAAAACAAACACCACGACAGAACCTTCCTTCAGTCCAGAATGTCAGGTACTTTAATTATTCTCAGTCTGGAAGTTCATGTCTTTATTAAATTAATAAAAGGTGTAAAATTAGAAATCGGATGCTTTCTACTCTTGATCCTGTGGCCCCCCCATCTGTGTAATAGGCATGCCCTTCTTTCATTTTATTTTTGGCACCCTAAACTCAGTCCCTAATCTGGGTCCTTCAGTTGCTGAACCAACGCACTATTGATGAACTGACATCTAAGCAAAATACATTTCTGAAACGTAACAAATGAAGGCTGAAATGCACTCCTGTGCAGGGGGTCGGTGAAAGGCTCCTTAGGCAACACCAATTTAAGTCCTGAGGGGTAGCATTTCAGAAAGCATTTAGCATTGCCCTTACTCCCCTCCCATTGAAATCAATGAGAGTTTTACTCCTGACTTCAGGGGTAGCAGAGTTAGGCCACTACTTTTCTATACCATACACCCATACTATACAACATAAGTATGGTTTCCCTGGTGTGTAGGCCTTCTGCACATGGCTCAATTTCACTCTAAATGTTTGCCAATTTTATTCCTGTATTTCTTCGTTAGTTTTATTTTACTTGTGAGCCACAGCTAATAATCTTCATTTGTTCTCTCCCTCTTTAGGTCAATATCAAACACTGGCATTAAGTTTTTACCTACTGTACATAAGCTACAATCTCTCCAGAAAGTTGTATTGTAAGTTTATATTGGCTGCTTTTAACTTTTTGTTATCTCCATTCAAATGGTCTGCTCCTCTAATAAGATCTTGGACACGTTTCCCTTTGCATTTGTTTAGTGACTTTGTCACTTCATCACCAGTTGTAATCTGGTGCACATTGATAATTTGTTTTACATTATTTGAGTGTTCCAGTGACTTTTCTAGACAAGATTTTATATATGGCATGTGACAGAGAACTTTTTATTTGGTTCATGGGACCAACAATAACCTTTAACTTCTAAGTCACCAATTTAAATTCAAGCCAGACTGGTAGAGACAGAAATTTGTTGTCATCTGGTGACTGTTCTATGGTCTGTGTGAAATGAGTTGGTCTGAATCCACTTCCCAATGGACAAGTTTCAAAAAAATCACTGCAGTCCACACCTGTGTTGGCAATAGAGGTGGTTGGAAAATAGGGTAATATTTCCCTTAGAAAATTTCAACAAAAATGGAGAACAAATCATTAATTTAAAATTTTCCATGGAAAATTTTGACTTTTTGTTGAAAAACCAAAAACGCAAACATTTTTCAGGTTGTTTTTTTCCCAACAAAAAGTCAACACTTTCCATGGAAAGCAAGCACTCTCTGTGAAAATTTTCATTTAGTCAAAAACCTAATTTTTCCATCAAAAACCAGCTTTGATAATCCTGACACCTGGAAGTCAGTAGGAATTTTGCAATGGACTTTAATAGGGTCAGGAATTCACTATCAAAAACACAGTTTTGATAGAAATTTTTCAACAGCCCTGGCTGGCAGTCACAAGCAGCCAGGGAATGAATAGGCACTCTTGTTTCATCCTTACAGGTGGCTGGTGTTGAGGTATATTAATAGAAAGTTGGGGTCTATTTCCACTACTCTTGCTTAGATTTAAATCTTATATGACATTAATCTTCAGGAATATTAATCCTCCACCTATCTTGGGTACTGCTATTCAAATATATAGGTACTGTGTTTTGTCAAGTATGGAGTTTCTGGAATTGCACTCTAGCTCTTTGTGACTCCATATAGCAGGTACAGCATGCAAGGATCCATGAAACCTTTGTTCTAGGCAGCTTTGTAATCATCTTCAGACTTAGTTACTCTGGATCGATCTATGCTAGAGAATCACAGGTTATTTGCCTGAGGTGAAATTCCTCCCTTTGCAGAAGGCCACACCATTTAAGTCCCAAAATAGATGTTGGTTGAAGTCCTGGCCCTCTTAAAGTCAATTGCAAAGCTCCTGTTGACTTCAGAGGGGCAGGATTTCATTCCATAATTGGGAATCTAATGGTATATGTGTGCACGTGCGGATGTGTGTGTGCATGTATGTATAAATATTATAAGGCCTTGTCCTGGCTCTTTGTACAGGTGTGAATTTCACTTACTGATGCTCCTGTGGATTTCAATCGGAGTTACACTTGCAGAATGAGGCCCCTGTTTAACTATCAGATAATTCAGTATCGTGGCCATATATAGCGCTCAGAATGAGACAAGTTTAAAGCTGCATTAAGTTTCAGGCTTTGCAAGTAATTCGTTATGTTCACTGCTTTCCATTAAAAACAGCATGAAAACAACAATTCTCCCAGTCTAAATTATGAGTAATACTGTTTAACTTCTTGGAGCTGTATTTTGAGCAAGTAACAGAAATGTGTATGAGTATATCCTTTTGTACATCAGTCATCCTTTATCCTTTTATATATAACAGTCTACTGTGGAACTGACTGAAATGAATACTTGTCAATGCAATAAACTGTCAGAGGCCCCAGTTTAGCCTGTGCCTAGTTTTAAGCACATGAGTAGTTGACATTAGTGGAGGAATTACTTACATGCTTAAGTACCTTGATGAATCAGGGCCAAAAAAGATGACCCTTCTCTGCATTAGTTTAGGGACCAATCCTGCAACTTCTTTAATTACTTGTTGTGGCAGTATTATTCATGGGTCTGAGGCTCAAAGGATCCATCCCTAAGTGCATACTGTTGATTTTGCCTTGCTTAAGATGCATGCTCTAGAAAGCAAAAAGCAAAAGTATGGAAGTAATTGCTCCCATTTCACTCCCCAGCAGTACTTGGACAAACTTAGTGATATCATTCAGGAAACCTACATGTAAAATATTTTCTCAGATCTAATGTAAAGAAAAATTTCTTTGGTGTTTGAAGCGTCATTTCCTGTCAAAGAAATGAAAGGATCACAGAGCTACAAAACTGTTTAATTTTTACTTTACTTTCTTTTTCAGAGATATTCAAGATAATATAAATATACGTACAATTGAAAGGAATTCCTTCATGGGCCTGAGTTCTGAAAGTGTCATTATGTGAGTAAGAATTAGCAAATACCACATCTTAGTTCACATCTTCTCCAGAATAGAGCCTGAGAAACTTTGTTGGGTGCTATTTTATAGGTTTGCAAAACGAATTTTACCCTGTAATTCAAACATGTGTAGGGGTTTTTACCCCATGAAGATTGAATTCATTTATAACAAATTCTGGCTGGAAGAAACTTGTCTTGTTGTTAAATACTTGTATTGTGCAGCTCCTCAAGACACCAGGCAGGGATTGGAGCCCCAGTGCGACACACGCAAAACAAAAAGACAATTCTTGTCCCACACATTTGTCAAAGTATGTAACAAAAGACAACATGTAGATACAGGAAACAGATGGGAGGAAGCCAATGGCATGGGGCAACAGTGAGAGCTATATATGTGCTGTGTGTCAGGGATAGAACTGCCCCCCAAAAGTTAGGCTGGCAAGCATACAAATGGGGCCAGCAGAGCATCATGGAGCCAATAAGCCTGATGGCTGTCTCCTCCAAGTATAAACTCAGGGCAGCTAAGAAACATTAGATATCCTCTTTTTTTCCATCAGAATGGTATCCCCCCATTATCACTGCTCTTTTTACACAGCCTTTGTTTATTCTTCACTCTGTCTGTGCTCTACTCCATTTGTCACCCTCATTTTCACTGAGTTTCTTCTCTCTGATCCCTTTCTGCCCCTTTCCCCCCCCAGTTTTTCCTAAGTAGAAATTGAACCCAGAACCCACTTTAAAATCCCCACCACATTTAAATGGGTTTGCAAATGGGCAAAGCTTCTAACTAAGAAATATCTCTTGTCTACTTTTATATTTTCAGTATTCAGTAATCTCTCTCTCTCCCTCCTGCCTTTTCATTTCAGATCTGTATTTTAGAACCACAGCAGAGCATAGAGAAAATTTAACAATTAATGGTACCAAGGTTAAAGACCATGTTGGTTCCACATAATACAAATTGTGTTCCAAAGGACGAATAGCTCATACATATTTGCAATCAGATACATCATTCAAAGACATTCATTATTCAAGCAAATTACATGTAGATATGTGTAAAATATGGTATACTTGTACATAACGCTAATATATTGTTACAGGCCAGTTCACAATGCAGTTTCATGCTGTGTAGTTAGACAAAGTCTCATTTGACTTAACGATCATGTTTTTTAATGAACTAGCTGGGTTTCCAGATCCCTTTTATAGGCACATTGAATGTTTGTTTGCTGTACTAAAAATCTTTTTTCATTCCACTTAGGCCAGTGCCTAGTTTGGAAAATTTACCATTACTCCCTGCAGCTTGACTCAGATATAGAAAGCAGGGGTCATGTAGCAAAGCAATTCTGATCTTACTGATTTGGGTGGAAGCAGGATCAGACCCTCAATATTTGAAGATAGAGCTATAGCAAAGTTAACTACTACCACCCCTCGTTTGTCTACCCCAGATGTTCTCAACCTTTTTTCTTCCTGAGCTCCCCCAACATGCTATAAAACTCACCGGTCCACCTGTGCCACAGTAACTGGTTTTCTGCATATAAAAGCCAGGGCTAGGTTTAGTAGGTAGCAAGCAAGGCAATTGCCTGGGGCTCCATGCCACAGGGGCCCCCATGAAGCTACATTGCTCAGGCTTCAGCTTCAGCCCTGGGTGGCAGGACTCAGGGACATGGGCTTCAGCCCCATGTGATGGGGCTTCAGCTTTCTTCCCTGGGCCCCAGCGAGTCTAATGCTGGCTCTGCTTGGAGACCCCTCTGAAACCTGCTCGAGGCCCCCTAGGGAGCCCCAGACCCCTGGTTGAGAATCACTGGTCTACCCCACCATTTATCCATCCCATCCCCCTAAAAATCTACAGATGTGGATAGTATTCGCTGAAGAGTGAAAAAGTTTTATCAGAGATATTCCCACTGTTATATGGAATAGCTACCCAGAGAATAAGACCCTAAATCTCATTCGTTTACCTCTTCTGTCTTATTTAATCATAATGGTAATACTTAGCACCTATATATAGCACTTTGCATCTTCTAAGCACTGTACAAACAGCACCTTCTTAATTTCTACAAACCCCTAAGAGGTGAGGTAACTAACTACTGTGGAGAAAGATTCTTTCCTGTCATCCGATTTCTTTATGCCACCTGCCACCCTAGCAACATGAAGGGACCAGAAAACTGCCTTATCTCTCTTGCTGGGGATTCCCCAAGCTTGTAGGAGTACCATGTTGAGCCTGAGGCTCTTGTGCCACCCATCCCATGGTATAGTGGTCACTTTGGGAAGGACTGAGATCTGAGTGCTACTGCACTCCAGCTATTCTGTACTGATGTAATGGTCCCTTGGGGTCAAAGCCAGCTTACTTTAGAGCAGACCTCAGGCTGCAGTAAACTACATGAGGGTTGGGGTTGGCATAGAACTAGCCCCAGAATCAGGGAGTCACAACTAGCTCCTCTCTGCCCCCACATCAACAGAATCCACATCAACTACATTCACCGAAAATGAAGGACAGCCTATTCCAAATTATGGAATATCTAGTGGACTGCTTCCCTCCAAGATCCTTCTCGAGCGGGACAGCTTTGATTCATTCCATGTCACTAGAAGCCATAGAGTGGATGACAAACCTGGACATCAACCTTTAATGTTCCTTTTCAAGTTGCCATACCAAAAAACTGCATCCAATGGACAATGGGTGCAGCTGAAAATCCAGCCCATTATCTTTATTTTATAGAGCGAAAACAGACACAAAGATTAGGTGATCTATCCAAGGCCACAAAGTAAACCAATGACACAGCTAGGATTAGAATTCAAGAGTCCGTGACTCCCAGCCCCATTCTGACTTAACTAGACCAGTGGATCTCAGTCTTTTTTTTTTTTTTTTGGACTGTGACCCATAAAATGAAGATGAGATGGGTAAGATAGTCTCATGCTGCTGCTTGGGATGATTTTGGGATATGAGGCTGATGGAATTTAGAGGTAGCCCTCAGGGCTTGTCTACAGAAACACTTAGTTTCCAGAAAACTGGGATATAAATCTCTCCTGTACACTGAGTATCCATGTGGACCCTACTGCAGTGCACTAGAAGATCCATAGTGCACTTTGATCTTCCCTGCTTTGAAATGGGAATAGATTAAAAGTGCACTATAGAACTATTATTGCATGGCTGGAGAGTCCTCACAGACAGTTAGTGTGTGACAGGATAGAACAGGGTAGATTACACTGCAGCTTGCCACAAACTAAGTATTCATATCAATATCCCCTAAAATTGTGCATAGCTTTGTGGTTGCCATCTACATGGGTGAATTTCACCCACAGGGAGTATCATGGATGGGTCACAGAAAAATAGGACAAAGCTGCTTTTACACACCTTTGACTTCATTGCAACTACTGTGCTTTTACACAGAAAGTAGAGCTAATTTCTTCCAGGAATGAAGTACAGTATTTAGTTTATTCAGTTTCTGGTATACCTTTAATAAGATCTCATTTTGGTATACCTCTCAGTACTGCATATCTCTCCATAGGAAGGAAATACCTCATTTTAAACCCAAATTTGCCTCCATCCCCACATAATCCTAATGTTCCTTCACTTGCACTATTGTGAAATATTTATATCAGAAATAGTAATCCATTGAACTAAGTTTATTATGTTAAAAAAATAGATCCCACGTCATGTAAAGCCCCCAGCATCACTATGTTATTTGTGTTCCATATTCCAGCCTTGGCAGGCATATCTGATCACTGCTGCACATTTTAGCCAATATAGACCAACTAAAAAGAACATTCTGCATTATTGTTGAGGAAAAGCTTCACAAAGGAAAAAAACCCAAAATTATATTCTCAGAAGGATGTTTTAAAAAAGGAAAGGCATAATGTGAGTCACTTGCACTCTCACTTCCACTCTCCAGTCAGTTTTATGCTTCAACAGCTTTCTCAGTCAGATCCTTTTAAATACCCACTAAACGCTATTGATTTCATTGTTCCAGGATTTCTCCCTAGAGGTTAAGTGTGTTTAGAGCTGAAAGTCAAACCATATCTGAAGATGTGTGGGGGAGGGCAAACTGAAGTTTTATGTAAATTCAGTTAAGAACTCCTAAAAATATCTAAAAGATTGAAATTCACCCCAACGCAAAATCTATGCCTCACCTTAAACATTCAAAATTCAGCATGAGACTTAAATGGTGCTATAGACTTTGTGCTGGCCTTCTGCACAGGAGTGAATGTCACCCTTATTTTGTAAATGTACCAATACAGTGATCAAACATAAACACAAAAAGCCAAATTCCGGAGCTCTCGAGTTATTTTTACTCAGCGTACTCAGGCAAGACTTCCATTTTAGTCTGAAGTTGCTCAGGATATGTGCTGGTTTAAATAAGAGAAGAATTTGGGCCAAAGGGAGGTTGGCTATGTGAGAGTTGAGTAAAAAGTGACTGAGGACTCCAGGGTTTAACTCAAAGGTAAATGTATAATTTGTATATATTTTTTGCTTGAAAGTAGTGGCTGTATTTTTCCTCCAGGTGATTGCCGTGCATAGTCAGGATTGTATGGCAGCAGGATCCATACTCAACAGGGTAGTATCACAAACACAATGAGTGCCAATATTATGATTTTTAAAAAAAATCAGAGTGGCAGATGCTAACTAATATGAATGATGTAACATAATAAATGTGTCAGATGGTAAAAACAGTATCCGATTGTCTTGCCTTTCTGTGTTGGCTCACTCATTTCTAATAGTGCCTGTGAGTGGATGGGATAGGAGACAGTTTCCATGATCTGATCTGACACACATTGCAGACGTTGAGTCATGTACATCTGTCTTTCGTGGTCAAAGGAGTAATCTTTCCAGCCAAGTCTATACTTGATTTTCATGTTGACCTAAGTCCACGATCTTGAACCTTAGATTAGTGGGTCACTTGCATGCTTTCGCTGTGAACAAGAAGTAAAATGTGTAGGTTTTCTGAAAGTTTAATTTAATTGTTTGTTTCATGCCATCAGTCAGACCTGTCATTCAGTGTCAGAGGGGGTGAGTGGTACAGAGTAACAATAAAGGAGATTATTTACGGGGGGAGGGATAGCTCAGTGGTTTGAGCATTGGCCTGCTAAACCCAGGGTTGTGAGTTCAATCCTTGAGGGGGCCACTTAGGGATCTGGGGCAAAATCAGTACTTGGTCCTGCTAGTGAAGGCAGGGGGCTGGACTTGATGACCTTTCAAGGTCCCTTCCAGTTCTAGGAGATGGGATATCTCCATTTAAAAAAAAAAAACTATACTGTATAAATGATAAATATAACTGACCCAAATGTCAATTTTTTGGATCATGGAGGGAGCATGGGATAGGGACATTAAACATTAATTTGTTAAAGCACCACAGTTAAAACTCAGCAGAGAACTCCATGAATTTAAATTCATAGAATTGCTGCCTAATTCTTTTCTCGGAGGGGAGAACATGAGAGAGTAGGGGGTCTGTGGAGCATATAGGGGATGTAGTCTGTGAAGGCAGCAGATGCATTAGAAACTCAGCAGCTATCTTGGCAAATTCTGCACTATTTCCACCCAGCTCCCTCCCACTGCCTTGATGTGGAGCCAGTCCCACTCCTTTTCCAGTGCCCTTATCTCTCAGAGGGGGAGAGAGGGCACAGATGGGGAGTTACTGGTGGTCCCAGCAGCACTAATGTGCCAGCAGATTTTCATGAGAACTTTGCCTGTTAGAGGAGAATGCTAAAAAGTCTGATGGCTCCTGGGAGTCCCCTTTTTCATTCCCCAGCTATTTCTCCATGCCAAAGCCTCTGAACCCCAATCTAGCAGCACTGGGTCAGTGAGTCCTTCACAGTTTCTGGAGGCAAGTGAGTGCTTTCAGTGAAGCTCCTGCTCTTCCCCTTCCACCTCTTTGGAGTCTTTCCTGTTGCATTTTGCTCCTCTTTGTGGTAATTAGCAGCAGTTAGCCCAAGGTTTGAACAGCACTTTGCAAATGCAAAGTTTGAATGGCATTAACACTAACAGTCAGAAAGATTCTGATCTCACTTACTCTGGTGTAAATCTGGAGGACCACCTTTGACTTCACTGCAGCTACTCTGGTTTAACATCAATATTAGTGAAAGCAGAACCTGGCCCAGCACATTTAATCCAATTTATCCCAAACAACAGTGGCTGGGATTTTATAATAGCTTTCTGTTAATCCTAGAGATCACCATTTATTTAACTAATTTTATATCACCCAGTAATTCTACTGATGCTTCAGAATTTGGAGCATCTGACTTAATATGCACAAGCATAGTTTTCTGTAATCAATGTTTTAAAATGTGTCTCTTTGTTGCAGACGACTGAATAAAAATGGAATTCGGGAAATTCAGAATCATGCATTTAATGGAACCTACTTGGATGAGCTGTAACTATTCTTATTATTTGGTATTCAGCAAAACAATTACTGGGAAATAGTAACCGTAGCAAAGTTATTTATCCCTGATTGTCTTATTGTTATGTTTTACAGAAATCTTAGTGATAATCACAATCTAGAAAAATTATCTAATGAGGTTTTCCAAGGAGCCAATGGCCCAGTTGTTCTGTAAGTAACAGTCAGATGTTCTTTTCCTCATTATTAACTCTCTATTAGAGATGGGCTCTAGGCACAAATTTGGTGGCAGATCTGAATTTCAAATACCCCAAAATTCAGGAGTGTTCAGGTTTGGAGGTTTGTTTCCTGATGTAAAATGTGGATTTGGATCCAGGTTCAGATTTTATAAATATGGATCAGGTTCAGATTTCATATTCCCCCACAAAGTTTAGGAGAGTTTGAATCCAGGGTTTTATTTAATATTTATCTCCACTTTTTATTAAGCTCTGTTAAAAAGTGGCTATAATGCACTTTATGCAAAAGGCGACAGTACTTATTTTCCTTTGTTGTTTTGATCCAATCCAAAGTGGGGAGATCCTCAGCTATTGGACATTGTCCTAATCCGTTAACTTCAGTGGAGCTTGGACAACTTGAACCAGCTGAGAATCTACCCTTACATCTTTGGAGCCTATATCTAAAGCTGAAAATCATACCTTGCACAATTTCACTAATCTTTTCTTCTCTGCACATGTTATTTAGGGGAAAGTAATCCATGCAGAAAGGTTCCATAGCAGTGAGAATTCTCATAGATCTCTGTCCATTCTTTTTAATGCATTTAACAATGCACTTCTTCTAAATTTTCTGCAACCGCAAAGCTGTCATCAAGTGTCCAGCAGCAGTACTCACCGTTTTATCAACCCTTTGTTTGCCCCCTAAAACACTGTGCTCAACTGCTTTTACTTCTTATTGTAACACTTTATATTATTAATTGTCATATACATGGCTGACACTTGGTAGCAGAGGGCAGCTGGTAACATTATCTCAAGCCCAGGTTTAGTACAGATCTGAGACTTATTTGCAAGTGTGAGCCGTTGCTCATGCTTCTATTCACAATTTCATGTGAGCAGCAACAGAAGGTGCATGATTCCTTTTTCAGCACCAGCCCATCTATGTATCTATCTCTCTTCCCTCAGCGCTCACATCCAGCATGCCTCGGGCTGGTAGGAGAGAGGCATGGGTTACTCGAGTGAGTGAAGCAGGGTGTGAGGGCTGCAATTCTAGCTGGCAATGCTCATGGGTGCTGCCAAGCTCCTTGTGCCCTCCCCTAGCCCATATTAGCAGCAGCTGCCCTTAAAATTGGGGGAAGGACATTTTATTATTTCAGTGTCAGAAAAGATTTTAGTGTGGCTAGAAAACATAAAAATGAGAGAGAAAAATAGTACATTTAACTTCAGAATCAGATAAGAACTCTTCTGTAGTGCTTATATCTGTGCTTGCCATGCCCTCCCTCCATGCTGGGATGCTCAATGAAGACCTAGTATAAAGCACTACCTTAGGAGTTCCTCCATATTTTTTCCTCCCACTTTTAACATTGGATAGCTACCAGTCCCTATACATGCATTTAACCTTTGGATAAACTTCTTATTGAAGCATCTTCTTAGCACCAACACAATTGCTCTTTCTTTGGGGAAAAGATAATGCATTGCCTTTGCAAGCTGGAGCCAATACAATCATATTCTGATGGTTTATCAAATTGATTTGGCTGTAGTTCGGATTCATTTGATAGTTCAAATTCAGACACTGAATTATTTGTATAGGAATTATTCTGTTCTATTAATAATGCATCCACAGTTATATGGATGGTATGTTGCCTTTTTATCCTGACTGAGAATCATGAAAGAAAGGTCTTCCAGTCATCTGTCACCATAGTGTACACCAGAAATGTGTTTTCACTTATGGAAATGATTGACCTGTAATAATATCTATGCTGGGAAAAACAGAATTGCTCATATCAAATTTGTGGTGCAGACTGCAATATTTTATTAGATGGTACATCTAATTGTCTTATCTCTTGTTCTTCCTGAACCAGTAACTAGTTGGCAATTAGCATCTCCTTGTATCTTACATCTCAAAATATTGAAATAATGTAAAAGGTTCATAGCGTCATAGATGTTAAGATCAGAAGGGACCACTGTGATCATCTAATTTGAGCTCCTGTATACACAGGCCATAGAATTTCACCCAGTAATCCCGGCATCAAGCCCATAATGTCTGGTTGCCTTAGAGCATAACTTTTAAAAATACATCCAATCTTGATTTAAAAACTTCAAGTGATAGATAATCCCCCACATCCTTAAGTAAGTTCCAATGGATAATCATCCTTACTGTTAAAAATGTGCACTTTATTTCCAGTTGAATGATTCCAGCATCAACATTCACCAATTCATGGCATTAGCAGTGAAGCTTTGTTGCTACCAGGTCGATGAGTCACAGGAGGCTCTTGAGGAGTATCCCAATCCCTACCTCTCTGTGAGCCATAGATCAATCACATACTCCCCTCTTACGCCTTACCCCAATCCCTAACTACAATCCTGAAGGTGGGGTGGGGTAATCTTATTTAGGTCTGAAAAGGATAATCAGCTGACAGCACTATTTCTTTCATCAGGTTTTGCTGAGCCTAATAAGAAACCAAGGGGGAAGGGACAATTGTACAGGAGCCCAGGCACACTATTCCTGCAATTTCTACATTGGCTCCTGAGTCCTGACAGGCCTACTAAGACTATGCTTACACTGCACACCTTATAATCATGCGGTTATGCTGCTGCAGCCACGCCATTGTAAGGTGTGTTGTGTAGTCGCTCTTTATTGCCAGGAGAGAGCTCCACTTCCAATGAGGGGTGGTAGCTTCATCTCTGGGAGCATGGCTCCTACCGACGAAGCACTGGCCACACCAGCGCTTTTCGTCATTAAAACTTTTGTCATTTAGGGGGGTGCCAGTGTAGACAAAGCCTAAGCCTGATGCAGAGCTTCCCCAATGGTCCTTTTCATCATTAAAACTTTTGTCATTTAGGGGGGTGCCAGTGTAAACAAAGCCTAAGCCTGATGCAGAGCTGCCCCAATGGTCCTCTTAAGGTCTGCAGGCAAACAGTAACAGGACAGTAGCTATCTATTCCAATTGATTAGTCACCATATGCTCTCTGGATAGGTTTTTAGGCACTACTGTGATCCACAAAACTCACACTTGGGTGCCACCTAATCCTGTAGGCTCCTAAACTCACCCTTAAATGTTTGCAATAAAAGTTTCCTAAGCATCCATGGTTTTGCCTCTGGGCATGCTCACTGCTGCCTCACTCAAGGAGCGATTCACAAACAAGAGAAGATAACAATTCAGCCACCTAACTTGCATGTGGGGGTCACTCAGGTAGGCATGCTTATATGCCACCTACCAGGTCAGGCACCTGAGGCAACTTCACAGAACAGCTGGGAAGGGGAAGGCCCTCCCTTATAATTTTTAGCACAGTGGTAGGCGTCTCACCTGGGAACTGGGAGTGGAAGAATTGATTTGAAACATCTCCCATGAGTGCTCTAACCACTAAACTATGGAATGATCATGCTTTCTCAGGCCCAATTATTTAATTAAAGTGGAACAACTTCAATAGGAGAGACTGAGGGAGCCCCACATCAGATTATTGGACTCTAAATGTGAATGTCATTCACACCAATTGTATGAAACTTATTATTGACATTTGATCTCCCCAACTACTGAATGTACTACTACTGAAAGTGGCCACTAGATGTATCTCATAATAAAAATAACTTGTGCCTATTGTGTAATTTATATCAAATGAAATATTGCCATGATATAGGAAAGTTATCAATGAAATAGAGACTGAATGTATTGAGGATGGAGAAAAGCTATGCTTCCAAATTAGGTCAGCTCATCTACTTCATTAGGGCAAGCTCTTTTCTTTGCTAACACAAGACAGAGAACATAACAATGTGGGGCACATATCTGCCTGCAGGAAGGATTGGGCAACATATTGCTTGGTTCATTTTACTGCTATTGTTAAAGGAAGCAGCATGCTCCCCTGCTTTCCCATGTTGATGGACACAGCATATACAGTAGGCAGATGGCCCAGCCGGGCATGCCCCCTCATTAGTAAACAGTGCCCCATATGAGATATGTTATGCCAATTATAACTCTCTAGAACACTGGGGAGAAATCCTGCACTGCTCCTTGACAGCAGGTGAAGGACCACTGGCCTCCTTCCAGTATCTGTGAAGCACAAGGAAGGATTTTGTGTTTGCATCGCAGGATATTTTCCCTCTCATTGCCTGTCTAGTTCTTTTTATAATAACTTTATAGTTGTAGCCTCCATCACTACCTTTGATAGTCCATTTCACAAGTAACTGCCTTCCACATAAATACATTTATTTGCACCTTCTGTAATGTGAATAACGTAGCTGAAGTCGACGTACCTTAGTTCGAACTTACCGCGGTCCAGACCCGGCAGGCAGGCTCCCCCGTTGACTCCGCGTACTCCTGGCGGCGAGCAGGATTACCGGAGTCAACGGGGAGCACTTCTGAGTTCGATTTATCACGTCCAGACTAGACGCGATAAATCGAACCCAGAAGTTCGATTGCCTGCCGCCGAACCAGCGCGTAAGTATAGACAAGCCCTTAATTTTCCCAACTTTTCCACATAGTTGCTACCCCCCATGTACCTATCTGTTGCTTTCTGCATTTTGTTCCAGTTCCTCATTTTCCTTCCCATAATAAGGTGTCCAGGATTGTCCATAATAATAATTCAGGTGTGATTTCATCAGCCCTTTTTATAGTGCCATAATAATCTTCCTCACTGATTGGTGCATTTCAGTATTTCCTAAACCTTGCCTCACAAAGAGCTAATGGTTTTCAGTTGTTATGTACCAGATACTTTACTGCTACTAGAGAATGTAGATTATTTGTCTTCTATTTTTAATGAATCTATAATACTCAACAATAGTCTTCAATGAACATCAGCTCGGGTCTCCCACTTTAAGCCCAGTCTCTCTTTTTTTCTTTGGTACTGACCCACTAAATCATTTTTTCATCATCTACAAGCAGGCACACTTTTGTGTTTGTTTTCTCCTCCTTTTCATTGTTTTATAGTTTCAAAAAGACTGGACTTAATGTCCGCTACTGATCTTCCCTTCTTAGCATTTTCCTTCCATCTGATTTGTGCTGGTATATTTCAACTTTGGTTACTAAAGCAATTTTTTTTATCCAGGCTAGAATTTCACCATCAATAGCTGCTTTCTAATGTTATAAGCAGTTTCTTTCATTCTTTTTTATGCACTGCTCTGTTGCAAGCCTTCTTGAAGCCCAGTTATATGGTCTTTTGTTTCACATTTGTTGACCCTTATTGTCACTATCTCAAGGAAATTAATCCTATTTGTTAAGAATGCTTTTCCCCCTTCAAAGACCAAGCCATGACTGTCTTTGATGTCTGTACCTGTCCAAATCTTCTCTTATTTGGTTTCACATCAGTGATTTTTAGAATCTTTCCGAGGCAGACATCAGATGAACGAAATGAGAAAGTACAACATCATCCTCTGATCCTGTTTTCAATGTGGCTGTCCAGACAGCTTCTTTCCGATCACTAGTCTCTTATAATGTGCAGGAGCCAAAAATGTCTCTAAATTGAGGGGTGGGAGAGGGTTGTTAATTTACCTCTTTGCTGAGAGTATTATATGTCTTAAAGGGATATTTCAAAGACAAGAATCAGTTTCCTGCCTGCCTATGGATTAGAAAATATTAAGAAGCTAAGAGCACGATCTACCTACAATTTAAAAAAGCTGCCTGCCTTAGAGAACTTTGTTGCACTGATTGAAGCTAACCTCACCTATCCTAGCCATTGCTGTGCATTCACAAATTGGAAAAGACAAATGTGAGTAATTTCATTTTTCTTTGCATTTCTGACTGTTGATGGTGAATCAAATAATTAAATTTAATCCATGGAAAAGAGATTAAAGCTAGGTATGGAGTTTTTCCCCAAGTATTTATAATACAAAAACATTTGTATATACTGAGAGCAAAGTACGTATTAGGGGCCAGATAATCTGCTACTGTAAATGGTCATGCCTGCATTAACATTAGTTAGTTGCAGTGCATTCCATAAGGCCCAATGGGCTTTGCTGGGGTGGGCCCTTCAAGAGCCACATTGAAGCCCATGCAGGGGAGACAACTTTCTAACCTTTTGTGAGAGGCAGCCAGAGAGACAACAGGGTGAAATTCTGAACCCATTGAAGTTAGTGGGAGTTTTGGCTTTGACCCATCCACCAGTCATCTTTAAGCCTTCCCTGATTGGTCTGTTCTTATGAACCAATCACAGCCACTGAACTCATCTGTCAATCAAAGCCGGACCTCATTGAAAACCTGCACCATGCCTGACTGACCCCTCCCTTCAGGTTTTGGAGTGACCATTACCTAACCTCAGTCCACACCCTGCCTACCAACACACCAGTCATTGGCAGAACTGTTTAAAGCTACCAGCTCACTGTCCTTGGCTGTATGTCAACATTGACTGCACCCTTAAAATTACCAGACTTATAAAACTATAAATCATCACCTTATTTCTTTAATATATACTTACAGTAATTCATCACTTAATGTTGTAGTTATAGTCCTGAAAAAAATGCTACTTTAATAGAAACAATGTTAAGCGAATCCAATTTCCCTATAAGAATTAATGTAAATAGGGGAGGTTAGGTTCCAGGGAAATTTTTTAAGCTTGGTTGAGGTGGTGGAGTCAGAGGGTGGAAGAGGGTGGATATTTCCCAGGGAATGCCGTCTGCTAAATGATGAACTAGCACTAAGCTGAGCCATCAAGGGTTAACATGTTGTGAATGTAGCATCACACTCTACAAGGCAGCAACAATGGACGGAAAAGACACAGCATGGCAGAGAGAGACAGAGACAGCCACTGTGTGTGTGTGTGTGTGTGTGTGTGTGTGTGTGTGTGTGTATGTGTGTGTGAGAGAGAGAGAGAGAGAGAGAGACGTGCATTGCCCCTTTAAGTATGCTGACCGCACTCTAAGTACACTGCCTTTTTAAGTAGATCAGCAAGTTGAGACAGCAGCTACTCCCAGCAAACTCCCTCCGCCCTGATCCCTGTCATGTCCCCGCCCCCCCACTCTGTGGAGATGGGGTGCAGGAGTGGGGGGGAGGAGGACACCCTGATATTAGCGCCCCTCTTCCCCCACCTCCCTGCGCAGCAAGCAGGAGGCTCATGGGAGCAGCTCCAAGGCAGAGGGCAGGAGCAACACACGGCAGTGGGGGAAGGGACAGCTGAACTGCCCGGCAATTGATAGCCTGCTGGGCAGCTACCGCACAGGGAACTTAGGAGAGCTGATAGGGGGGCTGCTGGTCCACCCTGGTTCCAAGACCCCGCCAGCTAGCTCCAATGGGCTGCTCTTTCTGCAAGCAGTGGACAAAACAGGTGGCTACCAAACGATGTTATAAGGGAGCATTGCACAACTTTAAACGATCATGTTCTCTAATTGATCAGTAACGTAACAACGAAACATTAACCGGGACGATGTTAAGTGAGGAGTTACCGAATTTATTAACTCTTACTGTTATGGTCTATTGTTGCCACCCTATTTTGATTTTTCCCCTTTTCAGTTAATGGTGGCAAAGCAGTTTTTTGTTTTTGGTTTTTTTTGAGTGCTGTGCTTGGAAACAAAAGAAAGCAGCTCAAAACCCTTCGTATCACCTCAGGAAGGTAGTGCTATTAAGGCCTTTGTCTACACTACACAGTTTTTTGGACAAAAGTCAGCTTTCGTCAACAAAACAGTGGAGGTGTACAGACTACAATGCTCCTCCCACTGATTTAACTCTCCTGCTACACCAACAAAATAAAACCAAGTCAATGAGAGGTGTAGAGCTTTTTGCGATGAAGTTTGATCGATGCAGTGTTAGTGTAAATAGTACACTTGCTTATTTCACTCTAATTAGCCTCCAGGAGGTGTTCCACAATGCTCATCATGACCACTCTGGTCAGCAGTTTGAAATCGCTGCCCTGAAAGTACACAGCCATGTGCCCCTCCCCCATTTAAAGGCCCGGGAATTTTAAAAATTCATCTTCCTGTTTGCTCAGCATGGACAGTTCACACAGCATCTTCCCAGCTAACCATGCCAGCTTTCAGCAGTGGATGCGCTCTCACCTGGAATACACCGGAGCTGTTGGATCTGCTGGGTCTGTGGAAAGAGGAGGCTGTGCAGTCACAGCTTCACTCAAGCTGTAGGAAATTTGATATCTACAGGCTCATTGCTAGTGGGATACAAGAGAAGGGGCATAAAAGGGACACACAGCAGTATTGTGCTAAGATCAAGGAGCTGAGGCAGGCATACCAGAAGGCAAGGGAGGCCAACCATTGTTCTGGTGCGGTGCCGAAGACATGGTGCTTCTACAAGGAACTGCATGCCATCTTTGAAAGTGACCCAATCTTGATGGCCAAGAGCCCTGTGGACACTTTGGGGGGACTAGAGGTAGCGGCCAGTGGAGTCAACCCCAAGGACAAAGTGGTAGATGAGGAAATCGAGTTGGAGGAGGATGTGGAACACATGACAGGGCCGTTCAGTGGCACGGTGCATCAGGACCTCTTTTTGACTCCGGAGGGGTCTAGCCAGTCCCAGCAGTCCAGCTCTGGTGTACATGAAGCAGGGGATGCGAGCTCTGGTAAGCATTTTGCTTTGATACTGCATGGTGAGAGGAGATTGAGCTCCCATGTACTTTGTTATATGGTAAAGGAGGGATAAGGAACAGAAATTAACAAATAAGCCTATGCAGCTATGCAGTGGGCCTTGGTGGAAAAGTACCCTGGGATGTCTTGGGAATCCTCCATAGTGATATCTAGGAAACTTTCCTATAGGTATTCTGCAATCCACTGCCAAAGGTCCGTTGGCAGAGCTGCCTTGTTTCTTCCCTGAAGGAAACTTTGTCATGGCAACCAGCAAATATTTCTGCAGGGACCAAAGCAGCACACAGGTGAGCAGCATACAGACCTGGTCAGAAGCTGCACACATGCAGGAGATGCACCTTTGCATTCTGGGTTCCCTCAAGAGTGAAATATTGGGTTTGATTACCCTAATTGGCACCTGGAAAAGGGTGCCAATATTCAGAATACTCTCCCTAGGCTTGTGTAGTGTCCCTCTTTGCAAACAACCCTTTGTCCCTTCTTGCCCATTCCCCCTTCCCAACTCTCCCCCCCCCCAACCAAACTCACCATATTTCCAACTCTGACCAAGCTGTGTGCTAGCAAAGGGACAATGAGAAAGGGGTGTGTTTAACTTTTGTGATTCACAGCTGTGAGAGATCCCACAATACTGTCTTTGTTCATTGTATCTTTGGCTTCTGCAGATGTATCCCTGAGGACCCAGTCCAACACACCGGTGGAGTGCCTCAACCAGATAAGGCAGCGAACCAGGAGAAGTAAGGAGGATATGTTTTGCAAACTGCTGCAGTCAACAGATGCAGCAGATAGTGAAACAAGAACTTGGAGGGATACAATCAATGAAAGACTCAGGCTGGATAGCCTGGAAAGGAGAGCCAGACAGAGGTGCTCAAGTCCCTCATGATGCTGCAGTCTTAGCACATCCGTGCATGACTCGCCGTGCACCCAATACAGAACTCTGTTCCATGTATTTTAAAGAATCCTTATTGAGGTTGCAGAAACAAACCATCCTGATGTGTAGAAAGAATAGTAAATATGGCAGGCGAGCAGCTTGGCTTAACAGTGAAATCTTTGCTGATCTTAAACACAAAAAAGAAGCTTACAAGAAGTGGAAGATTAGACAAATGACCAGGTAGGAGTATAAAAATATTGCTCAGGCATGCAGGAGTGAAATCAGTGAAATCACACTTGGAGTTGCAGCTAGCAAAAGATATTAGAATAACAAGAAGGGTTTCTTCAGGTATGTTAGCAACAAGAAGAAGGTAAAGGAAAGTGTGGGCCTCTTACTGAATGAGGGAGGCAATCTAGTGACAAAGGATGTGGAAAAAGCTAATGTACTCAGTGCTTTTTTTTGCCTCTCTCTTCATGAACAAGGTCAGCTCCCAGACTTCAGCACTGGGCAGTACAGTATGGGGAGGAGTTGACCAGCCTTCTGTGGAGAAAGAAGTGGTTTAGGACTATTTAGAAAAACTGGACGAGCACAAGTCCATTGGGCGCTGTATCCGAGGGTGCTAACGAAGTTGGCAGATGTGATTGCAGAGCCATTGTCCATTATCTTTGAAAACTCATGGCAATGGGGTGAGGTCCCAGATGACTGGAAAAAGGCTAATGTAGTGCCAATCTTTAAAAAAGGGAAGAAGGAGGATCCGGGGAACTACAGGCCAGTCAGCCTCACCTCAGTCCCTGGAAAAATCATGGAGCGGGTCCTCAAGGAATCAGTTATGAAGCACTTAGAGGAGAGGAAACTGATCAGGAACAGTCAGCATGGATTCACCAAGGACAAGTCATGTCTGACTAAACTAATTGCCTTCAATGATGAGATAACTGGCTCTATGGATGAGGGGAAAGCAGTGGACGTGTTATTCCTTGACTTTAGCAAAGCTTTTGATACGGTCTCCCACAGTATTCTTGCTGGCAAGTTAAAGAAGTATGGGCTGGATGAATGGACTATAAGGTGGATCGAAAGCTGGCTAGATCGTCGGGCTCAACAGGTAGTGATCAATGGCTCCATGTCTACTTGGCAGCCGGTATCAAGCAGAGTGCCCCAAGGGTCGGTCCTGGGGCCAGTTTTGTTCAATATCTTCATTAATGATCTGGAGGACAGCATGGACTGCATCCTCAACAAGTTTGCAGATGACACTAAACTGGGAGAAGTGGTAGATACGCTGGAGGGTAGGGATAGGATACAGAGGGACCTAGACAAATTAGAGGATTGGACCAAAAGAAATCTGATGAGGTTCAACAAGGTCAAGAGCAGTCCTGAACTTAGGACAGAAGAATCCCATGCAGTGCTACAGACTAGAGACCAAATGGATAGGCAGCAGTTCTGCAGAGAAGGACCTAGGGGTTACAGTGGAAAAGAAACTGGATATGAGTCGACAGTGTGCCCTTGTTGCCAAGGAGGCTAACAGCATTTTGGGCTGTATAAGTAGGGGCATTGCCAGCAGATCGAGGGACGTGATCATTCCCCTCTATTCTGCATTGGTGAGGCCTCATCTGGAGTACTGTGTCCAGTTTTGGGCCCCACACTACAAAAAGGATATGGAAAAATTGGAAAGAGTCCAGTGGAGGGCAACAAAAATGATTAGGGGGCTGGAGCACATGTCTTATGAGGAGAGGCTGAGGGAACTGGGATTGTTTAGTCTGCAGAAGAGAAGAATGAGGGGGGATTTGATAGCTGCTTTCAACTACCTGAAAGGGGATTCCAAAGAGGATGGATCTAGACCAGGGGTTCTCAAACTGGGGGTCGAGACCCCCCAGGGGGTCATGAGGTTATTACATGAGGTGTCACGAGCTGTCAGCCTCCACCCCAAACTCCACTCTGCCTTCAGCATTTATAATGGTGTTAAATACATAAAAAAGTATTTTTAATTTATCTAGGGGGGGTCGCACTCAGAGGCTTGCTGTGTGAAAGAGATCACCAGTATAGAAGTTTGAGAATCACTGATCTAGACTGTTGTCAGTGGTACCAGATGACAGAACAAGGAGTAATGGTCTCAAGTTGCAGTGCGGGAGGTTTAGGTTGGATATTAGGAAAAACTTTTTCACCAGGAGGGTGGTGAAGGACTGGAATGGGTTACCTAGGGAGGTGGTGGGATCTCCTTCCTTAGAGGTTTTTAAGATCAGGCTTGACAAAGCCCTGTCTGGGATGATTTAGTTGGGGATTGATCCTGCTTTGAACAGGGGGTTGGACTAGATGATTCTATGCCCTCCTCAAACTCCTCCCACCACATTCCTCACATGTTTCCAGTCCCTTGCAGTACTCTGTGCACTCCACCCCTAGGGACTGGTTTCACAATGAAAGCTGGAGTTACAAGCAGCTGTGAGAACAATAACCGAGAGACTTTTCCTCATTACCACGTCCCCTGTTTGATAAAATATTTGTGTATTATCCTGCTATTAAACTTTAGTCTTTGAAATAAAATGAGTCTTTATTTGTGTCATACACATGTTAGTTGGTGTTGACGTTCAAACACAGTGGCTATAGGCAGGAATATTTGCTCAGTACAATTAATGCTCAGGAAGCAGGCACTACAGGGGTCATTCAAGGGAGCAAGCAAACATTGCCTGGCTGAATGCATCACATAAAGACACATTACTGGGAATAATTGTCAAAATGCTCCTTCAAAGCCTTCCTAATTCTAATAGTCTCCCGCTGTGCCCCTCTAATTGCCATGGTATCTGGCTGCTCAAAATCAGCAGCCACCCAATCTACCTCAGCGCTTCACCCCTGGGGAAACTTTTCCTTCTTCACTTCGCAAATGTTATTCAGAAAATAGCAGGCTGCTATGACCAGTCGAATATTTTCCTCATTGAGGTCTAACCTGCCAAAAAGGCAGGGCTAGTGACCTTATAATCTGCCAAAGGCACATTCAACGATCATTCAGCACCTGTTGAGCCTGTTGTTGAAGCACTCCTTGCTGCTATCTAGGTTCCTGATGTAAAGCTTCATGAGCCATGGGAGGAAGGCGTATGCAGGGTCTCCAAGGATCACTATGGGCATTTCCGCATCCCCAATTTGAATGTCCGTCTGGAAATAAAGTCCCAGCATGCAGATTTCTATACAGTCCAGTGTTCCTAAAGATGCACACATGCATGTTCCCTGACCACCCTGCATGGACATCAGTGAAATGGCCCGGGTGATCCAACAGTGCCTGCAAGACCATGGAGAAGTAACCCTTCTGGTTGATGTACTCCATTGCAAGATGGTTTGGGGCCAAAATTGGGTATGCATTCCATCTGTCACCCAGCCGCAGTTTGGGAATCCGATTGCCTCAATGCCATCTTTTATTTCCTGCACATTACCCAAAGTCACAGTCCTTCATAGCAGGAGGTGATTAATGGCCCTGCATCACCATAGCCCCCACAATGTACTTTCCAACTCCTAACTGATTCGTGACTGACACCAGAGTTGCCAGCTTCCACACAGCGATCACTACTTATTTTTCCACAGTGAAGCAGCTCTCATTCTGGTGTCCTTGCACTGCAGTGCTGGGGCAAGCTCTGCACACAGGTCCAGGATGGTGCATTTGCACATCCAAAAGTTCTACAGCCACTGCTCATCATCCCATACATGCATCACACTGTGATACCATCATTCGGTGCTTGTTTCCTGAGCCCAGTACTGACAGTCCACCATGTGCAGCTACTCTCTGAATGCCAGCAGCAATCTTGAATTATTTCTTTCAAATGTACACAGTAGGGCAGGCACTACTGATTCATTTTTTGATTCAGAGCTCATGAAATACTTCAGGACCAGTCACATGGTGTTCATCATGCTCATCACCAGACTGGTCAGCAGTTCAGAATCCACGCTAATGCACCCATAATGCACCACAATCCATTCCCACAGCTCCCAGCAGCAGAGGGTGGTGAGTGGCACAGTGAAATAGTTACCCACGATGCAACACTTTCTCTGTTGATGCAAGAGCAACAACTCCATTGACACAAGGAGCATTTTGTGGGCGTGCACATCCGATGTAATTAAAGTGGCTTATGATCATCAGTGTAATGTAACTTATATCGACTTAACTCCATAGTGTAGACACAGTATAAATCAGCACAGAGAGGCACTGACATCAGCAGGAACCAAATTTAAATAAAGACACTTCCACAGGTAGGTTGATGCAAGGCAGCTTCCATCAACCTAACCCTGCAGTGTAGACCAGGCCTATATCTAAGGTATGTGGATAGTGGCATTAGCTTCTTTCTAGACTCCATTCCCTCTTTCAAAAAATGGAGCACAACATTAATTTTCAAAACTTTCTCCAAATTGTTTATTTTTAATTAAGCTACTGAGAAGTCAAGAAAAGCTTATCTGGAGCAAGTCATTCAAGTAGAGACAACATGGAGAAAGGATTCTATTGAAGTCCCATCCTTATATTGAAATAACAGAAAGGTTTTAATTCAGGAAAGTAGTGATATACTTTGAATCTGAACCTCAAAATCTTTTGCATGCACATTAGCTTAGATATAGGGTATAGGATGTAGTAGATACACCTGCTTCCATGTCAAAGCATTTTCTGTGTCTGACACAAGCTCTGTGTGTACTCAAGACTGTTCAATTGTTTTGAAGAGTCCTTAATGACATATTCAATCCCACTGTGATGATTGTTTGATCAAGGACTACACTTGATAAGTGGAAGAGAGATTATTCATCATCATCATGAGAGTACTGGTGTCGCTTGACTTCATCATACATTATCCCTATACTATTATTTCTCCTTTCAAGATTAGATCTAGGATGTGATTTGTCAGGGAGAATAAAAATTATCTACCTGATAACCTGGAATATCCATTTTTAAGGATGTTTGAGCCTTATGGTTGTCACACAAGAACCCTCAGAGGATGTTCAGGGTCAGATCCTCAGCCCCATCTGGCTGCTCCAGTGATTCAAAACTACCCTAACAGCAGTTAAGCAACTTTCTGAGGAATCTGCTCTACTGGAGAATCTTTAGGTGGTGAAAGCTGCCACAGTGGCTCCTACACTATCCTCTCTCACAGCAAAGCACCCCTACATGTCAGTGATCCCTGGCTCCCAGAAGAACCCGTTTGGGGTGATGGGCAACCAATGTAAGTTACAGGACCCTGTGGCTGTTCTAACTTGTGTAGGGGATCTGGTCAAAAATGGATCAGCCTCAGGATCCAGGACTTGTAAAGATGAATTAAAGTCAGCTTTGTCCTTCCCACTCAAGCTCCCTGGTCTTGCACAACACATGGCTCAGTTGGCCCATAAGCTCTGGCCCTAAGATCTAATTTTTTGAGAGCTTATGGCTATAACATTGGTCTATAAAATCATAATACTAAAAAGTCTGATGTTGATCTAATAAAAGATACACTACATTTTATACTAACTTGTATAAAGTTTGCTTTGCAGGCTGTGTTGGAGGCCATCGTTCATCTGTGATTCAAAAAATAATTTCCTCCTGTCTATGTGTCCCTGAAGCTGACAATTCCCAGCAGGAACTTCAGCCATCGTTTTGATTGTTTTGACATAAAGATTAGCTTCTATCTAAAAGAATCATGATGATATGACTTTCTTCTTACATTTGAAATTGCCTACACTATGAAATTATGTTGACCTAACTTACAGCCATCGCAGTTATTAAATCACTTGTGTGTGTGTGCACACTTGGGTCCTTGTGTCAGCGGTGTGTGTCCCACCAGGAGCACTTGTATTGATTGTATTGTCAGTGTGAGGCATTATGAGATGGTTCCTGAAGACCAATAACAGTCAGCATAAGAAACACAGTATCTACACTGGCACTCAGGAAGGTGGTGTTACTAAATGGACATAGAGAGACACTTATGTTGGCAGGAGCCAAATTTAAGTACAAAACTTCTGAGTTCTAATCCTAGTTCTGATGCTGGCTTTTGTGACCTTGAGCAAGTTACTTAATCTGACTGTGCCTCAATTCAAGTTCCTTTAAGGCATCCTGTGTATTCTAAGAGAAACTTACTCTTGCTCTTCATCGCACAAGAACAGGTAGCTATGATTGGTACTGTGCAAGGGAAAATTACTGATTTGTAATTATAGATAAGTTTTCAAGATATTGTTGACATTATAAACTATTTCACTATGGAAATGCCCCTGAATACTTTAGGAAGAGCAACTTCAGAGAACGATTCAAATCCCTTTCCTTTAAAAAAGCAGATTTTTAATTACCATGAAAAATAACTAAAATTAACAGTTACTCTATGGCACTGCAGTGATGAAAAAGTACAGAAAATAATTCCAGACACGGGGTAATTTTTTTTTCAAAAATGCCTAAGTGACTTAAGTTCCTAAGTCCCATTAGGACCCTTAGCGGCTCCCTAAGTCACTTTTGAAAATGATACTTAATTGCGAAGGTCAATAGGCACTTTGAACTTTTTACCCTCAGTCTTTACCATGAAATACTGTAATTGTCTGTGATTCCAGTCTTACAGAGTGACTGGCAGTTTTATTTGATCTTTTTTTCATGCTAAATACGTTTTTGTTTTTTTGGGGGGGGGGATTAAATTGGAGAGCTAACATGTGCCCCCTCTTTCACACTGGAAACTAGAATGGATCCCTTGCAATATAATATATAACCAAAAAAAAAGGATTCTTCAGGACAGTATGTTTAAATCTGGATTCAAATACTTGGTTGATGAAACCCTCCTCAAAGGCCAGCATGAAATCATGTAATTTGAATGTTGTTTGCACAGCATTCTTCAAATTTTGCCCATCTTGTTGTGAAAAGAACCATAAGATGAAATTGTGTATCTGTGTGTTGAGACAGACTGATAACTGAGCCCACATTCTTACATTTTTCCATACTCTTTCTTAGATTTCATCTACTGTTACCTAAATAATTAACAGAATATTACTGTACTGATAAGTCTCTGGAGTGGATTCAGAATATATTTTGAGACAAGGAAAGCAGATTGATGAATTGTATAAATAAAGGAAGACTTGCTAATTCATCAGTAGAACAGTAACATGTACTGGGGAATGGGAAGAATCCCATTCACTGTTACAGACTAGGGACCGAATGGCTAGGAAGCAGTTCTGCAGAAAAGGACCAAAGGGTTACAGTGGATGAGAAGCTGGATATGAGTCAACAGTGTGCCCTTGCTGCCAAGAAGTCTAACGGCATTTGGGGCTGTATAAGTAGGGGCATTGCCAGCAGATCGAGGGACGTGATCGTTCCCCTCTATTCGACATTGGTGAGGCCTCATCTGGAGTACTGTGTCCAGTTTTGGGCCCCACACTATAAGAAGGACGTGGAAAAATTGGAAAGAGTCCAGCAGAGGGCAACAAAAATGATTAGGGGGCTGGAGCACATGACTTACGAGGAGAGGCTGAGGGAACGGATTGTTTAGTCTGCAGAAGAGAAGAATGAGGGGGGATTTGATAGCTGCTTTCAACTACCTGAAAGGGGGTTCCAAAGAAGATGGATATAGACTGTTCTCAGTGGTACCAGATGACAGAACAAGGAGTAATGGTCTCAAGTTGCAGTGGGGGAGGTTTAGGTTGGATATTAGGAAAAACTTTTTCACTAGGAGGGTGGTGAAGCATTGGACTGGGTTACCTAGGGAGGTGGTGGAATCTCCTTCCTTAGAGGTTTTTAAGGTCAGGCTTGACAAAGCCCTGGCTGGGATGATTTAGTTGGGAATTGGTCCTGCTTTGAGCAGGGGGTTGGACTAGATGACCTCCTGAGGTCTCTTCCAACCCTGATATTCTATGATTCTATGATTCTACTTTAATGGGGATATCTAGGGATCTGATTCAGCAATGTGTTTAACCACATAAATAATCTTACTGGGTGCTAGAACAAGTTTTATATTCAGTAGTATTCAGAAAATACAAGCAACATGATTTACTAGCAGACATGAAAATCTGCTATCTGTAAGCATAGGAAGTAATTTACCTGTAATTAATTGTGCTGGTCAAGTCTGCATAAATTGAGGAAAAGATGGCAGTGAATGTAATTTGCTTATCTGGAGCATCTTGTCTCATTTGTCAACTTTTGGCACCCTCTTTTGGACCATTATACACCCTCCCTACCCCTTTGCTTCCTTGGTTTGTTTCTTGAGATCCACACCAAATTCTCGGAAGAGAATACATATTTCAGTCCCTTTGCATAAAAAGTGATGATTGGAAAATTTCAGTGAAAAATTAAAACATTCTAATTTTTTTTTTTGCATTCTCCCTGCCCTCTCCCATTTTTCAACCAGCTGTATGTTTTGCAATGATATTTTGTCATTATTTATGTGATTTCACCTCAAGCTATACTTTAGCACCTATAGACCCTGACTCTGCAAACCCTTATACATGTGCTTAACTTTATGCATGACAGTAATCTCATTGAAACCAATGGGATTAATCATCTCTCTAAAGTTAAGCATGTGTATAAGATTTGTAGGACTGGGGCCTCAAATCTTGACCAATGACTTAGATATTGGCATAAAAAGTACGCTTATTAAGTTTGCAGATGATACCAAACTAGGAGGGATTGCAACTGCTTTGGAGGATAGGGTCAACATTCAAAATGATCTGGACAAAGTGGAGAAATGGTCTGAGGTAAACAGGATGAAGTTTAATAAAGACAAATGCAAAGTACTTCACTTAGGAAGTAACAATCAGTTTCATACATACAGAATGGGAAGAGACTGTCTAGGAAGGAATATGGCAGAAAGGGATCTAGGGGTTATAGTGGACCACAAGCTAATTATGAGTCAACAGTGTGATGCTGTTGCAAAAAAAGCAAACATGATTCTGAGATGCATTAACAGGTGTGTTGTGAGCAAGACACGAGAAGTCATTCTTCCGCTCTACTCTGCACTGATTAGGCCTCAACTGGAGTATTGTGTCCAGTTCTGGGTACCGCATTTCAAGAAAGATGTGGAGAAATTGGAGAGGGTCCAGAGAAGAGCAACAAAAATGATTAAAGGTCTAGAGAACATGACCTATGAAGGAAGGCTGAAAGAATTGGGTTTGTTTAGTTTGGAAAAGAGAAGACTGAGAGGGGACATGATAGCAGTCTTCAGGTATCTAAAAGGGTGTCATAAGGAGGTGGGAGAAAACTTGTTCATCTTAGCCCCTAAAGATAGAACAAGAAGTAATGGGCTTAAACTGCAGCAAGGGAGGTTTAGGTTGGACATTAGGAAAAAGTTCCTAACTGTCAGGGTGGTTAAAAACTGAAATAAATTGCCTAGGGAGGTTGTGGAATCTCCATCTCTGGAGATATTTAAGAGTAGGTTAGATAAATGTCTATCAGGGATGGTCTAGACAGTATTTGGTCCTGCCATGAGGGCAGGGGACTGGACTCGATGACCTCTCGAGGTCCCTTCCAGTCCTAGAGTCTATGAAATAATCAGTTAATAAGAGGTGCAGAGTTGTTAATGGGAACTGCATGATATCTCTTATTTATTGTAAAAAGAACAGGAGTACTTGTGGCACCTTAGAGACTAACAAATTTATTTGAGCATAAGCTTTCATGGGCTACAGCCTACTTCATCCTGTTGCATCTGATGAAGTGGGCTGTAGCCCATGAAAGCTTATGCTCAAATAAATTTGTTAGTCTCTAAGGTGCCACAAGTACTCCTGTTCTTTTTGCAGATATAGACTAACATGGCTGCTACTCTGAAACCTTACTTATTGTATTTCTTCTGCTATATGTTTTAGGCACTAACTATATTCTGTTCTTCCATTCCAGTTTTGCATTGCATCCAATATGTAATAAATCTGATGTCATGCAAGATGCTGATGAGCAGCCTGCGGACAGGGTGCACAGAAGATCTGCAGCTGAGGATTACATTTCCAACTACATAGGTTTTGACTCACTAGAAAATGAATTTGACTTTGACTACGGCTTATGTAATGAAGTAGTACATGTGGCTTGCTCTCCTAAGCCTGATGCCTTCAATCCTTGTGAAGATATCATGGGATACAATATTCTCAGAGTCCTGATATGGTTTATCAACATTCTAGCTATCACTGGGAACATCACTGTATTGGTTATTTTAATAAGCAGTCAATATAAACTCACTGTCCCTCGGTTTCTAATGTGCAATCTTGCATTTGCAGACCTTTGTATAGGCATCTATCTGTTGTTGATTGCATCTGTAGATATACAGACCAAAAGCCAGTATTACAACTATGCCATAGACTGGCAAACTGGTGCGGGATGCAGTGCTGCAGGGTTTTTCACTGTGTTTGCGAGCGAACTTTCAGTTTACACACTGACTGTGATCACTCTGGAAAGATGGCATACAATCACCTATGCCATGCAACTGGACCGCAAGGTTCGATTTCGGCACGCCATGGTTATTATGATTTTTGGTTGGATGTTTGCCTTCACTGTGGCCCTTCTTCCCATATTTGGAGTCAGCAGCTACATGAAAGTCAGCATTTGCTTGCCCATGGATATAGAAACACCCCTTTCCCAGGCTTATATCATATTCCTTTTAGTACTGAATGTTCTTGCATTTATGATCATCTGTACCTGTTACATCTGCATCTACTTTACAGTGAGAAACCCTAATGTCATCTCTTCAAACAGTGACACCAAAATTGCCAAGCGCATGGCTATACTGATCTTCACCGATTTTCTGTGCATGGCACCAATATCTTTTTTTGCAATATCGGCATCACTCAAGCTTCCTCTCATCACTGTGTCCAAATCCAAGATCCTCCTGGTTTTGTTCTACCCTATCAATTCATGTGCCAATCCTTTCTTGTATGCAATTTTCACAAAGACCTTCCGCAGAGATTTCTTCATTTTACTGAGCAAGTTTGGTTGCTGCGAAATGCAAGCCCAAATTTATAGAACAGAGACTTCCTCATCTGTCCATAATTCCCATATGAGAAATGGCCATTGTACTCCAGCTTCTAAAACCAGTGATGGAACTATTTATTCATTAGTTCCTCTGAATCACTTGAACTGAAATATTTGTGTGGATTTACGTATATGGCAGCATGATTGTTTTTAACTGTGAATTTGTAAAATGATTTTAACATAACATGTAAAGGTATATTTTCAATGGGAAAACATTTTTATTTTCTGCTGTACGTTTTATTTTTATGAACAGCCAGCAAAAGTGACATATCATCTTCAGTTTTTGAAGGACAACCAACAAAACTTCAGTTAACACTTTTTTGAAGAATGTCTCAAGAATGACAAACTCTGGAGAATGTATTCTCTCCCCACACTTTTCTAAAGTTGTCCTAGGATATGTAATGCATTGTGTTTGAGAATCCAGTGTTGAGTAAGAATGCAGAATTAAAATGTTTTGCTGTAAAACATACTAGAGATCTTGTTAAGGGTACAATAACTTGACAAAGTAGTAATATAAACTACACATTCATAGAATCATAGAATATCAGGGTTGGAAGGGACCTCAAGAGGTCATCTAGTCCAACCCCCTGCTCAAAGCAGGACCAATTCCTGACATTCAGCTGACAAAAGCTAAAGTGCAAGATTATTTCACTTACCCCCGCACATTGGTATTGGAAGAGGAGATTTTGGTCCACATTGTTTTTGTTTCCATCACCAAAGCAGGGGCTAAAAGGCACCTTCAAGTCAGTACTGGTCCATTTCTGACCCAAATCCATGTGATGGGAAGTGCACGTAAAAGTACACTAGCAAATGGTTGATACACTTTTCCTTAGTGAGCTGAATGTAGTTGCAGAAGTCGCTCTCATTTCAAAACAACATTGTTTGAATCTGGTGATTAAGAGTATTTGTGACTTTGTACCACCAGATTCTGACACGTGAATGGACAAACACCTTGATCCTGCAAGTCCCTTTGGGCACCTGTAGCAAGCTGCATTGAACTTGGAGGGAAGAGCACAGGCTGCAGGAGGACAGAGTTTGGCGGAGGCAACAGCCAATTTGTATGCACTTGATTTGGTTCCTCTAGCACTTGCACCAGGAAATTGTCCCCTACACTTTCCAAAAACTTCCTGGATTGTCTATGCACTGCTGTATTGCTCTCCCAGCAGATATTGGGGTGATTGACATCCCCCATGAGAACCAGGGCATTTCCACCTTATCCCCCTGATATGGTGGTCTATAGCAGACTCCCACCATGACGTCACCCTTGTTGCTCACACTTCTAAACTTAATCCAGAGATTCTCAGGTTTTTCTGCAGTTCCATACTGGAGCTCTGAGCAGTCATACTGCTCTCTTACATACAATGCAATTCCCCCACCTTTTCTGCCCTGCCTGTCCTTCCTCAACAGTTTATATCCATCCACGACAGTGCTCCAGTCATGTGAGTTATCCCACCAAGTCTCTGTTATTCCAATCACATCATAGTTCCCTGACCGTGCCAGGACTTCCAGTTCTCCCTGCTTGTTTACCAGGCTTCTTGCATTTGCGTATAGGCACTTAAGATAACTCGCTGATCGTCCTGATTTCTCAGTATGAGGCAGGAGTCCTCCCCTCTTGCACTCTCCTGCTCGTGCTTCCTCCTGATATCCCACTTCCTCACTTACCTCAGGGCTTTGGTCTCCTTCCCCCAGTGAACCTAGTTTAAAGCCCTCCTCACTAGGTTAGCCAGCATGCTTGCAAAGATGCTCTTCCCTCTCTTCGTTAGGCGGAGCCCATCTCTACCTAGCACTCCTTCTTGGAACACCATCCCATGGTCAAAGAATTGAAAGCCTTCTCTCTGACACCACCTGTGTAGCCATTTGTTGACTTCCACGATTCGACCTTCTCTACCTGGTCCTTTTCCTTCCACAGGGAGGATGGACGAGAACACCACTTGCACCTCAAACTCCTTTATCCTTCTTCCCAGAGCCACGTAGTCTGCAGTGATCCGCTCAAGGTCATTCTTGGTGCCCACGTGGAGAAGCAGGAAGAAGTAGTGATCCAAGGGCTTGATGAGTCTCAGCAGTCTCTCCGTCACATCGTGAATCCTAGCTCCTGGCAAGCAGCACACTCCTCGGTTTTCCCGGTCAGGACGGTAGAGAGATGACTCAGGCCTCCTTAGGAGAGAGTCCCCGACTACCACCACCCACCTCCTTCTCTTGGGAGTGGTGGTCATGCAACCCCCATCCCTAAGACAGTGCATCTCATGCCTTCCAATTGGCAGAGTCTCCTTCTGCTCCCATCCTTCAGATATGTCATCTAGTCCACTCTCCGCATTAGTACCTGTGGAGAGAACATGAAAATGGTTGCTCACCTCTATCTGCATTGCTGGTACATGGACGCTCCTCTTTCTTCTTCTGGAGGTCACATGCTGCTAATTTTCCTCACCGTCCTTCTGTCCCCACTGCCCAGCCTGCTCTGATTCTTCAGAATGTTGTGCCCGTAGAAGCATATCCTGACATCTGTCCAGGAAATATTCCTTTTTCTCTTATGCAACGCAGGGTTGATACTTGTTTCTCCAGACCTTGAACATTCTCTTCCAATATGGAGAACAGCTTTCACTTTGTACAGACAAAGTCGCTTCTGTCCTGTGGAAGAAAGATAAACATGGCACATCCTGTGCAGGTCACAACAGCCGATCGCTCACCATCCATATTACCTTTCTTCTAAGAGCTTCCTCAGCTGTTGCAGTAACTACTCAGAGAAGGCTGCAAGATGAAAGCCTCAGTGGGCTCTCCCCAGGTGAACTCCCAGTCAAACTCCCTCTGTTAGTCTCTTTGCTGTTTGCTGCTCAGCTGGTTCGCAACTGGCTGCCTTTTTATAACAATCAGGCCTACTCAAGGCATACCTGGAACAAAGCACTCCCAATTCACACTTTTCAAACAATCAAGCACACGGTCAAACTGACAAACTGTCCCTGCTACAGACACTCAGATACTCAGATACAGATAGTAATTTTGTATCATCTGCAAATTTTGCCACCTCACTGTTTACCCCTTCTTCCAGATCATTTATGAATAGGACTGGCCCAGAACAGACTCCTGGGGGACACCACTATTTACCTCTCTCCATTCTGAAAACTGACCGTTTATACCTACCCTTCGTTTCCTATCTTTTAACCAGTTACCAATCCATGAGAGCACCTTCCCTCTTATCCTATGGCAGCTTACTTTGCGTAAGAGCCTTTGGTGAGGGACTTTGTCAAAGGCTTTCTGAAAATCTAAGTACACTCTATCCACTGGATCCCCTTGGTCCATATGCTTGTTGACCCCCTCAAAGAATTCTAGTATATTGGTGAAGCATGATTTCCCTTTACTAAAACCATATTGACTCTTCTGCAACAAATTATGTTCATCTATATGTCTGACAATATTGTTCTTTATTATAGTTTCAACCAGTTTGCCCAGTACTGAAGTCAGATTTACAAGCCTGTAATTGCCAGGATCACCTCTGGAGTCCTTTTTAAAAATTGCCATCACATTAGCTATCCTCCAGTCATCTGGTACAGAAGCTGATTTAAATGATAGGTTACAGACTACAGTTAGTAGTTCTACAATTTCACTTTTGAGTTCCTTCAGACCTCTTAGGTGAATACCATCTGGTCCTGGTGACTTATTGCTGTTTAATGTATCAATTTGTTCCAAAACCTCCTCTAATGATACCTAAATCTGGGCCAGTTCCTTGGATCTGTCGCCTAAAAAGAATGGCTCAAGTTTGGGAATCTCCCTCACATCCTCAGCCATGAAGACCGATGCAAAAAAACATTTAGTTTCTCCTCAATGGCCTGAGAGCTGGTCTACACTGGGGGGGGGGGGAGGGGATTGATCTAAGATATGCAACTTCAGCTATGAGAATAGCGTGGCTGAAGTTGACGTATCTTAGATCGATTTACCTCGCATCCTCACGGCGCGGGATCGACGGCCGCAGCTCCCCCGTCAACTCCGCTTCCATCTCTTGCTCTGGTGGAGTTCCAGAGTCGACAGGGAGCGCGTTCGGGGATCGATTTATCGCATCTAGACGAGACGCAATAAATCGATCTCCGATAGATCGATTACTGCCCGCTGATCCAGCGGGTAGTGAAGATGTACCCTTAGTGTCCTTGAGTGCTCCTTGATCGTCCAGTGGCCCCACTAGTTGTTTAGCAGGCTTCCTGCTGCTGATGTACTTAAAAAAAAATTTGCTTATTACTTTTTGAGTCTTTGGTTAACTGTTCCTCAAATTCTTTTTTGGCCTTCCTAATTGTATTTTTACACTTCATTTGCCAGTGTTTATACTCATTTCTATTTTCCTCTCTAGAATTCAACTTCCACTTTTTAAAGGATGCCTTTTTGCCTCTCACTGCTTCTTTTACTTTGTTGTTTAGCCACGGTGGCTCTTTTTTGATTCTCTTACTATGTTTTTTTAATTTGGAGTATACATTTAAGTTGAGCCTCTATTATGGTGTCTTTAAAAAGTTTCCACGCAGCTTGCAGAGATTTCACTTTTGGCACTGTACCCTTTAATTTCTGTTTAACTAACCTACTCATTTTTGTGTAGTTCCCCTTTCTGAAATTAAATGCTAGTGTTGGGCCGCTGTGGTGTTTTTCCTGCCACAGGGATATTAAATTTAATTATATTATGGTCACTATTACCAAGCAGTCCAGTTATATTCACCTCTTGGACCAGATCCTGTGCTCCACTTAAGACTAAATCAAGAATTGTCTCTCTCCTGGTGGGTTCCAGGACCAGCTGCTCCAAGAAGCAGTCATTTAAGGTGTCAAAAAACTTTATCTCTGCATTCTGTCCTGAGGTGACATGTACCCAGTCAATATGGGGATAATTGAAATCCCCCATTATTATTATTGAGGGTTTTTTTTATTTTAATAGCCTCTCTAATCTCCCTGAGCATTTCACAGTCACGATCACCATCCTGGTCAGGTGGTCAGTAATATATCCCTACTTCTATATTCTTATTATTAGAGCATGGAATTTCTATCCATAGAGGTTCTATGGTACAGTTTGATTCATTTACAATTTTTACTTCATTTGATTCTATGCTTTCTTTCACATATAATGCCATTCCCCCACCAGCACAATCTGTTCTGCCCTTCTGATATATTTTGTACCCTGGTATTACTGTATCCCATTGATTATCTGCATTACATCAAGTTTCCATGATGCCTATTATATCAATATCCTCATTTAATATGAGGCACTCTAGTTCACCCATTTTATTATTTAGACTTCTAGCATTGGTATATAAGCACTTTAATAACTTGTCTCCTTTTAACTGTCTGTCATTACACGATGTAATTGAATGGGACTCTTTTTTATTTGACTGTTTCTGATCAGACCCTGCCTGTATTTTATCATTTTCCATCCTCTCATCCTCACTAGGACATAGAGATTCTCTATTAATAGATCCTCCCCTAAGGGATGTTCGAACCATGTGCTCCTCCGCACCTGTCAGCTTTCTCCCAGCCCTTAGCTCTACAAACTTTTTAATGTTAAGTGCCAGCAATCTGGTTCCATTTTGGTTTAGGTGGAGCCCATCCTTCCTGTATAGGCTCCCCCTTTCCCAAAAGTTTTCCCCAGTTCTTAATAAATCTAAACCCCCTCGTCCCTACACCATCATCTCATCCACGCATTGAGACACTGCAGTTCTGCCTGTCTAATTGGCCCTGCGCGTGGAACTGGGAGCATCTCAGAGAATGCTGTGCTTAGTCATAGTAGAGGCCATCACAGGGAAGTCCATTAAGGGTAGATAGGCATCTTCCATGGTCCATTGTAAGTTAAGTGTTTCTCGAAGAGCCATTTAACTTGAATAGTCCCTTCAAAATGTGCAGGCTAAATACCTTACCACATGAGCAAACCTTTGAAATAGAGGTAATAGTTTAAATACAAAAATGATACATCCATACAAATAGCATAACCATATTTAGCAAATCATAACCTTTTCATAGACACCTTACTTGACATACTTTGTACAAGATTTTTTGCACTTATAGTGGTAGACCAGTCCACACAAGAGATCCACTACCTGGACACTACCGTAAAAATAAGTGACGGTCACATAAACGCCACCCTATACCAGAAACCTACTGACTGCTATACTTACCAACATATCTCCAATTTCCATCCAGGACACATCACACGATCCATTGTCTACAGCCAAGCCTTAAGATACAACTGCATTTGCTCCAATCCCTCAGACAGAGACAAACACCTACAAGATCTCTATCAAGCATTCTTAAAACTACAATACCCACCTGGGGAAGTGAGGAAACAGATTGACAGAGTGAGACTGATACCTAGAAATCACCTACTACAGGACAGGCCAACAAGGAAAATAACAGAACACCACTGGCCATCACGTACAGCCCCCAGCTAAAACCTCTCCAGCGCATCAACAATGATCTACAACCTATCCTGGAAAACAATCCCCCACTCTCACAAGCCTTGGAAGGCAGGCCAATCCTCGCTTACAGACAGCCCCCCAACCTGAAGCAAATACTCACCAGCAACTACACACCACGCCACAGAAACACTAACCCAGGAACCAATCCCTGTAACAAACCCAGTTGCCTTCTCTGTCCCCATATCTACTCTAGCGACACCATCATAGGCTCATTCACTTGCACATCTACTAATGTGATATATGCCATCATGTGCCAGCAATGCCCCTCTGCTATGTACATTGGCCAAACCAGAAAGTCTCTACGTAAAAGGATAAATGGACACAAATCTGACATCAGGAATGATAACATACAAAAGCCAGTAGAACACTTCAATCTCCCTGGACACTCAATAACAGATTTAAAAGTAGCCATACTTCAACAAAAAAACTTCAGAAATAGACTTCAAAGAGAAACTGCTGAGCTACAATTCATTTGCAAACTTAACACCATCAATTTAGATTTGAATAGGGACTGGGAGTGGCTGGCTCACAACAAAAGCAATCTTCCCTCTCTTGGTATTGACACCTCCTCATCAATTATTGGGAGTGGACTACATCCACCTTGACTAAATTGGTCTTCAACATTGGTTCGCCACTTGTAAGGTAACTCCCTTCTCTTCATGTGCCAATATATATTTATGCCTGTATCTGTAATTTTCACTCCATGCATCTGAAGAAGTGGGTTTTTTACCCACAAAAGCTTATGCCCAAATAAATCTGTTAGTCTTTAAGGTGCCACCGGACTCCTCATTGTTTTAGTGGTAGCAACAATGATCTACATGATCATATTTTAATTAGATAACGTCACAGAATGACTTTGAAGGAAATTAACTAATTAATTATGAAGGATTGAGACAAGTTATTGCAGAGATTCTGGGGGGAGTATGTGGTGGGTTTTAGGGCACACTTTTGAAGACTCAGCTTTAAGCAAGGGTGCTGTGTAATTTGAGGGTCTGAGCGAACTAGCAGATTGTCTCCTTCATCGGTGGAATCTGCAAGAGCGAAATGCACTTAATAAATTAATGAGAGGAGACTGAGTGCATATTGAAATATCTTTAGTTGTGCTGCCCCCAGAATGCAAAGAGTACATTCTACTATTGGCCACCTTATCCCCATGATTTGGAGGATTTGTTAGCAAGAGTCAAGCACTGGTGGGGGTCAAATAAGACATCAGTCTTAGTGCCAGAAGCCAAGATTCTTTGAGTGGAATCCAGCCTCAGAGGCAAGAGATTCCAGGGGATAGGACGGGGGGGAGGGAATGGTCAAGATTATTAAACAGCACGCTGATCTGGACCACATTGGGGAAGAAAATTTGCAATTTGCAAAGCTAGAAGGTCCTGGACCTTGGGCACCACATGAAATTAATAATTTGACTGTGCCAATAATGATTGCTCTTCCTAGATGGACCGGGAATCCTAAAAAAATTGGCATATGTTAACAGTCTGGATACAATGGAGAATGGGATGTATAAATAGCATTATCCCAGTGTGAAAATGGCAATACAAGGAGGAGATTACATAAACACATCTTGTTGTAAAGAAATAAAGCACAGATGGGTCGTGCTCAGCACAAATGAACCGGTCCACGGGCAAGGGAGGTTGGGCCCGACTAGTCATTAAGAACCGAATGAAAGAGGCAGTACAGCTTGGAGACACAGTATGTGCTTTGAGAAACCACAACTTTTTGGTTGGGTCAGCACTGTGTCAAAAATGATACATGCATACAAATAACATAACCATATTCTACCTTTTTTTTTAAACAAGGGACTAGATTCTCTGCTTTGCTTAGTTTACACTCAGAGAAGGGGGGGGCATGATGGACCTGATTCTCGGCCAATCTCTGGCTCATGTTAGAAGGGCCCAGTGGCTGCTATAACCTGTGCCAGCTGGCAATGGGTCCCAAGAGACCATCTGCCAGCTGAAGATGACTAGAGTTGCAGTGTCTTCTGGTCACATTTCCTCCCTTCCCTGACATGTCCCCTACAGTCAGGGAGTGGGAGAGGAATGGTTGGGGCATATGAGCCAGCTATGCCAGATCAATGCCTGCTGGAGACTCCCCCATGTCATGGGAATTCCCAGTTAGTTAGATGTGGTCAATCTCCATTCCCTTTTCACCAGCTGAATGGCAAAAGGGGGCTGAAGGGTCAGCAAATCTGCCTCCTTTATAATCATCATAAAACTGTCTTTGTGTTTTTGACAACATAACTTCCTCAGGAGTGGAATGTTTAGGGGATTGGTTAAAAAGATATAGGACCTCTTACTTTGTCTGAGAAACAACAGGTTCAGATATGGTCCAAGTTGGTAGTGAGTGAATACCATTCATTACCATTATCAGACAATGTGAAATGGACTAGTAGCCTCAGCTCCTGTGGACAAGTGTCCACATAAAAAAAACACAAGCACTGTTAAGGGTAATTGGAACCATTGGCGTGAAGTGTCACCAAAAGCCAAGAAGGGACTTGAAGGATAAATTACTCAGTATCACACAAGGTTCAAACACACCATTGGGGCAACATGAGCACCACAGTAGACACTTCTTATGTGACATTTTTCTCTGGATAAATATAGAATATCTGTCTCTATAGCACAGTTGGTAATCTAGACCCTTTCACTAGCACCAAGTTAACTTTAAAAAGAAAGCGAGGATATACTTTCTGTAGAACTAACTTAGAATTTATGAATAAAGATTTCAGATGAATACATATATAGCAGGATCAGCTGGATTCTTTAAAAGTTGGTCTTTCTCAGTCAGGAATACCCTCATTAATAAAAAACTCAGGAAACAATATTGCCCAAAATATGGTCTACAAGCACAAATCATAGCAGCATAGAATCATAGGACTGGAAGGGACCTCAAGAGGTCATCTAGTCCAGTCCCCTGCGCTCAAGGCAGGACTAAGTATTAATCTACACACACACACACACACACACACACACACACCCCTACAGCTGTTTGTCTAACCTGCTCTTAAAAATCTCCAATGATGGAGATTCCACACCCTCCCTAGGCAATTTATTCCAGTGCTTAAACACCCTGACAGTTAAGAAGTTTTTCCAAATGTTCAACCTAAACCTTCCTTGCTACAATTTAAGCCCATTACTTTTTGTCCTATCCTCAGAGGTTAAAGAGAACATTTTTTCTCCATTCTCTTTGTAACAACCTTTTATGTACTTGAAAGCTGTTACCATGTCCCCTCTCGGTCTTCTCTTATCCAGACTAAACAAACCCATTTTTTTTAATCTTCCCTCAAAAGTCATGTTTTCTTGACCTTTAATCATTTTTGTTGTTCTTTTCTGGACTGTCCCCAATTTATCCACATCTTTTCTTACACCCAGAACTGGACACAATGTGCCAGTTGGGGCCTAATCAGCGTGGAGTAGAGCGGAAGAATTACTTCCCATGTCTTGCTTACGAAAACACTCCTGCTAATACATCCCAGAATGATGTTTGCTTTTTTTACATCAGTGTTACACTGTTCACTCATATTTAGTTTGTGATTAACTATGAGGGGACCCCAGGTTCCTTTCTGCAGTACTCCTTCCTAGGCAGTAATTTCCCATTTTGTATGTATACAACTGTTTGTGCCTTCCTAAATGGAGTACTTTATATTTGTCTTTATAGAATTTCATCCTATTTACTTCAGACCATTTCTCCAGTTTATCCAGATCATTTTAAATGTTAATCTTATCCTCCAAAGCACTTGCAACCCCTCCCAGCTTGGTATTGTCTGCAAACTTTATAAGTGTATTTTCTATGCCATTATCTAAATCATTATGAAGATATTGAACAGAACCAGAACCAGGACTGATCTCTATGGCACCCCACTTGATATGTCCTTCCAGCTTGACTGTGAACCACTTATAACTCTTCTGTGGGAATGGTTTTCCAACCAGTTATGAACCCACCTTATAGTAGATCCATCCAGGTTGTATTTCCCTAGTTTGTTTATGAGCTGCTTATGTGAAACAACAGAGAGTCCTGTGGCACCTTTAAGACTAACAGATGTATTGGCGCATAAGCTTTCGTGGGTGAATACCCAAGCAGCAAACCCCTCTGGGAGCTGTTATCACCCACAAAAGTTTATGCTTCAATACATCTGTTAGTCTTAAAGATGCCACAGGACTCTCTGTTGCTTTTTACAGATCCAGACTAACACGGCTACCCCTCTGATACTTGACATCATGTGAGACAGTATCAAAAGCCTTACTAAAGTCAAAATATACCACATCTACCATTTCCCCCCATCCTCAAGGTTTCTTACCCTGTCAAAGAAAGCTATTAGGTTGGTTTGACACAATAGAATGTTTTCCAGAATTCTCTATGATATCAGTGGCTCTTTAGCAGATGTATTTTAACAAATCCATTTCTTTAACATTTTCCAACAGAGGGTGTGTGTGTACAGAAAAAGATATATTCATTATAGAGGTGGTCTGGCTCTGAACTGATGATCTGAATGCAAGTCAGGTGCCATAACCCAATACCAAATCATCTTACTCCACTTCCTTTCTGTGGGCTCCCTCTTGATAATTCTGTTGTGGACCTAGGAGACAATCCTACTTTGTATTTAGACATCTTTGTTTTCAAGAGGTGGCAATAATATTCAGAAGTGATTTATCCTTAAAAAAGAATATACTGTACACAAGAAGAGATTCAAGTTCAAATGTTTAAAGGTGTGTACACATACACACAGCTACTTACACTCTTGTGACAGGATTCCGAGGATACAACCTGGAACTGGGAGACCACTGTTTCCCTTTAACTCTCTGGTATGGGTTGACTCTCAGAATGCTTTGCTAGTGAAAAGCAGCAAACCCCTCTGTGAGCTGTTATCACTCAGCACAACAGCATGTGAAGCCCCACACCCAGCCAGAAGGCACCCAAAGCCTCTCATGAATCACACAGATAAAGGCACCAGCCAATTTCCTTCAGCTCCCCAGCCTAGGACCCCAGAACTGCATTGTCTTGCCCTGGTCAGAAGCCTGACCAGTGTAAGCTTATTACCCGGTCCACCCCTCCCACAATGTGGGGAGGACATGTACACATCCACCGGCTTTTGTACACTGAGCAGAGATTTCCCAAGCACTTCAAGCAAAATACACAATTTTAGGTAAAGTATAAAACAAGTTTATTAACTACAGAAAGATAGCTTTTAAGTGATTATAAATGCGAGGTATAAAAGGACAGAGATGGTTACCAAAGAAAATAAAAATAAGCACACAATCTAAATCTTAAACCTAATTACACTATGCAGTATTTAGATTGAGTAGTTTTCTCACCCCACTGGATGCTACAGTCCTTAATGTACATAATTCCCTCCTAAAGTCTGGACCAGTCTTCTCAGATGATCTCCATCTTCTCGGCTTCCTTGTTTCCAGCGTATGTGGGGGAGGAGAAAGGCCCCTTCATGCTGCAACTGTTCCTTGTTTTATACCCTTGGCCCATGTGCCTGGCTGACACTATCCCAGGGATGTCCTGTGGGGAGGGGGGGCTTTGCTGAGTCACAGTGAACAAGCAGCCCCTAGATTGCTCAGTTCCCATTGTGTGGTGCTTGCATAGTTGAGTCACATAGTTGATTAATGGGTGCTCAACACCCACCTGGGCAGGGACCCTTTGCATGCCACTAGCAAACTTACAGCATATTTCAGTAAAAATCACATAGCACAATCTCATAACTTTATGCACACTAATGATATACATATTTGGACAGAAAACCGGATTTCAGATGATTATGACCTTTCATATGATTCCTTACCTGGCATGTTTTGTATGAAATATCATAACCATATATGAATGATGAATATTGGGATTAAAGAGTGTCGTTCTGAGGTACAGTGTGTCACAGCTCTTAATGTGAGTGCATGCACCATTGAATTGTGCATGAAAAGCTGGGTTGCACATACATATAGCTACCTACAGCTGGGCTTTAGAATGAATACTACTTGGGTCCAGGCACCTATATGAAATTTTGGGCCTTGTCACTTTAAAATATTCAAGCATAGGAGCAAGATTTTTATAGCTGGCATCTGCATAATTAAACTGTTCATTAACAATTGTTCACTAACCAGTAGCTGACCTTTAATTAGGGACAGAAACACTCAGAAAAGATTTTAAGTTTTAAGAAATTACAGAGGACTCTTTAAAAAAAATCAATTGAGCACCTTTTCAGAAAACATTGATTTTCCAAGGGAATTGATGCAGAATGTGATTAAAAATACGTTTTCTGAGATAAAAACTGAGAAGTGTTTTACTTCAGCTTACCAAAAAAGTGCACTCTTTTCTGTCTGGTGAAGATTGTGTCACTTGTCAACCATGACATTGTAACCCCCAGGAAGGATCACTGCAACAAGCTGCACTGGGACTAATTGAAAGGCCACATGGAAGAGTTAGCTAATGCAAAATGAGCAAGGTGCACTGACAAGCACATGCTACACTTCATAAAAGGATGGCAGATTCTAGGACTTGAGTGGGCCTGACTGTTATAAAAAGGTAGTCAGCTGTGAACCAGCCAAGTGGCAAACAGTGAAGAGGCTAACAGAGGGAGTTTGCCTGGGATCTGTCCAAGAGGAGGTACACTAAGTGCTGCATTAGGGGGCTGTGTTGGTGAGTATCTGAGTGTCTGTTGCAAGGACAGTTTGTCAGTTTATCAGTTTGACCGTGAGCTTGATTGTTTGAAAACTGTGAATTGGGAGTGCTTTGTTCCAGGTGGGCCTTGAGTGTGCCTGACTGTTATAAAAAGGCAGTCAGCTGCAAACCAGCCAAGTGGCAAACAGTGAAGAGGCTAACAGAGGGAGTTTGACTGGGAATTTGCCTGGGGAGGGCCCACTGAGGCTTTCATCTTGCAGCCTTCTCTGAGTAGTTACTGCAACAGCTGAGGAAGCTCTTAGAAGAAAGGTAATATGGCAGCGGGTATCAAGCGGAGTTCCCCAAGGGTCTGTCCTGGGGCTGGTTTTGTTCAATATCTTCATTAATGATCTGGAGGATGGCGTGGACTGCACCCTCAGCAAGTTTGCAGAAGACTTGAGTTGAGTGGTTCTCACATTATTAGTTTACTCTTGCTATATCCAAGTTCAAGCTTGGCCCCATTCCCATTGTGATGGTGCAGTCTATATGGTTTTATAAAAATATGATAATAAGTGAATATAATGTAACTGGGATATGCTTCATGCAAAAGGTCTCTTGTAAGGTATCATTACAAAGCTTATAATCTACTGAGTGGTTTCAGAGTAGCAGCCATGTTAGTCTGTATCCACAAAAAGAACAGGAGTACTTGTGGCACATTAGAGACTAACAAATTTATTTGAGCATAAGTTTTCGTGGGCTACAGCCCACTTCTTCAGATGCATAGAATGGAACATATATTGAGGAGATATATATACACATACAGCGGGCATGAAAAGTTGGGAGTTGTCTTACCAACTCTGAGAGGCCAATTAAGTAAGAGAAAAAACTTTTGAAGTGATAATAAAGATAGCCCAGTACAGACAGTTTGATAAGAAGTGTGAGAATACTTACATGGGGAGATAGATTCAATGTTTGTAATGGCTCAGCCATTCCCAGTCTCTATTCAAGCCTAAGTTGATTGTATCTAGTTTGCATATCAATTCAAGTTCAGCAGTTTCTTGTTGGAGTCTGTTTTTGAAGCTTTTCTGTTGCAAAATTGCCACCCTCAGGTCTGCTATTGAGTGACCAGACAGGTTAAAGTGTTCTCCTACTGGTTTTTGAATGTTATGATTCCTGATATCAGATTTGTGTCCATTTAGTCTTTTGCGTAGAGACTGTCCGCTTTGGCCAATGTACATGGCAGAGGGGCATTGCTGGCACATGATGGCATATATCACATTTGTGGATGTGCAGGTGAACGAGCCCCTGATGGTATGGCTGATGTGATTAGGTCCTATGATGATGTCACTTGAATAGATATGTGGACAGAGTTGGCATCAGGCTTTGTTGCAAGGATAGGTTCCTGGGTCAGTGTTTTTGTTCAGTGGTGTGTGGTTGCTGGTGAGTATTTGCTTCAGGTTGGGGGGTTGTCTGTAAGCGAGGACAGGTCTGTCTCCCAAGATCTGTGAGAGCGAGGGATCATCTTTCAGGATAGGTTGTAGATCTTTGATGCACTGGAGAGGTTTTAGTTGGGGGCTGAAGGTGACAGCTAGTGGTGTTCTGTTATTTTCTTTGTTGGGCCTGTCTTGTAGGAGGTGACTTCTGGGTACTCATCTGGTTCTGTGAATCTGTTTTTTCACTTCAGCTGGTGGGTATTGTAGTTTTAAGAATGCTTGATAGAGATCTTGTAGGTGCTTGTCTCTGTCTGAGTGATTGGAGCAAATGCAGTTATATCTTAGAGCTTGGCTGTAAACAAGTGTGGTGTGTCCTGGATGGAAGCTGGAGGCATATAGGTAAGTATAGCAGTCAGTAGGTTTCTGGTATGGGGTGGTATTTATGTGACCATCGCTTATTAGCACAGTAGTGTCCAGGAAATGGACTGCTTGTGTGGATTGATCTATGCTGAGGTTGATGGTGGGATGGAAATTATTGAAATCATGGTGGAATTCCTCAGGGTTTTTTTTCCATGGGTTCAGATGATGAAGATGTCATCAATGTAGCGGCGCAAGTAGAGTAGGAGTGCTAGGGGATGAGAGCTAAGGAAGCATTGTTCTAAGTCAGCCATAAAAATGTTGGCATACTGTGGGGCCATGCAGGTACCCATAGCAGTGCTGCTGACTTGAAGGTATATATTGTCCCCAAATGTGAAATAGTTGTGGGTGAGGACAAAGTCACAAAGTTCAGCCACTAGGTTAGCTGTGACATTATCGGGGATACTGTTCCTGATAGCTTGTAGTCCATCTTTGTGTGGAATATTGGTGTAGAGGGCTTCTACATCCATAGTGGCCAGGATGGTGTTTTCTGGAAGATCACAGATGGATTGTAGTTTCCTCAGGAAGTCAGTGGTGTCTCGAAGATAGCTGGGAGTGCTGGTAGCGTAGGGTCTGGCTATGTGGACTCTCTCCTCAGACAATACTGATGTTAGGGTGCCAATGCCTGAGATGATGGGGCGTCCAGGATTTCCAGGTTTATGGATCTTGGGTAGCAAATAGAATACCCCTGGTCGGGGTTCTAGGCATATGTCTGTACAGATTTGTTTCTGTGCTTTGTCAGGGAGTCTTTTTAGCAGATGGTGTAGTTTCCTTAGGTAATCCTCAGTGGGATCAGAGGATAATGGCCTGTAGAATGTGGTGTTAGAGAGCTGTCTAGCAGCATCTTAGTCATATTCCAATTTATTCATGATGACGACAGCACCTCGTTTGTCAGCCTTTTTGATTATGATGTCAGAGTTGTTCCTGAGGCTGTAGATGGAGTTGTGTTCTGCATGGCTGAGGTTATGGGGCAAGTGATGTTGCTTTTCCACAATTTCAAATTTACAAAATCTACTAAGTGTGATCATCCTATTTGTATAAATGTACCACTCTTGTATCTAAAACTAGAAATATGAAATATAACTCTGAGGGCCTATTGTAATTATGCAAAGTGTGGGCCATTAATGGTGGTTTGGAATCTTGATGACTCCCATTAACCAGGACCATTGTCTGCAGATGGCTGTGTTTTACCTGTAAGTCTTCCTGTATATGTGTGTGCTGGCAAGTGGGTAATGAAATCTTGCAGTGACATGTGATCATGTCACCTGAACTGGAATCCATCTTTAACCTGGTGCTTTTCCAGTGGGGGGGGGGGACCCAGAGGGACAAAGGGTTCCCGCCTTATGCAAAAGATATATATAAAGGGGTGGAAGAGAACAAGAAGAGAGAGGAGCCATCATGAAGAATCCCGTAGCTATCACCTGAGCTGGAACAAGAGCTGTACCAGGGGAAAGAATTGTGCCCAGAACTGGAAGGTGTCCAGTCTGAGAAAAAACTTACTGAAGCCTCTCTGAGGGTGAGATTATCTGTATTCAGTTTGATTAGACATAGATTTGAGGATTTTATTTTATTTTGCTTGGTGACTTACTTTATTCTGTCTGTTACTACTTGGAACCACTTAAATCCTACTTTCTGTATTTAATAAAATCACTTTTTACTTATTAACTCAGAGTATGTATTAATACCTGGGGGAGCAAACAACTGTGCATATCTCTCTATCAGTGTTATAGAGGGCGAACAATTTATGAGTTTACCCTGTATAAGCTTTATACAGGGTAAAACAGATTTATTTGGGTTTAGACCCCATTGGGAGTTGGGCATCTGAGTGCTACAGACAAGCACACTTCTGTGAGCTGTTTTCAGGTAAACCTGTAGCTTTGGGGCAAGTAATTCAGGCCCTCGGTCTGTGTTGGAGCAGACGGGAGTGTCTGGCTCAGCAAGACAGAGTGCTGGAGTCCTGAGCTGGCAGGGAAAACAGGAATAGAAATAGTCTTGGCACATCGGTTGGCAGCTCCCAAGGGGGTTTCTGTGATCCAACCCGTCAGACCCATTATCCGGGCTCTTGCTGTAATCAGGCACCCCTAGCATTCAACCTCCAAGTTAGGCTTATCTCATCTTAGTCCATTCAAGCTATATAGCTGTGAGTAGGTGGTGGGGTACATGCTCCCTGTACTTAGCTTATGTTCCAGACAGAAACATTCCTATGTAAAACGCATCCAGATCCCATGGTGATAGGAACCTTTTAATACTTCCTCAGTACTAAATGGCAATACAGAATGCCCTTCTTGCTTCTATGTTCACTGGACTGTATGTGCCAGCTTTGTACGGTCTGTCCCTATCTATTTTAAGTATTTAAATAGTTTTTATCCCCCTAGAGATAACACCAAGGGGATGCAAATAGCTGCATGCCCCGACCTGATAAATAGCCTCTGGAACAGCCTCTTGCTGGCTCTGCTTTGTCTCCACAGACCCACCCAAGGCACAGGGCATTCCAGAGTGTGCCAGAGGCAGGTTTGGGGGTGGTCTGGAGCAGTCAGGAGGCAGGGCCAATGAGGTTCTACATCCAGTGCTTCCTTGCCATTGCAAGGCTCATAGGGATATGGCAGCTGCTGGAGGGGGGAGCAAATTAGATCAGCCCTCAAACTGCACCAATGTGCTCTAAGGACTGCAGCTCGTGGGGAGGCACAGACCCTCCCCTCTCAGCCCCTGTGCCACGCTCTGCACTAGCCAAGGGATTAATTCTACCCTAGACTGTAAACCCTATCTGATTGTCTCTTCTATCTGCTTCCATTATGTCTCCTTCTACTGTACTTCCCTCCACACCACTGTGTTGTAATGGCTTTTCACTCTGTACCAGCCTCTGTCGAACACCCATAGTAATATCAGTTCTCATTGCTGCTTGGCAGGTGGCATCTTTTCACATGTTCCAATCCCATGCATCCAATGTGGTCACAACTGAGACACTCATTAGTTGCTGAAGAAGCTTTTAAGGAGGCCATGTTCTATTTTTTCACATTCAGGTGTTGTTTACTGCACAGTCGCACATTGCCTACAGAACATTTTCCATTCATTTAATATATTTGCTGCTGATCCTCAGGTCCAGAGTCCGCACTGCTGCATTCTATGAATAGTCCAATTAAAAAAATGAATTTGCCACCTAGACAGCACCTTTGTTCTGTGCTTCTCAATACCTCAGACAACCCTGTGAGCAAGGGTTTGTGAGCAAGCATCATTATCCTCTGAATGTCAAAACTGGCCCCTAATTTTAGGTGTCATGATTTTGGGGTGCAAAAATGTAAACAGTGAGGGCCTGACTTTCAGAAGCTCTTATTGACTTGTACAGGAGCTGTTGCTTCTCTGGAACTCAGGCTTTAAGTTGGGCACCCAGAAGTTCTTTACACTAGAGAATGGACCTGTTGCAATTGAACCAGAAACACTGCAGGGATGTGAGTTCTAATGGTGCTTGTCTGCCTCAGCCATGTCCACACTAGCACTTGATTGCATCTTGTGTTTGCTCTGCCCTCTGACTACAGGTCCTAACACAGCTCCCTGCAACAAGCATTTATGGGATATTTCTGAAGGCTTTCAGGGAGGCCAGAGAGATTGTGGGAGAAGAGGTCAAACTCTCTCACAATTCTATGGTGCACTCTAATAGGACCCTAGGAACAAGCACCATGCCCAGTTCTATTTTCAAAATGGAGGTCAGGATGAATGCTCAGCTGTCATTCAGGAAGAAAGGATAGTCTAGAGCTTTAAAAAAGGAGAGAGATGGTGGAAGGTATTCCAATAGTATCTGCAGAAGCCAGAGCCTGAGACCAGCAGATAAAGGATTTATTGATGCAAGGGTCATTCCCCTTCATGGACTGACTGATTCTGATTCAGGATTAGTGTCATGAGGTGGAGCAACACTTTTGGGTCCAAAACATGACCACAGAGTGTTGGAGGTCAAGTTGATCTTAAAATCTGAGATCACCGGTAGTAGCTGCATCACTTTAGAATGGGGATGGAACCTCTTCTGTACCTTTTTGGTGAGCTTGCCCTGGCATTGCAACACCAGACCATGAGGCTGAGAGAATTGATCAGTGTGGAAAAATCTTGAGTGTCCACAGGTCTGCCTCTCCCCAGCCGGTAGCATGCTTCCTCTGAGATATGCTTGCTATGAATGGAGATCAGTACGGAAGATGCTAATGCAGGCAAAATAGCACACATATGAGCTCCACAGTTTGTTCATCACTATTTATGCAAGTAAGTGGTTTCCACCAAACTTGAGTGCAGATGGCAGATCACACCAGTCACCTAGGCAGTGACTATGCCCTGTGGGGTGGTCCTGAAATGACTATTTACACTGTTGGGGCACTTAAGCCAGTGCTTTCTAGCCACACCAGTCCTACACCAATGAAAGCTGGAATGTTGGAGGTTCAAATGGTACTTAGTCTTATTCAAAGTCTAATCTAAACATTGGTGTGATCACCCGGTCCCCATTGGAAGCATTCATGTGTGAGGACACATGGCATGTTACCAGTATGTCAAATGTGGTAAGCATGACCAATTTCTCTAAAGCAGACAAGACCCAAATGTGTCAAACTGGACACCAAAGTCTGAACTACCCAAAATTAGAGAGAACTTTTGAAAATTTAAATATAGATAATTTACTCAAGGGCATATAAGAAGAGTGTGGTAGAGTCAGTCCTAGAACCCAGATGTCCTAATGTCCAGTCCTGTGTCTTGCCACAGTACCAAGTACTGTAGAGCCAGCAGCATTAGCACAGCTTGCTGCCAGGGTTACCTGGAACATTCAGCAATAGTGAAGTTAATAAATTGCTTTAGTAAGCAGATTTTTTCCATAATCCTGCTTTGTTAAATATCTATTTCTGCTGCAGCATTTTATACTGTTTATAATATTGCTGTAGTAACAGGATGACTCTGTTACTTAGTCTCCCTAAAATATTTTTGTTCCTGCAGATCTGTGCATTTTTAGGCTAATTTTTGGTGATTATTTTTCTGATAGCTAGAATTAAAGAGAGACAGAGAGAGAGGAAAATCAAAGCCTCCTACTGATAAAGGGTCTTACCTCATCATGGATATTCCCAAATAGTTTTTGTGCATCTCAGATTCTGAAACCTTAACTTCAAGTTCCACAATGAGACTGGATCTCATCTCTGATGCTACTACTTCAGGGAAGGGAGATAGGGAGGCCCATCCTTCAGACAAAGTGATAAGTAGAGGCGCCTTTGACAACCATCCATGTGGAGGATTAGGTGCCATACACAAAGTCTGTTTAAACTAGGCAAAGACACCAGTCTGTGACACACCTGACACCCCCATCCCCAGTACTAAGCAGTGGTGTGATTCCTTCTGACCTGACAAACTAAACAGGTTTAGGCTAGGTTAGTAGTTGAATGGAGCATCTCAAGAAAGCCATGACTGCCAAGGGTCACACAGCTTACAGGGCATTGATGCACCTAGCAGCCCTCTCACACCTGCCTGCCTCCCCACTGGGATCGTCCATGTCCATCAGAACAGTAGGCAGGCCCCAGGGATGCCTCTGACGTTCACCTTCCCCACTGCCAGCAGCAAAGCAGGGGGAACGCTGAGGCAGTAGAACCAACAGCAGCAGTGACAGAAGGTGAGGAGAGAGCACTAGCCTCAGCTGTCCTAGAAACCCTCCAATCCTGCTGCTCTACCCAGCCAGCTCCCACCCAGCAGCACTCCCCCACCAACCCCTATGTGACAGGTTCCCCCATCACAACTATTCCCAACCCCAGCTGGTCACAGAGAACCACCCCACTTAGCTGCTGTAAACACACAGCACAAACCACTATTCTCCTCACACACAAACACATAGCTGCCCTAGGAACTCTCTCCAGGCACTGCACTACCAACCCTACCCACCCAACAGTCCAAGACCCCTGTTTCACCATTAGCTCCCTGTGATAAATGGAATGGGGGGGTAGCTCCCTTTTATGGACACCCAGTAGCTATAAAATCCCTCTTAGTAGCTGTTTTCTAATTACTCTACCTGTAAAGGGTTAAACAGTCTCAATGATATGCACACGTAAAAGGAAGTGAGTGGGCACCTGGCCAAAAGAGCCAATGGGAACGCTAGAACTTTTTTAAAATTGAAAGACTCCCCTTTTGTCTGTCTGTGGTTGTTCTCCCAGGGAGAGGAGACAGGGGCAGCAGCTATGCTGTGAGAAGCTTGGGCCAGGTATGAAAAAAAACATCAGTATCATACCTAGAACCTACTCATTTAAAACCCCTGATATGTAACTGGTTTCAGAGTGGTAGCCGTGTTAGTCTGTATCAGCAAAAACAACAAGGAGTCCTTGTGGCACATTAGAGACTAACAAATTTATTTGGGCATAAGCTTTTGTGGGCTAAAACCCACTTCATCAGATGCATGGAGTGAAAAATACAGTAAGCAGTATATATATATTACAGCACACGAAAAGATGGGAGTTGCCTTGCCAAGTAGAGTGTCATTGAATTTGGCCTCATTAGCACTGACCCCCCCCCCCACTTGGTAAGGCAATTCCCATCTTTTCATATACTGTAATATATATACTGCTTACTGTATTTTTCACCCCATGTATCTGATGAAGTGGGTTTTAGCCCACGAAAGCTCGTGCCCAAATAAATTTGTTAGTATCTAGGGTGCCACAAGGACTCCTCATTGGGTTTTTTTTTCTTTCCCCCCCCCAGATATGTAAGTAGATCAGGAAATGTCTAGGAAGACGCAATTAGGTTTCTTTTATTTCATTATGGCTTGTGGATTCCTCTCTGCTAGCCCCAGGTGCTTTTGTTTTGCTTGTAACCTTTAAGCTGGCCCTCAAGAAAGCTATTCTTGGTGCTTAATCCTTGTAGTTGCTCTATTAAAATCTAGCACTAGCCTGAGTTCCCAGATGCATTTTCTTTCTCTTTTTTTATTAATAAAATTTACCTTTTTAGAACATAATTGGATTTTTGTGTCCTAAGAGGTTTGTGCATGTTTAATTAGCTGGTGGCAACAGCTGATTTCCTTTTTTTTTTTTTTTTTTTTATTTTTTTTCTTTTTCATCTCTTCCCCAGAGGGGGATGAAAGGGCTTGAGGGTACCCCACAGGAAGGAATTTCCAAGTGTGCCTTCCTGGCCTCTCAAAGGGGTTCTGCACTTGGGTGGTGGCAGCATCTACCAATCCAAGGTCCGAAAAAAGCTGTAACCTTGCGAGTTTAATACAAGCCTGGAGTGGCCAGTATTAATTTTTGGAATCCTTTCAGGCCCCCACCTTCTGCACTCAAAGTGCCAGAATGGGGAATTAGCCTTGACAATCCATTATTCTTGGCATCCCCACTCAACCAGCAGCCCCTACTCTGTCCCTGGCATCCCCATTCTCCCACCATCAACCCCTGGGTGGCTTGCTCATGTCCCTGAGAAAGATAACACATGGACTACATAAGAACATCAGAACATAAGAATGGCCACACTGGATCAGACCAAAGGTTCATCCAGCCTAGTATCCTGTCTGCCAACAGTGGCCAATGCCAGGTGCCCCTGAGGGAGTGAACCTAACAGGTAATGATCAAGTGATCTCTCTCCTGCCATCCATCTCCACCCTCTGACAAACAGGCTAGGGACACCATTCCTTACCCATCCTGGCTAATAGCCATTAATGAATTTAATCTCCATGAATTTATCTAGTTCTCTCTTCTTTTAAACCCTGTTCTAGTCCTAGCCTTCACAACCTCCTCAGGCAAAGAGTTCCACAGGTTGACTGTGTACTGTGTGAAGAAGAACGTCCTTTTATTTGGCAGTTATGAGAAAGTAGAGGCACTCCTTCCTCTCCTCCATACTGAAGGAATGCCCCATTGCTGTTTTAAGTCCTGCCTTTCAGAAAACACAAGACTAGGATCCTGACTGCTCAGGGTCATCCTAAGGGCAAAGTGGCCAAATTACAAGATGTATAATTATGTTTTACTTCCCTAAAGTTCTCACCATTATTTCAACTAGATCTGTTACTCTTTTGCTACCTCCCTAACTCTAAGCTCTTGCAAAGTGTTACATTGTTTCACTCCAGCCATCTTTCACTCCAGCAATGGCAGCATTTCAGTAGTGGAGGGAGTGATCCCTAAATATCTCAGCATGAACAAGAGTGTTCACTAGTTTCCAGCGGAGAGAGAACTATTCAGGAATGTCTCAGTCTGCTCTTTCTTTGGAAATAATTAATTAGCAAACATTTTTTTGTTTTATAACTGTCCTATGTTAATTCTAGTCTTGAGTTTCTTGCCAGGTCTAAATGGCTTCTAGTTACTCCCCAGGCAATTAAAGATCCTGTAGGTCGGAAATAATTCTAGTGCCCAATCTAGTGTCTCCTTTCCCAACAGGCACATATGCTGCTATCAATGAGTTGCAGGGGTTGTGAACCTCAGCTGGTCAAGAGGAGGAGAGGATCTTATCCTATAGGGACTTTTAAAATCTTTTTTAAAATATTTGTTGTTTTAAATACTGGGGTAATTTTGAAAACAATGACTCAAAAAAGGTCACATGAAATTTCTCTGCAACTTTCAAATGAAACAGTAGCAAGTTCAAGAAATCCATTTTTTCAAGAAGCATAAAACTCACCCCAGTGCAGAAGGCTTTTGAAGACCTCAATGCAACACTTAAACCCCACTTTTCTTAAGTGAAGTTAATGTAGTGCATAGGAACTGTGATGTTCTGCACTGGAGGTAAAAGTCAGAGAACTAGCACAAGCCCTATGCACCATTTAATTTTCACTAAAGGTCTTGAAAATAGGGCATAAGTGATGCACAAGCTATATGTTGACTCTGTGCACAAGTGTGAATATCTCCAAAAGTAAATACCTATGGCCTATTAATAATTGTTCAAAGAAACCAAGCACTCCCCGCTTGCCTCCTCTACAAGGTGGAATATAAAGTGGATAGAAAGCTGGCTAGGTTGTCAGGCTCAACACGTAATGATCACCGGCTCAATGTCTTGTTGGCAGTTTAGTACCGAAGGTATCAAGCGTAGTACCCCAGGGGTCAGTCCTGGGGCCGGTTTTGTTCAACATCTTTATTAATGATCTGAATGATGGAATAATTTGCACCCTCAGCAAATTCGCAGATTACACTAAACTGGGAGGAGTGGTAGATATGCTGGAGGGTAGGGGTAGGATACAGAGGGACCTAGACAAATTGAAGGATTGTGCTAAAAGAAATCTGAGGTTCAACAAGGACAAGTGCAGAGTCCTGCATTTAGGATGGAAGAATGCTACAGGCTGGGGACTGACTGGCTAAGCAGCAGTTCTGCAGAAAAGGACCTAGGGATTACAGTGGATGAGAAGCTGGATATGAATCAACACTGTGCCCTTGTTGCCAGGAAGGCTAATGGCACATTGGTCTGCATTAGTAAGAGCATTGCTGGCAGATCGAGGGAAGTGATTATTCTCCTCTATTCGGCACTGGTGAGGCCACATCTGGAGTATTGCATCCAGTTTTGCCCCCCCCCCCCCCACTACAGAAAGGATATGGACAAATTGGAGAAAGTCCAGCGGAGGGCAACGAAAATGATGAGGGGGCTGGAGCACATGACTTACAAAGAGGCTGAGGTAACTGGGCTTGTTTAGTCTGCAGAAGAGAAGAGTAAGGGGGGATTTGATAGCAGCCTTCAACTACCTGAAGGGGCCAGCTGTTCTTAGTGGTGGCAGATAACAGAACATGTAGCAGTGGTCTCAAGTTGCAGTGGGGGAGGTTTAGGTTGGATATTAGGAAACACTATTTCACTAGGAGGATGGTGATGCACTGGACTGGGTTACCAAGGGAGGTGGTGGAATCTCCATCCTTAGAGGTTTTTAAGGCCCAGCTTGACAAAGCCCTGGATGGGATGATTTAGTTTGTGTTGGTCCTGCTTTGAGCAGGGGGTTGGACTAGATGACCTCCTGGGGTCTTTTCCAACCCAGGGATCCTAGCTGAAGGTATCCGGCCACACTGCTGTAAGCATGTGCTAAGAGAAACCCTTTTGCTTGAAGTTTACTTAGTTTGTTAAATTAGGTATTAACTTGCATTTTACCTTTTATTTCTTTGTAACCAATCTAATTTTTCTGCCTCATTACTTTTAATCACTTAAAATCTATCTTCCTGTAGTTAATAAACTTTTTTTATTGTTTTATCTAAACCAGTGTGTGTTTGGATTGAAGTGTTTGGGAAACTTCATTTGGGTTTAACAAGATTCATGCATATCATTTTCTATTAATAAAATGATTAACTTTCTATGAGCTTGTAGTGTCCAGAAGGAAAAAGCTGGGCAGTACAAGACACACATTTCTGGGGACAAGTCTGGGACTGGGAATTTGCTGGTGTCACTCAAATATAATTCATGAATAGATGGCTAAGAGAACTCATATAATTCAACTGGGAGTAATTTACATACTAGAGGCTGTGTGTGAGCAGGCCAGGAGTGGTAGCTCTCATAGAGAAGCAGTGTAAAAGGTATCCCAAGCTGTAGAATTGAGGAGACACAGCTTTTCAGCAGTTGAGATTATATCCTGGGGAATGTCACACCTTGTCAAGGCTGGATCCCCACTTTGAACTTTAGGGTACAAATGTAGGGGCCTGCATGGAAAAACTTCTAAGCTTAACTACCAGCTTAGCTCTGGTTCGGCTGCCACCATTTCAATAGATTCCCTCCCTGGGAAGCCTTGAAAAACCTTCACCAAATCCCTGGTGAAAACAAATCCAAACCCCTTGGATCTTAAAACAAGGGGAAATTAACCATCCCCCCTCCTTCCTCCCACCAACTCCTGGTAAATCAAGATCCAAACCCCTTGGATCTTAAAACAAGGGGAAATTAACCATCCCCCCTCCTTCCTCCCACCAACTCCTGGTAAATCAAGATCCAAAACCCTTGGATCTTAAAACAAGGAAAAATCAATCAGGTTCTTAAAAAGAAGGTTTTTAATTAAAGAAAAAGGTAAAAATCATCTCTGTAAAATCAGTATGGAAATTAACCTTACAGGGTAATCAAACTTAGAGCTCAGAGGACTCCCCTCTAGTCTCAGGTTCAAAGTACAGCAAACAAAGATAAACACTCTAGTAAAAGGTACATTTACAAGTTGAGAAAAACAAAGGAAAACTAACACGCCTTGCCTGGCTATTTACTTACAAGTTGAAATAGGAGAGACTTGTTTAGAAAGATGTGGAGAACCTGGATTGATGTCTGGTCCCTCTCAGTCCCGAGAGCGAACACACTCCCAAACAAAGAACACAAACAACAGCCTTCCCCCACCCAATATTTGAAAGTATCTTGTCCCCTTATTGGTCCTTTAGGTCAGATGCCAGCCAGGTTACCTGAGCTTCTTAACCCTTTACAGGGAAAAGGATTTTGGAGTCTCTGGCCAGGAGGGGTTTTATAGTACTGTACACAGGACAGCTATTACCCTTCCCTTTATAGTTATGACACACCTACTCACTAAATTGGGGGCATATCCACCTCTTATTGAAGTCAGAGTATTTCCATGGACTTCAGTGGGAGATGGATCAGATCTTTGTTGTACAAAAGCTACACTACTAGCACACCATTAGTGACCTCCCCAGCATAGAACAGACAGAGCTGAAAGCCCCAATTAAAAGCCAGCCAGAAACTATGAATCCTTACATTGCCCTGCAGCCTGCCAAACTAGATAGAGCAATAAAAACATGGGCAAGAGAACAGAAGGTTAGAATCCACTGTTCCATTTTCTAACCTTTCTAAGTAAACACATTTTGTTTAAATCAGAGGTACAGGCAGGTTACTGGCTAATTTGATGGAAAAGGAGGCATCCCAGAGAGAGTTCATAGCCAATAGAGAGGCCAAACTGAAGATGAGGTTCCTAGAATGGAGTTGTTGTATTGTCATAACTGGAAAAATCTAACCTATTTTAATCAAGGCAAATATATACATTTTGCCTAAAAGCAAAGCAAAAATTCTTTTTCTTATAGATAGTGGGATTTGCACAAATGTCTTGTCATCATTCAGAACACAGTACTGTTTTTAACAATTTTTGTAAGTGATGTCATTGAATGTTTAACTCCTTGAGTTTGGGGATGCTTTTTGCAACTTTCTATGAGGGGAGTAAAGGGAACACATACCTTCCCATCTCTGATGAGAAAAATGACCAGGAACTGGAAGAAGCAGCCATTGTACAGTAGATCCTTATTAAAATGTTGTAGCTATTAAAAATGTATATGTTAGTGGGTGAATGGGGGTTGTTTACAGATGTGTTTGTAGACTAAAATCTCATGTCTGGTCTCCAAACCTCAGTGTTATCAATGGTGTGTATCTTGGCAAATCAGCTCCTGAACTTGTGCATATAAATGTACTAAAGGATTTCCCAAGGTATCCAGCAACACGTTCTATATATTGGAAAACAGGACGAAGCCATTAGCGTATTTACATAAGAACGGCCGTACTGGGTCAGACCAAAGGTCCATCTAGCCCAGTATCCTGTCTACTGACAGTGACCAATGCCAGGTGTCCCAGAGGGAGTGAACCTAACAGGTAATGATCAAGTGATCTCTCTTCTGCCATCCATCTCCACCCTCTGACAAACAGAGGCTAGGGACACCATTCCTTACCCATCCTGGCTAATAGCCATTAATGGACTTAACCTCCATGAATTTATCCAGTTCTCTTTTAAACGCTGTTATAGTCCTAGCCTTCACAACCTCCTCAGGCAAGGAGTTCCACAGGTTGACTGTGCGCTGTTTGAAGAAGAACTTCCTTGTATTTGTTTTAAACCTGCTGCCTATTAATTTCATTTGGTGACCCCTAGTTCTTGTATTATGGGAATAAGTAAATAACTTTTCCTTATCTACTTTCTCCACATCACTCATGATTTTATATACCTCTATCATATCCCCCCTTAGTCTCCTCTTTTCCAAGCTGAAAAGTCCTAGCCTCTTTAATCTCTCCTCATGTGGGACCCGTTCCAAACCCCTAATCATTTTAGTTGCCCGTCTCTGAACCTTTCCTAGTGCCAGTATATCTTTTTTGAGATGAGGAGACCACATCTGTATGCAGTATTCAAGATGTGGGCATACCATCGATTTATATAAGGGCAATAATATATTCTCCTTCTTATTCTCTATCCCCTTTTTAATGATTCCTAACATCCTGTTTGCTTTTTTGACCGCCTTTGCACATGCCGTGGATGTCTTCAGAGAACTATCCATGATGACTCCAAGATCTTTTTCCTGATTCGTTGTTGCTAAATTAGCCCCCATCATATTGTATGTATAGTTGGGGTTATTTTTTCCAATGTGCATTACTTTACATTTATCCACATTAAATTTCATTTGCCATTTTGTTGCCCAATCACTTAGTTTTGTGAGATCTTTTTGAAGTTCTTCACTGTCTGCTTTGGTCTTAACTATCTTGAGCAGTTTTGTATCATCTGCAAACTTTGCCACCTCACTTTTTATCCCTTTCTCCAGATCATTTATGAATAAGTTGAATAGGATTGGTCTAGACTGACCCTTGGGAACACCACTAGTTACCTCTCTCCATTCTGAGAATTTGCCATTAATTCCTACCCTTTGTTCCCTGTCTTTTAACCAGTTCTCAGTCCATGAAAGGACCTTCCCTTTTATCCCATGACAACTTACATTGGTCTTCTCCATACAAAGTATGAGAGTAAGCTACAGTCAATGGCATGTGAAATAACTGGGCCTGCAATCTGCCCTCTGCTGTGTGGTACATAGGGAGTAAAACCAGGGAATGCCTGGAAAGAGTTCAAAGGACTGCAAGGAGGAGAGAAGCCAGAAGGCTGAATATTTCCTCCAACACTACGTAGCCTCCTCTGTCTTTCTGCAAAACATCTACATGGATATTAAGGGGATGTGGCCAGGAAGCAAAGATGAGGCCAGGGATTCCTGCCATGTGGCTTGTTCTCCACACCTTTACTATTGTGTGTTAAGTGCTGAGACACAAAAAATAAAGATAGCACTTGAACAGCACTGGGTACACTGTGTTATGGGGAGATGAACTAGATGACCGCTTGAGGTCCCTTCCACCCCTACAGTTCTATTATTCTATCATTAGAAGTCTCCCAGAAAGTAGCTAGTAGCCAAAGCTAATATAAGCAGGAGTCCACTATGCTGCTGCTCAAAGTTCTTGAATGAGAGACCATCTGGACATTTGGCCTAGAATCTGAGGGACTGAGTCAGAGTTTCCCACAGAAACCTGACCTCTGTAGCATTTGCAGGCTCTGTCCTCCATGCATTCCTGCCTGTTCTGTACATTGTATGTATGTGTGTAGTAGGGGAAGAATCTTAAGAGCTAAAAGCAACATAGTTTTTTATTCCATTTATTTATTATTGTGCAGAGGAGGAACAAAGGGGCCTTGATTGCTGGAGAATTATGTCTAAGGTTTTAAAGTCATCTAGTTAGTACAGGTTTCAGAGTGGTAGCCGTGTTAGTCTGTAACAGCAAAAACTAACTTTTTGCTAGTTAGTACAGATACTTCACACATTTTTTGACCTCCTTTTTCATATAGTCCATCACACTCTCCACTTTCAGAACCAATTTCTCTCCACCTCCTTTGTCTGTACTTCCTCTCAATATTTTCTCTCTCATACCCCTCACTCCACCAACCTTTACACATCAACCTTTCCATTTCCTTTTGTCCCCATTTCAGGTCCAATCTCTTCCTGATACATTTGGCTTCAGGGCCCTCCTCTGACCCCAGTGCACAATTTTTCTCCTTTCTGACCTTCTATATCTTTTAGAACTGACTGAAATTTTTTCAAGTGAAAAACTTTTCATTGAAGTATGATCTTTTTTTCAAAAACATTTTTATGAAAAACTTGACTTTTCCCCAATTTTTTGGTTTTGTGAAATTTTTTTGCAAGATTTTTGTCAATATTTTTATCCAAAATTACCTTGAAGTTGTTATGAAACGGTTAGACATTTTTCAGTTACCACAAACTGGCTTTTTTTGGCAAGTGAGATATTTTGATAACCATTTTAATAATGAGAACAATCATTACATTTTCATGTACCTCAAAATCTGCCAAGAAATGAGCCTTGAGAAATGGGAACAAAATTTCCAAATATTTCATGGAATGTTTTTTTTTTTTTTTCATTTCCTGAGCAGCTCTGCTCTCTCTCCCTTTCTTATCCCTCACTTTCCTACCACTCTCATTTTTCCACTACTGTGGTGACTTTTAGACACTCACCTTTGAGGAGTGGTGCCAACTTTGAGACACTTCAGTTCTGAAAGCAAACACTGAGCTAATGGCGTTCAAATAGGTACAATAATGAGAGTGCAGGAAGGTTTGTTGGGAGGGATGCCTCACCAGGAGCCCGTTCACAGTTCCATTCAGAAGTAAAGAGATGGACACATGGAGAAACTCAATCCTGAAGATTAGAATGAAGACCAAAATGGAGACACATCTGCCTAACACAGAGAAACCCCACAGGGTTTAGACTCCTGTTTGGAAGGGACTTTTGTAACCAAAGAATATGGTTCCTCCAGAAGAGTTCATAGGCTCATGGAGATTAAGTCCAGTCCAGTTACTGTAATTATAAGTTATTATTGAAACTGTTAATTACATTATGGGAATTTACCAATTTTAACAAAGACCAATATCTGTGTACCATAATCTTCTAAGTTTTATGATCATGTTCAGAAAGAAGCACCACCAGGCAATATACTTCCCTGAATTCAGTATCACCGGATTGATAAGTAGGGTATCTCAGAACACTATAGAAAGGAATCTTATAAATTGTTAGTTTATCCCTTCTTCTCTGAGAGGTTCCAAAAATGGTATTAAGTATTTTTCCTCCTCTGCCCTTGCAGTATTCTGTCCTGTGATTCAGTGATGGATTAACTCGTTCTTTCGCTAAGAACGGAGAGAGGGAAGAGCATCTTCGCAGGCAGGCTGGCTAACCTACTGAGGAGGGCTTTAAACTAGGTTCACCGAGGGAAGGAGACCAAAGCCCTGAGGTAAGTGGGGAAATGGGATACTGGGAAGAAGCATGAGTAGAAAAGGGCAAGAGGTGAGGACTCCTGTCTCATACTGAGAAAGCAGGACGATCAGTGAGTTATCTTAAGTGCCTATACACAATGCAAGAAGCCTGGTAAACAAGCAGGGAGAACTGGAAGTCCTGGCACAGTCAAGGAACTATGATGTGATTCGAATAACAGAGACTTGGTGGGATAACTCACATGACTGGAGTACTGTCATGGATAGATATAAACTGTTCAGGAAGGACAGGCAGGGCAGAAAAGGTGGGGGAGTTGCATTGTATGTAAAAGAGGAGTATGACTGCTCAGAGCTCCGGTATGAAACTGCAGAAAAACCTAAGAATCTCTGTATTAACTTTAGAAGTGTGAGCAACAAGGGTGATGTCGTGGTGGGAGTGTGCTATAGACCACCAGACCAGGGGGATGAGGGGGACGAGACTTTCTTCCAGCAACTAGCAGAAGTTACTAGATCACAGGCCCCGGTTCTCATGGGAGACTTCAATCACCCTGATATCTGCTGGGAGAGCAATACAGCAGTGAATAGACAATCCAGGAAGTTTTTGGAAAGTGTAGGGGACAATGTCCTGGTGCAAGTGCTGGAGGAACCAACTAGGGGCAGAGCTCTTCTAGACCTACTGATCACAAACCGGGAAGAATTAGTAGGGGAAGCAAAAGTGGATGGGAACCTGGGCGAAAGTTATCATGAGATGGTCAAGGTCAGGATCCTGACAAAAGGAAGAAAGGAGAGCAGCAGAATATGAACCGTGGACTTCAGAAAAGCAAACTTTAATTCCCTCAGGGAACTGATGGGCAGGATCCCCTGGGAGAATAACATGAGGGGGAAAGGAGTCCAGGAGAGGTGGATGTATTTTAAAGAAACCTTATTGAGGTTGCAGGAAAAAAACATCCCGATGTGTAGAAAGAATAGTAAATATGGCAGGCGACCAGCTTGGCTTAACAGTGAAATCCTTGCTGATCTTAAACGCAAAAAAGAAACTTACAAGAAGTGAAAGATTGGACAAATGACCAGGAAGGAGTATAAAAATGTTGCTCAGGCATGCAGGAGTGAAATCAGGAAGGCCAAATCACGCTTGGTGTTGCAGCTAGCAAAAGATGTTAAGAGTAACAAGAAGGGTTTCTTCAGGTATGTTAGCAACAAGAAGAAAGTCAAGAAAAGTGTGGGCCCCTTACTGAATGAGGGAGGCAATCTAGTGTCCAAGGATGTGGAAAAAGCTAATGTACTCAATGCTTTTTTTGCCTCTGTCTTCACAAACAAGGTCAGCTCCCAGACTGCTGCACTGGGCAGTACAGCATGGGGAGGAGGTGACCAGCCCTCTATGGAGAAACAAGTGGTCGGGACTATTTAAAAAAACTGGATAAGCACAAGTCCATGGGGCCAGAAGCGCTGCATCCGAGGGTGTTAAAGGAGTTGGCGGATGTGATTGCAGAGCCATTGGCCATTATCTTTGAAAACTCATGGCGATCGGGGGAGGTCCCAGATGACTAGAAAAAGACTAATATAGTGCCCATCTTTAAAAAAGGGAAGGAGGATCCGGGGAACAATCAGCCTCACCTCAGTCCCTGGAAAAATCATGGAGCAGGTCCTCAAGGAATCAATTCTGAAGCTCTTAGAGGAGAAGAAAGTGATCAGGAACAGTCAGCATGTATTCACCAAGGGCAAGTCATGCCTGACTAACCTAATTGCCTTCTATGTCGAGATAACTGGGTCTGTGGATGAGGGGAAAGCAGTGGATGTGTTATTCCTTGACTTTAGCAAAGCTTTTGATACTGTCTCCCACAGTATTCTTGTCAGCAAGTTAAAGAAGTATGGGCTGGATGAATGGACTATGAGGTGGATAGAAAGCTGGCTAGATCATCGGGCTCAACGGGTATGATCAACGACTCCATGTCTAGTTGGCATCGGGTTTCAAGTGGAGTGCCCCCAGGGTCGGTCCTGGGGCTGGTTTTGTTCAATATCTTCCTTAATGATCTGGAGGATGGCATGGACTGCACTCTCAGTAAGTTTGCAGATGACACCAATCTGGGAGGAGTGGTAGATACGCTGGAGGGTAGGGATAGGATGCAGAAGGACCTAAACAAATTAGAGGATTGGGCCAAAAGAAATCTGAGGTTCAACAAGAACAAGTGCAGAGTCCTGCACTTAGGGCGGAAGAATCCCATGCACTGTTACAGACTAAGGAGCGAATGGCTAGGAAACAGTTTTGCAGAAAAGGACCTAGGAGTTACAGTGGACAAGAAGCTGGATATGAGTCAACAGTGTGCCCTTGTTGCCAAGAAGGCTAATCGCATTTTAGGCTGTCTAAGTAGGGGCATTGCCAGCAGATCGAGGGACGTGATCATTCCCCTCTATTCGACATTGGTGAGGCCTCATCTGGAGTACTGTGTCCAGTTTTGGGCCCCACTCTACAAGAAGGATGTGGAAAAATTGGAAAGAGTCCAGCGGAGGGCAACAAAAGTGATTAGGGGGCTGGAGCACATGACCTATGAGGAGAGGCTGAGGGAACTGGGCTTGTTTAGTCTGCAGAAGAGAAGAATGAGGGGGGATTTGATAGCTGCTTTCAACTACCTGAAAGGGGGTTCCAAAGAGGATACATCTAGACTGTTCTTAGTGGTAGCAGATGACAGAAGAAGGAGTAATGGTCTCAAGTTGCAGTGGGGGAGGTTTAGGTTGGATATTAGGAAAAACTTTTTCACTAGGAGGGTGGTGAAGCACTGCAATGGGTTACCGAGGGAGGTGGTGGAATCTCCTTCCTTAGAGGTTTTTAAAGTCAGGCTTGACAAAGCCTTGGCTGGGATGATTTAGTTGGGAATTGGTCCTGCTTTGAGCAGGGGGTTGGACTAGATGACCTCCTGAGGTTCCTTCCAACCCTGATATTCTATGATGATTCGCCCTTGACTGAGACTAAAAATACTGTCATCTCTCCACTCCACTCTGCTCCTCTTCAGGGTGGGAATTAAAACAAACACACCCTAGCCCTTGCATCTGTACTTTTTTTCCTGTACATAACAAAATAATGGTAAGATATTTGTGTGATACACAAAATGCAAAATAATAATCCGCATGTATCCGTTGTATTTGCTTTACATCTATAAAGTCTGGCACATTTCAGGGTGCAACATAAAATGCATTTGTTTGGTCCAAACTCTTAACAGACCTCTGGGCAATTTTAGGGACAAGATATACAGGTATTTCTACATAGAAGTCTCAGTTCTGCACTCAGATTCTTGGGCCCAGTGGCCCCATAAGTGAAAGAGCTCCTGAGCTCCTGCCTTGAGGATCCATGTAAAGAAAAGCCAGTGGGAAAAGCAAATATGCAGGACCTTAGAGTTTTTGTCCCACTGGGAATTGCTCTCATGTGTCTGAGGGACAAAGATCTCTTTTGACCTCCATTTTCTGAATGATATTTTTGTTCTTTAAACAGAAGGTGTCCAAGTGCTCAGGTGATGGTTGCCATTTATAAATCAATTAAAATGATAGTTATTTTGAATTAACAGTTTCTATATTGACTTCCTCTTCTATACTGACCTCCTCTTCTATATTCAGTTCCTCTCGCCCTGCTGCTTACAAACAGGGAAGAATTGGTAGGGGAAGTAGAAGTGGGTGGCAACCTAGGCAGCAGTGACTGTGAGATGGTTGAGTTCAGGATCCTGACAAAAGGAAGAAAGGAGAGTAGCAAAATACAGCCCCTGGACTTCAGAAAAGCAGACTTAGTCTCCCTTAGGGAACTGATGGGCAGGATCCCCTGGGAGGCTAATATGAGGGGGAAAGGAGTCCAGGAGAGCTGGCTGTATTTTAAAGAAGCCTTATTGAGGATGCAGGAACAATCCATCCCAATGTGCAGAAAGAATAGTAAATATGGCAGGCGACCAGCTTGGCTTAACAGTGAAATCCTTGCTGATCTTAAACACAAAAAAGAAGCTTACAAGAAGTGGAAGATTCGACAAATGACCATGGAGGAGTATAAAAATATTGCTAGCGTATGCAGTGGTATAATCAGGAAGGCCAAGGCACAATTGGAGTTGCAAGGGATGTGAAGGCTAACAAGAAGGGTTTCTACAATTATGTTAGCAACAAGAAGAAGGTCAGGGAAAGTGTGGGACCCTTACTGAATGGGGGAGGCAACATAGTGACAGTCAATATGGAAAAAGCTGAAGTACTCAATGCTTTTTTTGCCTCGGTATTCATAGACCAGGTCAGCTCCCACACTGCTGCACTGGGCAACACAGTATGGGAAGGAGGTGAGCAGCCCTCAGTGGTGAAACAACAGGTTAAGGACTATTTAGAAAAGCTGGACATGCACAAGACCATGGGTCCAGATCTAATGCATCCAAGGGTGCTGAGGGAGTTGGCTGATGTGATTACAGAGCCATTGGCCATTATCTTTGAAAACTTGTGGTGATCGGGGGAGGTCCCAGACTATTGAAAAAAGGCAAATATAGTGCCCATCTTTAAAAAAGGGAAGAAAGAGAACCCAGGGAATTACAGACCAGTCAGCCTCACTTCAGTCCCCAGCAAAATCATGGCGCAGGTCCTCAAGGAATCCATTTTGAAGCACTTGGAGGAGACGAAGGTGATCAGGAACAGTCAGCATGGATTCACCAAGTGCAAGTCATGCCTGACCAACCTGATTGCCTTCTATGATTAAATGACTGGCTCTCTGAATATGGGGAAAGCAGTTGATGTGATATATCTTGACTTTAGCAAAGCTTTTGATACAGTCTCCCACAGTATTCTTGCCAGCAGGTTAAAGAAGTATGGATTGGATAAATGGACTATAAGGTGGATAGAAAGCTGGCTAGATTGTCGGGCTTAGTGGATACTGATCAACGGCTCGATGTCTACTTGGCAGCCAGTATCAAGTGGAGTGGCCCAGGGGTCAGTCCTGGGGCTGGTTTTGTTCAACATCTTTATTAATGATCTGGATGATGGGATGAATTGCACCCTCAGCAAGTTCGCAGGTGACACTAAGCTGGGAGAGGAGTTAGATATGCTGGAGTGTAGGGATAGGGTCCAGAGTGACCTAGACAAATTGGAGGATTGGGCCAAAAGAAATCTGATGAGGTTCAACGAGGACAAGTGCAGAGTCCTTCACTTAGGAAGAAAGAATCCCATGAACCCCTACAGGCTGGGGACCGACTGGCTAAGCAGCAGTTCTGCAGAAAAGGATCTAGGGATTACAGTGGATGAGAAGCTGGATATGAGTCAGCACTGTGTAGGGAAGTGATTATTCCCCTCTATTCAACATTCGTGAGGCCATATCTGGAGGATTGTATCCAGTTTTGGTCCCCCACTACAGAAGGGATGTGGACAAATTGGAGAGAGTCCAGCAGAGGGCAGCAAAAATGATTAGAGGGCTGGGGCACATATGAGGACTTATGAGGAGAGGCTGAGAGAGCTGGGGTTATTTAGTCTGCAGAAGAGAAGAGTGAGGGAGGATTTGATAGCAGCCTTCACTACCTGAAGGGGGGTTCCAAAGAGGATGGAGCTCACTGTTCTCAGTGGTGGCAGATGACAGAAGAAGAAGCAATGGTCTCAAGTTGTAGTTTGGGAAGTCTAGGTTGGATATTAATAAATACTGTTTCACTAAGAAGGTGGTGAAGCACTGGACTGGGTTACCTAGGGAAGTGGTGGAATCTCCATCCTTAGAGGTGTTTAAGGTTCAGCTTGACAAAGCCCTGGCTGGGATGATTTAATTGGTGTTGGTCCTGCTTTGAGCAGGAAATTGGACTAGATGACCTCCTGAGGTCTCTTCCAAACCTAATATTCTATGATTCTGTGATTCTATATAGCCAATGAATTTTCATGCTTCAGGAAAGTGTACATTGATTATGCTGAAGAACTTTTGACTTTGCAGTGCTTTTATGTACTGTGCTTACAAACCTACAGCCCTTTCCATAGCAACCATCTTTCTCTCTTGTGATGCAGGCATGCTGACAGTACATTGCAATTAGTCTATTGTTCTATCCGAAGGACCATGCAGATGCAGTAATGCGGTCCTTGGAGATACGGTGACTGATTTCACATGTGAGCAAATTAAAAGTGTTCCCTCTCAGGTGTGCTTCCCAAGTTTCTTTAATCACATTCAGACTATCACCTCCCAGAGGAATTTATTATGATTGGTTTTCACAGTAGTCACTTTATAATAGTAAAATAATAATAATAATAAATTCTAGGCTTGCTTTCTGGCAACACAACGTGAGTCTTTCTTGTTGGAGATTCAGGTTCAGAGAAGGACATGGAAGCCAGGGTTGTGACAGCAGCAGCTGAGAAATTTTTATAGTTTTAGTTAAAACTTCAGAACTTTTTATACGATTTATTTCCCATGAACAAAATTATTTAAAATAAAATTCAAACGTTTTACCTCTGGGAATACAACAGAGTTCACGGCAAGGAAAATTTGAGTGCAAATGCCAATCATGCCCTGGCAGCACAAGGTCTATGGGGCCATCTGTTCATAAATGACGTGATGTCAGAGATACCCCCAACTGCCACTGAAGTTAGTGGACGAGGTGGGTGCTCAGCACCTAAAATGATCAGGCCTAAAGTACACCCAAACATCAGGGGAAGTCTTCAGGATACATTGGGCCCTTTAAAATTGATGGAAGATTTGCCATTGACTTCAATGGGATTAGGGTCTGTCCCACCATTCCCCATGGCCAGAAGCCAGGAGAAGCATGCCCAATACACCATTTCCATTGGACAGAGGCATGCAGGCATGCTTGCATGTCTGAGCTGCAGAAATGGGGGTGTAGGAGACTCCCACCCTGGGGAACTGTAGGAGAAAAGGACATGCAGAGACTGCAAGATAAATCACACTTCAACCCTTTTCCTGAGATGTCCCACTCCACCAGCCTCAGGAGGAAAATGTGGGAGCATAGGCAAAAGGAACAGGACATAGTAAACATAGTGTCACTGTGCCATGGCCCTGGTGTAGTATTCCCATCACCTTCTCTGTACAGGGTGGTCTGGCCGCCATTTCATTTAAATCAGTCTATTAGGTATAGCCGTCAGCCATAGGCACCAACTTCCTCTGTTCCTGGGGGCTGCTCAACCTCCGCTCCACCCCAACTCCACCCCTTCTCCCGAACCTCCACCATACCCCACCTCTTCCTGCCCCCGCTCCTCCCCTCCCCCACCCAGTGCCTCCTGCACACCTCTGAGCAGCTGATCCATGGCATGCACGCAGAGGGAGCAGGAGGAGTTTATCGGCAGGGCTGCCGATGGGTGGGAAGTGCTGGGGGGGAATGGAGAAGAGCTAATCCGCAGGGCTGCTGGTGGGTGCTGAGCACCCACTATTTTTTTTCCGCAGAATCAGCTCCTATGCCATCAGCAGTGGTCAGGATGGTCCCAGTAAGAACCACAGCTGATGGCACTATCTAATAGGTAGTGTCATGTCAAAGGTACTATCTCCCAGCTAAACAGGCATTGTGGGTGGTTGCCATCCATCACAGTCCAGTGTCAGTCCTGTGCCTTTCTGTGCAGCCACAGGGCCCTTTGCTTTAGTAATATGGGGAGTTTCCTTGTCAGTGCTGTTCTCTGGCAAACCTGAAAATGAATCATTCAAAGTATGAAATTCCAAACTGCTCTCTCCCCCACACAGCTGCAGACTAAGCCAAGTAATTTAGCTGTTATTGAAGCAAACTGTAATCTCTTTTTTCTGTTTGTAAAATGCAAAATTACATACCCATACAGAGAGAGTTTCTTTCTTTGTTAAGAACAACAGAAAACTTATTGCCACAAGTATGGTAATAATATACCTAGACCAATAGGTAGTTCTTATGTCTAAGGGTTCCTTCAATTAGAGTGGTAAATATAGTGTCACTCATACTGTTCTCTGCTTACTGCCAATGGGAACCTCCATAATCAATGGTCAGGTGTGTGCATATGTTTCTTGGGGGGAAGTTACATGGTGCCTCCATCTCCCCTGAAATCTCCCCTGAATGGATGAGACTCAATAAACTACCGTATACTGAAAACAATGCTCTATGGAGTCAGTAAAGTAGCCAGGAACTATCCTGCAGAATTTTCCAGTACTTCTACTGATAGTAGCTCAGCAGACTAGCGGAGGGAAAATGTGCATGATAGTTGGAAAAAATAAAAGGGTATGCAATGTCTCCTGGAGGCATGAGCAGTGCAAAGGGAGAACAGCCACTGTGGCATTTTGTTAGAAGGCGCAGCACATGTTCCACCCTGACTGGTGGGTGATACGGAAAGGACATAAAGTGCCCTGGATTTTTTCAAGGGAGTAAGTTTGGGAGGTTCTTTGCACCCATTCTCCCTTGGGCACTCACAAAAAACTGAGCAGAGCCTGGGCACTGATGTGTAAATCATTACAAATGCAGTAGAAGGCATATACATTCCTCAGCAAAACAACTAACACTTGGACAATCTGTATTTTTTAATTCTATTCCTTTTTCTGTATATACTAATTTAATTCCCTCTGGATAGGAAACATTCTGCATTTTTTGCTTTCTACCTTTTAACATCATCTGAAAGGAATAAAAAAGTTAATAAGCACAAACAAGTGACCAGGCTGAGACAGCACGGTGCAGCTGAGGTGGGGAGTGGTGGTTTCTGTTGTGCTGTGTGCAAGATACCCAAATTCTATTTCTGTACTGTATCTCTCCTTCCTGGAGCTGGCAGGAACTAGGAGATTTGTGTAAGCAATATGCTTCTTATCAGATGTAACAATGAGCCCTACGTCACCACATATTAATGACTCTTACAAGAGCCTGGCAGAAAAATCTCACTTACCAGCAAAACCAGCCATCTCATTCTTCTTGTAATTATTTACTTTGTCAAGTGTATTCACCTTAATATTTTTTCTGGCTTCCACAGCCTAAAATTTGTCAGTGTGCTACCCAGAAAAGGACGAATTTCATCTTGAGGCAAATTCTAATTTTATCTTGGGGTTGCATTCGCAGAGGCAAACCATCTCCAGGTAATGAACACACTATTTAAAAAAAAACAACGTTGGCAGTGGACATGGAAAAGCCTGGATGGAGTCACACTGAATCAGATTGATTATGTATTGATGGATACCGGAAGAATCTTCAGTAATGTAGCGATAATAGGAGAACAAATCATTTGCACAGGCTCAGACCATCATATGTTGCGCTCAAAACTATGCGTTGATAATGCCTATGAAGATCGAGTCAAGAGAAGCCAGAAACCAAAACGAAAATGGCACTTCAATTAAGAGGCATTTGCACAGGAAGTGAATGAAATGGACTTCTAGTATAAGGTCAACAAGAACATCGATGAGGACTAGAAGAATTTGTATCACAATAATCTCAGCAGCTAAGAAGGCAAAGGCTTTGAAAATGCTAGGACACAAGCAGAGGATCAGGGAGGAAACTGAGAATCTGATGGCAAGAAGGGTGTGCATGAAATTAGAAGGAAAAATGAAACTAGAATTCAAGATAATAGGTCATTTTATTTCTGAGGAATGTAGCCTGTGAGGGTTTTTTAGACGTGAAAGGCCATCTCTGCTATTATTGCTACTGACCATCTATTACTAATATTATTGTTTTGCAAGTATTATTAAATAGTTATTTATGTGACCTAACAGCAGGCAAGGTACTCTGGCCTGCAAAATAAAATAATATTTTCCACTTTAAAAATGTGATTATTAGCTAGACAGCCAGATACAGGGTCACTGAGGATTGAAAATTTCTTAGGCTTTTGCTGCTGCTTACTTTAGCACCTGCTGTGTTTCCTGTATGGCAGGGGATTCTGGCCTGCAAAATGAAATTACAGCAGTTCCCTGCTCTTTAGAGTAGGAGACCTATTGCATTGCGAATTGAGGAATTCTGTGATTTAGGGAGCAGTTTAACAACTGCAACACCAAATGTGCTCTGTTCATTTATTTGAATAGTAGTGGTCAGGTTGTTATTTGGTAATACTGCCTACTAAATGCTCTGCCCTACATTTTGTAAAAATAATGAAATTTGGTAATACAGGAACTCAGTACAACACTGTCTCTGTTATTCAGTCTTTCCTGAGATATGGAAGAGGGCTTATTTGTGTGAAAATAATAGGTTTTGTGGTTTCGCAAGATACTGTACAGATGGAATTGTAGATTAAGTTAATACTAGCGATCATACATGAAATAAAAATGTCTTAGAGCTTCTGCTGCTGTGACTGTGTTTGAGGCCTTAATTATAAGCTGAGAACAGCTTATAATTATAGCACAGTCAAGTACTATATTATTAATATTGCTTATGTTTTGTTTTTCATTTGTCTATAAAGCACCATAATGTCTTTCTCCCACTACATTTTCTATCTAGAGGTTAAATTACTAGCTGAACTTACAACTAAGGCCAGAAATAATTTTCAGAAAACCCTCCTTCCTTCTTTAATTGCTTCATTAGATAGTTACGAAAATAATAATTCTGTTTTTAAAAACTAATTAGAAGTTACACTATGTCAGTGGGAGAGCTTCTCCCACCAACATAGCTACCACTGCTTGTTAGGGGTGGTTTAATTATGTCGACGAGAGACCTCTCTCCCATTGGCATAGAGTAGCTACACAAAAGATCTTACAGCGGCGCCACTGCATTGTACAGCTGTGCTGCTGTAAGCTCTCTAGTGTAGACATAGTCTTAGACGTAACTCTGAATCTATCCTGAAACAAGTCAGCAATACACTGGGCATGGCTACACTTGCAAATGTAGAGCGCTGGGAGTTAAACCAACCTTCGGAGACCACAGTAGGGAAAATGCTGCTGAGTGTTTACGCTCTCAGCTGGAAGCGCACTGGTGTGGCCACATTAGCAGCTCTTGGAACCCCACAAAGAACAGTTCATTGTGGTAGCTATCCCAGCGTTCAAGTGGCTGCAACATGCTTTTCAAATGTGTGGGGTGGGGTGGAGTGTGACAGGGAGTGTGTTGTGTGTATGTGGGGGGAGAGAGAGTGGGTTTTTGGGGTGCTGAGTGTCTCAGCATGCTGTCTTGTAAGTTCAGACCCCCCTTCCTCCCGCCTCTCTCTCACACACTCACAGCAAGCAACATTCCACACTAATGGCTTGCTTTGTCCCGGAGCAGATAAGGATGCTGGTTGTCAGAATTGGAGCTTTGAAAGGGCATATCTGTATTCCTACAGCCGATTCCAAAACAATGACAAGAGTAGCCACTTGACTTAAGGGGATTATGGGATGTGTCTGGAGGCCAATCAAAGTGCAATAATGTAACACCTCATTCACACTGACACTGGGGCATTTCAGCCGAGGCGCAACAAGTGTTATGTTTCTCATGGAGGTAGATTACCAGGAGCACTCCAGTTGCAGAGTCCAGGCGCTTTAAGTGCCTTGCCAGTGTGGAGGGGTTGGGAGTTAGGGCTCATGGGGCTGCTTTAATGCACTCTAACTTGCAAGTGTAGCCAAGCCCTCTGCCACCAGAAATCTGTGCTTCTGTCAAATTTTTCCCATGCATGTGTGGAATGAATTTTGTTCTGTGCACCAATATGGAGTTGATGTGTCACAAATCACCTCCATATTGGTGCACATAACAAAAATCATATGGTGGGGTGGGGCCAAGGGGTTCAGAGTGTGGGAGGGGGTTCAGGGCTAGGGCAGAGGCTTGGGGCGTGGTCGTTTGAGGGATCCAGCTCTGGGGTGGGGCCAGGGATGAGGGGTTTGGGGTGCAGACTGCCCCAGGGCTATGACTGGGAGAGAGGACTCCCCCCCAGCTCTCTCTTCCCGCAGCAGCACCTGGGCTGGGGGGGAGGGTCAACTCTTCCCCGGCCACGGCAGGTCTGGGCTGGGGCTCAATTGGGGCCAGGGGAGGGGCACCTCTTCCCCAGCCATGGCAGGTCTGGGCTGGGGCTGGGGCTGGGGCCAGGGGAGGACAGCTCTCCCCTGGCCGCAGCAGGTCTGAGGCTGGGCTGGGGTCAGGGGAAGGACTCCTTTCCCCCGGCCGCGGCAGGTCCGGAGCTGGGGGAGAGGCATATCTCCCTGCTGCCAGCCCTGAGCACCTGCATAACATTTAATAGGCTGCTGTGCAGCCACGCAGCTTAGAGGGAACTTAGCTCCAGATACAGTAAAAGTATTCCACTTTCAATTTCAACTGAAGATACACAGGTTCAAAGGCTCAAAGAAAATGCAGCTGAAACTGATCAGGTACTGGAAACCAGGAGAGTTTTACATGGCTTTGAATTTGATTGAAAGTATTTTACACCACCAGAGATGGGGGGGCAGGGGAGAGGAAGAGTTACTGAATTTGATTGATTATTTCAACCCATGATCATAAAAGAAATTATTACAAGGAAACTTGCCTCTTGTTTCACGCACACACACGCAATAAGAAAAATTTGAATCATTTGGAACCATTGTCAAGGGGCAGCTCCAACCTCTTCCTGGTGGGTGGGCTGAGTTGGGCTAGACAGAATATTCGGGGGGGCTGCAATATACAGAATCCCCCCAACACACACACGTACAGCCAGCCCAAGATCCAGTCATGTCAAGTCTCACTCTTCAGGTGTGAGACTCGTTCATAAGCATGCTCTCTCACTCTCACACACATTCCTAAGCTTATGTCACTTGTTTTGAGTAAATATATAAAGATTTAAAATATTTTTACTCAGATACTGAAAGAGACAACAAACAGTAATTGTAGGTTTGGTCACAAAACAGGTTGTGCAGAAGTTGGAAGAGCAAGGGGATATTAGATCTCTTGCAAAATGGAAGTTCTTTTGTGCAGAAGCACATTCTATACTAGTGTAGCCTAGTATGCATGTGAGAGTCTACCTTTGAATGATGAAATGTTAAAGATGACAGCATTTGTGAACTTCGAGATTAGGGAAAACTGCACCTTTGAACACATTGTTGGCAGATACCAGCACATGTTCAATCTCTCTCCATCTGAGATAGCAAAGCAGCAAGTTTGTTGATGCAGAAATCAGCTATCCTTCAGTGTGTATGGGATGAGGCAGCACTACAAACTGACACAGACAGCACTACTGTGCAATACAAGATGGAGACTGTGTGGGTATATCTTAGCAATGTCAAAAGCCCTAGTGGTCTTCTCAAGTTCCCATTACTGGCCAAAGTTGCCAGGCTTGTCTTAGGTCAGGGGTCAGCAACCTTCGGCACGCAGCCCATCAGGGTAATCTGCTGGCAGGCCGCGAGACATTTTGATTATGTTGACTGTCCGCAGGCACAGCCCCCCGCAGCTCCCGTTGGCCAGGAATGGCAAACCACAGCCACTGGGAGCTACAGGGATCGTGCCTGTGGACAGTCAACGTAAACAAAATGTCTCACAGCCTGCCAGCGGATTACCCTGATGGGACACATGCTGAAGGTTGCCGACCCCTGTCTTAGGCTTTGTCTATGCTGGTACTTGGTCAGCAAAACTTTTGTCATTCAGGATGTTAAAAAAACTCACTCAAACGACAAAAGTTTTACCGACTAAAAGCGCCAGTGTGAACAGTGCTTTGTCAACAGAAGCACTCTCTTCTGCCGACAAACAGCAGCTACACTGCGCGCCTTTTAGCGGCATGGCTGTAGCGGCACAGCCGTGTCACTAAAAGCCTCGTAGTGTAGCCATAGCGGGTCTGCAATCACTCAGTCTTTGGAACAGGGTGGTACCCGCCTCTTGCGAGCACCCATTTGGTCAATGGTTTCTTCGGCCAGTCTTCAGTGACTCAGACCTCTGACTGAGTCATACACACAGTGTATGCAGACAGAACAGAACAAACCCCTTTCAGGGTATACAGTCTTTAAATAGTCCCGGCCCTGGTAGGGGGCCATAGCTCCAGGGCTTCCCCCTGGAGACAAGGTCCCTGGGCTGAGTCCTTCCTCACTCCTGCAGCCAGGCAGAAACTCCTCCTTAGCTCCCTGGTCCTGCCCGCACTGAGCTTGTCCATGGTCCTGCTGCTCTTTCAGCCAGCCAGGAACATGGTTCTCTCTCTTCCAGCTCCAGGCAGCAACTGACTTGCTCTGTCTCTGCTGCTCCTTTTTATATGTCCCTTCTGGCCCCTGGCTGGCCAGTCCTGCAGCCCCTATGTATGGGTGCTTCCCCTGCAGCCACTCTAGGCTGCTTGGAGGACTTGCTTTCTGCCCTCTTTGGGACAGGATGTGGCAGGATCCTGAGGCCTCCAGCACGGAGCCACTGGGCCTAGTCCATCCCATCACACCCACTCAAATGCCAGAGAAGAGTGTTCAGTCTTGTTTGAAAGAATAAGACACCATTCAGACTAAACCTTGGACTAGATGGGCTATTGTCCTCTATTATCCAAGTGAAGTTGGCAAATCCTGAGCCGTGTTTCAAGATTGAGCTACCAAAAGAAGTTATAAAAACAGAAAGGAGGGCACATGGCAATATAAAAAAGCACACGAATAAAATGTGAAACCAAATTTGATATTAAAAGAAATATGAAATCTGGATTCTTTATCTATGGTTTGTTAGCATCAAATTAATTAAATTCAATTTAATCACTTTCTTTATTTTTACATTCATTAAATGTATTGTTTGGTTGTGTTTTATTTTAATTATTTAATTTTAATTAATTTATTTTGCATTTATTTATTTTGGAATCCAATTACTTTACTTTGCTGTAAATGTAATATGAGCAATAATATACAAACCAAATAATATTTGTACTGTAAGGTGTTTTCCAAATCGATGATCACTATGACAAGGTGATAAAAAATACATTGTTTTTAATCAAATCCACTGGTTTGAATGGCTTTGGGGTGTAAATCTCACTCTTAAGGTCAGCCAATCCTTGGCATCTCTGAAGGCCCCTTTAACCTCTGAGTCCTGGGCCCAGAGTTGGGGAGGGGCAGGGCTGGGGATACCCCAGCCAGAGGTTCCTACTGTGTGCCAGGCTCCAGCTGCTAGTCCCAGTCAGGCTGGGGAAGGATGGGACTTCCTCTTCCCCTACATGTGCCACTCCTGGGACCAGGTCAGACCCACTTCTGGGAACCTCCCCTGGGTGCAGGAAGTTCCTCATGCCCCTCCCCACTTCCTTTCCCCCATCACTCCTCAGCCATAGGGGGAAGGGTCACTGTATGGGGAGCTGCCCCCTCCATTCCCCATTTGCCCAAAGCACCATTTCCCCTAAGGCAAACCCTGGACATCGTCAACATTCAGAACTGGGCAGCCAGATAGCAGTGGCTTCTGGCAGCTCTGAAAGCAGCAGCACAGAACTGCAGATGTAAGGATGGCATGGTATGGCATTGCCACCCTTACTTCTGTGCTGCTGATGATGGTGGTGCTGCCTACAGAGCTGGGTGCCCAGCCAGCAGCCACTGTTCTCTCCACTCTTCTTTCAGAGCTGGACGCCGGAGAGCAGTGACTGCTGGCCAAGCGCCCAGCTCTGAAGGCAGCACTGCCACCAGAAGCAGTGCAGAAGTAAGGGTGGTTCCACTGGTACTGGCAGTGGTGTTGCCTTCAGAGCTGGCTGCCCAACTCTGAATGTGGTGCTGCCTCCAGCAGCAGTGGAGAAGAAAGGGTAGCAGTACCATCCTTACTTCTGCATAATGTTTGACCTTTGCACTGGGAGGAAGGTATGGGGGGGGGGCTAAGACAAATTTTGAGGTGGCAATAGCCCTCACAAGCCCCTCCCCCCCACCCCAGCACCACCCCTGCCATTGCCAGACCGCTGCAAGGGGTCAATGTCATTAAGTGAGTCATGTCAAGAGAAATCTTTTAAATATATTATATATCATTCATATATGACTCATGATGCAACATGATAGCTACTATTTTAGGACAGATGTTAGCCCAGCCTAAGTCTGCTTTGCAATACCAGAGAGCCATAAAGCAGCAGGCTTTTCCTCTCAGAGAGTAATCTTGTTGTACTGTCTGACAGAGGTCCCCTGCAGGATAACTGTGATCTCACTGAGTGAGGAGCAGACACATTAATGATGTATTAGTGCACCAAAGACTGTTCTTCTAAAGATGCAGAGCTGTATTCTGACATTGATGAGGTAGTGTAGCCACAGGAAGCTTGTGCTGAATATTTAGGTTATGTAAGGATTTTTCTTTTAAAAAATAGTCTTACATTTGATTTTTTCCCTATTTCTTTGGAGTGTTTTCTGATGGTTAGTGGGTAACCATGGCGAGGAGTGTCTAGCCTCACAAAACTACAAACAAGGTAGAATTTTTGTGACCTACATCATCCTAATATCTGAATACCTCCCAGTCACTAATGGACTTTATCCTCACAGCATCCCTATAGAACAGAGAAGGGATAGCCCCATTTTACAGATAGTGAATAGGGGCACAGGGTAACTGACTTGCCTAAGATCACACAGGAAGTCAGTGGCTGAGCTGGAAATTGGACTCACATCTCCTGAATCCTCCATTCCCCTTCAGTTCATAAGGTCATCTGTTCACTTCTAACAGGGAGTGGGTATGTTTTAACAGAGGTTTTCTGAGACTTACAGAAGTACCATCCAAGAAGTTGAAGTTCCAAAAATGGAAACACAGTATCAGCAGTCAACCCATATCAGAGAATTAGTGGGGACATGGATTATCCAAAGTAATGTTTAGAATGGCTAGTAGGGCCTTTTCAGTAATGTCACAGTACACACCACAGCATAACGATGCATTTACTCACTATGCGTATTTTTGGTGCTGTTCAAATTATAAATATAACAACAATTTTGGAGATGGTGGGTCCTGGATCCAAACTTTGTGGATTGACCCTAACTCTATAATGAGCTGAATCAAAGTCCAGGGTCCAAACACTCCTGAACTTTGCAACTGATCAGATCTTGATCTGAAATTTGTGATGCGGGCCAATCTCTAAGTGCAACCAGTCTTGACTTTTTTGCACATTAATTATCTATGTACCTATAATTTGTTCTACATTCACCTTTACACTCTATATTCATCACAAGAGGCACTTGTATAATTTCAGGACAAGGGTGGGGAGGAGTGCTCACCATGAGTAATCATAAGGTTTGTGAGACATGCTGAAAAAGATCTTCCTCCATTTCTCTATGATGAAAATTTAACAGCTACATATCTGCCAAAAGTGGATAATTTTGAAGTATCAGAGAGCACTTTGTGAACATGCATTATTCAAGGCCTGCACTTTTAAAAAATTATTATTATACCTTTCACATAGGGAAAAACAGACATTAGTTTGATGTACTATATAAACAAATATGAAGGGAAATTGCCAATACTGTATAAAATGCTAATATTATGCAATAAAGGTCCCACAAAAATGTGATTGATATACCATAATAATGCTTTTCCACTTTCAACCTTTCATAAGGAAGAAAGAGCAAAGTGGAGCTGGGAACTTTTTTTGCATGTTGAGGTTTTTTTTGTTTGTTTGTTTGGGGGGCTGGGGGGTTGGTGGAGTTTTTTTATTTTGTTTTTTGAGCCTTGCTCTCAAAGGCCATTGCACTGAGACTATTCTTCTTTCAAGAGTGCTCCCAATGTGCTTTCTCCTGATATTAGGTGTTATTAAAATACATATTTATTTACGTAGTATTGAAAACACTTGTTTCATTTGGCTTTTACAAGTATGACAAGGTGATGGCAAATGTCTCGGGTCAGTGCACTCATTGCATCATATCTTCTTTTAGATTGCACTGGCAAGTACAGAAGTAGATTATAGCAAACCACATTTTAATATATACCACAAACAAGATACTTTAAAGTAAAATGATTCCCTCAAAAATGGTATCTAAGGCTTTGATTTCAAATAAGCTGGAAGGGTATTCTACAATTTTTCCAGCTAGAGACTTTTATTGTGAGGCCTGAGATTGTGAAGATGGTTTGGTTTTTCTAAACTGAGCACTTCTGTGCATAAGGAAAAAGAAGTATTTCCCTGCAATGGCAAAGCTGAACCTATACAACATCATTAAAGCTCTAAAGCATGAGAAATCAATTAATGCTATTTCAGCAACAACAAATCTGCAGTACAACTGAACTGCCAGTTCAAACGGGCTCAATTCTCTGGGGTTCTGAGCACCCTTAATTACCATTAAAGCTGGTGGAATTTGAGGGCACTCATGACCTCAAGGGAGTTGCACATTATTTTGCAGGTTCAGGTCTATTACATTCATTGGGATAGAGCCTCAGCCATTTAAATTGGAAGAGCTCCCTTGACTTTCATTGATGTATAGATTTTAAGAACAGAAGGGACCATTCTGCTCATCTAGTCTGACCTCCTGTATCACAAGCCAAAGAATCTCACCCAGTAATCTCCACATCAGGCCCCTCACTTATGTTTGAGTTAGATATATCTTTCAGAACTATCTAAGCTTGATGACTGAAATTTATGGAGAATCCACCATATCCCTAGATAAGTTGTTCCAACTGTTAAAAATGTGTGCCTTATTTTTCATCTAAATTTGTCTGGCTTCCTCTTTGTTATGCTTTTTTCTGATAGATTAAAGAGATATCTACTATCAGAAATCTCTTCCACATATAGATATTTGTAGACCGTGATGAAGTCGCCTCTCAACCAGGGCCGGCGCTTCCACTAGGCGACCCTAGGCGGTCGCCTAGGGCGGCAGGATTTGGGGGGCGGCATTTTGCCGTCCTCGGCGGAAATTCGGTGGCGGGTCCTTCACTCACTCCGGGACCCGCCGCCGAAGTGCCCTGAAGATGTGGAGTGGAAGGACCCCCGCCCCCGAATGCTCAGAGGAGGAGCGCTGCCGCCTAGGGCGGCAAAAACCCTGGCACCGCTCCTGCTCTCAACCTATTCTTTGATAAACTAAGTATAGTGGGAGACTAATGAAGCTCATTCTCAGGCATGTTTCCCATTTTTCAACACCCTTTTTGAAGTGTGGACACCAGCATTGGGCACAGCATTCCAGCAATGGTCTCACTAATGCCAAATACAGAGGTAATACCTCCACCACTCCTATTTGATATTCCCCTGCATATACATCCAAGGATTGTGTTCATCCATTTCGCTATAACATTGCACTAGGAGCTCATGTTCAACTGGTTATCTACCATGGCATCTAGTCCTTTTCAGGGTCACTTCTTTCCAGGATACAATCCTGCATCTTATAAATATGACCTATATTCTGTATTCCTAGATGTGTAACACATGTGGCTGGGTTAAAATGTGTGGTATTCAAATGAGCCCATTTTATCCAGCACTCCAAGTCAGTCTGTATAACTAACCTGTCCCTGTCATTGTTTACTACTTCATCAACCTTGGTATCATCTTCAAACTTTACCAGCAACGATTTTCTATTTTCTTCCAGATCATTGATAAAAATATTGAATAGTGTTTATTACCCAGGCTTCTCATATGGGTATCTAGACAATTGAAGAATTTCTTCTCTTTACATCCCTTGATGCCTTGATTCTTTATATTCATGCTTCCTTGAGTCTGAGTTATACGTTTGAACATATGTACTGTGTTAATCCATTTAGAACACTCCTATTTAGATGCTTATTTAAAGCCCTCCTAGCTATTTCAGCTACTCTGCTACCCAGAAGATTTGTGTCTTCACCAGAATTATTCTAAGTTACATCAGCTGAAATTGGTGAGTCTGATTCTCCACTTCCCTATGTCTTGTAGAGTCATCCACACCTGTGCAAAGTGAGTGCAAGGAGGGTGTAAAATGCTTTTTGTCTCATCTGGTAGTATTTTAAACTCACCTGGAATAGATCTCAAAGACCAAACATGGAGCAAGTAAGTGGAGAACCAGGCTTAATCTCTTCCTTAAATGTACTTCTTCCCATTTCCTCTATCAACAGCCTTCATTACATGCCATTTTAGCTGAAAGGCCACCTTCCTCTCATGTGCCCAAGATATGTTTGCCATAGAAAGTCCCTTTGGATCTCCAGGAAGCATAATGTATGCACAGTGTTACACAGAGATTATTAACACTGCAGTCTTTTACTGATTATGATTCATGACTACTGTACTCAATAGTTCTATGTACCTCCACGAAACATTAAACACAATAGCTTCCTGTGATATGAACCATGTAGTTAAAACCACTGGAAAGTTGTTACTCCAGTATCTGTAGGTGCTGCAGGAAGATATGATATTGCGATACAAACCTGGTGCATCAACGGGGGTCTGGAACACCTACATCTGAGAAATCTCAGATATGTGTATTCACACGGTGCTTTCCTCATCCCTTGCTCCTTTGAGTTTGCGTCATTGCTGTCCCAAGTAAATTGCTTGCTGGCTACTTTGCTAACAAACTGGTGATCCTGAGGCAATTCTGCATAGCCTTGGGAGAAATTATAAGATTAGCTCTGGGCACATAGCCCCTAGGGATGTATTGTTGTCAACTTTTCTAATGTTTTCTGAGGGGATGCGGGGAACCTGACAAGTAAATCTGTCATAGAATCATAGAATATCACGGTTGGAAGGGACCTCAGGAGGTCATCTAGTCCAACCCCCTGCTCAAAGCAGGACCAATTCCCAACTAAATCAAATCATCCTGACAGCAAACATGCTATTGGAAAACACAGCAAAAGAGAAACCCATTGAGATGTACAGTGCAGTGTACTGTGTCTCCTGCTGCTCCCTTTACACTTATGAGTTTATTTATCTATATTACAAAAGATAAAACTGACCCTAGACAAAGTTTGTAAGTTGTCATGTTTTAGGAGGGGACTTTGGCACTGGGGCATTTCTTCAAATAAAGCACAGTAACATTTCTTTCCTCTATGTCTTTGCAAAACTAGTTAGAAAAATTATTTGCATGTAAACAATAGCCGTCTGAATCCTCTACTGCAGGAATTCTGCACCAAAATATTAAAAATTATGCCCCAAAAAATTAAAAATTCTGCACACAATATTTTAAAATTCTGCAAAATTCTGCATATTTTATTTCTCAAAATAACATGATATAATCACACCAGTTTCAATTATTTTGGTAATTTGTTTCAAAATACCTGTCAGCAAGTATGTCTGTAACAATACAGAAAATAAAAAAAGATTTAGGAAATGTTTTTTTGAAAAATAGACTCCTTACAAAGCAAATTAATACAGAACTCTGAGTAATAATTTATTTAAACTACAATACAGAACCATATTTCCTGCACCGCTCAGAAGCAGTGCAAAGGCTTGCGGGAGTCAGGGGTAATGGAGGAGCTGAGGGAGAGGGAAGTAATTGCTGGGAAGGAGCCTGGATATGAACTTGAAAGGTTGTTGTGTATGGGTGGGAAAAATATGGAACAAATTTTTTTGGAGGGAGGGATGGTTAAGGAGTGTCCCCAATGCAGTCCCTGTTTGACATCTAGTCTCTCCTATTCAGTCTGCTCCTGTCCCCATGTGTTTCTGTACCACCCTGTGTGCTTGCACCCCATGTCCATAGGTGTCCCGCCACCCCCCACTCACTCCCCCCATCCCCATGTGGCTCTTCACCCCCTTCCCCTGTCACCATGTGTCTGTGTACCCCCTCCCCCATCCCTACATGTCTCTGTGCCCCCACTCAGCCATCCTCCTTCCCCCCCTGTAGCTGTGCACATCCTCCCGCTCTGCCCATGTGTCCCTGCAATCCCTCAACCAACCCCCTTCCCCCATCGCTATGTGTCTCTGTACCTGATGCTGCCTTTTGTGGGACACTTCTGAGAGTATCAATTCAGGACAAATTGCTTAAAGCAGGGCAGTTACAGCCCAAGACTGGGGTTTCTCCACTTCTAAGGCACACCAAACCAGCCAGACAGAGAGGACTTTGATTTTACCCCACGGGCTAACCATAAGACATACAAGCAATTCCCTTAGACACTCCAGTTTCCCAGTATCACCACCAGTGCCACTCATTATGGTGATGAATGGTTATGAAAACCAATACCCAGTAAAAGAAAAAAGGTTCTCTCGATCCCAAAGGACCAAGCCCCAGGCCCAGGCCAATATACAAATTAGATCTTACCCACAAATCACACTTTTGCCAAACCTTTAGAACCTAAAATCTAAAGGTTTAGCCATAAAAGGAAAAAGATATAGATGAGAGCTAAAAGTGGTTAAATGGAATCAATTACATACAATAATGGCAAAGTTCTTGGTTCAGGCCTGTAGTGGTGATGGAATAAACTGCAGGTTCAAATTAAGTCTCTGGAGTACATCCACAGCTGGGATGGGTCATTCAGTCCTTTGTTCAGAGCTTCAGTTTGTAGCAATGTTCCTCCAGAAATAAGAAGCAGGATTTAAGACAAAATGGAGGGGTTGCCAGGGCCTTTTATATTCTCTACCTGTGGAAGGACACCCCTTTGTTCTTACTGTGGAAAATCACAGCAGCAAGATGGAGTCTGGAGTCATATGGACAAGATACATGTCCATGTATGACTTAGTTTGCAGGCTGATGCCATTGTTTACATGTTAGTTTGAATGTTCCCAGGAAAGCTCAGATGTGGATTGGTGTCTCCCAAAGTTCATTGTCAGTTAAGTGTTTCATGATTGAGCACTTAGAATAATAGAATTGTAGAATATTAGGGTTGGAAGAGACCTCAGAAGGTCATCTAGTCCAATTCCCTGCTCAAAGCAGGACCAACACCAACTAAATCATCCCAGCCAGGGCTTTGTCAAGCCGGGCCTTAAAAACCTCTAAGGATGGAGATTCCACCACCTCCCTATGTCAGCCATTCCAGTGCTTCACCACCCTCCTAGTGAAAAGGGTGGTGTTTCCTAATATTCAGTCTAGACCTCCCCCACTGCAACTGGAGACCATTATTCCTTGTTCTGTCATCTGCCACCACTGAGAACAGTCTAGATACATCCTCTATGGAACCCCCAAAGGCTGCTATCAAATTCCACCCTCACTCTTCAATTCTGCAGACTAAATAACCCCAGTTCCCTAAGCCTCTTCTCATAAGTCATGTGCCCCAGCCCCCTAATCATTTTTGTTGCCCTCTGCTGGACTCTCTCCAATTTGTCCATATCCCGTCTGTAGTGGGGGGACTAAAACTGGACGCAATACTCCAGGTGTGGCCTCACCAGTGTCGAATAGAGGAGAATAATCACTTCCCTCGATCTGCTGGCAATGCTCCTACTTATAGAGCCCAGTATGCCATTGGCCTTATTGGCAACAAGGGCATACTGCTGACTCATATCCAGCTTCTCGCCCACTGTAATACCCAGGTCCTTCTCTGCAGAGCTTTCCACTTAGTGGGTCCCCAGCCTGTAGCGGTGCATGGGATACTTCCGTCATAAGTACAGGACTCTACACTTGTCCTCGTTGAACCTCATCAGATTTCTTTTGGCCCAATCCTCCAATTTGTCTATTCCCCTTGGGAACTGCTAACCAATGTGCCAAGTCTACTTCTGCCCCTGCTTTCCTGCCCTGGCAGCTTAGGACTCCAGCTCCCTGTCCCGCTGAGCCAGACACGCCCATCTGCTCCAACCCAGACCCAGGGTCTGAATCACGTGTTCATTGTTGGCTTCAGTTGTTTTTGATTGGGCACTTAATTTCCACTTTTCTCAAGAAGCTGACCAAATGCTCTACTAGGCTAGTTAAAATCAAGCCAGTACACAGCCAATATTCATAACTTCAAATACAAAAATGATACATGCATACAAATAGGATGAATACATTCAGTAGATCATAACCTTTACATAGATTTTTTACAGGGCAAATGTAGTCTAAAACATATTCCAGCTATGTCACATATACAATCTTAAGCATATTCCATAAAGCCTTATTGGGGGCACCATCACACCCTCCCCATGAACTTACTGCCAGGGAGGCAGTACATGTAAAATCCCTGTTTGTCTTTGGTCACACTCCCATTCAGTACCTTTAAACCATATGATGTCATTCATAAGTGTTCTAGCAAATTTTGGGGTTCCTGGTCCCCAGATGCTGAAAACAGGTTGGAGTGTAGTATTGCTAACAGAATGCAGACAGTAATATCTGTTAAAATGTAGGTGTCTTGGCATTTAGCCACAAATGCCATGAGGCAGTGTGCCTCAGTTTCCCCTTCTACACAGCAGCATGGGCCTGTTATGCTTTTGCTGCTGTGCAAAGCTTTCAGTCTGTTTACAGGTATAGGCTGAAAAGTAACATGCTTTTGGGATTGTCTTGTCACTATCCCTAGCATGTACAACAGTCTCTTCCACCAATCAGGTATGTCACATCTCTTTAAAGCGTTTACCACTAGTATTAACTCTTTTGTTTTAACCCATAGATTAATTAGCAACAGACACAAGGTTAACAGCAAATCTAAGGTGGACAGGCTTTGTTCACTCACTTTGGCTTGTTTAGTGTCTATTGCATTTTCTCATTTCTTTGTGCACCCTGGTAGGCCCTCTGATGCATAACCTTCTGCCTCTTTGGGAAAGGCTTCTAATTCAGGCATGTGTTTGAGGCTTTGGCAAGGAAAGCGTGCACTGCAACCATGCCTGCCCTCGGCCCCTCCCTCTGGAATTTCTCTGGGCTGGACCCCACTTCCTTGTGAAGTTTCACCCATGCAGAGATTTTTTTTCCCTCCTGCCTTGAAGAGGCAGTTTTATCTCTTACAAGCGTAGCAGGAACATCTTTCAATGGAGTGCCTTGGTTGGGTAAAACCCCTTTGGACACCCCACTTTCTGTTCCCAACAGGTCAGTCAGGAGGGTCCTCCCCTCCAGGTGATCTGTCCCCCAGTTTTCCCTCAAAACCTGATCCACAGGGGAGGGGTCTGGCATTTTAAATACAGACTTTTTACCCTCCTCCTGGGAAAGATCCTCCCTACAAAAGGTGGGCAGACTCTCTGGTCCACCATCACCATCTGTCTGGATTTCCCTCTCTGGGCTTCCCTCTGGGTCAGACACTCCTGTGTCCCCAAAAAGGGAAGGTGACCCTGGTCCAGCTGTGGGCTCGCAGCTACCAGCTATGACAAACCCTTCACTGGTCAGCAAAATTCCCCTCTTTTCACTCAGGTTGGGCTTGCTTCCAGCTACAGTGTCCTTGGGGTCTGTTCCCACTGCAACGGTCACCAAGATCCCAACTTCCACCTTCGGGACACACGTCTCTGTGCACCCCAGGGCAGGCCCTGCCCTCTGCTGACCTGCAACTTCCTGGCAGTCAGCAGCAGGAATGGCCCCCTTGCTACAAGGTACATTCCCCTGCCCTGGGGAGATGATTACAGGACAGGAGCTGGCTTTGCCCAGCCCCTCCCTCTGGGACTTGCCTTGAACACCGGGGCTACAGGAACTGGCTACAACCTTTCCTGTCCCCAAAGCTGCATTCTTTACTGCTACAGAGGAATCTAAGAGACACCCTCCTATTCCCCCAGCAGTCCATGTGACTTCACCCCTTCCCCCCCCCGGGGGGGCTTTTAGCACAAGATTCCTTCTCACTCTTAATCAACCCTGGGACAGACTCTGCCACATTAAAGAAATCGTTCCCCAGTAGAAATGGTGCAAAATTGTGTGTCACTATTGCAATAGTCAGCTCAGCCTGCAGACCCCCAGTCTGCATGTGTACTTTGGCTAAAGGTGCAAGGACTTTGTAACCCCCCACCAGCTCCAATTCTGCCATTTTCCCTGGCAACAAATCCTTCTGGATCAGGTCCCTCCTGACCACAGAAATTTCAGCCCCCATATCTCTTAATCCAAGAAGCGCTTTCCCATTCAATTTAACAGCATGCATATGCTCACTGCTTGGTTGTGTAGAAGCAAGCTTTACAAATCCAGTGTGGAAAGAGGCAGTAGCTGGGCTCTGAGAAGCAGCACCTTCATGTGTTACTTGCTGCTTGTTCCCAGTCAGCAAGGGACACTGATTCCTCAGGTGCTCAGTGGACTTACAATGATAGCACCACTTGGGCTCCTCTGCCTGTACAGGAAATTTGGGACGAGTAACAGAGGAATGGGGAGGTGAACGCCCAGCCTCCTTTTTCGTAGGGGTAAAATGGAGATTCTGCTTTCCCCCAACCCTGTACAACTCTGCCAGTGGATTATGTTTAATTGCAGCCTGAGCTTGCTCATAAGAATCTACAAACCCAGCTTATTCACCCACTGCATTCACCTTTTTGTCCCACAAATACTGTTTTACATCATCACTGCACATATTCAGGAATTGTTCCTGAGTAACCAAATTACACATTCCTTCAAAGCTTGTAATGCCTTTCCCCCTCACCCACTTATCTACCAAATCTCTCATTTCATTTACATAAACCACATTACTTAATCCAGATCCCCTCTTAAGACTCCTGAATTTAACCCTGTAGGTTTCTGGTGTAACCTGAAACTGTTTCAAAACCGGTTCCTTAAATTTACCATAGTTTGAAGCATCATCAATAGGCATCTTATTGAATATGTCCAGAGCTCTGCCAGTCAATTTTGCTATCAATGTGGTCATCTTCCGATCTCCAGGGATTGCATGGAGGGTGCACAGTCTCTTAAAAGTGATGAAATATTCGGCAATATCACTGGATTCATCATACTGTGGACATAGTCACTCCCATTTGTGGATTTTTGGGGAAGTGGAGCCAGCAGCTGAAGGGTTTTGTCTCTTCAACTCCATAACAGCCAGTTCATGCTTCTGGGCCTCAATCTGGGCCTCCATAGCTCTTTTGTGGGCAGCCTCTTCTGCTTCCACATCTCTCTTGTGGGCAGCTTCCTCCCTCTCCATCCGTCTTTTATGTTCGTTTTCTTTCCCTTTTGCTTCCACTCTAGCCAGCTTTAGTTTAATTGGTGCTTCACTGGTAGTCATTTTCCTGCTTTCTTGTGCTGGGCCACACCCCCTCTGCAGTTCACTGAAATTGGGATATTCAGCTCAGGGGCTTCTTAGTTAACAGAGACTTTCCCAGTGCCCAGTGTTCAGTCTTTCTGAGTAATTTGCAACCTGTGCAGTTTTAGCTTCTTTTGATCTTCCCTCTTACTTATTTTGCTTCCTTTTCTGTCCCTACTTCCCTTACCCGAAATAAGCAAACAGAAGATAACAAACCAGTAATGACTTTGTCTGTTCTCCAGCCACCACACTTAAAACTCACTTAAAATCACTACCAGTATCTCAAAGCAATCAGCTGTGCACAGATCCTGCTCGACTATGCCACTGTGATGGGTTGGATCACAGAAACCCCCTTGGGAACTGCCAACCAATGTGCCAAGACTACTTCTGCCCCTGCTTTCCTGCCCTGGCAGCTTAGGACTCCAGCTCCCTATCTTGCTTAGCCAGACACGCACATCTGGTCCAACACAGACCCAGGGTCTGAATCACATGCCCCAAAGCTGAAGTCTTAACCTGAAAGCAGTTTACAGAAGTGTTCCTGACTTTAGCACTCAGATGCCCAACTCCCAGTGGGGTCTAAACCCCAGATAAATCCGTTTTACCCTGTATAAAACTTATACATAAAGCATGACTCAGTTTTTACCAGCCAAGCCACATTCCTGGAAAGGCTCAGATGTGGATTGGCATCTTCAAGTTCATTGTTGCCTTAAATGGTTTTTGATTGGGCACTTAATTTGCACTTTTCTCAAGAAGCTGACCAAATGCTCTACTAGGCTAGATAAAATCAAGCCAGTACACAGCCAATATTCATAACTTCAAATACAAAAAAGACACATGCACACAAATAGGATGAATACATTCAGTAGATCATAACCTTTACATAGATATGTTACAGGGCATATGTAGCCTAAAACATATTCCATTTATGTCACATATACAATCTTAAGCATATTCCATAGAGCCTTATGGGGGGCACTGTCACATTCCCCTCTATTCAGCACTGGAGTACTGTGCCCAGTTTTGGGCCCCCCATTACAGAAAGGATGTGGACAAATTGGAGAGAGTCCAGCGGAGGGCAACAAAAATGATTAGTGGGCTGGAGCACATGACTTATTAGGAGAGGCTGAGAGAACTGGGATTGGTTAGTCTGCAGAAGAGAAGAATGAGGGAGGATTTGATAGCTGCTTTCAGCTACCTGAAAGGGGGTTCCAAAGAGGATGGATCTAGACTGTTCTCAGTGTTACCAGATGACAGAACAAGGAGTAATGGTTTCAAGTTGCAGTGGGGGAGGTTTAGATTAGATATTAGGAAAAACTTTTTCTCTAGGAGGGTGGTGAAGCACTGGAATGGGTTAACTAGGGAGGTGGTGGAATCTCCATCCTTAGAGGTTTTTAAGGCCTGGCTTGACAAAGACCTGGCTGTGATGATTTAGTTGGGGTTAGTCCTGCTTTGAGCAGGGGATTGAGCAGATGACCTACTGAGGTTTCTTCCAACCCTAATCTTCTATGATTCTATGATTCAGGTTCCCGTTCCAGCAGCGGGTGGGGAGCATCTGTCTCCCTCAGCGGTTCTAGTGCAAATGAGCAGCAGGGCCCGCCTTTTGTACTTCCTGTCCTGCCCCACCACTTCCAACTGGGCAGGCATGGTCTTCTTGAAAATCTCAAAGGTAGGCCACACCCCCTCACTACACTTCAAAATATCTCAAAAGCTACAGGGGCCTTAACATCAGATTTGCTAAGACTAATTTAATAATACTATGCTGAAACTCATTTATTAGGGATAGACAAACTTGTTTTATCTAATTTCAAATCCACTCAAACAAGGTGGATTGAATAGTTTGGCTCACACTGCAAGGCTTATGAGTTTGTGCTCTGTATAGCAAACAGCCAATATGAGAAAGACTGGAGAAGGGAAGAGTGAGAGAAATTGGACTGAACAATTAAATATATTAACAATTAAATATAATATAGTCTTTTGTCTGGTGAAAAAAAATTCCCTGGAACCTAACCCCCTCATTTACATAATTCTTATGGGGAAATTGAATTAGCTTAACATCGTTTTGCTTAAAGTCACATTTTTCAGGAACATAACTACAACGTTAAGTGAGGAGTTACTGTATTCAATAGCACACATTTTGGGAGTAAATCTGAGCCAGTTTTCTCCCTCCTGAACTTTCTTGGCTAGTGTTCCTCTTTTCGTAGAAAACCTTGAAATGTATTTCTTTCCTCAAGACCTCTCATTTTCACCAAATGTTCTGTGTGATGTATGGCATTATGACGCCCTGCAATGGGTTCTGTCTGTCAGGTCAAGTTAAGATATAGAAATGGCCTGAATTTAGTGTCACTCCCAGTAAATTGTCAGCAGAATGGAAAGCAATAGCTGCCCATAATTTGAATTTCATGCCAGCTTGTCATGGAAATCTCATGTGCCAGTTTGAGGTGCATGAGAACTGCTCAAATAGATGCCTGTAGCCTTTGTAACTGTGTCCAGCACTGTGTGCTGTCCACACAGCATACTGGATGCTGCAATGATAATCACATCTTCATATTCCTCTTCCATGCTTAAAAGGGGAGATGCCTCTGTGGTCTTACAGGCTTGTATGTTAAGGAAAACAGTTGTGTAGAAATAAAAACCTGGAAACCAAGTGAAAATGAATTTTAATTTGGCAGCAGTGGGTGCATGGTGTCAGGATAGTGAACCTCAAACATCATCAAACCATCAAACCCCAGCTAATCCCAGCCATATTTCTGGGCTACTGTTTTAGTTTCTCCTACTCCCCAAGGCAGTTTATTATTACAATACTTTATCTCTGGCTTTTTTCTGAGGCCAATGCCTTAGCAAGAGTTAAAGAAGAGTCTACCCATGGACCACAGGACTTCTAGCAACACTCCTTTAACCCACTGACATTAGGGGTGTTCCCAAGCTGAAAGGAAGGCATCTTCATGCATAGAATAGTGATAGAACAGTGTAAAGTAACAACAATGAGTTTCTGCTATAGACAGAAAAAAAATGCTGAGTATATAAAAGCTAAGCAATATAAATACCGTTTGATAGTTTGTTGGGGAGTGTGACTGGATGTGCTTGCCCCACACTAATCTTGCAGGGCTTAACTCCATCCTATGGGGGGAGTGGGATGCAGGGACACATAGTGATGTGGGAGGAGAATGCGGTGCTGAGAGGTCCACCAGGGGAGGGCTGCGACCATGCCCCTTTCCCTTTCTTTTCTGATATTCCTTTCTTTTATTGTTGCTGTGATTGTCCCAGTGTGAACTAGGAAGATGGAAGCAGAGAAGGTCCTGAAATGGCTGCTGAAGAGCCAACAGCAGGCAGCCCAGCAGCAGCAACATCAGGTGCAGCTACTACAACAAATGGCAGCAGCAACTGGCCCAGCACCAAGAGCAGGAGCAACAATTGCTGCAGGAGATGTCTGCCCTACACCAGGCCCCAAAGGAGCACCTGGTGCAATGAATAGCAACACTATTGCAGCCCACTTCTCCACTGGACTTCCATACCTGCAGGATAGGAGCTATGAGCGGTGTAATGGGACTCCCCATATGACTGAATAAGATGGGACCCAGTGATGACCCAGAGGCTATTCTAGTAACCTTTGAAAGGGTTGCCACCACTACTTGATGGTTGCCTGGGGGAGCACTGGGCCACCTTGCTGGCTCTGTATTTGACTGGCCCAGCATAGGCAGACTACCGCAATCTGGACCCCTAGGATGCATTAGAGTACTGCAAGGTCAAGGCCGCCATCCTTAACCGGACAAGCATCAACCCCAAGACATACCGACAACAATTCTGGCAGGAATGATACCCCCATACATACACCCTGATCCAGGCCAAGGGCCATGGCCCAGAAGCTCCAGGACTACTGCTGTGGTTGGCTGGAACCAGAGAAGCTTATGGGGGCCCAGGTGGCGGAGGCAGAGGTATTGGAGCAATTTACACAGATCCTCCCCACTGGAGGAAAGCAGTGGGTAAAGTGATATTGCCGACCTCACTTGCAGAAACACTCTCCTTGATGGATGACTATCTGGCTGCCGAGGGGTTGGAGGCATGAGGCTGAATGACTGAGACTCCTTGGGACCTGAGCCATCTGCCAGAGTGAGTCACCTGCAGACATGAGCTGGGGGAACTGAATCCCCAACCTAATCCGCTAAAGGCAGAGGGAACGCTGGCCAGAAGGCAATCAGTCAACCCGCCACCAGGTTGAGGGAAAACTGACCCACAGGGAGGATCGGTGGATGTGACTCCAGAGCCATCAGAGGGGGTGGCCCTGGGGAAATGTTATGAGTGTGGGCAGGAAGGACATTTCCGTTGCAAGAGCATTCATGGACTGCAGCAACAGCCAAGTGCTGGCCACAGGCTACAGGGTGAGAAAAAGAGCCCCCACTAAACTACTGGTGATCCTGTGGGTGCAAAGCATTCTGGTGATAGCACTAGTTGACTTGGGCTGCAGCTAGATGCTGGTAAGAGGCAATCTGGTAAAGTCTCCTGATCCAGCTGGGGCTCCCATCCTCCTGCTATGTGTCCATGGGGATATACAATTGTACCCTACTGCCTGGGTTTGTCATGGATGGACACCACACAGAGGTGTGATGGGTCAGCTTGGCCCCAACACTAGCCTACCCCATGATCCTGGGATGAGATTGGCAAGGGTTCAGTGAGATTTTCCAGGATTGGAATCATCAGGCACCAGAGGAAGACAAGACATGTCCACAGAAGAGGGGGCTCCTGGCTCAAGGGAGAACAGGGAACATGGGGAGAGACTTTTCTCCTACACCCAGTTCATCTCAACAGCCAAAAGCGGGACCAACATGAACGACTGACCTTAGAATCATAGAATCATAGAATATCAGGGTTGGAAGGGACCTCAGGAAGTCATCTAGTCCAACCCCCTGCTCAAAGCAGGACCTAATCCCAACTAAATCATCCCAGCCAGGCCATGCCCCCTCGGCCCTACTGGACGTGGTCCGACGGGAGACCAGGAATAAAAGGGAGCAATTTGGTTCAGTTGGGGCTGACTGCCAAGAAGGGGGGACACACATTGCAGGCTCCAGCCTGGGAGCTGCTGAAGCCCAAGACTGCAGGAGCCAGAGGCACTGAGACCCAAGAGGATGCCCACGCACCTACGGACGCTCAAGAAGGATTGGAGCTGCTGAGAGCTGCACAGGCCGAGGAGCCCAGAGACCTCGGAGATGCCTGGAGCACTGCATCAGGGACAAGGCAGGAAGTAGCCCAGGGGAACTAGTCATTGTACCGGGGGTGTTAGCGTGTTTCAGTCAGATCCCCTCTGATGCAGCGGCAAGCATACTTTCCACTGCCAGGGCCCTGGACTGGGACCCAGTAGAGATGGGAGCACCTGGGTCCCTCTACCCCAGCCACCACCCATCCCTAAGTGCTGTCCCAATTCCCTGACTGGCCGCTAGGCCACACAGCCCCGAGGGAGTGGGCAGTCATATAGACTCTGGCTATTGGGCCACACAGCCCCAAAGGAGAAGGCAGCCATAGAGATTCTGATCACTGGACCACACAGCCCTAAGGGAGAGGGTAGCCATATGGACTTATTCCTTAGAACACACTACCTTAAGACTGAGGGTGATGGCTCAGACTTAGCCACTGGGTTATAATGACCCTTACCCCACCCCAAAAGGGAATGGGGTGCACTTGCTCCGCAACAGGGAGAAATAGAGGTCTTGTAGTTAAAGTAATGGACCTATAATAAGATGATTTGGATTCAGTTCCCAACTCTGTCACAGACTTCCCTTGGGTGACCTTCAGCTCAATCTCTCCATGCCTTTGTTCCCATTCTTCTGCCCATATACATGTGCCCTGGATTCATTAATTACACAGGTTCTCTGGCCTTTATCCCATCCAAGAAGACACTTACAGATTAGAAAGGCAGCAGCACATACTTGGTGACTCCACAAGAGTGTGCTGCAGATGAGGTGCCGTGCCACGAAAAACAAGAGAAGGAGACCACCATGCCCAATTTAGCCTTGACTAAGAGTGAAGGGTATTTATTTATGATCAGGTGAGAGCCCCAAAAGCTTTGCAAGTAGGAGTCTGGTTAGCAGAATCATGAGGAAAGGGGAGATATTCCTCAAGAAGAACTCCCATCTTCATCTCTAACCTCCAAGTGAACAGGAAAGGAGTGGTGCACTGCTATGTTCTTACAAGACAGATTGCACAGCTGAGCGTGTGAACTCCCTCGTGGACAGACTCCTGCAGAGTTCACACAGCTCCACCTCATCTCTCCATCTTTACTGTTTCAAAGGGAATAAGTGTTTAAATATTTTCATATGACATGGTGTATTTTCAGAGAATAAAAATAATTAAGCATTGAAAATGTAGTGATCCATTCAACTTTGGAAGGATATAGGATAAGATATTTATCCTAACTGCCCGTTTCCCCCCGTCCCTCCCTCCCTCTGCAAACTACTTTCTTCCCTTCCTCTTGTCTTCAGCATCTGATCACAGGGCCCAGAAGGTGTGGCAAGCCCTGCCACTCAGAGATGCTCCAGGATATGCCGAGCTCAATATTCCTTGCTCCCCAGAAGATCTGAGCTCTCACATAGACCTGTAGCACAATGCTCTCTGTGGGATGCACAGAGATTGGACAGTTTCAAATTTTTTGCAAGATTGTAGTTTAAAGTTGAAAGTTGCAACAACATTAATTATTATTAATAATAATTCTATATGTATTGATTATATAGACTCTCTGACCTTTACCCCCTCCCAGAAGACACTCATGGATTAGGAAGGCATATGTGACACAGGGCCAGAAAGGGTTATACAACTAGGAGGCTAACATACCCAGATTCAACCTTTAGAGACATATTAAAAGATAATTATTGTATTTTTGTGTACATTTACATATACAGTAAAAGCTGTGTTATCCGACACTTTACCAACTGGAAAGCTCCATAAACCGGCATTTCTGATCTTCATTGAAAGTCATTATAGTTTGGTTGGCACAGGGCTGGCAGGCTCCCTACATGGCTCTGCATGGCACCCCGGAAGTGGCAACATGTCTCTGCTGTTCCTAAGAAGAGGAATGGCCACAAGGGGTTCAGAGTGCGGGAAGGGGTGTGGGGCAGGGGCTCTGGGAGGGAGTTTAGTTGTGGGAGGGGGCTCAGGGCAGTGGGTTGGGGCATGGGAGGGGTTTTAGGGTGCCTGATCTGGGCGGCACTCACCTCGGGTGGCTCCCCACAAGCAGTGAGTCAGTAAACTGTGCCAGCGAGCTTTTAAACATCCAAAGGCACATTCTACCACCATTATGCACTTGCTCAGCTATAGTTGAACTGCTCCTTACTACTGTCCAGGCTTCATGAGCCATGGGAGCAAGAGGTAGGCTGGGGTAGGTGCGACCACGTGGTGCTGCCAACTGGGAGAGCAGCCTGAGGCAGAAGCCTCCAGCTGGCATGATATTCCAGGCAGGATTGAATCTCCATTAGACGAAACTTAAAGAAGAGAATGACCTGGAGTCATTCCCATTTTTGTCCAGGCGCCCCCAACCAACCTCACCGAGGCCGGCCAGGAGCACTCATGTCTGCCCAGGTGCTCCCGACCAACCTAACCGAGGTCAGCCAGGAGCACTCATGGGACAACAATGATGGTTAGCAGTCGTATTGCACTGTCTGCCATCCGCAAGGCAAGGCAAGGGGATGCTGCTGTGTAGCACTGCAGTACTGCGTCTGCCAGCAGCACCCAGGAGACATACGGTGACAGTGCACTGAGCGAGCTCCATGCTTGCCGTGGTATGTCATCTGCACGGATAACACAGGAAAAAAGGCAAGAAATGATTTTTTGCCGTTGCTTTCATGCCTGACGACATGTACCCAGAACCACCTGCGACAATGTTTTTGCCCCATCAGGCATTGGGAGCTCAACCCAGAATTCCAATGGGCAGCGGAGACTGCGGGAACTGTGGGATACCTACCACAGTACAACGCTCTGAAAGTTGATGCTAGCCTCGGTACTGTGGACGCACACCGCCGACTTAATGCACTTAGTGGGAACACACACACAATCGACTGTATCAAATCGATTTCTAAAAAATCAACTTCTATTAAATCAACCTAATTTCGTAGTGTAGATATACCCTCAGCTCTGCTTAAACTTCATCAGGGATGTTTGAGTTGCAAGACTGAGGTCTCTAGCTCCAGTCTGGATAATGGACTATAACCTATGGGATTAATTCTGAATTTTTTTTTAAAACTCTGAAGTCACCATCTCTATTAGGAAACTGACCTAAGAACTTTATTCATATCTGTATGTATAATGATCTTTTAACCAATACGCTTTCTCTTTTAATACATTTTAGTTAATAAGAATTGGCTGTAAGCATATATTTGGATAAGATCTGATATATTAATTGACCTGGTGGGTAATGTGTCTGATCCTTTGGGATTGGTAGAACTTTTTATCTGATGAACAAGATTTTCAGTAAACCTGATCATATTTGACTTGGCTGTCAGGATGGTATCTTAAGGTTGGGTTGCTTTAAGGGAACTGTGTTTTTGGCTTCTGGATAACCAGTAAGGGTATTGTAGAAGCTGTTTTGTTGCTGGTTTGGTGAATCTAAATATTAGAAATAACTACCAATTTGGTGGATCGTCTGCTGCATTCTTTGTTGTTTGTCATGATTAAGCAATCTCATTGTGGCCCCCCCTCCATAGCCCTATTTATGGATCAGGATCCCATTGTGCTAGGAGTTGTACAAATCCAGAACAAAAGACAGTCCCTACCCCAAAAGATCTATATACAATGAGACACAGACAAACAGATGGGGAGCACAAGGAAACAATATTGGCCAGCATGGTAAGCAGTAGCCTCAGCACACCAGTGGAACGACCATTGTTGTTTCTATATTTGACGTATATTTGAAAAATTACCACTTTTGGGTAATTGTTCTGATACCAGAAGATTAGAGATCAAAAATGGTATGGCCCAAACTCCATATCTAGATTTTGTGACTGTTTTTTCCAGGGGAGTTGGTAATTGATTGCGAAATTATCTAGCCTGGCATCTGAAAAGCTCAAAGAAGTCTCATGAGCACCTTGTAACCCATTAGCTCTGCTACATGAGGTTTCCAGCTCTGGACCAAATATATCCTGATGGCCCTAGAAGGCCCCTATATAAATGTTCAATTTTTCTGAATCCTCAGTGATGGAGAGACAAATGAGGAGTACAAGAGGGGAGTGCAGACACAGACCATCCCAACAGGCGGTGATCATGTGCTGGGTGCCTCGGAGCACCTCTCAATAAAAAGGAGTTGGTCATATTAAAGATTCTAGCTGTCAGGGGATGCACCATCCAGGCTCAACTCCCAGTGGTGGGAGCAGCATATAAGACAAGAGAAGAAGAGAGACTCACTTCCTGTTCCAATATCAAGTGTTTCATTGTGGGGGATGGGATCATAGCAGGTCATGTATTTAAATACTGGCCAACAACAGACCCAAAAAATCATGGTAGTGTTTGGGACAGCTTGGCATTGGAGTATCTTCACAGAGCAATATGTAGCACAGTTCATTCAGTTGGTCCTTATAAATACTGGGGGTGGTTTGAGGAGTAAGCATGCTCATAAGACCTTCCTCTGTCTAAAGCCCATCCCTACCCAGGGCCACCTGTCACCACATGTTTCTCAGCCATTGTAAACCAGCCCTGTTTCTGATGCACAAGAGGAACCACCCCAGAGATGGTAGGCTAGGTATGGAGAAGGGTCTGAGCTGTAGAAAAGAAAGGGAGGGGCATTAGACTCTCCAGGTTGCCCATTATGGACAGTCTGCAGACACCATCGTATCTGTGAGGTTGAAACACATATGACCACATTTATAAGCCCCACACAGATACCCACATAAATAAAATATTAGTGTGAATGAAGGTTGTAACACAATCCCCCAATCTCCATTAAATTAAATTAATGAAGATATCCTATCTCCTAGAACTGGAAGGGACCTTGAGTCCAGCCCCCTACCTTCACTAGCAGGACTAAGTACTGATTTTGCCCCAGATCCCTAAGTAGCCCCCTCAAGGATTGAACTCACAACCCTCAGTTTAGGAGGCCAATGCTCAAACCACTAAGCTATCCCTCCTCCCAACATGATGTATTACTTTAGGCATTAGCAATACCATCGGTTATTGCAAGACAAAGAAAGTCCTGAACTCATGGTAGCAACATGATGCATAACAATCTTTTCAAGTCTGTAGATATAGGCATAAACAAAGAATTAGTTTAATTTTTAAAACCAAACATAGTAATGATTCTGCCTCAGGCCCCATTTTATCTCAGTCTCCAAAGTCTCAGAGGTTCCTGAAAGGAACAAGTAAATTTTTTATTCCTTTTGCTTTAATGTAGATTTTCCTCTCAAGTCAACCATGCCGAAGTTGCCAAATGATCTTAAATATGGTGCTTAGTTGTGACTGTAAAAAATGGCTGTCCTTAAGGAACGGGGAGTATTTTGAAAGATGTCTCAAGGTTTTAGGGTCAAATAATATTATGCGTTCTTAGCCACCTAGCTAGAAAGAATACTTCACCCTCCCCCCACCCCTGACTCTACAACATAGGTGGGAAAACTATGGCCCCTCCTACCTTATGGGTGAGATGGACTGATGAAAGAAACATCACACCTGTGCTCTGATCTCTATGCCTACTGTCAACTGATTGTAGTGTGAAATTCAAAATCATGGTTGCTGTATACAAAGCACTAAATGGTGTAGGTTACCTTACTGACCACTTCACTACCTCCACCCCCTGCACTCATCCAAAAATTGGAAGTTGATGTCCCAAGGATAAAGCTAACAGGAACTAGAGACAAAACATTCTCGGAAAAGGGACAGTGCTTCGGCAATTTATTCTGAAGAGAAACACATGAGCACAAACCTGGCCATAGTCAAAAAAAGTTGCAAGATGCATCTCCATGACCTTTGTGTGGGCACATGGACTAGATGGCCTCAAGGTCCCTTCCAGCCCTATATTCCTATGATTCTATGATGGCAAGCTGCAAGCAGCATCACTTTATGATGGGGTTTAAGGTTTTTTGAGGGGGTGTTATATCATCAAATGTCCCAGTTTAAGCCTTGTAAAGTGCACCCTGACATTTCAGTGATGGGTGCCTAACACATGCCTAAAATAATAATGATAATAATTAGACGCAGATTTTGCCACCTTTGCTATGCTAAGTAATACGATACCTTTCAAATAGCCCTGCTGAAATCAATGTAATTAAGTGCTGAGTAAGGTACCACCCGGCAGGCATAAAGATCTGGCCCTGAATGGACAATCCAGATGGAGTAAAAGATAGAATATTTAAACATTTGTTTCATCAGTCTGGACACCCCTACGGTTTAGGGATATATGGTGCAACCCTAATCCCTTTTAAGAGCTTTAAAGATCCAAGTATTGCAAACAGAATATAACCCTATGTAAAAAAAAAATTTAAAAATCAGATTTTCAAAAATACCTAAGGGAGTTAGGTGCCCAACACCCATTGGCTTTCAATGGAAATTAGGCATCTGTTGTCAGATGCCCACCGGTGTGGTGCTCTGCTCTCTTCAATGTTGATATCAGTCGGCTGTGTGCATGTGTTCCCTCTGCGTGCTGTCCCGGCTCTGCGCAGATAGCTGACACAGCAGACTCCGAGAGGACCCCCCATGACCACAGACTTTAGTAAAGTACGAAGGCACCTGGGCCAGGTTTATTGTCGAAGAGAAACACAGTCTCTAGCTCCCCGGATTAGATATCTAAGGTGCTGCTAGCTAGTACATATGTGCTCCCTGGCAATGGACCGGCTCCATCAGTGGCAGGACTTTCCACTGCCCTCTAGACCAGACAAAGACACTGCCCCAGGGATGCATTCTTATACACAGGTACAAACAAGTTAGACATCACTCCTGACGTATTGAGGTACAACCCCTCTACGCAGTAAGGTGCCGCCTCTCACCTCGTACATGTTGGTTTGAACAAAACAACTCTATCCATCATATTACCCTTTTGACCCTGTCTTTAGGGTGGGTCAGCTTGTTCCTTGTTATCTGTGTGGAATGTGCCAGTATCCGACTGTTCTGATATCTAGTGTCCAGTACCTTTTAGGTATGTATCTTTTTGCAGCATCAGCCCTTTCCTTGCCAGCTTCTGTGAGCCGGGCCTGCCTCTGGCTCACAGCTTACCTTTGCTTTATGTTAGCAAAGTCTTGACCATTACTTTAGTTCAGGCCTTAGGCCTCATACCAGGCCTCTGATACAAGGATTTATGTTTCAGGGCCTCCTCTTACTACAGCATCTAGCTCACTTAGATGCTTTTGAAAAATCCCACCCTGTGCACACACAATTGACTAGATATATGGAGTGAAACTAGGCTGGGGGACTCAAATTTGGAAGTAAAACAATGTCACGGAGCTTGTGCCGAAGACTAGTCCTTTGCCTCACAGTCCTAAAAACTCTGCATGTGGAGATCAGTACATTTTGATGCCGTTTCCATTTGATGTACAGCCAGAAGTCTCTCTTGCTTTTAAATGCTTGAGGTATAGGAGAACATTTTCATCTTCAGTAGATAATGATTCTTTGCAGACTGAGCTCATTTTGTGCCAATCAGCAGATGCATACTTCCAGGAATATATATTTATGTAGCAGTGGGCTCTCCCTGAATAGCACAATTTTATTTTTTTTATGTACGGGAAAAAATGTTTGCAGTATTTTCTATCTGAAGTACCCACTTTCAAAGAGTATATATATATATATATATATTTTCACTGTGCGTTTGGTTTGTCAGAACTGTTCACAGGAGCCAGGTGAAAGCTTATTTACCCTTTGCAAACATACCACTTTGCAGCAAATATACGTAATCTGCTCACACATCTCGTAAACTACACAGACACTTTCTGTGCTTGCATGTTCTGCATTGGAATTCAGCTGCATGGCATCTGATACTAATGAAGCGAGTAAATTACACAGGGGATTAACATGACCCCAAGTGTTTCAGTTCCATTCCAAACTGACATATAAACATAGGCCTTGACTAGACTAGTGAAATTTGCACTGTAGTAACAAGATTGCATCAAATCTAACTACACCAAACCCCTAATATAGATACACTGCACTACTGCTATTTACCAGGGTAAGTGGCACAGATGTTACATATAGTTACATTCATGTAGCTGCACCAGTGCAAAACATAGGATAGATAGGATGCAAGATTTTCAAAAATGGGTGCCTTAAGTTAAGAGCCTAAATCCATACTTAGGTACTTAAATAGATTTTCATAGTGCTGAGCACCCAGAAGCTCCTATTGACCTCACTATTGGCTGCTGGGTGCTCAGCACATTTGAAAATATGTCCAATTAGTACTTCAGTCTGGCTTGGGAACCTAACTTTAGACACCTAGTTTTGAAAATCTTTGTCCAACTACATAATACTTACTGCTTATACAGTATCAGGGGGTAGCCGTGTTAGTCTGTATCTACAAAAACAACAAGGAGTCTGGTGGCACCTTAAAGACTAACAGATTTATTTGGGCATAAGCTTTCGTGAGTAAAAACCTCACTTCTTTGGAGTGCTTATACAGCACTCTGATGTTTCCAGAATACCGTTCAAACACTAACTAGAGCTTACAAACCACTAGTCAGGTAAGTAGCTGACTAAGCTACAGGCTATGCAAAAATGTCTACATTTTTGTTTCACCTGTTTCTGCACCAGCCACATTCCAGGAGTGGAGGGATGTTTTTTTCTGAAATGTAAATCAGGGTAATTTGGCTGTGAAGTGATGCAAAATTTTGAAGTGTCTGTATGTTGCAGGGAAAAGTCAGCTCAAGAAAAGGCCCATTTTTAAGCCAACACTGGTCTTGCTTTTGTATGAACATTTCATATTCAAATTGAAAATAAAAGAGGGTTCTTAGCATTAGACACTTCAATCTGATTAAACCTACTGGACCATAATATAGAGAGTCAATCACAAACCATGAAAACCCTCCCTAGGAAAGCTGTTGTAACCCACTGTGAAGCATTTCTATGCACCATAAAGGCCCAACGCTGTCAGGTGTTGAATGCACTCAGCAGCCACTCAGAATTGATGGTTCTCAGCATCTTTCAGGATGTTGCCAGTATCTTGTGTAACCCACGTGGTGTTCTGTCCCATCTAGTGGCATCAAGGGGAGGGAGAGGGAGATAGAGAGAGAGAGTGAGGGAGGGAGGGAGAGGGGGAAGGAGAGAGAGAGGAGTGGGAGGGAGAGAGAGGCAAAGGGGGGAATGGGGAGGGGGAGGGAGAGAGAGGGAGAGGGGAAGAGAGGAGGAGGGGGAAAGATGGACAGGGAGAGGGAGGGAGAGGGGGAATGGTAGGGAGCGAGAGAGTGGAAGAGGGAGAGAGGGAGGGGGGAGAAAGTGGGAGGGAGAGGGAGAAGGAGGGGGAGGGAGGGAGAGAGATGGAGAGAGAGAGAATCTAGTGGCACCAAGGGGAGGGAGAGGGAGATGGAGAGAGAGAGGGAGGGAGGGAGAGGGGGACAGAGGGAGAGAGAAGGAGAAGGAGAGAGATGGTGAGGGGGAACAGGAAAGAGATGGAGAGGGAGGGGGAGAGAGAGAGAGAGGGAGAAGGAAAGGGGACAGAGGGAGAGAGACCACGTGGTGTTCTGTCCCATTTAGTGACACCGAGGGGAGGGAGAGAGGGAGAGAGCAGGAGAGGGAGGGAATGGTAGGGAGAGGCAGGGAGAGGGGGGAGAGAGAGATTGAGAGAGGGAGAGGGAGAAAGAGAGGGAGAGAGAGGGATGGAGGGGGAGGGAGAGAGAGAGAGAAAGTCTTCCAGTTGGCTTTCAGCTCATGCGGTACGGCCTCATGCACTAAGTCTGATTCTGTCAGACTAAGTAGCATCAATCTAGGCCAGTGGCTCTCAACCTTTTCAGACCTCTTTCAGGACTCTGGCTTGTCTTGCATACCCCAAGTTTCACCTCACCTAAAAACTACTTGCTTACAAAATCAGATATAAAAATACAAAAAAGTGTTAGAGAACACTATTACTGAAACATTGCTTACTTTGCATTTTTACCATATAATTATAAAATAAATCAATTGGAATATAAATATTGTACTTACATTTCAGTGTATAGTATATGGAGCACTATAAACAAGTCGTCGTCTGTATGAAATTTTAGTTTGTACTGACTTCGCTCCTGCTTTTTATGTAGGCTGTTGTAAAACTAGCCAAATATCTAAATCAGTTGATGTAGCCCCTGGAAGACCTCTGCATGGGTACCTGTACCCCTAGTTGAGAACCAATGATGTAGACTGAGAGCATGGCCAGCTGAACAGTGATTGAAGCACTGCCTTCTTGAAAAACTCATCTCTGGTTTTGATGCAACATTGAGAAGATAGTGATTTGTGAAGGTGTGAGCTGAACTACTCCTAATGTCTCCACAGATTTTTAGATAGGGGCGCACAATGGATGCCTGTCATTGATGGTGACATCCCCCTAATTTAATGAGCCTTGAGATATTCAGACATAGGAACATCAGCTAGTTCATAACATTGTTATACAAGTCAGACCCATAGGAGTCAAGAAACCGAAACTATTTCCATGGCCCAAGTCAAACAAAATGGGTTTAAGGTCCCAAGCCTAATACTCTGTTGAAATGACAGACGTCAGTATCCACCAGCTCCAGAGGTTATTGCTACTGACATGACTGGAGAAAAAAAATCTTTGAGCTGAGATGCCTGACTTCTAGAATTTTATCCAAAAGCCACAAATAGTCTCCAACTTTCTAAACAGCTTATTTGTCTAAGTAGTAACTAATAGCTTTTAATATCCAGGAGGTATAACGTCGCCTCCCTCAATTGTCTATGGGGCTTTAAGGAAAGCACCAGCAGTGATACAGGCTGATCAAGATGAAAGTCTTTAGTCAGAAATGTGTCAGTGATCCCTGCATACTATCCTGTCTTTGTGGAATGTGCCATATGGTAGGCTGTCTGATCTGCTGTGACAAGAGATCCAGTCTCAGGGGAAGAGTGAATGGATGATCTTTGGACGGAGCCAGGAACTTCAGAAAACTAAGTCTGCCATGCCCTTGCCAGGATCATTTTAGCTCAAGCACCCAGGCTCCATCAGTAAAATGGAGAAAGTAATACCACCTCATGTCGCAGGAATGTTGTGAAAATAAATGCATTAATATTTGTATAGCATTCCAATACTACAGCCATGCGCATCATAAAAAAACCCATGAAGAAATTAATAATTCTGTATTCAAAGCAGGATTTGAACAGTGTGCAGTAAATAAGACATGGGGCCCACACTGAACAGTGAGGAGAAAACAAAATATTGACTAGCTGCTCATTCAATGAGCACCATCCATCCTGTGCACTGAATTAGGCAGGGATCCTGTGGAAAAAATAATATATATCCTAAATTTAAAAACTGTATCATAATGCATATACACAAGGGGGGCAAAATTATGGTTGCACCGGCAACCCTAATTCTGGCATTTCTAACTTTTGAGTGCATGACTTTGCAACCTTAAAAACATTCTTAACTTAGTTTTTTGTGTGTAATTTATAAATAGTTCTAAATAGAAAGATCAGTATCTGTAATGGAAGTATTCATGGCAAGCAGTCTGTATAGCCCCATCATATCTATACTCTTTGTATCCATTCAATGCACACACACTGATTTCCATCACTATATACACAACCAGTACAGAAAATGAAGAATTGATCTTGTCTTCAGTGCCAATTCTTTAGCACAAATGAAGTTTCCTTAATCCTCAAAATGGCAAAGAGAAAAACATGTGAGGTCAAATCTAGTAAATTGATGGCTGTTCCTCTGTTCCTCTAATACAGTGGTCTCCAACCTTTTTAAGCACAAGATCACTTTTTGAATTTAAGTGCAATCCAGGTTCTACCTAAAAAAATGTAGAAATAACAGTTTATGATGTTATATAAAGCTGAGATCAAGTGCTTAACATACATAATTATACATTTTCCCTACTTACTGAGTCTCAGTGTGACACTTGTGCACATTATCTGCCAGCGTCTTGAAATTTGGGTTGTAATTTGAAATAGCTGGTCGGATGCAGTCCTGCAGATGAGCATCTCTAAGTCGGGTGCGATACTTGGACTTGATAATTTTCATTTTTGAGAACGCCGTCTCACACAGATAGGTGGAACCAAAGTATTCTTTCACTTTTAAAACACAGTACAATAGGGGGGGCTACTTTTCTTGGTTTACAAGTCCCCAAAAATTGCTGTCCCTTGATCTGACTTTCAGCTCAATTTCACTTTGCATGGTAATTATTTCCATATCAATTCCACTATTTTGTAAATCAAACACCTAATGGAATGTCGCAGCCAACCAACCAATTTCTGCTGGAAGGAATGGATTTGAGATACACATGACGATTGATTCCATCACATCTAGTTCTTTAAATCGCCTGTTGAATTCCTCTGATAATTTGGTCGGCTGTGCACAGAACTTTTGTGGGTGGAACTATTTTTCTTTGTCTTCAATTTTTTCTAGTATTTTCTCCAGACTCGGGACCCAGTTTCAATTTGAATGCATTTACCACACTGATCATATGTGATAATCTCTGCCCTTTCCCTGCAGTTCTCAGTTCAGCTCGTTCAATTTGGATGTTGTGTCAGTAAGGAACCCGAAGTCTAGCAGCCATGCATTGTCTGACAGCTCATTGCACACGTCGTTCCTTGATTTTAGAAAAGTGATGATTTCGGGCATTAGATCCAAAAATCTTTGCAGGACTTTCCCCCTGCTTAACTACCTCATATCTGCATGGAGGAGCAGCTCACCGTAAACAGCAACCACTTCATCAAGAAAGGATTTAAACAAGTGGTGCTGGAGGGCTCTTACTCGAATTGACTTTACAATTCTGACAACAATTTTCATTACATGTGAGAAGTCCATACCTTTACTCACTAGTGCTTGCTGGTAGATTATACAGTGGTAATTCACAAATGAAGGAATATCTAGATCATTTCTGCAAAATGCAACAAAGCCTGCATGTGCGCCAAGCATGGCAGGTGTACCAACCATTGTGATCAAAACAAGTTTCTTGATTGGAATGATTTTCTCAAGCAAATACTTTTTGAATTCGTTGTTGATATCTTCACCTCTTGTTCTCTCTTTAATGGGCAAGACAGTCAGAAGGTCCTCTTTAGTTGTTGCTTCCTTTAAAACCATTCAAACAAAAACAATTACCTGGGCTGTGTCGGTCATGTCGACTGATTCATCAAACTGCAGTGAAAAGCATTCGCAGTCACTCAAACCCTGCTGTAGCTGCTAAAAGATGTCTTCAGACAAAGATTCCACACGTCTTGCTATGTGGAAGCACCAAGTGATATGCTCTGGATTGCCTTCATTATTTCCTCTTTGTTTTTAAAGTTTTTAAATAAGGAGTCCACTGCCACAGTCATTGCATCTTTAAATACTTCTCCATCTGTAAATGATTTCTTGTGTTTTGCCAGCAGATGGCAAACATGAAATGATGCTTCAGTAGAGGTCTTCCATTTTGCTGCTGGTTTAGTAAAACATGACTGTTGAGCTTTGAAAAAGGCCTTGAATTCATTAACTTTCTTTGTACAGCACACACTATTCAGGGGAAAATTATCCTTGAATTTACTATGCATTGTTTGGTGGCGTCATTCTAAATTCCCCTTTTTACTTATCGATATAGTTGTGTGACATAGAAGACATATGCACTTATCTTTCATTGTTGTGAACAGAAATTCACTTTCCCATTCCAAATGGAAGTTGTAGGTTTTTGGTTTCTTTTTAGATGGCCCATGTAACACTAGCTAGCTAGGTTTTTTTATTATAAAAAAAAGAAAACAGGAGAGCACTAGCTATGACTGTAGTATATAGCAGTGGTTCCCAACCTGGGGTCCAGAGCCATGAGCAGGATTCAGGGGCTCAGTCAAGCAGGGCCGGCATCAGACTCACTGGGGCTTTTTTTCTTCTTCTTCTTTTTTTTTTTTCTTCAATTCTGCACTTCTTAATAAGAGCCTTTTTAAATGAGCAGCATTGCAGCAATGAGTTATGGCAACTCCTGGTTATTAGGAAAGAGGAAGAGAGCACCCCTGTACTTTGTGGGGATAAGATTGGTCACGCTGGAGTCTGTCCCTACCCCAGCTCACATGCAGAAAAGAAATAAAGTTTCAGTAAGTTTAATAAAGAAATTCAAGGAAAGAACTAAAACCCAACGATCTTCAATGAAAGCTTGGTCATGACAGACGACTGCAAGGAAACAACCAAGTGCTCGGGTCTGACCAGCACTTCATCTAGGATCCCCACCTCTGAGGAAGAAAGAAGTCAGCACTCTCTGCTCCCCCATGCCCGCCTTTCCAAGCAAGCTCCCAGGCCAGGGAGGGCTTGTGGGAAGCAGGGCTTTGCATTTCCCCCTTCAGTGCCCACTCGCATGTAGGACAGCTGCCCTGCAAACTGGAGGCCCAGGAGAAAAGCCCGTGTGGGTGGATGTGCCATGTGGCTTGGTGGATGTTGTTTGCTTGACCACAACCCCTGTCAGGGAGTGGTCTGGGCTGTCGCCTAACTCCATTTGCGCTCCTAGCCGAGGTTCAATGCTCGCAGGCACTAGCCCCAACTCCCTTTGACAGCTAGTTAGCCGATTGTTTTAATCCCCCACCAGAGAGCCCCCTGCTGAACGTGCCCAGGCAATCCATTCCAGCAGCCTCCCCTCCCCTCCTGAGGCTGGGGGGGCCATACTCAGAGAAATACCTTCTTGCGGGCCAGATCCAACACTTCCCACACTAGCTGGACCAGCTCTCTCTCATCGGATCCCAGCTTAGCCCCCAAGCACCAGCATGGGGGCCACAGGGGATTTCCCCACCACCCCCTTACCCATGGCCCATGGCAGCTGGGGAGCTGTGGGGGATTCCCCCCCAGCTGCAGTGGCTGGGGAGCTGCAGGGGATTTCCCCCACCCTCAGGGACTGGGGAGCCATGTGGGATTCCCCCCAGATGTAGTGTCTGCTGGCTAGGTGTGGGGAGGGAGCACCCATCGGGCATTCCTGCCCAGGTTAGGAAGGGGGTGATGAGCAATTTTCTGCTGACTCCTTTTTCAGGTTAAGAGGAGGGAGACTAGCAGCAATTCAAGGCAGTGAACCCAGCCCCAATCCCTCTCAACACCTCCCTGTCCCTTTAACCACGTTTTATTCAAGGGGAAGAGGAAGGCAACAACACCTGCTGAGAAGGCATCCATCAAATCAGCACTGAGGCCAACCCGGCAGCATTGCAGCATGTGGTTCGGGCAGAGATAGAAGCAACTTTTGGGGTAAGTGACTGTCTGTAGTGTGTGTTTGTTTGTGTTTGAGGGTTACTTGCTGTGTGCTGAGCTTGTGTTTGTCAGTCTGTTTGTTTGTTTTGGTTGTTTGAAGGACCGTGTGCTGTGGCTGGCAGTTGGAAGCTGTGAGCTTCAAAGGAAGGTTTGAAAGCTAGAAGCCTCTGGTAAGTAGCTGAGCCTTAATCAGTGGGCGGGGCATTCATACAGGCCAGGGCTTTATAAAGCAGCGCACAAGCGACCAGGGCCTGCTAACAGGGAGTTTCGCAAGGGAGTTTGGAAGGGAGCAGGAAGGGGGCGAGGGTCCCTTGCCGGTTCCATCTGTTTTCTCTTTATTCCCCTTAATACCTATAAACCAACTACATTCAAAACTTCTTGCTTAAACAACCCTTTCAGCCGACAGGGGGCTGCAGACGGGAGTTTGACAGAGGGAGGCTTACGATGGTTAGGAAGACCCGCAACACCTGTGCCAGCACTGCTACTGTCTCCTCCACCTCTGCCTGTAGCCAGACAGAGCGCCTGAGCATGGATGCCTCTACCCAGATCCTGGTGTGGTTTTGCAAAGACTGTAACTTGCAATTTCCACTTACTGATATCCAGGCTGCGGGGACCATCCAATGTGAGAGGTGCCTGCTGGTGGAATCTCTCAGGCAGCAGGTGGGAGAGCTACAGGAGGAGGTGGCTAGGTTGAGGAGCATCCGAATCCACGAGCAATTCCTCGACAGTGTCCATGTGGAGACAGCTGAGGTAGCTGTCCCAGTACACAGGACTGCTGATACACCACTGGTGGAGGAGGAGATGGCTCAGGGTGGACACTGGCAGCTGGTTACTTCTGGCAGCAGGCAGTGCTCCACCCTTGCTCCGAACCCTCCTGCCATGGTTATAGGTAACCGTTATGCTCTTCTTGAAACAGGAAAGAAGGAATCACTCCCTACAGTAAAGGAGGAGAAGCCTCGTACCCCTAAGGCTGGAGAGTCTGCTGCCACCACTGCGAATAGGAAACGTAGGGTAGTGGTGGTCGGAGACTCTCTGCTGAGGGGGACGGAGGCGCCCATCTGTCGCCCTGACGTTTCATCTCGGGAGGTATGCTGCCTGCCGGGGGCCCGTATCCGAGACGTTACGGAGGCATTGTCGAGGATTATCCAGCCCTCTGACTACTACCCCATGCTACTCATCCATGTGGGCACAAATGATACTGCGCGGTGTGACACTGAGCAGATCAAGAGTGACTACAGGGCTCTGGGAGTACGGGTGAAGGAGTTTGGAGCGCAGGTGGTATTCTCTTCAATTCTTCCTGTCAAAGGTAGGGGCCCGGGCAGAGACAGATGCATCATGGAGGTGAATGCCTGGCTGCGAAGATGGTGTCGCCAGGAGGGCTTTGGCTTCCTAGACCACGGGATGCTATTCGAGGAAGGACTGCTAGGCAGAGATGGCGTTCACCTTTCGAGGAGAGGAAAGACCCTATTTGGACACAGACTGGCTAACCTAGTGAGGAGGGCTTTAAACTAGGTTTGACGGGGACAGGTGAGCAAAGCCCACAGGTAAGTGGGGAACATGGAGACCGGGGAGATGGGTCGGAAACGAGAGGGAGTGTGGGCTATATTGTCAGAGAGAAAGGAGGGTCAGGACAAAACTGGGAGGAAAGATCAAACCAGTATCTTAGATGCCTATATACAAATGCGAGAAGTATGGGGAATAAGCAGGAAGAACTGGAAGTGCTAATAAATAAATACAACTATGACATTGTTGGCATCACTGAAACTTGGTGGGATAATACACATGATTGGAATGTTGGTGTGGATGGGTACAGCTTGCTCAGGAAGGATAGACAGGGGGAAAAGGGAGGAGGTGTTGCCTTATATATTAAAAATGTACACACTTGGACTGAGGTAGAGATGGACATAGGAGACGAAAGTGTTGAGTGTCTCTGGGTTAGGCTAAAAGGGGCAAAAAACAAGGGAGATGTCATGCTAGGAGTCTACTACAGGCCACCTAACCAGGTGGAAGAGGTGGATGAGGCTTTTTTCAAGCAACTAACAAAATCATCCAAAGCCCAAGATTTGGTGGTGATGGGGGACTTCAACTATCCGGATATATGTTGGGAAAATAACACAGCGGGGCACAGACTATCCAACAAATTCTTGGACTGCATTGGAGACAACTTTTTATTTCAGAAGGTTGAAAAAGCTACTAGGGGGGAAGCTGTTCTAGACTTGATTTTAACAAATAGGGAGGAACTCGTTGAGAATGTGAAAGTAGAAGGCAGCCTGGGTGAAAGTAATCATGAAATCACAGAGTTTGCAATTCTAAGGAAGGGTAGAAGGGAGAACAGCAAAATAGAGACAATGGATTTCAGGAAGGCAGATTTTGGGAAGCTCAGAGAGCTGATAGGTAAGGTCCCATGGGAATCAAGACTGAGAGGAAAAACAACTGAGGAGAGTTGGCAGTTTTTCAAAGGGACACTATTAAGGGCCCAAAAGCAAGCTATTCTGCTGGTTAGGAAAGATAGAAAATGTGGCAAAAGACCACCTTGGCTTAACCACGAGATCTTGCACGATCTAAAAAATAAAAAGGAGTCATATAAAAAATGGAAACTAGGACAGATTACAAAGGATGAATATAGGCAAACAACACAGGAATGCAGGGGCAAGATTAGAAAGGCAAAGGCACAAAATGAGCTCAAACTAGCTACGGGAATAAAAGGAAACAAGAAGACTTTTTATCAATACATTAGAAGCAAGAGGAAGACCGAAGACAGGGTAGGCCCACTGCTTAGTGAAGAGGGAGAAACTGTAACAGGAAACTTGGAAATGGCAGAGATGCTTAATGACTTCTTTGTTTCGGTCTTCACCGAGAAGTCTGAAGGAATGCCTAACATAGTGAATACTAATAGGAAGGGGGTAGGTTTAGCGGATAAAATAAAAAAAGAACAAGTTAAAAATCACTTAGAAAAGTTAGATGCCTGCAAGTCACCCGGGCCTGATGAAATGCATCCTAGAATACTCAAGGAGCTAATAGAGGAGGTATCTGAGCCTCTAGCTATTATCTTTGGAAAGTCATGGGAGACGGGAGAGATTCCAGAAGACTGGAAAAGGGCAAATATAGTGCCCATCTATAAAAAGGGAAATAAAAACAACCCAGGAAACTACAGACCAGTTAGTTTAACTTCTGTGCCAGGGAAGATAATGGAGCAAGTAATTAAGGAAATCATCTGCAAACACTTGGAAGGTGGTAAGGTGATAGGGAACAGCCAGCATGGATTTGTGAAGAACAAATCATGTCAAACCAATCTGATAGCTTTCTTTGATAGGATAACGAGCCTTGTGGATAAGGGTGAAGCTGTGGATGTGGTATACCTAGACTTTAGTACGGCATTTGATACGGTCTCGCATGATATTCTTATCGATAAACTAGGCAAATACAATTTAGATGGGGCTACTATAAGGTGGGTGCATAACTGGCTGGATAACCGTACTCAGAGAGTTGTTATTAATGGTTCCCAATCCTGCTGGAAAGGCGTAACAAGTGGGGTACCGCAGGGGTCTGTTTTGGGACCGGCTCTGTTCAATATCTTCATCAACGACTTAGATATTGGCATAGAAAGTACGCTTATTAAGTTTGCGGATGATACCAAACTGGGAGGGATTGCAACTACTTTGGAGGACAGGGTCATAATTCAAAATGATCTGGACAAATTGGAGAAATGGTCTGAGTTAAACAGGATGAAGTTTAACAAAGACAAATGCAAAGTGCTCCACTTAGGAAGGAAAAATCAATTTCACACATACAGAATGGGAAGAGACTGTCTAGGAAGGAGTACGGCAGAAAGGGATCTAGGGGTTATAGTGGACCACAAGCTAAATATGAGTCAACAGTGTGATGCTGTTGCAAAAAAAGCAAACGTGATTCTGGGATGTATTAACAGGTGTGTTGTGAGCAAGACACGAGAAGTCATTCTTCCGCTCTACTCTGCTCTGGTTAGGCCTCAGCTGGAGTATTGTGTCCAGTTCTGGGCGCCGCATTTTAAAAAAGATGTGGAGAAATTGGAAAGGGTCCAAAGAAGAGCAACAAGAATGATTAAAGGTCTTGAGAACATGACCTATGAAGGAAGGCTGAAAGAATTGGGTTTGTTTAGTTTGGAAAAGAGAAGACTGAGAGGGGACATGATAGCAGTTTTCAGGTATCTAAAAGGGTGTCATAAGGAGGAGGGAAAAAACTTGTTCACCTTAGCCTCTAAGGATAGAACCAGGAACAATGGGTTTAAACTGCAGCAAGGGAGGTCTAGGTTGGACATTAGGAAAAAGTTCCTAACTGTCAGGGTGGTTAAACACTGGAACAAATTGCCTAGGGAGGTTGTGGAATCTCCATCTCTGGAGATATTTAAGAGTAGGTTAGATAAATGTCTATCAGGGATGGTCTAGACAGTATTTGGTCCTGCCATGCGGGCAGGGGACTGGACTCGATGACCTCTCGAGGTCCCTTCCAGTCCTAGAATCTATGAATCTATGAATCTATGAACTTCGTCTGTAAAAAGTGAAAGCTGGTCTGCATATTGGAAGAAAAGGTTAAAGGACTAGAGACCCCAAGTATCAACCCAGTGTTGCAGCAGAGAAAATGAAGATTTTCTAGATAGAAGTCAGTGTTTGGTACTGCAGGCACAGCATGCTAAAGAATCAGAGAGGGCAGTGCAGAATGGGGAAGAAAATTGGCAGCATGTGACCCCAGAAGAAGAAAAGGAGAACCCATGTACCCCCAATGCAGATAGAGGTAATAAACTGTTTTCAGGCTCTCTGCACAGGTATTACGGTGGAGAATGGTTTGGAAGAGTCAACAGAGGAAAGGGATCAGAAGGAGACCCCATTGTCCAGAAGGCATGGGATGCATTGTCCTGGGGATGGGGGTTCCATGACCACCACCCCCAAGAGGAGGACACGGAGGGGGCGGGGGTCAGGGACACCCTCCTAAGGGGACGGAGTCATCCATCTGCCATCCAGACCAGGAAACTCGAGAAGTGTGCTGCTTGCCTGGAGCTAGAATTCAAGATGTGATGGAGTGTCTGCCAAGATTGATCAAGCCCTTGGACCACTACCCCTTCCTACTTCTCCACATGGGCGCCAATGACACTTCCAAGAATGACCTTGAGCAGGTCACTGCTGACTATGTGGCTCTGGGAAGAAGGATAAAGGAATCTGAGGTGCAAGTTGTGTTCTCATCCATCCTCCCTGTTGAAGGAAAAGATCCAGGTAGGGACCATCAAATTGTGGAGGTAAATGCGTGGTTACGCAGGTGGTGTCAGAGAGAGGGCTTTGGATTCTTCGACCATAGGATGTTGTTCCAGGAAGAAGGATTGCTAGGAAGAGATGGGATCCACCTAACAAAGAAAGGAAAGAGCATCTTTGCAGGCAGGCTTGCTAACCTAGTGAGGAAGGCTTTAAACTAGGTTCGCTGGGGGATGGTGACCTAAGCCCTGAGGTAAGTGGGATACCGGGAGAAAACACAAGGAGGAGGGTGCAAAAGGGGAGGCCTCCTAATTCATACTGACAAAGTAGGGCAATCGGTCAGCTCCCAGACTGCTGCACTGGGCAGCACAATAAGGGGAGGAGGTGAGCAGTCCTCAGTTGTGAAAGAGCAGGTTAAGGACTATTTAGAAAATCTGGACATGCACAAGTCCATGGGTCTGGATCTAATGCATCCAAGGGTGCTGAGGGAGTTGGCTGATGTGATTGCAGAGCCACTGGCCATTATCTTTGAAAACTCATTGTGATTGGGGGAGGTCCTGGATGATTGGAAAAAGGCAAATATAGTGCCCATCTTTAAAAAAGGGAAGAAGGAGAAGCTGCAGAAATACAGACTGGTCAGTCCCTCAAAAAATCATGGAGCAGGTCCTCAAGGAATCCATTTTGAAGCACTTGAAGGAGAGGAAGGTGATCAGGAACAGTCAATATGGATTCACCAAGGGCAAGTCATGCCTTACTAACCTGATTGACTTCTATGATGAGACAAATAGCTCTGTGGATAAGGGGAAAGTGGTGGACGTGATATACCTTGACTTTAGCAAAGCTTTTGATACAGTCTCCCACGGTATTCTTGCCAGCAAGTTAAAAAAGTATGGATTGGCTTAATGGACTGGATTAAGGTGAATAGAAAGCTGGTCCTGGGGCCGGTTTTGTTCAACATCTTCATTAATGATCTGGATGATGGGATGGATTGCACCCTCAGCAAGTTCCTGGATGACACTAAACTGGGGGGAGAGGTAGATATGTTGGATGGTAGGGATATTGGGTCCAGGTCCTTCTCTCTCCAGAGCTAAAGAGAGACTGACTGCCTTCTGGTCCTGCAGCTCTTTTATAGGGCCCAGCCTGGCCCTGAATGGCTGCCTCCCAGCCTTTTCTTATTGGTTCTCAGCCCCAGCCCACTCCAAGGTCTGGCTTTTAACCCTTTCAGGGCCGGAGCAAGGTGTCTGGCATGCTACATAAGTATTTGAGTAAATATACAATATTTTTCAGTGAATCTGTCCAAATCAGGAATGTGTAAAACAGGAATTATTTTGTCAGTAGAAAAAGTATTTTGGCACTTAACACCCCCAGTGTTTGCTCATGTGTAAACAGATACAGATAGGCATTCTACTCATTCTGAGAGGCAACTATTAACATCTTAATACGTGTTGGACTGTTCATTTGGCTTTTCCACACGACTCTGCCAACATGCTTTGGAAGCCCATGCAACTCCTATTAGAGCAGTGGTCACCAACTGGTAGATCGTGATCCTGGAATCTCTGACAGTCGATCCCAGTCTCGGTCCCCCATCTTGTCCCACCTATCCCTTAGGATCGCAGCCAGTTAGGGGAGTACATCCCACCTGCCCTACCACGCTCTCAGCCAAGAGGTGGTTGTTTTGCAGCAGCAAAGAGCATGCTGCAGGGACAGGACAGCTCAGACAACATATTCACCCACTGAACTCACAGACAGCTGAGATCATAGAATCATAGAAGATTAGGGTTGGAAGAGACCTCAGGAGGTCATCTAATTCAACACCCTAGAGATCATGAAAGAGTTTGGAAATGCTAAAATTCAAACTAGAGCCTGGAAAAATTTCCTACAAGAGGAAGTGTTCACCAGTTATAAATCCCTTTCAAGGGACAGTAGTGTTCCTGGAGCCAAGGAAGAGAGGTCTCTCTAGCTCAAAATCTTATGCATCTCCCATTATCATTTAAATTTTGGTAAATCTCCCTTCAGCTGAGAAAAGATAATTACAGCTTCCTCTGGAGCCCATCCACCATGGGCTAAGGCTTTTCAAGACTCCAGTGATTAGACAAAGAGTCCCTGAGGATCGATGCAAACCACTTTGCCCCACAGCAGCTTCCTCGGCACCCCACCTGAAAGCCAGCATCCCTTGCCAGTCTGCTAGTTCTGGATTTTCTTGATGGCATTGTTACTAGAGGTCCAGTTTAGGCCCAAAATTCACTGGCTCTGACTGTCTGCTCACTTATACAATTAGATAGTGAGGTAATTTAATTGACTTCAATAGACATAGTCCTTATTTACACTGGTGGGAGTCAGAGCAGAGGCATTCTCACTGTGGATGAGATTTCCTGAGGTGCACAGTATGGGCTTAACTCTGTTTCCATTAAAGTCATTGGGAGTTGTACCATTGCTTTCAACTGGAGCACAGTTAGGTCAGTGCTAAAATACCACACTCATGAATGCATAAAGAATCCTTAGCTACAATACTTCCATGTTCTGCATTTTTTACAACCATTAAAATCCAGACACTTGTTTCAATTTAAACATCATACCTCTTGCATCCAAAGTCTGTTCTGTGCCCAATTCTCCTCTTACTCACACCACTATAATGGTGAGTCTACTCTGCAATCAGGTGTGATTGCACCATGTGCAGACATACTCAAGCTAGCTTTGGTCAGGCTAAATAAAAAATATCTTGAGTAACAAAAGCAGTGAAGCCAAGGCAGCACATGTGGCCTCTGCTTGAGTATGTACCCAGGGTCCTGGTGGCCGGGGCTAATCCTTGATGCCAGGACTTCACCACTATTGTTAATGGAGGCTTTGATCTAGCCTGACCAAAGCTAGCTGAGATATGTCTACACATGCTGCATTCACACCTCCCAATTCCAGTGTCAGCATACCCTAAATCAGGAGTATCTCCACTGAAGGCATCATATATCTAGTGTGAGAGGAGAATCAGGTCCAGAGATTCAGAATACTACTTTTTAAATATTTCAGCTAACAATAAACATTCCCCCCCACCTCCCATCTGCCACCTCAAACAAGCTGCACACATGCACAAAATCATTATTTGGAGGATTTTAGTGCTAAGGTAACCAGATTTCGAGACAGTAAACTAGAACACATTTTCTGTGCCTTTAGTGGGAGGCTTTTGACAGTTTGTGAGGGACATCAGATTGAGAAGACTGTTCTGGTGGGCTGGGAGAGTTCAGGCAGTGGACCAGAGAGATTTTGGAAGCTGGAAGTGGGGTGGAGGGATTTGGATTTAGGTGAATGGTCGGGGAATTTGGAAGCTAGAATAGGCCTGGTGCAGCGTAAAGCAAAGGTACATAAAACAAAGTGAGATTTTTTTTTAAACGCATCTGTCTCTTACCAACAAGTCAATAAAAGGTTTGCTTTTTTTTCTCTCTAGGAGTCAGCTAGTATAAATCAATGTAGTGCCATAACTTAAACGTAGCTCAATGAAGTTTGTGCTGATTCACACGAGCTGTGGGTCTGGCCCTCTTTTATTTATTTCACTTTAAATGATAAAAGGGTACCTATTTGAGAGCCCAAAGTGTCCTGGTACTTGATTAATATTACAATGAGTCACCCCCAGCAGCATTAAAAAACAAATATTCCAGCAGGAACAAATAATTCAATAATTCAACCCGGCCTTGCCAGCCTCTCCTCAAAAATAACTCCTTTCCACCCCCATAACTTCCTGGATTTGCATTAGCAGAATATCCTATACCTCAAAGTAGTGAAATATTACTCTCTCCTGTTAATGAATAAAGCATGTAAGACTAGATCCCACATAATACTGACAACCCACAATTCCCATTGAAATTAATACTAGTATCAAAGAGCTGGGAGAATAGTAGATTTTTTTGTCCATTGGCAATGAAAAGAAAAGAAAAGAAAAGAAAAGAAAAGAAAAGAAAAGAAAAGAAAAGAAAATGTGTTTCAGGTCAAACCAAAAAAAAAAATTCAAAATTTCAAGTGAATTGGAAAAGTTGGGGAAAAAATTGTATCGAGTCAAATGAAGCATTTTGTTCAACCTAAAACAAAATATTTCATTTGGAGCATTTTAAATCTTTTTTTAAATACAACTAAAGGAAATTTTGAAATTCAAAGTTATTTCAAATAAAAAAATTAAATGTTTTGTTTTAAAATGTCAGTTCAGAACATTTTGACTTTTTTCAACTGAAACAATTCGATGAAACCAACATGAATTCACAAAATGTGTCAGTGTTGCCAAATCTGCATTTTCTGTGAAAAATATTGACTAAGAAAAATGTTGCCCAATTCTAATCTAAGGGCACTCAGTACTTTGCAAGTTTATATCCATACAGCGTGAACCTCTGGCTAAATATGAAAGACTGGCTAAATGTTCACAGCCAGCTCTTAGCTGGTGGAGCTCTGTTGAAGTCAACAAAGCTTTGCTGGGTTACTCCAGCAGAGGATCTGGCCCTTAAATTATGTTTATTTGTTGCATTTATTTATAAATGTTATCTGAATTCCAAATATTTTCCAAGCCAGGCAATAGATATAAAAGCTAAATTTTTTACAATAAAATTATAAAGAAATTATTTTAAAGCCACAATAATGATGGTTGGGTTAAACAGAAGTGGTTTATTAAGTTAAGACAAAAGTAAATCTGTCAGAATAAACTGTAGAAACATTGGCCATAGGATGATAAAATGGTTTTATGGGGACTATTGTTTTACTGTAACAACTATAATTGAACCACAATTTTATCACCACATTCATTCATACATTTTGCTGAAATTCCTTAATTTGATGTGTGATTGACAAGTTAAAATATTAGGTCTTCCCACCTTGGGAAGAGGCAATACAGGTATGTCTACTCCTGGAGCTGGGATGACTCCCAACTGGAAGAGACATACCCACGCTATCACTGATCGAGCTAATATGCTACAAATAGAGTGTAGTTGTAGCACTATTAGTGGGGGAAGGGGCTAGCTGCCCCAAGTATGTGCATAGGGTCTTGGATGCTATGTACACAGGACCGCTACCCTGTCCCACTACCCATGCAGCTGTGGCTACATTCTATTTTTATTTTTATGTCTCCTTGAGCTCAGAATCAGACTCTCAGCTCAAAGCGTAGCCATACCCTAAGACAGAAGGGACTGACTAGGATGCAGAGGCCCAAGTAGGACAACATCAAAGGTTTCACAATGAATCTGGAGTATTGGTCTGCCCAATTTTGATAAGCAATAGACCTGGGGTCTGTGTGTGTGTTGGAGGGAGGGGTGCAATTGGGATATACATCCCTGTGTCCTAGAGGGCAGCTGTACAGAGGTGGGATTCACCCCAAAGAAAGGTCATAAGGCAGAACCACTGCCACTCTCCCACTGGGATTTTACTGGGAAAGGACAATCTAGCCATGACTCTGTTGGAGCTCTGTCAGTGGAAATTACTGGAAGAGATTCCAAGTCAAGGTATTTCCTGGTCACCCTGACTCCATTCCTTCTTGGGCCAGTTCTACCCACTTTTAGGGCTTTGCTGACCAGCTCCTGGTCCACCAGGAAACGAAGGGTTGTAGGAAGCTTGTTCTGATGCCTCCTTGTTTTTGACAAGCTCTTTGCCACCAGCACCCAGAGCCTTGAGTACGCTGGGCCCCAGTAACTAGCAATGGGGGAATCTTGAAATATTTGCAAGTCTGATTCAGATAAGCATTGAAAACTTGATCCGTCTGAATTTACTCTACAATACCCCTCCCCCCTTCAAGTATGCACATCTCCCTCTGCCATCTCTCCCCTCCACTAATACAGTTATAGATCTCCTCTGCATTTTCATTGCTGCTCCCTCTCCCACAGCACTTGAAGATCTAATGAGGACAAGACTTATACAATGCTAGCAGTTACTGCTTGCAGATGGGGTTCATACTTTTGGGGTAGTCAGGAGTGGTGTGGATCTATTAGTTTTGCTCTGAGTTTCAGTTCAAACAATCCACCAACGTGCAGCTGGTTTTTTGGCTGAAACCATCTGGAACCACCAAGCTTCACCTGGCTGCCATCCAAAATGCCCAGGTTTGCTCAAAACTTAGCCCAGGTTCACTGAAAAGGTGATATTTTCAGAAAACCCAGCCCACATTTATAATAAACTTGACACTAGGTGAGTTTCTGGGGTGCACTACAAACATTTCATGCAGCTCTAGTCGGGACCTAATTGGCCCATACAGAGGAATCTACAAGAACTTAAGCTCAGAGGGCTCAAAGCCCCATGGAAAGGTTTGTATTTTGGACCTGGGCCTGCAAGACCTTCAGGGCCCATAGGGCCAAGCTTCGAATAGATATTGGCCAAGCAAGAATAGGAAAGAAGAGCTCACAGGTAAAATATCAGCCTTGGACAAATTCATTTTTAGTCATATTTGTAACCAAATTTTGAACAAAAATATGAACCCAACTATCCACCAAGTGTAGGAGCTCAATTAAAATAGCTGTATAGTGAACATGTGAAACTTAGGAAGTATGTCCTATTTAAACAAGTTTAGAATTTTTCTGGTAATATCCCAAATACACACACACAAACAGAAAATATAATGGCTGCAATCTAGCAGCAAGATCATTTTATGATAAATCCCAGTTACCATTCTAAGAGAAAACAAAAGGTAGCCATGTAGGACAGCATATTGCTTTGTCTTTGCTACTCTTTCCATTGCAGTGCCATTTATATATGCAGCCTCGGTGGAATGCATCATAAAAAGTGACGTCTTATAACACCAGTTTGTAAATTTTACAGAAGCTTACTGCCTGTAAATCACACAGTTTATTCCCTCACTGACTTTATTACTGCAAACCCAACGATGGATAAACTCTATGCCAGTTTATTTGAATTTATCTTTTTTATTCAGACTGAACTTAGTCCTTTTAATATTCCTTTTCTTGTAATGACAAAGGCATCTTGATAACCTTATTTCTGCTGCAGAATTTTGAAGGACTTTTATTTCTCTTGTAAATGCAGCTCCTATTTTTGATAGTTCCTATCTCACCTTTATTTAGCATGTATTTCTTCTGTCAGAAAATTTGCTGGTTCCCCACCTCCCCCATTTCAATTACTTGTATTTATTTTTACTCTAAATCCTCCCCAGGCATCCAAGTCCTTCTGGTTTTAGCTGTCTCCCTTTGACTTGCCTCACTGTGATTTGACTTGCTTCACAGCCAGAAAAAGCAGACTGCTTTTTAAAGGAGCAGCTCTGCACATCAGTTTGTGAAAACCTGTCCTTTTTTTTTGGTGACATCCACATTTAATTTATAGCAAAAGTATGCACTTTATTCTTCCATCTATGCACAGAATATTTTCACGTTTTAGTTAGAGTTAACTAACACTGGCTCGAGCTCCTAAGCAGAAACCTGGGAAACTATATATACCACCCTACATGCCCCAATGCATAATTCTTCCCCCTCGCAAGCACTCAGTCAGGGGTTACAACAACGAACTTTACTGAGGAAAAGAGGGGTGCAGAGGAAGCCAGCAGAATGAGTTTGGGAAAACCAGCAATTAACAAACTCAGTGATGTAAGATTCCCAACCACTAGCATGTCTTAACAGTAGTCCCAACTTCAGTCCTCCTTTGGCCATTGAGAGTAGCCAGTGTGTTCTGGCCACTTCCCAGCTCCACGCTCACAGCTAGCTGGCTATGTTGAAGAAATCCAAGGTGCTACGCTACCTAACCCAGCTGATGTGAAATCAGATTTAATTGCTGAGTAGGGAGGCCCACACAAGTCCTTTAGGTAAGCTGCTGCTCCCTCTGCATTTTCAGCCCAAGCTGCCTAGAACTGCCACTGCACTGCACTGCACATCCCTTCAAAGGTGCAACCACCACTCTGAGCCTTCAGTGGCCTCGGAAAAGGTGCTGCACCACACTGCACTGTCTACCATGTTGGAGCTCCTGCCACCACTGCATTTGTTGCCACTGAACTGCCACTACTGCCTTGAGCTGTCCCTGCTCTACACTGTCCACTGTTCAGCACCCTAAGCTCAGCTCTTAGGGAGGGATCCGTGACATCTAGGCCCCTTGATAGAGACTTCACCACCCAACAGGCAGGAGCTTGTCCTCTCTTCTTCTCTCTCTCTCTCTCCCCCCACTTGTAAGTCTGTCCACACTCCCTTACTCAACTGCGCCTGACAGCAGTCTTGGTCAGGGTGACCCCAGGTAAATTCAGTGTCAATGTCTAATCCTTGTATTTCCCAACAAAGGCCAACTGCATTTTATTGCCCCCAACTCAAAATTTAACTAAATTTTAACCAAAATGCCCCAAATCATCACAAAATGGAAATGCAAATTAGGCCTGACTTATTCAATCAACTCACTTTTTGCTCGCCAGCAGATGCCAGCAGACAGCTCCCTCACCAATGAAGCCCCTGACCATCTGCAATTAAGCAGTTCTGGGCCACTCCTCTCCCATTTCACCAATAGGTGACAGTAGTGAGCTCTCTTCTCTCTCTAAGGGCTTGTCTACATTACCCGCTGGATCTAAGGGCAGCAATCAATCCAGCGGGGGCTGATTTATTGCATCTAGTCTAGACACGATAAATCAACCACCCAGCACTCTCCTGTCGACTCCGGTACTCAACCCTGGTGAGAGGCATGGGCAGAGTCAACGGGAGAGCATCAGCTGTCGACTTAACGCAGTGAAGACACCACGGTAAGTAGATTTAAGTACGTTATTCATGTAGCTGAAGTTGCGTAACTTAGATAGATACCTCCTCCTACTGTAGAACAGGCCTAAGGCATCAGGCCATGGAGCTTTCATTTAGCTCTCACAAGCAAGATTGTTGGAGGTTTATGAATGGGAAGTTTACTCACTTTTACTAAGGAGTTCTCTGCAGACTTACCATAACCACCCAGTAAAGTCAGATTCCCCTCCCCCCCCCTAGTCTGCACTGGTCTTTACACTCCATGTATGGCCCTGTCTACATTTGGTTTCCCAACCATGTTTGAAAAATATGATTTGTGTTTAAAACACTGGTTTGTTTGGGCCAATATCAACAAGACCAAACTGTTTTATAATGGTTTTGAAAAATCATCTTTGAACCCGCTGTCTACAAAGATGATCTTTGATACCAATCTGAAAACAGTTTGACCTTATTTACTTTGGCAAGCCAAACCATGCTGGAAGCCAGCTTAACTGGAGTTGAGTTTAAAACCATTCTCCTTTGGAGCCAGAATCTCAGCTCGTGTCAGTCGGCATAGCTCCATTGAAATCAATATGATTTCAATGGAGCTACATCAGTTTAGACCAGTTGAGAATCTTCCCCTTAGTTTTCAGACATGGTTCAAGACTCTGTGTCTGATTCTGAACACATTTACACCAGTTTTTCTCTGGTGGTGTAATACTCCATTGACATCGGTGGATGTAGTCCTGATTTACATTTGTGAGAGTTAGGTCAGAAACAGACCAGTGTACAGAGAGCCCTTGAGAACCCCAAGCAGCAGTCACTGATCTCCTAGCCAGGACCTCATGTGGAGCCTCATTCCTTCCATTCCATAGCCCAAGGAGTTGCTGTTGGGAAATATGAGAAACTTCCACTTTTTGGACTGAACGGGTTCCCTTTACAACGCTACTAGCCTGTGGGCTTGATCATCCTCACACTTACATCACTGTGAATGGAAAATAACTCAGCTGAAGAAACTGCAGGTGCAAAACTGACAGCAGTTTCTGACCCTTTGTACCTTGCACCATAGCAGTACAGATCGTCAGCACTAGGGCCAGCTCTAACAGTTATTTTGTATGATGTTCAGGAAACACATTCATTTTAGGATAAAATTTTCAAGAGTGCCTTAAGTTCCACTGATTTTTTTCCAAGACTATTTTTCCCCCAAAGTTTAATTAGGATTTTTATAATGGCATTACATTTTGTAATTATCTAATTACACATTGTAATTATCTAATTACACATTGTAAATATGTCATTACATGGATTTTCACCAAATTCATAATTATATTTAATTACACTAATTGCACCAATCTAAACTAATCAACTACAAAAATACAAGGAAATGTCATATGAATTAAAGCTACAGGAGAAAAAAATTGTGAGGCTGATTCAACATTCCTGATGGACCCAAATCTCTCAGTGAAGTCTAAAGGAATTCTGGGTGCACAAGAAATGCGGGACTGGGCCTCAAGCTGGTGAGAAATACCTCACAAAACCAAATATACCAGATGGGTTTCACTGGGAGCTGCAGGCATTTAGCACTTCAAAGAATCCTGCCCTAAACATATGTTTGTTACCTCGACACAGGGAGGCATCACTTTAACTTTAGCCTATCGGACATCATCCTGAGAGGTGCGGAGTGACTTCGGGGGTGGATGGTGTTCAGCATCTCCTGGGAGCATGCTGTTAGTACTGTTCTGTGAATTTACTGCCTCTTCTGGGGTTCCTCTCATAACTTTAGGATTTGAGCATAGTTTTTGTTGTGTGAATAACAATACTTTTCTGACTGTATTAAAATGAATATTGTTATGAATAAATGTAATTCTTTACTAATGAGAGGCTTGTTTTTCTGTCAGATACTGATGCCAGGGAGGGCTTCCATCATCGAAATATATGGTAGTTTTGATGCATTTTCAGTAATTAAATCTCTTCTTCAATATTTATATACATTTCCTTCCTTAGGGGAGCAATCCTGAGATAACCAATGGAAATCCTGTTGATCAGAGAGAGAGACAGACAATTATAGAGTATTCCTTTTTTAAAAATCACTGTGCAATCTGTAATTAAAATTGTTGTATTGTAAATACAGTTTTGCACATCTCAGATGAAAATGAACTGTTGGTTGTCAAACTTACAGTGTGTTTAGACATTGCCATCATGAGATAAATGATCAGAGAGTAACAGTATATTTCCCCCTGGATGCAGACTTGCAAGTCCAAATAACACTCATAATTTAATGATGGTGTATATGTGAGCTGGCTATTCCCAGGAATCCAGAAGTGACACGACTCCACTAGGGTACTTTGGGTGCACTTTAAAATGTTGCGTTTGATCTTCTGCAAATCAATTCCCATGGAAATCTTGTTTATTGATCTTTCTATTCTGTCTAATTGATAAAATCACTTTTTCTGCAAACAGTAGGTGGTGATCATGCTTCCTCTGCTTGTCACAAGAATCCCTTTCAAAGCCTGCCCTTCAGATGAACTGAGCCAGTGTTTTCAACTGGTGGGTCACAACCCACTAGGGGAGTTGTGACAGGCAATCATAGGCCTCATGAGGCAGCAAAAAATGTATTACAATCTAAAGCAAAGAAAATCTTGCTCCATTTTCTCCGTGCCCTTATCTTCAAAGTCAACTATTCTCTCTCAACCTCTTGAAACACACACATTATACTGGCTTATCATTGTTATCATCAATGTATTATTTACTCTTACTTGTATAGTAAATGTAAAAGGAAAATTTTAATTGGAGATTACTAACATAAAAAGATTAAGATCCAGTAAGTAGTTGTCCAGTAAGCAGTGGGTTTTCTCACCTTGTAAAATGACATCTCTCAAAAGACTAATTTTCATTATATTAAAATAAAAAAAGAAAAACCTGTGTTAATAGAACAAAAAGGTTACAAAGCCAAAAGTTAGGAAATGCCAGAATTAATGTTGTCCATTTTATAAAACTTTAAAAATTGAAAAAATAAATATTCCATCATGTGAATCTATATTTCCTCCCCCAATGAGTCATCCATGGGGTTGGATCTTTAGAAGAATCCTCTACCACTTGAGCTAATGGAATAACTAATAGTAATAGTAGGCTGTTATTTTCTATGGGAGCTACCTCTAAAGGGGAAACGCATTTTACCAGCAAGGCTATTTGCTAAACAGTAAAGGAATGTTGAGACTCAGGAATAAGGAGTACAGTTACAGGTTCTGGAGGGAAGTGTGCTATAGTGCCTTCTGCCTTTGTTCCCCACCCCAGAAGCTTCTTGTCCCTAGCTCCTCCCCTGTCTCTGCCCCCCACCCTCTCCTGCTATCTACCCCTGTGCCTGCTTATCCCCATTCTGCCCAATGATTCTCCCTCTCCATCCCCTACTTCTGTCCTCCCTGCCCCATCTCTGGGTCCTGACCCTGCCACCGCTCGCCAGCATCTGCCTTAATCCTTGCCTTCTGCTCCTCCCACCATGGCTGCTGCTTTACCACATACCCCACTCCTATCCTCCCCTATCCGTGGCTCCTGCTCTCAGGCGGACAGGTGGTTAGGGCTAGAGGGAGCTCAGCCCCTGCCAAATCTATCTACCAGCTCACCAACTTTTCTCCAATTTTGACTGGACCATCTACATGTGCATGTCCAGCCTGGCAGGTGAAGCCCCATGTCCAACAACACCAGGGCCAGAAAAGGCACAGGACAGGAGGAGGCGTACTTCTGTGCATGGACTTATGCATCATGTGGCACTGTTGCAAACTCCTCTGAATCTGTGAGCAGCAAGAACCAACAGGCCAGAGCTGGGAGCTGAGACCAGCCCGCTGTGGCAGAAGCCACCACTACATGTGAGTGTCAGGCAACCTTATTCTCCAACACCCCCTCCCTGGATCCTTAATAGCACAGCAGCTATTATGTTTCACTCAGCCATTGCAAATAATATTTTCCACACACTGCCTATGCTCCTGCCCCTCTTCTCTCTTGTTGCTGTCACTATCTCCTCCCATCTTCTGCCACCCACTGTTTCTGGTCTTGTCTCCTGCCCCCCATCCCGGGCTGGAGTATGCTCAGTCTCTGTGGTGATGGTGCATGGATCATCCAGTCAGCACATAGGAGTTGTGAGCGCTGGAACATGCTCAGCACAGATGGAATCTTTGAAGAATTTAGCTGCCAAACTCTAACAAATTCTACTGAGCATGAACAAACTAAGATTTTTCAGAGGCTTGTAACTTGGCCAGATTTTCACATGGATGGCAAAAGGCATATCTGACACCAGAGTATCTTCTCCCTTCCAGATATCAAGTCCCTGTTCCAAAGCATGGGAACTCTAGAGCTTCTCAATGAAATAGTTGTAAGAATGTTTTAATATTAGCAAAACAACATATTTTTCCATAAACTCATCCTATGAAATTGATGAACCATTGTAACAAACTTCCCCCCAAAAAATAATTTCTTAGGCAGATATCCAGCACGGAAAAGTTCAGCCTGAATGTTTTACATGGCAAAGTTATAAGCAAATGAAAAGAGGATCATATCATGAAATGTCTTACACAACCTTAATTAAAGGCATCGTCACTGAGCCACCTATGATTAACAAAGAGCCTAGTGCATTCTTATCAACTGTCAGCTTTCAAAAAATATATTTCTTCCAGGAGATTGATCAGTGTAGCAATGGCTGCCCCATGCCATCCTTGTGTGGTGAAAGAATGGCTTAGACTGCAAGTGCAGTTATTTTTCCTTCAATTGAATTCCCTGCTGTGTATCAATCTGCCCATGGGAGTGGAAACCATGTCTCCCTGATACATTACAGGGATGGGATCCTGTGGTGAGAGTCCAGAGATGACCCCATACCTAGACAGCTGCTGAGACAGTCAGTGCAACTACATATTTTATGACCTCTGAGTAGAAATTCCAATATTTTCCTTTGCAATGCTGTATTTTGCCTTATTAACCTTGTGCTTGGTGTGTAATTATATAAAACTTAATATACTTCTGCATTGTCTTTTTTAAAGGGCCCCAGTGTTGACCTGGGGCACTTGTACAAGCCCAGAGGGAACTGAATGCACATCCTAATGTTGCTGTCAATATACATTCATGGAAATGCTCATAAAATACCAGGCAGTGCTGCTAGGTGCCCTCTCTACCTAGTGCTTGGCATAACATTAAATTTAAGACTGACTCCTGTCCATGTGGCCAAACTATTTTATAAGGCCAGGAGTAAAGTTGATGATTGTTCTGATGTGCCTCTCTGTGTGTATAGATAGATAGATAGATAGATAGATAGATAGATAGATAGATAGATAGATAGATAGATAGATATCTTCCTACTGTATTTTCCACTGCATGCATCCAGTGAAGTGGGTTTTAGCCCACGAAAACTTATGGTCAAATAAATTTGTTAGTCTCTAAGGTGCCACAAGTACTCCTGTTCTTTTTGCGGATACAGAGTAACACGGCTGCTACTCTGAAACCTTCTTAAAGCAGTTATTTCTGCAGATATTCTGAACTCATGGCATAGTATTGTTAATTCTGAGGAACCTAGGCGTAAGAGTGCACTCCCTACTGATTTCAGGGCTATCCTTGTTTCCCCTCACTGATGCTGAATTTTATACTGTTGCCATTTCGTTAGCTTATTACTATTTGTACTCTTGAGCTGTTGCTTAGCAGCTCTATCAGTCTGCATTCTCATATTTTTAGCTAATTTTTACTGTATCAGTTATCCTTGTTACTGTTGACTGTGGATGAGGAGGAGAGATGGGGGATTGAGACCTAAGTGGTGATGGTAGGAGCTGAGCTCTCATGGAAAAATCCCAAGAGCCACTTCTGGACACATCAATGAACAAGAGTGATGTCATTGTTGTGGGGTGCTTTGGTCCAGAGAAAGAGTGAGAATGCCTCTATAGCCCAGTGGCTAGGGCACTCCCCTAGAAAGGTCCAGTCCCCATGCTCCAGTGCATATTGAATTATTTATACACAGTTAAACAGCTTCAAAAGGAGGGATTGAGAGAATATCACACCAGAATATACCATAGGCCAGTGACCAGGGTACTCTCCTGAGTAGAGAGGAGGAGACACAAGTTCAAATTCCTTTGCCACATCAGGCAAAGGGGAGAACTGACCCTGTGTCTCCCACATCCTAACCACTGTGCTAAAAGTTAGGGGGGGCATTTCCTCCAGAAATTGTGTGTAGGTTTAGGAGTGCTCTGACGATGCCTACCAGATTGGGCCCCAAAAGCAAGATAGACAGAATGCTTAGCTTGTGAATCCCACTGGGACTTAGGCCTGAGCTAGACACTGAGCTGATGTGCAGTGTCAGGAGTTAGACAGCTCTGTATGTGCACTCAGCTGCTGGTGCCTTTGGGCATCTACAAGGTTAGCTGGCAGCTGAGCAGAGAGTGTATGAATTCCAGTGGTGCCTAATGTTGGACTTTAAGTGCCTTAGTGGCAGGTAGGCACCTAAGTCCTTTTGTGACTCTAGCCCTAAACCAACAACGCCAAATATACATCTTGTTCAACACAGCCTGTGAGATATAGTCCAAAGAGGCACCTTTGCCAGTGCTTTCCCCAATCAAACAACACGTGTGAGATGAATGTTATTACTGTACTGAGTAATATTAGATTCCACATTATTAATGGATATTCATGTTTAAGAGTATGTCTACACTTGGAACTGGGAGTGTGATTCCCCAGCTGGTAAGACATGCTCGCACTAGCTCTCATCTGAGCTAGCGTGCTAAAAATAGTAGCCCGTAACTGCAGTAGCACAAGCAGCAGCTTGGGCTAGCCGCCCAAGTACGTACCAACAGGGTCCAGATGGGTTTGTACTCAGGGAGCTTAGCCACTCCCACTGTTTGCCACTGCCTGTGCTAGCACAGCTACACTACTATTTTTAGCCTGCTAGCTTGATGAGAGCTAGCGCAAGTATGTCTCTTCAAGCTGGGCATCACATCCCCTGCTCCAAATCTAGATATATCCTAAATAAGTTTGGTGCAGTTCAGGTTTGCAGTTCACATAAATAATGGGAGAAGGGTGTCAGCTTGAAACACAATACTCTAGTTTCTTCAAAACAGCAGAAAGCAGATGGCATTTTACAGGCTTTCAAGTCTACTGGAAACAGATCAAGAGAAAACAGAATGAGATGAACACAGCTCAGGACTGGGAGGATATGGCTGCAATAGCCAAGCTATGGCTACGTTTAGGAATACAATAACAATTGCCAGTGTAGGAGAGAGAGTGTGTCAAGAAACCAACTAGCATGCACATGTTGTTAGTGGTCCCCTCTTAGAACTAAATCCTCCTCTGCTTACATAGTCAAGTAATCCCTTTAAGGTTGGTGGAACTACTTGTTTGAGGAAGACAAAGAGGCTCTGGCTCCTAACTGTAAAGAATTGCTAATCAAAATTCTGGAAATTAAATGCAAATTTCTTGAAAACTAAATGGTGTTTGCAATGCTAATCCCTGAATATACACTGTGACATCTCTGAGTGAGAGACCATACAGTATCCCTGCCCTATTGTTTGCTGCCCATTTTAGACCCTAGGAGTCTTTGATGTTTGTAATGAGTACATTTGGACAGTATGAGTCCTACAGAAACCAATGGAGTTACCTTGGTGTAAAACTGGGGTAACATGATGGTGAATCAGGTCCTCAATTATGTCTCCTATGCGATCAGAAGCAACCTTTATCTTCCAGCAGACATACAGTAATTCAGTCTGAATTTTAAGAAAAGTAAATAAAATATTTGAGGAAATGTAATCATAGAATATCAGGGTTGGAAGGGACCTCAGGAGATCATCTAGTCCAACCCCCTGCTCAAAGCAGGACCAATCCCCAGACAGATTTTTGCCCCAGTTCCCTAAATGGCCCCCTCAAAGATTGAACTCACAACCAGGGGTTTAGCAGGCCAATGCTCAAACCACTGAGCTATCCCTCCCCCTAGCTGTCTTTGGGTGCCACTGCACATTTCTCCATGAAGTTTAACAAGTTGTTGGTGTTGGAGGAAAGAACAGGGAAACTGATCCTCTTGCATACACTTTTTAAAAGCAAAAGCAAAAATCATCCCACAAACCTACATGTAGGTTTTTGGGTTGTGGGGTTTTTTGTTTTGTTTGTTTGTGTTTTTTTTTTAATTTCCCAGACTTTAAAATACTCCACAATTTAGTTTCCTGTTGCCCTTTATAGCACAGCACAGTGTGCTTGCTAGAAAATGATGAAGAAAGCAGACCTCTAAGAGACCAGTGTATTGTCAAATTAAAGATTCTGCATGAGAGTAAAAAATATGCTTACTATAATGAGATCTTAAATACCCTGAGACTTTCCACCAGGTTTAGCAAGCTAGGAAGCGAATTTGTCAAGACCACTAGAGTTACATTTTCAAAAGATTCCCATGCCCCTTGGGATCAAGACTGCTAGTTTTTTACAAGTTCAAAAGTCCCCCTGAGATGTCTCAATATCATCATAAAGAAAGGAAAAGCCACAAATGAGGGAGAAAAGAAAAAAAACTACTTTGCAAGTGAAACACTTTCCAAAGGAAAATATGTAGTTCCACTCTCCGTTGATATTAACCAATATTTCATTCTCTGGTGAATTGTTCAGTGCAGCTGTAATTAGAACACATCCATAAAACTATATAAGAGCTGGCAAGATACAACTGTATAACACTGATAAGAAATCTCATTCTGGATGAGAGAGAACATCAACATTAAAGAGACATGAGCAATGGAGATGTTCTTGTTAGGATTAGAAATGGGCCTAATCCAAATGCTCTTGAAATCTGGAGTGTTAAAAATCCAGAACTGATTCCATCTCTAGGTAAAATAATTATATAAGTTTGGTTAATATCATTCTATTTTATATTCAAATAATGTGCTTTATTTGATAGACATGATAAACAAGGCACAAACCTCTGCCCAAATAGGGTGACCAGATGTCCCAATTTTATAAGGACCGTCCCAATTTTGGGGTCTTTTTCTTATATATGCTCCTATTACCCCCCACCTCCGTCTCGATTTTTCATATTTGCTGTCTGGTAACCCTATGCCTAAATCATTTCAGTGGTATACAAAATTATGAATAGTATGGGGAAGGTCCATCAGGTGCTCCTATTTATCTTCTCATAATACAAGAAACAAGAAGACAGTCAGTGAAAGCTCTCAGACTTCAGGGCATAAGCCAAATACTCATTGAGGAGAAAAGGAAGAAACTTCACTTCTGAGCAAATTATTCTAAAACTGTCTATGACAACATTTCTTACATCGTCACCTGAAGCATCTGGTAGTGGCCACTATCAGAGACAAGATACTGGACTACTAGACAGACTACTTGGTCTGATTTGTTTTGGTAATTCCGGTGTTTCTGTATCACTTGGAAATGAGGCCTGTCATGGTTATAGAGGGGAGGAAGCATGTTTCTCTCCTGATCAGTGTTCCTAATGTGACCCACTTCTCCTGACTGACTGTTCTTCCTCTCTCAATCAGAAAGTAGCAAGAGGGAGCTGAGACAAAGGGTAAGGGAGAACTGGAATGCCAACAGAGCAACTCCCTGCTGGAAGGCGGGCAAGAGTGGGGATGTGGGGGAAACATGAGACTGTGAAACCACAGAGGGGCAGATAATGGGAGGGAGGGCCCATTTTTCCACTAGAGAGGGAGGTAAAGGTAATGAGGAGGGAAATTAAAATGAGTATTATATCAATGATAATACTTTGATTTTTTTATAGTGCCTTCCATTTAGCTCTCAAAACCTCAGTACATGTAATCTGAAACAGCCCTGAGAGGCAGGTATTCTCTCTCCATTTTAAGTTGGAGAAACTGAGGCACAGCAATTAAGTGACTGGCCCAAAGTTACATAGGAAATCTGTGGCAGAAACAGGTATAGAGCCTACATCTCCTCACTCATAACCACAAAGCTCAATATAGAATGCTCAGAACAAGCAGAATTGTCCCCAGTGTTCTAACAGTTAAGGATTGCCACATTCAAGTGCCTAGAGGTGAGTGTGTAAATACTACACCTGTTAAATATGAAGCTAGAACTCAATGACTCAACCCAAGTCACTGAAATATATTTTAAAAGGTTAAATGGGCTCATAGTAGCTTTGTCACAGCGGAAGGATGTAACCATCTAACAAAACTAATTCTCTCTGTCATTGCACAAAACTCAACTGAAAAAGAATGTCTCTTTAAAATTCCACTTTAATTTTAAATGCAAATCCCTGTAAGAAATGTATATTGCTCCAGCTGTCATGCAATTAATCCAGCCTATATCACATAAAACACTTTTACAACTTGAGGAATATGGACGAGGCTGGGTATGGAGGGGAAGAATTGTGGAACAAATTCTGCTCTGGTAGACCAGAATAACTTTCCTGAAATCAGTGGGGTTGCACTGGTGTAACTGAAAGAAAAATATGGCCCAACTCTCTCCAGGATATTCTCTATTTCTTACAAAATGAGAAGATATCTGAGTAGATTGTGGAAAATTACTAAAGAAAAACAAAACTCCCACTGGTTATCCTTGTCATTGTCAAACTGTAGATTATTAGTCTGCTTGCTCCTTGTCTTCCATTTTCTCTCACCCCACAATTTCAAATTGGGATCTAGGTATTCAGCAAAAAGCTGCCGATGCCACTACATGCTTATTTTGCTTAGGCTGAAAGATCAGCTATATTATCTGCAAGGAAGCTGCTTGTCAAATATCCTGATCTGTAACTCTAACCAGCAAGAGTCCTGTAGAGATTGATGGGAAGTGCTTCCTATGGCGATTCTGAGCTTTTGCAGAGGATAAACCTAGTTTGGGAAATAGATTTGAAATGACTGATTTACTCAGATTTCCATGTTTGTGGGTTTGCCACTGCTATAATTTGAACCTCTTGTCATATCTCATCTGGCCACATTTTGCACATTTTATAAGTATGGTTGTGAAAGCATTCATCTTTTGTAATTTAGCACCACCACATGGCTTACTGTGTTTAAAACTCCCTTAAAACCACACAGAGTGAAACAATTTTGCAACGTTGCTCATGCACAAATATTAAGTAAATACTTGAAAGTACTTCCCACTTGGAGCAGATGCAAGATCAGATAACTCATTCTTGAAAAATGAAAATTAGATTTCTCTAATTAGATTGCTCTCTCTCTCTCTTAAAGTTCTAAGATTCCAATTACCCTTTTTTTAAAAAAATCTGAAAACTAACACTATTTCATACATAAATATACCAGCCAAAATATTCATATTCTTACACCTAGAACAATTGATTCTCTGCTTCTTTGCATATTTCCCAGCAATCATTTTCAATGAGGACTAATACTGTAGTTAATACCAACACTATTAAAAAAAACATTTTCAAAGATACATAACACATGCATTCTACAGTACTAGGGAATTGGCTGAGCAATAGCCTAAGCCTAGGGAAAAGGAAAGGTGGCCTTGCAGCTGACGGTGTGGGGATCTGCATTTTATTATCAGCTTTGCCATATAGTGGCGGAATAACATACAGGCCCATGAGGCCTGTGCCCATGGGCCCTAGCCATTTTGGGGACCCGAGGAGTGCCGGAACCTGTGTTGAAGAGAGGAAGGCCACCAGCACTGGAACTGGGACCCTACCCCTGCTCCTCCTCTTCCCCCCAAGACCCCACCCCTTGGCCAGGCTAGAAGACAGAGCCAGGCCGAGGTAAGAGCGACCAAAGGACCATGGGCAGCTCTGGGGAGCCCCAGATCCTCCACCTTCCCTGGGTGGAGGGTCAGAGTGCCTGAGAGCAACCCCCGGCCTGTGTTCCTACTGCCTAGGGCATGTGGAAGATCCTGGGGGACTCGGGGCGGCTCTTGGGGGACTCAGGGTGGGAAGAGGAGAAGCAGGAGCAGGGGCCTGTGTTGAGGGGGGCTAAGGCCCACCTCAGTCCCCCGCCACTGAGAAGAGGCTGGTGTCGCTAGCATGGACTGCGCTTTGCGACAGAGGAGCTGATTCCCCCACCACAAAACGCAGCCCCTGCCGCCGTTGCTCCACACCTGCCCAAGGCTTTGCCCCTGTTAAAAAGTGGATGGGCATAGCCCCCTGATTTTTAAAAGTGGGGAGACCATGGTCTCCCCCCTGGTTCTGAAGCCCCTGGTCCTCTGGAGTGTGGGGGGCTCAAATGTTCTTTGTGCCAAGGGCCCCAATAAATCTTAATCTGCCTCTGGTGCCATAGACCTCCTGCATGACCTTGAGAAAAATCACTTCATTTTTTAGTACCTCCATTCCCTATGTGTAAGTTGAGGCTACTTGCCTACATTATAGGTAGGGCCCTACCAAATTCACAGCCATGAAAAACGCATCATGGACTGTGAAATCTGGTCTTCCCCTGTGAAATCTGGTCTTTTGTGTGCTTTTACCCTATACTATACAGATTTCACAGGGGAGACCAGTTTTTTTTCAAATTGGGGGTCCTGACCCAAAGTTGCAGGGGGGTTGCAAGGTTATTTTAGGGGGGTCACAGTATTGCCACCCTTACTTCGGCGCTGCCTTCAGAGCTGGGCAGCCAGAGAATGGCTCTGAAGGCAGCGCAGACGGGTGACAATACCATACCATGGCACCCTTACGTCTGCGCAGCTGCTGGCGGCAGCTCTGCCATCGGAGCTGGGCTCCTGGCTCCAGCTGCCCAGTTCTGAAGGCAGCACTGTCACCAGCAGCAGCACAGAAGTAAGGGTAGTACAACAACCCTCCCTACAACAACCTTGCAACGCTCCCTGCCCCCAACTCCTTTTGGTGTCAGGACCGCTACAATTACAACACCATGAAATTTCAGATTTAAATAGATGAAATCATGAAATTTACGATTTACAAAATCCTATGACTGTGAAATTGACCAAAATGGACCCTGAATTTCATAGGGCCCTAATTATAAAGGTGTTGCAAAGATCAATTTGCTAATGATTGTAAGTGTTGGGGGCCAAATAAGTTAATAGATAATGGTTAGGGTTAATTTTTCAGTACTTGTTCTGAATATTTTATCAAACAAGATATATATAGAGTTTGAACAATAATGTAACATGAGTACCATGTATATAGCATGAATGGGTTAAATTATTATGACAGACAGTTCACTTAATCATGATCATTCAGTACTTTTCCATATGCTACAGCTTGAATCTTTACATTACACCTAGTGTTGCTCTCCTTTGGTACAGTCTACCCAGATGGGCATGAAATGAGACGTTTTCTCTGTGCTCCAGTAGTTTGTGGCTCAAACCCTCTCCTGTTTAACCCTTTAATGGGGTTGCAAGTTATCTGAGGATAACTGACTTATACTCTCTGAGGTAATATGCCTCCAAGAGATGTTTTGAAAGGCTACACCCTTAAGCATGATGCAGTTGTAGGTTTAATGCATGTAAGCTGGTTGAAGTCTTTAAAAGTTGTTAGCTATCACGCATGAGCTATTTCAATTTTTAAAAATATATTTTTCCTAGTGTGGACAAATCTTAAAATATTAACCTTGGGGATTTGACTATTTCAGGCCTCTGGAGAGGACCTATTAAGGAGTTTTCACCATTCTGCTGTAGCTTATAAACTTATTTACTCCCCTCTAACTGTCCATTAGAAGAATGGTTCCTCCAACACATGCAGAAACTGTTCTCTGAGTTAATTAAAAAGTCCATCCTTTAGCTGTATTCTTGTGTATTATGTTTCATTCTCTTCTCATAAAACAAAATTTAAAAAAAGAAGGGACAAGGTGAGAACCAGAGTTTTGGGAGAGTTATACCAGGAAAATACTAGTATAATGCTCACATCTGAGCATTTACAGAACAGGTTTGCTTTAGGGGAAGAATAGTACCAAGGCTATATACTATTTCAGAGCTGTCTCAGTAGAATATTTCAAAAGTCATCTCAAGGTGCAGTATACATGCAAATGGCAGAGTCAATGTTCCATGTAGTCTCTAAAGTTTATTCCCTATTATTAAAATCATACCCAAGATTATTTTTATCAGTCTCAGATGATAGGTTGAGAGGCTGAATTGAGGATCCAGTCCTGCAAGATGCTGAGCTCGCTCAAAACCCTTTGAAGTCGAGCTGAAGGAGTTAAGTGCTCAACACTTCAGACCATTGAGCCCCAAATGGCAGATTTTTTGTGACAATCAACAGTCAAATGTTTTAGGCATCATTAGCAGAATGGCAAGGGAGATTAAACTGAAGATGATGCCATTTAAAGTATTCCCTCGCATTTAAGGAACGCCACCTCATCTACTATCAGAGCCTTTTAAATGAGTTTGCCTTTGCTGCAGTACCTGTGACAAAACCAATTCATTGCAATGGAGAAGTCTTTTGCTGTGGCCACTGAGACAAAGCAATAATTTTAAGAGGCTCTAGGGTTATTTAAGTGTAGGTTAAAAACTTATCTGCCAGACAGAAAGTCAGGTGCTCACACAGGTATAATTTAACCATATCACAAGGTTAAAAGATTCTGTTTGGAGGATAGCACATAGGAGCATAATTTGCCACCTTTGTTGCATTTATTCCTGTTTCATCATCAGAAGAGTTGAAGTCAATGGGGGTAATCACATGAGTAAGACCAGCAAGACTTGAACCAAATACACCACAAAAAGCAAAGATCAGAAGAACATAAAACAGACTAGAGCTTTGAACATGCAATTGGACCCATACGAGTGGAACCCTGTTCCCCAATGGAGCCCTAATAAAACCAATGTGGTTCCATGCAAGTGCCAGGGTCTGTCCATATGGATATGATTGCTGGATCAGGACCTTGCATTTTATATTCAAGTTCTTTGGGAGAGAAACAACAGAGGGTCCTGTGGCACCTTTGAGACTAACAGAAGTATTGGGAGCATAAGCTTTCGTGGGTAAGAACCTCACTTCTTCAGATGTCTTGCATCTGAAGAAGTGAGGTTCTTACCCACGAAAGCTTATGCTCCCAATACTTCTGTTAGTCTCAAAGGTGCCACAGGACCCTCTGTTGCTTTTTACAGATTCAGACTAACACGGCTCCCCCTCTGATACTTGGGAGAGAAGTTTCTCTTATAAAAGACCTTAATAAATAAAATTTTATCTTTTATAATTTACTTAGCATGCTAAGTGGGCACAGGAGGTCATGTTCGCAATTTCCAAGTACCCATCTTTTATTATTTGGAGAGTCACTCTTTTCTGTCTGTTCCTGATGGAGCAGAAACAAGACACACCCTATTTTTTATTTCACCCTGTTATATTTCCCAAGTGACTTAAACTGAATTCTGCTATCTTTACTCATTCCAGCACCATGATTTACATGAATAAGGAGGGTTTATTTGGCCTCTTGTTTGCAGTGTAATTATTTTTAAAGTTTTGTTTTGTTTTGTTTCTCCTTGTAGTATATTTTTGTGTATATGTATTTGTCTGTGTTGAGACAACTTGGGAGATGCAGAGTGGTCTAGTAGAAAGGGCACTTATTTGGGAGTCAGGACACTTGTTTCTATTTCCTAGCTCTACTGCTGAACTGCTGTATTACCTTGGACATGTCACTTCACCTCCCCCCTCACCTTTTGGCTGCTTTGTCTATTTAGAATGTAAGATCTTCAGCTCAGATTTTTAAAGGTATTTAGGTGTTGCTGTGCTCAGCGTTGCAATGTCTAACTGATTTAGGAGCATACATCTCATTTTCAAAAGGCATTTAGGCTTAAGAGCCAAAATCCCATTGACAGTCCATGGGATTTTGGCTCCTGAATGCCTAAATCCCTTTTGAAAATGAGAAATAAGCCCCCAAATCAGTTAGGTATTGCAACACTGAGCACAGCAATGCCTAAATACCTTTAAAAATGTGGGACTTTGGGTCAGGGAATGTCTCTTAATAAAGGGCTGTACAGTGCTGTACCTGTGGCTAAGGCCTCTAGCTGTTACTGTAACGTAAAATAATAATAATAATATTATTATTATTAAAGAAGAAATTACAGGAAAAATCAAATGAGTTTTGTAATGGGATACACTACAAATGGACTACTGAATTGTCTAATATCTTGAAGCCCCTATTACCTTCCTTTCTCAGACCTGAGACTCCCCTTCTCCCCCCAAGGCACTCACAGACCCACGTCCCTCTTCAGATTATCTAGGATGACCAGAAAAGATCTAGGATGACCAGAAAAGATTTTAGGTGCTTCAGTACTTCATAAGATCAACCCTTAGGCAGAAGTCCATCTACTTCTAAAAAGACGAAAGAGGCCCATCGAAAACAATGCTGGAATGCACATCTTTGGATAACTCCTTCAAGACCATACCTGCTATTCTGTTCTAGAAAACTCACCTTTGCTTCTTATTTTCTCCTTGTGCCAAAGATTTAAGTGTGTATATATGCAGAGTTTTCCACTTTGATAGAACAGTGATGTAATCAGTTGGTCACTTATATTCAATATCCATTCCTGAGGCTTTTACTGTTACCTATTAATAGGTTACTTGTTTGGAAGCTACAAGGATTGATGTACCTTCACAAAGAAAACAGTGATGCCTGCTCAAGGCTAGTGTGCCTGGCCAATGTTTTTCAGAGGAGACTACGGGTATGTCTACACTATGAAATTAGGTCAAATTTATAGAAGTCGATTTTTTAGGAAGCGATTTTATACAGTCAATTCTGTGTGTGTCCCCACTAAGCTCATTAAGTCTGCGGAGTGCATCCACAGTACCGTGGCTAGCGTCGACTTCCGGAGCGTTGCACTGTGGGTAGCTATCCCACAGTTCCCACAGTCTCTGCCGCCCATTGGAATTTTGCGTTGAGCTCGCAATGCCTGATGGGGCAAAAACATTGTTGCAGATGGTTTTAAGTAGATGTCGTCAGTCGCCCCTCCCTCCATGAAAGCAATGGCAGACAATCGTTTCGCACCTTTTTTCCTTGTGGGCACCATATTGCTTTCCGCCAACGGTGCAGTAGGACTGCTAACCGTCATCATCGAACGACTGCTTCCACTGCCACTCTGCTCTCCTGCTCTGGCCGCAGATGGAGCAATAAGTTGGAAAAACTGACATTCCAACCACCACTTCCTGCTGCCACTCTGCTCTCCTGTCTTGATTGATAGCGAATTTCTCCATGTTGGCTGTCATGGGCTCCTGCTTCTGCTGCAACTCCACTCTCCTGAATCCACCGCGCAGGTCCTCTCATTGTTCTCTATAAATATCTATTCTTGTGGCATCTCTCTATAAATATCTATTCCGTCATCCACTGCTTCCGCTGCAAATTTGCTCTCCTGCAGACGCCATACCACGACAAACATGGAGCCTACTCAGATCACCGTGGCAGTTATCACCGTTGTAAACACCTCGCGCATTATCCTGCAGTATATGCAAAACCAGAACCTGAAAAAGCAGGCAAGGAGGCGATGGCAGCGCAGTGACGAGAGTGAGGAGGACATGGTCACAGACTTCTCTCAAAGCATGGGCCCTGGCAACGTGGACATCATGGTGGTAATGGGGCAGGTTCATGTCATGGAACGCGATTCTGGGCCTTGGAAACAAGCACAGATTGGTGGGCCTGCATAGTGTTGCTGGTCTGGGATGAATCCCAGTGGCTGCAAAACTTTTGCATGCGTAAGGGCACTTTCATGGAACTTTGTGACTTGCTTTCCCCTGCCCTGAAGCGCAAGAATACCAAGATGAGAGCAGCACTCACAGTTCACAAGCGAGTGGCAATAGCCCTCTGGAAGCTTGCAACGCCAGACAGCTACCAGTCAGTCAGGAATCAATTTGGAGTGGGCAAATCTACTGTGGGGGCTGCTGTGATCCAAGTAGCCAACGCAATCACTGAGCTGCTGCTATCAAGGGTAGTGACTCTGGGAAATGTGCAGGTCATAGTGGATGGCTTTGCTGCAATGGGATTCCCTAACTGTGGTGGGGCAATAGACGGAACACATATCCCTATCTTGGGACCGGAGCACCAAGGCAGCCAGTACATAAACTGAAAGGGGTACTTTTCAATGGTGCTGCAAGCACTGGTGGATCACAAGGGACATTTCACCAACATTAACGTGGGATGGCCAAGAAAGGTACATGACGCTTGTATCTTCAGGAACTCTGGTCTGTCTGAATGGCTGCAGCAAGGGACTTACTTCCCAGACCAGAAAATAACCATTGGAAATGTTGAAATGCCTATAGTTATCCTTGGGGACCCAGCCTACCCCTTAATGCCATGGCTTATGAAGCCGTACACAGGCACTCTGGACAGTAGTCAGGAGCTGTTCAACTATAGGCTGAGCAAGTGCAAAATGGTGGTAGAATGTACATTTGGACATTTAAAAGTGCATTGGCGCAGTTTACTGACTTGGTTAGACCTCAGCAAAACCAATATTCCCATAGTTATTACTGCTTGCTGTGTACTCCACAATATCTGTGAGAGTAAGGGGGAGACGTTTATGGCGGGGTGGGAGGTTGAGGCAAATCGCCTGGCCGCTGATTATGCGCAGCCAGATACCAGGGCAATTAGAAGAGCACAGCAGGGCGTGCTGTGCATCAGAGAAGCCTTGAAAACTAGTTTCATGACTGGCCAGGCTATGGTGTGAAAGTTCTGTTTGTTTCTCCTTGATGAAAACCCACCCCCCCTTGATTCATTCTACTTCCCTGTAAAACAACCGCCCTCCCCTCCCCCCTTTATTGCCTCTGCAAGCAGTGATCAAAGTCACTGTTGTTTCAAATTCATGCATTCTTTATTAATTCGTCACACAAATAGAGGAATAACTGCCAAGGTAGCCCGGGAGAGGTGGGGGAGGAGGGAAGCACAAGGTGAGGTCGGGGAGGAGGGGAGGACAAGGCCACACTGCACTTATTGAATGCCAGCCTTCTGTTGCTTGGTCAGTCCTCTGGGATGGACTGGTTGGGTGCCCGGAGCCCCCCTCCTCGTGTTCTTGGGCATCTGGGTGAGGAGGCTATGAAAGTTGGGGAGGAGGGCAGTCAGTTACACAGGGGCTGAAGCGGCAGTCTGTGCTCCTGCTGCCTTTCCTGCAGCTCAACCATATGCCAGAGCATATCAGTTTGATCCTCCAGTAGCCTCAGCATTGCCTCCTGCCTTCTCTCATCATGCTGCTGCCACCTCTCCTCTTGCTCCAGCCATCTATCCTCTTGCATGTCCCTCCTGTCCTCATGTTCATTTTGTGCTTTCCTGGACTCTGACATTGTCTGCCGCCACACATTTTGCTGGGCTCTTTCAGTGCGGGAGGACTGCATGAGCTCAGAGAACATGTCATCATGAGTGCATTTTTTTTTGCCTTCTTATCTGTGCTAGCCTCTGGGACGGAGATGATAGGGGGAGCGTTGAAACATTTGCAAGCTGCGGTAGGAAAAAAAACGGGAGAGTAGTATTTACAAAGACACATTTTAGCGTACACGGTAACATTTTGCCTCATATTGAGGGCCTGCCAGTATGGTGTGAGCGATCAGACATGCAGGGCCAGGCAACAGAATTTGGCTTGCAGGCAGCCATGGTAAGCCACAGTCTTTTGGCTTCTTTAAGTCTTCAGGGCAAATTAATCATTAAACACGCTTGCTTTTAAACCATGTATTATATTTGCAAAGGTACACTCAGAAGAGGTCCCTTCTCTGCATTCAAGGTCCAGGAGCCTGCCTTGGGAGAGTTGGGAGGGTATTGGCTCCAGGGTGATAAACAGTTCCTGGATGTCGGGGAGAATGGTTTCTCCGCTTGCTTCCTGTGCGCTATCATCATCCTCGTCCCCAAAATCCTCATCCCTGTTGTGTGAGACTCCCCCCTTGCAGGAGTCCACGAACAGGGGTGAGGTAGTGGTGGGGGCACCCCCTAGAATTGCATGCAGCTCATCATAGAAGCGGCATGTCTGGGGCTCTGACCCGGAGCGGCCGTTTGCCTCCTTGGTTTTTTGGTAGGCTTGCCTCAGCTCCTTAATTTTCACATGGCACTGCTGCGGGTCCCTGTTATAGCCTCTGTCCTTCATGCTCTTGGAGATTTTTTTCAAATATTTTGGCATTTTGTCTTTTGGAACGGAGTTCAGATAGCACGGATTCATCTCCCCATACAGCGATCAGATCCCGTACCTCCCGTTCGGTCCATGCAGGAGCTCTTTTGCAATTCTGTGACTCCATGGCCACCTCTGCTGATGAGATCTGCACGGTCACCTGTGCTGATCAGCTTGCCACGCTGGCCAAACAGGAAATGAAATTCAAAAGTACCTGGGGCTTTTCCTATGTACCTGGCCAGTGCCTCTCAGTTGAAAGTGCTGTCCAGAGCGGTCACAATGGAGCACTCTGGGATAGCTCCTGGAGGCCAATACCATCAAATTGCATCCACACTACCCCAAATTCAACCGGGCGATGTCAATTTCAGCCCTAATCCCCTCATTGGGGAGGAGTACAGAAATCGATTTTAAGCGCCCTTTAAGTTGACAAAAATGGCATTGTCTTGTGGTGTAGGGTTAAATCGATCTAAGGCTGCTAAATTTGACCTAAACTCTTAGCGTAAACCAGGGCTAGTAGTTTGGGGTGTTTCTGTTCTTGGATGTTCAACTGGAAACACTTTAAAGTGGCTTGATTTTCACAGAGTAGGTGATCTAACACTTTCTAAAAAAAATGTGCCTGGAGACTCCAACTGTAGAAGATCAAACCCTGGACATTTCCATGCACCACTTCATTGCCAGTCATTGATTAAGCTTGCCACCCTATAACGGTCTGGAGGTAAACTGAAACCTACCTGTGTAGGGCTACCTGTTGAGATTTGCAGTGGGGGAGGAGCTGAAGTATAGCACCTACGCAATAGCTTCAGCATGTGTTCTGCCTGCAGTAGGTCAGATGTGACTACTACAACGTTTTTTTAAAATGTGTAGCAAATGCTCTCTCCATTGCTGGCTTCTCAGCACTGATTGGGGCAGAGGCTAGCCACACCCCCATTCCACAGGTCATACCCTATTTGGGGTGTTAAGGAATCATGCTATCCAGACCCAAATGCTTGTGTTCAGGGACCTCCAGCCCCATTCCACCTGATCATAGGTGCCTGGGGAAAAGTGTCTCTGCATCCTTTCCTCTGTTCCCTGCTCCTCCCCCGTTTCTCCTACTCCCCTCCCCCAGCTTTCACATACAAGGACAGCAAAATCTAGGCTTCCAACTTTTGTTTGGTTGACATTAAGTCAAATGAGCCTAGTAGATACCCATATTCTAACTCTCTTGTGATCTTGACAAAGCCATCAATAAATTGTAATTAACCATTTAAACCCATTTTAGGATGAGAGACAAAGACCTAGATGTAGATGCTGGTTCCAGGCACCTGAATGCTATACCTATGGCTCTACACAGTGACTGAGAAATTTGAGGCTATCACAAGCAGTGCCTTCTAAGATATCACTCCTGGGGAGCCCATGAGCAGCAGTGACAGTGGGGGGTTGAGATCCCATCAACACAAAAAATGATAGGTAAGATGATAACTGGACTTTCCAGCACTACACAAGAGGGTCAAGTTCAGGTTTAAGTTCATTTCAAGGAAGAGGAGAAAGTTCTAGGAAGATTATTTTAACTAACCTGGTTCACTCATCCCTACTAAATAATGGTGTTATAAATAAAACTCTAATCCATTGCTGAAACTATTCTCTCTCTACAAAAGTCTCAGAGTGAGACTGACCTAAAAAACCTCTGATTTGTCTTTCAGATCATTTATCAAAAGACATTTTTAATGCTTTAACAAACTAGTAAAGATTGCTGAGTTTTATCCAATCATGAAACTAAGTTGAGTAATAAGGTGCCAGTACCGTATATAATCCTTCCAAAAAAGCTTTTAAAGTTAATAGCAGCTGAATATAGAGTGAGGAAATGAAAGTTCCAAAATTAAACCTGGGGCCAATCCGGTATTAACTCAGTGGAACCAGATGTACCTCTTCTACCTGTATATTATGCATTGGCTGGATAATGATTTTCTTATTGCAGTCAACATATGTACACCAAAGTCCATTCTCAGTAAGCTATGCAAATAAGGAAGCATGATTCTTTCTGCTTAAGATTTCCATAGAAGTACATAAGCATACTTTACAAGAAGAAATGATTAAACTCAAGTAGCACTCAGAATTAATTTTGTGAATATCTGGGAAATATTTGCCTTTTATATTTTAAATTATAAGAAACCTGATGTAGGGAAAGGTTTGAAGCTTTGAAAAGAGAATATTGGTCTCCACAGAAACAAATACTCAGACACATTAGTATTTAGCACTGTTCTGTCATCCAACAATCATCATCATTATTCACCATCAATTAACTGAAGTGGATTTTGATTCTTCAATGATTATTCTTATCACTTCTAGGAGAGGATACTGTGCATCAACTAAAAGGTTAATACTTTGCTTTTCTATAGCACTTTCCATTCAAGGGTCTCAAAGCACTTTACAAGCATTAATTAATTAATTCACAATTAATTAACTTCACAATAATTAAGTACAACTTGTGAAGTTGGTACTTACAACCTCAACTTTATGCCTCATCCACAGGACAGAAAAAACATCACAGCCCTCTGAGGAATACGTAAGGGCATTGGTCCAGTTCTGACTCAAAGGAAAGAATCACCAACATCAGTAGTATAAGGGCCCTACCGTCAATCAAACCCTAACCCCGCCCCTTGACCCCTAGCCCCTTGACCCCTCCCACCTGTCACCGGAAGTCCCACCCCATGGGGGTATTATTTCCGGGGTCAAGGTGCCACCTGACCGGAAGCAAGGTGTGTCATGTGACCCCTCTAATAACTCCTCCCACCACCCTCTACCAATCAGGAGGGGTTTCGTCCCAATAGGACCGCCCCGAGAGGAGATTTTAACCAACCAGGGTGACTTCTGGGGCGAGGGTGACCCCTCCAAAAGTGGGTCGTGTGACCCCACTAAGAACTCCTCCCAAGGCCCTTCGCCAATCAGAGTGCAGCACCATTACCCCATAAGTCCCAGCGCCAGACAGAGGAGGCGGCCATCTCTTACCAAGGACACGTGTTTTTGAAATCGCAGAAAGGCTGCTGAGAGGAAACATGGACTCCTTTCACCACCCCCGTGAGAACTTCGGACTTTGTTTTAGCCCTGAGCACCTTTGGACTTGGGTGGAGAAAGCGCTATATCAGCGACAGTTCCGAGGAGGACCCAATAAGTTTAACAGCTGGCTAGAAGCTTCTCAACTCTGCGACATCTAGACACGAACAAAAAAGATTCCTTCTGCAAAGACAGAGAGAGAGAGAGAGAGAGAGAAATGAGCGACGGCGGGTTTTACATTACTTTGCCCAGCAATGCCAGCTCTGTAGTTTTTCCCCAAAACACCATCTCGAACTTTACAATATGGCTAATTAAGCCCTTGGATCTCCCGGGTGCCTGGGAGGTGGGGTTAGTGGAAATACAATACCCACACATCTGGAATACTATCAACGAAGATACCCCTTTCGAAATCACCTTTGGAGCATGTGGAATTTCATCCTACGATGAGGTTATTACTCGACCATACCTGAATTACTGGAGCATATGAACAGCAACGTGGCTCGTCATCCCAGACCGCCTGAGGTGGTCATGAACTACGACACTGTGGGTAGAAAAGTGAGACTTAAATCTACCGATTTTATGTATGTATTTTCTACTGGCGGGGAGCTAGCTAACATTCTGGGTTTGAGCCCCAAGCGCAACATTCAAAAATTTCCCTTCTCGGCAGACATCACAGGAGGTTTTAACTCCTTGTATCTATACACAGATATCGTAGAACACCAGTTTGTGGGGGACTTTTCTGTTCCCCTGTTACGCTGCGTCCCTGTCCGAGGAAGGAACAACGAGTTTGTTACCATTACCTACGATAAACCTCATTACGTCCCTGTCAGTAAACACCACATCGACACCATCACCATTGAAATAAAGACAGATCAGAACAGATATGTCTCATTTCGCTTCGGCAAGGTGATCGTCAAGCTGCATCTGCGGCCATGGAGAGAGCAAGGTTTCTAAAAAAGCAAAACCCTATTATGGCGATCCCAAAAAATTATGGCGACCCCACCATCTACAGGAACTATTACTAAGCCCAGGCTGGATACGCCCTTCCTGGATATCATGGGGCCCCTGTGATGTACGGGGAGGGTGTGGGTGGAATATTTTGTAGCCTCTTTCAAAAAGCCATACTGCTTTTGAGGAGGGGGCTAGAGATTATTAAACCTCACGTAAAAACCGCCGCTCAAAACATAGCTAAAGATGTGGTAGGTCATGTCTCCCGTGCTGTTCTGGAGAAGGTGGGGAATACAGCTTCACAGGAAGGATCGGGGCTGATGTACATTAAAAGGAAGAAGAGAAAGAGAAATACGTCATACCTGTGACGCACAGTTCCTCCGAAACCCTTTAAAAGAAGGGCTTTGACACGCAGGGCCGGCCATAAGCGAAAGTCCAAGAGGAAGCCTAGGCAAAAGAGGAGACGCGCTCTGCCTGGTAAGAGACATATTTTAATCAACATGGCTTTTGTTCACTGTGGGTCTGAAGAGTGCACCAAATCCAAACTAGACTTGTTTCAAATAGCCCCTACGCAGACCAGCATCGAGAAAAGCATCTACATCGAGGTGCCGCCTCTATCGGCCATTACGGAGTCTGCCCCCATTGACTTTTTTATAGCAGGGAATGGCATAGATTATATGGGTTTAAACAACACGCTGCTGTACCTGTGTTGCAAGATTGTAAAAGGAGACGGAACTGAACTCGCCATGGATGCTGAAGTGGAGGGAGACGGAACTGAACTCGCCATGGATGCTGAAGTGGGCCCGGTGAATTACCCCGTGGCCTCTATTTTCAGTCAGTTGGATGTCACACTGGGAAACCGCCTCATAAGCCAAAGCAACAACTGTTACCCTTACAGGGCCTTTATAGAATCGGTGCTCAATTACAGCTACGACACCCTTGCCATGCTATTTTCCGCTGGCCTGTTTTACAAAGACACTGCTGGACAACGTGAAGAAACAGAGTTGGATGGAGGGAATCTAGCATTTGTGAGGCATGCAAAGCTGACGGACAAGAGCAGAATGGTAGAGCTGCTGGGCCATTTACACAGTGACCTGTTTTTTCAAGAAAAACTTTTGTTAAACGGAGTGGATGTGAAAATTAAACTGACGCGCAGTAAAGACGCTTTCTGTTTAATGGGCAGGGCGGCTGAAGGCTTTAAACTGCGCACTCTATCAGCGTCCCTTTTTGTGAAGAAAGTACGGGTGGCCCCGGGAGTCCATCTGGGGCACGCAGAGGCCCTGCTTACCGCTAATGCTAAATACCACGTGGACCGTGTGGGAATGAAAGTGTTTAGCATCCCTGCGGGCAGCAGGGTCAGTAACCGGAAGAACCTGTTCTTGGGACAGTTACCCAAAATGCTTGTCCTAGGGTTTGTGGATAACGATGCCTTTAGCGGAAGTTACGCTAAAAATCCCTTTCATTTTAAATATTACGATATTAATTTTGTGCAACTGGGTGAACACTGGCTCGCCTTGTATCTGGTGGAGCGTAACCATGGAGAGTTTTTTGACTCATATGGGCACCCCCCGAACAGTGTGTTGTTTCCTAAAAGCATTATGAAATTTTTAAACAAAAATGCCACAGACATGGTGTTTCACAATAGACAATTACAAGACCCCCATTCCGTCGCCTGCAGATATCACTGCATGTTTTTCTTACATAATCGTAGCAAGGGTTTATCTTTTGACTGGATTTTAAAATTGTATTCTAACGACTTAGTGCAAAATGACCAGATGGTGATGAATTTTGTAAAAAATAAATTTAAATTCATGGGCATGCCTAGCCTTGCTCAAACCATGTTTCAACAAGCCCAGACATGTGTATCTTGCAATGATTTTCATAGCCATGTTACCCAATAAAGCACCCCAGGTGAGGGGTTTAAAGACAATTGATGTTTGGTGGGGTTGTTTTAAAAAAAAAAATGACCAATTGAGAAAAAGTACACAGATTTTTTTTAAAATTATAGAAATGTTTTATTTAAAGCAAAACATTACCAGTTTTTTTTTTTTTAATTTTAGAATGTGAAAAACATTACACACTGAGCCATTCGGCTCTTTTAGCCAATTTTCATTTTTTAGATGGCAAAAAAGGGGTCACGATTTCTCAATCCACCCCGGTGTCAGCAGTCGAGGCCTTGAGGCATTCCAAAAAGATCTCTGTTGGCCGCATTGCCCATGACGGAAGATGGTACGTTCAGTTCCGCCATGGCATTCATAAACACATCCCATCCTTTAGGTACATGTCTGCTAGGAACAGAGCGAGTCTGGGTGATGGCCCTGACTAAGTCGAACATGTTAGAACCATTAACCACAGAGCCTTTGTACAAAAAAGACCCTTTATTGTTCCATGAAAAGAGATTTTTATCCTGGCCCAGCTTATTTAGCAATACTATTGCATTTTTCTTATAATGCTTATTCACGTTATCCAACACCTCCTGAGCAACAGAGTCGGAGTTCTTTGGTGTTTCTGGGGGTTTGGCAGTCACACTTTGTTCCTGTTCCGGTAGAAACAGACTTATTTTCCCTTTATCGGCATCGCTCTGCTTGACGTACATTAGGTACCTTTGAAGCACGGCACTGTAAAGTTTAGCCTTTTCATATTCGGCCAAGTCAGTTCTTTGAACAGACTTCATTTCAGCATCCAGTAAGCGAGTTGCGGTTGTTCTGATATTTTCCTCTGCCGGAGGGGGAGCCCTTAATTGCTCCAACTGGTGGCTGGGCACCAGGAAAATTTTTTCTGCATACTCCATTATCGATTAGTTAAAAGCCCCGTTATCAGAGGGATAGCAAAACTTAATAAGTCCGATAAACCCTCCAGACTGCTTCACCAGATGCTTTTTTCCTTTAAGTGAAACCCTTTTATTACACAAAGTTTTTATAAGCGTGCGTTTCTTTTTCAGCACACGCATTTGATTCTGTGTTAAAGGTACATTTCCTTTTAAGGTATTGAGTGCTATTTCTGAGATGGCCGCTACTAGTATAGCCGCTACACAGTATAGCCCTCCTTTGCTGTGGGGACAATTTGCTAAGTAATTTTAAAAGGCCCAGGTTTCTCTTCACGCAGCTAGACATGTTTTCGGTCAGCAGCCCTGGCTGTTAAAAAGGGGCCTGCCGATAAGTCATCTCTTTTTATACCCGGCTGTTCTTTTCAAAGTATAAACCACCAGCCAGTCTGGAGGGAAAAGACCAGTTCTTAGTCTATAAGCTTCTGGTGTGGAAGCATTTAAATCCACCACCAGGTAGCCATAAGATTTTTTTGGTAGCATCCTCAAAAGCTTCTAGAAAGAATTGAGCTTTGCCGGGGTACATTTGCCGAGCGAGCGCAGCAATTTGTAATTTATCCCTGGGGTTTTTGAACAGAACCATGTACTCTGTGTTTAGCTTAATCGTACGACTCTTTTTTCCCCCTGACAAAATACGTTTTGAACTATATACATAATGCTCAGGTTTCTGTGATGCACATACTTGGTAAAGGCTCTCTCAATTTCATCGCTTTCACAAGCAGCGTTCATCAGATCATCTATGATAATCATATTTACTTTATTAGTAGGAAACAAACTGTCATCGTCAAAAGCATCAGGCAGCCCCTCCACAAAATTAATAAAGGGATATTTACAAAGCAGTTCTTTATACAGAGGTTGCCAACAACTGTAACACCACATGATATTCTCAGGCATAACAGACAGTGTGTGTTTGGCATTATCCAACACGTTTTTTATAAAGTAACTTTTCCCGCAGTTGCTAGGCCCCACGAGAATTGCAGAAAAGGGGTGTTTCCACCTCGTATCCATTTTTTTCAAAAGCCATAGGCCAGGGTTTTAAAACCTTCTCCTAGGACCCTCTTTGTGTCTTTTTAAAGGTTTTTGTCTCTATTTGCCATTGGTTTTTGTTTCTTACGATAGAGGGCTGCTGCACCTCTATCTTTTTTGAGGTGTTTTCTTGCAGACCCATGCATTAGTCCAGGACTAGGTCTTTCAGACTGTCGAAGTTGATCTTTTCACAGTTTGCTACGTTTAGGGTAATACCTTTGACTTTCATACAGGCCTTTCCACCCGACAGCTTATACCCATAGGTTTTCAGGCCTGCCGACGCAAACTCGGTGATGTGTTGATCTGACGGGATGTGGCTCATGAGGTCCCCTAAATAATCCCCCAGAGGGGGATTCCTGTCACCCTCTCTTTTCACAAATATCACCAAGTCAGTGTCGTGGTACAGGCACCGCTCTTGCAAACCGTCTAGGAGGCTGTATAATTCTAAGCGGGCATAAGCGGTGGTGAAACAGGCTATGAAAACATTGGTATTGCCAGAGACAGAGTACCGTTCTTTTGCGTGCTTCCACAACACGCACGCTGTTTCATCATCGATAAACTCGCAGGATGAAACCTCATAATTGGGGGAGAACAAGTACTGCAAGAGTTCGTCAGGGTCTCTCACGATGCTGGTGTTGGGTCGGTTGGATCTTTGGCCGAATTTACTCCACAGAGAATTTAAAAACAGTTTAGCAATTTGGCATTTAGCAGGGTTTGATCTGATCTCATGTTGGCGTAAATGCACACCTTCTTTCTGGTAGAAATCGCTAATGTACTTATTTTGTTTTTCCTCGTCTGTGCACCAACTGGGATACCCTGAAGCCTCTTGTTTCTGGCGGAGGTGTAATTTTATGTATTCTGAAAAGAGTTTCAGATTTTTCATTAAAATGCCAGATTTCATAGATCTTAGCCACCGTGTACCCCTTCGCTATGGCCGCGTTCAATTCCAACGTGCACCAAGTCCCCAGGATGCTCCGCTCCTCATCAGTATGGGTGCATGTCTCCCGCTGCTCGGTTTCCGCACAGGTTCGGCATAGCGGGAACATAAGCTTGCCACCCACTCTGAATGGGAAAAAGAGGCCTCGTGGGGGGGTACACTTTAACTTTTGCAATTCCAAAATAATTTGCAAGGGGTCCAAATTTGTCATAGACTATATTGGGGTGTCCAATAGGGTATTCTTTGGTTTTGTTTACGAAAGGGTACAGGCTGGTAAAATCATAATAGTGGATTTCTTCCCCAGGGTTAGACTTGTAATATAGGCGAATAGCATTTGTCCTCCCCCCAAAAAGAGCATCCCTAGGTACAAGAGGCTGGGGTAACTGGGCTCAGGTTTAAGAAGTCTGCAAGCTCCCTGTCTGTTTCTTTCATCACCTCCCACTCGTGCTCCCAAAGAGTTCTCACTACAAAACCAAGTTGTTTCAGATAGTCAGTCTTGAGCTGCATCTTGTAATAAAAAAACCCAAAAGATGTCCCTGTCATAGGATTTTGTGCTTTTTCACAATAACAGGTGACACAGCCGTGGAAAAAACACCCGTTAAACTCAAAGGCTGTGCGTACCCCATCAACATCGGCATAACTGTCTAAAAAGTAGGGGCCTACCTGTAGTTCCCCACCCTGTAAAGCATGCCGTATTTGTATATTTTCTTTGTGAGAGATATACACAACAGCCACTGAATAGATGGGGTCGAATATCTCTTTTTCTGCCTGTGATAGTTGTCTGGAGGGAGAAGAGCTACCGTGTTAGGCTCCAAAAACATAAACCTGTACATAACACTGGCATCTGTCTGCATGGCTATGTACTGGAATGGATCTATACACAGTTTTATCTTGGTGAATTTACCAGGTTCTATCTCCCTTCTCCGTCATTTTCATAATCTCTTTTCTGTATAGGATACAGGCCTGTCTCAAAATTTTGACATCCTGCTGACAGTAATACGCAAGGTCTGTCTGCAAGTCAAACGCCTCAGAGCTGTGGTCCCGATACCAGTCGAGAAACTCTGCTTTTCCTCTGGGCATCATGCTTTCTACACCATAGTGCTCCATAGCGGGCATAGGCCCCGCGTAATTTTGATTTTCTAACGTGTTAAAAAAAAAAGTGTGGAAAATACCCTTTGCACCCTTCAAACCCCATCGCCTGCGGTAGCTTGCTAAGCTTCATGGGCAAGAAGTTTAAAGAGTCTATAAAATGAATGCCCAGGGCCTTAACTTCCACACACATTAGTTTACTATCTTGAGTGATCAGTTCTATGCCCATCTTTTCCTTGAGTATCTGTCTAACAATGAAGTACGCATCATAACCTTTAGAATTGTGTGCTAGGAACCTGTAGTCCCAAAACTCTTTGCCAATAAAGGTCTTAAACACAGAAAGACACTCATCGCCCTTAAATTCCCAGGATTTTTCTGGCTTTAGGGACATAGCAAAAATGTAATTGGGAGTGTGCAACCCAGTCTCCTGCGTGCATTCGAAATCATAAAAAAAATATACTTTTCTGAAGATTCGGGCTTTCTAAGGCTGTCCATAAAACAGAGGTAATCGTCTACATCACCAACGATCAAACCCTGACACTGCTTACACCGCCTCCCTTTATACCTGTGCCGCTTGTCCACATAAGACTGACACTTCTCTCACAAAGTTTTAGACGGGCATTCAACTTGGTTTTTTGATGCACAGACGATATGTCTGTCTAAACACTCTTTGGACCGACAATACAGTCTACAGCTAGGACACCGCTGCTGCATGCCCATGCTATCTGAGCACATGACGCTCAAGCAGAGGTGGCAACGATACCTGCAAGAGTGGTCATGGCTGTACACCGTGTGGCAAAACTCACAATAATTTTTCGCTCTGAACAACTTTTTTACATCCAGAACCCGTAGTAATGCTCATCGTGCAACAGGATAAAATAAGTCTTGGGGTACACTGTGCCCCCCATTTTAAAAAAGCCCCAGTTGCCTTTCGCCGTATACAGCACCACCTGTATGTTAAGTCCGAAATGCTGTTCAAACTTTACTATGTCACTGAGCATAACCTTTTTTTGATCTGACCACCCCAGTTTCTCATGTAACTTTCTCGCCTCCCCTAACAATTCCACGTCCGTAGGTTTATGATCAGACATGACAGCCAAGAGCCCACCCGCAAAACACAAATTGGTACCGGTGTAAGTCAGGTCTACTAAACACGGTCTCTTTTTATGAATAATTTGACTACTAAGGATAGAATTTAAAACTCTACGAGCGTCCCCACCTGTTTTTTACAACTGTCACAATGAGGTGCAATGTTCCATCAAAATGCAACTCTCTATTGCTCTGTAGCAGCTTTGAGGCATGATTTAAGAAATCCTCAGCAGACTGCTCATCCCTAGTTCTTTTGACCAAAAACAAAGAGTTAGTTAAATTACGGCTCTCTAAACGTAACTGAACATAATCATCAGGGCCTACCCTACCATTAATGTCATTGAGCACTAACTGTATTCCCCAGTTTATGGCTTCAACAACGTGCTGAGCTGAATTTGTTTGCTCAAGATTGACAAAACGAAATTCGTCACAATACACCAAATCTAGATAATTCACGTTGCCAGCTTCTCACTCTCTCCATGTATACCTCTGCATTTTTGGGGTTACTTGGGGGTTCCTCTATGGGATCATTAGTGGCATCTTCTACATCAGATGCTATTTGAGAGTCATTGGGAGTAGAATGGGACCCATCTAGAGAGCCCTCTGGGGAATTTGCTAAACCAGTGTCTAATTCCACCTCCCCATTTTCAGATAAGCCCGTTTGAGAGCCTCCAGTAGGGGGTATCTCTGTTTTTTTCCCTCATTACCTCTTTAGCCCTTTTTAAAGTTTTTACAACAACCCGGGCCTGGAACTTTTTGGCAGCCATCTGTTTATCCCCCAAGCGTTGTCCCCCCTTTTGTTTATACATGAGCGGATGTGTACCCTGAAGGGTGCCCCTTTTACCCAGGCCCCTTTTCACGACTAGTCATGCCTGCTCAGAGCCACCCTTTCCAGCCCTCATGTCTTTCAGCATGGTTCTGAACAAAGCATCATATTTTTCCCATTTCTTTCTAGAATCCCGTTCTTTTAGACTCCCGAGGATACAGCATCCATCACGTTTCTGAGGGAAGCAACAAACTCTTCCCAAATACTAGAATATGGGGGAGCTGTGACAAGCTTATGGTTTTGGGAGAATGGTTTGTCAGTTCTTGGTTTTTTATTCACAACCCCTAGAGTGCATGCTCTGGGTTTGTGAATGTGGGCATTTTCGCTCAGTTTCCTCAGGGCTTGGTGTGGTGGTGGCCGCTGAGGAACTAGAGTGCTGGTTGTATGATTGCAATACCTCAGCATCGCAGAAGCTTTTAGTCCTTGGTTTTTTAAACGCAGCCCCTAGAGCACATGCTCCAGGTTTGCGCACATTCAGAACCCCTAGAGTGCGTGCTCTGGGTTTGTGAAAGTGGGTGTTTTCGCTCACAGTTTCCTCAGGGCTTGGTGTGGTGGTGGCCGCTGAAGAACTGGAATTGTGGTGGTATGATTGTTTTTTTACCAGAGTCTTTTATTTTGTCTTTGGTTTTGACGTATATGAGGTTTGGACCGCCCGTATGCTTCAACTGCACTCATGCTAAAGGTCTCAAAGCAGATTCCTGGTTTGTTGGCAGTTCTGGAGGAGGTGTCCTTGTAGCTCTGACTACAGCATTGCCAGAAAAGTTGCCTAGGCCTACAACAACAACATTTTACAAAACTGAACTTTACCATCTCTCTCTCACCCACACTTATGTATTTACTTAAAATACAAAACCTCATAGAACAACCAAACCAATAAGCAAAATATATTTACAGGGTTTCATCCATCCATCAGTCACTAATGCTGGTGAATTTTCCTTTTCAGCTGTTGCTTTCCTTTTTCTTTTCAGCTTGTTTTCCCTCTGGTCTAAGGATCTCTCATGTTTTGACTGTACTGTGGAGCAAACAACAACATTATTATAAAACACATGAAACCGTCTTGTAAACTTAAAAAAATATTATTATATATATATATATACACACACACACACACACACTTCATTAGGGTGTTTTTCTATTTAAAAAGTCATAGCTTTACAACAATATAATCCATTTCAGGCTGTACAACAAACAGGTTTTTAAATACATCTCATTTTGCAGAATAAAAACCAAAACTGCTTTTAAAATCCATTTTGCACAGAAACCCTTGTTAGTTTGAAACACACATACCACCAGTGTAAAACCCACAGTTTGCAACCAAATACTTTTCAATAAACCCACATGCATTTAAAAGCCACATGGTTGTTCTGTCCCACAGCCATGTGTGTTTGGTTTAGTTAGTAGCATTCCCCCCTCCCCAAGTGCCTCAAACCCCATTTTAAAAACCCATCACATTATGCACAGTAAAAAACCCTGTTAGGTTGAAAACAAACCAAGTACTTTAAAAAAAAAAAAAAAAAAACTCACCACAAACCTATGCCTTGCACAGCCCCCCCCCCCCCACACACACACACACACACAACAGCAGCTTTATAAAACACACCAAATCAAGTTTGCAGCCATATACTTTTCAAAAACCCACATGCATTTAAAAGCCAGTTGCAAAAAAAAAAAAAAAGTTACCTTTCACTATGGGATAAAGTGTTGCAGGCACATTCATGTTCTGTTCCCGCTCATGTGTGTTTGGGCCTTCAGGTTCAAGAACAAGCAAAAATGTTAGTTAGTATTACCACCAAATCCCTATACAGCCTGTGTAATAATAATAATAATAAAAAAAAGTAAGCACAACTATAGTTAAAATGGTTTTTACTTTGGCCTAGTGATGAAATGCAGTTTAAAGTTACTCGTTACATGCTAAACAGATCACACTGCAATAAACATAGGCACCATTATTTACTAAGACAGCATGGGCAAAAAGTGGCATTATATAATATATAGTTTCAGAGTTAAAGACAGCAAGTCTTATCTCTTTTTGCAGTCCAGCAGCTATCCAAGAAAGTTTTCTGTTGAAAAGGACAAGCTCTAGCATACCTGAGGTTTTTATACCATCTTAGCCCATTGTTTCAAACAGACTTCAACACAGTTGCTAACAGGTTAATATAATCACCCCTCCCATAGCATTCCATTTTGTGATCTGGGGTAGTGAAACCATGTTGTCTGCACAACAGGGCTTTTTTTTTCCCTTTAAGTTAAAATACATTTGTGGCTTTCTTACAGTATTAAACAATACCCATTTCCAAGTGGGGGGCCCTTTGCAGATATCAATGAATGTCTTGGGGCTTGGTTGTTTTTTAAAACAGGTTTCTTTCATGCTTAAAGTTTGGGAGGTGGGGTTGTTTCCTAGAAAGAATGACCAATAGCATTCAACCAACTCCTGGGCTATATTTAAACTGTCCAATAGTGCTCTACCAACCCCAGGGGTTATATTTAAACTGTCCAATAGCATCTGTGAATTCCTGAGGTTTAATTTCATTTCATATTAAGCAGAACTCACCATCCACCCCCACCCACCCCTTACTATGGGTGCACTCCCATCAAATGTAACCCTATAGCAATAAAGGTAAGTAATTGCAGTCAACCTGGCTATTCAGTGAGGGGTGTGTGTGTGTGGTTAAACCCATTCAGTTCAACAGACTAAGGATAGCTCAGTGTTTTAAGCATTGGCCTGCTAAGCCCAGGGTTGTGAGTTCAAGCCTTGAGAGGGCCACTTAGGGCTCTGGGGCAAAATCAATATTTGATCCTGCTAGTAAAGGCAGTTCTGTGAGATAGGTATACCTCCATATTAACTCTATTGTCTGAACTAGCCTTGTTTTATTATAAGCACATTTTTAGGATTTTTTCCTCTCCCCCACCATACATTTCAGCTTTTTGCTATACACACACACAAAAACACAAGAGCTAATTCTCACAAACAATTTATTTTTTTATTTAAAAAACATACAGCTCCTTGAAAACAAACCAAGATGCTTCATTAAAACTTTTTAGCTCACTTAAAGGCCAAAGGCCTTCTAACAAAACACAGATAGTCACAAACCCCGTTTTTAAAAAATTTACAGCTACCAAGTTTTATATCGCATGTTTGTCCCCTCGCCATTCTCTAACTTAATCCTTTTAGATTTCTTACAAATAGTCTTTCTTAAGCAGGGTTCTGTAAATCTTTGTGCGGACTAGATGGTCAATATAACGCTGTAAGCAGGCATCTTCCGGTTTGGTCATTTTCTTTAGAACACGGTCAGGGTCTGCACTGAATTGCACAGCATTTATCAAGGTCACCCCTTGCGCTAAACATTCTTGGGATAGGCACAGACATTGCATACCATAACCTATGGCAATAACAGTGTTTAATAAGCTTTCCAAACACAGCTCAGCACACAGGCCCCGGAGCTTGCAGTTTATATCCACTGAAGTCCAAGTCACACAGTCATGGTGCCTTTGGCCTGGCGCATCTATGACACAGCCCTCACAATCTTCAAAAAGCTTTTCCCTAAGGCAGTGTTTAAGGATAGCATAAACAGCAACGCGTACAATAGTCCGCATGACTTTTTTACACTCAAGACGTGGCACTGGCTCAGTTAGGTCTATGCCAAGCTGCCTCCTAAACTCCTCATAGCCATCGTCCTCAGAGTCCTCTTCAACAACTTGTATTGGCATTGAGCAAAAACATGGTGGGCCCGGTTCATCTTCGCTGCTTGATACAACGCTGTCCAGGGCCTCTGGGTCTTCTAGAAAGGCATCGTCGAGCTGTTGAGAAATTTTCAGAAAAGAAAACGTGTAAGCACCCCCACTGCTTGTTTTTTAATTTACACAGCCCCCCGTTCCTAATCCATTACCCACCCCTCCTCAACCGCCACTTCTTAATCATTCAGCGTATCCAGCAACAGCTGGGCCAAAGGGCTTCCCTCGGTCGCTCCCTCCTCCTCGGAACTGTCACTGATGTAGCACTTTCGCCGCGGATGGTCAAAGACCCTCGGGGCTAAAAACAAAGTCTGAAGTTCTCACGGGGGTGATGAAGGAGTCCATGTTTCCTCTCAGCAGCCTTTCCGCGATTTCGAAAACACGTGCCCTTGGTAAGAGATGGCCGCTTCCTCTCTCTGGCGCTGGGACTTATGGGGTAATGGTGCTGCACTCTGATTGGCGGAGGGCCTTGGGAGGAGTTCTTAGAGGGATCACACGACCCACTTCCGGACCGGTCACCCCCGCCTCAGAAGTCACCCTGATTGGTCAAAATCTCCTCTCAGGGAGGTCCTGTCGGGACGAAACCCCTCCTGATTGGTAGAGGGTGGTGGGAGGAGTTCTTAGGGGGTCACATGACACACCTTGCTTCCTGTCAGGTGGCACCTTGACCCCGGAAGTAATACCCCCATGGGGTAGGACTTCCTGTGACAGGTGGGAGGGGTCAAGGGGTCAAGAGGTGGGGTTAGGGTTTGATTTACGGTAGGGCCCTTATACTACTAACATCCCCCACTGCAGCATCCCAGGTTTACCTTGGAGGTGTTCCATCCAAGTACTGAGCAGGCCCTCCCATCCTTTCCTTATGAGACCTTACAAGAGCACAACCTATCATGGTAGAGCTCAGGGCCGGTGCAAGGATATTTCACGCCCTAGGTGAAACTGCGACACCCCCCCCCCCCCTCCGGCCCAGGGAGCCAGGGCCGCCCTATTTTGGTGCCCTACGCAGGGGGCTTTGTGGGACCCCAGGTCTCCATGAGAGGGCTGTGTGGGGCCCTGCCCCAGGCCTCCACAGGAGGGGGGGCTGGTCCCAGGCCTCCATGGGGGATGGGGGATGGCCACTTCCTGCAGGAAGTAAGTGATCCGGCCCCAGCCTGCTCCACTCCCCTGGCTCCCAGCCATGCTGCCGGTGAGTGCAGGGGGGGTGGTTCCCCCCTCCCACCAAGCCTGGGAGCCAGCAGAATGGAGCAGGCTGGGGCCCCAGCCTGCTCTACTCCCCTGGCTCCCAGGCTTGGGGGGAGGTGGGAAGGGGGAACCGCCCCCCCAGCACTCACTGGCAGCACGGCTGGGAGCCAGGGGAGCGGAGCAGGCTGGGGCCGGATTGCTCCACTTACCATGCGGTGAGTGCAGGGTCCGGCCTAGCTGCAATCTTCAGGGGAGTGGGGGCAGGAAGGGCCTGGGGCAGAGCCGGGGCGGAGCCATGGGGAAGAGCCAGGGCACCCCCCCCCCCGCGGCAGCTCCCCACCCCCCCTCTGCCCGGGGAGCCCCCCCTGTGGCAGCTCCCCACTCCACCCTGTGGCACCCCCCCGCAGCAGCTCCCCAACCCCTCCTCCACCCCCCTCCCCACAGCAGCTCCCTGCCCCAGCTCACCTCCACTCCGCCTTCTCCCCTGAGCATGCCAGCACTGCTCCACTTCTCCCGCCTCCCAGGCTTGTGGTGCCAATCAGCTGTTTGGCGCGGCAAGCCTGGGAGGGGAGGAGAATTAGAGTGGGGGCAGTATGCTCAGGGGAGAAGGTAGAGCAGAGATGAGCTGGGATGGGGAGCAGTTCCCCTGCATGCCCCCCCCGGTTACTTGCTGCGGGCAGTCCTCCCTGTGCTCCCCTGCCCCAGCTCACCTCCACTCCACCGCCTCCCCTGAATGCACTTTTTGGCACCCCAGGCGGCCGCCTAGTTCACCTAGTAGTTGCACCGGTCCTGGTAGGGCTGCAGGGTTTACCTCAGATCTGAGTTAAAGTAAAATTTTATTCAAGTTAAGGAAACAAATCTGTTAGATAATACATTCTTGGCTAAATGAATACTCTGGAAGGCATTTAGCCTAAGCCTTTTTCTACAGAAAGTCTTTTTTTCCAAGGTCTGTGAATGACTAGCAAAACTTGCCTGTGTTATTTTAGCACATCACTGATGGGCTTTTAATTGAGTGAGGACAGCCTGAAAGCATGCAATATACCAGCCAGTGAGTCAGCTTAGCCACCAGAGCACTTTTCCACTGTGAAGTTATGGGTCTGGATGATTGCCACTTAGCTTTAGGTGAATGCTAGTGGGGAAGGTTATGCCACATTTGTCAAAGAGATGATGTCAAATTGTCTGCAGAAGTAACTGAATTCTACAGGACACCCTTGAAAGCTTGCCATCAGAGAACACACCAGAGGGGGAATATTAGCTCTGAAAGGGGGTATCCTCAATGATGTGAAGGTTAATCAGTCTGGGAAGAAAGTTACACTACTTCCTCTTGCCTGGCAAAGAACCTCTGACCCAAGACTAGGCTAGAAGACAGTGTTATCAACATATGCGCACCACGTGTAGGAGAAGTGCAAAGTTATTCTCAGCTGGTGGTCCAGGAGTGAATTACTACTTATATGTTATGTCTGAGATATTGCAGGCAGCTTAGTATGCTTTAATAGGGAGTAAAATGCAAATTAATTAACCCATTTGCCTTGGATGTTGCCAGGGGAAAAAGACGTGTGCCCATTTAATTTCCAGTGAATGGTAGTTTGCTGTCAGTATGTGATTTCCTGTCACTTTTTCAAGAAAAATCATAGTTGGTCTTTTATTAAATCTGTTACATTTTTTGGTTTGTTTTAGTATGTATTCATTTTCCTGTTATTGTTTTAAATTCAGTGGGGATAATTTTAAACTAATCTTCACAGCTTTTGCAGAGAGCCCTCATCAATAAACACTGAAAGGATGATTAAAATATCACTCCATGTAGAACAAACTAAGTCAAAATTACTGTGGGGAGTAAATTACCCTAACAGAGATGTAATGTCACTGCTTTCATTTATGAAAGATTTGTTACCGTGACACAAAAACACTCTTGGAGCTGTAACCAGGTCTTTGCCAGAATGGCTTTTTTAAAAAAAGATAAATGATCTGCTTTGGTCCAATCTTCCATGATGAAGAGATACATCAGTGGAGAATGCATGTAATAGTTCAATCACATATGTCAGGGCTGCATAAGCAAGGCTGTATCACTTGTGTTCATCTCTGATGGCCAGATTCAGAAACACTGAATAGTGCTTTGTTCCACAAGTAGTTCTACTGTAGTCAATAGGATTACTGAGGGAGTAAGGTTCTACGCAACACAAGCAAGATATCGCAATCTGGCCCTGAATGTATGAGACTAGAAAGACTTCACTGAAATTTATTTCTATTTGTCACTCAGGTTTATCTTTCTTTTTCATATGAATCATGTTGAAGTCACCGAACAATGTCTCTGAAGGTCAGGATGGCCACTTATATCAGTTACTATAGGGCATACCTGATTTTGATGGATCTGTTCTATGATCTGCAAGTTCAGCTTGCAGGATGTCAAAAGGATTAAATTCACTATAGCTGTGTCTACACTAGGAAATTTATCTATTGGTGACAACAAGGAGCAGATGACAGAACAAGGAGCAATGGTCTCAAGTTGCAGTGGGGGAGGTCCAGGTTGGATATCAGGAAAAACTATTTCACTAGGAGGGTGGTGAAACACTGGAATGCGTTACCTAGGGAGGTGGTGGAGTCTCCTTCCTTGGAGGTTTTTAAGGCCCGGCTTGACAAAGCTCTGGCTGGGATGATTTAGCTGGGAATTGGTCCTGCTTTGAGCAGGGGGTTGGACTAGATGACCTCTTGAGGTCCCTTCCAACTCTGATATTCTATGATTCTATGAACATATGCCAGAAATGGGTTCCAATAATGGTTTACCTGCATGAGTAAGCAGAATCAGACTAACATGGTTAAACTTTGTTCTAAACAGTGCTCAGCTGGTACATTTCCCAGGGTAAACAACATTTTGGGGGACAATGCAACATCATTATCTTCTTGTGATGCTCCACCACTACATAGTTATGTACAGATTGCTCTGAGGCATGGTGAGCAACACTGTGCCATGCCATGGTCAAGTTGCGTTGTCATGTCACTGTGCAGTGATACAACATTGTCCTTGAGGATCAGCCTTACTCGTAAATCATTCTGTTTCATCACTAATAGATATATTATTTACAAATACAGGAATGTGACATTTTCACAGGAATGACCCTTTAATTTATTCATTGCACATGTGTGTGTCAATTTTAGTGCTGGGGAAAGGTGTTGGACTGAGAACCTTGGGGACTGAAGTGCTCTAGTTATTCACAGAATAGGTACTATGCAGATAGAGCAATAGAAATTATACACAGACCCCACCCAAGAGACACACACATTATCCTGCTAGTGTCTCTTGATTCTAACTTGGAGGGATCACCTCTAGTGGTGAAAGGGTAAGTCACATTCCATGTGCATTCATCCTATGGCTCCTATGCTTAAACTTCCAACAAGTGTGCCAATCAGTACCAAATGTGATGGGTTTTCTGATGCTGACACTTATCCACTGGAATGAGACCACTAAAGTCATTGCACTGAACAGCATTGGCTGGTAACAACTTTGGATCACTGTACCTGAGAGACCATCAGGAGACTAGCAGAAACATAAAAGGAGGTTACATAGCCATTGAGTACTAGAGTTTTGGGAATCGGCATCTGATAGGACAATGCCTATCTTGGCTCTATATCACCTTCAGCTAGAGATGGTCAATAACCAAAATCCATGATCATAACATCCCTGGAATCTGGAGTGCTCAAAATCCAAATTGGCTTATGGATCCACATCTGAATTTTGGAGTTTGGGACAGGGCCGGCTCCAAGGTTTTTGCCGCCCCAAGCGGCACAAAAAAAAAAGCAACCGCGATCGCAATCTGTGGCAGCAATTCGGCGGGAGGTCCTTCGCTCCAAGCGGGAGTAAGGGACCGTCCGCCGAATTGCCGCCGAATAGCTGGACGTGCCGCCCCTCTCCGGAGTGGCCGCTCCAAGCACCTGCTTGGCAAGCTGGTGCCTGAAGCCGGCCCTGGTTTGGGCCCAACTTAGCTTAGAATGGCATTTAAAATAGGTTGGTGGACTGGTTTTAACCTAGAATATCAGGTTTGGAAGGGACCTCAGGGGATCATCTAGTCCAACCCCTTGCACAAAGCAGGACCAATCCCCAGACAGATTTTTGCCCCAGATGGCCCCCTCTAGGATTGAACTCACAACCCTCAGGTTAGCAGGCCAATGCTAATTAAAGGAGATTCACAGGACTTTAACAAAGGACTTTTTACAAGTGTACATGATAGCAGCTTGTCTCCATATTTCACTAAATTTTAATTGTAAAAATGTTTTAAAAATGTTTAAATTGTAAAATATTTCAGTTAAAAACTGATGTAAAGGTAACTGCACTGCTAAACCCTTACAGTAATTGTTTTAGGGGGGTGGAGGTGGAGGATGCTGATTCAAATACAGAGCGGCAACTAAATTGTGAAAGAAGGCTGCAGCTCTGTCCACTCTGAAGTGCATTTGATTGTCCATCAAATCTGGATTGCAGACAATAACTGCAGCAGCCATCATCAGGTTAAAAATTAGATCAAAATTTGAACCAGCTCTCTGAATCTCCTGCCTCTAGAAGGTGAAAGTCAAATTTTATAGTCCAATTTGTAAAGTGCTATCAAGCCAGCCACTACATTTGCATCCGAATTCAATTTTCAGGAGCACAATAGTCAGCACATAAAAAGAGGCTTCCCTTTGGTTTCCAATTCCTTATGTAGCACCTAATTCTTTTCTGTCTCTTCCCACAGTCTCATCACTGTTGCTATAAGAGCATCTCTCGTCTCATCTGCAATCAAAGCTAACTGAAATACCCTTCCAGCAGCTCACTAACTTAGAATTTCTCTAACTTCTTTCAAATGTGAGCTGAAAACATCTTTTCACCCTTATCATTGCCCCTACCCAATGACATTAAAAATGAATGCTGATATTACCCCAGTATATTGTCTTTTTATAAAGCCTTTTCTGTAGCTTACTATACAGCAGATCCTCTCATATTTTAGTACACTAAAGACCCAGTCTTAAAAGATGCTTATTAGCATTCGAAGCAAGACTTCAGTCCCATTGAGTTGAATGGGAGCTGAAGGTTCTCACGTCTTTTAAATTAGGCACACAGCACGTTACAGGACTGGGCCATAATATTTGGGTTATGACTTGTCTGAAATAGAGTTAGATTGTAATAAACTTTTAACATTACTTTAACACATGTAAAAATTAGAAATGCTATTATTATATTGTTTTAAGATATTTTGCTGCAAAGACTAAAGCAGATAAGAATCTGGGACTGACTCCTGTTTACGGTACCACATTACGTTTTATCCTCTAACTATCTAATTGATTCTGCCTGGTTTGGATTTTTCCTTTTTTTCCCACATTCTTTTCCCAGCAACTGTTAGCTTATTGTCTTTAAACACTTATTGTCGCCGGCCCAAATGTTTACCTTTGATTTATGTGAAACGGGATGTTTGTCAATTTAAATCAAATTAAAACTAGCCCTGCTTTATATATTTGTCAATTTAATGTTTGGCACTTTCTACATTATGCTATAAACTTTGGGACAATTTGTTCCCTCTTTAATCATCATATAGAGATTTTTAAGTTTTGTGGTTATTATGTCCACATGACAATAAACCAAGATTCTTTACAGACCCCTCAGATGTGCTCATTGTTTCTCAATATTCACTAGAGATCATAAAAAAGAGCATTGTTTTTATTATGCTTTGTCTAATACAAAATAATTTATGGTTTGAGTTCAGGGTTCCATCCTGTTTTAATTACATAAGTTACCATTTAGCATCTACAACATCCTTCTTTATTCTACTGTACTTGAACCTTCCACTTTAGGCAAGCAGACCTAGACTGGATAAAACACTATCAAATACATACTGTAGAAAACTATTCTACAGTGTAATAGCAAGGAATGGGCAAATGTAAATTGCTTACTTTAATATGTCTTTTCCATCTCTAGATTGGCACTAATTCACTCCACACATAGGATGGCTGGCAAAATTCAGAAGAACTGGTTGTCTGGTAAACTCTTGATTGCAAACCCTGTAATCCCACAGAACAAAAGAGGTAAGCAAATTGACTTGTGATGTGGCCTCCAGAGAGATACCAAAGACAAACCAATCAAATCATCCACAACTCCTGGAGAGGGCTCAGCAAAGTGCCAGTCAGATCTTCACTAATCCCTAAAATTACAGAATCCATCATGGGATATACACTCCCTGAGCTAGCTGAAGATCGGAAGTACTACTTTCTAAACTGGGAGAGCAGCTGAGAGGTCACAGCCATTGATGATGCAAGAAAAACATCTTCTGACCTCTGTTCACAGGTGTCAAGCTGCCTTATGAAAATGAAAGTCTGGCAATATCAGATCTTCCTGACCATGGCCTGTGTTCACCAGTCAAGACAATGTTCAGGGGAGGGGATGTTCTGGAGACAGATTGACAGTGCTGTGCTCCCACATCGCCCCCGCCCCCCCCGTCCACTCCTATCACCACTTGTCCACCTCCTATCAATGCTTCTTCTTTTGTACCTTATATGTGCTGTTGGACTCCAGTGAACACAGTCAGTTTGAGAGAATTAGCCTAACCTCCCTCCCCTGGCCCATACTGTTAACATTGTTCTCAGTATTTTCTCCACTACAGAAGTCAAGTTTCCAAGTCTATACTTTTTCCTAGATAGTCTCTAAGCATCTTTTAAATATTAGTTACATAAGAATATTTAGCACTTCCCAAGTGATTTCCATCCACAGAAGTCAAACCACATTACAAAGGTGTGTATCATTTTCCACCTTTTCACAGATGAGGAGACTAAAGCACAGAGAAGTAAAGTGATTTGCCCTAGGACGCAGAACAAATTTGTAACAGAGCCAGGAACAGAACCAAGTCTCTTGACTCCCAGGTCTGTGTCCTATCCAGTGAGCCTCTTTGCTTCCCTTAATCTTGTCTTATTACTAACTTTCTGTCCTAAGAGCTTTTCAATATTCTAAAGCTGTTAAATATGTGCTTTTTTTCACACTTCTTGCAGAATTTCTCAGTTGAGTTCTTTCTGTGCAGTCTCTTCTTGCACTATACGGATTTTCTTCAGTACTTGTTCTCCTTTAGGAAATATGCCTATTTCTAGTATACTGAGTTTCTCCCGTTCTCCTTTGTGATAACTGACATAATTCGTTTGTTTATTCAGCAATGTCTGCTTCTTCTATTACAAAATTTCCATTTCACAGAAGCCCTGTTGCCTCATTCACTCACTTCTTGCTCTTTAGCTACTTGAAACATTTTATTTGTTTTCCACTTTTTGTCCAATTTTCATTTCACCCTCTATCTTTGCTGCTTCTGTGTCTTCTTTTACATTCTTCACTCTATTTTGTAATCTTTCTAGCTCTCATAGAATCATAGAATATCAGGGTTGGAAGGGACCTCAAGAGGTCATCTAGTCCAACCCCCTGCTCAAAGCAGGACCAATTCCCAACTAAATCATCCCAGCCAGGGCTTTGTCAAGCCGGGCCTTAAAAACCTCCAAGGAAGGAGACTCCACCACCTCCCTAGGTAACGCATTCCAGTGCTTCACCACCCTCCTAGTGAAATAGTGTTTCCTAATATCCAACCTGGACCTCCCCCACTGCAACTTGAGACCATCGCTCCTTGTTCTGTCATCTGCCACCCCTGAGAACAGCCGAGCTCCATCCTCTTTGGAACCCCCTTCAGGTAGTTGAAGGCTGCTATCAAATCCCCCCTCATTCTTCACTTCTGGAGACTAAACAATCCCAGTTCCCTCAGCCTCTCCTCATAAGTCATGTGCTCCAGACCCCTAACCAGTTTTGTTGCCCTCCGCTGGACTCTTTCCAATTTTTCCACATCCTTCTTGTAGTGTGGGGACCAAAACTGGACACAGTATTCCAGATGAGGCCTCACCAATGTCGAATAAAGGGGAACGATCACGTTCCTCGATCTGCTGGCAATGCCCCTACTTATACAGCTCAAAATGCCGTTAGTCTTCTTGGCAACAAGAGCACACTGTTGACTCATATCCAGCTTCTCGTCCACTGTGACCCCTAGGTCTTTTTCTGCAGAACTGCTACCTAGCCATTCGGTCCCTAGTCTGTAGCAGTGCATGGGATTCTTCCGTCCTAAGTGCAGGACTCTGCACTTGTCCTTGTTAAACCTCATCAGGTTTTTTTTGGCCCAATCCTCTAATTTATCTAGGTCCCTCTGTATCCGATCCCTACCCTCTAGTGTATCTACCACGCCTCCTAGTTTAGTGTCATCTGCGAACTTGCTGAGAGTGCAGTCCACACCATCCTCCAAATCATTAATAAAGATATTAAACAAAACCGGCCCCAGGACCGACCTTTGGGGCACTCCGCTTGAAACCGGCTGCCAACTAGACATGGAGCTATTGATCACTACCCATTGAGCCCGATGATCTAGCCAGCTTTCTATCCACCTTATAGTCCATTCATCCAGCCCATACTTCTTTAACTTGCTGGCAAGAATACTGTGGGAGACCGTATCAAAAGCTTTGCTAAAGTCAAGGAATAACACATCCACTGCTTTCCCCTCATCCACAGAGCCAGTTATCTCATCATAGAAGGCAATTAGGTTAGTCAGGCACGACTTCCCCTTGGTGAATCCATGCTGACTGTTCCTGATCACTTTCCTCTCCTTTAAGTGTTTCATAATTGATTCCTTGAGGACCTGCTCCATGATTTTTCCAGGGACTGAGGTGAGGCTGACTGGCCTGTAGTTCCCCGGATCCTCCTTCTTCCCTTTTTTAAAGATGGGCATTACATTAGCCTTTTTCCAGTCATCTGGGACCTCCCCCGATCACCATGAGTTTTCAAAAATAATGACTAATGGCTCTGCAATCTCATCCCCCAATTCCTTTAGCACCCTCGGATGCAGCGCATCTGGCCCCATGGACTTGTGCACATCCAGTTTTTCTAAATAGTCCCAAACCACTTCTTTCTCCACAGAGGGCTGGTCGCCTTCTCCCCATATTGTGCTGCCCAGTGCAGCAGTCTGGGAGCTGACCTTGTTCGTGAAGACAGAGGCAAAAAAAGCATTGAGTACATTAGCTTTTTCCACATCCTCGGTCATTAGGTTGCCTCCCTCATTCAGTAAGGGGCCCACACTTTCCTTGACTTTCTTCTTGTTGCTAACATACCTGAAGAAACCCTTCTTGTTACTCTCCTCTGAATTTGATCTTTCATCATTTGCATATGTCCTTCACTGACCCTCTGACTACTTGAAACCTGTTTATAGTCACTGTCACAATTCAGGGCAATTTTACTTGTATTTCCCCTCAGTGATTCAGCAAGGATATCCACTCTCCTCTTCAGCTGCCCCAGCTATTTCTGTTCTGGGAAAAGAGCCATGTTTAGGGTTGCCTACCATCCAGAATTGTTCTGGAGTCTCCAGGAATTAAAAATTAATTTTGAATTAAAGATTGTCATGTGATAAAACCTCCAGTAATACATCCAACCAAAATTGGCAACCCTAGCCATGTCTCTCTCCTTCTGACCAGAATATTCCCAGGCTACACAGTTTCTTGCTTTCAATGTGTATTTCCCTACAAAGACAGTCCACCTAAACTCATCTGCTTTCTTTCTCTTCAAAGACTGATAACAGAGTAATTGCTACAGATAATTGCTACAGTCTAAGCAAGCCTACTTTATTCTTATGGTAAAAGGCATATTGAAAACAATAAAAGAAACTACACACATACTAATGAGCTCACCAGGCATCACTCCACTCTACGGGTTTCTTTATGGTTACAAGTTCATCAGAGCTTCAGTTCAAAACAAGCACAGAGTCTTCTGGGGCCTCAGTAGGCCAAATCTTTCCAAGCCTCACCTAAGGACTGAGGTCCTATGTGGATATAAGTCCTGTCCCTTGCTGGATCAGGAAGAAGCCCTGAGTCAGTTTAAAACTCAAGCTTTTATCCAAAAGTGTTTTCTTTCGCTATTCATCTCTGGAGAATCCAGTTTCAACTAGTATATGGGCATCACCCTTGGAGGGCAGCTTCAAAGATTGATAATGGAGGAAGTTCATTAGCATCCCCCGTCCCTGTTAGAAAAGTTACATACAATGTCACAACATGTACAAAACTTCATTTTTAATACAATGTACCCCAAAGGTATTAACCTGAATACTGTAAGGTTTAGCTTAATTTAATAAACTTTAGCTCAATTCCACAAGGAGGCCACACAATAATTAATCAATAAGACAAAACATGACATGCAGCATTGCTGATCAATGTGCACATTGTGTATGTAATAACCTCCTGTCTACAGCACAGCTGAGCTGTACATTAATCAGCACCACTGTGCAGTCTAAAGTGTTTTGAGATTAGAAAATGGGTATTTAAAGTATTAAAATATGATCTTTTTTCTCTTATTAATATGAATGGATCTCCTCTCTCGTGTATATGGTTCTATAAGGGTGCAGTGACTTTACCTTTTTATCTTAAAAATATTTCATGCCAGAAACAAAAAGGATTTGGGGATTTTTGTGTTTGTTTAGCAAGTATGTCTATTTATCTAGCAGTCTTTGCCACCCCCGTGCGGTCACTGGAATGCTGTGATCACCAAACTTTTTTTCTAATACACTGCTTGGAAATTATTAAGTGTAACACAAATCAGGGATACGCTTTTAAAGTGCCGCCGCTGCTAGATTCCATAGGTTCTACCCCAGTGGATCCCAATAAGTACTCCAAAGCAGCAACTTCCACACAGCTCCCGCCAACAGATGATCCCCATGCCCTTACAACTTCCCATTAACTTCCCCCTCTTCGGGGCTCAAAGAAATACTGGGATAATCAGGATAACTTGCTTCCACCCACCTAATAGCCTTCTGGCACTTTATCACTACCATAACTCTCACATGTGGGTCACCTGCACCTCTACTACCACCAGTCAACTGGTGTCTTCCTCACATCACTAGAAATATAATGGGATCCTATTTCCACACCAGTGTAATCCACCCCACTGTGGGGTGATGCTGAAAGTGCTGTGGTATACCAGGCCCATCTAGATGTTTGTTAGTACACTCTGTTTACTACAAGCTCACAGGCAAGTGCTGTTGGTGCTATAAGCCCAAGAATCTACAGGATCTAGTCCTCCCCAGGTCTGCATTAATACTTACACATTTCACATGACTAACAGAGGATTTTTTAAAGAGTGTGAATAGAGGGTACTGTGATAAATTCAGGACAGACAGCTCAAGGGGGAGGGGGGAGAAAACAGTCCCAGAGGGTTAAAAGGCCCTCCTCCCTACCAACTGAGGAGGGGTAACTACAGGTCAATCAGGTTCAGCTGGAAAGGGGTTACCAGAGAATCAATTAGGATCAGCTGAGAGGGAGTTTCCTGAGGTCAATTAGGGCTGCCTGAGACCTTTTTAAACCCTCCCCTGTTGGGAGAAAGGGGGGGGGGGGGGCGGAGAGAGAAGGAGTCATGCTGCCAGTAGGTTAGGAGCAGTGTGACAGTGAGCCTCACCAGGAGGGGAGGTTGCATTCCCTCCCATAAGGGAGAAAAACAAGCCAAAAAGACTGGTGGAGAGAAGGAACGGACTTCCCCTGTGCAACCAAGAGGGACTGTTTTACCCAACTCTGTCTCCCCGAGGCTAAAAGCAGCGGAGGCTGGTGAGACTGAGAAGGTGCCTTGCCACAGTGACCTCAACTAAAGATAAACCCAACAGATCCTAATCCAGCCCCTGGAGGTAGGTAACTGCCTTGTGGGACTTGTAGACCTAGTGCCATCTAGACCGTGCCTCTCTCAAAGGCAATGAAGCACCAGTCTGGTACAGGAACTTGGCCAGAGTTCAGTTCTAAAGCTTGTTGCCTTGTTATAGCTTGTCTGTGCTATCTTCTTTCTGAGCAGATGTCCCATGTCCTGTTTGCAAGCTCCTGGACTGTATGCTTCTGCTGCTGCTACTATGAGCTCCCAGCTGGCAAAATGCTGCTTTGCAGTCTAGCTATCTGCTCGCACACAGCCTGAGGAGCTTTCCTCCGTCTGATCCCTGCCTTCAGGTAGGGCCGGCCCTAACTTTTTTGCCGCCCCAAGCAAAAAAAATAAGAGTGCCGCCCCGCCTTACAACCCCCCACCCCAAGCGCCGCCTCGCTGAAACAAAAACAAACAAAAAAACCTGAGCACTACCCCACCGAAATAATCCCGCCCCCAAGCACCGCCCTGCCAAAACAAAACAAAAAAAACAGAGCGCTGCCTCACCACCCCAAGATTGGCCCGCCCCTTAGAAGGTGCCACCCCAAGCACTTGCTTGGTCGGTTGGTGCCTGGAGCCGGCCCTGCCTTCAGGATGTTCCCTTCTTGTCCTGTTCTCTTAGCAATGTGGAGCCCTCTACTGGGTGGATGTTGAACTGATTGGCTAGATCCTTTCCCTCCAGCAATGTGGGGTAGATGGGAAAAGTAGCAATTGCCTGACCTTCCCCAACTTTACTGCAACTACCTGCTCTTTGTATCCTGGGAGCACCAGGTTCAACCCAGGTGTGGCTCCTGCTGTAATCAGACTTAGCTTAGCTCCAGGCTCTCCAGCCCATGGGGTAAGCCACCCTCAAGTTACAGTGCCACATGCTTAAAGGAGTTAAGGCATAATGAATAAATAGAAAATGTGCTAACACCAAATGTTGTTGTTCTATAATGAAAAGTTAGTACAGTCCCCTCCAAGTGGCTGGTAATAAAAGGAATGATGCATGTATGCTTATGAGTAAACTCAGAGGCATATTGCTCAAAGGAATGGACTCATTTCTGGCATAAACTTCTACTGATGCTAGCAAAGAATTGGGCCTATAGTTCTTAAATGCTCAGAATGGTGTTTGCTCTTTGTGTTTTCAGGCCACTGTTGCATCTTGCTCCTGCTTTCCACTCCCATTATAAAATTACTTTGAGAGCAACATGCCAAATGTTCTTAGACAAAAACAGTGAGGTGCAAAATGCATGCAATTTTTATCCTATTTAATTTAAAAGGGGGGGGAAGCAATATACTCAAACCATTTTAGAACCCACAACTCGGTAGATCAAATGTATCTGACTCAATAGGGAATGTTGAACTGGATCTTTAATAATTAAAATCTGTAGTGCAGTATTATAATCTGTCCTTTTTTCAAATCTTTTTTCCTTATATGTTGTTTTTATTCTCAAACTCTATAAAAATGGATTTTAAGATATTCATAGCCATGTATTCAATGGGACAAAACTGAATCAATTGTGAGGATACATATCCCCCAGTCATTAATGAACAGATACATTTATTTGACTGACAAGTATTTTGTTACCATTAAAATACAACCAAAGGAACCTTGTCCAGCACAACTAGTTGTATCTTGTACCTCCTGATACTATCTTTATTTGAATAGATATCCCATAGAAAAGTGCAGATCCCATGCATATTTCACTGTTGCCAGGGCTTGTGATATTTGGTGGTTTTCTTCCAGCTGAAGCTGCTATAATCCTGTGATTTATCTTGACTTTAGCAAAGCTTTTGATACGGTCTCCCACAGTATTCTTGCCAGCAAGTTAAAAAAGTATAGATTGGATGAATGGACTATAAGGTGGATAGAAAGCCAGCTAGATCATCGGGCTCAGTGGGTAGTGATCAATGGCTCGATGTCTAGTTGGCAGCCGGTATCCAGTGGAGTGCCCCAGGGGCTGTTTTTGTTCTACGTCTTCATTAGTGATCTGGATGATGGGATGGATTGCACCCTCAGCAAGTTTGCGGATGACACTAAGCTGGGAGGGGGGAAGCGGGAAGAGGTAGATATGCTGGAGGGTACGGATAGGGTCCAGAGTGACCTAGACAAATTGGAAGATTGGACCAAAAGAAATCTAATGGAGGTTCAACAAGTCCTGCACTTAGGACGGAAGAATCCCATGCACTGCTACAGGCTGGGGACCAACTGGTTAAGCGGCAGTTCTGCAGAAAAGGACCTGGGGATTACAATGGATGAGAAGCTGGATATGAATTAACAGTGTGCCCTTGTTGCCAAAGCTAATGGCATATTAGGCTACATTAGTAGAAGCATTGCCTGCAGATCAAGGGAAGTGATTATTCCCCTCTAAATTCGGCACTGGTGAGGCCACATCTGGAGTACTGCGTCCAGTTTGGGGCCCCCCACTACAGAAAGGATGTGGGCAAATTGGCGAGAATCCAGCGGAGGGCAACAAAAATTATTAGGGGCTGGGCACATGACTCATGAAGAGCGGCCGAGGGAACTGGGCTTGTTTAGTCTGCAGAAGAGAAGAGTGAGGGGGGATTTGATAGCAGCCTTCAACTACCTCAAGGGGATTCCAAAGAGGATGGAGCTAGGCTATTCTCCGTGGTGGCAGACGACAGAACAAGGAGCAATGATCTCAAGTTGAAGTGGGGGAGGTCTAGGTTGGATATTAAGAAAAATTATTTCACTAGGAGGGTGGTGAAGCACTGGAATGGGTTACCCAGGGAGGTGGTGGAATCTCCATCCTTAGAGGTTTAAGGCCAGGGTTGACAAAGCTCTGGCTGGGATGATTAGTTGGTGTTGGTCATGTTTTGAGCAGGGGGTTGGACTAGATGACCTCATGAGGTCTCTTCGAACCCTAATCTTTGATTTTTGCGAGAATCTCATCTTTAGTTTAAAAAGAAATATATAAGTTTCTAGGCTGCAAGGTTGCAATGAAAACTTTGAAAAAGTGACCCAAAATGCTCAAACTCTATAGAAGTCAAATAAAAGAACTCCAAATTATTACTTTTTAAAACCTCATGATTTTTAAGGTAATCTCTTGATTTTGGGGGCCTGACTCCAATTGGTAATAATGATATTTGCAGTAGTTAAGGAAGTTAAAAAGCAAACCTCTCACCTTTATCACTGGTTCAAATTCAACCTAAATTGGTAGTGAGCAGAACTATTGTCAAATGAATGTTGTTTGATCGTCGAAGTGAAATGAATTATCGGTTGTGAAATCTGAGTATCTTCATGTTAGAGTAACACAAAGACAACAGCTAGCCAGATAGGAAAAGACTCATAGCAAGTACACAGTAAGAGCAGACCAAAAAAAAAAAAAAATTTTTTTTAAGATAAAAGTTAAAAAAGTTAACATCCATGCTCTGAAGGGGGCCACTGGGTCTTCTATGTATCACACTGCTTTACTCTTCACTTTTACATAGGTTGCAAGTGAACTGTACTGTAACAAATGCAGTATCTAATTTCAGTAGAGAGACCATTAAATTTTGTTTCTTTGATTGAGGAAGGGCCTTGGATCTCTGACTTGGAGTTGAATACTCCATAGAGGTGTCATGCAACAGAATTAGATGGTAGTGAGCTCAGTGTTTGTACCATGATAGATATCTACCTACTAATTCCAAGCAGCATTAGTGCCCATAAGGAATTTACCATATGCCCATAAGGAATTTTGGCCTTTGATGAATTTTTCTAATTCTCCCACCTCTGCATTTTGGATTCTGAGGCTACAAAGTAGTTTGGCTTTTGGGATGATGAGCATAATTTACTATTTCAGGTATATTTTTATTTTTTCTTATAAAAAATAAATAGTTAATTATACATAGGTTTGGAAGGATTCGATTTATATTGGTAAATGTCGGTTTCACCATACACATAGATTTCACCGTACACACATGAAAAAATATTCCCATCAATAATCATTAAAATTTACAGATAGGAAAAGTAAGAGAAATGCTGCTTGAGAACTTATTAGAATTTGATTTAAGGATATTTTCATTGTATAGTTTGATATGAGATGATGTTAGTCTGTGGTTTAACAGTTATAAAGCTTTAACTATTTGAATCTCAACATCTACTGTCACTAAATAATTAGTGTCTGATCCCCCCCCCATTGTCTGATGGCCCCATAATTTCTTGCAACTGTGAAAATTTAAATTGATAAAAATCTTTAGAAATGCTTTAAAATAAATAGATACTATGTGTCTAAAAATAAAATTCTGCCAAGCCTAATATGTGCTAGCCATGTACTGAAAAAAAGTATAATATCATGCTTTATTGATCAGAGATGGAACTCAGAGGATAGCACTTACTACATATGGACTGTTTTCTGTACAGTAGAATACAATAGATAGTTTTGTAAAAAGTGCATTCTGTATCATGCTTGCAAATTTATTGTTTACTGGTGCTTTACAGTATGTGGCATATCTAATAATAATGTAGTATTTTTAGTCTTTTCTAAATTAGATTTATTTATTTATATATTTTTTCTGCTAGAAGGTTAAGAGCTTGACCTTGCAAACTCTTACTTAAGTGAACAGTCTTTACTCCTACGAGTAGACCTATTGAAGTCAATGGGACTGTTTCCATGAGTAAGGATATCTTTTGTGTGAAAGAATTTTTGAGATTAGGCCCAATGATAGGGCTTTGAAATGCTGAGCAACTGCTGTTTAATAAAAAAAAAAAAAAAAAAAAAGCACTTTCAAGTTCAGGACTTGTTGAGAGTTAGTAATTTTGAGACTTACAGAATCACAATTATCTACCAGCCATGGGATTTTTTTTTTTTTGAGGTATTTTATATGCATCAAAAGAAAAGAGATTTCTCCTTATTCCAGGGATATTTCTCCAACATCATTGGAATAACTACCTACTTATGGACTGGTGGCCATTCAAGTCTTAAATGCAATATCACCTTACTTTCTAAAGAGACTACCACCATTGGACAAATTTGTTAATTTTCTGGAAGCTGTTTTAACCTATCCCAACCACTGCTGTGCTTTTAGAAACCTAGTGATGTAAGAGTAAGTGTAAATAGTATATTGTTGTATCACAGCAATTTGGAAATTCCAGAACACTGTCTCTGCATTCCAACTTTCAAAAACTTTGATTAGAAGTAGTCCAGTTCCAAAACAGTATGGGCCATATACAACCCTGGCATGAAAGCAAGCACACCACGATGGAAGACAATTGACATATGCCCAGTTATGTCCGAGCTGAATTTGGCTTCATCTGTCTTATAGCCACCTAGTAATACAGTAAGAAGACCATTCTGATTGTGTTTAATATGTGGATTTTTCCAGTATCTTAATCAAAAGAATCTTTAGCTCACTGAAAGTTTCATATGTTCAATTTCCATCACAATTTACTAGGATATTATCCTAAACAAAGGACTTCTTGTAACATTCAGTCTTGGAGTTTATTTAATGACCATTAAAGTTTTGATCAGCTAAACAGGGTACACCTTTAAATAATCATCTCTGCCCCATCCTTAAAATATACCAATAGAAAACAAGAGCACTCAAGCTAATCACACTGCTTTAAATGAAAGTGACATTATTAAGTGTGAGATCCTATTTATAACAAGCAGTTGATTGGAGCTTGTGTGTTTATATAACACCAAGTAATGCAAAAGATGAGAATATATATTATAGGTGGGGCTGATAGCACTAACTATTCCTAAAGTTGCCTGTCACGTCCCATCCCTGTTTTCAGTTGCTTATAATTTTGCCAAACTTTAACCATTTGGGCTGCAATTTTACACATCATGTGTCTGCCTTGGGCTGAATTTTTTTTTTTGGGGGGGGGGGGGGAGGTCATGCCCCAGTCTGTCTCTGTGCCCTGCTTCTCATATCTCCCTGGCTACCCCACTCCCCACTTTTCCTTTCAACCCTCCACCCCCTACTGCTTCCCTCTTCTCCTCTCCACTCTCCCATGTCCCACCACGTCCTGCTCTTAAAATCTCATGATTATGCCATGATTATGCATGATTTGAAGGCTTGTGGTTAGCAACACTCAGCCTGTAACTTTTTATGGAGTGCTCACAACACAGAATAGCATTCACAGCCAGGAGCCATTGATGTCAGACAAGAGAATTGGGAAGCATGAGACTTACTGAGCTACTGAGTTTTCTGGTCAACAGTAAAGAATTTATGGGTTTTTTTATGACAGGTGTAAGATTTTTTTTCCCCCATAGATGTCTACAAAGTATTTACACACAGGAGTGGTGTATCTAAACAGGAAACTCAAGCTAACATTAAGGGCTAGTCTACACTACAAAGTTAGGTTGGCTAACTACATGGCTATGGGCTGTGAAAAATTTCCTCCCTGTGTGATGTAATTAAGCTGACCTAAGCCCAGGTGTACACAGTGGTAGGACAATGGCAGAATTTTTCTGTTGACTAGCTACTGCCTCTTGGGGAGGTGGATTATCTACAGCAATGGAAGAAACCCTTCTGTCACTGTAGTAAGTGTTGATGCTACAGTGGTGCAGTTGCAATGCTGCAACTGTGCCAATGTAGCATTTCTAGTGTAGACATACCCTAAAAGCTTCCACAACTTGAATTATTTAGTTTAGGACAATGATGCAGAAAAAACACACAATGATATAATAGGTACTAATTTGGGTTAATTGGACATAACTAGACCTGAGGTCAAACCTGCTCCCTTTATCAGATGAGTAATCTCACTGAAGTCATTTGCAAGGGCAAAGCTAACAGGATCCACATCCAGACTGAAAACTCAACTCTTCTCCCCCCCCCCTTCCCTTTAGACAAAATTCTTCACTTTTCATTTTTGACAACTTCTCCCAGCAATGTGACAACACATTGAGGAAACCGACCAATGAAACGCTGTAAGTACTTCTGTGCAAACTGATGCTGGCAACAACATGGTTGCAATCCCTCCCGCTATTCATGTGATTATTTTTCATAAAAGTGAACTTAGTTTTAGGCCAGTTCAGTCATAGTCACAGGGAGTGCAGACTGCAGAGGAAATTTTACTATTAAACTAGGATTTGCTGGGTCATGTTTAAAATATGCTGTAGCGTCATGGCCTGTATTCATGCCAGTCTGTTTTCTGGATACTTTGAAGAATTTCACATCAGTGATTAAATATTTTAGAAAATGAAGAGCCTGTATTGAGAACCTGGCATGCCTGCAAATAATTGCAGGCACAGATGTTTGTACAATCCATACAGTGCCATAAATGTATATGGCCTTTCTCAGAGTAATGGAGTCACAAAATTCTCATTTTTACAAATAAACAGACTAAAACACATTCCCTTCCTTTTCCACGCTAAGAGAATCCAAAAGACAAGCCAAGACACAGGACAATAGTTCAGGTAATGGAAAAATCCAGGGATCTGTAAGTTGTAGAACAAATTGTGAATGTTTCAGATAGTCATTGAAATGCAGCTCCAACTTCATTTGCAGGTCAAGGCCTTGATTCAGGAAAGCACTTAAACCTGAACTTAAACCTAAACTTAACTTCAAAAGGTGCTTAAGTTGCATTGACATTAAAGCTAAGAATGTGCTAACCTGTGGTCCTGAATTGGGATGCTTTCCTGCATCTGGGCCCAAATCACAGATTCCAGGTGATGTGTTTGCCTTTCAAATGCTGCTGATGGTACAGGAAATGCTAATTGGACATTTTTTTGAAGCAATTGGTTGTTTGGAGAACTAAGAAAAGGGAAAACTGATTTTTAACTGTTTTGTTTTCTTTTTAAGCCTACCTCTATGATGTTACTGACCAAGGGAGTCAGAGATTTCTTTTCAAAGCTTTGAAACTTTTTTAGTTACTAATTTTGTTTAAAAGGGTAACTCAGACCTTGAACCTGTTTACTGCCTGTCAAGGAATATGACCACCCCATCCTCCTCTGGGTCATGGCAGGGTGTGATACCACCACAGTTGCAGTCTACCAGACTATCCTTTGGCTGAAAGCAGTATGGCCTAGAGGCCAGCATCAGTACAACTGCCCCTGGGGTCATATGGCCTAGTGGCCGGAGTCAATATACCCACCCTTGGGGTCAAGGCTGTGTGGCCATAGGGCATAGCCACAAGCGGGCCTGGTGGACCGGGGCCCACCCATTTAGCATCCAGGCCCACACCCCAGCCCCTGGCACTTCTGCTGAGGTTGGGCGGATGGAGCAGGGCAAGCCCCCTCACCCCAACACCATGCCAGTAACAGTGGCGACAGCCAGGAGCCCCAGACCCTTTTTAATTGCCCAGGTGGGCCACAGGGCTCCTAGTGGGCACAAGTGCTCCGGGACCTGCACTTTGGGAGTGTGATGTTGCACTCCATATGATATTATTAAAATATGCTAATGATTGTGAATATAATGTAACTGGAATATGCTTCATGCAAAAGGTCTCTTGTAAGGTATCATTACAAAGATTATAATCTACTGAATGCGGTCATCCTATTTGTATAAATGTATCATTCTTGTATCTGAAATGAGAAATATGAAATTTAACTGAGGTCCTATTGTAATTATGCAAAGCGTGGGCAATTAATAGTGGTTTGGAATCTTGATGACCCCCATCAACTAGGACAATTGGTTGTAAATAGCTCTGTTTACTTGCAAGCCTTCCTGTGAGTCAGGCCAGAAAGAATGAAGCCTTGGAGTCTCACAGGACATGTGACCATGTCACCTGGTACTGGAATCCATCTTAAACCTGGTGCTTTTCCATTTAGAAGGAGGGGTGGGGACCCAGAGAGACAAAAGCTATATAAGGGGGTGGAACAGAACAAAGGGGGCTTCAGTCATAAGAAATCCCCTAGCTACCACCTGAGCTGGAACAAGGACTGTATCAGGGGAAAGGATTGGGCCCAGGCTAGAAAGGAGTCTAGTCTGTGAAAGAAGCTTATTGGAACATCTGAGGGTGAGATTTACCTATATTCAGTTTCTTAATGTATTAGGCTTAGACTTGCACATTGTGCTTTATTGTGCTTAGTAACTTACTTTGTTCTGTCTGTTATTACTTGGAACCACTTAAATCCTACTTTTTATATTTAATAAAATCACTTTTGCTTATTAACTGACCCAAAGTAATTAATACCTGGGGGAGCAAACAGTTGTGCATCTCTCTCTCTCTACCAGTGTTATAGTGTTTGAGTTTACCCTGTATAAGCTTTATACAGAGTAAAATGGATTTATTTGGGGTTTGGATCCCATTGGGAGTTGGGTGTCTGGGTGCTGGAGACAGGAGCACTTCTTAAACTGTTTTCAGTTAAGTCTGGAGCTTTGGGGTACATGGTTCAGACCCTGGGTCTGTGTTGGAGCAGACTGGCATGTCTGGCTCAACAAGGCAGGGTTCTGGAGGCCCAAACTGGCAGAGAAAATTAGCTCAGTGGTAGTCTCAGCACATCAGGTAACAGTCCCAAGGGGGGTCTCTGTGACCCAACCTGTCACAAGGGGGCCCTGCAGGCTGGTGCAATCGGTCCCAGAAGTAATGGGATGGTCCCAGAAATGACGTATTCATCACTTCCACCTCAGGCCCCGCACACCCCTAGGGATGGCCCTAGCACCCAGAATTGCTGTCGGCAGAGGTATTTACCAATACCCTTTTGTTAAATCCAGTGTTGACAAATATTTGGCTCCCCACAATCATTCCTGGAACTTTTCAATGCAGGGTATTGGATACACCTCAAAATGGGAAATGGCATTGACCTAAAACAAAAACAAAAAACACACACAGATGGCCTCTTCTGGTTTCGGAACCAGAACGATCAAGCTTTGCCATTCACTTTGAGATTCTTCTACCACCCCCATCTCCAGCATTGTCTCTAATTCCTGGCAGACAGCTTCCCTCATCTTCCTGGGGAGGGACTGGTGGTCATCCCTCACCCTCTGTCCCGGGGTTGTTGTGATGTGGTGGCTTATGATATTGATCTGTCCTGGATGTGTTGACAAGAGATTCGGGAAGTCCTGCATGAGATATTGTAACTGTTCTCATTGTGCGGAACTAAGGCTTGCTCCCATTGCCATTGACTTCGGGTCCAGAGGTTCTCCCACTAGTGATGCCAGTTCAGGTTCTGGGGTGAAGGTGTGATGAATAAGGCCTCTCTGCCCTTCCAGGCCTTCAACAAGTTCATGTGATATATGTGTACTTCCTTCCATCGTCCCAGCAACCTGATCTCATAATCTACCCGTCCCACCCCGCGAGACACCTCGAAAGGGCCTTGCCACTTGGCTAATAGCTTTGAGTCAGTGAAGGGCAATAAGAGTAGGACCCACTCCCCAGGCTCAAAGCTGCATACCTTAGTCCCCTATTGTATTGTTGGTCCTGGGTTTGCTGGGCTTGTAACAGGTTCTCTTTAGCGAAGACACCCAAGGCCCGGAGGTGTTCACGGAGTCGTAAAACACAGTGGGTAGTTCCCAGAACCTGTCTCTTGTGACTCCCAGTCCTCTCTCAGGAGGTTGAGTATGCCCCAAGGTTGTTTCCCATAGAGAAGCTCAAAGGGGGAGAACCCGATCGAGGCTTGGGGGAACCTCCCGCACAGTGAACAGTAGAGCAGGCAGCTATGAGTCCCAATGTCAGGGATCATCTTCTACAAACTTGTGGAGCATTGACTTGAGGGTTCCGTTAAAGCGTTCAACTCACTCATCAATTTGTGGGTGGTACACTGAAATCCTGAGGGTTCACACGTTCATGAGGCAGCATAACTTGGCTATCAGTTCGGAGGACACATTGGTGCCCTGATCAGTTAAGATCTCCTTGGGTATCCCGACCCAAGTGAAAATCTTCACTAACTACGTCGCGATGTTAGAGGCTGTGGCCACACACACACACACAGAAGTGGATGGCCTCGGTAGCATGTCGCGTAATCGACAAGTACAAGGATGAATCCGTTCCCTGTCTGGCTCTTCTCTAGCGGTCTGAGTTCTATGCCAACTCATTTGAATGGTATGCTGACCACGGGGAGAGGCACAAGAAGGACCTGGGGTATCCCTTTCAGTCCAGTCCGCTGGCACTCAGGGCAGGAATAATCCCTTACCTCCTCGTGTATGCCCAGCCAAAAGAACTGGCGTGCTATCCTCTGGAGATTCTTCTCTCTACCCAGATGTCCCACCCAGGGTACTGCATGAGCCAGCTGCAGGAGGCTCCGGCGTAAACTCTGGGGCACCAAGACTGTCAGATAGCTTCCTGTATTTGTGGTTCCTGTACCACTCAGTAGAGGCGGTCTCCCCAGATCTCAAATCGTGGTCCTTGTGGAGGGTGTGGCATATTGTCTCCTTCTTGGTCTGGGGTCGCCGCCTGCTCCCAGGTTTGACTTAAAGGCGGATCCTCCCTCTCTTCTTGGATGAAGTCTCTGTCATGCTCCACTCCACCTGGGCATCTATGATGGGATGCTCTATGCCTGGAGAGGACTTGACGGGTGGCTCAGGGGGTTTAGACAGCCCTTCTCTGGGGTTGGGTTCTGAGGGGTGACCAAAGAGTTCCCCCCTCATTGATCCTCCCTTCCCTCCTCCTGGATGTCGTCGGCCATGGTCTCACAGGATTTCCCCAAATTCCAGCCAGTATTACCCCAATGCCACAGGGTAGGCTAACCTGGGAGCTACACTGACTTGGAGGGTTTCTCCCCAGCTGTAGATCTCAAGTCTTACCCAGGTGATTGGGTAAAGCTGTATATCCCCATGGATGCTGTAGGTGTATCCTTGTCCCAGAGAGTTCAAGGTCGGGAATGAGTCCCTCCTAAATAATTGTCTGACTACAGCCCAAGTCTACTAAGGCTGTTGTGGGGATTCCTTCCACTAGAACCGGGACTACAAGTTTTTCCAGACCTTTCCACTGGGCTTGAGGGCTGGCTATGGAGACTTGCCCATAACTACAATCCATGTAGGGGAAGTCCCCTCTGAAAGTCTCCCTCTTAGCCACACTCCCAGCAGTGATCTTGGGTTTCCCCAGTCCCAGGTCCACCTTCGGTGGGCTCTGTCCCTTCTGAGGGTCTCTTTCCCTGTTGGTCCAGGTCTGGCTCACTGGACGCTGGCATTTGAGGGTGGGGGGTGGTGGTTGGGAGAGGGGTCGGGATTCCTCTGGGTCCATCTTGCAGAGGAACTCCCCCAGCCAGCCTGTCCCTCCTCCAGCTCCCAGATTTCCATAGCTGTGCCTCCAACCCGTTGGCCGCCAAGTAGTCATCCATCTGTTCTATGGCCTCTGCCAGTGTTGTTGGTCAGTGCCGTTGCACCCTCTCCTTCCCTACACTTGGGAGGATCTGGGTGAACTGTTCAAGGACAATGACCTCTGCTACTTGGGCCCCTGGCCATTTCTCTGGCTCCAAGCCCAATGCCTGCTGGATAATGCCTGGCAATGATATCACCCAGGGTCTAGCCCCTGGCACGTACCTTTCTTGCTGGAAGCGCCAGCGATGCAGGTCAAGGTTAATTCCTGCCTACTCCATAATGGCATCCTTCACTCTTTCATACACTAGTGCATCCTGTGGATTCAACCTCCGGTAGGCTGCCTGGGATGACCCCATCAGATAGGGAGCTAACAGTGTAGCTCCATCCTCTGGGTGCCACTTGGCAGCGGTGGCTACCCATTCAAATGTCACCAGAAATGCCTCGGGGTCATCATTGGGTCTCATTTTTGACAGTCATATTGGCAGACTGGTGGGCAGGGCCAGGGTTCGGCATGCCCATCCGGTGCATCAGGGTGGCCATTTGCTGGATCAGGCATTCTTCTTGGGTCTGGTTTGCACTGCCAGTTCCTTAATCATTTGTTGCTGCTGGGCCATGATTTGTTGCAACAGCTGTGTCTGGTGTTGCTGCCATTGGGTAGCCCATTGCTGTTGACTTTCCAACAGTCATTTCGGAATCTTGTCAGTCTCCATCTTGGGCAGAACGACAAATAGGCAGGCGAAGGAGGATTACGCTGCTAACAAACTCCTCCTCCTGGGGCCTTTCAGCAAGGACCAGTCTCTGCTCATGTTCTCCACTATGTGTCGAGGGGCGGGGGGGGGGGCATGATATCACCATGCTTGCAGTCTACCAGACTGTCCTTCAGCTGAAAGCAGCATGGCCTAGAGACCAGAGTCAATATGACTACTCCCAGGGTCAGGGTTGAGTATGGCCCAGTGGCCAGCATCAATAAGACTGTCACTAGGGTCAGGGCAGCGTGGCCTAGCAGCTGGTGCCAGGGGAGCAGGCTGCAACCTCAAGGAGGGTGGCAGTTCTGGTGGGGGACCTGGGCACTCCCTCTCCACTGAGTCCCAGCCCAGGGCCCTGTCGAGGACAGGTATAGTTGTCACCCAGTCAGCAGGCTATCCAATCACAACACGCTGCCCTTGCTCAGGTGGTAGATACCACTCCCCCAACCTCCCTGGGCCACTTCCTAACGCTATTCCTGAGATAGCAGCCGATACCCCAACGAGGGAAGCTGGGGGTCCCAATGGTGTATCTCTCTGGAAGTCCAGCTCCTGGCCCTTCGCTGAAGGTAGCAGGTCACCAGTCTAGTCTCCAGGTTCTTGGGCTCCTGCAGTCCACAGCTGTAGCAGCCCCTGGCCTAGAGCCTCTACCAAGCATGCTCTCACCTTGGTGGTCAGTCTAGAATGAGCTGGGCTGCTCCATTTTATACTAAGGTAGCAGTTGGAGCATGTCCACTACAGTCTCAGGGGCGGGACTTCTGCTGTCCATAGCATGGGGTTAACCCCCTCTTTCCCAGTGCAGGATATGCACACCCCCAATCACACTGCCCTTTCCATAGCACCTGCTGTGGTGCCACCATCGGTGGAATGTTAGCACTTACCATACCCAATATCTGCATCAGCAGAGTAGATGCATCCTATCTAGACAATTGAGATATAGTCAAAGAGTTAAAAATCAAACCACTGGTCCATAGAAAATACTCTCAGGTATTGGTTCTTGAAAAATAAATTCCACAATAAAATAACTCTAAAGGCCTGCTAAGAGAGTGTGTGTATGAGAGAGAGAAATGAGACTATTTACACAATACTTAGTCATATATGGGTTAAACAGTGCTGTTAGGCACAGCCTTCACAAAAGATTGTAAGTAAGCAGCACTGCCCTGGAAGGCATTATGACTAGGATAATCTAAAGCCTAATCCAGGGGTAGGCAACAGGTCTATCGTGGGTCAAATCTGGACTGCCAGATGCTTTTGAACAGACAGCAGAATCCTTTTATGTACTTATTTTCGCTGGATTCTGAACCTTGATCAAGAAATTTGGACCTTGACAAAAAATAATTGATTACCTCTGGCCTAATCATCCTCCCCCTGCTCCACTCTTGCTCTATAGGGCAGAGAGAAGTTAGTTTCTGCACTCTTTGCAATGGCACACTTTACTTACCACCACCACCACCCCCCAACCCAGCAAAAAAGTAGTACTGTGAAATCAGCCTAGACCCTGCCCAATTGCTGGCAGGAGAGAGCATGTGGCAGTCTAGCTCCTGCTTGCTCTTTCTACCTTCTCCCCACTCCATGACTAGATCTGCACTTTGAGCAGTCCTTACTCAGAGCCAAGCACAGAAAAAGTTTGGCTTTGCTCAGCTGATTAGGACAGTAGCACAGTCTAGACCTTATGCAGTCCTAATGCACCAATTTTTCCCTATTCAACCTTTATTTGAAGATATTTCTGCTCTCATATTCTTCATAATAGCTTCTGAACCATACAGTATGTTTTGCATATACACACAGTACAAAGTCCTGATACGGTTTCCTTTCCTAGTAGTACTAAACACAAATGAAATCTTTAGGCACCCTATTTTAGTTAGGCCTCTCTGATTTTTCGACAAGCCTATATCCTGAGCACTCTGATAATACAAATAAATACAATAAGAATACATTTTAGTAACTCCTGCATTTGGTCAACAAGTGTATTATTATACAGTTTGTACTGTACTATTAGCATCATTTGAAAGTAGGGTGACCAGACGTCCCGATTTTATCAAGGACTGTCCAGCTATTTGCTCATTTGTCCTGCATCCCGACCAATGTTTGGTCAGGACACTGGACAAACAAGCAATTTTTGCCCTCCGCTCCAGCTCGCGCCCCCTCCCTTGCCCCAACTCCGCCCCCTCCTTCCCCCATTGGATAGCTCCCCCAATCCCTGCCCTGGCCCCACCCCCTCACTGCCCCATTGGATCCCTCCCCAAATCCCCGCCTCTTTCCGAAGCACACTGCATTCCCTCGTCCCTCCCAGGCAAGCGCTGGAGGGAGGAGGCCCGGGGACAGTGGGGTGAGTCCGGCCTGGCCCTGGCCCGAGCGCAGGCAGACGGGGCGGTACCTGCAGGGGGGCAGCCCCGGGTCCGGCCTGGGGAACCGGCTCCCTACGCGCCCATGGGTGGAGGTGGGGGTGAGGGGGCAGCAGCTGCCTGTGTGGGGACTCCGGTTCCTCGGGGCTTCACCTCCGCCACATGCGCCCCGGCCCCGGAGGGGTGTAGGCATGCCTCTGCCTGACACCCAGCAAGGGAGAGGCGGAGGAGCGGCTGGAAGGGCCGGTCGGGCGGCGGCTCTGCCGCGGTGCTGGGGATAATTAGAATCTGTGAGTCTGTCTGCCTCCGGGGGGCAGGGCGGGGGGAGCAGTGTGCGCGACCCTAGGTGAGGAGATCCTGTCCCACAATGCTTGGGCGAGTCCCGGCCTGGGGGCCGCGGCAAGGTCCCGCTTCTCCAGCAGGGTGTAGCCCAGCGGCACAAAGGTCGCTACAGCTCCGCACTCCCGGGCCCGCGGGAAGCTGGAGCCCGCCAGGGAAGGGGCTGCCCCACGCTGGCGCGCCCGAGGCCAGCCTAGGACGGTCTCCGCGCAGGGACCTGGCAGGGGTGCTCCCCCTGTCCATGCCCATCTCTGCAGCGTCGGGGTGTCAGTCCTTGGGCTCCAGGCGGGGGTTGTTGCATCACGGGACCTGGGGGCCGGTGTTTACATCTGCGTGTGGCCGGCACCAGCCTAGGTGCTTCCCGCTCGTTCGTGCTTTTTTTTTTCCCCTCCCTTCTCCCCACCGGCTTTTTTATGTTTTGGCTCTGCCCCCTTCCGCCCCTGTGTCCCGATATTTTGCCTCTGTGATCTGGTCACCTTATTTGAAAGTGGGTTGGCTGGGAAGTAAATGAGCAAAATTTTGAAAAGGGATTTTTTTTGGATGTGACATTCATTTATTGTCTCTCTACACTTGCTTTCCAAAGTAAATAGATCCTTTACCAACAGCTTCATTATACGCATTGATGCAAACACTGAATCTATAGAAATAAATCTAAGAGGCGTCTAGCTCTCAAGGAATCTTTCACCAGTTCTGTGTTTCTTTTTACTCTATAATAGAAATTTTATTAGTTGTAACAAAAAGCATGATTTGTTTTTTTTAAACTAATTATAAGAATGATTATTACAACACATCCCTGTGGTCTGCTGAGAAGAACTCATCCCAATTTGCAACAAATGAAAGATGCACTATTTTTGATAAGAATCAGATGGCTGGCTTTGATTTTGATTATTATGACTTGTCAGCCTAAAACACTCAGATGCACTCCAGAACCAGATGCAATGTGAAGCTACTATGGGATCCAGCTTTCTCGGAATCTTGATTTGGTTTATTAATACCCTGGCAATTTCACTGTACTCCTTTTTCTCCTAACTAGCCATTACAAACTCACTGTTCCGCTGTTCCTCGTGCAATCTCTCCTTTGCCAATTTTTGCACGGGACTTTATTTGCTGCTTATTGCCTCTGTTGATGCCCAAACCAGGAGTCAGTACTACAACCATGCAATAGACTGGCAACCAGGCAGTGGTTGCAGTATTGCTGGCTTTTTCAGTGTTTGCAAGTGAACTTTCAGTTTATACTTTAACTATGATCACTCTAGAAAGGTGGCATACTATCACCTATGCAATGCAATTGGATAGAAAACTGAGACCAAAAGGTATACTATAGTGATGGTGCTTGCAGGCTGGATATTTTCAATTATAATAGCAGCTTTGCCTCTTTGAGGAGTCAGCAGTTACATGAAGATCAGTATTTATTTACTCATGGGTATGGAAATGTCTCTTTCCCAAGCCTACATATTGATTGTCTTAGTGTTAAATTTTGTTGTCCATCATAATTAAAATTCATATAGCAGTTCAAAATCCAGAACTGGTGGCTACAAACAAAGATATCAAGATTGCAAAGAGAATGGCAATATTGATCTTCATAGATTTTACTTGCATGGTACCTATCATTTTTTGCCTTTAAATTACCTCTCACAGTGACAAACTCCCAAGATTTTGCTTGTTTTGTTTTATCCAGTCAACTCCTGCACAAACCCACTCCTGTACACTATTTTCACAAAAGCTTTTCGAAGGGATTTCTTTCTACTGCTGAGCAAGCTTGGTTGCTGTATCAGTCAAGCAGAGCTTTGCAGAGTGAACTGTTTCTCTGCTTATACATCCAGCTGTAAAAACGCCACCTCATCCACTGACCAAAATAAAACCTCTCAAGCACTGCTTCATTTGGCAATTTTAAATTACCAATATCCAGCTGTACATGACAAGATTTGCGCAAAAAAAGTTAAACTGTAGCTTCAGTAAACTTATCACCATATGATAAATTATACCTATACCACCAAACCTAGGGATTTAGGTGTTCATTTGTTATTTTATGTACAAATAAGTATATACTGTAATTCTTATTCAACACAATTGTTCTGAGATTCAGAATTGTTTCATTATTTACAGTAGTAATGATAGAAACAAAGTGGTTATTTGATTAAATTCTTCTTCTTTATGGGTCTTGTGGGCAGAGTTGCAGTTTTACCATAATTTAGTGCATTTCCAACATGCTCTTCAAGTTAATGTGCAATTCTACTCAGAGCTATGACTGTAAAAACAGCACCTTCCACCTCACATCTGCTTCCCAAGGATATTTAAAGTCCTATCTGCTGACAAAAAAAGTTTTGAATTCTATTAGCTGTATTGGTACTGCACGGCTAAGAGAAAGGGAGCTGAATTTTATGGCTTTTTGTGCTTCATCACCAGAAAGTTCCAATTATAGAGCCAGTTATACCTATTTATACCAGTAACCAGTTGAAAGCAACAAACTTGTACAGATGTCAGTGAGGACAAAATTTAACCTGCAGAAACTTTTTACTAGTGATGACATAGGAGAGCAGCACCCAGCTGGACTTTCCCAGCCCTGCAAACTTAACCTGTGATTGAGTTACTTTAAAAAATAAATCAATAAAAAAATAAACCCACCCATATACTAAGTATATTTGATCTGGATATCATTTGACACACAATAGCTGTGAAACCCAAACAGTGCCATTTAGACAGGCATTTTCAGATTATAAATACATCTCTACCTTGATATAATGCTGTCCTCGGGAGAGGGGGAAAAAGAAAAAAAAAAAAAAAACCCCAACCCATTTTACCACGTTACCACCCTATCTGATTTGCCCTGCTCACTTGCCTTAAACAGCTGCCAGAGCAGCAGACAAAAGTTGGGAACGTAGATGTGACTGCTTCCACCTGGAACTGGGATACCACTGAGCCCCCTGGCCCACTAGCCTGGGCTCCACTTACCCTGTAATGTTGAAAAACTGCAGACATGCTCCTGGTCTCACATGTTCACCAGCACACAAGTAGGGACACACCCAGCTATAGCAACATTCAGACAGGCTTTCTGACATGGGAAGGCTATACAGCTAGGACACTTGCTTGTTTGTTTGAAAAGCGTGAATTGGGAGTGCTTTGTTCCAGGTGGGCCTTACTGGTATATAAGCGCAGTCAGCAGTGAACCAGCTGAGCGGCGAACAGCAGAGGCTAACAGAGGGAGTTGGCCTGGGGAGAGCTCACTGAGGCTTTCATCTGCAGGTTTCTCTGAGTAGTTCCTGCAACAGTTGAGGAAGCTCTTAAGAGGACGGTGATATGGAAGGTGAGCGATCAGCTGTTGTAACCTGCACAGGTTGTGCCATGTTTGTCTGTCTTCCACAGGACAGAAGCGACTTTGTCTGTACAAAGTGCAAGCTGGTCTCCATATTGGAAGAGAAGGTTCGAGGCCTGGAGAAACGAGTATCGACTCTGCGTTGCATAAGGGAAAATGAAGATTTCCTGGACAGACGTCAGGAGATGCTTCTACGGCCACAATGTTCTGAAGATTCAGAGCAGGCGCAGCAGGGAAAGAAGGATTGTGAAGAGGTTTGGCAGCATGTGACCTCCAGAAGGAGAAAGAGGAGCGTCCATGCACCAGCAATGGAGATACAGGTGAGCAATCGTTTCCATGTTCTCTCTACAGGTACTAATGCGGAGAGTGGACTAGATGACCCATCTGAGGGAAGGGAGCAGAAGGAGACTCCACTGATTGGAAGGCAAAGGATGCACTGTCCTAGGGATGGGGGTTCCACGACCACCACTCCCAAGAGGAGGAGGAGGGTGGTGGTGGTCGGGAACTCCCTCCTCAAGGGGACTGAGTCATCTATCATCCGCCCCGACCGGGAAAACAGAGATGTCTGCTGCTTGCCAGGAGCTAGGATACACGATGTGACGGAGAGACTGCCGAGACTCATCAAGCCCTTGGATCGCTACCCCTTCCTGCTTCTCCACGTGGGCACGAATGATACTGCCAAGAATGACCTTGAGCGGATCACTGCAGACTACGTGGCTCTGGGAAGAAGGATAAAGGAGTTTGAGGCACAAGTGGTGTTCTCGTCCATCCTCCCTGTGCAAGGAAAAGGCCGGGGTAGAGACAGTTGAATCGTGGAAGTCAACGAATGGCTACGCAGGTGGTGTCGGAGAGAAGGCTTTGGATTCTTCGACCATGGGATGGTGTTCCAAGAAGGAGGAGTGCTAGGCAGAGACGGGCTCCACCTAACGAAGAGAGGGAAGAAGAGTGCAAGAGGGGAGGACTCCTGTCTCATGCTGAGAAACAGGGACAATCGATGAGTTATCTTAAGTGCCTATACACAAATGCAAGAAGCCTGGGAAACAAGCAGGGAGAACTGGAAGTCCTGGCACAGTCAGGGAACTATGATGTGATTGGAATAACAGAGACTTGGTGGGATAACTCACATGACTGGAGCACTGTCGTGGATGGATATAAACTGTGCAGGAAGGACAGGCAGGGCAGAAAAGATGGGGGAGTTGCATTGTATGTAAGAGGAGTATGACTGCTCAGAGCTCCGGTATGAAACTGCGGAAAAACCTGAGAGTCTCTGGATAAAGTTGAGAAGTGTGAGCAACAAGGGTGATGTCGTGGTTGGAGTCTGCTATAGACCACCAGACCAGGGGGAGGAGGTGGACGAGGCTTTCTTCTGGCAACTAGCAGAAGTTGCTAGATCGCAGGCCCTGGTTCTCATGGGGGACTTCAATCACCCTGATATCTGCTGATCTTAAACGCAAAAAAGAAGCTTACAAGAAATGGAAGATTGGACAAGTGACCAGGGAGGAGTATAAAAATATTGCTCAGGCATGCAGGAGTGAAATCAGGAAGACCAAATCACACTTGGAGTTGCAGTTAGCAAGAGATGTTAAGAGTAACAAGAAGGGTTTCTTCAGGTATGTTAGCAACAAGAAGAAAATCAAGGAAAGTGTGGGCCCCTTACTGAATGAGGGAGGCAACCTAGTGACCGAGGATGTGGAAAAAGCTAATGTACTCAATGATTTTTTTGCCTCTGTCTTCACGCACAAGGTCAGCTCCCAGATTGTGGCACTGGGCAGTACAGCATGGGGAGAAGGTGACCAGCCCTCTGTGGAGAAAGAAGTGGTTCGGGACTATTTAGAAAAAGTGGACGTGCACAAGTCCATGGGGCTGGATGCGCTGCATCCGAGGGTGCTAAAGGAGTTGGCGGGTGAGATTGCAGAGCCATTAGCCATTATTTTTGAAAACTCATGGCGATCGGGGGAGGTCCCAGATGACTGGAAAAAGGCTAATGTAGTGCCCATCTTTAAAAAAGGGAAGAAGGAGGATCCGGGGAACTACAGGCCAGTCAGGCTCACCTAAGTCCCTGGAAAAATCATGGAGCAGGTCCTCAAGGAATCAATTATGAAACATTTAGAGGAGAGGAAAGTGATCAGGAACAGTCAGCATGGATTCACGAAGGGGAAGTCATGCCTGACTAACCTAATTGCCTTCTATGATGAGATAACTGGCTCTGTGGATGAGGGGAAAGCAGTGGATGTGTTATTCCTTGACTTTAGCAAAGCTTTTGATACGGTCTCCCACAGTATTCTTGCCGCCAAGTTAAAGAAGTATGGGCTGGATGGTGGATAGAAAGCTGGCTAGATCGTTGGGCTCAACGGGTAGTGATCAATGGCTCCATGTCTAGTTGGCAGCCGGTTTCAAGAGGAGTGCCCCAAGCGTCGGTCCTGGGGCCGGTTTTGTTTAATATCTTTATTAATTATCTGGAGGATGGTGTGGACTGCACTCTCAGCAAGTTTGCAGATGACACTAAACTAGGAGGTGTGGTAGATGCACTAGAGGGTAGGGATCGGATACAGAGGGACCTAGACAAATTAGAGGATTGGGCCAAAAAAAACCTGATTAGGTTCAACAAGGACAAGTGCAGAGTCCTGCACTTAGGACGGAAGAATCCCATGCACTGCTACAGACGAGGGACCGAATGGCTAGGTAGCAGTTCTGCAGAAAAGGTCCTAGGGGTCACAGTGGATGAAAAGCTGGATATGAGTCAACAGCGTGCTCTTGTTGCCAAGAAGGCTAACGGCATTTTGGGCTGTATAAGTAGGGGCATTGCCAGCAGATCGAGGAATGTGATCATTCCCCTTTATTCAACATTGGTGAGGCCTCATCTGGAATACTGTGTCCAGTTTTGGTCCCCACACTATAAGAAGGATGTGGAAAAATTGGAAAGAGTCCAGCGGAGGGCAACAAAAATGATTAGGGGTCTGGAGCACATGACTTATGAGGAAAGGTTGAGGGAACTGGGATTGTTTAGTCTCCAGAAGAGAACAATGTGGGGAGATTTGATAGCAGCCTTCAACTACCTGAAGGGGGGTTCCAAAGAGGATGGAGCTCTGCTGTTCTCAGTGGTGGCAGATGACAGAACAAGGAGCAATGGTCTCAAGTTTCAGTGGGGGAGGTCCAGGTTGGATATCAGGAAAAACTATTTCACTAGGAGGGTGGTGAAACACTGGAATGCGTTACCTAGGGAGGTGGTGGAGTCTCCTTCTTTGGAGGTTTTTAAGGCCCGGCTTGACAAAGCCCTGGCTGGAATGATTTAGCTGGGAATTGGTCCTGCTTTGGGCAGGGGGTTGGACTAGATGACCTCTTGAGGTCCCTTCCAATTCTGATATTCTATTCTTATCAGCTTCTCAGGCACACACTCCCCTCTGGAGGGTAAACCCAAAATTATACCATCTTGTGCTGCACAGGGAACTGTACAGCTTAAGCTCATTAAATTCGTCCGCTCCCTCAATGTGGAGGAAGATATGCAACAGCTTTCTGCCCCAAGTTATGATTTCCACACAGTGGTTTGTGATAAAGCAAAAAACAAGTGTATTAAACTACCCAAGATAGATAAGTGATTATAAGGGCTAGCAAACAGATTAAAGCAGGTTACCTAGCACATAAACAAAAATGCAATCTAAGCTGTACTATACTAAAGAGATTGGATAGGAGTAGCAACTCCTCACCCTAAATGATGATTTTAAGCCAGTTACTTGTAGCTTAAAAAACCCAGGTATTCCTTACACAGGCTAGAAATCCCTCTAGCCTAGGTCCAACCCTTCTCCTCCTCCCCCCCTCCTTCCCTGCCCCCACAGTTCAGTCCTTGTTCCTTGGGTCTTTCAAAGCATCTCCTTTAGTCTGGGAGTCTGATGATGTCACTCTCCTGCCTTAAATAGCTTTTGCATAGGGCGGGAACTCTTGGTCTCCAAGCTTGGTTCCCATGCCTGGTCAGTGGAAAAATCACTGGTATTCCAAGATGGAGTACAGTACCAAGTGACTTGGTCACATGTCCCTGTAGAGTTACAGCAGCCATGACTCGGAGGTCGTTTGTGGTGTCCTCAGGAAGGCTCCCTAGGAAGGCTCCCTGGTGGGAGATTAGCATCTTCTGAAACCTTTTTCTCCCTGATGGCCCTTCCCAGCCAGCCATCTAGACTTATTGCATTTTGCCTAGTGAGCATTCCCCAGGAGTAAACACATTTGTAATAGATGCATAGACAATATTCCTAAATTCAGATACCAAAATTATACACACATACAAATAGGATAATCATTCAGTAAATCATAGCCTTTTCAATGGTATCTCTCATGGTCTATTTGTATAAAATAGATCATAGTTATGTCATAATCATATCACAATAATATCTCTATGAAGAATATGGGGCATAGTGTCACAGTAGACCTGTGCATTCTTAGTAGCATCCTGTAGGCCAAGCTCTCTACCCTGAATGACAAGCCGCAGCCAGTGCGCATCCACTGAAAGGGAAGATGGGGAGGCAGAAAACACATTGGGGGGGGGGGGGGGAAAACTGTTGCCCTGCATTCTCAGAGCTATGCTTGGAGAAAGATCCATTGGCCTAGCACACAGAGGCCTCTATGGCTGGGGGCATGGTTAGTGGCTCTGCTAGCCAAACTCACACTCCTACATGTAGAAAAGGATGCACAACAGCTGCTACTGTAGCCCAAGGTTCTGCAGCCTGTCCAAGCCCCTAAAAGCCCATTTACATTGGTACCTGTGCACAGGTACCAGTGTTTGTGGCTTTGTATCAAATAAATGCAAGTAGCTCAAGATCTAAACCTACCAATGTATAGTGCACAGCAGAAAATGTGTATAGTGGATCCCTTACATTGCTTTTTTATTTGGAAATGCAACTGATGTTTTTTATTCTTGCAGCAGTTTTAGTATATGACAGTCAAAACTTGTAAGACATACTGGCCAGATCCACACCCGATGTAATTTGTAGCTCTCTGGAAGTCACTGGAGCTATAATGATTTACACCATTTGAAAAACTAATCCCATTGACTCCATAACAACATATTGCAACCACAGACAAACAGTTCTTTTTGGCAATCAAGACATGTAATAGGGTTGACAGAAGACAGAAAAGGTATTTTATTTAAATAAATCTAAAATCTTTTCTGTTTTTCCTCCTTAGTTCAGACCTTGACTATCATACCTTTGGCATTATAACAAAGCTAATGTACATCTCTCAGTTCTAGTGGATGGCACTGCTTATTATTTTTGCTTTGGGTTAATGACAATATAACTTTGAACTGAATTTTGGTTTAAGATTGTTATTTGCAATTAATACTTTTAGAGTCAGACAACTGTATCATAGCTTGGGCTTTAGGCCATATTTCTGCTCAGAGGTATGCATAAACAAGCATAGCTGCATTCATAAGCACATAGAGGATGAAAGCAATAGCATAAAGTGAGAGACAGTTGAAAGACTATTGTTTAGCAACCAGTCAGAATTACCAGCTAGTGTATCTCTGTGTACAGAGCATAAAGCTCCTGGGTTTGGTGCTGAGAGGAACTGGAAGACTCTAGATAGATTGAAGCTATTAAAGGAACTGAAGAAACTCAAAAAGAAGAACAGGAGTACTTGTGGCACCTTAGAGACTAACAAATTTGTTAGTATCTAAGGTGCCACAAGTACTCCTGTTCTTCTTTTTGCAGATACAGACTAACACGGCTGCTACTCTGAAACCTGAAGAAACTCAGAACTGGAACAACCTTGGCTGTGTTGAGTAATGATTGGCGCCTGGGAATCAAGAGCCAATTTTTTCCCCCCCCCCCATTCAAACTGGAAGTGCTGTGCTTGAATGTGCTTTAGCTAGGGGAGTTCATTAAATCAGCAAAAGACCTGGTACATGCCAAAACCAGTCTGAATCTGGCACTCTATAACTAACTGATTATTTATACTTAAGCTCTTTTCCTGTTGAAGTGCAGTGTAAAGTGCAACATTCATAGAATATTAAGGTTGGAAAAGACCTCAGGAGGTCATCTAGTCCAACCCACTGCTCAAAAGATTACTTGAGGACACTTACACTTATTGCCTGCTGGATACTTGTATGCTACCAGAGAATTCTAAATGTAGGAGAACTCAGTTAGAAATGGATAATGGCTGGTTTCAGTATTATCCTGCAAAAAATTGTAATCTAAATAGTTGTGTACAAGTATTAAGTGTGTGAATCATTCATTTTGTACCTACTATAAATTGGGTCAAATATGCTTTTTAGATAATGATTGGTGGTTAAAATAATGTACAGGAGTTCTGCTGTACATGAAATGAGTAAATAAAACAGGAACTCTTAAAGAATCAAGATTAATGCTAAAATTCTCATCTAAATTACATGTGTTATTCCATCTCACTACTACTTGGTAAACTTTTCTTTTGTATGCTGTAAAGATTTAGACACTCACCTACTGAAGTATCTTCAATGCTATTAAAAGTATCTACAGTGGAGATGTAACAGAAGCAAGCATGTGTGCTGGGATGCATTATGGATAGAACTGCTACTATAGATCTCTCCCCATCTCATCTATACATGAAATATGATGCTTGTGAAACTGTGAAGATAAGAGATCAAAAACATTAAAAGACAGCAAACTGCTCAGATATCAAACACATACTAGTCTGGCTACTCCAGCCTGTGATGTGAATGGTAATTTTTTGATTCTACATATATTTTGATAAGGAACAATTCTCTCTATGCAAAAAACTCTGAGTTAAGACAATGCTGATTGAAAATGTTAATTGGAATGATCTTATTCAAATACCTGAGTTTTTTCTACAAGAATGTTAGTGACAAAACACTATGCAGCTTCTTGGCCTGCACGAGGGGAAAAATCCCGATTTAGAAGTAAATCCTACCCACAGCAGAATCAATAAAGGAATTTGAGGAAAGTCCACATCTCCTCTGTGCTACACACAGGTCTTCAGGGACACCAAGGGTACTGCTGTAATGTGGTTTTTGTAGGGGTAGCCTGGTGATTTGCAACTACATAAAACCACTAGTCATTTTTTCAGATATGGTGGGGGATTCAGACAGCAAGAGCAGAAGTTCCTTCACGCTTTGATGCTATTCTGTGGCCTGGGGTAGATGTTGGGAGAATTCTATCCCCAAGCCCCTATTTACTCAGCAATAAAAATGGGTTTGAGAGACCTAGTTTTAAAATGCATTCCATAGGTAAATTATGGCCAAGGGTCTGCCAATGTGGCAGTTATCCCCCAGCTGGTCTGATTGGGTAGCTTAGTTATGATTAAGTGGCCCCAGCTATGAAAGGATCAGGGAGGACTACATAAAGAGAGATGAGACTCAGCCACCAGGAGGAGACTTGACTGTGTTCCCTTAAGCCTTTTTTTATTATGAGACCCAGATTTTCACCAGACTAGCACCTGACTGTCACACTGTCTGGAGTGGCTGACGCCCATGAGTGACTATCTGCCCTTAGGTAGGCAAAAACAGGGCAGACACACTGTAAGGGGTCGGACTCACCCCTGCGGCACTCCCTACTGGTTGCTTCGGGGAATCAGCTCATCCAGCATCTGGAGCGCCCTCTGCAGGCCAGTGATCCACCTGTCCTCTTCTGGCCCCCATGTCACTCCCAGGACCCGGTGCCCCTATTACAGGGATGCTGCCCCCTGGCAGTACCCCACAGATCTGGATCTCCCCTCCCTGGGGAACTCCCACCCACTATCCCCACCTTGCCTCAGTACTAGGCCACTGCCAGCCACCAACTAGCCCCCGCTCCCTGGGGCAGACTGCAGTATAGGCCACTCATCACTGTCAAGGGGGGTTTGGACCTGCTGCCTTGGCCTAGCCCTGGGCTACCCTCTGCAACCCCCAGTACCTGTTGGCCTTATGAGAGGCCGCAGCTTGGGGCATTCCAGGCTGGAGCTCCCCAGCCTTTCCCTAGTCCTGCTCCACTCCGGTACCCTCTGTCTAGCTCCCTGCAGCCAGGCCCTTCTCTCTGTAAGTGCAGAGAGAAACTATTGAGCGCCTGGCTCCCAGCCTTTTTATACAGGCCAGCTGAGGCCTGATTGGGGCATGGCCCAGCTGCGGCTGTAATCAGCCTTGTAGCTTTTCCTTTGCTCCAGCCCTGCTCCCTGGCTGTTTTAAGCCCTTCAGGGCAGAAGCGGGGTAACCACCCCACTACACACACCAAACTGGTGGTATGTTCTAGAATTAGATTTCAGCAAACCAGTAAGAAATGTGAACTCCTGGATAATGATAACAGTCCTACCATGGAGTCTACAGACAGTCCTCTTAGCCCCTCTAGCCTATCTTGCCACCCAGACAAACTGGACTTAGTAATAAATTTGCGGGATATAATTCTGCCCGCTTCTTGTTTACAATGTCACCTGAAAGTGAGAAAAAGGCATTTGCATATGTATGTGCCAGATGCACTAAAGATTCATATGTCCCTTCATGCTTCACCCACCATTGCAGGGGATATACTTTCATGCTGATGACAAGTTCTGCTCGATAATGATCCAAAGCAGTGTGAACTGACACATGTTCATTTTCATAGTCATGAGTCAGATGCTATCAGCAGAAGGATGATTTTCTTTTTTGGTGGTTTGGGTTCTGTAGTTTCCACATCAGAGTGTTACTCTTTTAAGACTTCTGAAAGCATGCTCCACACCTCATCTCCCTCAGGCATTTCAGATTCTTAAACCTTGGGTCAAGTTCTGGAGCTATCTTTAGAAATCTCACATTGGAACCTTCTTTGCATTTTGTCAAATCTGCAGTGAAAGTGTTCTTAAAATGAACAACATGTGTTGGGTCATTATCTGGGATTGCTATAACATGAATGCAGATAAAACAGAGCAGGAGACATATACAATTCTCCCCCAAGGAGTTTAGTCACAAATTTAATTAACACTTTTTTTTTTTAAACAAGCATCACCAGCATGGAAGCATGTCCTCTGGAGTGGTGGTAGAAGGATGAAGAGGCATACTAATGTTTACCATATCTGGCACATAAATACCTTGCAATGCGGGCTACAAAATTTCCAGGCAAACGCCTGTTCTCACTTTCAGGTGACACTGTAAATAAGAAGCAGGCAGCATTATCTCCCTTAAATGTAAACAAACATATTTGTCTTAGTGATTGGCTGAACAAGAAGTAGGACTGAATGGAATTGTAGGCTCAAAAACAAAATGTAAAACTTTGCATTTATGCAGTTATGTAACAACTGCAACAAATCTATATTTGTAAATTGCACTTTCACAATAAAGAGATTGCACTACAGTACTTGTATTAGGTGAATTGAAAAATAGCATTTATTTTGTTTATAATTTTACTGTGCAAATATTTTAAATAAAAAATATAAAGTGAGCGCTGTACACTTTGTGTTGTAATTTAAAATAATATATTTGCAAATATAGAAAAACATCCAAAAATATTTAATAAATGTCAATTGACATTCTATTGTTTAACAGTGCGATTAAAACGGTGTTTAATAGTGATTAATTTTTTTCAGTTAATCGTGTGAGTTAACTGCAATTAATCGACAGCCCTACTATTTTTATTTCCCTCTTTCAACATTCAAAGCGATTGGACGAAGCCTTCTACACGTACTACTCCATGGATGCAATAGCACCATTAACTAATCCTTTGTATTGTGATATTCCTTGATGGCCCATCTGGTTTTGATAGTCCTTTTGGGTGGGCAGTGGGGGAGGGGCAATTCCTGTGCCAGAGTTCACATGCTCAGAGCAAACATTTTCAAAGTTATAAAGCAAAACTTACATATTTTCTTATAGCATGGAATGCAAACATTACAAGTGGGATTAATGCATGCAGCAATTTACAAACATTTCAGAGTCTAAATATTAAATACATTCTCATAAGACTGATACCTGTTTTTAGCAAAACTAACATACAGGTGAACTGGTCTGGTCTTGAGCTATGAATGTGTTAGTTCTTAGCTTATGTCTGCAGACTGGGCAAGAGCTGGCATCTGGCTTGCCAGCATCTCACTGACCCCCCTTATTTCCACCCTCTCAGGCTGGAATGTGGCAAATTAGGACTAGATGGGGCTGATTAAACAGACTGGGCTAGCCCCAGGCCTCCTTGCTCTTAAAAGGGTCAGGCCACCCTAAAATACCTATCCATACAGGAAGTGTCTTCAAATCTTTATCAGTTAGTAGTAGGTTTGTATCTTGGCACACAAAGGTTTACATCTCTCATGCATTTTTATCCAAACTATATCCTCTTTATAGGACTGACAGCTCATGGCAAATATGAAGTTATAATGAGAAGCAGATTTAGGAAGCTGAAAATAAATATCAGAAAAACATTTAACTGGGTTGAGAAGTAAACTTTAAAAAAAATCATATTTGAGCTCACAGTAATGCACAAAACATCTTAAAGGCTGTCACACACCTATCCCATTAAAATTACTGGAGGCTGAAAACAGTGGCTTATAATGCAAATGCTTTCTCAACCACAGTTTTGCTTTCCCAATTCTATTGCTTATTGTTTCTGAACTCAGAGTTTTATCAATTTTGTGCTAACGTCTCTGTATGTGTATGGATGTAAGCACATTACAGAACAGGGTAATGTGCTTAGAGTGACCAGATCGCAAGAGTGAAATATCAGGACACATTGGGCAAGTGGGTGGAGGGGGGGGGGGGGGAGAAAGAGGACGACAACGACAGACACAGGTGCACAGAGCCATGAGAGGGCCCTAGGAAGCTGTGAGAGGGAGCTCTAGGAAGCTGCGAGAGGGGTTGTATGGCCCCTGCTGCAGCCTCCACCCCAAGCCACAGGGCAAGGACACCTATTGAATTTAATGAGAATTTTGCATGTGAATTGATGTACCTAGTTCTGAGATTATAAAGCCAGAAGGGATCCAGTGATCACCTGGTCTCACCGCCTGTATAGCGCAGACATAGAACTTTCCCAAAATAATTCCTAGAGGATAGCTTTTAGAAAAAACTTTTAGAAAAACACCATGACCCTTAGTATATTGTTAATTGTTAATTACTCTCACCATTGAAAAGGTATGTCTTATATCCAGTCTGAATTTGTCTAGCTGAAACTTCCAACCATTGGCTCATGCTCTACCTTTCTCTGCTAGACTGAAGTGCCCATTATTAACTATTTGTTCTCCATGTAGACACTTACAGTCTATAACCAAGTCACTTCTTAACCTTCTTTTTGTTAAGCTAAATAGATTGAGGTCCTTGAGTTGTTCACTATAAGGCATGTTTTATAATCCTTTAATCAGTCTTGTGACTCTTTTCTGAACACTCTAATTGATCAATATCCTTCTTAAATTGTGCACACCAGAACTGGACACAGTATTCCAGCAGTGGTTGCACCAGTGCCAAATACAGAGATAAAATAACCTCTCTACTCCTGCTTGAGATTCCCCTATTTCTGTATGCATTTCCCCAGGTTTTTTTGTAAAAATCAAAACTAAACTGCCTCAGAAATTCTGTCATGTGGAATCATCGTGAAACTCACATGGCTCCAACCCTGCCGATGAACCTTTAGATCCACTGCAGAGACTTCTGCCACTTGAGCTAATGGAGTAAGTGATGGCAGAGGCAGCAGGTTGTCATCCTATATGTGATAGATCAGCTCTATAGGGGGATGAGACACTTTTTTTTGCCACTGGGTTTCACAGATATCTGCTGACAGAAGAGGAACTGTGAAACTCAGGAATCCTGGGTCTATTCCAGGATCCTGAACGGAGTGGTCTCTAGTAGAGAAAGACCCTTCTTCCCCGTCCCCTACAGTCTATGTCTATCCTATTGCTGTCTAACCAGCCCCAGCTCCTCATCTGATTTCAACTGCCCCCCATTACCGCTCTGAATTCCTTGTCCCAGTTTCCTGGTCCTGTCTCACTCTCCTCTCTCCCCGCCCCTATCCCTCAGATGGGATGTTCGTTCCAGACTGGCAAAATTATAAGGCTTCCCAACATTTCAACACTTCCCATTCTAAATTTTTGGTTGCTTAACTATTGGCTAGCTCTGCCTACAACAAAGCATATTCAGAACCTCTGATTAAAGGGAGGTTGCTACACTTATAATCCATCATAGCTAGTCACCAAAGATTGAACCCAAGCCATCCAGACTTAAAAGCATGAGCTTCTACTACTTCAGTTCAAGATATAACTCCCTTAGCTAGTAGCTATACAGTTATCCTCTAAAAATCCACCAGAGGAGGGCACAAAACACATGTTGGACAGTGAATTACAAAAGTGCCAAATATTATTATTAGACCTGCAATACTGTACTTTTCACAATGAACATCAGCGGGGGATAAACTGGGAGTTTAAGAATATTTGGAAAACAATTTTAGAATAACATTCAGTGCTGTGGTTTAAAAGAAAAAAACCTGTTAAAACTCATAACTTAGCAGCATTCAGTGTTTGGGGGGAAAAAAACAACTTCTAGGAGCTATGGGATACACGTTAAGAATATTGAAACAGGAAGATGTTATGCTTAGTTACCACTTGGGCAAGGCGGCATGCTATGTAATACTTGCAAGATTTCACTGTAATATTTTACAATATATAGCAGCGCAGTGAGGATTCCATTGATATTGTTGAGCAATTCATGCTGATTTTATTTCAGCCCACATCTCAATAGTTTTGAATACTGTAGATCACAATTTTCAGCTCAGTTGGTCTGAACATGCAGAGCTTTAAAATTGCTATGCTCTAAACTGTATATTAACTACAATTTTATAAACCTGCATGTCAGAGAACTGTGTGCCACTACTACTAGACAGTGGCACAAGGCAATTCAGTGTGAATCATAGAAATGTAGGACTGGAAGGGACATCAACAGGTCATCTAGTCAAACCCCTGCACTGAGGCAGGACTGAACAATAACAACTAGACCATCCTTGACAGGTGTTTGTCTAACCTCTTAAAAAACTCCAATGACTGCTATTCCATAATCTCTCTAGGTAATTTGTCCAGTGCTTAACTACCTTTACAGTTAAGAAGTTTTTCCTAATATCTAACCTAAATCTCCCTTGCTACAATTTAAGCCCATTGCTTCTTTTTCCTGCATGTCCTGAGTGGGACAGGGTGGGTCCAGGCAGTGGGATTGGGGGGGAAGGAGGTCGAGGGAGTCGGTGGGTGTGTGGGGATGGACCGGGGGAAGCAGGGTGGAGGAACTGACGGGGACAGGACTGGGATTGGGGGAGTCGGGGGGGCTGAGGGGGATGGGACAGGACTGGGATGGGGGAGTAGGGTAGGGGCTGAGGGGAGCATGAATGGGACAGGGTAGAGAGAGCTGTATAGAGGGGCAGGAGAGACAATGGGGCTGGACTGTGGGGGAGGCAGAGGTCAGGGGGGTTGAGGGCAGTGGATTGAGGGTGGGGGGTTCAGGGGGGACACTGCAGGGGAGGCTGAGGGAACAGGGTCAGGGTGGGGGCTGAGGGCAGTGGGTCTGAGGGGAGCCCCCCCAGAGGGACCTGCCAGGAGGCCAGGTGAGCCCAGCAGTGCTTACCTGGAGCGGCTCCCAGGAAGCATCCAGCAGGCAGATCCCTCCCAGTCTCTCTGGCTCCTTCCTAGGGGCAGAGCGGGTTGGGGGGAAGGGGGCGGGGGACAGGGGCAGGGGGGCTCTCTGCCCAGCGCCCGCTGCCGGAGTCTACAAGCCCCGTCCCGCTGCAGCACACAGGGGAATGAAACCTCCTCGCTGCCTCTCTGTGTGCCCAGGGCAGGGCTGTGCTCTGCAGGCTCCTGCCAGCCAGGCAGCAGGGCCCGTGGGCTGGCACCGCCACACCGGGAGCTCAGCTGCGCGCTGCCCCAGGGAGGAAAGGTGAGTGGCGCCAGCGGCGCCAGCTTGCCGCGGTCCCCCTCATATAGGATGACCAGACGTCCCGACCAATTTAAGGTCGGGACGCGGGACAAGTGCCCTAAAATCAGGACTGTCCTGATAATATTGGGACATCTGGTCACCCTAAATGTACTCATCTTTCCATTACATATGCTCATGTATGCCATTACAATTCCAATATTGAAATGTCAACAGAACAAGGTCAGAACTACTCAGATCAGTACATCCATCTGAATGTACTGAACTTAACAAGACTATATGTTCAGGCATATAAGTAGGAGGATTCACACAGTAAGAGATTTAACCCACCCCTGCATAGCTTCCCCAAATGTGTATTTTAAAAAATTTCTTTGGGAACTGTGACAAAGTTCCGCCTCTGCTTTGGTGGATCCTGTGCTTTCTGGTGGATTTGCTTGCCTCAGAGATTCATGGCAGCCCTCAATTTGGCCACTTTTGCTAGTGACTCAAACCTGCCGTTCACTCAGCTAGCCTCATCATTGATCAACCTGGGGCAAAGGAAGGAGAACAATCCCTGCAGTCTCTGTTGTCCCGCCTAGTGGGTCGGGGACAGACCAGATCCCTTCTCCAAATTAGACTGTCCCCTCTGATATGACTCTCAGTCTAGGTCAACTCCTCCTGTGTCAAATGGGGAGTTGGGGAGGAACCCAGGCCCACCCTCTACTCTGGTTTCCAGTCCATGGCCCTGTGGATAGCAGCTGTCTGCAACATCTCCTGAACCAGCTGCATGACAGCTACAACACCCTGGGCTACTTCCCCATGGTCTCTCTCCAGCACCTTCTTTCTCCTTACCACGGGACCTTTCTCCTAATGCCTGATAACGCTTGTACTCCTCAGTCCTCCAGAAGCATGCCCTCTTGCTCCCAACTCCTTCAACAGACCAGACCAACTGAAGGGAGGTCTTTTTTTTAAACCAGGTGCCCTGATTAGCCTGTTTGCCTCAATTGGTTCTAGTAGATTCCTAATTGGCTCCAGGTGTCCTAATTAAGTTGCCTACTTTAAGCTAGTAAATTCCTGATTATTCTGGAACTGCTCCTGTTATCTTACCTAGGGAAAAGGGACCTGCTTAAACTGGGGCTCCTGTCTCTATCTTTGATCACTCTCTATAGCCCTCTGGCATGGAGGGAGAGAGGAAGGGGGCTGCTGCTGGTGGTGGTGCTGGTAAGCCCTGGGCTCTCGCTGCTGCTGCTGCTGCTCCAGCTACTCCGGAGCTGCTCCTCCTCCTCCATAGCCCACCACTGCTCCTGCTTGGGACCTAGGGGCACCTCCCACAGCGCACCCAGATGAGCAGGATGGCCCTGCCTGTGGAGGAGGGTGCAGCGGGGGTACCGCCGGGCGTGGGAGTGGGCCTGCTGCAGGAAGAGTCTTTCCTCCCTCGTGCCGCCCCACTGCTACCTCCCTAAGTCCCCGTGCCATTACCCTTCCCCCATGACCCAACCCCTGCTAGCCAGCCCACAGATAACACCATGGAAGGCTGGGTCCTTGTACAGGGGAAGCGGGGCAAGCAGAAGGCTCAGACTCAGCTTCTCCCCTCTGATGTGGCGGATGCAGAGGCTCCCCCATAAGACCAGGAAGGGGGCCATAAATGCCGAGCCTTCTGCCTTGCCCCCAAGTGGGTTCCATCCGCCAGAGCCGGCTGGGGAAGATGTGGCAGCAATTGGAGGCAGCACTACCTTTCCTCCAGAGTCCCTCCTTGAAGGGGCCTGTGATGGAACCCCTCCCACCTCCTTGCCATCTGAGCCCCCTGCAAGCTCCAAGGCGAGCATGGCTTCAGGTGCTGGCGAGGAGGTCCCTTGGGCGCTGGGTGACTTCTCCTCCATATTCGAGGAGATCGAGGCCCTGGATCTGACCCTGCTCACAATCCCAATTCCACTCCACTACCTTACCCTGCTGATCCCTGCCCTGCCCCCACCCCTAATGCTGATCCCGTCTCCCTCCCCTCCACCTTCCATGCGGCTGCCGCCCCAAGGGTTGTCTCGTTCCCCTTGCCACTGGATGACTCACAGGGAGCAGCCTTCATGTTCCCCTGTCCTGATGCCCTAGGGGCTGCTATTTTCCCCTCCGCTGCCCCCTTCTGAGCAGGGGTCTGAGGCAGGCTGCATGGTGCCGGCACATTGGGTGCCAAGCCAGGGGTCCACACCCTGCCTGCCCATCTCGGTATGCCACGGTGATGCGAAGGGGCCCCACCAGAGGCCGGCCAGCGGTCAGTGACCCCACCCCCCAATAGGCTGTGAGAGGAGCTGTGGGAATTCCTTCAGGATGCCTATTCAGCTTGCTCTCCAGCTCTGGGGTGACTTTTATCAAATCCTCTGGGCCATGAGGGCCATTCTGGGGGAGTGTAAAGGGACCGGGAGGCAGGCCACTTCGGCCTACCAGTGGGCCCGCAGCTTCCGTGACTCTCTGCTCACCTATGGGGTCGGTCCCTGCCAGCGAGGATCCCCCCCCCCAGCCCTCCATATGGTACCCATCACCTTTGCTACACTAAACACCCGGGGCTGTAGGGTGGGTCTCCGCAGGTGCCGGGTGCTCTCCTTCCTTCGGGATGGGGAGTACTCCATGGTTTTCCTGCAGGAGACCCATACAGATCCAGCCGACAAAGCAAGTTGGCGGCTGGAGTGGGGGACAGGGTCTATTTTAGCCACCTCACAGCTCATATGGCTGGAGTGGCTACCCTGTTCTCACACAACCTACAGCTTGAGGTGCTAGGGGTTGCTGAGGCTGTGCCAGGCCGCCTGCTGCATCTCTAGGTCACCTTTCATGGGCCAACTCCTCCAGCATCCAGCCGGCCCAATTCTCAGATCACCATCTGGTGATGGCCTCTCTCAGCGTGGAGAAGCTGGGGCTGGCCTATTGGCACTTTAATAACATCTTGGTGGAGGATGCAGGCTTCATAGCGTCTTTCCAAGAGTTCTGGCTGGCCTGACAAGGGCAGAGGTGTGCCTTTCCCTCAGCTCGGCAATGGTTGGATGTGGGGAAGGTGCATGCCCGGCTCTTCTGCCGTTACTACACCCAGGGCGCCAGCCGGTGGAGGGATGCAGCGATACAGCAGTTGGAACAGGGTCTTAGAGCTGAAGAGGCGTCTGGCCACCAGCCACGAGGATCCATCCCTCTATGGAGCATGCCGGGAGAAGCGGGAGGAGCTCCAGGGCCTGGGGTGCCTTTGTTCGGGGGGGAGGGATAGCTCAGTGGTTGGAGCATTGGCCTACTAAACCCAGGGTTGTGAGTTCAATCCTTGAGGTTGCCATTTAGGGAACTGGGGTAAAAAATCTGTCTGGGGATTGGTCCTGCTTTGAGCAGGGGGTTGGACTAAATGACCTCCTGAGGTCCCTTCCAACCCTGATATTCTATGATTCTATGTTCAATCCTTCATCCTCCTCCTTTGGGAGATGGACCACGGCTCCTGCTTCTTCTACGCCCTGGAGAAAAAGAGGGGGCTAAGAAGCACCTCATCTGCCTTCTGGCAGAGGACAGCACCCTCCTCACGGGTCGGGAGGAGATGCGCGGGAGGGTATAACGATGCTGCCCTTGGTGGGACACTTCTGAGCGTGTCAATTAAGGACAAATTGCTTAAAGCAGGGCAGTTACAGCCCAAGGCTGGGGTTTCTTTGCACACCAAGGCAAACCAAACCAACCAAACGTAGAAGACTTCAGTTTTACCCCACTGACTAACTATAAGTCACACAAGCAATTCCCTTAGACACTCCAGTTTCCCAGTATCACCACCAGTGCCACTCGTTACGGGGATGAATGATTATGAAAACCAATACCCCAGTAAAAGGAAAAAGGTTCTCCCAATCCCAAAGGACCAAGCCCCAGACCCAGGTCAATATACAAATCAGATCTTATCCACAAATCACACAGATTTTAGATTCTAAAAGATTGGCAACAAACGGTTTATTCATAAAAGGAAAAAGATATAGATGAGAGTTAAAATTGGTTAAATGGAATCAATTACATACAGTAATGGCAAAGTTCTTGGTTCAGGCTTGTAGTAGTGATGGAATAAACTGCAGGTTCAAATCAAGTCTCTGGAGTACATCCACATCTGGGATAGGTCATTCAGTCCTTTGTTCAGAGCTTCAGTTTGTAGCCAAGTCCCTCCAGAGGCAAGAAGCAGGATTGATGGAGGAGCTGCAGCAGCCTTTTATAGTCTCTTGCCAAGTGGTCTCTGCTTTCTTTGTCCCAAAGACAAGCTATCCAGCATATGGCATAGAAAAACCTTAGAGTTCTGTCCATAGACATGTCCCTGCATGCCTTGCTGAGTCACAAGGGGTGTCTGCCTTCTCTCAATAGGGCAATTGTATTGCTGATGGTCCTTAATGGGCCATCAAGCAGGCTAGGCAGTGCTGATGCCAAATTATCTGGGGTGTCACCTAGAAGCACAGCACAAGTTTGAAATACAGACAGTATAGCGCCAATACTTATAACTTTAAATACAAAAATGATACATGCATACAGATAGCATAATCATAACCAGCAAACCATAACCTTGTCTTAGACACCTTATTTGACCCCCTTTATACAAGATTTGGTGCCACTACAGGACCTTGGTTGCAACAATGATCTATACAGTCCCAGTTCATGTCAATAATGTCACAGAGGGCCAGGGCCTTCTACGTGAGCCTTTTCTCCCCGGATCCAACTGATCCCGATGCTTGCAGAGTGCTCTGGGACGGACTCCCCATGGTCAGTGCAGGCAACCGGGACTGGCTAGAGCTGCCTCTCACTCCAGCCAAGCTCTTGGAAGCCCTCTGCCGCATGCCCACGAATAAATCCCTGGGCATGGGCGGGCTGACCATAGAGTTCTACCGCATGTTCTGGGACATCCTCATCCCGGACTTTGTCACCATCTGGGCTGAGTCCTTGAAGAGCGGGGTCCTCCCCCTGTCGTGTAGGCAAGCCATGCTCACCTTGCTTCCAAAGAAGGGGGACACCCCCCCCCTCCGCAACTTTCAGAACTGGCATCCCGTCTCACTCCTCAGCACGGACTATAAGGTCATAGCGAAGGCCATCGTGCTGTGGCTGGGGTCCGTGCTGCCAGACGTGGTCCACCCCGACCAGATCTACACAGTCCCGGACCATACCATCTTTGATAATCTGTACTTGGTCCAGGATCTCTTGGAACTCGGGTGTAGGGATGGTCTGTCATTCACCCTTCTGTCCCTGGATCAGGAAAAGGCATTTGACAGGCTGGACCACAGGTATCTCCTGGGCACTCTGCAGGAGTTCAGCTTCGGACCCCAGTTTGTGGGTTTTCTCCAGCTGCTGTACACTTCAGGTGTACCGATCAGCTTTGGGCATGGGGTGCATCAGGGGTGTCTGCTGTCAGGCCAGCTATATGCTCTGGCGATCGAGCCCTTCCTCTGTCTCCTCCATCGGACGGTGCTGGGGTTGATACTCCGTGAGCCTGAGTTGCAGTTGGTCCTGTTGGCGTATGCTGATGACGTGCTCCTCATGGTCCAGGACCCAGGCGACCTGGTGCGGGTTGAGGCTTGCCAAGCCAACTACTCGGCGGCCTCCTCTGCCCGGGTCAAGTGGGTCAAGAGCTCTAGCCTGGTGGTCGGGGATGGGTGGCAGGCTAGCTCCCTTCCACCCGTGTTTCAAGCTATCCGGTGGAGCATGGGTCCACTGCTCTATCTTGGCCTTTACCTTTCTGCCACGCATCCTTCTCCGCTGGAGAACTGGCTGGGGTTGGAGGGCAGGGTGTCTGAGAGGCTGCAGAGGTGGACGGGACTGCTCCGGTGCCTCTCCCTGTGGGGGGGGGGGCACTGGTGCTCAATCAGTTAGTCCTATCCATGCTCTGGCATCAGCTCAACACCCTAGTCCCGGCCCCAGGTTTCCTGGCTAATACCCAGAGGCTGGTTCTGGAGTTCTTTTGGCCAGGACTGCACTGGGTCTCTGCAGGGATCCTCCACCTGCCCCTGGAGAAGGGAGGACAGGGCCTGAAGTGCCTGCACACTCAGGTCCATGTCTTCTGCCTCCAGGCCCTGCAGAGGCTCCTTTATGGTGCAGGTAGTCCAGCATGGAGTGCACTGGCGTATGCCTTCCTGCACCACTTCCAAGGGCTCCAATATGACGGCAGCTCCTTTATCTCCATCCGAGAGGTCTTCCGCAAAACCTCTCAGGGCTGCAGTCTTCTACCAGGATCTCCTCCGGACCTGGAAACTGGTCTCGGTGACCAGGTCCATGGCAGCCACCGAGGGGGCGGATCTTCTCATGGAACCCCTGCTACACAACCCCCAGCTCCCTGTGCAGGTGACCGAGTCCCCCTTGGTGCAACAGAAACTGGTCCTGGCAGAAGTCACCAGACTTGGAGACCTCCTGGACTTCGACCGGGGAAAATGGCTGGATCCCCTGTGCTCACTTAGCACATGGGGCTCTCCAGCCCTCATAATCCCCAGCATGTACTTCAGGAGGTGAGGGTCACTTTACCGCCCACTGCTCGGGCCTACCTCGACCACATCCTCCAGCCCCCTGCCCACCCTACACCCCAGGCACTCCAGACCTTTTCATTGGGCTCCTGCCCCAGGGACCCACACGGCCAACCCACCTTTTCACTGTGAGCCGGCTGCACGAATTGGAGCCAGCTCGTTTCCGGACCATGCCAAGGAACCATCTGTACACGCACATGCTCCAAACACTTCACGTCCTCACCCTTGCATCCCACCCCGACATGAAGTGGCGGGACCTCCTACCACCTCTGGAGGGTGAGAAACCCTGGTGGACTAGTCTATATTCCACCCTGGTCCCAAAGTCCGCTGGGGATATCAGTTGGCGGCTCCTTCACGGAGCTCAGGTGAGTTTTTCAGGTGAGTTTCCCCCATCCCGGAAACCTGCCCCTTTAGCAGCATGAGGGAGACCCTGGCACACTTGTATATGGAGTGCGCCAGGTTGCAGCCCCTATTCCAGCAACTCTTAGATATCCTATTGCATTTCTGGCTGCACTTTTCCTCACCTCCTTAGCTATGCACTCCCTATCCACGGCCCCACAAAAATCGCAGGACCTCCTTGTCAACCTCCTCCTAGCAATGGCCATCTACAAAACTAAGGAGAGGAGGTTGGCTGCCGGGATTTCCGGCAACTGTGGGGCCTATTTCTGATCCTCTGTCCGCTCACGTATCCGGGTGGAGTTCTTCTGGGTGGCGGCTGCTGGCTCCCTTGACGCCTTTGAGGAGCAGTGGGTGCTGTCCGGGGTTCTCTGCTCAGTGTCCCCATCAGATTCTCTTTGTTTAGTCCTGTGATCTCACTCCTGTCCCTGTTATATCTTTAGTTGTCCTCCATAATTAATTGAGATCACAGACTTCATGAATCTTCCCCTTAGGCTGGGGGAGGTCTTTTAGCAGTGTGTGGGCTTCCGCCCACCCACTTCCAGGATCCAAACAGGCTGGGGCTCCTGTCTCTACCTTCGATCACTCTCCTGTAGCCCTCTGGCCTAGAGGGAGGTAGGGGGCTGCTGCTGCTTCTAGACCCTGGGCTTTCGCTGCTGCTGCTCCACCTACTCCCTTGTCTAGACCATACACACACACTATTCTCTGCTACCTGGTTGCTGACTGGTGGACCCCCCGGTTGCTGCTGCTCCTGCTGCAGCCCCTTGGGGGGGCCTGCTAGCCTGCTCCCCAGAGGAGGGGAGTGAGGGACCTCTGCCCCAGCCATTGTTGCTGCTGTGGTCACCACCACCTGAGAAGGGTCCCTCCTGCCTGGCCACCCGACTGCCTGCTGGAGCCACTGCTGCTGCGTTTGCTGCCTGGGAGCTGCTGGAGCCTCGAGGAGGAGGAAGAAGAGGATCTTCTGCTGCTTGGGAAGCACGCAGACCACAGTGGAGGGGGCCTTCTAAGGACTGAGTAACTTTCAAACTGTGCTCTTGTGGTGGGGGTCTTGACTGTGTCTGTGGGGATGTAGTAGGTGTGGTGTGGAGCCTGCCCCCTGGTCCATCCATGTATCCCCACCCCCACTGGCCACTTACCACCTGCCTCAGCTCCTGCCTCTGGGACTCAGCTGCTTGCCACACCCTGTTTCCACCACTTGGGCCTGTAACAGCAGCCAGCACAGAGACTTTGCAAGCACACATGCCCGCCCCCCCCCACCAGCAGACCACCACATTTCCCCTTATTACCTGAGCCACCTGCCCTTGCAGCCTTTTGCTCCCGCTCTTTGCCCCAGCCCCTCAGCAGCTTCAGTTTGCCTGCCCCGCCCTTTTCCCTTGCAATTTTGTTTGCTCATCTGCTCCGCCCCAGCCCCTAGTCCCTTGATTGCCCTGTCCTACCTTCAGCCTGTTTGTCCCCTCCCCCACCACGATACTCCAGCCCTGATTAGCCCCCTGCTCTGTGCGCCTATGTGCTTGTGCCCCTCCCCTATTTCAGTAGAACCCATGTCATTGCAGCCCCCCACTGCTATTATAACCACCCTCCCCAGTGCAGCTAGAGGAGTCGGAATCCCATCTTGTGTGGGTGACTGACCCCCATCCTTGCCTCTGTAGGCCCCCCTGTCCACCCCTCCCATTTTGGCGCTCTCCTCCTCTGCCTGCAAGCGAGCAGGGAAGAGTGGTTGACTTGTCCCCCTTTCTCTACCCCCGTCCTGTGTTTGTCCTCCATCCCCGCTCATTATGGCACGGGACAAGGTGGGTCGGGCCCCTCAGGCAGACCCTGTTGCCACTCCTCCACCTGCCCCCTCGTCGTCCCTTGTGATCCTCACCTCGGCTGCCACTGCCAAACCATCCGCCACTGCCTCCAGTGGGACGCTGGCAGCGGTGGGTGTAGGGGTGGACTCCACTGCTGCCACGTCCCTTGCCCCATCTGATTCCCGGGGAGGTGGGGCCCAGCCAGTCGGAAGGGTCAGGGGAAAAAGAAGGGCAAAGGTCCTGCCAAGAAGGCTAAGTCCTCCTTGGTAGGGGCTGCCCCCTCTGCCATGGCCCTGCCACTGGCCACAGCATCCCTCCCCATTACTCCCTCCACCAGCTCTGCAGGTGCCCCTCTCCCAACTCCCCGGTCCACCACTGCTTCCGCTCGGGTCCTGGGGGTACACATCCCCCAGCGTGCCGAGATGAACGGGAGGGCCGCCTCCACTGCATACAGTCTGGAGGGGCCTGTGGAGAAAGGTGTGGTGGGGGTACCGCCAGAAATGGGAGAGAGCCTGCCTCAGGAAGAGTTTTCCCTCCCTTGTGCCACCCCACCACTACCTCCCTGAGTCCCCATGCCATCACCTTTGCCCCCTGGTCCAACCCTTGCTAGCCAGCCCACAGATAACACCATGGAGGGCTGGGTCCTTGTACAGAGGAAGTGGGGCAAGCGGAAGGCTTGGGCTCAGCTCCTCCCATCTGATGTGGAGGATGCAGAGGCCGCCCATAAGACCAGGAAGGAGGCCATAGATGCTGAGCCTTCTGCCTTGCCCCCAAGTGAGTTCCATCCACCACAGCCAGCTGGGGAAGACATGGCAGCAAGGGGGCGGGGGGGTAGCACTGCCCCTCTTCTGGAGTCCCTCCCCCCCTTGAGGGGGCTCTGATGGAGCCCCTCCAGCCCCCTTGCCACCTCTGGCCCCTGCAACCTCTGAGGGAAGTCTCTCTGAGTGCCAACAGGGAAGTCTCTGGGGTGGTGGGTGACTTCTCCTCCACATTCGAGGAAATCAAGGCCCTGGGTCTGACCCCGATCACCCAAGGGGAGGACAACCCTCTGCCAGCGGGCCTCAGTCTGGGTGACTTTACAATGCCCCCCCCCCTTCCCATGACCGCTGCTCCCACTCTCACTTCTGGGGAGTCTCTGGACTCTTCCACCTGCCCAGCCACAGACGACACCTTGCTAAAGGTCACCAAGCCCTTCTGAGGCGTGAGGGAGACCCTAGCGCACGCGTATCTGGTTGCAGCCCCTATTCTGCCAGGTGGCAGCCAGGTTGCAGCCCGGTTGCAGCCCCTATTCTGACTCCTTTTAGATATCCTGTTATGTTTTTGGCTGCATTTTTCCTCTCATCTCCTGATCTATGAACTCCCTATCCGTGGGCCCACAAAGTCACGGGATCTCCTTGTCAAGGGGCTTGGACTAGATGATCTCCTGAGGTCCCTTCCAACCCTGATATTCTATGATTCAACCTCCTCGTAGCATTGGCCAAAAGGAGGTTGGTTGCCACGGTTTCCTGCGACTGCGGGGACTATTTCCAATCCTCCGTCCGCTCACACATCTGGGCAGAATTCCTCTGGGCAGCGTCCGCTGACTATCTTGACACCTTCGAGGAGCAGTGGGTACTGTCCAGGGTTCTCTGCTTGGTGTCCCCATACAGTTCCCCTCGTTTAGCCCTGTGACCTCACTCCTGTCCCTGTTATATATTTAGTTGTGCCCCGTAATTAATTGAGATCACAGACCTTGTGGATCCTCCCCTTAGGCTGCGGGAGGTCCTTTAGCAGGATCACTCTCCTGTAGCCATCTGGTCTGATCCTGTCACAGAATATAATTCCCATAACCACATAAATTAGGAATATGCAACAAAATTCATGTCTCAAAGAGAACTTAAAACTTGTCAGCAAAAGACACTAGCCTCCTTACACTGGATAAAGCTTGGATTAAACAGGTGGGGCATTCTGTGAGGCCTAAGAGTTGGCCTGTCAGACCACCAGAAGAAACAGATTCCTCCAGTGATGATCTTCCACCTCCCCTGAGGGGACATAGTACAAATTAAATGCATCAGCAGCAGGAATAGGTCAGCTGACTTCAAAGCTCTCGAGTTTGGGGTTTTGCTCTCTCCATTCTCTAGCTAGGATTTTCCCTCTCCTGTCTCTCCTTCCAACCCTTCAACCTTCCCCCTCCTCCCAGCACCACTGCACACCCCAATGAGCTATCTGCATCTCTCCCAAGGGGTGAAGATTCTGTCATACTCCCTGGTATTTCCTGTCAGCATTAAGAAGCTCAGAGCAGGATGAGGAGGCATCAGAAATGTGAGAGAAAGAGAGGGGCCTTTTACTAGGCTGTCGTGCACTCTTCTTGCTATCAGAACTACCATTCTGTTTTAATCAGATCCTGCTCACTACTGCTGACAACTCGTCCGGAAAAGGCAGAAGGAGTAAGAAGCAGATGGAAGCAGTGCCTCCTACTGTCTGCCCCCCAAGAATGGTGTAGTCTTAGAATCATAAAATCATAGAATATCAGGGTTGGAAGGGACCTCAGGAGGTCATCCAGTCCAACCCCCTACTCAAAGCAGGGCCAATTCCCAACTAAATCATCCCAGCCAGGGCTTTGTCAAGCCTGACCTTAAAAACCTCTAAGGAAGAAGATTCCACCACCTCCCTAGGTAACCCATTCCAGTGCTTCACCACCCTCCTAGTGAAAATGTTTTTCCTAATATCCAACCTAAACCTCCCCAACTGCAACTTGAGACCATTACTCCTTGTTCTGTCATCAGATACCACTGAGAACAGTCTAGATCCATCCTCTTTGGAACCCCCTTTCAGGTAGCTGAAAACAGCTATCAAATCCCCCCTCATTCTTCTCTTCTGCAGACTAAACAATCCCAGTTCCCTCAGCCTCTCCTCATAAGTCATGTGCTCCAGACCCCTAATCAGTTTTGTTGCCCTCCGCTGGACTCTTTCCAATTTTTGCACATCTTTCTTGTAGTGTGGGGCCCAAAACTGGACACAGTACTCCAGATGAGGACCTCACCAATGTCGAATAGAGGGGAGCGATCACGTTCCTCGATCTGCTGGCAATGCCCCTACTTATACAACCCAGAATGCCGTTAGCCTTCTTGGCAACAAGGGCACACTGTTGACTCATATCCAGCTTCTTGTCCACTGTAATCCCTAGGTCCTTTTCTGCAGAACTGCTTCCTGGTCATTCGGTCCCTAGTCTGTAACAGTGCATGGGATTCTTCCATCCTAAGTGCAGGATTCTGCACTTGTCCTTGTTGAACCTCATCAGGTTTCTTTTGGCCCAATCCTCTAATTTGTCTAGGTCCCTCTGTATCCTGTCCCTACCCTCCAGCGTATCTACCACTCCTCCCAGTTTAGTGTCATCTGCAAACTTGCTGAGAGTGCAGTCCACGCCATCCTCCAGATCATTAATGAAGCTATTGAACAAAACCGGCCCCAGGACTGACCCCTGGGGCACTGCACTTGAAACCAGCTGCCAACTAGACATGCAGCTGTTGATCACTACCCGTTGAGCCCGACGATCTAGCCAGCTTTCTATCCACCATACAGTTTATTCATCCAGCCCATACTTTCTGCAGTTTCATACTGGAGCTCTGAGCAGTCATACTCCTCTCTTACATACAATGCAACTCCCCCACTTTTTCTGCCCTGCCTGTCCTTCCTGAACAGTTTATATCCAACCACGACAGTGCTCCAGTCATGTGAGTTATCCCACCAAGTCTCTGTTATTCCAATGACATCATAGTTCCTTGACTGTGCCAGGACTTCCAGTTCTCCCTGCTTGTTTCCCAGGCTTCTTGCATTTGTGTATAGGCACTTTAGATAACTCGCTGATTGTCCCGCTTTCTCAGTCTGAGACAGGAGTCCTCCCCTCTTGCACTCTCCTGCTCGTGCTTCCTCCCGGTATCCCATTTCCCCCACTTACCTCAGGGCTTTGGTCTCCTTCCCCTGGTGAACCTAGTTTAAAGCCCTCCTTACTAGGTTAGCCAGCCTGCTTGCAAAGATGTTCTTTCCTTTCTTCATTAGGTGGAGCTCGTCTCTGCCTAGCACTCCTCCTTCTTGGAACACCATCCCATGGTCGAAGAATCCAAAGCTTTCTCTCCGACACCACCTGCGTAGCCATTCGTTGACTTCCACAATTCAACAGTCTCTACCCAGGCCTTTTCCCTGCACAGGGAGGATGGATGAGAACACCGCTTGTGCCTCAAACTCCTTTATTCTTCTTCCCAGAGCCACGTAGTCTGCAGTAATCCGCTCAAGGTCATTCTTGGCAGTATCATTGATGCCCACGTGGAGAAGGAGGAAGGGGTAGCAATCAGAGGGCTTGATGAGTCTCGGCAGTCTCTCCGTCACATCGTGAATCCTAGCTCCTGGCAAGCAGCAGAACTCTCTGTTTTCTCAGTCAGGGCAGCAGATAGATGACTCAGTCCCCCTGAGGAGGGAGTCCCCGACCACCACCACCCTCCTCCTTCTCTTGGGAGTGGTGGTCGTGGAACCCCCATCCCTAGGACAGTGCATCTCATGCCTTCCAATCAGTGGAGTCTCCTTCTGCTCCCTTCCCTCAGATTTCAGAGTAGCAGCCGTGTTAGTCTGTATCCGCAAAAAGAACAGGAGTACTTGTGGCACCTTAGAGATTAACAAATTTATTAGAGCATAAGCTTTCGTGGACTACAGCCCACTTCTTCGTATGCATACAGAATGGAACATATATTGAGGAGATATATATACACACATACAGAGAGCATGAACAGGTGGGAGTTGTCTTACCAACTCTGAGAGGCCAATTAAGTAAGAGAAAAAAAACTTTTGAAGTGATAATCAAGCTAGCCCAGTACAGACAGGTTGATAAGAAGTGTGAGAATACTTACAAGGGGAGATAGATTTAATGTTTGTAATGGCTCAGCCATTCCCAGTCCTTATTCAATCCTTTGTTGATTTTGTCTAGTTTGCATATCAATTCCAGCTCAGCAGTCTCTCGTTGGAGTCTGTTTTTAAAGTTTTTCTGTTGTAATATAGCCACCCGCAGGTCTGTCACTGAATGACCAGACAGGTTAAAGTGTTCTCCCACTGGTTTTTGAGTATTATGATTCCTGATGTCAGATTTGTGTCCATTAATTCTTTTGCATAGAGACTGTCCGCTTTGGCCAACGTACATGGCAGAGGGGCATTGCTGGCACATGATGGCATATATCACATTGGTAGATGTGCAGGTGAACGAGCCCCTGATGGTATGGCTGATGTGATTAGGTCCTATGATGATGTCACTTGAATAGATATGTGGACAGAGTTGGCATCGGGGTTTGTTACAAGGATAGGTTCCCTGGGTTAGTGGTTTTGTTCAGTGATGTGTGGTTGCTGGTGAGTATTTGCTTTAGGTTGGGGGGTTGTCTGTAAGCAAGGACAGGTCTGTCTCCCAAGATCTGGGAGAGTAAAGGATCATCTTTCAGGATAGGTTGTAGATCTCTGATGATGCGCTGGAGAGGTTTTAGTTGGGGGCTGAAGGTGACAGCTAGTGGTGTTCTGTTATTTTCTTTGTTGGGCCTGTCTTGTAGGAGGTGACTTCTGGGTACTCGTCTGGCTCTGTCAATCTGTTTTTTCACTTCAACAGGTGGGTATTGTAGTTTTAAGAATGCTTGATAGAGATCTTGTAGGTGCTTGTCTCTATCTGAGGGATTGGAGCAAATACTCTACTCTCTGCATTAGTACCTGTGGAGAGAACATGAAAATAGTTGCTCACCTGTATCTCCATTGCTGGTATATGGACGCTCCTCTTTCTTCTTCTAGAGGTCACATGCTGCCAATTTTCTACACCGTCCCTCAGTTCCCTCTGCACAACCTGCTCCGATTCTTCGGAACGTTGTGCCCGTAGAAGCATATCCTGACATCTGTCCAGGAAATCTTCATTTTCTCTTATGCAACGCAGGGTCGATACTTGTTTCTCCAGACCTCGAACCTTCTCTTCCAATATGGAGACCAGCTTGCACTTTGTACAGACAAAGTCACTTTTGTCCTGTGGAAGACAGACAAACATGGCACAACCTGTGCAGGTTATAACAACTGAATGCTCACCTTCCATATCACCTTCCTTCTAAGAGCTTCCTCAGCTGTTGCAGCAAACTCACAGAAGCCCGCAAGATGTAAGGCTCAGTGGGCTCTCCGCAGGCGAACTCCCAGGCAAACTCCCTCTGTTAGCCTCTGCTGTTCGCTGCTCAGCTGGTTCGCTGCTGACTGCCTTTTTATACCAATCAGGCCCACTCAAGGCCCACCTGGAACAAAGCACTCCCAATTCACACTGTTCAAACAAACAATCTTCACTCTTCTCCTCTCAAAAGTAAGATAGAGAGTATGGCTAGCCATGTGAATGCTGTACCCAAAGCTGCATGAGATAGTACCATGGTAAGCAGGAGACCTTGAATCAGCTTAGAAGAATCATCATCCACATGAACAAGGAAATCATCCAGATCAACAAGACTTAGCAGTTCCAGCACCAGGTTGCAGAAAAATACAATAAACTCAAGCAAGGAGGTAAATGTGCAGTGGGGTGGTGTAACAGAATACTGGGCTTTGAGACACATACATATGCCCCAGGCAGCCTGTTATGGCCCTTTAACACTGGGAGATGTAGTTATTGGTCACAAGTCTGCTCCTAGTCACGTGCTTTGCAGACATCACATATCAGGCATCTTACAAGAGTAGCAGACAGATGAGACCCAGGGTCAGACAGTAGTGTAGCTAGGGGGGTAGCAGGGGGAGCGCCTGCTCCCCCGAGCCCAGAATTCCCCAGGGGCCCCTTTTTCAGCACCGCTCTGTCTTTCGGCGGCCCTGTGCAGGCACCGCTCCGTCTTTTGGCAGCATTTTGGCAAAAATGCACAGGGCCGCTGAAATGCCGCCAAAGGACATGAGCCTTTTTTCTCCGCCGCTCCTCCTCGGCAGCAACCCTGGCTACGCCACTGGTCAGGGAAGGTGCTCTTCACAACTGCCATGCAGGAGAACTAATCTGGCTGTGAATACGCCTCAGCTGCGGAGGGCTATACTAGACCCTGAGGGGTAGCAAATTGGTTTTCAATCATTGTTTCTAGGTGAATAAAGAAAAGCTTTGAGCAATGCAACTGGGCCCTTGTCAGGACTATGATTTCACCTCCCCAAGCTGGTGCATCCAGCTCCCCACTCCCCTTTGGCATGCATATGTTTCCCATTAAAGCATTATTTATTTTTAAGAAGGACCAAAAGAACAATTCATGACTAGTAATCTGTATGAGATGATATTGTATCTTCTTTATTAGGCACAGTCAATTTATATTACTCACAGTTTATTAGTGTATTCAGAAGCAAAGTTAAATGGCTTAGTACACACTATGACAATAAGGTACTTTTTTTAAATGAGACTATTTATTGTTCCTCAGTACATACCATATTTGAAGAAAATGCAACAACTGATACCAATGTTGAAGTCTTGTTAACTCAAGGGTCCTCTACCCATATATTCTGGGTTGCACTGATAGCTTCAGACTAAAGGCAGGCGAGATGCACTTCACCAGAAGGATGAGATGCAAAGGGCGGGGGGAGGGGGGAAGGTATAGCTAACACACATCAGCATCTTTTAACAAAATAAACATTCACAGATATTACAGTGAATTCACAATCTTATTTCTTTTAACATAAATCACTAAGAATTATGTTGTTTAACACTGTAAAAATCATTGCATTTTAACTTATCAAGAAAAAAGGAGTTGAAGTTACATAAATGTAGCTACTTGTTATTCCATTTACAGATCCAACACACTAGTTGTTAATTAAAGCTATTCATTCTAATTATACTTCTTTTAGTAAAAAGGTAACAATATAAATCAGAAAACGAACAGAAGAATGGTGAACATAAAACAGTCTTAATTTGCATTTATTAGAAACAAAACTAATTTTCAATTTCATATATTTTATTCAACAAATGCAGTTTCATTTTCATTTTTTTAAATTGCAAAACATAGCAAGTTCAGTAGCTCCTCACTGAAGGTTATATAACATTTTGTAATAAAAAAAAATTATACCTCACTTACTCCAGTGAGGATTTACCACTCCGCATCTCCAATGGCTTTTGCAAACACATAGTCTTTACCTCCAAAGCACATTACTCCATCTTTCAAATAGAACTTCCATTTGTTTTTACTTCGATGAATCTGATAAAAAAAATGAAAATCAGTGCCCCCAAAAGTGTGTTACTAGAACATCTTCAGAAACTGACTGGTTTCTAAGAATTAAACAAAGCTGGTAGTGGGGTAGGGCTGAAGGACTGAAGTTAACCTTTGTTAGCACTAAATACATAAAGAACTGCTTCTCTGAACAGAGCTCAGATATGGAGTACTGTGAAAGTCTGACACGCCAGAGAATAGACTGAGAGATACATTTTCAAATATCGACACCTAGATTGCATGAGTATCCAGTCAATAAAATGAGTACTTGTGAGCGCAGCTACCCATTTCTGTGTATTGCATTTTTGTATTTTGCATGCAGTACTGGACATGGTAGGATAGTAGGACAAGGCCAAAATAATACAGCAACCAAAAATATGGCTAAAAAGCACAATGTTCCACACAAAGAATGTATGAATGTATTCATATTTTTACACCAAACATATTTGGTTTCATACTGTAGACCTATAAAAAAAAGTTCTGTGCAACACAAAAATCTTTGTAGTTCATCTTGAAAGGCATGGAATTAAATGGTTTTATAGATTCTTCAGATTCTCAACTTGATTCGGTTTTCAAGACTAGGAAACAAAAAGAATGCCTCCTGATTTTCTGGTAATGATATTTGTGATAGAAGTTTTTTTTCAAAGAGCTGGAACATGTTAGAATGACAGTCATCCCACTTCCATCCTCCCATCCTCCCACCTAAAGATAATTAGGAACAGAATTACAAGATAATTATATTCTGCCTTTTGGCCAAAGAGACCATGGTTTCAATCTCTCCTCCCTCCATTAGAAATTTTTTCAGTAAAACTGGTCTGTCTGGGAAAAGTAACCAATATACAAGCTAGCCAACATATTATTTCATAGCATTAAACAAAAAAAAACAAAAAAGGGGGGGGGGGCAAGAAAGACTCAGACTTTCATGCCAATCCATAGCTCTCAAATTCTAATCACATCTGTTATGAAATCCCTTGGCGGCAGCTCTGGTTTCAAGTTCCACATTGATATAAATATATTTCAGACCAAATTTTCCATTCATCCATACAAAATCTTAATTTTAGAGAGGAACGTTTCAAAATTCCAGCACTTATAGTATTATTAAGTTTCTTAGGGAGAAATATCATAGTATCGCAATACAAATAATGTAGTTCAGATTCAGCTGAGCTGTCTATACAAACTCTGACCACCTAAATTTTTCAAAAGTAACTAGTAATTTTGGTACCCAACTTGTTACACCTTAAATGGCGTGATTTTCTGAGATCAAGTGCTCATCGCTTTCTAAATCTCAGATTCCTTTAAGGCATTTCAAGTTTGGCACCTAAAATCAGTAATCACTTTGGAAAACGTAGGCCTTTATTTCCAAAAGCCACATATTTGACAAAAATAAAATGTGTTGAAGCTGAAACTTTCCATGATTTCAAGATAAGATGTAATTCTAACAAAGTTTGGTTTTCCAGTTTGAGTTTCAGATACACAAAAGCAAAAAAGCAGCCACCTGAGTTCCAAAGGGTTTGTTGTTTGACCTCTAAACTAGCTCAGAAAGAACTTTATTGTGAACAGTAACACAGGACGGGCCATGTATCTTCATTAAGAACTTTGCTTATTTGCTTTGCTTATTTGAAAAGATGGATTTGTGGTAAACATTTTTAAAATCCTTTTAGGAATATTTTACTACCAGATAAGGAAGCATACTCTTCCCTTCTTCTTATTGCTCACTCAATCCATACTTAGCTTTACTCATGAGTAGTTTTATTGACGCCACTGGGATTATTCATCTCACTAAATTTAAGGATGTGCATGTGTCTGCAGGATTGGGACCCGTTACACTCTGATGCACTGAGAACAGCAATCCCAAACCACAAAAAACGAATACAAAACCACCACCACACCACAAAGCAGAACATACTGGTAAATTGTCAATGAAAACTTGCAATAACCAAGAACGAGCGAGGTGAGCAACAATCTGAACAAAAACCATAACAGTCCAAACAGCAGGTTTGTAGCAGCCTGCCCTGAATAGCTGCACACCCTCAGCGCTACACGTGCACACACATGCACCCTTAAATAGGAACAGCAGCACTGAGTTCAGGCAGCAGGAACCAGGAAACGAAATAGGAACAGAGAGCAGGAAGGCAACACACACACACACACAAGTCATCACAGGACTTTATTTTGCACTTTATGTTAGATTTGAAATCCTTCTCCTTTGACAGCCCTTGTAAGAAGTTTCTCCTTTTACAGGAAAACTGTAGATGAATTTTAATACAATAGTGCAAATAAGTTTACATTCTTTTGTTTTTTATGTGCATTTCAACCAACAGATAATTAAATTATTTAAAATACTGATGAAACAACCGATATTCTACACACACACACACACACACACACACACACACACACACACACACACACAAATAATTCTTATCAGAAATGGATGGGCTAAAATTACTGTTAAGGAACAAAACAGGGTTATATACTGTACCTTGTCATACTGACAAACTATAACGTTATCTGTGTCAAACAAGTCTGGTGTGTCCTGCTCACTGACATCATCACCAGAATTTAAAGGATCCTGGAGAGTAAAGGTCACATTTAAACACCATTACTTACTGTTGTTTAAAAAAGTCTAATATACTTGATGTAACACAAGACATTATGCACAAGACATTTTTTCACACTGATACTTCACCCCCTCCCCCCCCCCCCAAAAAATGACTAAGATTTATAATTACAAGTAGCACTCAAGGCTGACAAAGTTAACTCCACTTTCTCTCCCAGAAATTGGAATGCTAAACCAACTTCCATATGTCACGAGGCAAGACTCTCTGAAAGGTGATTCAAGGAGAAAAATCATATAATACATGTAGTTGTTCTGTGACTAAGTGTTCCTCAGCTGTCCTTGGTCTCCTGGGAAACAGACAACCTGTAGCATGCACTGCCTGATTCCCCTTCCAATCTTGTTTAGTATTTTAGAAGCAATGGAAACCGGGATTCATAGATTCTAAGGCCAGAAGGGACATTGTGATCATCTAGTGCAGTGGTTCTCAAACTTTTGTACTGGTGACCCCTTTCACACAGCAAGCCTCTGAGTGCAACTCCCCTTATAAATTAAAAACACTTTTTAATATATTTAACACCATTATAAATGCTGGAGGCAAAGCGTGGTTTGGGGTGGAGGCTGACAAATTGTGACACCCCATGTAATAACCTCATAACCCCCTCAGGGGTCCCAACCCCAAGTTTGAGAACCCCTGATCTAGTGTGACATCCTGTGTAATGCAGGCCATAGAACTTTGCTGAATTAATTCCTATTTGAATTTGAGCATATCATTTTTTTAAAAAAGCATCCAGTCTTGATTTAAAGATTTTGTGATGGAGAATCCACCACAGCCCTTGTTAAATTATTCCAATGATTAATTACCCTCACTGTTATTTCCAGTCTGAATTTGTCTAGATTTAATCTCCAGCCACTGGATCTTGTTATAGCCTCATCTACTAAACCGAAAGGCTATTATCAAATTTTGTTTCCCACATAAGGACTTATAGACTGTGATCAAGTCATCCTTGGTTAAGCTAACAGATTGAGCTCCAGGAGTCTACTACTATAAAGATATGTTTTCCAATTCTTTAATAATTCTCGAGGCTCTTAGCTGAAACCCTTCCAATTTATCAATATTCCACTTTAATTGTGGATATCAGAGTAGCGTAGCAGTCGTACTAGTGCCAAAACTCTATATTCCCCCATTTATACATCCAAGGATCACATTAGCCCTTTTGGCCACAGCGTTGCAATGGGAACTTATGTTTAGATGATTATCCACCATGACCCCAAAATGTTTTCCCAGAGTCACTGCTTCCCAGGATAGAGGCCCAGGATGAAATCCTGACCCTCCTTAAACGAATAGCAAAAGTCCCTTTGATTTCAGTGAGGCCAGAATTTCACTCCCAGCCTCAAGTTTTGGTAATTAAAAGCATGTTAATTCATCCAATAAGCAACAGATATCACAGCAACTCCTCCTATTTTTTATGGTCTGCCCAAGAAGCTCTCAAACCACCCCATAGCTATTACATTCTGCTCTGAAAACACAGTTTAACCATGTATTCTGCCTCAATCTACCAGTGGATATTCTGGATCTAAGCAACCAGACATGCAGATAGGCACATTACTCTGACTTGCTTTAGAATGTTTAAACTAATTACCTCCTCAATTATGTCTATTTGGGGCTCTTCAGTATCACTGCTGCCGCTGGATTCAGCATTTGAAATACTGTCACCTTCTTCATCTTCCTCCTCCTCCAACACTTTCAGATCCTCCGCATCAATAATACCAATAAATTCATTTTCTTCCACATCTCTTGTACTTTCTGTTTCCTCCTTAGGAAAAACATCATCAATTCCATCTAGCTGAATGATCCCTTCAATGTCACTGCAGATATCCTTTTCTGTCCGTATGTCAGATTCCATCAGTACAGTAGGTTCCATCTGACAGGAATAAGAAGGTTCAAAAAGAGTTTGACAAGAGGTCGGATTTTTCACAAGAACTCAACACCCAACAGCTCCCATTTTTTTCTAGGAGATCTGTTGGGTACTAAGTTTGAAAAACTTGTCACCTTATTTAGGTGTTTAAATGGGAGTAGAGCTCTTTTTAAAAAAAAAAAAAAAAAAAAAAAAAAAGTCAAGCCCCAATTATGAGAGCTGAGCACTTTTGAAAATCTGGTCATATATACATTTTCCTGAAATGAACCCCATTTCAAATACTTGTTCAATAATATGAAATCTGTTTTTCCAGACATGGTTTTTAAATACGGTCTCTAATACTCAAAGCAAATTTCCCTTTAAAAAAAAATCAATAGATATTAGAACTGTTCAAAAAATCAGAATTTCTGTTCCAAGGGAAATTCTGACATTTGGAAAAAAAAAATTCTGACTCAGAATAAAAAGTAACGATGCCAAAAATTCAAAAAACTCTTGCAAAATATAATTTCCAAAAATATTCTGGGTCAGGTAAACTAAAATGTTTCATTTAGTTAAAATCTCATTGTTTTGATTTGATTTTTTCATATATTATTTTAAAATTAAGGTTTACTATATTTTAATATCTTATAAAAATTTAAAAAGTTTTGTTAATGAAAGTCATTTTGAAATAAAAACATCAAAATGCTTTGTTTCAATTTTTTTCTAAATAAAGTTTTGTTAAAAACAAAACGCTCCGTGGAACGTTTCAATTTCAACTAACTGAAAATTTTCTGACGGACAAGTTTTCCATTAGAAAATACCATCTAGCGACAACATATATGTATCTATGTATAGGCAATTCCTTGATACCAAAGCATCCATTGCATCAAAAAACATTGATAACTTTCAGGAATGAATACCTTAGAGCTTGTCTTCACATACAGAGCTACAGCGCCGCAGCTGCATTGCTGTAGTGCGTTAGTAAAGATGCTACTATGCCAACAGGAGAGCTTCTCCCATCAGCGTAGTTAATCTGCCTCTCAGGGAGGTGGTAGCTTCTCCCATTGATATAGCTCTCTCTACACAGAGGGTTAGAGGTCAGTATAACTGGGTCACTCAGGGGTGTGGATATATACCAATATAGGTCTATAGTGTAGATGTGGCCTTAGGTTTGGTCTACACCTGTGCCTCTCAAGCTTTCCAGACTATTGTACCCCTTTCAGGAGTCTGATTTGTCTTGTGTACCCACAAGTTTCACCTCACTTCAAAACTACTTGCTTACAAAATCAGACGTAAAAATACAAAAAAGTTTAACAGTTCACTATTACTGAAAAATTGCTTACTTTCTCATTTTTACCATATAATTATAAAATAAATTAATTAGAATATAAATATTGTACTTCCATTTCAGTGTATAGTATATAGAGCAGTATAAACAAGTCATCATCTGTATGAAATTTTAGTTTGTACTGATTTCGCTAGTGCTTTTTATATAGTCTGTTGTAAAACTAGGCAAATATCTAGATGAGTTAATGTATCCCCTGGAGGACTTTTGCGTACCTCTGGTTGAGAACCAATGGTCTACACTACCAACTTATGTTAATATAAATACATTGCTCAGGGAGGTGAAAAATCCACACCCCTGAGTGACGCAGTTATTACTGACCTACCCCCCCCCCCCCAGTGTAAACAGAGCTACTGCCTTTTAGGGAGGTGGATTAACTACGCCGATAGGAGAAGGCCTCCTGTCAGCATAGTAGCATCTTCACTAACGTGCTACAGTGCTGCAGCTGCAGCACTGTAAGTGTAGACAAGTCATAGAATCATAGAAGATGAGGGTTAGAAGAGACCTCAGGAGGTCCAACCCCTGCTCGAAGCAGGACCAATCCCAACTAAATCATCCTTGTCCTCAGTTTATATCACAGTGGGCCAAATTCTGCAGCGGTAGGTAGAAACTGACTACAATTGATAGAGGGCTTGATCTAATGCCAGTTCAGTCACTGGAAAGGCTGCTATTGACTTCAATGGGTTTTGGATCAGGACCTCAAAGCACTGAGACAGAACAACTAAAAGTCATATATGCAACTCAGTAGTTCCCACATCTTAACAGTAGAAAGGGGTATTTAATATAGTCTGAATAGTCATTCAATCTATAAAACATATGTATTGAAAAAGTCTACCATAACAAAAGCCCAGGAGTCAGGTTTGCTATCTCTTGCAATCTTAGCATGAGTCTCACAAAATTTGGTGTTTTATTTAAAAAGTGGTTTTTTACACAATACATGAGAATTTCACTTGAAAAGCAAAACAAAAAGTCCATGTTTTTATCACTCATGGATGTGGAGAAAAGCTTGAAAATGTGACCTGAGCACAAACAAAATATTGTATAACTGCTCATTCAGGGAGTACTGTCCATCCTGTGCCCTGAATAAGGCAGGAGTCCTCTAGTCTTTAATTACATGGTCACATAGGCTCATAATGCATATGCACAAAGGGTTTGAATACACAACCTTCATTCTGGCTTTGGGCCCTTAATAATGTTCTTATAACAGTTTTTGTTTTTCTATGTAATAATTATATGGGTTGTTTATTGAAGGGTTCTGCTGACATGAGTCATGAAACCAAAGCTTGGAGTTGTCCGCTCATGTCATCAGAACCTTACAAATGGGCCTTATGTCCATTCAGGTTGTGGACTCTTACAATAATGAAGCCTTCAATGAGACCAGAACTGGATTCCAAGGCCAAGATTTTAAGAAGTAACTAGTGATTTTCATAGCCTAACATGAAACACCTTAATAGGAGCCTGCATTTTCTGAAAAATCAGGACCCTTAAATAGTGACAAGGTGGTCACCCAAAAATTGAGACATTAGTCATTTTTGAAAATGCAGCTTATAACAGGGGTGTGCAAACTTTTTGGCCCTAGGGCCACATTGGGTACAGAAATTGTATGGAGGGATGGGTAGGGGAGGCTATGCCTCCCCAAACAGCGAGGTGTGGCCTGGCCCCCGCCCCCTATCCAGCACCCCAGAATCCCCACCCTCATCCAATCCTCCCCTGCTCCCTACCCCTGACTGCACCTAGGACTCCTGCATCTTATCGAAACACCCTTGTTCTCTGTCTCCTGACCATCCCCTATCCAATTTCCCCTGCTCCCCACCCCCTTACCATCTCCCTGGGGCCCCCCGCCCCCATCCAACCCTCCCTGCCCCACTTTACCTGCGGTGTGGGGGAAAGGGGAGGGGTCAGTCCTTTCCCGTGCGTTTCCCCTGCTTGTTTGGCTGCTCTCCTGGCAGTCGGGCAGGGCTCTCTCCCTGTCTGGGCTTGGCTGCTGGGGACAGGGACCAAGCATTCTGGGGGTGGAGGGAGGCCCTGGCTTGCTCTGTCCCTATCCCCAGCAGAAGGGTCCAGGCCCCTTGACTGCCCCCCTGCAACTCTCCCTGCTCCCGACCATGTTGCCCTGGAGCACCAGGTCTGGCGGCGCTATAGCCGTGCCATGCAGCCGGAGCTGCAGCCACGCTGCCCAGGTGCTGGGGGGAACTGTGACTGCGAGGGAGGGAAGCAGAAAGGGAGAGGCTAGGGATTAGCCTCTGCACCGCTCACAACGCTGCCGGGGAGTTGGGCTGGCTCCTCCACAAGCCTGTCCTGATCCCGCTCCCTGGCAGGAGCTCAGGGGCCAGAGAGAAGGGTCCAGCGGGCCGGATGTGGCCCACGGGCCGTAGTTTGCCCCCCTGTCTTATAATCATTAGTACTAAATGATTCTAAGAGAATAATAAGGGGGGAATCCAAGTCTTCAATCATCTAGAATCATTTAGGATGTCCCACAGAATTCAACACTGTAATAAAGATTAAAAACCCACACACTTCTGAGATACGACATTGAAATATTATTGCATTATTCTGTACTCCTGGAATCCTTCTTTTTGACCATTCTTCTAACCCTTCCAGACCATATCAGTTTGTTTCAAAACCAGGTTCCATATAGAGCTGACTGAATAATGCAGAATGTGTTCCATTAGTCTTTGTTCGTGTTTTTAAATGAATTTACCTTTATCACATTTGTGCACTCTGAATATTTCAGTGATTGGGGTTTTCCAGGCAACAGTTGTTGCCAAATGCAATTTTAACCAGAAAAGCCTCTGCCTTCATCTGATCAAGGAATAAAACCAATACCACATGGCTTACAAGACAAAAATCACAGCTAAGCAGCTTGAATTTAAAATATTTGTAATAAATTCATGGAGTACACAATTTAGACAGTTCAAACAAATAAATTCAAGAAAAATTCAAATTCAACCTGCTTGTGGACATTCCATAAATTATAAAAGAGGATCTTTAATGAAATCAGCGATCTAATACAAATTATTTGCACAGCATTAGTTGAATGATGATTGTTTTTAATTGAGGGAAATACACTTTTTTTTTTTTTTTTTTTTTTAAGTTTTCACTCATATCACAATATAACTTGTGGATTCTGAATGTGAGTACATAGTCTGACAGGAATTCCTCCTCATTTGCTAGCCAAATCGTATTAAAAAGGCAATTTGCCCACCATGGCTTGGATCTGACCTATGATTTCAAAGTCACAATGATATGGCAGTTTTTAAAAAGATCATTGGTATGAACATTCCTATTTAATCTACATATTTCAGCAATGTTCATGCATGAAAACCAGAAAGTAAAAATGAATAGGTCATTCGTGTTGTCCAAACGAAGTGAAGTGTAATGTATGCGATTTGCTTATAAGTTAGAATCTTGAAGTTTTCCGTTTTTAAAATGTAGAGGTGCTGTTAGTAACAAACAGATTTGTTTTATAGTGTTGCTTTAATATACTGATTCTTCAGATAAGTATCTACTTTCAGATATTTTCACCAAGTTAAAGTTCATTACAAATTTTTAAACAATGAAGGTCCTACCTCTTCAGTGACAGAAATGCTGTCCTGCTCTTTTAGAAGGGTACTAGCATCCAAGCCATTACCCAGAATAATCATCTCAATGATATCATCAGACACCTGTTGCTGCACTGAATCTTGTAGCTCTGTGGATAATTGGTCTTGCACACTCCGAGTTATGCTGAATGAACTGCTTGCCATTGGTTCAGTGGTAGAATCCATTTCAGAGGATTTTGAAGTAAACACAGCTGTTTGAAGGTTGGTGTATTGGAAATATTCTGTTGAGTTTGCCTGATGATTCAAAATTGTATTAGTTGTAACTTGCTGCTGACTCCTAGTAGGTTGCTGTAATAGAGTAGCATTTGCAGAGTTTTCCGAGTGTTTTGCTTCCACTCCCCTTTGTTGCAGTACAGTGGGCTGCTGGAGTGGGGCTTCCTGGGTTTGTAGTCTTTCAGCAGTTGCCGGAACAGAAGATGCATTCACCTGTGCAACAGTGGCAATACTGGCCTGCAGTACTGAAGGCTGCCCAAGCTGCTGAAATATTTGCTGAATAGGATGCTGCAGAATACTTGTACCTCCTGGGGCCTGTGTAACCATAACAGGCATATTTACCTTATAGAGGTGCCCTATAGAGAGAAGTATTAACAGTGGATTATTAAAGCTACCTGTTGGGAGTTAAGCTGATGCTGACTTACTGTTATCAGTGTTAGAATTCAGATGCCAGAACTGCCTATTCCCAACTTCATTCAGTTATACTTTCTACATTGGCCTTAAAATAGTATGAAATCACCATACAAACCAACCATCAAAAGGCTCTGGAGTTGGAGACACCACACTCCTATTTCGCAGCAGCACAAGGGCAGGGGCCAATGTTCCCTCTAATTTTTTCCATCCATGTGCAGAATAAACTTTGTTATGTGCACCAAGGTATGTGTTGTTAGGAAAGAGTTAAAAATTCAGTTAGCAGCTGAGGCAGAAACCAGCATAACTAACAAACAGGCCTACCAGAGGCCCAAGGACAATGGCAGCTGTAAACACTTGATAACTTAAATGGTCAGATGACTGCCCAGTAACTCGGCCTCTCAGTAAGAAAACAGTACAAACCCTCCACAGCTCTCCGGATATCTGTGGACACTCACTCCTACCCCCACCCCAACCCCTTTGCCTTAAGGATAGTCACAAATAATTAATGTAATCAGAATGGTTTCTATGCATATGTTCTGTTCCTGTCATTATCATGTTAAGTGTTCTCTCTCTCTCTCTGAAACAATGTTTGTCTCTGAAAGTACAAAATAAATGCAAATAGATTAATAAGAAAAAGTATATAACTGGTCACTGTAACATCATACTTTTAAAACTGTTTATCAGTCTTCCCAGTGCTGTGAATAAACGTCTTCAGTATTGTCTGTGCTGCCTGATTCTTCCATCAACCTAGCTACCGCCTCTCAGGGAGGTGGATTACTACGCTTAGGGGAGAAGCCCTCCCATCAGCATAAGTAGTGTCTACGCTAAAGTGCAAAAGCAGTGCAGCTGCACCACTAGCATTTTAAATTTAGACATAGCTTGAGGCAGGAGACAGAACCACCACCACTTCCAGCAGTGTTTGGAGAGAGTACTCTGCTAAAAATCTCAGCACCTGGGCTTAGAGGCTGAACTACCAATATATTTTCCCTTACTGGTGGCCTATTAATAAGTTTTCCAAAGGGCTGAAATGGTAAAATGTATGGGTACCATTAAAGTCAGTAGATAGGACTCAATACACATAGGTAGATCTGATGGAGGAAGATGGTGTTATTTTACATTGCTGTTCTACTCTGAATAAGTAGTGTCTACGCTAAAGAGAAAAGTGGTTACACCCATTGGTTTGGTTTGATTTATATTTGGGGAGACAGCTCCAGTCAGGCCAATGGGGCTGCATGAGGTGGAGGTGGGGGGCAATTCTACACCTGCCCAAGAGTTGCAGTTTGAGGGGGACAATGCCCCTCTTCTACCCTCTCCCACCCCCACAACTACTCCCATGGTTACACCACCGAGGGCTGCCTTCCCCTCAAAGTGCTCTGGTGCGTGCAAAGAGAAGGTTAATTTCTCCACACAGCCTTCTAGGCTATACTATGTAACCCTGTCAGAAAGAAAAGGGTGGGGACTGGGGATGGAGGGAATTGATCAAAACAAGCAGTTAAGGAAAATCCACCCTGACAAGGCAGAATCTGTCTGCACCTATTAGAGACTGGATAGACTATCTCCTTCAGGCAGGAGGAGGACATGCCCACATCTGGACTGACACAGCAGAACCTACAGCAGGAGCAGTATAACAAAGAGAATGGCGTCCAGGGCCGGCTCCAGGGTTTTGGCCGCCCCAAGCGGCCAAACTAAAAAAAAAAAAAAAAGAGTCACGATCGTGATCTGCGGCGGCAATTCAGCAGGAGGTCCTTCGCTCTGAGCAGGAGTGAGGGACTGTCCACCGAATTGCCACCGAACAGCTGGACTTGTCGCCCCTCTCTGAAGTGGCCACCCCAAGAACCTGCTTGGTAAGCTGGTGCCTGGAGCAGGCCCTGATGGCGTCACCTGGGAATGATGTTAAATAACATTGCAGGGGTGGCACTATTACATGCTGCAGATTTAACAGACACTGTAACTGGTCAATAGCAGTCACTTTATAAGCAGCTACAGGTTCAGAAAGAGAAAGACAGGAGTATAATTTGTTTTATCCACCAATGCTTTACTTTGGCATCCAGTTTACACCCCATGCACTTGTGATCGTCTTTCGAGATCTGTTCATAGTTGTAGCCCATGAGGTCAGTTTGCTAGCTTGCTATATTGCATAATGTGTTTTCTTCATTGGTTTGATTGATTATATTATTTTCTTGGGTTTTGTTTATGCTGAATTCCATATTGTGTTATTTATAATAGTTATTCATAATAGTTGGCTGTAACGCAAGGAACCTACAGGCCAATATCCTGTATGATTAGCTAGAGCAAGTCAATATGAGTGTTTGTAACCTTTGGCATATATAAATGGCCTACTGGTTACCCCTTTTGACTTTGGGGAACTGAACATGTTTACCATAGATCTGGAACAGACTGGTAACCACAGGGTACACCGCAGAACATGGAAGTCATAAGTTAGGCCAAGGGTAATGGTTTCGGGGATGACAATCAATATTAATACATATGACTATGTCATAATATGATACTCTATAGAGTAAGTGTACCCAAAGATTTATTTAGGTGAGGGCCTTGATTAAGGTAGTGCCAGGACCCTATAAGAGGGCAAACAACCAAGCAGGAGGGTCGCTCTTTCCTATCTTCTATCAAGCTATCAAGCTATCAGCTCAACTTTGCAATATAGCTTAGCTATTCAACACTCAAACCTAATCCCTACCAACTTGGGAAGCCTGGACCATCAAATTCATTGGGCATGTGAGAGACAAGGTTTGTCCTCTGTCTCCCACTACCAGGTCTTCAGTGAAGAATGTAAGAATGCTAATTTAAGTAGTCTTTTAGCATAGAGATGTTACCACCAGAGGTCATAGAATTGCATTACTTCTTTGTGACTCTGTTTTATATGGTTTATTATTCTTTCATTCATTTTAATAAAGATCTTAACAATTTGGTATTGTCCTCAGTATAAGTGTCCTTGCTACACAACCTGAGGGTCCTCTCACGACGTCGAACTCTGCGTTCTCTAACCCTGTAGCCTGAATTGGGACAGAACCTAAATATTTTCTGGTCAGACATTGGCGAGCCATAATAAACTAGCCCATAAATTCAGGTCAACACACTATGTACTAAAACTGGTGTCTGAGTTCAGCTTTTCTTAATCTTACCAGATGCAGTCTGTAGCGTTACTCCAGCAGGTACATGGATAGGATAAGTGATACCCGAAGGGAGAGTCAAAGTTGCACCAGTTCGTGAAGCATCCTAGACACACAGCAGATTTACTAGAGAAATTAAGTTGCGTTTTGTGCTCTATCCTTTGAGGCCCTAACAGTCATACTTAGCAAAATGCAGCTCAAGAAATCTAAGTTACAGTCTTTCCCCATGATCATCCCTACTGAAAAATGGTTTTGACCCTTAAGCTACAGCAAGGTGAGCAGTATTTTGTAATGAAATGCTTAAGAAAATTAGACTTGTCTTGAGTACCTCCCCATTTACATGCTCCCTGCCCAATATGCCCCTTCCCTTTCCAGCACCTATGTCCTCTCTAGGGAAAACTCCTCCTTGCAGCCCCTCACTCTGCACCTCAAGCACCAGTATACTACTTTTCCCCCATAATATCCACTGTTTGAAGAGCCTCCTGCATTCCAATATTAACAGTATGTGAATACGAGGCAGCCCTATCACCACCCAAATAAATCAACATGTCCCCCCACCACAATGCACATCCACAAAGCCCTCTACTAGGGCAGCTGAGCCTGTTTCCAGGATTCCCTGCTTCACAGGGTGTCACTCCACCAATACACCTAACTTCTAAAAATGGCAGCCATCCCTTCCACTAATTTTCAACAGTTGCTCTAACAGCAGAGCAGCCAGGAACACCCATCCCCCCCCTTTACTCCATTGGCAACGGGATTGCTCTGAAGGGGTCTCTAGAGACAGCTAGATTTGAAAGGTTTTAATCACAACTATAAGGACTAAATTTTATGTTTTCTTTTTTTATTTTTAAAACATAGAATATCAGGGTTGGAAGGGACCTCAGGAAGTCATCTAGTCCAACCCCCTGCTCAGACCAGGACCAATCCCCAGACAGATTTTTGCCCCCGATCCCTAAATGACCCCCTCAAGGATTGAACTCACAACCCTGGGTTTAGCAGGCTAATGCTCAAACTACTGAGCTATCCCTCCTCCCCCGCTTAGATTTTGCAGATGTTGAATGCACACACCCAGCAAAGACTCCTCCCTCTTGTCTACTGTACATCATGTAGGGCACAGACAAAATTATCAGAAGTACTATTAGGCACTGAAAATTACCCACATGCTGTCCAGAGCAGGGGTGGGCAAACTTTTTGGCCCGAAGGCCACATCTGGGTGGGGAAATTGCATGCAGGGCCATGAATGTAGGGATGGAGCAGGGGGTTGGGGTGCTGGAGGGGGTGCGGAATGTAGGAGGGGGCTCAGTGCGGGGGGTTGCCATGCAGGAGAGGTGCGGGGTGCAACAGGGGGCTCAAGGCAGAGGGTCAGGGTGCAGGCTGCAGCCCAGCGCTGCTTATCTTGAGTGGCTCTGGGGTGGCAGCGACACGCAGCGGGGCTAAGGCCGGCTCCCTGCCTGCCCTGGTCCCGCGCCACTCCTGGAAGCGGCCTGCACCACGTCCCTGTGGCCCCTGGTCTAGAGCATCTAGACACTTCCACCTCCCACTAAGCCCTTTAAAACATGCAAAGAGCCTTAACTTTTTCATTTAGCGTGTTAAATATTGTAAAGTTAGAAATAAAATAGCATTAAAATTACATACCAGGTCTGCTGTTGTGAATTGTTGAATACCTCTGCCAGCAGGGATGACTAAAGAAGCTACACAGAAACAGTAAGTATTACACAAAAACAAAGATACACTGATATAGGCACACCAAAGAATTAGCATTCAATTTCATACACATTGTAGCTTCTGTCAACACAAACTACACTGAGGACAAGACAAATTACTTAATAATCGGTGTTACAGCGATAAATATGTTTTAAGTGAACAATCCTGAACACTGCTGAACACATTTGCCATTATTTAATATTTCAGCAAGTCTTCCTTATACTAAATCTAAAATATTTATAAGTACTGTTATTCACAAGACCTTGCTGAGTTAAGTAGATTGAAGAGTTAAATTAGAAGATTTTTTTGGAGTTGCACTGTAGAAATTAAGTTTGGCATTTCTATTTATTACACCACCATTTTATCCTGACGGAACAAACTTATATCAAGTATACTGCATTGTCAACACTAGGAAAATTTGTAAGCAATTTTCTGCACCGGTGCAGCTCCAATAATGCTAACAGCAGAAGCAGGATGGGATTTTTCAGAGCACTCAGCATTGGTTTATCTGCTCCCATTATAGTCAATGGTAACACTCTCATTGACTACAACAGGAACAGAATTAGACCAGTGCTAACCACTTTTGAAAATCCTGCTTAAAGCATAAACAGAGTCCATACATTTTTACAGTTGTGTTACCTGTAATAGAGCCTGTTCTACCCTAGGTATTTCCCGCCTCTACATGAAAAGTTAGAATGCTTCCTATAGTGAGTGAATCTAGAACCCTTGGGCCAGGTTAAATAAATAATGCCTCTGTACCTAGCATATATAAATTGATACATTTATAAATGGGATCGTACAATGAAGTTGCCTGCAACTCATTGGGGACAGGACTCAATGCCCAGGAGTACTATGTCCCTGTATATTTATTATTATTACATCTAAAAATACTACTACATTAATAAACCATTAATGTTACACAATCAAGCACTCAAAAAATCAGGAAATACCAGAATCAAAGTTGCCCATTCAACCTTTAATTGGTCACTTATGCATATATATTATGATACAATCTTGACTTACACATTCACATACTATTTTTTCCACTGGATCCCTGTCTCTGCTGTCAATGCTCTCTCACAGTAGGGGGACCCTCAATTGCTGATCTAGGCAGCTTTAAGTACTCTTGGAACCATCAGAGTGGTGCAAAGGGATTTAAAGGACTAAGATCTGTCCCTAAAACCAAGTACTAGGGCTGTCAATTAACTGCAGTTAACTCATGCGATTAACTCAAAAAAATTAAGCACAATTTTAAAAAATTATCGCGATTAATTGCAGTTTTAATTGCACTGTTAAACAATAGAATATCAATTGAAATTAAATATTTTGGATTTTTTCCTACATTTTCATACATATTGTATTCGGTGTTGTAACTGAAATCAAAATGTATATTTTTATTACAAATATTTGCACTGTAAAAATGATAAACAAAAATTGTATATTCACCTCATACAAGTACTGTAATGCAATCTCTATCGTGAAAGTACAACTTACAAATGTAGATTTTTGTTACATAACTGCACTCAAAAAAAAAAAAATGTAAAACTTCAGAGCCTACAAGTCCACTCAGCCCTACTTCTTGTTCAGCCAATTGCTCAGACAAACAAGTTTGTTTACATTTACAGGAGATAATGCTGCCCAATTCTTATCTGTCACCAGACAGTGAGAACAGGCATTTGCATGGCACTTTTGTAGCTGGTATTTACTTGCAAAGTATTTACTTGCCAGATATGCTCAACATTCGTATTCCCCTTCATGCTTCAACCACCATTCCAGAGGACATGCTTTCATGCTGATGACGCTCATTAAAAAAATTAATGTATTAATTAAATTTGTTATTGAACTGCTTGGGGCAGAATTGTATGTCCCCTTCTTTGTTTTATGCATTCTGCCATATAGTTCATGTTATAGCAGTCTCAGATGATGACCCAGCACATGTTCACTTTAAGAACACTTTCACTGCAGATTTCACAAAACGCAAAGAAGATACAAATGTGAGATTTCTAAAGATAGCTACAGCACTTGACCCAAGGTTTAAGAATCTGAAGTGCCTTCCAAAATCTGAGAGGGTAGATCATTCTTTCAGATGTCTTAAAAGAGCAACACTCCAATGTGGAAAATACAGAACCCGAACGACCAAAAAAGAAAATCAACCTTCTGCTGGTGGCATCTGACTCAGATAATGAAAATTAACATGTGTCAGTCCGCACTGCTTTGGATTGTTATCAAGCAGAACACGTCATCAGCATGGAAGCACGTCCCCTGGAATGGTGGTTGAAGCATGAAGGGACATATAAATCTTTAGTGCATCTGGCATGTAAATATCTTGCGATTTCAGCTATAACAGTGCCATGAGAACGCCTGTTCTGGCTGTCAGGTGATATTATAAACAAGAACCAGGCAGTATTATCTCCTGCAAATGTAAACAAACTTGTTTGTCTGAGCCATTGGCTTAACAAGAAGTAGGACTGAGTGGACTTGCAGGCTCTAAAATTTTACATTGCATTCAAAAATAAAACGGTTTTTTTGTACATAATTCTACATTTGTAAGTTCAACTTTCATGATAAAGAGATTGCACTACAGTACTTGTATTAGGTGAATTGAAAAATACTATTTCTGTTGTTTTTTTAACAGTGCAAATGTTTGTAATAAAAAATAAATATGAAGTGAGCACTGTACACTTTGTATTGTGTTGTAATTTAAATTAATATATTTGAAAATTTAGAAAACATCCACAAATATTTAAATAAATGGTATTCTATTATTGTTTATTCACGGGATTAATTTTTTTAATCGCTTGACAGCCCTACAAAGTACCTCTTTTTAGTTTGAATTATTCAACACTGGAACAATCTATTAAAAAACAAAAACTGAATTAGAATTAGTCCACATTGCTTATTTAAAACAAAACAAAACAAAAAAAACACACTACAAATTTTAAGATGTGCTATACTTCTGGCCTAGAGAACAGAGGGATACAATTCTGATCTCATGTGCATCAGTGCAAATCTGAAGTAGCTCTACTGAACTCAAATATCTGGATTTACATTAGTGTGCCAGAACAGGATTTATCCCTTAGTGGGCCAAATTCTGCTTTCAGTTTCATAGTGTCTCTCATTCTAGATCTACACCAAAGTAAAAGAGAACAGAATTTGGCCCATCACACACTTCAAATGAAGAGGTTATTGAAACATTGAACTAGTGTTAAATTGCAACTGTTGGCCTCTCACAAATAATATCCAACCTGTTGATGTCTGAAGTGTGCGATGTAAGTTGTGTGGCAACTGCAAGGTGAACTGGGGTGAATAGTGGCTATGTTTGAAGAAGCCTTCTGTTGCTTTAGACTGAGTCACCTTTGCTTCCCAAGCCTGCGAAAAAGATGTTAATAAGAAAATTATTAAGTCGCCCAAATCATCCATTAATATATTTAAAGTTTTCAGGCACTTTAACTATTCAGGATAATCCTGAAAACTGAATGGTTGAATCTAAGAAACCATTCAACAGCAGAATGTTAAGAATAAGTACCAGATTTGGACTCCAATTCATGTTTCTCAGGATATATGTATTTCTCTTTGATTTTGATGGAAGGTACCTGTATCCTGTGGGGCCTTAGAAAAATAAGGACAGGTAGAAGAAGATATCCCAAGAAAAAGATTGTTTCTTTGATTTATCATTATCCAACAAACCTGCTTCAAGTCTTTCAAGACCTGTTCCTCCACACCTTCTTCTGCAAAGAGTTCCCAGACACCTTCAATCACATCTTCAATAATAGATCTGTAGAGTTTAGGCTGAATAAAACACAATTCAGAGAATTTAAAACACAGGCTGACATTTTCTATAGCTCCAAGCGAAGTACAGACTCTCTGACTAGAGGTAGGATTTGTAAGCTGGCTTTGTGAGCCATATTATAAAATGAACAGATCCAGGAGAAAGTACCATTTGTGGCTGAAGATTCTGGCCCATGCAACTGCTGGGATAACTAGATAGGCCAGAACATTTTTCCTCTACCAAATCACTTATGGCACTGTAGAATGAAAAACTAACAATAAAATATCAAAGGAAAAATTAGAATTTTGGCCTGCATTTTAGATTTCTTTTAATTTAGTTATTTTTAGCTATAACATCCAGCAAGAGTCCTAAAATCATGAGGAGAACAATTCCAGCGTATTCTCAAACTAGCATGTTCTGTTTCAGGCTAGCATTTGCTGTGTAAGACCATTAAAGTAGCACTGGCTAAAGCTACACAAAGAAGCTCTAGGAAGAAACAAACAATATAAGGAAGAAAATAAAAAACACACTTTCTAGTTTGGCTAGTTTCTAGAACATGAGCAGCTTCAGTTGTGAGCCAAATACAGAGAGTAGAGACTGTTGCTTATGGCTATGATTGTAATAGCTATTTTGCTGCTAACTCATGTTATAACAATACAGTTATCAATACATAATTTCAGATTAGAAGAAAACTGCAATGTGACTTTTTCAAAAATTGCAATAAAAATAGGAAGAAAAACCCAATGTAATCTGAAGGTAATTACACTGAAGTCAATGCATTTGATCAGTTTATGTCATCAGAATCAGACCTGGAGAAGATTTTTTGCCCCTCTGCTCAGGCTAATAGTTTCTCTTTTAGGTCACAATCCTACAGCCAGATTCCCAAGTGTAGACTGAGAACAGGGCTTTGTGCAGGCTGAAGGGTTCACCTACATGGATCTGATTGCAAGGTTATGGCCCTCAATTGCTAAAAGCTGTTTTAATCAGAATAGTGATTACTACGAAGTACGCCATGTGCTGACATTAGGCTAGAACCTGAACCTTTAGCCAATCTTTGAAGTGTTAGGATTCTAAATCTTCATAGTTCGCTTTTTTTTTTTTTAAATCTTAATGTTAAAAATAAACCTACTATCTCGTTATTGTAAAATTAGGATGTGTGAAATAAAATGCTTTTCAAGTGAAACATATCTGAGGGCATGAAGCTGTTGTGAAGTAACTAATTACTTCTAGCTAAAAAGCAATCAGCCCACGTGTACAATTGTCTCACAACAACACCATACATAGCCATGTGGGAGGGGGTGGGTGGCAGTAAAGGCAGATGACAATAAAGATCTTAGAAAAATTCGAAGGTACATTTCAACATATCAGCTGTAGAAAAAAATAAAATCAGCTCTTGCACAATTATAGTCAAGAACTTCAAATGGCCTCCCCCTGCCAATTCACTAGACATCTTGAGATTAAATTATTGTAAAACAAACACTTTGCTTTCAAATGACCTAATTCTCAAAGGAAACTGACCAAGTTATATTTTATTATGCAAAGTCTTACAAAAAGTTAAAAGTCTTATTCTGATATATGTTTCAAACAGGATCCTAAATGGTAACCTCACAATTCCAACAATAAATACTGTACTTACAACATGATCACAATTATCATAGAGTGTGTATATTAGTGTGCTTTACTCTTATCTCACAGATACAACTGTCACACCATGAGGTCAAATAGATCAATAATTGTCATGTCTTGAAATGAGTTTTCAGCTTTCCTAAAAAAAAAAATGCAGTGTTGGGGGAGTGATGAAGTGGGAGTGAATGTAACAAAATAAAAAGGAGGGTAGAAATGATTAAGGCCCCAATCCTAAAAACTTTAAATCTCCATGACTTCAATGGGAGTATTTACATCTTAAAGTTAAAGCGACACAACAGTTATTTCTGATGTGCTAGATGCTTTCCAAACACTCAAGAAGGATGTTCCTGTGGGAGGCTCACAAAGGAAGCTCAAAAACAGGGCATAAGAAAGTAAGTTTGAGTGAAGGATTCAGATTTCTCCCTAGCACCAGCTAACTAATTTCAGGAAAATAAGAGATATTTATCCAAACTAGGTCAGATTTATTCGAAAACTATATAATAACTGTCAACATCACACGATTAATGCTTTTACTCAATCACACACAAAACAGTTTGTTTGTTTTTTAATAAAGAAGGCTTCCAGGGCTTTCAAACTAAACTCTAGTCTCCAGATTTTATTTTAAAAGTCCATTTCTAATTTCGGCAACAAGAACAACAAATTGAGGCAATCACTAAATCAAAACCGAGTCTGATAGACTTTTGCTTGATTGCACAAACCATGTCGGTGTTCTGTTAATAACTGAAGGTCTTTAATGCTATCACACGGGAGGATAAATAGTATCTGATGCCCCTTTCTTGGTAATTCAGGTCTCAAACGCGAGGTCTACACGCAGAGCTCGGGGATTGCGGTCTCCGCCAGGTGCATCGTCCCTTTTTCGTCTAGCTGTTATAGGGCAGGAGCTTGCAGCGTCTAGGCATAGCCTGGGCGGCACAAACCAAACACTGAACGTTTCCCACTTTCGTCTGTGCACCAAGTGGGACCCCGCTCGCTCAGCATAACAGCGGGGGGAGGGGCAATCCATCTGCCCCCTCTGGGCAGAGCCCTGGGCGACGGCCTGTCACAGGGCAGAGGGAAAAGGCATCCGGGACGTTCCTGTAAAACCCTAATATATTACACTACGGGCCGACCTGCGCAGACGGCTCCTTTTTCTCCTCTCTCCCCGTTTCCCTCCTGCCCCTCGGCGGGAAACCGCCCTGGTCCCGGACCTTACCACGGGGTTTGCGTGAGCCATGGCTGCGCGGCAAGAGACGCGTCCCCCTCCCCGCCAGAAAAGCGCTGCGCCCACATGGCTCAGCGTGTAACGTCCTGCGCAGCTGCTCGCTGCCGCCCCCTGCTGTTCCCATGGCAACTGACCCGGAGGTGTCCCGGCCTGACTATGCTGCTGCCCCACTGAGCCAGGACCCGGGACCGGATGGTGAAGAGCGCTCTGCTGTCCAGCAGCGGTCCTGGCCCTGGAGCAGAGCTCTCGGCAGGGCCGGCTCCAGGCACCAGCTTGGCAAGCAGGTGCTTGGGCCAGCCACTCTGGAGAGGGGTGGCAGGTCCAGCTGTTCGGCGGCAATTCGGCGGACGGTCCCTCACTGCTGCTTGGAGTGAAGGACCTCCCGCTGAATTCCCGCCGCAGATTGCGATTGCGGCTTTTTTTTTTTTTTTTGGGCTGCTTGGGGCGGCCAAAACCCTGGAGCCGGCTCTCGGGATCGCTCTGTGTGGCGACTGGCAACAGGACACTGAAGCAGCACGGCTAGGCACCACATGGCTCCAGCACCCAAAGCGGGGTCGAAGAAGACTCTGTTCAGGGCTTGCCAAAGGTAAATTGCTACGAGACCAACTGCTACGTCTTGTAGTCACCGTTGTGCTGTGATTCACTGCAAAACGATCCTGCTGTCACAACAGCATACCCCTGCGTGATGGCATTGCACTGAGACATTGGCACACCCAGATACACTGCAGTACAGTGATGGCATCGCACTGAGACGTTGTCACACCCATGTTGACGTCACTAGGCATAACCCTAGGTAACTCGGGAGGGTGGAAGGCCACAAAGTGTCAATGAAGCCTTCCTGCACTAGGCCTAAGTGAGCCAAACTCTATCCTTCCATGTTTAAACTCTAATCAACCTCAAAAGCCAGGTGCAATTGGAATATGTAAGCAACCAGTTATCTGTGTGCAACCCCCTGCTCAAGCGGTAATAATGAGGCCTGCATGTTTCTGGCTGAAGGGAAAAAGGACAAGATAACGGTTTAAAGAAGTTACTAACAAGCTAGGCTTATAGATGCCAAGAATGACTTAACTGCTTAAATGTAATCGTTATTTGCTTAGTAATTGTTACCAGGGAAGGGAGGGGTAGAAGGGGAGGAAGGGAGGGGAAAGGGGGGGTGAGGCTTAACTGCAAAATGTATAAAAGAAGAAAAACTGTTTCTGTTGGTGTGCTTGATCTGAGACGTGCCTGTCTCCTAGCACTGCTTTGGGATCCCAAATAAACTTTGTTTGCTTCTCCCCCTGGTGTGTTTATTGGTGCGAAGCACACCGGGCAACGAACCCCGCTGTTGCTGTCCTCGGGCACTCTGTGCTGGCAACAGTTTTGGCACCCAACGTGGGGCTCGAGGCTGAAATTTAGCCTTGCCCGGACCCCTCTCGGAGGTCGACAGATTGCGGCGACGACCGACGCCCAGCGCGCACCGGTGACTTTACCGGGGGCCTCGGCGGAGACGTGGTTTGGTCGACCCCGGGGGGCACAACGGTGCAACGCGCTCGAGCAGTGGAGAAGCAGCTGCGGGCGACGGTGGGGAACCGGTCCCGTGGATAAGGTAGGAACAATCCAGTGGGGACTTTATCTGTCTTGACCTGGGGACGCCCAGTGTCTCCCTATGGGGCAGGGACAGAGTATGGCAGGTAGGGCAAGGTGTACACCCTTGGAATGCATTCTGGTGAATTGGAAAGTGTTTGGCGCAAATCCAATAACTAAAAGTAGATTTAAAAGGTTCTGTACAGTAGACTGGCCTCAATATCAGCTAGAGGACCAGGAAAGGTGGCCATCGGAAGGATCACTTAATTATAATACAATCCTTCAATTACTTCTGTTTTGTCAGCAAACGGGTAAATGGAATGAATATATGTATGTACAGTTGTTTATGTTGCTAAGAGATAGGTCAGATATTTTGCATAAGTGTAATTTGACTCCGACAGGTTCAGTAGTAGCTATTGTTAGTCCCCAGAACCCCCCCACAGCTGTAATGGCAGGTCCCGTGTCCCCTTCGGCTATCACACCCCCACCATATAAAGACAAGGTGTCTCAGGTCCCAGAGATTGCCCCCTCAGTGGAATTTTATCCGTTGATCACTGAGACCGTGGTGTCCAGACATGGCTCAGATAGGAATCAGGCCACTACTATGCAGGTTTACACCCATGTGCCTTTTAACCCAGTGGACCTAGCAGCCTTTAAGGCACAGGCAGGGGAATTCTCTACGAACCCAAGCAAGTTTATCTCGGTCTTTGAAGGGTGCCTGGCTAGCTGTAAACCTGACTGGGATGATTGTAATGTCCTTATGCGGACCCTGCTGTCTGAGGTGGAGCGTAATCAGGTTGTGTCTAAAGAAAAGGAAAAGAGGCAAGCGAAAATGATGGTTGCAGCAGTACAGGCTGGTGGCAGGGGAAAATTCCAGGAAGGTGGAAGGGGCCGGGGAATGAGAGGACGTGGGCGCCCTGGCTCACAGGAAAGATGTCTGGGTCGCGACCAGTGTGCCATATGCCGGAAGGAGGAACGTTGATCAAATGAATGCCCCGAAAGGGAAGGTACCCCTATGATGGCAGCGGAGGATCAAGAATAGGGGTGTCAGGGGAGACGGACTATCCTGCCCCTGGAACCCCGAGTAAACATGAGGGTGGGAGACTTGGACATAAACTTTTTAATAGACTCTGGAGCTGCACAAACCGCCGTAAACTAACCCCTGCAGCTGCCAGTGGCAGGCTCCCTCACTGTGGTGGGTGCCACAGGGAAAGGAACCAAATGCCCAGTATATGCCCCAGCGGAATGTGCTTTGTGAAACAGAACTCTATCTCACAAACTGGTTTACCTCCCTGCTTGTCCAACGCCTCTACTGGGACGGGACCTGCTTTGTTGCTTAGGAGCCACCCTGCATTTCACCCAAGATGAAATAACCCTCACCTTACCCCAGAGAATGCCTGGATAATGACCCTTGCAATTGAGCCCTCAGCCTTGCAAGCCCCAGAGTGGAGTCAGTGGGAAGACAAAAGGAGGGTTAAAAAGCAGCTTTGCTGGACAGTGTTGGCCCAGGGATTTAAAAATTCCCCCACCGTTTTCGGCCAGGCCCTGGCCAGAGACTTGGAGGAGTGGGACAATGAGGACAGGGTCCTCCTCCTGCAATATGTGGATGACTTGTTAATTGCCGCTGTGGGTCTCATCCCTTGCCTTAAAGCCACTCTGAGCCTCCTGAACTTTGTTGGACTCCTCAAAAGTGGGTGTGCTCGTCCTGGTTTGTTGCTCCAAAGCTCTGTATAGAAGTTATTTTACTGGAAGGGTGTATAATGGCAATGTGTATGTGTTCATTGTTGGGAAAAGGTGTATAAGTGAAGAGTGGAAGTTTCCTTTGTAAGTTAAAAGAAGCCAAGAAGGAAAAAGAACAGAACGAGTTAACTGAGGAAAAAAATATAGCTAGCAAGCTCAGTCCAAAGATAAGATGCTGGCCCCATCCAAGGGCATTGTTCACAGCTAAGACTTGGCTGACAACCAAGAAAAGGGGGGCCTGAATGTGCCCAAGCAACTATGAGATCTGCAAAACACTGCCAGGCATTAATGAAATGTGTTAGGTTTCTTTTCTCACAGATAAAAGAAGTGCTAACCAAAGACCCTAGCAGCCCTGCCATTCATTGAAACAAGGAGACTGAGTCTACGTAAAGTCCATCAACGAAAAACTGCTTTGGCTCCACACTGGAAAGGCCCTTTCCAAGTCCTGTTAACCACCAACACCGCTGTGAAGTCCAAGAACTGCCCACCTGGATCCAGGCTTCTCACTGTAAAAAGACCCCTCCACATCGGGAGGACTCTCCGACTGATAAGCCTATTTAAAGACAGGGTGATGTGCTAGTAACCTCTCCCCTATATGATGCTGAACCACACTGTTTCAGGAAAAGAGAAGAAGGAACACTTGCTTCATTGAAATCACAAAGTCCAGGAATTCCTCACTACAAAAGACATTAAGAACTGACCCTGGTGAAGAAACAAAGAATTATACGCTGGCAGGGAGGCTCTTACCCAGCTTATGAATAAATATTTTCTAACCTCTGGACTTAGACCCCTGGCTCCCAGGTACAGGCTGAATGTCTAGTCTGCCAAAAGAACAACCCTCGACCAGGAGTGTCAGTGCCACCAGCCACTCTGGAACCTACCCCAGGCCCAGGACTGGTTTGGCAAATAGACTTTACTGAGTTCCCCCGGACCCAAGGATTCAAATACCTTTTCGTCTTGGTGGATCGATTCAGCGGATGGCCTGAAGCCTTCCCATGCCATAACAACACTGCCAAAACGGTGGCTCTGAAATTTGTCAAGGAGATCATTCCCCGCTTCGGACTCCCCCAGTGGATGGAATCTGACAACGGAACACACTTCACATCCCAAGTCATTCAAAAGATATCGGATGCCCTGCAGATCCCCTGGAAGTTCCACACTCCTTGGCGACCGCAGGCCAGTGGAGTAGTGGAACGCACAAATCAGACACTTAAGCGGCACCTCTCAAAGGTCTGCCAAGAGGCTTCCCTTAAGTAGCCTAATGCCTTACCCCTTGTTTTGCTCCGCATGCGTGCTCTCCCAAAGGGCAGGTTAGGGCTCAGTCCCTTCGAGATTAGGGCATGGCCTTTGAACGGTACACTGGTTCTGGCAGGGGAGTGGGAAATGGGGTGTGGCTTTTTATCTCAGTACATGTGCTCTCTGTCTGCTGTTCTTTGTTCTCTCCACAGGTATACCAGAGATTTGCAGCCTCTCCCGCTGGATGCCCCTGTCCACTCCTTGCAGCCAGGCGATTCCGTTCTCGTTCGGACCTGAAAGGACGAGCCTCTCCAAGAAAAGTGGAAGGGACCCCACACTGTCCTGCTGGTCTCCCACACAGCAGCAAAGGTCGAGGGACACAAGAACTGGATTCATCACTCCCGTCTGAAGGCAGTGCCCACTCCTGAACGGTGGACCGTCCAGCCTACGGAAAAGGATTACCAGCGACGACCTGGGACTTAGACTGTTATTAAAAAAAACAATAAGATCTGCTGGGAATGCCCTGTGGTCTCTTTGGACAGTCGCAGCGCACTCCCCGCGAGAACTCTGAGCGTTGGTTATGTTTATTTTCACAGGGCCGGCTTAACCTGTTGGTCTGGTCCCTTTTGCTTTTAGTCTGCCTGCTATTGGTAATTGTTATTTTGTGGGTATTTGGGGAATTGTAATTGTTAGGCCTTAGGGTCACCTGCCCAGCATGAGTTCAGGTCCAGGGTCTGCCACAGTGGTACTCTTTGCCATAGGGACACTCCTCTCGTTACCTCCTGTTTCCCCCTAGGCACATGTGGGATGGAAAGGGATCCCTACTAACTTGGAAACAAACACATATGAATCCTTGAAGGTTTGCTTTGCCCAAGAGTTTAACCTCTCTAACTGCTGGGTATGCTCCCAAGTCCCGCACCACGCAGCAGGGTTACCCTGAAGGGTAGTTCCCCAAAATTGGTCAGATATCTGTTGGGGATGGTTCAGTAGGGGAAGAAATACCTCGGGTACACCCTTGTCACAAAACTGTACCATTGAATCCCAGTATGCATTAAGGGACAACCCCTGGCTGCCCCAGGCAGCGTAAATCTTTGTATGCCACCTCAGAGCCCATTAAGGAAGAAGACAGATTGGGTATAATCCTCCTCCCATCCTATAGGGTGGAACGGCTAACCCAATTTTATCGCAGGCTCTCTGTGTTTCCCACCAAGTTCGCCAATGAAACCTTGGCCATAGAGAAGAGCCTTAACTCAAAGCTATACCAGCTCCAGTTGCTGTCCCTGCAAAACAGACAGGCCTTAGATTATGTTTTAGCCTCCCAGGGCGGGGTGTGTGCCCTTATTGGGAATGAATGTTGTACTTATGTCCCGGAAAACTCGTAGGACATTAACAAGCACGTCCTGTCGGCAGAACAGGCTTTCGAGCAGTGGAAGGCCCAGGAAAGGGAACCCACGGTTTTCGATTCCCTTTGGAGTTGGTTGCCCGACCTAGGAGGACTGGGGGGTGGCCTTGTGCGTCTCCTCCTCACAGGTGTGGTACTGTGCTTGGTCACCTTTCTCCTGATTGCTTGTTTTAAATTGCTCCTCCGTAAGCTTTGTGCCCCCCGTTCCCCAGAAATCCCGGCATACCCTCTTATTGAAAACCCCAGCTTCATAGCACTTAATCATATCTTGTCCACAGAATATGAGAAAACTCAGCCAAAAGCTTGTTGAGTATTCTCAAAGGAGGGAATTGTTGACGTCACTAGGCATAACCCTAGGTAACTCGGGAGGGTGGAAGGCCACAAAGTGTCAATGAAGCCTTCCTGCACTAGGCCTAAGTGAACCAAACTCTATCCTTCCATGTTTAAACTCTAATCAACCTCAAAAGCCAGGTGCAATTGGAATATGTAAGCAACCAGTTATCTGTGTGCAACCCCCTGCTCAAGCGGTAATAATGAGGCCTGCATGTTTCTGGCTGAAGGGAAAAAGGACAAGATAACGGATAAAGAAGTTACTAACAAGCTAGGCTTATAGATGCCAAGAATGACTTAACTGCTTAAATGTAATCGTTATTTGCTTAGTAATTGTTACCAGGGAAGGGAGGGGTAGAAGGGGAGGAAGGGGGTGGGTGAGGCTTAACTGCAAAATGTATAAAAGAAGAAAAACTGTTTCTGTTAGTGTGCTTGATCTGAGACATGCCTGTCTCCTAGCACCGCTTTGGGATCCCAAATAAATTTTGCTTCTCCCCCTGGTGTATTTATTGGCACGAAGCACACCGGGCAACGAACCCCACTGTTGCTGTCCTCGGGCACTCTGTGCTGGCAACACCCAGGTACACTGTAATCACACCCTGCTGTCACACCATAGAATCTTAGAAGATTAGGGTTGGAAGAGACCTCAGGAGGTCATCTAGTCCAACCCCCTGCTCAAGGAAGGCCCACACCAACTAAATTATCCCAGCCAGGGCTTTGTCAAGCCGGGCCTTAAAAACCTCTAAGGATGGAGATTCCACCACCTCCCTAGGTAACTCATTCCAGTGCTTTACCTCTTAGTGAAATAGTGTTTCCTAATATCCAAACTAGACTTCCCCACTGCAACTTGAGACCATTGCTCCTTGTTCTGTCATATCCCATCACTGAGAACAGCTGAGCTCCATCTTCTTTGGACCCCCCCTTCAGGTAGTTAAAGGCTGCTATCAAATCCCCCCCACTCTTCTCTTCTGCAGACTAAACAAGCCCAGTTCCCTCAGTCTCTCCTCATAAGTCATGTGCCCCAGCCCCCTGATCATTTTCGTTGCCCTCCGCTGGACTCTCTCCAGTATGTCCACATCCTTTCTGTAGCAGAGGGGCCCAAAACTGGATGCAATACTGCAGATGTGGCCACTCCAGTGCCGAAACAAGGGAAATGATTATTCCCCTCTATCTGCTGGCAATACTCCTACTAATACAGCCCAATATGCCGTTAGCCTTTTAGGTAACAAGGGCACACTGCTGACTCATATCCAGCTTCTCATCCACTATAATCTCCAGGTCCTTTTTCTGCAGAACTGCTGCTTAGCCAGTTGGTCCCCAGCCTGTAGCAGTGCATGGGATTCTTCCATCCTAAGTGCAGGACTCTGCATTTGTTCTTGTTGAACCTCATCAGATTTCTTTTGGCCCAATCCTCCAATTTGTCTAGGTCACTCTGGACCCTATCCCTACCCTCCAGCCTATCTACCTCTCCCCCCAACTTAGTGTCATCCACAAACTTGCTGAGGGTGCAGTCCATCCCATCATCCAGATCATAAAGATGTTGAACAAAGCTGGCCCCAGGACCAACCCCTGGAGCGCTCCTTGATATTGGCTGCCAACTAGACATCAAGCCATTGATCACTACCCAATGAGCTCAACAATCTAGCCAGCTTTCTACCCACCTTATAGTCCATTCATCCACTCCATACTTTTTTAACTTGCTGGCAAGAATACTGTGGGAGACCGTATTAAAAGCTTTGCTAAAGTCAAGATATATCACATCCACTGCTTTCCCCATATCCACAGGGCCAGTTACCTCATCATAGAAGGCAATCAAGTTGGTCAGGCATGACTTGGCCTTGGTGAATCCATGTTGACTGTTCCTGATCACCTTCGTCTCCTCTAAGTGCTTCAAAATGGATTCCTTGAGGACCTGCTCCATGATTTTGCCAGGGATTGAAGTGAGGCTGACTGGTCTGTAGTTCTCCAGGTTCTCTTTCTTCCCCTTTTTAAATATGGGCACTATATTTGCCTTTTTCCAATCGTCCAGGACCTTCCCCAATTGCCACGAATTTTCAAAGATAATGGCCAATGGCTCTGCACTTACATCAACCAAATCCCTCAGCACCCTCAGATGCATTAGATCTGGACCATGGACTTGTGTATGTCCAGCTTTTCTAAATAGTCCTTATAGCTGACCTTATCTGTGAAGACCGAGGCAAAAAAAGCATTGAGTACTTCAGCTTTTTCTACATCATCTGTCAGTAGGTTGCCTCCCCCATTCATTAAGGGTCCCACACTTTCTCTGACCTTTTTCTTGTTGCTAACATACCTTCTTAACAAACCCTTCTTGTTGCCCTTCACATCCCTTGCTAGCTGCAACTCCAGTTATGTTTTGGCCTTCCTGATTACACCACTGCATGCTCAAGCAATATTTTTATACTCCTCCCTAGTCATTTGTCCAAGTTTCTACTTCTTGTAAGCTTTCTTTTTGTGTTTAAGCTCACCAAAGATTTCATTGTTAAGCCAAGCTGGTCGCCTGCCATATTTGCTATTCTTGCTGCATGTCATAGAAATTTCTATCCGTTCCAGCTGACGAATAAGGAGAGACGGACACAGCTAGCCAAGCAAGGAGCCCCGGGAGGGGCGATCTGTTTATTTCAATTGCAATCGGGTTCGAGCTCATAAGTCAGCAAGAACAAAGAAAACGCTTACACCAAAGCATTATATGCAGTTGCTTATGATAATTTATCGCTCTATGATTGGCCAAAATTTGCTATCATTACCATACAATTAGCAAGCTACGTGTATCTGCCCCTCTTGTGACCCCTTATTGTCCATTTACTTGTCCCCTCCTCCTTGCTTATTTTGCAAACCAAGCAGTTAGCTATCTACAGGACGCAGGCACAGAAAGTTCCATTGTCTCCAGGTTTGGAGTTTGGCTACATTTCCTCTCGAACTTCCTGGGTTAAGACAACCTATAGCTGACCATGTGTGTACGTGACCAATTTGCCCCCTGGCAGTTAAGTAGAATAATTTTATATCATGCACATTGGGATGGTTTGTTCCTGAGCCCTCAATAAGGCTTCTTTAAAATATAGCCAGCTTTCCTGGACTCCTTTCCCCCTCAGATTAGGCTCCTAGAGGAACCTGCCCATCAGTTCCCTAAGGGAATCAAAGTCTGCTTTTCTGAAGTCCGGTGTCCGTATTTTGCTACTCTCCTTTCTTCCTTTTTTGAGGATCCTGAACTCAACCATCTCATGGTCACTGCTGCCCTACTTGATGGCATCGCACTGAGACACTGTTATACCCTGATATGCTGCAATGCAACCCTGCTGTCATACCAGCACACCTCTGCATGATGGCATCTGGGGCAGTGTATGCACACCCCATCCCTGCCGGTGGATAGTGGATGTGAAGACACCGCGGTTACTGTCTACCCAACTTTTTTGGACCTTTCCACACTAAGGTCCAAGAGTCAGAGTTAAAGCAGCAGCCTTTGAGTCTGCAGCTGTGCGGCCTAGTGGCCAGAATCAGTATAGCAGCCCTCAGATAAGGGCAGTGTGGACTAGTGGCCAATACCCCAGCGCCACCACGGGCAGGGTGGGGTGGCCCGGGCAGGGGGGGCCAAGCCCACCCAACTCCACCAGCCCCCGACCCAGGGCCCTACCAGTGGCGGAGTGGTCCGCCACTGGGTCAATGGGAAATCCCACCAAAATACGCTGAGCTCACCCGGGTGGAAAATACTATTCGCTCACCCTCCCTGGGTCACTTATTACCACACTTCCTGAAGCTTCAGTCCATGGGGCGTCAGGGTCTCCGGGTTCCTCAGAGTGGATAGTTACCCAGGGCTCCATTGGCTACAAATCTCCAGTCCGAATCTCGGGCTCTCCGGCTCCCACAGGCTCCTCAGCTGGATGGCTCCTCAGCTGGAGACTTCACCAAAGGTCCTTCATCTGCAGCAGTCAGCCCAGATTGAGCTGGGCTGCTCCCTTTTATACTAGCATAGCACTTGGCACATGCCCATTATGGTCTGAGGGGCGGGATTTACTCAACTGATAGTGTATGGTTAACCCCTTCCAGCCCAGTGTGGGGTATGCTCACCCCATCACATACCCTCTCCCTTAAGAGGGACCCTGGCAGGCGATCCTTCCCCCCTTCCTCCTCTCTCAGCCTTGAGGACATTAGCAAGGTGCTGAAGGTTGTCCTCCCAGTTGCTTCTGTTGATAACAATGTCATCTATATAAGCTGCGACATACCAGTCATGGGGTTGTAAAACCTAGTTCATTAGCCTCTGGAAGGTGGTAGCTGCCCCATGCAATGCAAATGGGATTGTTATGAATTGGAAGAGGCCATATGGCATGGCGTGAGTCTTTGCCTGGGATTTAGGCATCAGGGTTATCTCCCAATACCCTTCGTTAAACCCAGGGTTGACAGATATTTGGCTCTCCCTAGCTGCTCTAGAAGTTCCTTGATATGTGGCATCGGGTACGCATTGAACCAGGAAATGGCATTGACCTTGCAGAAATCAATACAAAATCGGATGGCCCTGCCTGGTTTTGGTACCAAGACGATTGGGTTCCTCCATTCGCTCTGCAATTCTTCGACTACTCCCATCGCAACATCGTGTTGAGTTCCTGGCGGACGGCAGCCCACATCTTCCAGGGGAGATGCCAGTAGTCATCCCTCACTTTCTACCCCGGAGTTGTTGCAAAGTGGTGGCTTATGAGGTTGGTCCATCTGGGGTGGGTAGATAGGCTGTTCTGAAAACCCTGCAAGATGCGCTGTACTTGTTCCTGCTGCATAGGGCTAAGGCCTTCTCCCATACCGCCAGTTTTAGGTCCAGGGGTTCCCCCACTAGGAGCGCCAGTTCCGGTTCAGGGAGTGACAGTGCGATGAACAAGGCCTCCCTGCTCGTCCAGGTTTTTAACAGGTTCACATGGTACATGTGCACTTCCTTCCTTCGGCCTGGCAACCTGATCTCATAATCCATGGGTCCTACACAATGAGACACCTCGAAGGGGGGCTGTGATAAATGAAAGGAGGGGTAGCTCCCTTTTATGGACACCCAGCCAGCCAGTTAGCTATAAATCCCCCTTGGTAGTTCTTCTCTACTTGCTTTACCTATAAAGGGTTAAAAAGTCTCCCTGCATAGGTAAAAGGAAGGGAGTAGGCACCTGACCAAAAGGGCCAATAGGAAGGCTAGAACTTCTTAAAATTGATCAAAAAAACGTCACCTTTGTCTGTCTGTGTTGTTCTACTGGAGAGCGGAGACAGGGCTGGAACTATGCTGTAGAAAGCTTTGGGCTAGGTATGAAAAATCACTAGATCATACCTAGAAACTACTCATTTGAAACCCCAGATATGTAAGTAGATCAGGAAATGTCTGGGAAGACACGATTAGGTTTATCTCTTTTATTTCTTTATTGCTTGTGGACTCCTCTGTGCTAACCCCCAGTGCTTTTATTTTGCTTGTAACCAGACCTCAAGAAAGCTATCTTGGTGCCTAATCCTTGTAATTGTTTTTTTTTAATCTAGCAAAAAGCCTAAGGTACGTCTACACTACGAGAGTAGTTCAATTTTACTTAAATCGAATTAGTGGAACCGATATTACAACGTCAAACGTGTGTATCCACACTAAGAACAGTAATTCGACTTTGTGACTCCACACTAACAGGGCAAACGTCGACATTGGAAGTGGTGCACTGTGGGCAGTTATCCCACAGTTCCCGCAGTCCCCGCTGCCCATTGGAATTCTGGGTCATGCCCCCAATGCCTGCTGGGGGAAAAAATGTGTCGAGGGTGGTTTTGGGTAACTGTCGTCATTCAACCGTCACTCCCGCCCTCCTTCCCTGAAAGCGCCAGCGGGCAATCAGTTCACGCACTTTTCTGGTGAGTGACAGCACGGACGCCACAGCACTGCGAGCATGGAGCCCGCTGCGACCATCGCTGCGGTTATGGCCGTTGTCAACACCTCGCATCTTATCATCCACCTTTTTCAGAGGCAGATGCTGAGAAATCGGGCGAGGAGGCTACGGCAGCGCGGTCAGGACATTAAGTCTGAGAGTGGCACAGACCTCTCACAAAGCACAGGACCCCACGCCGTGGACATCATGGTGGCAATGGGTCATGCTGATGCTGTGGAACGGCGATTCTGGGCCTGGGAAACAAGCACGGACTGGTGGGACCGCATAGTGCTGCAGGTCTGGGATGAATCACAGTGGCTGCGAAACTTTCGCATGCATAAGGGAACTTTCCTGGAACTTTGTGAGTTGCTGTCCCCTGCCCTGAAGCGCAAGGACACCCGGATGCGAGCAGCCCTGACTGTCCAGAAGCGAGTGGCCATAGCCCTCTGGAAGCTTGCAACACCAGACAGCTACCAGTCAGTCGCGAACCACTTTGGCGTGGGCAAATCTACCGTGGGGGTTGCTGTGATGCAAGTAGCCAACACAATAGTTGAGCTACTGCTCTCAAAGGTAGTGACCCTGGGAAACGTGCAGGTCATCATTGATGGCTTCGCCGCGATGGGATTCCCAAACTGCGGTGGGGCTATAGATAGAACTCACATCCCTATACTGGGACCGGACCACCAGGCCAGCCAGTACATTAACAGAAAGGGCTACTTTTCAATGGTGCTACAAAAACAACAAGGAGTCTGGTGGCACCTTAAAGACTAACAGATATTTTTGGGCATAAGCTTTCGTGAGTAAAAACCTCACTTCTTCAGATGCATAGAGTGAAAGTTACAGATGCAGGCATTATATACTGACACATGGAGAGCAGGGAGTTACTTCGCAAGTGGAGAACCAGTGTTGACAGGGCCAATTCAATCAGGGTGGGTGTAGTCCACTCCCAATAATAGATGAGGAGGTGTCAATTCCAGGAGAGGAAAAGCTGCTTCTGTAATGAGCCAGCCACTCCCAGTCCCTATTCAAGCCCAGATTAATGGTATTGAATTTGCAAATGAATTTTAGTTCTGCTGTTTCTCTTTGAAGTCTGTTTCTGAAGTTTTTTTGTTCAATGATAGTGACTTTTAAATCTGTAATAGAATGACCAGGGAGATTGAAGTGTTCACTTACTGGCTTATGTATGTTACCATTCCTGATGTCCGATTTGTGTCCATTTATTCTTTTGCGGAGGGACTGTCTGGTTTGGCCAATGTACATGGCAGAGGGGCATTGCTGGCACATGATGGCATATATAACATTAGTGGATGTGCAGGTGAATGAGCCCTTGATGGTGTGGCTGATGTGGTTGGGTCCTCTGATGCTGTTGCCAGAGTAGATATGGGGACAGAGTAGGCAACGAGGTTTGCTACAGGGATTGGTTCCTGGGTTGGTGTTTCTGTGGTGTGGTGTGTAGTTGCTGGTGAGTATTTGCTTCAGGTTGGGGGGTTGTCTGTAAGCGAGGACTGGCCTGCCTCCCAAGGTCTGTGAGAGTGAGGGATCATTTTCCAGGATAGGTTGTAGATCGTGGATAATGCGCTGGAGAGGTTTTAGTTGGGGGCTGTATGTGATGGCCAGTGGTGTTCTTTTATTGTCCTTGTTGGGCCTGTCCTGTAGTAGGTGATTTCTGGGTACCCGTCTTGCTCTGTCAATCTGTTTCCTCACTTCCCCAGGTGGGTATTGTAGTTTTAAGAATGCTTGATAAAGATCTTGTAGGTGTTTGTCTCTGTCTGAGGGGTTGGAGCAAATTCGGTTGTATCTTAGGGCTTGGCTGTAGACAATGGATCGTGTGATGTGTCTTGGATGGAAGCTGGAGGCATGTAGGTACGTATAGCGGTCAGTAGGTTTCCGGTATAGGGTGGTGTTTATGTGACCATCACTTATTTGTACTGTAGTGTCCAGGAAGTGGATCTCTTGTGTGGACTGGTCCAGGCTGAGGTTGATGGTGGGGTGGAAATTTTTGAAGTCCAGGTGGAATTCTTCAAGGGCCTCCTTTCCGTGGGTCCATATGATGAAGATGTCATCAATGTAGCGCAAGTAGAGGAGGAGCACTAGGGGATGAGAGCTGAGGAAGCGTTGTTCTAAGTCAGCCATAAAAATGTTGGCATACTGTGGGGCCATGCGGGTACCCATAGCAGTGCCACTGACTTGAAGGTATAAATTGTCCCCAAATCTGAAGTGGTTGTGGGTGAGGACAAAGTCACAAAGCTCAGCCACTAGGCTTGCTGTGGCCTCGTCAGGGATACTGTTCCTGACAGCTTGTAGTCCATCCTCATGTGGAATATTGGTATAAAGTGCTTCTACATCCATGGTGGCCAGGATGGTGTTTTCAGGAAGAACATCAATGCATTGTAGTTTCCTCAGGAAGTCGGTGGTGTCTCGAAGATAGCTGGGAGTGCTGGTAGCGTAGGGTCTGAGGAGAGAGTCCAAATAGCCAGATAATCCTGCTGTAAGAGTGCCAATGCCTGAGATGATGGGGCGTCCAGGGTTTCCAGGTTTATGGATCTTGGGTAGCAGATAGAATACCCCTGGTCGGGGTTCTGGGGGTGTGTCTATGTAGATTTGTTCCCGTACTGTAGCCGGGAATTTCTTGAGCAGATGGTGTAGTTTCTTTTGGTATTCCTCAGTGGGATCAGAGGATAGTGGCCTGTAGAATGTGGTCTTGGAGAGTTGCCTGGCAGCCTCCTGTTCATAATCCGACCTGTTCATTATGACTACAGCACCTCCTTTATCAGCCCCTTTGATGATAATGTCAGAGTTGTTTCTGAGGCTGTGGATGGCATTGCGTTCTGTACGGCTGAGGTTATGGGACAAGTGATGTTATTTGTCCACAATTTCAGCCTGTGCACGTCTGCGGAAACACTATGTAGAGGTCCAGTGTCATTTCGACCGTCAGGAGGAGTCCACGCAGGGTTCTTCTTCTTGTAGTGTTGGTAGGAGGGTTCCTGTGGGTCAGTGCACTGTTCAGTGGTGCATTGAAAGGTGGACCATAGGGGACGTTTTACAAACATCAACATCGGATGGCCGGGCAAGGTTCATAACGCTCATGTTTTCAGGAACTCTGGTCTGTTTAGACGGCTGCAGGAAGGTATTTACTTCCCGGACCACAAAATAACTGTTGGGGATGTGGCGATGCCTATAGTGATCCTCGGGGACCCTGCCTACCCGCTAATGCCCTGGTTCATGAAGCCCTATACAGGAGCCCTGGACAGTGAAAAAGAACTCTTCAACTACCATCTGAGCAAGTGCAGAATGGTGGTGGAGTGTGCTTTTGGACGTCTCAAGGGGAGATGGAGAAGCTTACTGACTCATTCTGATCTCAGCGAAACCAATATCCCCATTGTTATTGCAGCTTGCTGTGTGCTCCACAATCTCTGTGAGAGCAAGGGGGAGACCTTTATGGCGGGGTAGGAGGTTGAGGCAAATAGCCTGGCTGCTGATTACGCCCAGCCAGACAGCCGGGCGATTAGAAGAGCCCAGCGGGATGCGCTGTGCATCCGGGAGGCTTTGAAAGCTAGGTTCCACAGTGAGCAGGGTAACCTGTGACTATTAAGTTTGTTTAAAGAGAAGCTGAACCTGCCCCCATTTCTTTACCCACTTAATGTTGACTGTCCTCTCCAGTTACATACCCCCTTCACCCCGTTGCCCCCCTTCCAACACACCTTTAAAAATAAAATAAATGGAACTTTGTTCATTAACACTGTTTTCTTTATTAAGGGTTTTGTGGTAAAGGGTTGAAACTGGGACGCAGACTGTGGTGGGGAACGGGTGTAGTGATGGAAAGGATGCTTCTAAACTCGAGGAATGACAGGCTCCTGCTCCTAGAGCGGTCCGCAGTGGTGGACTGGTTGTTTCAACGGAGCCTGCCACCCCTCCGTTTCGGGACTCTGTGTGTGGAGGCTATGTGACTTTGTGGCAGGGGAGGACGGTTACAGATCCCCTGCTGCATGGCTCTGTCATCCAGGCTAAGGTCCGCTGCATAAGATCTGTAACCACCCTCCCCCGCCACAAACTCACATAGCCCCCCCACACAGAGAACATGAAAACCACCTCCCAGACTGACCAGGGTGCCTAGTGACTGCAATGTGTGTGTGACCTGCTGCTGAACCTGCCCCCGTGTCTTTACCCTGGTAAAGGTGACTGTCCTCTCCAATTACCAACCCTCTTTCCCCACTTCAAACACACTCTCCTCTAAAAGAACATGACTGAAACAGTAATGAACAGAAACATATTTTTTATTAACAACTACACAGTTAGGGGATGACACTGGGACGGGGGCTTGGGTGAGGTGCTTTTGGAGTGAAGGAAAGGACTTATCAAAACTTTGGGAATGAGAGCCATCTGGTACTTGAGAGGGGTGGAGTGACTGTTTTCACGGCCCCTGCCCCCCCTCCTTCTTCGGACTTTGGGTGAGGCGGGGATGGCGGTTAGAGATAGACTGCAGCGAGGCTCTGTCCTCCTGCCTCCAGTCCTGCAGAACATCTACAAGGCACCGGAGCATGTCCGTTTGCTCCCTCATTAGTCCAAGGAGTGTTTGAGTCACCTGTTGGTCTTCCTGCCGCCAGCTGTCCTCCCATTCGCTGTGTGATCACTGGTATTGCGACATGTTCTCCCTCCACTGGGTCTGCTGTGCCGCCTCGGCTCGGGAGCAGTCCATAAGTTCTGAGAACATGTCGTCCCGTATCCTTTTCTTTCTCCGCCTAATCTGCGCTGTCACTCACCAGAAAAGTGCACGAACTGATTGCCCGCCGGCGCTTTCAGGGAAGGAGGGCGGGAGTGACGGTTGAATGATGACAGTTACCCAAAACCACCCTCGACACATTTTTTTCCCCAGCAGGCATTGGGGGCTTGACCCAGAATTCCAATGGGCAGTGGGGACTGCGGGAACTGTGGGATAGCTGCCCACAGTGCACCGCTTCCAATGTCGACGCTTGCCCCGTGAGTGTGGACTCACAAAGTCAAATTACTGTCCTTAGTATGGATACACACGTTCGACTTTGTAATATCGGTTCCACAAATTCGATTTAAGTAAAATCGAACTACTGTCATAGTGTAGACATACCCAGAGAAAGACCGCATGCTGCATGAATGCCAGCAAAAACGAGGGCCGTATGCGGCCATGCTGTGCGAGGCACTGATCCCGGAGTACTTGCTGCTAGCCTGGTGCGGAAAAGTTTCCTACCATGGAGGACGCAATAAGGCCGCTCTCCCCAGGAACCTAATGCAAAAGCTTTCAAATTACCTCCATGAGAGCTTCGTGGAGATGTCCCAGGAGGAAATCTGCTATATCCCTGGACATATTGGCACAATTTTCCAGTAGCTGCACTGGCAAAGACTAAAAAGTAGAGTGCCTAGGGCAAACTAATCATGAAAAACCCATTGTTAATATTCCTGTTTTGTTCAAAATAAATGTTTACATGTTTAAAACACTTACCGACTGATCCTTCCCCTGATTCTGGGTCAGGGTTAACGCCTTGGGAGGGTTGGTAAGGGATCTCCATGAGGGTGATGAAGAGATCCCGGCTGTTGGGGAAATCAGCGTTGTATGCGCCGTTGACTGCCTCGTCCTCTTCATCTCCTTCCTCATCTTCCCCGTCCGTGAACATCTCCAAGGCAGCGGCCGTCGACAATACCCCATCGTCAGAGTCCACGGTCACTGGCGGGGTAGTGGTGGCGGCCGCACCTAGAATGGAATGCAGTGCCTCGTAGAAACGGCATGTCTGGGGCTGGGATCCGGAGCGTCCGTTTCACTCTTTGGTCTTCTGGTACCCTTGTCTCAGGTCCTTGATTTTCACGCAGCACTGTGTTGCATCCCAGCTGTATCCTCTCTCCGTCATGGCTTTGGAGATCTACTTGTAGATCTTCGCATTCCGTTTTTTCGATCGCAGCTCCGAAAGCACGGACTCATCGCCCCACACTGCGATCAGATCCAAGACTTCCCGATCAGTCCATGCTGGGGCCCTCTTTCTATTCTGAGATTGCATGGTCACCTCTGCTGGAGAGCTCTGCATCATTGCCAGTGCTGCTGAGCTTGCCACGATGTCCAAACAGGAAATGAGATTCAAACTGGCCAGACAGGAAAAGGAATTCAAATTTTCCCGGGGCTTTTGCTGTGTGGCTGGTCAGAGCATCCGAGCTCGAACTGCTGTTCAGAGTGTCAACAGAGTGGTGCACTGTAGGATAGCTCCCAGAGCTATTAGCATCGAATTCCATCCACACCTACCCTAATTCGACATGGCCATGTCGAATTTAGCGCTACTCCCCTCATCGAGGAGGAGTACAGAAATCGATTTAAAGAAACCTCTATGTTGAACTAAATACACTCATAGACTCATAGACTTTAAGGTCAGAAGGGACCATTATGATCATCTGGTCTGACCCCCTGCATGCTGCAGGCCATAAAACCGTCCCTACCCCTTCCCTGGACTCTGCTGCTGAAGTCCCCAATCCTGTTACTAGTGACTTCAATCGGCAGAGACCCTCCTGCTAGAGATCCCTGCCCCATGCTGCGGAGGAAGGCGAAAAACCTCCAGAGGCTCAGCCAATCTGCCCTGGAGGAAAATTCCTTCCCGACCCCAAATATGGCGATCAGTAAGACCCCGAGCATATAGGCAAGAGTCTCCATCCTGATCCCTGTTAGCCATTATGCTATTTACCTACCATTGCTTGGTTTTCTTGACTACTATGTTTTACCATTAAACCATTCCCTCCATAAACTTATCTAACTTAATCTTAAAACCAGACAGGTCCCTCGCCCCCACCGTTTCCCTCGGAAGGCCGTTCCAATATTTCACCCCTCTGACGGTCAGAAACCTTCGTCTAATTTCAAGCCTGAACTTCCCCACGGCCAGTTTATATCCATTCGTTCTCGTATCCACGTTAGTACTAAGCTGGAATAATTCTTCTCCCTCCCTTGTATTAATCCCTCTAATATATTTAAAGATAGCAATCATATCCCCTCTCAGCCTTCGCTTTGTCAGACTAAACAACCCAAGCTCCTCTAGTCTCCTTTCATACGACAGGTTTTCCATTCCTCTGATCATCCTAGTGGCCCTTCTCTGCACCCGTTCCAGTTTGAGTTCGTCTTTTTTAAACATGGGAGACCAGAACTGCACACAGTACTCCAAATGAGGTCTCACCAGCGCCTTGTACAACGGAAGCAGGACCTCCTTATCCCTACTAGATATACCTCGCCTAATGCATCCCAAGACAGCATTGGCTTTTTTCACCGCCACGTCACATTGTCGACTCATAGTCATCCTGCGGTCTACAAGACCCCTAGGTCCTTCTCCTCTTCCGTTACTTCTAACCAATGCGTCCCCATCTTGTAACTAAAATTGTTATTAGTCATCCCCAAATGCATCACCTTACACTTTTCACTATTAAATTTCATCCTATTTCTGATACTCCAATTCACAAGCTCATTCAAGTCTCCCTGCAGGATATCCCTATCCTCTTCCGAATTTACAACGCCTCCCACCTTCGTATCATCCGCAAACTTTATCAGCCCACTCCTGCAATCGGTTCCGAGGTCAGTTATAAATAGATTAAATAAGATGGGTCCCAAAACCGAAACTTGAGGCACTCCACTAGTAACCTCCCTCCAACCTGACAGTTCACCCTTTAATATGACCCGCTGCATTCTCCCCATTAACCAATTCCTTATCCACCTCTGGATTTTCATATCGATCCCCATGTTTTTCAGTTTAACCAATAATTCCTCATGGGGTACAGTATCAAACGCTTTACTGAAATCCAGGTATATTGGGTCCACCGCATTTCCCTTATCTAATAAATCCGTTACTTTCTCAAAGAAGGAGATCAGATTCGTTTGGCACGATCTGCCCTTCATAAAACCATGTTGTAATTTATCGCAGTTGCCACTAATCTCCAGGTCCTCAACTAGTTTCTCTTTCAGAATTTTCTCTAACACCTTGCACACTACAGATGTTAAACTAACAGGCCTGTAGTTACCCGGATCACTTTTTTTCCCTTTCTTGAAAATAGGAACCACATTAGCTATTCTCCAGTCTAACGGGACCACCCCCGAGTTTACAGATTCATTAAATATTATCGCTAACGGGCCTGCTATTTCCCGCGCCAATTCCTTCAATATTCTCGGATGAAGATCGTCCGGTCCTCCTGACTTAGCCTCATTAAGGTGTTCAAGTTTTGTTTCTACCTCGGATACAGTAATCCCCCATCCTGAATGCCCCTCTGTAGTGGTGCTAGTATCCCTAATCCCTTCATTGGCCTCATTAAACACCGATGCAAAATATTCATTGAGATATTGCGCCATGCCTAGATTGTCTTTAATCTCCTCTCCGGCAATAGTCTTCAGCGGTCCCACTTCTTCTTTCTTTGCTTTCTTCCTATTTATGTGGCTGTAAAACCTCTTACTATTGCTTTTAATTCCCCTCGCTAGGTCCAACTCTACACGGCCTTTGGCCTTTCTCACTCTATCTCTACATTCTCTGACTTCACTTAGGTACATTTCCTTACTGATCCCTCCCCTCTTCCACTCTTTGTACGCTTTCTGTTTTTTCCTAATCGCCCCTTTGAGTCGGTCGCTCATCCAGCTCGGTCTAAATCTCTTGCTTAGTAATCTTTTTCCCTTTTTTGGAATACAGGCCTCCGACAGCTCATGCATCTTTAACTTAAAGTAATCCCAGGCTTCTTCTGCCTTTAAATCCATTAATATGTTTGCCCAATCCACTTCCCTTACCAGTCCCCTTAATTTGTTAAAATTGGCCTTTTTAAAATTATAAACCCTAGTTTTTGACTTAATTCTGTTACTCCTTCCATGTATTTTAAACCGAATTAGCTCATGATCACTGGAGCCCAAATTGTCCCCTACTACCACTTCCTCAACGAGGTCCTCACTACTTACCAGAATCAAATCTAAAATGGCCTCCCCCCTCGTCGGTTCAGCTACCACTTGATGGAGGAATTGATCAGCAAGCACATCTAGGAACATCTGAGCCCTATTATTGCTACTAGCGTTTGTTCCCCAATCTATATCCGGGAAGTTAAAGTCCCCCATAATTACACAGTTTCTATTAGTAATTACTTCTCTAAACACATTAAATAGTTCCTTATCCATATCCTGGGTCGATCCCGGCGGTCTATAGCACACTCCAAGCACTATCCCCGGAGAGGCTCTAGTAGTCCTATTACCCAGTGTGAGTATTGCCCAGATGGACTCAGTATTGTCTAATCCATCAACTATTATTTCTTTACAGCTTATTTCACTATTGACATACAATGCCACCCCCCCACCTTTACCTTTGTTCCGGTCTTTCCTAAACAGCGCATACCCCTCCATACCTGTGTTCCAGTCGTGACTGCCATTCCACCACGTTTCTGTTATTCCTACGATATCTGGTTTCAGCTCTTGGACCAAGAGCTCCAATTCCTCCATTTTATTACCTAGGCTTCTGGCATTGGTGTATAGACACCCTAATGTATGTCGTTTAGCCTGTCTCCCATTAGTAGCACTATATGTTGCGGGCCTCCTTGTGTCCGTCCCCCCTGTCCTTCCTATGTCCAATCTCATCTCCCCGGCTATGTCTCCTCTCATTTTACTCACCTTCTCCATACTGGAATCTGGCGTGGAGATTAACTGTGCATCTCCCAACCGTCTCCCCAAACTTCCTAGTTTAAAGCTCTTTTGATAAGATGAGCTAGCCTCCCTCCCAGAAGTCTATTTCCTTCCCTACTCAGGTGAAGTCCATCCCGTGAGAACAGGTGTCTGTCCCCGAAAGCCTCCCAGTGGCCATACATCCCAAAGCCCTCCTTATAGCACCACTCCCTTAGCCAACTATTTATTCTCACAATCCTATCAGCCCTTTGCTGCCCTTCCCTCGGAACGGGCAGAATCCCACTAAAGATAATCTGAGCCTCTATCTCCTTGAGTGTCTTCCCCAGCCTGGCATAATCTCCCTTGATCCTCTCTAACGAGAACCTAGCCGTGTCATTTGTTCCTACATGAAGGATTATCAAGGGGTTCTTACCTGCTCCTTTTAGGATCCTTTTCAACCGCAGGTCCACATCGCGTATCTTTGCGCCCGGTAGACAGCACACCCTTCTGTTCTCTGGGTCCGCCCTGGTCACAGGCCTGTCCAATCTCCTCAGTAAAGAGTCTCCAATTACATACACCTGCCGTCGCCTGGCAACAGTGCGATCTAGTAATCTAGTCTCTGATCCCTCTAGTCCTGACCTGTGCCTGTTCCTATCTTCCCTTATGCTCCCCCTTATGCCTTCCTGAATCCTCCCGGGGCCCAGAATTGGTGCTGTCTCCATCAACTCCTCCCCTCTCTCTCTTGGACTAGCTGCTCTTCTTTTCTTTCTCACCCTCCCACCTTCAGTCGCCACCCGCTGCCCCTCCACCTCGCTATCCAAGCACTCGAACCTATTCCTGAGTTCTATTCCCCCCTCACTGGCCCTTCTTTTCCTTGGCCTGCTTCTCACAGTCACATGCTTCCACCTCCCATGTTCTCCCCCTTCCATTCCCCTCTCACCGTCCTCTACCTCCACCATAGGGCATTCTCCTTCAGCCCCCCCTTGCCTGTCCTCCATCAGCTTCTCAAACCCCCGCCTAAACTCCACCAGGGTATCTACCTGCATCTCCAGCCCCTTAATCTTTTCCTCCAGTAACACTATCAGGCAACACTTCATACACACATACCTGTGTTCCGGCTCCCCTGCTAGGACCATATACATACCACAGCTTCCACATGCAGCCATCTGCATTCTGTCTGCTGCTGCTGCTGCTTGGCTCATGGCTGCTGCAATCTCTGCCCACTGCACCTGTGGACTCAGAGCACACACCACACCGCTCCCTCCTGCCTCCCCCCTGCAAACTCCCTCTCAAACTCCCCTCTTAGCCGCCCTGTTTGCTGCCGCTGCTCGCAGCTGTACCGCTGCCTGGCTGGGCGGCCGCTTTTATGGGCCCCCTACTCAGGGCTCAGCGTCCTTCTCAGCACCCAGCCCCTGCAGGCCCCTACAAACACACAAGAACAACAAGGACAGACACAAATACAGGTACCTTCTCCTCCAATGAGAACTCCCTCTCAAACTCCCCTGTTAGCCGCCCTGTTTGCTGCCGCTGCTCGCAGCTGTACCGCTGCCTGGCTGAGCGGCCGCTTTTATGGGCCCCCTAATCAGCCAAGCCCCGCCCCCTACTCAGGGCTCGGCGTCCTTCTCAGCACCCAGCCCCTGCAGGCCCCTACAAACACACAAGAACAACAAGGACAGACACAAATACAGGTACCTTCTCCTCCAATGAGAACTCCCTCTCAAACTCCCCTGTTAGCCGCCCTGTTTGCTGCCGCTGCTCGCAGCTGTACCGCTGCCTGGCTGGGCGGCCGCTTTTATGGGCCCCCTACTCGGGGCTCGGCGTCCTTCTCAGCACCCAGCCCCTGCAGGCCCCTACAAACACACAAGAACAACAAGGACAGACACAAATACAGGTACCTTCTCCTCCAATGAGAACTCCCTCTCAAACTCCCCTGTTAGCCGCCCTGTTTGCTGCCGCTGCTCGCAGCTGTACCGCTGCCTGGCTGGGCGGCCGCTTTTATGGGCCCCCTACTCAGGGCTCGGCGTCCTTCTCAGCACCCAGCCCCTGCAGGTCCCTACAAACAGACATGAACACACAAGAACAACAATAACAGACACAAATACAGGTACCTTCTCCTCCAATGAGAACTCCCTCTCAAACTCCCCTGTTAGCCGCCCTGTTTGCTGCCGCTGCTCGCAGCTGTACCGCTGCCTGGCTGGGCGGCCGCTTTTATGGGCCCCCTACTCAGGGCTCGGCGTCCTTCTCAGCACCCAGCCCCTGCAGGCCCCTACAAACACACAAGAACAACAAGGACAGACACAAATACAGGTACCTTCTCCTCCAATGAGAACTCCCTCTCAAACTCCCCTGTTAGCCGCCCTGTTTGCTGCCGCTGCTCGCAGCTGTACCGCTGCCTGGCTGGGCGGCCGCTTTTATGGGCCCCTACTCAGGGCTCGGCGTCCTTCTCAGCACCCAGCCCCTGCAGGCCCCTACAAACACACAAGAACAACAAGGACAGACACAAATACAGGTACCTTCTCCTCCAATGAGAACTCCCTCTCAAACTCCCCTGTTAGCCGCCCTGTTTGCTGCCGCTGCTCGCAGCTGTACCGCTGCCTGGCTGGGCGGCCGCTTTTATGGGCCCCCTAATCAGCCAAGCCCCGCCCCCTACTCAGGGCTCGGCGTCCTTCTCAGCACCCAGCCCCTGCAGGCCCCTACAAACACACAAGAACACACAATAGCTTCGTTGTGTGGATGGGTGCAGGGTTAATTCGATTTAACGCTGCTAAATTTGACATAACCTCCTAGTGTAGACCAGGCCTAAGTTCCAAATGTATTACTTTCTTTTTGTTTTTAATAAAATTTACCTTTTTTTAAGAACAGGATTGGATTTTTGTGTCTTAAGAGGTTTGTGTATCTGCTGTTTAATTAGCTGGTGGTAACAGCTGATTTCCTTTGTTTTCTTTCTCGGCTCTTCCACGGAGGGGGGTGGGTGAAAGGGCTTGAGGGTACCCCACAGGAAGGAATTCCTAAGTGTGCCTTCCTGGATTCTCAAAGGGGTTTTTGCACTTGGGTGGTGGCAGCATCTAGCTATTCAAGGTCAGAAAACGCTGTAACCTTGGGAGTTTATACAAGCCTGGAGTGCCAGTATTAATTTTTAGAATCCTTGCGGACCCCCACCTTCTGCACTAAGAGTGCCAGAGTGGGGAATCAGTCTTGACATGATGGCAGACAAGTGGGATCATTTGGAACCAGAAGCACAGACCTCAGGATTTTAAAAGGACACGTTTTTCCTTTTGGCAGCCTGCAAAGCCAGGGAGGTTTTTTTTCTCTCTCTCTTTCTTTCGTTTTCTTTGCTGCCTAAGGGAGAACAGGCATGCAAAGGGTTCAGCCTGCCAAGCAAGGGAGTCCAACAATCAGTTTATTTTTTTTCTAGCTTCGTGGCAACTAAATAGCTAAGCGAGAGTAGGGCAGCCCTGTGCATGAAGTTGCGGTCGGGCACCGAAACCCTAGAGCAACCAGTCTTCCCAAAGCGGCATACCACGGAGAAGACAGACACAGCTCAAGCCCAGACCTCCAGCTCCATGACAGAGACATCCCAGAAGGGGTCAGCCCTCCCCCACTCGAGATCCCGGTGCCAGGATGGAGGGATGTCCTTAACCCAGGCCGAGTTCTAACTGTGGAAGAAAGGAATTTTTTCCTAGAGATGAACCACTTGGAGGCGGAAGCAGAGACAAAGCGCTTAGAAGTGGAGGTGAACCGCTTGGAGGTGGAAGCGGAGGAGAGGAGAGACGCGAAGCGCTTGGAAATGGAGCTAAAGCACTTAGAGCTGGAAAAGACTAAGCTGGGTCAACCAGGTAGCCCTAACAGTCCTTCTCCAGATACCACTGCCCATTCCAAAAAATTCCCCACATACAAGGTAGGCGATAATGCAGAGGCCGTCTTAGAAAATTTTGAAAGGGTCTGCCTGGGGTACAGCATCCCTCCAGACCAGTATATGGTGGAGTTGAGGCCACAACTCAGTGGACCCTTAGCAGAGGTGGCAGCTGAAATGGCTAAAGAACACATGAACGAGTTCGAACTTTTTAAATAAAAGGCCATTATTCGGATGGGGCCAACACCCGAGCATGCCCGTCGGCGGTTCAGAGCCCTAAGATGGAACCCAGACGTGGCATTTTCCCGACACACCTAGCACTTGTATTAGGCGAGACAGTTCTTAGAGGGTGTTCCTGAGGAAATAGAAAGGTACATCCTAGATGGGAAGCCCAAAACTGTAATCGAGGGGGGGAGATCAGAGCCTAATGGGTGGAGGTGGCGGAGAAGAAGAAAGCTAGTAGCAGTTGGTTCAGATACCAGAAGGGGCAACCGAGATGACACTCCACCATCGGAGTCAGCCCAAGGCCCCACCTCGCAAGGAGGAACCCTCCACACAGCCAGGGAAACCCCTTGGCCCACCACCCTACTCTCCAACCACCCACTTCGCCCCAGCCCACAGTCAGCTGGGTGATGCTTCAAATGTAATGAGATGGGGCATGTGAAGGCCAACTGCCCCAAGAGCACTAGCCGACTTCAACTCATCACCCCGGGGTCCAAACGAGAGCCTTCAGGTCCAGATGCCTCGCAAATACCCCCAGAGTGAAGGGAAACTGTGAGTGTGGGCGGGAGAAAGATTACTGCGTGGAGAGACACTGGAGCACAGGTGTCACATCGACCCACAGGCCCAAGTGATGGCCAACTCTTTTAACTTGCCTATGTCCAAGTTGCCTGTCCAGTACAAGGGTTGGTCAGGAATATGGACTTTTGCAGTCTGTGACGATTATCCCATTCCCATGCTGCTGGGAGAAGACTTAGCCAACCATGTGAGGCTAACAAAACAGGTGGGGATGGTCACCTGCACCCAGGCTAAACAGGCCTTCACACCTAACTCCATTCCTGAGCTCCCAAGGACCCAGTCTGTGTCCCCTGATACCACAGGACCCAGCCTAACGTAGTGGAACCAGACCCCAGACCAAAGCCTATGGCAGCAGTTGTAGATCCAGTTCCTGGGACCCAGCCAGAACCAGCCCAAGAATCGAAACTGGTGGAGCAGTCAGCACCAGAGCCCATGCTTGCAACCCTACCAGAGTCAGGGAAGCCGGCACCAAAGGGCACGACAGAGCCTGCACCAGGAGGTAAACCGGTGCAAGAAGCTGAATCAGAGCCTGAAATACAACCTAGTGCACCAGCGGAGAGCAGTTCACAATCACCTGCATCACTTCCAGTGGGACCAAGCCTAAGTCCACAACCCAGCAAGGAACTAATGTCTCCAGCATCAAGGGAGCAGTTCCAGGCAGAGCAGGAAGTGGATGAAAGCCTCAAGGGAGCTTGGACGATGGCACGGATCGACCCACTGCCTCTCAGCTTTTCTAATAGGTCCAAGTTTGTTGGAGGAGGAGGACTATTATACAAGGAAACCCTTTCTGGTGGGCACAAGGGGGACTGGCATCCTCAGAGACAGTTGCTAGTTCCAGCTAAATATAGGGAAAAGCTCTTGAGCTTAGACCACAATCACCCTAGTAGCCATACTGGGGTGAACAGGACAAAGGACCATTTGGGGAAGTCGTTCCACTGGGAGGGAATGGGCAAGGATGTTTCTACCTATGTCTGGTCTCGTGAGCTGTGCCAGAGGGTGGGAAAGCCCCAAGACCAGATCAAGGCCCTTCTCCAGCCACTCCCCATAATTGAGGTTCCATTTCAGCGGGTAGCTGTGGGTATTGTGGGTCCTTCCCCTAAAAAGACACCCAGAGGAAAACTGTACATACTGACCTTCATGGATTTTGCCACCCGATGGCCGGAAGCAGTAGCTCTAAGCAACATCAGGGCTAAAAGCGTGAGCCCAGCATTGGCAGACATTTTTGCCAGGGTAGGTTGGCCCTCCGATATCCTTATGGATTCAGGAACTAACTTCCTGGCAGGGACCATGAAATGTCTTTGGGAAGCTCATGGGATAAACCACTTGGTTGCCACCTCTTACCACCATCAAACGAATGGCCTTGTGGATAAGTACAATGAGACTTTGGGGGCCATGATACATAAATTTGTGAAAGAGCACTCCAATGATTGGGACTTAGTGTTACAGCAGTTGCTCTTTGCCTACAGGGTTGTACCACATCCCAGTTTGGGATTTTCACCCTTTGAACTCGTTTATGGCACGAAGTTAAGAGGCCATTACAGTTGGTGAAGCAGCAATGGGAGAGGGTTACATCTTCTCCAGAAACTAACATTTTGGACTTTGTAACCAACCTGCAAAACATCCTGTAAGACTCTCTAGCCCTTGCTCGAGAAAACCTACAGGATGCTCAACAAGAACAAAAGGTCTGGTATGATAAACATGCCAGAGAGTGTTCCTTCAGAGTAGGTGGCCAAGTCATAGTCCTGAAAGCACTCCAGGCCAATAAGATGGAAGCATTGTGGGAGGGGCCATTTATGGTCCGAGAGCACCTGGGAGCTGTTAATTACCTCATAGTGTTCCCAGACCCTATCCTAAAACCTAAAGTATATCATGTTAATTCTCTAAAGCCCTTTTATTCCCGAGAAATCAAGGTTCTCCAGTTTACAGCCCAGGAGAGAGACGATGCTGAGTGGCCTGAAGGAGTCTACTATGAAGGAAAATGCAACAGTGGTGTAGAAGAGGTGAACCTTTCCATAACCCTTGGGCGTAAGCAGCAGCAGCAAATCCAGGAGCTGTGCCCCAGTATCGTGCCAATGTTTTCAGCCACCCCAGGATGGACAGAATGGGCATACCACTTCATTGACACAGGTGCTGCTCACCCAATTAGAGCCCAACCCTACCAGATGGCTCCTCAAGCCAAAACCGCAATAGAAAGGGAGATCAAGGATATATTATAGATGGGTGTAATCCGCCCCTCTGAGAGTGCATGGGCCTCTCCAGTGGTTCTGCTTCCCAAACCAGATGGAGAAATCTGCTTTTCCATGGACTACCATAAACTAAATGCTGTAACTCACCCAGAAAACTATCCAGTGCCACGCACAGATGAGCTATGGGAAAAACTGGAACATGCCCAGTTCATCTCCACCTTAGACTTAACTAAGGGGTACCTGCAAGTGCCTTTAGATGACCCAGCCAAGGAAAGGTCAACCTTCATCACCCATGTAGGGCTGTATGAATTTAATGTGATCACTTTTGGACTGTGAAATGCACCCACCACCTTCAAGATACTGGTAGATAACCTTCTGGCTCGATTTGGGGAATTTGCAGTCACCTTCCTTGCTGATGTGGCTATATTCTCAGATTCATGGACAGAACACCTGGAACACCTCCAAGCTGTCTTACAGTGCATAAGGGGGGCAGGGTTAACTGTTAAGGCCAAAAAATGTCAAATAGGACTAAACAGGGTAACGTACCTTAGACACCAGGTGGGTCAAGGAACTATCAGCCCCCTACAGGTGAAAGTAAATGCTATCCAAAATTGGCCTGTCCCTAAGTCAAAGAAGCAGGTACAATCATTCTTGGGTTTGGCCGGGTATTACCGATGATTTGTACCACACTACAGCCAAATTGCCACCCCACTAACAGACCTAACCAGGAAAAAACTGCCAAATGCAGTTCAGTGGATTGAGAAGTGTCAGAGAGCCTTTAACCAGCTTAAGGTGGCCCTTATGTCTGACCCTGTACTAAGGGCCCTGGACTTCGACCAACCATTCGTCGTAACCATAGATGCATCCAAGCGTGGTGTAGGAGCAATTTTAATGCAGGAAGGACCAGATCAACAATTCCATCCTGTCATGTTTCTCAGCAAAAAACTTTCTGAGAGGGAAAGCCACTGGTCAGTCTCAGAAAAAGAATGTTATGCCATTGTGTATGCTCTAGAAAAGCTACGCCCATACATTTGGGGACGGTGTTTCCACCTGCAGACTGACCATGCTGCACTGAAGTGGCTTCACACAGTCAAAGAGACTAATAACAAACTTCTTTGATGGAGTTTAGCTCTTCAAGACTTTGATTTTGAAATACAACACATTTCAGGAACCTCTAACCAAGTGGCTAATGCACTCTCCCAGGAAGGTTTTCCCAGAATCAGCCAGGTAAAAATGTCCTGTATTCTAAGTCATTGTAATCCTTGAAATGTGAAAAATACTGTTTAGTTCTTCATGTAATTAGTAATAAAATTAGAGGTGCATGTATCTTATTAACTCTGCATAATCGATAACCACCAGGATGAAACAGTTCCCGGTCTTGCTCTTCTCTGGTGGTCCAATAAGATCCATTCCGACGTGTTCAAATGGTATGCCTACCTTTGGGGCTGGAGGCAGAATAGTCCCTTAGCTCCTGATGGATGCCCGGCCAGAAAAAGCGGCAGACTATCCTCTGGAGAGTTTTTTCTCTACCCAGGTGTCCCGCCCAGGGCGTCGCATGAGCCAAATGCAGGAGAATCCTGCACAATCTCCAGGAAACGAGAAGCTGGTGGATAGCCTCTAGTGTTTGGGGGTCCTTAACCACGCAATATATGAGGTCTCTCCAGATCTCAAACCATGGCTCCTGTGGGAGTTTCGGCACGTCAACCCTTTCTGCATCTGGGACCACTGCCTGTTCCCAGGCTCAACTGAAAGTTGGGTCCTCCCTTTGCTCCCATAGGAAATCTCTGTCTCTCTCAAGCTCTGTTTGGGTGTTTTCTACTGGTTGATCCATGTCCAGGTGGGAGTTCATGGCCAGTTCAGGGGATTGGGTGGCCCTTCTCAGGCTCGGCTTCTAAGAGGTGTCCAAGTAGTTCCTTCCTTGGGGGTCTGCTGACATGGTTCCAAGTCCTGTAGGATCTCCCCAAATGCCGGCCAAATTCACCCTAATACCGCCAGGTAAGCTAGCCGGGGGACCATGCCCACCTGTAGCACTTCCTCTCAGGATAGACCTCGAGCCTTACCCAGGCGTTTGGGTAGATTTGGGTGTCCCCATGGATACACTGTAGCTGTATCTTGTCCCCCAGAGAGTTTGAGGTCAGAATCATAGAACCATAGAAGATTAGGGCTGGAAGAGACCTCAGGTGGTCATCTAGTCCAACCCCCTGTTCAAAGCAGGACCACCTCCAACTAAATCATCCCAGCCAGGGCTTTGTCCAACTGGGCCTTAAAACCTCTAAGGAGGGCGATTCCACCACCTCCCTAGGTAACCTGTGCTGCACCACACTCCTAGTGAAATAGTTTTTCCTAATATCCAACCTAGACCTCCCCCACTGCAACTTGAGACCATTGCTTCTTGTTCTGTCATCTGCCACCACTGAGAACAGCTGAGTTCCATCCTCTTTGGACCCCACCCCCATCCCCGGTCAGGTAGTTGAAGGCTGGTATCAAATACCCCCTCACTCTTCTCTTCTGCAGACTAAATAAGCCCCGTTCCCCCAGCCTCTCCTCGTAAGTCATGTGCCGCAGCCCCCTAAACATTTTCGTTGCCCTCTGCTGGACTCTCTCCAATTTCTCCGCATCCTTTCTTTAGCGGGGAGCCCAAAACTGGACGCAGTACTCCAGATATGGCAATGCTCCTACTAATGCAACCCAATATGCCGTTAGCCTTCTTGGCAACAAGGGCACACTGTTGACTCATATCCAGCTTCTCATCCACTGTAATCCCCAGGCCCTTTTCTGCAGAACTGCTGCTTAGCCAGTGGGTCCCCAGCCTGTAGCAGTGCATGGGATTCTTCCATCCTAAGTGCAGGACTCTGCACTTGTCCTTGTTGAACCTCATTAGATTTCTTTTGGCCCAATCCTCCAATTTATCTAGGTCACTCTGGACTCTATCCCTACCCTCCATCTTATCTACCTCTCCCACCAGCTTAGTGTCATCTGTGTCCCATCACCGAGATCATTAATGAAGATTGTGACGGGTTCAGTCACAGAGACCCCTTGGAACTGTCACCTGATGTGCTGGAGTTACCTCTGACCCCTTTTTCCCTTCCAGCGTGGGACTCCAAAACCCTGCCTTGTTTAGCCAGACACGCTAGCCTGCTGCAACACAGACCCAGGTCTGGTCCATGCCCCCAAAACTGCAGACTTTAACTAAAAACTGCTCAGCAGGTTTCCTATCTACAGCACCCAGAGACCCAGCTCCCAATGGGATCCAAACCCCAAATAAATCCATTTTACTCTGCATAAGGCTTATACAGGGTAAACTCATAAATTTCCTGCCCTCTATAACACTGATACAGAGATATGCACAGCTGTTTGCTCCCCCAGGTATTAATCACTTACTCTGGGTTAATTAATAAACAAAAGTGATTTTATTAAGTATAAAAAGTAAAATTTAAGTGGTTTCAAGTAATAACAGAACAAAGTAAGTCACCAAGCAAAATAAAGCAAAAACACACGCAGAGATGTTCCAATAAGTTTCTTTCACAGACTAGACTCCTTCCTACTCTGGACTCAATCCTTTCCCCTGGTACAGTCCTTGTTAGTTCCAGCAAATATCTTAGGTGAAAAGCAGAGGTGTTCTCATGACTGGTAGCCCCCTTTGTTCTGTTCCACTCCCTTTTATAGCTTTGGCAAAAGGTGAGACTCTTTTGTCTCTCTGGGTCCCCACCCCTCCTTCTAATTGGAAAGGCACCAGGTTTAAGATGGATTCCAGTATCAGGTGGCATGTTCATATGTCCTGCGAGACCCCAGCCTCCATTCTTCCAGGGCTTGCCTGCAGATACCCAGGAAGGTTTGCAAGTAAACATAGCCATTAACAGGTCATTGATCCTGAAACACCTTTAATGGCTTCCATTTAATATGTTTACATCAGTAATACAAGTTTATGTCTTATCCTCCTAATTCCAGACATAGAAATAATACATGCAAACAAATGGGATGAACACATTCAGTAGATCATAAGCTTTGTAATGATACCTTACAAGAGACTATTTGCATAAAGCACTGCGCTGCTGCTGGTCCGGTGTTGCCTTCAGAGTTGGGTGCCCGGCCAGCAGCTGCCACTCTCTCACCTCCCAGCTCTGAAAGCAGCATCTGCCTCCAGCAACAGGGCAGAAGTAAGTGCTAGCAAAGAGGTGCTAGCAAGTCTGCTGTGAAAAGTGATATTTGTATGTTTGTTAATACCGCTTTTCACAGCCTCCCAGCTAGCTAGCAAGTCTGCTGTGAAAAGTGATCTTAACAAACATACAAATATCACTTTTCACAGCAGACTTATCACCCTTTTGCCACCCTTACATCTGCCCTGCTGGTGGCGGCAGCACAGCTTTCAGAGGCGCCAGCTCTGAAGGCAGTGCTGGCATCAGCAGCAGTGCAGAAGTAAGGGTGGCAATGAGGTGCTAAGGCTGCTGTGAAAAGTGATATTGACAAAGTTTCTTCACGCCTCCCCCAGTATTAGAGTAGCTATTTTTTTAAAAAAAAAACCTTTTATACTCATAACAATAATTAGATAAAAATGTTTGTCTTAATTTAAAAGCAGTGAGAAAAGGTAAATTCATTCAATAGGGTTATAAATTTAGCATTTAAAATAATGTTAAATGTAAAAATGTGATTTTAACTTATAAAGCATTTGCACGTAGCAGTTTGCTGTCTGAAAGGGGTTGCCAATAAAAAAAAGTTTGAGAACCACTAAAGTAACACGTTTCCCCAGAGAATATGTTTTTGGGAGGTATTATTTGTATTCCCATCTTTTGATCTTACTGTATATACCTTATCTCTTATTGCTTTTGTTTGCCCATTGTATTTTATGAATGCCTTTATCTTTCTTGCCGTGAGTCTGTGCTCTTCATTGTCTTCCATAACTGAAGTGAAGGCCCTTCTATCATGATTATAATTCAACATTTGGATTGAGGAACTGTTAATTCTCACATGTTGCTTCTTGTAAACCTCCTAATGTTCTTCTTATCAGATAAATAGAATTACTTTTTGCTTCTCTGGTTTATAGACTTGTGTGTCTTTTCTCATGACTTTTACACTGCATCTAATAAAAATTCTAAATTCGATAATGACTGAGTATATTGTATATAGATATACTGTATAATTTATAATTGCATTAGCAATACAACTTAAGTGTGTGCCTAGATACTTTTTTTTTTTTTTTCAGTGAAATAAACAATTAAGGGCAGAGTCACATACCTGATAGGAGTTTACCCTTCTTGCCCTGAGTAAACCAGGATTACAAAAGGAAAGTATCAAAATCCATAGCCATTTTACACACATAACCAATTACTAATGACATTTGTGCTAGAGTGCCAGTTATTTTATGCTTTGAGTACACAAAATCAAATTGAGAGTTTTAAAGGGCATCTTATTCTGTCCTTGTAACATCTTTGATCATTTGACTTGAGATCAAAAGGAATATATTTTTTGCTATTTGTTGACCTTTTAATAGACCCTTAATTTGCTTTCCCATAAGTGACAACCTGTATTTGATGTCAGTGACCTGGTGAAAATGAGCAAATTATTTCTGGGAAAAATGTAAGACGATAATGCTCTTATCAACTACCAGAAAAGCCATTATAAACTCTGTTTCTTACACAACATTAATGCAAAAATCTGTTAAAATTACCACTAAAATATTGTCTCGTAGAACTAAACATTGAAAGCTACATAAAGATGTTAGATTCAGAGTTGCTATTGTGACCCTTTTCACATCATTATGCCTAGGTGAATTGTAGAGAGTCTCAGAACCATGCCTGATCTTAGTAAATGGGCTACAGTATACAGGAGCACTGAGGAGCTTTGAAGATTGAGGTCTTTTTACTTGTGAAGTCAATCTTCAAAACATAAATCTGTATTAACACAAATAAGTAAGTTGCTAAGTTGGAAAGGTAGTCACTGACTTTAAAGGTCAGTTGTTTTCATAGTCCTCTTCCACTTAGTTAATATTTGTAAAGCTTTCTGTAGTGGTGGTTTCTAGCGTTCAATGCTTGTGGCTACAAAGGACGTACATAGGAATTTCCATACTGGATTAGACCTGAGTTCCTTCTAGTCCAGTCTGCAACCTGACAGTGGCCAGCACCAGATGTTTCAGAGGAAGATGCAAGAAACATTCTCATCCCTAATAGTTGGTTTGGTTTAAGTCATGATAGGCTTTCAAAATTTGTTAGCATTAACTATAAAGCTGCACGTTTATGTTATCCATATAAATGCCCAGTCCCTTTTTGAATCCTGCTAAGTGTTCGTCCTCAGAGACATCCTGTGTCAATGAGTTCTGCAATTTAATTGCTCATTGTATGAAAAATATTTCCTTTTATTGGTTTTGAATTTGCCCACTTTTAGACTCTGATTGATTGATTGTCCCCTTGCTCTGATGAGTAAGGACCTGAGAAATGGTGACACCCTAGCATAAAACCAACTGCCATGTCCCCACCCATACTGGGGCTATGACATGTTGCTGTCATACACTAAGAGCCACGTGCCCACTCCGCCTCCCCCCAGTTGGAAAGATTGCAGTATTGGGTTAATTTAGCAATTTCTGTGCATTCTGTGAAATCATGGTTTTTATAGGGCCCTGCTTATGAAACAGGAAATACCAATCCCTCTAGAATGGTTTTTAAAACAAAATACCAAAGCTTAGTGCAATTATTTGTTATAAAAAGTATTGTTTTAAAGTTGTCACTACTTTAATTTACAACTGCTGGTGCCAAAACACATTAGAACCCAGTATGCAGTATGTTCTGCCTTTGCAGAGTGGCCTCTGGTATGATCTCAGTCAGCCTCACCTCAGTCCCTGGAAAAATCATGGAGCAGGTCCTCAAGGAATCAATTCTGAAGCACTTAGAGGAGAGGAAAGTGATCAGGAACAGTCAGCATGGATTCACCAAGGGGAAGTTGTGCCTGACTAACCTAATTGCCTTCTATGAGGAGATAACTGGCTCTGTGGATGAGGGGAAAGCAGTGGATATGTTATTCCTTGACTTTAGCAAAGCTTTTGATACGGTCTCCCACAGTATTCTTGCTGCCAAGTTAAAGAAGTATGGGCTGGATGAATGGACTATAAGGTGGATAGAAAGCTGGCTAGATCATCGGGCTCAACGGGTAGTGAGCAATGGCTCCATGTCTAGGTGGCAGCCGGTTTCGAGCGAAGTTCCCCAGGGGTCGGTCCTGGGGCCGGTTTTGTTTAATGTCTTTATTAATGATCTGGAGGATGGTGTGGACTGCACTCTCAGCAAGTTTGCAGATGACACTAAACTGGGAGGCGTGGTAGATACACTAGAGGGTAGGGATCGAATACAGAGGGACCTAGACAAATTAGAGGATTGAGCCAAAAAAAACCTGATGAGGTTCAACAAGGACAAGTGCAGAGTCCTGCACTTAGGATGGAAGAATCCCATGCACTGTTACAGGCTAGGGACTGAATGGGTAGGAAGCCGTTCTGCAGAAAAGGACCTAGGGGTCACAGTGGACGAGAAGCTGGATATGAGTCAACAGTGTGCTCTTGTTGCCAAGAAGGCTAACGGCATTTTGGGCTGTATAAGTAGGGGCATTGCCAGCAGATCGAGGAACGTGATCGTTCCCCTTTATTCGACATTGGTGAGGCCTCATCTGGAGTACTGTGTCCAGTTTTGGGCCCCACACTACAAGAAGGATGTGGAAAAATTGGAAAGAGTCCAGCGGAGGGCAACAAAAATGATTAGGGGTCTGGAGCACATGACTTATGAGGAGAGGCTGAGGGAACTGGGATTGTTTAGTCTGCAGAAGAGAAGAATGAGGGGAGATTTGATAGCTGCTTTCAACTACCTGAGGAGGGGTTCCAAAGAGGATGGAGCTCAGCTGTTCTCAGTGGTGGCAGATGACAGAACAAGGAGCAATGGTCTCAAGTTGCAGTGGGGGAGGTCTAGGTTGGATATTAGGAAACACTATTTCACTAGGAGGGAGGTGAAGCACTGGACTCCTTTACCTAGGGAGGTGGTGGAATCTCCCTCCTTAAAGGTTTTTAAGGCCCGGCTTGACAAAGCCCTGGCTGGGATGATTTAGTTGGGAATTGGTCCTGCTTTGAGCAGGGGGTTGGACTAGATGATCTCCTGAGGTCCCTTCCAACCCTGATATTCTATGATTCTATGATTCTATATTCCAGTTACATCATATTCACACTCATACGTATATTTCCATAAAATATTATGGAATGCAATGTCACAAAGATGTAGAACAAAAATGGACCCACGACCGACCCCTGGAGCACTCCACTTGATACCGGCTGCCAACTAGACATCGAGCTGTTGATCACTACCTGTTGAGCGCGATGATCTAGCCAGCTTTCTAGCCACCTTATAGTCCATTCATCCAATCCATACTTTTTTAACTTGCTGGCAAAAATACTGTGGGAGACCATATCAAAAGCTTTGCTAAAGTCAAGATATAGCGTCAGGGACCAATCCCTCCCGGATGATTGCCTGGCTACAGCCCAAGTCGACTAAAGCAGTCATTGCAATTTCTCCCACTCACACCGGGACCAGCAGCTTCTCTGCACCCTGCTGACCTTTGGCCAACTACACAGATTTGTCCATAATTGCAGTCCATGTAGGGACAGTCTCAGCAGAAGTGCTCCTATAGACCACACTCCCAGCAGTGTTCTCGGGATCTCCCAGCCCCAGAATCTGCAGGTACTTGATTTGGCCCCTCCTGCGGCTCTTGATCACCCTGGGTCTGAGTCCAGTTGATGGGGCACCAGTGTTCAGGGTTCTGGGGGTGGCCAGTCGGGGTCAGAGTTCCCTCTAAGGTGCGCGCCTGGGTGGCCGCGCACAACCGAATGAAGAGCCGTGCACCTAATTGGTGGAGCCATGCAGGCGTGGCTCCTCTAATTAAGTGCCTCCTGGACTCTGGAGAGCATGTGGAAGAAGATGAGGTGATGGGGGATAGGTGGGGGGAATAGGGGGTAAGTGGGGTGAGGTGGGGATGGGGAGTTTGGGGTGTCTCCTCCCAGCTCCAGCTGGGAAGCAGCTTCTGCAGAGAGACAGGACTCTCGCCCAGCCACAGGCTGGGCTGGGGGAAGCAGGCTGCATTGGGGGGAGGGAGGGAGGGGAGCACATTGCACGGGGGGTGGGGTGCCAAGATTTTGGGCAGGTTGCTGGCATTTGGGGGCATGAGGGGGGATGTGGCTACATGGGAGGTGAGGTGCTGAGGAAACTCCATTGTCTGATTAATGCATAAGAGCAAGATCAGTCCAAGCACATCTTCCCTTTTCTTGTTGTTGAGGTAACTATGAGGCTGGGGTGAGAATGGAGCCGGTATTGATTACCAACTGATTGTTGATATATGTGGTGACGACGCAGGAAACAGAACGCCAGGTTTGTTGGTAGCCAGAGAGCTTTACAAGCCTCTTGCAAAAAGCCTCCCAGGAAAACTTTCCTGGGGTTTTTATTTCTCTCCTTACTTTGTTTACAACTCTTCCTAGTGGTTACATTCTTGCGCATAAAAAGGCCAGGCAGTATACATGCACATAAGATAACGAACCCATCTCTTGAGCGCGTGAACACCAGCTGCAAAGGTGATGTCAGGTTGCCAATAAGTTTTCCAAACATAGGCGCTAGAACAAGGTCACTCCTGCCTCATTGTCAAGGAAACAGTTTGCCGTTCTTCAAGGCTTGTGATTAGGGAGCAACACATTCCTACATCCCCCCCTATTTTATTATATATGCGGTGTTTAGACAAAGCACCTTCGCAGGGTAGCATACACAATGTCACTAGATTGGGTAAACATTAAACAAAGCAGCAAAGTAAAACGCCAAAAATCAAAACTAGGACCCCATACTATAAAAGGGTCTTTATCCACTCTAAGAGTAGCTATGACTAGATATAATCCCACCAAGGAGGAAAAACGTCCTAGCGGATAACTTAAACATAACATTTCAGCATATCAATTTGCTATTACATGCGGTTACTATTATCAGTAAGCTTAAAACAACACATTTCTTTCACTGTCTCACACTCCAGATGTTGCTGGGTGGTTTGCAGACAGGAACAAGGCAAGTACTTAACAGACCTTGCATTTCCGGGGCAACGGCCAGGCAGAAATCAGATTGATTCAATACTTGTGCCAGGTGGACTCAAATGTCTTGTAACGTGGTGTCATTAACATACACACAGCTGTCATTAACTTGAAAAAGTAAGTGTCCTGTCAGGTGTAACCCCAGGAGCACTGACTAAAATTAACTGGGCATACCAGGTAGTTTAATTTCCCAGATGTTTTGGTGAATTACCCAATCCCACATGCATCTTCCCCATGGACTCGGCAGGATTTGGTATGTGGGAGGCCACACCTCCTTTACCGGTCCATATGCTTGGAAGGAGCATTGAGAACGTCTGCATCTCCACCCAGAAAGTTTCCAAGTATGTCTCCATGGCCACAGATCAGATGGTACTCCTGATGTGTCTGTAAGGGCAGTGGGCCAAGCCTGAACATGCTAGATCCCACTGCAATGCCTTCCCAGCCTCAGTGATATTCAATACCATCTCTGTCAGCAACTTCTGGGTCATTGTCTGTATTTGGATGTGTTACAGGAGTAATTGTGTAGTAGAGGAGATGGCAGGGGCAATGGCAACAAGGTGCCTTTGGTACTTATCATTTAAAATCCAATTAGGGAAGGCAATACATACTGAAGGACTTATCCAAAACACAGGGCGCAGCCTGTAGAATAAACCCCCAAATCCAATCAATACCACGTTCCCAAGCATGGGTCCCACAAGTTTCTTTTTTTCCTGGTTATAATTCTTTGTTTCTTCACCAGGGTCAGTTCTTAATGTCTCTTGTAGTCAGGAATTCCTGGACTTTGTGGTTTCAAGGAAGCAAGTGTTCCTTCTTCTCTTTTCCTGAAACAGCATGGTTTAGCATCATACAGGGGAGAGGTTACTAGCACATCACCCTGTAATGGTTTTGCTTCTTCTAGAAAAATCCAGAGGCACAGTAGGTCTGTCAGTGGACAAGGGAGAGGTTACTAGCACTTCACCTTGTCTTTTTTTTTTCTTTCTTTCTTTCTTTTTCCTGCTGTCCAGAAGACACAGCAGAGCTAGAAGGAAAAATAGCTTATCATCAGTCGGAGAGTCCTCCCGAGGTGGAGGGGTCTTTTTACAGTGAGAAGCATGGGTCTAGGCAGGTAGTCCTTGGCACTTCACAGCGGTGTTGGTGGTTAACAGGACTTGGAAAGGGCCTTTCTAGCATGGAGCCAAAGCAGTCTTTCGTTGATGGACTTTACATAGACTCAGTCTCCTGGTTTTAATAAATGGCAGGGGTGCTAGGATCTTTGGATAACACTTTTCTACCTGTGAGAAAAGAAACCTAACACATTTTATTAATGCCTGGCAGTGTTTTGCAAATTTCATTGTTGCTCGGGCACATTTAAGCCCCCCCCTTGTCTTGGGGGTCAGCCAAGTTTTGGCTGTGACCTTGGATGAGCCTGCAAGCTGTATTTTCCTCTCAGTTAACTCATTCTGTGCTTTTTCCTCTTCTCCCTTTCTCGGCTTCTTTTAACCTACAAAGGAAACCTTCACTCTTCCAGTAAAATAACTTTATTACAGAGCTTTGGAGCAACAAACCGGGACAAGCACACCCACTTTTGAGGAGTGCACTCGGTACAACCTCAGGTGTCTAATTGCTTTCCTCCCTCCCCAGCCCTCTGGCTAGAAATCTGAGGTAGCCAGAAGGATCCCATGGGCAATATGGGGAGTGGGTTAACCTTCCATGTCCTTGCTTCCAAAGACTGTTGGTATGCAATTCTTAACAACAATTTTTGCCATAAAACACAAAAATAATCCCTATTGTGCCAGTAAATGCATGGTACATTGAATGCTGTTCAGCTGGCATCCGTTTTCTCTGATGATCTGAAAAACAAAAGAACAGAGGTCTACCCCTTTTGGGCAGTCAGTCATTGCTTAAAATGTTTCCTTGTATTTGTTCATAGGCAGCCCAGATTTCAGTGGCTTCTACCTTATTAGTTAGAAACTTGCATTAATACAAATGCTTTCTGGCTTGCTTCCAAATCCAAAGCTATCCACAGCTTAAAGATTTTTACTTAAAAGGGACACAATTAACTTTCCCAGTCTTTTAATTGCCTTTTACTTCTAACTCCTGCTTTCAAACACACAGTGATCTGAACAAGACAACACAACCTATATTGGTAGGTTTGCATTTCCTTTACCTCTGCTACAATATACACTGCACATATTCTGGGGAAAAGCGGCCACTGCGCAACCCATACGGGCTCGTCAGTGAGCCAACGGAGGGGGAGGGCCGTACGCCTAATCATCAATATGGATGGTGGCAGTTAAAGCAGTTCCCCTGAGGCTTCTGCCCCTGGTGCAGGGCAGCTGCCAGCAGGGCCATCTGATGGGTTTGAGTGCCTACATCAGCACACGCCTGCAGCAACTCCGCCAGGGTCGAAGGACTTCGAGGACTCGCTCGCAGTGGGGACCCTGCGAAACGCGCGATGGGCACACTGGCCAATGATGGGAAAAGCTACCCTGGGCGTGCCCACCGCCTGCTCGGGGATGCTCGAGAACTGCCCTGTGCCATATAACTGCTCAGCAAGATAAGCACCCCCACCTTATGCTGCTGCCGCAAGCGCCTCTCGCTATTACTCGCTGTCCCACACAACGTATTGCGCGGGAGACAGCACCATGCGACACATGTCTTTCCAATCTTGGGGGGAGCAAGTGATAACCATTAGACACACCTTTCAAGATCCCCCGGAGCTCGTGCAGAACCGAGTAGGGGAGAGCCTCCCAGTCCACTATCTGCCCCCCATTTCCATTATCCTGCTAAGAGACGGGAAACGCCTCGAACCCACACTTGGATTCCTCATCGGTCAAGAGACCGGCCTCACGTGCTCGCCGCACCGCCGCGGCGACAGCGCCCCCCCCGCCCGACCAGTAGGCAGGGGGGCGCCGCCACGGGCGGCGGCGCAGGGAGGGTCAGCTGCGGGCAGGAGGGGGGTGGCCCATCACCTGGGGGCAAAAGGGGGACCGGCTTGGGGCTGTCGGGGCCGGCCCCCTCCAGCGCCTCCTTACAACGCTGCCAGAGCAGCAGGTGCTGAACTGGGGCACGGGGTTCACTATACAAGGTGATCCCAATCCGTATCCAATCAGAAAGCTGTAATGACCCGCAGTCTGGATACCAGGGGCACTGGCGATCTATTTCCCTTAGGAGGTCCTCAATATGAGCGACCGGGACAGCGACACATGATCGCTGTCGTATAATCTCTTGTAACTCTCTTGCGTGCTCCTTCTGGGCACTGGAAAGTCTCACCCCCATACTCACGAAAAAGGGGCGGCAAACAGCCGCGGGCGCGCTCGGCGTATCCAGCCGGTGAGTAGAGGGGTATCACGTCGGGGTCACCAGCTGTGGTGACGACGCAGGAAACAGAACGCCAGGTTTGTTGGTAGCCAGAGAGCTTTACAAGCCTCTTGCAAAAAGCCTCCCAGGAAAACTTTCCTGGGGTTTTTATTTCTCTCCTTACTTTGTTTACAACTCTTCCTAGTGGTTACATTCTTGCGCATAAAAAGGCCAGGCAGTATACATGCACATAAGATAACGAACCCATCTCTTGAGCGCGTGAACACCAGCTGCAAAGGTGATGTCAGGTTGCCAATAAGTTTTCCAAACATAGGCGCTAGAACAAGGTCACTCCTGCCTCATTGTCAAGGGAACAGTTTGCCGTTCTTCAAGGCTTGTGATTAGGGAGCAACACATTCCTACAGATATAATTATGAGATCTGAAATATGCCAGGAATAATATGATGGGGAAGGAATAATATGGCACCCCTGCTATTTTCCACTATTAGAATTATAGAACAAACACAAAACAGTGAATCCTCTGCAGTTCTAGACCAAAATATGTTTCACCTAGCATCAGCAGGGAAAGATGAAGAGCTTGCTTTGGCCATATTGACAGCTGGTGGACATCTGACAGGAGATGTTAGAAAGACTGGGCTAAGATTTAGTTTGATTGGAGGGAGACAGATCCAGAGCAGAGAGGTAAAGAGGGCTGAGGGATTCTACATTAGCAGATCTTAATGCAAGATGTGACTTGTATTGGTGGTTTTTTTAATTGTAAAGCATTTAGGCTGCTTTTGTAGATAAGTGTTAATAACAATTTATCCTCTTCCTAGAGTTCTGAGGAGGTTATATGAGTATTTTTAAAGAGTGCAGATTAGGTTGCAGTGAGGTCTTAATAAGTGCAGGATCAGGCTCTAAACTGCTGTCAAGTCCACACAGTGAACAAACTGAAAAAACACTTTGATCTTTCTGTTGTAGTGATCTTATCGGTAAAGTACAGCAATCCAAGGTTAAAAGAAATAGATCTGTGATTTTATTTTGATTGGTGTGGCTTTAAGAAGCTGCTTCCATGCTATTTACTCTCTCATAGATACTGATCCTTCCAACAGTTATGCATGTAGAGGGCTCCCATGCATAGGCATTTGCAGGATTGGGGCTTTAGTGAATGAATACTGGAGCAAAAGCATGTGGATAGGCCTAGCTCATTATATTTGCATGGTTACATTTCAAACAAAGTTTGCATAGGTGTTAGTGTCTTACGGTAAGAAAGAAAAGAATTGTTTTAACAACATAATTCTTTTGGAGAGTTGTAGATATCTGAAACCTGTGAGCGTAATGATTTTTTTAAAAATATCCTGTGTTATTAATTAATACATGGTAAATTGTTAAAACTGGAAGAACTTTACCATGGACGCTGTTTATTTGTTTGGCCTTTCAATTAGAGTTGGATTCTAGACAAGGGATTTCCATTAAGTTTTAGAATTTGTTTGGGGAGAGGTATTGGAAACCATTAAGGCCAGATCTTTGCTATCTAGTATAGTTCTGGCTCTTCAGAGTACTCCCATTGACTCAAAAGTAGCAAGCACTAGGTGTGGTGCTAGGTGTTTTGTAGGATGAAGACCTTATTTGCAAGCTCTTTGAAGCAGGGATCTGTCTGCAAACCAGGATGGCCTTACCATGAGGCAAACTGAGACGGTCACCTCAGGTGCCAGATTGGGGGCCAACTAGGAGCCAGAGTGTAGAAAATTGTGTCTGCTGCTGGTGCATATGTATTCTCTCTACTCTAGATGCACAGAGATGGTGGAGTGCTGTGCTGGAGGAAGGAGGACACAAGAGACATAACAGGCAGGCAGGAGAAAAGGTGAGTGGGAATAACAGAAAGCAGCAGGAACTGCAGGGAGAGAGAGGAGGAGGAGCCTCTTATGTACCTCTCTAGCACCCCCAGGGCCTGGACTGATTAACTCCAGCTTCTCGGAGAGCTTCCTGTTTCCTGCTGCTTCCCTGAACCCACTTGAGGAGAACAGGCAGTCAACTGAAGTAGTAGGAGCCAGTTAGGCCCTTAAGACGCTGATATCTTCCCTCACTCAGGCCTTGCTACCAGCCTGCTTATTTGTCCCCTTCAATTGAATGTTGAGACCCACTATAGCTGGTAGAGAAAAGCAATCATGAGTGAAAGAAGAAAACACCCCTCTGGAGCAGCATTCAGAAAAAGAAAGAAAGCAAAGGAAGTTTTTCTATCTAAGCAGGAAGGAGCTTTTCCTGAGATACATAGATTCACTTCCGGCCCCATTGAGGATGTGAGTGGTGAGGAGATGCCTGATCTTCCCGTTAGTCAGAGTGCAGGTGACCTGGCAGCTACTGCAGCATCCATATCTCCATCTCAAATGGATGTAACCATGTACATTTCTGAAGAAAAGTGTAGATCAGAAAAGAGTGTGATGGAGGCTCAAGAAACAGCTGCTGCTGAGTTTAGTTCCTTAAGTCTAGATGATCCAGGACTGTGGACCCACCTGAGCAGTAGTCTGAGGGACTTCCTTGAACTGCAGGGGCAACAACAAGTGAATCATAGAATCATAGAATATCAGGGTTGGAAGGGACTGCAGGAGATCATCTAGTCCACTCCCCTGCTCAAAGCAGGACCAATTCCCAACTAAATCATCCTAGCCAGGGCTTTGTCAAACCTGACCTTAAAAACCTCTAAGGAAGGAGATTCCACCACCTCCCTAGATAACCCATTCTAGTGCTTCACCACCCTCCTAGTGAAAAAGTTTTTCCTAATATCCAACCTAAACCTCCCCAACTGCAACTTGAGACCATTAGTCCTTGTTCTGTCATCTGGTACCACTGAGAACAGTCTAGATCCATCTTCTTTGGAACCCCCTTTCAGGTAATTGAAAGCAGCTATCAAATCCCGCCTCATTCTTCTCTTCTGCAGACTAAACAATCCCAGTTCCCTCAGCCTCTCCTTATAAGTCATGTGCTCCAGCCCCCTAATCATTTTTGTTGCCCTCCGCTGGACTCTTTCCAATTTTTCCACATCCTTCTTGTAGTGTGGGGCCTAAAACTGGACACAGTACTCGATATGAGGCCTCACCAATGTCCAATAGAGGGGAATGATCATGTCCCTCGATCTCCTGGCAATGCCCCTACTTATACAGCCCAAAATGCCATTAGCCTTCTTGGCAACAAGGGCACACTGTTGACTCATATCCAGCTTCTCGTCCACTGTAACCCCTACGTCCTTTTCTGCAGAACTGCTGCCTAGCCATTCGGTCCCTAGTCTGTAGCAGTGCATGAGATTCTTCCGTCCTAAGTGCAGGACTCTGCACTTGTCCTTCTTGAACCTCATCAGGTTTCTTTTGGCCCAATCCTCTAATTTGTCTAGATCCCTCTGTATCCTATCCCTACCTTCCAGCATATCTACCACTCCTCCCAGTTTAGTGTCATCTGCAAACTTGCTGAGAGTGCAGTCCACGCCATCCTCCAGATCATTAATGAAGATATTGAACAAAACTGGACCCAGGACCGACCCTTGGGGCACTCCGCTTGATACTGTTGTGGTCAAAGACACCCACGCAACTATTTTAGTTCAACGACTCAAGCCTGAGGCCAGTTTATTGACATACATACCAGTGCACTGGAGTGCAGTCCGAAGACTGACACCCCGAGGGCCGCTCGCAGGCGGGTTTTTATTTCATTAAACCGCAAGCAAAGTACAAACAATATGTCATGAGTTAAGAAACTGGGGTTGGGGTCAGCCCCCCCCCCCCCAAACTACAAGTTAAGAAATTAGGGTTGGGGTCAGTTCCTCCCCAAACCGCGAGTTAAGAAATTAGGGTCGGGGTCAGTTCCCCCCCCCCGTAGGTACCTTCCTCGTTTATTTCCGAGAAGTGGGTGTTTATTTGGGTAGAGGGGCGCTTGGTGGTTTTCCCTAGGGGTAGTACTTGGCACCAGTTTGGGTACATTTCTCAAGACACATGTTATTTTCCGGGGTCTTTTAGTTAAAGATTGGGGGGGGGGGTTTCCATGGGAGGCTGTAGTGAGTCGGTGTGGCTCCCCTCCTGCCCGGAAGAGGGAGCCCACGTGCAGGCACCAGAGTGGGCGGGACCACCACCGCCTGTCCCCGCCCCCCGGAAGTCAAGGGGCGGGACAGGAAGTATAAAGGCCGGCCGCCAGAGCTCAGTCTGCGGCCAGCCACCACAGGGAGCAGACGTACGGCCGGGAGCTCCCGGCCAGGAGACTGTAGAAGACCAAGGCCTGGACCCTAGCTGGCCCGAGCTACCCCGGGCCCGCTACGAGGAGGAGCCGCCGGAGCCCGTTCACACCCGCTACTGGGAGAATCCCTGGGAACCGCACCCCACTAACCCTGAGGGTGAGACTGGACCCGAACCCCTTCGCCCCTGCTGCTATCCAGAGGAGCCGCCTGAGGACCACTGGCCGGACTTCCCAGCAGAGCTACCAGACTTGCCGCCGAGCCCGGGCAGGGAGGAGCCCATGCAGGTGGACTGGCCCGATCCCGGCACTACGAACGAGGTAGGCTTTGAGGGGGATCATGGAAGCAGCCCGGGGGTAGCCGACCCCGGTCCGGCTGTAACCGAGTGTGAGCCTATGTCAGTGTGTTGCGGTCTGGATACCCCACTGACCAGCAGCGGCAGCAACCGCTGTTAGGGCCCCGGGCTGGAACGCAGTGGAGTGGGTGGGCCTGCGTTCCCCCCTGCCACCCTCCGCTCACGGGTGGCAGGCTTCCCCCTCACCCAACGCTCGGCTACAGAAAGCCTAGGCGTATCTTATTTGAACTGCTTACTTGCTCAGCCCCTGCAACCAAGGGCCTGAGCCTACTGTGTTTGCCCCGCCCTGATCCAGGGCCTGGGCTCTGAACTGCTTGCTTGCTCAGCCCCTGCAACCAAGGGCCTGAGCCTACTGTGTTTGCCCCGCCCTGATCCAGGGCCTGGGCTCTGAACTGCTTGCTTGCTCAGCCCCTGCAACCAAGGGCCTGAGCCTACTGTGTTTGCCCCGCCCTGATCCAGGGCCTGGGCTCTGAACTGCTTGCTCGCTCAGCCCTGTAACAAGGGCCTGAGCCTACTGTGTTTGCCCCGCCCTGATCCAGGGCCTGGGCTCTGAACTGCTTGCTTGCTCAGCCCCTGCAACCAAGGGCCTGAGCCTACTGTGTTTGCCCCGCCCTGATCCAGGGCCTGGGCTCTGAACTGCTTGCTCGCTCAGCCCTGTAACAAGGGCCTGAGCCTACTGTGTTTGCCCCGCCCTGATCCAGGGCCTGGGCTTTGAACTATTTGCCCGCTCAGCTCCCTGCAAACAAGGGCCTGAGCTACCTGTGTTTGCCCCGCCCTGATCCAGGGCCTGGGCTTTAAACTGCTTGCTGTCTCAGCTCCCTGCAAACAAGGGCCTGAGTTAACTTTGTCTGCCCCGCCCTGACCCAGGGCCTGGGCTCTGAACTGTCTGCTTGCTTAGCCCCTGCAACCAAGGGCCTGAGCCTACTGTGTTTGCCCCGCCCTGACCCAGGGCCTGGGCTCTGAACTATTTGCTCGCTCAGCCCTGCAACAAGGGCCTGAGCCTAATGTGTTTGCTCCGACTCTGCACAAAAGAGCCGGAGATTCGGGACTAACTGACTGCTTGTTCCCATAGTAGGGAGTCGGTGTGGCTCCCCTCCTGCCCGGAAGGGTCGAGCCCCGGCTAGGACCTACTACAGAGGCCTAAAGAGGATCTATGATTGGCTATTTTTGCAGATAGCTGGAATCACGGAGTGGGTCACAGATCACCCAAAGGAGAAGCTGCATGAGTCAAGAAATTGCATTTAGCTAAAGTTACCTATTGCTTCACACAAGTGGTTATTATATTTCATTAGTCATGAACATATTTCATTAGTGCTGCTGCTGGGGCTTTTCTTCTATTCTTTCCCTCCTTGCCCCCCCCCCCTCCTCGGGTCATGACCCTTGACCAAGTTTGGCAGGGAATTGTGCAGTCTAGTCTAGTTCAGGCCCTGGCCTGGGCCCTGGCCTGTACTGCTTTGTGTAAGGGTAGTTAGCATAACAGATCTCTGTTGGAGGGTTTATTTTGGGGCCTTTAGATTCATAGCTCTGACTATTAAAAAGAAGCCCCCCCCCCGCTCTATTTCCCCACAATACTGGGTGCCACCTAGACATGGAGCCATTGTTCACTACCCATTGAGCCCGACGATCTAGCCAGCTTTCTATCCACCTTATAGTCCATTCATCCAGCCCATACTTCTTTAACTTGCCGGCAAGAATACTGTGGGAGACCGTATCAAAAACTTTGTTAAAGTAAAGGAATAACACATCCACTGCTTTCCCCTCATCCACAGACCCAGTTATCTCTTCATAGAAGGCAACTAGGTTAGTCAGGCATGACTTGCCCTTGGTGAATCCATGCTGACTGTTCCTGATCACTTTCCTCTCCTCTAAGTGCTTCAAAATGGATTCCTTGAGGACCTGCTCCATGATTTTTCCAGGGACTGAGGTGAGGCTGACTGGCCTGTAGTTCCCCGGATCCTCCTTCTTCCCTTTTTTAAAGATGGGCACTACATTAGCCTTTTTCCAGTCATCCGGGACCTCCCCCGATCGCCATGATTTTTCAAAGATAATGGCCAATGGCTCTGCAATCACATCCGCCAACTCCTTTAGCACCCTCGGATGGAGCACATCCAGCCCCATAGATTTGTGCTCATCCAGCTTTTCTAAATAGACCCGAACCACTTCTTTCTCCACAGAGGGCTGGTCGTCTCCTCTCCAAAAACTTCATGTTCCCCAAAGACAATGAAAATAGAAGTTTCCATCCAACACATTATTGGCGTGAAATCTCCAATGGTGACAAAGTAGAGAGGCCATGGCTTATGTACTCAAAAACCCAGAATTCTGCATACTGTTTTTGTTGCAAACTCTTCCAGTCTCATGTTCCAGCCACATTGGGTTCTACAGGAACAAAGGACTGGAAAAATATGGCTAGAAATCTGGCATGCCATGAGAAGGCAGCAAATCAACAGAGAGCATTCCATAGGTGGAAAGAGCTTGAGATGAGACTAAGCTTAAAGGCCACCATAGATGATAAGCATCAAGAGAAAATTGCATCAGAGTCTCTTTACTGGCAAAATGTTCTGAAAAGGCTCATTGCCATTGTGAGAATGCTTGTTACCCAAAACCTAGCACTGCGTGGCACTTCAGAATAGCTGTATGTACCAAACAGTGGAAACGTCCTTAAAATTGTGGAGCTGATGACTGAGTTTGATGCTGTACTCCAGGAGCATCTAAGAAGAGTCACCACCCAAGAAATGTACACACACCACTACCTTGGAAAAACAATTCAAAATGAGATCATACAATTACTGGCAACAAAAGTCAAACAGAAGATTGTGGCAGATCTGAAGTCAGCAAGATATTACTCTGTTATTCTGGACTGCACACCTGACATCAGCCATACGGAACAAATTACTTTAATGGTGTGTTTTGTAACAACAACAGAACCTAGTAAAAATGTCCCTGCAATGGTGACTGTCAGAGAGCATTTTCTAGAATTTATTGACATTGATGATACTACACGAGCTGGTATGACAAATATGCTTCTTAAAAAGCTGGAAGATACGGGAATTGCGATAGCTGACATGAGAGGTCAGGGCTTCGATAATGGTGCCAACATGAGAGGAAAGAACAGAGGAATGCAGACACGGATCCGAGAGTTAAACCCTCAAGCTTTTTTTGTCCCATGCAGTTCTCATTCATTGAACTTGGGGGTCAGTGATGCAGCATCAGCTTCTCGTGAGGCTGCTGAATTTTTTAATGTAATTCAAAGCATCTATGTATTTTTCTCTGAATCAATTCGTTGCTTCAAAATTTGCCATCAATATCTAGGAACATCCTCTCTGACACTGAAGCCACTGAGTGCCACACGATGGGAAAGTCGAGCGGAGGTGATAAAGTCTATCAAACACCAAATTGGGAAGATAGATGATGCCATAGTTGCCATTATGGAGGATAATGCTATGACAGGAACTGTTCATGGGAGAACAATGGCAGAGGGAAATGGAATCACCAGAAACATACATAACTTCAAATTTCTGTGTGGCTTAGTGTTGTGGCATGACATACTGTTTGAAATAAATGTTGTAAGCAAGAGACTCCAAGGTTGACCTTGATATATCTGGAGCAATGGACCAACTGGACAAAGCAAAGTCATACCTACAGTCTTACAGATCAGATGAGGGATTTCATAACGTTCTGAAGAGTACACAGAAGTTGGCAGAGGAACTTCACACTGAAGCTATTTTCCCACCCATTCAAGAATACAAGAGTCACCGAAGAAAAAGAAGACATTTTTATTACGAGGCATGGGATAATCCCATAACAGACCTCAAACAACAATTCACAGTTGAATTCTTTAACCAGGTGCTAGATTGTGCAATACAGTCAGTTGAAGAACGTTTCATGCAGCTCAAGGAACACAACAGTATATTTGGGATGTTGTATGATATTCCAAAACTCCTCACTATACCTGAAGAAGACTTACACCAGCAATGCAGGGCACTAGAGACAGTGTTGACACATGATGACATGCGTGATATTGATGCGAGTGATTTAGGTGATGAACTGAAAGCCCTTTCAAGATACATTTCAGCAGGATCAACTCCAAAGGCTGTTCTGGAATATATGTGCACAAATAAGATGACCACTCTCTTTCCAAATGCTTTTGTTGCTCTGTGCATACTTTTAACACTTCCTGTAACAGTTGCCAGTGGAGAACGCAGCTTCTCCAAGCTGAAGTTAATAAAAACACATCTACGCTCCACAATGACACACGAGAGGCTGTTCAGCCTTGCAACCATCTCAATAGAGCATGAGCTGGCCCAGACTGTGGACCTTCAGGAAGCAATTCAAATCTTTGCAACCAAGAAGGCACGGAAAGCATCACTTTGATTATTCAAACAGAGAACAATGCCAGTGTTTACTATGCAGACAAGAAAAGTTACATTTGCTTTTCAGGCATTTGAATGTTAAGCGTTACTTAAAATTTTTGAACAAGGCATTTTAAGTTGTTAGTTCTCCTTTATTGGGGTAGGTAGCAGAGCAGTACCATGAGAGAGTAGAACAGGAAGAAGGCAGAATTGAGACCTTTCAAAGTTTTGACCCAAGCGAGGGGACATGGGGGCGTCATTTGAGCTCCCCGCCTCAGTTGCCAAAATGTTGTGGGCCGGCCCTGTTTGCAAACTTCAAAGCCATGTGTTAAATGTACTCCAGGGCTTCTACTCTGAGTTTTTGAGTTGGTGACACACACACACACACACACACACAATGTGAAACCAGGAGAACTTTGCCTGTTTCTACAGGGCTCTGTTGCACTTTCTACAGTGTGGGTCCTCCTAAACACTCATTTAAAATACCCATAACCAACCACTTGATGTTTTACTTCCCTTCATATTTTTGGTGTTGTCACTTGTTTGTGGTTTTGTTTGCTGTCTGTGTCGCTTTATTACTTATTTTTACTGTTCTGTGTGTGTGTAGTGTTAATCAAATTAAGAGCTGACATCCCAGAGAAATTTTATAAGCCTGAGTGAATGCCTTTTAGTCTCCTTTCCAGTATCAGAAAATATTGTATTAATATTTGTGATGAGAGAATGACTATTTCTAGATTTCATAGATTTGTTTAGCATCTTAAAGCTGAGCTACGTGGGCAGATAATATGCATGCAAGAGGGATAATGTTGTGAACTTCAAAAGTCCATAGCATGCTAGTGTTTTGACAGATGCTTCATTTTTTGAGAGCAGCTTTCCCTGAAGATTACGTGGTCTGTGGTAGAGTAGGTTAATTAAATTGGGCCTCTGGTGCATATTTTTTATTCTTTTACTTAATGGCCATGACTTTGTTTTATTTATATAGCTGTTTTCAGTATGCCACATTTTGGTGTGTTTATTAGCTTGAATTGTTAGAAAGGATGATAAAATACATGTACTCCAAGGGCCATGTTAATTTTCTTTTTATTTGATTTCATATTAAATAAACATCTTAAGCAGTGCACCTTGTTAGTTATCCCTTGTTTTAATATTCTCTTTCTTCTTCCATACCTATGAATTGTTTAAAAATATATATTATATCTAGGTTTTTTGTTTGTACTGGTGGCACACATCCGCACATTACGTCGATATTGGTGCTGTACATAACAAAATTCATTCCACACACGGATGAAAAAAATTAGAGGGAACATTGGTCGAGGCAGGTGTTGGGGTTCCTTCAGCTATTTTGCAGCGGTTCCCCCCCGCCCATACCATCCCTACTCCTCAGGCTCATGGGCCTCCAAGACCAGGCCTCTGCCACCTCAGCGGCCAGGTAGTCCTTTATAAATTCGATGGCCTCTGCCAGAGTCCAGAGTTGGTGCCGCTGCACCCTTTCCTTCCCCCTGCCTAGGAGGATCTGAGCGAACTGTTCCAGGACCACAGTTTCCACCACCTGGGCCCCTGAACGTTTCTCGGGTTCTAACCACCACCAGGTGTTGTCTCGTAGACATGCTACTGCTCGGGGCCTGGCCCTCAGGGAATACCTCTCCTGGCAAAAGTGGGAGCGGTAGGTGTCATGGTTGATCCCTGTATGGTCCAAGATGGGGATTTTTCCTGTTTTGTACTCCAGGGTGTCCTGGGGGTCTAAGCTCAATTCCCTGAGGGACACTGGGTGGCGGTGATCACCCGTTCAAATGTTACCAGGAATGCTTCCAGATCATCACCGGGTCCCATTTTTGCCAAACACAGAGAAAGACCAGCAGGAAGGGCCCCTGGTCTTGTCTGGATGGAGAAGGGTTTGGCTTCTCTGTTGGGTGCATCATGGTGGCTAGCTGTTGGATCAAATACTCCTGCTGTGCTTGATGTTGTGCTGTCAACTCCCTCATCACCTGTTGCAGCAAATCATGACCCAGCAGCAACAGCTGGGCCTGCTGTTGGGTGGCCTGTTGTTGCTGGCTCTCCAAGAACCATTTCAATATTTTCTCCATCTCAGACGAGGAGGCAGATGGGCAGGCGCAGGAAGGCTGCCCTCTTGGTACTCTCTTCCCGCTGGGGCCTTTCAACAGGACCCGGTCATTGCTCACATTCTCCACCACTTGTGGTGGTGTATGCACACCCTGTACCCTGCCAGGGTGGATAGTGGGTGTGTGGACACTGCGGTTACTAACTGTCCGACTGTATTGGACCTCACCACACTGAAGTCCAAGGGTCAGAGCAAAAGCAGCGGCTCTTGGGTCCGGGGCTGCATGGCCTAATAGCCAGAGTCAATACAGCAGCCCTTGTGAGCAGGGCAGCATGGCCTAGCAGCCAGAGTAAATATAGTGTCCCTTGCCTTCAGGACAGCATAGCCTAGTGGCCAGAGTCAGTGTAGCAACCCTCAGATACAGGGCAGGGCAGCCTAGTGGCCAATATCCGAGATAGGAGGGCCCGGGACCACCCAACTCCAACAGGTCCCAACCCAGGGCCCTAACAGTGGCGAAGTGGTCTGCCACTAGGTCAGCGGGGAATCCCACCAAAACACACTGACCTTACACAGGTGGGAAATATCACTCACTCACCCTCCCTGGGTCACTTCCTACCATGCTTTCTGAAGCTGCAGTCCATGGGGTGTCGGGGTCTCTGGGCTTGTCAGTGCAGGTAATTCCCTGGGGCTCTGTTGGCCACAGATCTCCAGCTCCTGCACACAAGGGCTGGAGGCTCCACCAAAGGTCCTTCCTCTCCAACAGTCAGCCCATATTGAGCTGAGCTGCTCCCTTTTATACTAGCATAGCACTTGGTGCATACCCAGTATGGTCTGAGGGGTGTGACTTCCTCTGCCCATAATGTGGTGTTACCCAGCACTGGACTGGAAGGGGTTATGCTCACCCCTTAACAGCATCATACTGACACATTGACACTCTGTGTCAGCGTCATACTGACACATTGATGACATCAGCACACCTCTACTTGATGACATCACACCGGCACATTGTCACACCATGATTATGGCTTCTGGTTTTGGGTGTTTATTAATTTCATTTTTCGGGGTTTATTTTTAGCAATTTTTGAGTTCTATGTAGACGACCAAAAATCTGTAGTACTGTTTCAAATAGTAATATGTTAAAGCATATTAGTGAATCTTTAGTGGGAACCAACAAGGTCTACATGGCTCAATCAATGCACAATATGTTAGTGCACTTTAGAAATCACACCCCCTTAGTTTACGTTACCACTCCATGTAGACAAGCCCTTAGATGCAAACTGGGTTGCAGGGACATTGCCTATATAAACTGCACTTCGAATGGGGTGAACTCAGCATGAACTAAGTAACCATTTCCAATGTTCTCACAGTGTTTATTGGATAAACACCAATTTCTTTGTGGGGGATGTATCTGGGATGTTATATTCATTGGTTAAAATCTAAAATCAGAAGCCCCAACTATGAGACACTATGAGGACACAATGCAGTTAAATCAACACACGTCTGTATGATGACATCACATTGACACATTGTCACACCCTGATGCATTGCGATGGCATCACACTGGCATACACTGGCATGCTGTGATGGCACCATGCGATCACATCACATATCACTGTCATACGCCTTAAAATGGCTCTGTGCCAACACATCCTGAGGTTGCATCTGACATCATATAAGTGAATTCCCAGTGGACTAATTGGTGGTAAACAGTGTGGATCATCAGTTAATTAATTAATGTTTATAAAGCAGTTTGTAGAAGAAAACTGCTATATACATGCAGTATTATAGATTGCCAGTCTTTTTGCATATTTCAGCAGTGCAAAAATGAAGCAGGTGGGAATGATGAGCAGGTATACTCACTGTGGAGTCATTTACTAAACATAATAAAGCAGGCACTCATAAATTCTCACTGCTGAGTAGGAAACCCATTATGCATTACCACACTTTGTAAATAAAGAAGCTATAAAAAATCCATTAAATACATCATTATGAAATGTACTTTGTTCATTTATTTTGACAAATGTAATTTGGTTTCAATTATTTATAATACTTTTTACCAGGATAGGTGTAAATGTACTGGAGTATATTTTGCCTAAGCAATGGAATTGTGGCAATACAAATCCACATGATAGCAGCTGCCCTTAAATCTTTGCTGAGAAGTGCCCAGGCCTGAGAGCTGACTTTTTTTCCTTTAAAGTGGATATTTATAGTAGCTGCAGATGAGTAAAATTAAAATTTAGTGAGGTTGTGTTGTAGCTAGTTCAGTGTTGCCGACTCTCACACTTTTATCATGAGTCTCAATATATTTTTTTCTTGAAGCCCCAGTTCCTAGAATTATGTGATTGTGAGTAAATCTCATCTTTCATTTTTTTTTAAAAAGTACATTTCTAGCCTTCATGGTTGTGGAGAAAAGCTTGAAAACATGACCTAGGTGAAACCTAAACACTCAAAAACCAGAAAGCATATAAAAACAACCTAACAAAACATATTATTTTTTTAAACGCTTATGATTTTTAAGCGAATCTCATTATTTTTGGGGACCTGGCTCATGATTTTTTAATGATTAGCATTGGCAGTACTACAAGTTTTCTTACAGTAACTTGGAATATGAGAGGGAGTGAGCTATGTGCATACTAAATATTTCTTCCATGTATAGAAATTTGCTAGTGAAAAAATAATATTAATGCTTTCTAGAAAAAGAGGGAGTGTTTTTGCAGAGTCACTAAGGGGCAAATTTTGGAGGGCTCCTGTGCAGCAGAATGGGTGTGGGTTCGGTTTGCCGGGATAGGGCTGGAGGGGGGAAAGGAGTTTTTGAGCTATACTGATCCTCCCTTTCCCCATCAGTGTGGTATAAGGGCCATGGTTGTAGTTAGTACAGCTGCTGAGAATCAGAATTGCTGTTCCCCAAGAAATTCTGGTATTTGGACATCTGTTTCGGTCTCAAATTGGGATGGGAAGTCAAAATATCAATTTTATTCATGGAATGGAAAGCTCTGAACATTTTTTATTTGAAACAGTCAAAATGTTTTGCTTCAGCTTGGTTTAACGTTGAACTGCATCAGCTTGATCTGTTACAGTGCCTCATGCCCTCCTTCTCTTCTAAGGGCTGGGCTCCCATGATGCAATATGGCAATTCAAGCAGAGGAGAGACCATGGCACATCATAGGAGATGCAGTCCAGCCTGGAAGCCTGACCCACAGAGAAGAATGAAGGGCTTGAGGCACATGAACTACAAGTCCCATGAGACACCAGGGCAACTCAGGCAGACACAGATTAAATCAAACTAACCTGAAATGGAACATTTGATTTTGATTTTCCTGGGGGGAAATGAAAAAAATTCTGCAGAAACTTTATTTTTCTATCAAAAAATATTGTGATGGAAAAGTAGTGAGCAAACAATGGGGAGTTCTGAGAGTAGTAGCCAGTCAGAGCCCAGGAATTTATGGTAGCTAATCAGAGCACAGGGATGAGACGAGGTACAGCCTTTTTCAGTATAATAATTGTGCGATCTGTGTTTCTTTTGTTCATGGGGCAGAGGTGTGACATTCCCCTCTGGTGTTGTCTAGACCAGTGATCTGCTAGGTCACTCCAATCCTTGACTCTGGGAGCCAGCCTTACCCTGCTCTGCTGTGAGAACCCGCATTCCCGGGCTGTTCACGCACAGCCTCTGACATGTAAGCTGCTCTTTGGATTGTGGAACCGAATGACACTAGCCAGTACCTCCAGTCCCAGACACAACCCTAGGAACCTCTGTCTTGCAGTGTCCAGTTATGCCCGTTGGACACTGCAAGCTTATATGAATTTGTCAATTTAACAAAGAAATTGATATGCACCAGACTTGTTAGCCAAATGGGAGTCTCTGTCATGCTTCCAACCAAATGCACTGCTTCGGGTAGAATAAACAAACAGATTTATTAACTATAAAGATAGATTTTAAGTAATTATAAGTCAAAACATAACAAGTCAGATTTGGTCAAATGAAATAAAAGCAAAATGCATTCTAAACTTTCAATGCCCTTACAAACGTAGATGCTTCTCACCACAGGCTGGCTGGTTGCTCTTCGGCGAGGCTTGCCCCTTTGATCAGCGCTTCAGTCGCTTGGTGTGGTGTCTGTAGACGTAGATGAAAGAGAGAGGAAGAGCATGGCAAATGTCTCTCCCTTTCATCATGTCCTTTCTTCCTTCTTGGTTTTGCCGCCTCCCGCATCGCCCTTCAGAGTCAGGTGAGCATTACCTCATTGCAGTCCAAAACTGACCAAAGAAAGGGGGGTGACCCACTCAGAGTCTAACAGATCCTTTTGTTGTTGCCTAGGCCAGCATCCTTTGTCCCTGTGAGGCTGGGCTGGGTTTGTCCCACACATGCTCTGATGAGGTGTGAACTGCCTCTCTATTCTTGGAGAGTTTTTGCCTGGGCTTGCTTTAAGCCATGAAGATAGATTTTCAGCCTCATAAGTATATACATGAAATTATAACCTACAACATTACTGTAACAATTACTATAACATCACAATAACAATGCATCATGTGCATCATGAGCCTTCTGAAGACACCCAACATGACAAACTTTGCATTGGATACTACACAATCATTTTATAAAGATGAACATGGGGGTGAAGGGTGTTCCCCCGAGGTACAGAGCATCACACCTCCCCTCTTAGTTTATTGCAAGAGAGTCAGTCACTGACTAGCTTGAAGGCAGTTTGTGTTATAGTTCTCTTGGAATCCAGCCATTAAGGCCATGAGGCAGCGTGCCTCAGTTTCCCCACTCACACAGCAAAACAGGTTTTTTATGGTTTCTCTGCTGTGATAAGCTTTAAACCTGTTTACAGGTATTAATTGAAAAGTAGTATTATCATAAGGTTTAACATCCATGTCAAAATTCTTATCTCCAAAACTTAACATTAATACCAAAAATGTTATCACAGATGGGTGTTTACAAGTATCTTTATGATACCACGCCCTCTGTTCTGATAGTAGTTTGAGGTTAGTTTGTTCATTACCCATGGTGTCCTTTGACTCTCTCCCATGTAATCAGTCACTGGTTTTTCCTTCCCTCCATTGTTCCCTTCTGTGTGGGCTTTTAATTTAATCATGTTTCTGGCATTTTGATATCTCAGGGTCTGGCAAGATAAGGGTCCATGGGGATCCTGCACATTGGCTGGCCCTTTGGGAAGCAGTCTCCCAACCCCAGGACTGTACATATGTAGAAAATCCAGCTCCCCTTTTGGGGCTACCCGGTGTTTCCCCCTCCCAGCACTGAGTCCTTCCTTACTTTCCTAGAGGACTATGATCCGTGCTTTGTGGGCAAGGTATGTTTACCCTTTGATCAGATTCACGTTTTCCCAGCAGCTTTCCCATAACTGCTCTCTGTGTCTCACCAGCCTGGGGGAAAACACCCCCTTCTCTGTCAGTTGGGTCATTTGTGTTCTCACAAACTATCACCTGGCAGTTTCCTGGTCTCGGCTCCTCTGCTGTCCCAGGCGTTGGAGCTGCATCTTGATGTAAAGAGACACAGTTACTTTCCAAAAACTTTTCAGAAATAGACTCATAGACTCATAGACTTTAAGGTCAGAAGGGACCATTATGATCATCTGGTCTGACCCCCTGCATGCTGCAGGCCACAAAACTGTCCCTACCCCTTCCCTTGACTCTGCTGTTGAAGTCCCCAAATCCTGTGTTTTAGTGACTTCAATTGGCAGAGAACCCTCCTGCTAGCGATCCCTGCCCCATGCTGCGGAGGAAGGCGAAAAACCTCCAGGGCCTCAGCCAATCTACCCTGGAGGAAAATTCCTTCCCGACCCCAAATATGGCGATCAGTAAGACCCCGAGCATGTAGGCAAGAGTCTCCAGCCTGACCCCTGTTAGCCATTATACTATTTACCTGCCATTGCTTGATATTCCTTGGCTAATATGTTTTACCATTAAACCATTCCCTCCATAAACTTATCTAACTTAATCTTAAAACCAAACAGGTCCCTCGCCCCCACCGTTTCCCTCGGAAGGCCGTTCCAATATTTCACCCCTCTGACGGTCAGAAACCTTCGTCTAATTTCAAGCCTGAACTTCCCCACGGCCAATTTATATCCATTCGTTCTTGTGTCCACATTAGTACTAAGCTGGAATAATTCCTCTCCCTCCCTTATATTTATCCCTCTGATATATTTAAAGAGAGCAATCATATCCCCTCTCAGCCTTCGTTTTGTCAGACTAAACAACCCGAGCTCCTCTAGTCTCCTTTCAGACGACAGGTTTTCCATTCCTCTGATCATCCTAGTGGCCCTTCTCTGCACCCGTTCCAGTTTGAGTTCATCTTTTTTAAACATGGGAGACCAGAACTGCACACAGTACTCCAAATGAGGTCTCACCAGCGCCTTATACAACGGAAGCAGCACCTCCTTATCCCTACTAGATATACCTCGCCTAATGCATCCCAAGACCGCATTGGCTTTTTTCACCGCCACGTCACATTGCCGACTCATAGTCATCCTGCGGTCTACAATGACCCCTAGGTCCTTCTCCTCCTCTGTTACTTCTAACCAATGCGTCCCCAGCTTGTAACTAAAATTGTTGTTAGTCATCCCTAAAAGCATCACCTTACACTTTTCACTATTAAATTTCATCCTATTTCTGATACTCCAATTCACAAGCTCATTCAAGTCTCCCTGCAGAATATCCCTATCCTCCTCCGAATTGGCAATGCCTCCCACCTTCGTATCATCCGCAAACTTTATCAGTCCACTCCTGCAATCGGTTCCGAGGTCAGTTATAAATAGATTAAATAAAATGGGTCCCAAAACCGAACCTTGAGGAACTCCACTGGTAACCTCCCTCCAACCTGACAGTTCACCCTTCAATACGACCCGCTGCATTCTCCCCATTAACCAATTCCTTATCCACCTCTGGATTTTCATATCGATCCCCATCTTTTCCAGTTTAACCAATAATTCCTCATGGGGAACAGTATCAAACGCTTTACTGAAATCCAGGTATATTAGGTCCACCGCATTTCCCTTATCTAATAAGTCCGTTACTTTCTCGAAGAAGGAGATCAGATTCGTTTGGCACGATCTGCCCTTTGTAAAACCATGTTGTAATTTATTGCAATTGCCATTAACCTCAAGTTCCTCAACTAGTTTCTCTTTCAGAATTTTCTCCAGCACCTTGCACAGTACAGATGTTAAACTAACAGGCCTGTAGTTAACCAGATCACATTTTTTCCCTTTCTTGAAAATAGGAACCACATTAGCTATTCTCCAGTTTAACGGAACCACCCCCGAGTTTACAGATTCATTAAATATTATCACTAATGGGCCTGCTATTTCCCGCGCCAATTCCTTCAATATTCTCGGATGAAGATCGTCCGGTTCTCCTGACTTAGCCCCATTAAGGTGTTCAAGTTTTGTTTCTACCTCGGATACGGTAATCCCCCATCCTGTATGCCCCTCTGTCACGGTGCTAGTATCCCTAATACCTTCATGGGCCTCATTAAACACCGATGCAAAATATTCGTTGAGATATTGCGCCATGCCTAGATTATCTTTAATCTCCTCTCCGGCTATAGTCTTCAGCGGTCCCACTTCTTCTTTCTTTGCTTTCTTCCTATTTATATGACTGTAAAACCTCTTACTATTGCTTTTAATTCCCCTCGCTAGGTCCAACTCTACACGGCTTTTGACCTTTCTCACTCTATCTCTACATTCTCTGACTTCACTAAGGTAAGTTTCCTTACTGATCCCTCCCCTCTTCCACTCTTTGTACGCTTTCTGTTTTTTCCTAATTGCCCCTTTGAGTCGGTCGCTCATCCAGCTTGGTCTAAATTTCTTGCTTGGTAATCTTTTTCCCTTTTTTGGGATACAGGCCTCTGACAGCTCATGCATCTTTAATTTAAAGTTATCCCAGGCATTATCTGCCTTAAGATTCATTAATACGTTTGCCCAATCCACTTCCCTTACCAGTCCCCTTAATTTGTTAAAATTGGCCTTTTTAAAATTATAAACCCTAGTTTTTGATTTAATTCTGTTACTCCTTCCATTTAGTTTAAACCGGATTAGCTCATGATCACTGGAGCCCAAGTTGTCCCCTACTATCACTTCCTCAACGAGGTCCTCACTACTCACCAAAATCAAATCTAAAATGGCTTCCCCCCCTTGTCGGTTCAGCTACCACTTGATGAAGGAATTGATCAGCAACCACATCTAGGAACATCTGAGCCCTATTATTGCTACTAGCGTTTGTTCCCCAATCTATATCCGGGAAGTTAAAGTCCCCCATAATTACACAGTTCCTATTAGTATTTACTTCTCTAAACACATTAAATAGTTCTTTATCCATATCCTGGGTCGATCCCGGCGGTCTATAACACACCCCAAGCACTATCCCTAGAGAGGCTCTAGTAGTCCTTTTACCCAGTGTGAGTATTGCCCAGACGGACTCCGTGTTATCTATTCCATCAACTATTATTTCTTTACAGCTTAACTCACTATTGACATACAGTGCCAACCCCCCACCTTTACCTTTGTTCCGGTCTTTCCTAAACAGCGCATAACCCTCCATACCTGTATTCCAGTCGTGACTGCCATTCCACCACGTTTCAGTTATTCCCACGATATCCGGTTTCAATTCTCGGACCAAGAGCTCCAATTCCTCCATTTTATTACCTAGGCTTCTCGCATTGGTGTATAAACACCCTAATGTATGTTGTTTAGCCTGTCTCCCATTAGTAATGCTATATGTTACAGGCCTCTTTGTGTTCGTCCCCCCTCTCCTTCTTATGTCCAATCTCATCTCCCCGGATATACCTCCTCTTATCTCACTCACCTTTGCAATGTTGGAATCTGGCGTGGAGATTAACTGTACATCTCCCAACCGTCTCCCCAAACTTCCTAGTTTAAAGCTCTTTTGATAAGATGAGCCAGCCTCCCTCCCAGAAGTCTATTTCCTTCCCTACTCAGGTGAAGTCCATCCCGCGAGAACAGCTGTCTGTCCCCGAAAGCCTCCCAGTGGCCATACATCCCAAAGCCCTCCTTATAGCACCACTCCCTTAGCCAAGTATTTATTCTCACAATCCTATCAGCCCTTTGCTGCCCTTCCCTAGGAACAGGCAGAATCCCACTAAAGGTAATCTGAGCCTCTATCTCCTTGAGCATCTTCCCCAGCCTGGCATAATCTCCCTTGATTCTCTCTAACGAGAACCTAGCCGTGTCATTTGTTCCTACATGAAGGATTATCAAGGGGTTCTTACCTGCTCCTTTTCGGATCCTTTTCAACCGCAGGTTCACATCGCGTATCTTTGCGCCCGGTAGACAGCACACCCTTCTGTTCTCCGGGTCCGCCCTGGTCACAGGCCTGTCCAATCTCCTCAGTGAAGAGTCTCCAATTACATACACCTGCCATTGCCTGGCAACAGTGTGATCTAGTAATCTAGTCTCCGATCCCTCTAGTCCTGACCTGTGTCTGTTCCTATCATCTCTTATGCTCCCCCTTGTGCCTTCCTCTATCCTCCGGGGGCCCAGGTTTTGTGCTGTCTCCATCAACACATCCCCTCTCTATATTGGACTAGCAGCTCTTCTCTTCTTCCTCACCCTCTCACCCTCAGTCACCACCTGCTGCCCCTCCACCTCGTTATCCAAACACCCAAACCTGTTCCTGAGTTCTATTCCCCCTCACTGGCCCTCCTTTTCCTTGGCCTGCTTCTCACGGTAACATGCTGCCACTTCCCCTGTTCTCCCCCTTCCATTCCCCTCTCACCGTCCTCTACCCCTGCCTCCACCTGCACCACAGAGCATTCCCCTTCAGCCCCTCCTTGCCTGTCCTCCATCAGCTCTCAAACCCCCATCTGAACTCCACCAGGGTATCTACCTGCATCTCCAGCCCCTTAATCTTTTCCTCCAGTAACACTATGAGGCGACACTTCATACAAACATACCTGTGTTCCAGGTCCCCTGCTAGGACTATATACATACCACAGCTTCCACATGCAGCCATCTGCATTCTGTCTGCTGCTGCTTGGCTCATGGCTGCTGCAGTCTCTGCCCATAGCACCTGGGGACGCAGAGCACACAACACACCGCGCCCTCCTCCCTCCCCCCTGCGAACTCCCACTTAAACTCCCCTGTTTGCTGCCTCCGGTGCCGTTGCTCGCAGCTGTGCCGCTGCCTGGCTGGGTGGCCACTTTTATGGGCCCCCTACTCAGCCAAGCCCCGCCCCCTACTCAGGGCTCGGCGTCCCTCCCAGCACCCTGCCCCTACAGGCCTCTACAAACACACAAGGACAACAAAGACAGACACAAATACAGATACCTTCTCCTCCAATGAGAACTCCCACTCAAACTCCCCTGTTAGCCGCCCTGTTTGCTGCCTCCGGTGCCGCTGCTCGCAGCGTCCTGAAAACCTGGGACCTGGATTAGGGTGCCCTCCGCCACCTCTTTCTCTGTCCCTGAGAAGTCAACTGTGTGATTGCTCCCTTCCAGAAAGTCAGTTACAGAGTTCCTTCTCAAAACCTGGGTTACAGGCTGAGTGCCTGGGTGCACAGATGACCCAGCCATCCTCCTAGTATCCTGGGCATCCTGCCCCAAATGACCAGTAATGAGACATTCCTGTACCCCCCACTATTTCTTCCCCAGTTTCCTCCTGGGCCCCCTCCTAAGACACATTTCTCTGTGCTCCCTAGGAAGGGCTCTAGCTCTTGTTCATCTGCAAAACTCTGCCAGCTAACAACTGGGACAGTTTCCATAATCACTGACAACACTTCTCCTGCTCCTGCATCTGAGGGCATGTTGCCTTCTGTTGGAAAGGAGCTAGCCTCAGCCCCTCCCATACTTTGAAGTACACTGCTTCCCTGTGTTACAGAGTCACAGGAATCCTCACTCACCTCAGTGGTTTCTGAGATCCCCTGCCCCTTCCCTGGGCTCTCCTCTGGGACACATTGCTCTATGCTCCCTAGAGCTGTTTTTGCCTCTGGTTCAGCTGCGATCTGCTGGCAGCTAACAACCCGGACAGTTCTCTCCCAGGCAGGTATTACACTCCCATCCCTTCCTGATGTGGTGTTGCCTCCAGCTGCAGTGCAGGAGTTGGTCTCAACCACCCTCCCACCTGGAAGCATGTGGTTTCTCCCTGCTGCAGAAGAATCAAGGAGACTCTCTCCCATTCCCTCAGCAGTTCCTGAGACCTTACCCTTTCCCTCAGGTGTCCCAGTATAAAACTCCCTCCTGCTGCAGGCAAATACTTTAACCTTTAAAAATCATTACCCAGGAGCAGGTCGAATAGGAGGTGTTCCATTACCCCCACAGTCAAACCACTTTCCAAACCTTCCTAAACCACATGGATTTTAGCTAGTGGTATGAGGAATCTGCTTTTGCCCACCCCCACAACCTCTGCCACTTGGCCAGGCAACATATTGGCCTTTGGGACCACACTCTGCTTAACCAGAGAGATCTGGGCCCCTGTATCCCTCTGCCCCAAGTATTCCCTGCCATCAATTATTTGAACTGCCTTAACATGCTCCATATCTGGTTCTGCAGAGGCTAACTTCATATAACTAGTATGATACGTTTCAATTTCATGGGGGAGGGGGGCGGTTCTGTGTTGAGGACAACAGAAGTAACATGAGCTATTGTTTGTCTGCTTCCTCCTAGCACAGAACATTTATTCCTCAGGTGGTCAGTGGAATTACACTGATAGCAACTTTTGGGCTCTTTTACTTTTACAGGAGGTTTGGGATGAAGGATAGAGGAATGTTTTGGGGGTAAGAGAATATTTAGGCTCCCAACCTCCTTCTCTCTTACCGGGGCAAAATGGGATCCTCCCTTCCCACCAGTTTTAAACCCCTCTTTCTGTGCCCTGCCCTCAACAGATGCCTGATTCTGTTTGATGGCATCAGCTAAAAAAGCCATCTCTTTACATCTTTATCCCATAGACACTGCTTTACATCAGCCTTACGTATGCTTAGGAAATGTTCTTGAGCAACAAGATCCAACATTCCCTCAAAACTTGCCATCTCTTTACCCCTCACCCATTTTCCCAACAAATCTTTGATTTTGTTTACATATTCCCTATTACTAATCCCAATATCCCTCTTAAGATTCCTAAATTTAACTCTATATGTTTCAGGGGTAATCTTGCAAAACAGTATATTTAAATTTACAATAATCTAAAGCATCTTCAATAGGCATTCCATTGAATACATTTTGAGCTTTACCAGTTAATTTCACACTCAAAGTAGGAACTCTCTTATCATCAGGGATTTCATGTATTAGACACAGCATTTCGAAGGTTGTCAGATATTCAGCAATATCATCGTCCTCACTGTATGCAGGACATAAGTGTTCCCACTTGTGGATTTTTGGAGTGATGGGAGTCGTTGGGGTCGGGGAGTTCTGCTTCTGCTTCCCTAGCAGGTCCAGTTGGTGTTTTTGCTCTCTTTCTCTTCCTTCCCGCTCTCTTTCTCTTTCTTCCTGCTCTTTTTCTTCCATGGCCCTTCTGTGTGCAGCCTCCTCTATAGCTCCCTCCATAGTTTCCCTAGCCGCAGCTGCTTCTTTGAGCCTCATTTCTGCCTACCACATTTGAAACTCGTGGTTCTTTGCCTTCTCTTCCGCTTCCAGTCTGGCCAGCTCTAGTTTTTTAGCGGCCTCACTGGTAGTCATTTTTCTGCTTTCTTGTGCTTATTTCCCTCACCCGAAATACACAAACAGAAAATAAGAAAACTGTAACCTCCTCCTGACTGTTCTTAGCCACTGCACTTAAGACTCACTTACAATCACAAATATCAGTGATTGAAGTGTGAACTTTACTTGGAGTAACAAGCCGTACATACACCCTGCTCGCTGTGCCACTGTGAAGTTCCCCTCTGGTGTTGTCTAGACCAGTGATCTGCTAGGTCACTCCAATCCTTGACTCTGGGAGCCAGCCTTACCCTGATCTGCTGTGAGAACCCCCACTCCTGGGCTGTTCACACACAACCTCTGGCATGTAAGCAGCTCCTTGGATTGTGGAACCAAATGACACTAGCCAATACCTCTGGTCCCAGATACAACCCTAGGAACCTCCATCTTGTAGTGTCCAGTTATGCCCGCTGAACACTGCAAGCTTATATGAGTTTGTCAATTTAACAAAGAAATTGATATGCACCAGGCTTGTTAGCCCAAGGGGAGTCTCTGTCATGCTTCAAACCAAATGCACTGCGTCAGTTAGAATAAACAAACAGATTTATTAACTATAAAGATAGATTTTAAGTGATTATAAGTCAAAACATAACAAGTCAGATTTGGTCAAATGAAATAAAAGCAAAACACATTCTAAACCGGGATAGGCAACCTATGGCAGGTGTGCCGAACATGGCACACGAGCTGATTTTCAGTGGCACTCACACTGCCGAGGTCCTGGCCACTGGTCCACTGGGCTCTGCATTTTAAAATTAATTTTAAATGAAGCTTCTTAAACATTTTAAAATCCTTATTTATTTTACATACAACAATTCAGTTATATATTATAGACTTATAGAAAGAGACCTTCTAAAAGTGTTAAAATGTATTACTGGCACACAAAACCTTAAATTTGAGTGAATAAATGAAGACTCGGCACACCACTTCTGAAAGGTTGCTGACCCCTGTTCTAAACTGATCTTAACACTTTCAATGCCCTTACAAATTTAGATGCTTCTCACCACAAGCTGGCTGGTTGCTATTCAGCGAGGCTTGCCCCTTTGATCAGCGCTTCAGTCGCTTGGTGTGGTGTCTGTAGATGTAGATGGAAGAGAGAGGAAGAGCATTGCAAATGTCTCTCCCTTTTATCATGTCCTTTCTTCCTTCTTGGTTTTGCCGCCTCCCCCTCTCCCCATTTAGAGTCAGGTGAGCATTACCCCATTGCAGTCTAAAACTGACCAAAGGAAGGGGGGTGACCCACTCAGAGTCTAACAGATCCTTCTGTTGTTGCCTAGGCCAGCAGTCTTTGTTCCTGTGAGGCTGGGCTGGGTTTTTCCCACACATGTTCTGATGAGGTGTGAACTGCCTCTCTGTTCTTGGAGAGTTTTTGCCTGGGTTTAAGTTATGAGGATACATTTTCAGCCTCATAAGTATATACATGAAATTATAACCTATAACATTACTATAATATTTCTGTAACAATTACTATAACAACCATGCTCAGTGCATCATAAGCCTTCTGAAGACACCCAACATGACAAACTTTGCATTGGATACCACACAATCATTTTATAAAGATGCACATGGGGGTGAAGGATGTTCCCCTGAGGTACAGAGCGTCACAAGATGTGAGCTGAAATTTAGCTGAAATAGGGCATGATAGGTGGAAGAGCTAGCTCAGTCACAAGCTCCCTAATTTTCCATAAGATTGAGAAAGGCACACCATGAGACCCACACATTGTGAAGCAACTGAAACTGGTTGCTTCACCCTTTATCCTTCTCCCAATTTCACAGAGCCAGGGAGTGAATGAGGCCAGAAAGCAGTGTGGAGGCGTAGGGTTTCTTTACTGGGGACCCTTATCAGTGGCAGATCTTGGGGAAAATCAGTTGATTTTCAGGGTGGAATTTTAGTCTTCCACATAGAGAAAGGGGATTTTGCTCTCCAAATAGAAGAAGTGTAGGGGAATATAGAGGCCCTGTAACTTGAAGGTGTGCCCTGTAAACTTGGATAGAAAGAGTATACTATCCTGGAGTAATAAACTCTGAGGTCATTATTATCTTACAAATAGGAAGATGACTGAAGCTATTGTTTAAATACCAGTAACCTCATATAACTGCAGAAATTATTGCCTACATTTGCATCAAGCTATCTGTTTATTAATAGAACAGATTTACCCATTTAGCAGCTCATTTCTAATCTTCCATAGATGTTGTTCTTTGAGATGTGTTGTTCATGTCCATTTCATGACTCGCCCTCCTATCCCTCTATCAGAGTTATCAGCAAGAAGGAACTGAGAGGGTGCAGGGCTGGCAGCACCCCAAATATTGGTGCATATGCATGGAGCTCCAAGGGGTGCTAGGGCTGGTCCTACAGATAACCACTAAGGGAAAAATCTCCGGCAACTGTGCACATGGCAACTGTGCACATGGCACACGGACACGTAGCATGAAATGGACATGAGCAACACATCTCAAAGAACAACAATTATGGAAGGTTAGTAACCCTTTTATCCTATTGGTCCATCTCCAAGAATATGATCCCAGCAGCCCCTCTGCACCCATCAAGTCTGAAGGACCGCTACAAATAAACACGGGGAATGCGGGGATTATTGCCAAACCAAATATACCCATTTTATGGACCTTCATTTTTCTGTTTTTTAAAGTATTACAAAGTAAATGCAGAAGAGAATGGAATGGTTAGGGGTTGGAGTGGACTGGGAGGGTAAAAATCAGCATATTTCCCGCTGCCTTTGATCGAGTTATTAGGTATTTAATTTAGCAGGTGATCTTCACATTAGACTTCTGTGGGCTTGGAAGCTAAAAAATAGCAGAGGAACTTGTTCTCGTCAAGGCCAATCTACATGACTGGAGTTGAGTTCACTAATTTAAAGAGAGTAGGGTTGAGTTTATCAGTTTAATTGAAGCCACAGTGATTCTATCAAGAGGAAGCAGTGTTTTTGCAGAGGACTGTCATGCTGGTATTTGTTACCATCAAAACTGTCATTTTAAAACTATTTTAATGTATTCCTCCTGCAAACAATCAATTAGTAATATTCAGCCATAACAAAGTCCTTGTCACACAATTTTTATTGCAGCTTTTTACAGCACAGCAATAATAAAGCCAAAGAAAAATGTTTAAAAGCAACATAATCCACAATTACAGTTAATCATACATTTGGCAGACAAATACTATACTCAGTGCAAAGTCTTAATATCCATCATTTGTGTCCAGAAAGCTTAAACTAAGATTTGTTTAACCTCTGAATTATGTCACTTTTGGCCCCTGTAATATGGCTGTCATCTGTGGTCTTTCCGTGTTCAACCATGAATTGTAATATTATTATTATTGCCTAATTCTGAAATATAGTGCTTTTTGTCAGTAGAGCTCAAAGTGCTTTGGATTATCCCATTTTGCAGGTTAGGAAACAGAGGCACAGACAGATGAAGTGACTTAGCCAAGGTCACCCAGCAGGCTGGTGGCAGTGTCAAAATGAAAACCCAGATCTCTTGAGTTGCAGGTCAATACTTTATCCACGAAGCAACACTGCCCCTCCCCACCCTGTCCCCTTTGTACTGACTGTAGCCCTGGAAATAATTACTCTCTTATGAAACAGATTCCTCTGGTCCTTGATTTTCAGCCAAGCATCATGTGCAGACTTGGTTCCAGATCTTGCCTCCTTTTGTGACCTTTTCTTAGCGATCAATGGTTTATTTAGGTCTATGAGACATACCACATGAATTTTCACCCCACAGTCTCTAACCACAAAGATCTCAAATAAAACCAAGTTTTATAGAAAGTAAGAAAGAAAGAAAGAGAAAATATCATATCAAAATAAAGTGTATGAAAAGAGTACCCTTACTTCGGTAAATCTAGACAGCTACACAAAAAACTGTTCATGAGAGACAGCAAAGAATAAAATGCTTACGTCTTTAATGTGTTTTACTGGTCCCCCACTGTCTGTTAAAGGCTCACTATGGCTTCCTCATTGATAAATTGTGGTTGAGCCTGTCAGTCTCTCAGCGTCCCATGGCACAGTGAGCTCCCATGACTTCTTCCTATCTGACTCACGCCATCTGAAATATCCCAGAGTACCTTTGACATAATGGTGTTAAGGTGCATTGCCATATTGATCATTAGGGTCGTGAGGGCCCTAATGTTTGTGCAGGTGCACTTAATATTTGTGAAACTGGAGTAATCTCCCTTTCCTGGGCAAACAATTTGGGTTCCCTCTTCCATCTCAATATCCAATTGTATGTGCCATTTCATTCAATATTGAGTAGAATTCCATTTTCATGTATGAGACACATGGAACTATTTGATTTTACATGACCATGTCTGAAGTCCCACACCATTAACACTAACAATATAATTAGCAGTCCGTGTCTTCTCTGAAATTGCAGCTCTGTGGAAGCTGATTCCATTAACATGTAAATAGTTCTTACTGATTTGGGCTGAGATAACATACCAACTCTTCCCTCTTTCCCAGTGACTCTCTCTTGGCCAAATTGTATTGACATCTGACTTTATCTAACCTCTCTAGGTTTTCAGTATAAAGAGATTAGGTCTTATTTTCCAGTAATTGTATTTTAATAGTAATTTCTACTTTATATAAAGTATGAATTCTTGACTGATGGACTGCCCCTAGAGCTGGACCTTCAACAACACTACAATAATAGGCCTTCTAGATTTCCTTAGATTTAAAACCCGGGTTCCAATTTAATCCCACCCCTGTTTTAGAGGGAGATAAATTTGCTCTAGTTATGATGTACAGGGCTTTGGGTGACTATCTCACTGGTGGTACCTGTTGTCTTGATTTGCTCTTGGCCATGTGTGACGTTATTGATACAATCTGGGACCATATAGAACATGGTTGCAACCAAGGTCCTGTAGTGGCACCAAATCTTCTATAAAGGGGGTCAAATGAGGTGTCTAAGACAAGTTTATGGTTTACTAGTTATGATTATGTTGTCTATATGTATGTATCAATTTTGTAGTTGAAGTTATGAATATTGGCTCTGTACTGTCTGTATTTCAAACTTATGCTATGCTTCTGAGAAACATCCCAGACAAGTTGGTGTTAGCTCTACCTGGCCTGCTTGATGGTCCATTAAGGACCATCAGCTATACAATTGACCCATGGAGAGAAGGCAGATGCGCCTTGTAACTCAGCAAAGTATGCAGGAACTTGCCCATGTGACTCCAGACTCCATTTTGCTGTAATTTTCCACAGTAAGAACAAAGAGGTGTTCTTACACCTGGAAAAGACTATAAAAGGCTGATGCCTCATCTCCATCTTGTCTTCAATCCTGCGTCTTACCTCTGGAGGGACTTTGCTACAAACTGACGCTCTGAACAAAGGACTGATGACCCATCCCAGCTGGGGATGTTCCAGAGACTTGATTGGAAACTGCAGTTTATTTTATCGCTGCTGCAAGCCTGAACCAAGAACTTTGCCATTACTGGATGTCATTGATTCCATTTAACCAATCATAGAATCATAGACTATCAGGGTTGGAAGGGACCTCAGGAGGTCATCTAATCCAACCCCCTGCTCAAAGCAGGACCAATTCCCAACTAAATCATCCCAGCCAGGGCTTTGTCAAGCCAGGCCTTAAAAACCTCCAAGGAAGGAGATTCCACCACCTCCCTAGGTAACGCATTCTAGTGCTTCACCACCCTCCTAGTGAAATAGTGTTTCCTAATATCCAACCTAGACCTCCCGCACTGCAACTTGAGACCATTGCTCCTTGTTCTGTCATCTGCCACCACTGAGAACAGCCGAGCTCCATCCTCTTTGGAACCCCCCTTCAGGTAGTTGAAAGCAGCTATCAAATCCCCCCTCATTCTTCTCTTCTGGAGACTAAACAATCCCAGTTCCCTCAGCATCTCCTCATAAGTCATGTGCTCCAGACCCCTAATCATTTTTGTTCCCCTCTGCTGGACTCTTTCCAATTTTTCAACATCCTTCTTGTAGTGTGGGGCCCAAAACTGGACACAGTACTCCAGATGAGGCCTCACCAATGTCGAATAAAGGGGAACGATCCTTGATCTGCTGGCAATGCCCCTACTTATACAGCCCAAAATGCCGTTAGCCTTCTTGGCAACAAGGGCACACTGTTGACTCATATCCAGCTTCTCGTCCACTGTGACCCCTAGGTCCTTTTCTGCAGAACTGCTACCTAGCCATTCGGTCCCTAGTCTGTAGCAGTGCATAGGATTTTTCCATCCTAAGTGCAGGACTCTGCACTTGTCCTTGTTGAACCTCATCAGGTTTTTTTTGGCCCAATCCTCTAATTTGTCTAGGTCCCTCTGTATCCGATTCCTACCCTCCAGTGTATCTACCACGCCTCCCAGTTTAGTGTCATCTGCAAACTTGCTGAGAGTGCAGTCCACACCATCCTCCAGATCATTAATGAAGATATTTAACAAAACCGGGCCCAGGACCGACCCTTGGGGCACTCCGCTTGAAACCGGCTGCCAACTAGACATGGAGCCATTGATCACTACCTGTTGAGCCCGACGATGTAGCCAGCTTTCTATCCACCATACAGTTTATTCATCCGGCCCATACTTCTTTAACGTGGTGGCAAGAATACTGTGGGAGACTGTATCAAAAGCTTTGCTAAAGTCAAGGAATAACATATCCACTGCTTTCCCCTCATCCACAGACCCAGTTATCTCATCATAGAAGGCAATTAGGTTAGTCAGGCACGACTTCCCCTTGGTGAATCCATGCTGACTGTTCCTGATCACTTTCCTCTCCTGTAAGTGTTTCATAATTGATTCCTTGAGGACCTGCTCCATGATTTTTCCAGGGACTGAGGTGAGGCTCACTGGCCTGTAGTTCCCCGGATCCTCCTTCTTCCCTTTTTTAAAAATGGGCACTACATTAGCCTTTTCCCAGTCATCCGGGACCTCCCCCGATCGCCAAGAGTTTTCAAAGATAATCGCCAATGGCTTTGCAGTCACATCCGCCAACTCCTTTCGCACCCTCGGATGCAGCGCATCCAGCCCCATGGACTTGTGCACGTCCAGTTTTTCTAAATAGTCCCAAACCACTTCTTTCTCCACAGAGGGCTGGTCACCTTCTCCCCATACTGTGCTGCCCACTGCAGCAGTCTGGGAGCTGACCTTGTTCGTGAAGACAGAGGCAAAAAAAGCTTTGAGTACATTAGCTTTTTCCACATCCTCGGTCACTAGGTTGCCTCCCTCATTCAGTAAGGGGCCCACACTTTCCTTGACTTTCTTCTTTTTGCTAACATACCTGAAGAAACCCTTTTTGTTACTCTTAACATCTCTTGCTAGCTGCAACTCCAAGTGTGATTTGGCCTTCCTGATTTCACTCCTGCATGCCTGAGCAATATTTTTATAGTCCTCCCTGGTCACTTGTCCAATCTTCCTCTTCTTTTAAGCTTCTTTTTTGCATTTAAGATCAGCAAGGATTTCACTGTTTAGCCAAGCTGGTCGCCTGCCATATTTACTATTCTTTCTACACATCGGGATGGTTTGTTCCTGCAACCGCAATAAGGATTCTTTAAAATACAGCCAGATCTCCTGGACCCCTTTGCCCTTCATGTTATTCTCCCAGGGGATCCTGCCCATCTGTTCCCTGAGGGAGTCAAAGTCTGCTTTTCTGAAGTCCAGGGTCCGTATTCTGCTGCTCTCTTTTCTTCCTTGTGTCAGGATCCTGAACTCGACCATCTCATGGCCACTGCCTCCCAGGTTCCCATCCACTTTTGCTTCCCCTACTAATTCTTCCCGGTTTGTGAGCAGCAGGTCAAGAAGAGCTCTGCCCCAGTTGGTTCCTCCAGCACTTCCACTAGGAAATTGTCCCCTACGCTTTCCAAAAACTTCCTGGATTATCTGTGCACCGCTGTATTGCTCTCCCAGCAGATATCAGGGTGATTAAAGTTTCCCATGAGAACCAGGGCCTGCGATCTAGCAACTTCTGCTATTTGCTGGAAGAAAGCCTCATCCACCTCATCCCGCTGGTCTGGTGGTCTATAGCAGACTCCGATGATGACATCACCCTTGTTGCTCACACTTCTCAACTTTATCCAGAGACTCTCAGGTTTTTCTGCAGTTTCATACCAGAGCTCTGAGCAGTCATACTCCTCTTTACATACAATGCAACTCCCCCACTTTTTCTGCCCTGCCTGTCCTTACTGAACAGTTTATATCCATCCATGACAGTACTCCAGCCATGTGAGTTATCCCACCAAGTCTCTGTTATTCCAATCGCATCATAGTTCCCTGACTGTGCCAGGACTTCCAGTTCTCCCTGCTTCTTTCCCAGGCTTCTTGCATTTGTGTATAGGCACTTAAGATAACTCATCCATCGTCCCTCTTTCTCAGTATGAGACAGGAGTCCTCCCCTCTTGCGCTCTCCTGCTCGTGCTTCCTCCCAGGATCCCATTTCCCCATTTACCTCAGGGCTTTGGTCTCCTTTCCCCGGTGAACCTAGTTTAAAGCCCTCCTCACTAGGTTAGCCAGCCTGCTGGCAAAGATGCTCTTCCCTCTCTTCGTTAGGTGGAGCCCGTCTCTGCCTAGCACTCCTCCTTGGAACACCATCCCATGATTGAAGAATCCAAAGCCTTCTCTCTGACACCACCTGTGTAGCCATTCGTTGACTTCCATGATTCGACGGTCTCTACCCAGGCCTTTTCCTTGCACAGGGAGGATGGACGAGAACACCACTTGCGCCTCAAACTCCTTTATCCTTCTTCCCAGAGCCACGTAGTCTGCAGTGATCTGCTCAAGGTCATTCTTGGCAGTATCATTGGTGCCCATGTGGAGAAGCAGGAAGGGGTAGCGATCCGAGGGCTGGATGAGTCTCGTCAGTCTCTCCGTCACATCATGTATCCTAGCTCCTGGTAAGCAGCAGACCTCTCGGTTTTCCCGGTCAGGGCGGTAGATAGATGACTCAGTCCCCCTGAGGAGGGAATCCCCGACCACCACCACCCTCCTCCTCCTCTTGGGAGTGGTGGTTGTGGAACCCCCATCCCTAGTCCAGTGCATCTTTTGCCTTCCAATCGGTGGAGTCTCCTTCTGCTCCCTTTCCTCAGATGGGTCATCTAGTCCACTCTCCGCATTAGTACCTGTAGAGAGAACATGGAAACGATTGCTCACCAGTATCTCCATTGCTGGTACATGGACGCTCCTCTTTCTCCTTCTGGAGGTCACATGCTGCCAAACTTCTTCACCATCCTTCTGTCCCTGCTGCGCCTGCTCTGAATCTTCAGAACGTTGTGGCCGTAGAAGCATCTCCTGATGTCTGTCCAGGAAATCTTCATTTTCCCTTATGCAACGCAGAGTCAATACTTGTTTCTCCAGACCTCAAACCTTCTCTTCCAATATGGAGACCAGCTTGCACTTTGTACAGACAAAATCACTTCTGTCTTGTGGAAGAAAGACAAACATGGCACAACCTGTGCAGGTTACAACAGCTGATCGCTCACCTTCCATATCACCTTCCTCTTAAGAGCTTCCTCAGCTGTTGCAGTAACTACTCCGAGAAACCCGCAGATGAAAGTCTCAGTGAGCTCTCCCCAGGTGAATTCCCTCTGTTAGCCTCTGCTGTTCGCCGCTCAGCTGGTTCGCTGCTGACTGCCCTTATATACCAGTCAGGCCCACTCAAGGCCCACCTGGAACAAAGCACTCCCAATTCACACTTTTCAAACAAACAAGCAAGCAATCAAGCACACGGTCAAACGGACAAACTGTCTGTCCCAGCACCAGACACTCAGATACTCACCAACACAGCCCCCCTAATGCAGCACTTAGCGTACCTCCTCTCGGACAGATCCCAGGCAAACTCCCTCTGTTAGCCTCTGCTGTTCGCCGCCAGTTCTAACTCTTATCTCTATCTTTTTCCTTTTATGAATAAACCTTTAGATTTTAGATTCTAAAGGATTGGCAACAGCGTGATTTGTGGGTGAGATCTGATTTGTATATTGACCTGGGTCTGGGGTTTGGTCCTTTGGGATCAGGAGAACCTTTTTTCTTTTATTGGGGTATTGGGTTTTTATAACCATTTGTCCCCATAATGAGTGGCACTGGTGGAGATACTGGAAAACTGGTGTCAAGTATCAGAGGGGTAGCCGTGTTAGTCTGGATCTGTAAAAAGCAACAGAGAGTCCTGTGGCACCTTTAAGACTAACAGATGTATTGGAGCATAAGCTTTCGTGGGTGAATGCCCACTTCGTCGGATGCATGTAATGGAAATTTCCAGGGGCAGGTATAAATATGCTGGCAAGAATCAGTCTGAAGATAACGAGGTGAGTTCAATCAGGGAGGGTGAGATCCTCTGCTAGCAGTTGAAGTGTGAACACCAAGGGAGGAGAAACTGCTTCTGTAGTTGGCTAGCCATTCACAGTCTTTGTTTAATCCTGATCTGATGGTGTCAAATTTGCAAATGAACTGAAGCTCAGCAGTTTCTCTTTGAAGTCTGGTCCTGACTTTTTTTGCTGTAAGATGGCTACCTTTACATCTGCTATTGTGTGGCTAGGGAGGTTGAAGTGTTCTCCTACAGGTTTTTGTATATTGCCATTCCTGATATCTGACTTGTGTCCATTTATCCTTTTACGTAGTGACTGTCCAGTTTGGCCAATGTACATAGCAGAGGGGCATTGCTGGCACATGATGGCATATATAACATTGGTGGAAATGCACATGAATGAACCGGTGATGTTGTAGCTGAACCTGTGATGGTGTTGTTGGTGTAGATATGTGAGCAGAGTTGGCATTGAGGTTTGTTGCATGGATTGGTTCCTGAGTTAGAGTTGTTATGGTGCGGTGTGTGGTTGCTGGTGAGAATATGTTTAAGGTTGGCAGGTTGTCTGTGGGCGAGGACTGGCCTGCCTCCCAAGGTCTGTGAAAGAGAGGGATCATTGTCCAGGATGGGTTGTAGATCACTGATGATGCGTTGGAGAGGTTTAAGCTGAGGACTGTAGGTGATGGCCAGTGGAGTTCTGTTGGTTTCTTTCTTGGGCTTGTCTTGTAGCAGGAGGCTTCTGGGTACACGTCTGGCTCTGCTGATTTGTTTCCTTATTTCCTTGTGCGGGTATCATAGTTTTGAGAATGCTTGGTGAAGATCTTGTAGGTGTTGGTCTCTGTCTGAGGGGTTGGAGAAGATGCAGTTCTACCTCAGTGCTTGGTTGTAGACGATGGATCGTGTGGTGTGTCTGGGGTGGAAGCTGGAGGCATGAAGGTAGGCATGGGTCGGTGGGTTTTTGGTATAGGGTGGTGTTGATGTGGCCATTTTGTGTGACTTGTGGTTAGCCAGTGGACTGAAACCAAAGTCTTCACTGTCTGGCTGGTTTGGTTTGCCTTAGAGGTGGAAAAAACCCAGCCTTGGGCTGTAACTGCCCTGTTTGAGCAATTTATCCTGAATTGGCACTCTCAGTTGGGTCCCGCCAGAACCAGCATCGTTACACCATGTCCCTTGCTGAACAGTTCCTGCTTGTGACCAAATACGCACCACATTCTCCCCACCATGCACACACACACAGTCTCTGTGTGAGGCTTCTCTCACACCTTGTTCTTCCCCAGCTGATTGTTCAATCCACTCTTTCCCTCATTAGCTCAGCTATTTCCAACTCCCAGTCCTCAATAGCTTCCCTGGTCTCGCACAGCTACACTGCTGCTTTGTTACAGGGCTGTTTTTCAATTCTTAGCCCTGCTATAGGCCAACTTCTTCTCTCAGCCCTACAGGGGAAAATTCTCTTCCTGGTCTCTAGCTGTGGTTCCTGCATCAGGCGTTGCTACCTGGCCTTCTCTCTGCAGTTAGCTCCCAGGCTGCTGCTCTCACACTCTAACCCTCTGTCTGCCTATTTCTGTTCCTGATCCGCTCATCACTTTGGATCATGCAGAACTCTCTACTGGCGAGCAAAAGATCTGGGGTCTTATTCCTCACATAATTTCTTATGGTTCAATCTATTTTCAGTCAGGTCATTCCCAAAAGGGGAGAGTGGGAGGGAAAGGTTAACGAGAATTGAGTGAACAGATTCATCCCAATACTATATGATGTGAAATCACTGATAATATGCCAAATTCTTATCCACATATAGAACTATGCAACCACATTGATGGCAGTAGGGTTAAAAGCAGGATTTAACTTTTAAAAAACATTTCTTCCAGAAAGGCTTCTACTTTGGATGTGAACATCTCTTACAACTTTTTTTAAGAACAGGATTAGGATTTTTGTGTCCTAAAACATTTGTGCATATGTTATTTAATTAGCTGGTGGCAAAAGCTAATTTCCTTTGTTTTCTTTCTCAGCTGTTCCCCGGAGGAGGGGGTGAAAGGGCTTGAGGCTACCCCACAGGGAAGAATTCCCAAGTGCGCCTTCCTGGGTTTAAAGGGTTGTTTTTTTTTCCCCACTTCGGTGGTGGCTGCATCTACCCATACAAGGTCAGAGAGAAGCTGTAACCTTGGGAGTTTAATACAAGCCTGGAGTGGCCAGTATTAATTTTTAGAATCCTTGAGGGCCCCCACCTTCTGCACTCAAAGTGCCATCATGGGGAATCAGCCTTGACAACAACATGTCATGTTTACTATTGCAATAAATTACACACTGCCAGTGCCGCTGAAAAAAAAGTAGAATATAAAATAATGGCACAGCTTGTACCAGAAAAAAAAAGTGTTCCAAAAATAAATAGCTTAACCTGTTTATTTGTATTCCAGCAATTTCACAGCACACTTTTCCACACACCTAATTTATCATATAGCTCACAGAGATTTATAAGTAGCCCATATTGCATAAACATCAATTGTGATCTTGTACAGCTCTTGGAACATTGCAGCCCCAAACTCTACCATAATGCATATAAAAAATGAATAGTAATAGCAGCTTTTTCATGAGGGGGTCATGCTGAATACACTGCCCCAGACAGTGCTGGTGCAAGTCCATTGAGGACCATAAGCAGGAATATTTGGCGGGGCCTGTGGCGGGTTTTGTACCTCGTCAACCCCTTCAATTCAAGGCAGGGCGAGGTTAACCCCACCTCCCTGCATCTGCGGCGGTTCTACTACCTCCCCGGTAGTCAGGGCTGTATGGCCCAATGGCCAGAGTCCCTCTAAATCCTCTTCCCCTGGTGGGATAGCGCGGCCTAGTGGACCGAGTCCCTATAGTGTGCTCCTAAAGCAGCCTGGCCCAATGGCCGGAGTCTCTCTAAATTCTCTTCTCTCCGGGGGATAGTACAGCCTTGCAGCTGGAGTCCATATAGTGCGCTCCTAAAGCAGTGTGGCCCAATGGCCAGAGTCTCTCTAAATTCTCTTCCCCTCGTAGGATAGTACGGCCCAGCGGTCGGAGTTCATCTATCTTCTTGAGGTAAAAGAGGGTCGGTGAACTATGTTGTCACCAAAATGGGTGGGGGGGCTTTAGAGACCCCCAGTAGGGGAGCCCGGGCCCACCCGCCTTTACTGGGCTCCAACCCAGGGCCCTGTCAGTGACGGCGTGATCCGCCACGGGTTAGCGGGGAATCCCACCGCAACACGCTGCCTCAGAGTGGTGGGAGAAACCACTCCCTTCCCTTCCCTTCCCTGGGTCACTTCCTACCAGTTCTCCAAACGTAGCAGTGCCTGTGGCATCAGGGTCTCCAGGTTCTTCAGCACCCAGCACTCCCTGGGGTTCCAACAGCTGTCAGTCTCCGGTCCCGGTCCCTGGCGCCTCAGCTCTCTTCGGTAAGGGTCGCAATTGCTCCTGGGCTGGAGCCTCTGCTGGGTGTCCTCCTTCCTCAGCCGCCAGCCCTGACTGAGCAGCTCTGCAGGCTTTTATACTTGACTCCCGGTTGCAGCATGCCCAGCAGAGCCTCAGGGGCGTGGCTTCTTCTGCCAGCAGGGAAGGATTTACCCTCTCAGTCCCAGTGTGGGGCCAGTCCGCACCGTCACAGGGCCCCACTCAACAAATAATAAAAAGTGAATAGGGGGCCCTCTTGAGCTGCATGGGCCCTAAGCAATTGCTTAATCTGCTTATGCCTAGCACCAGCTCTGGCCCCAGATCACAATGTACCTGTTATGTGCACATTCCACTGAGGTCTCCAAAACAGCAGCAGGAAGACTTCATTGAACAAACTGGCTGCCACCCTACGGACTTAGAAGCATAGCAAAAATGTTTTTAAATTTTTAATGAGCACATGTGCTGCTAAACTGAGTTACAGTGACTCATCTAACATTTTGATGTAGATTTACCAATGGTTATTTTCTCTGGAGTTGACTTAGGTATAAAAATGGTATAAGGGAATGAGACAATATTTACTTGATATCAAGATAGTTTAATATGTAGTGATTCACTGGGTTTAATTTAATTGGCATTGTGGATACTAACTACATTTCTCAGTATTTCAGAAAATGGTCTACTGATTTCAATAATACAGGAAATATGATAGCATTGATGGAAGAATCCCATGCACTGCTACAGACTAGGGACCGAATGGCTAGGCAGCAGTTCTGCAGAAAAGGACGTAGGGGTTACAGTGGATGAGAAGCTGGATATGAGTCAACAGTGTGCCCTTGTTGCCAAGAAGGCTAACGGCATTTTGGGCTGTATAAGTAGGGGCATTGCCAGCAGATCGAGGGACGTGATCATTCCCCTCTATTCGACATTGGTGAGGCCTCATATGGAGTACTGTGTCCAGTTTTGGGCCCCACACTACAAGAAGAATGTGGAAAAATTGGAAAGAGTCCAGCAGAGGGCAACAAAAATGATTAGGAGGCTGGAGTACATGACTTATGAGGAGAGGCTGAGGGAACTGAGATCATTTAGTTTGCAGAAGAGAAGAATGAGGAGGGATTTGATAGCTGCTTTCAACTACCTGAAAGGGGGTTCCAAAGAAGATGGATCTAGACTGTTCTCAGTGGTACCAGATGACAGAACAAGGACTAATGGTCTCAAGTTGCAGTGGGGGAGGTTTAGGTTGGATATTGGGAAAACTTTTTCACTAGGAGGGTGGTGAAGCACTGGAATGGGTTAGCTAAGGAGGTGGTGGAATTTCCTTCCTTAGAGGTTTTTAAGGTCAGGCTTGACAAAGCCCTGGCTGGGATGATTTTGTTGGGGATTGGTCTTGCTTTGAGCAGGGGGTTGGACTAGATGACCTCCTGAAGTCCCTTCCAACCCTGATAGTCTATGATTCTATGATAACAACTGTGATGAATATACGAATAGTTTCAATCTTCAGGCAATTCTTACAGGTATAGTTCCTGTAGGATAGTGGGGAAACTGTCTAATTGGGTGTTTGATTTGCAGGTATAGACTGACACATGTTTCTTAGGAAAATTAATCCCTGGTTTTAGTTGGCTGAATTATTTAAAAAAGAACAGGAGTACTTGTGGCACCTTAGAGACTAACAAATTTATTTGAGCATAAGCTTTCGTGGGCTACAGCCTACTTCATCGCGCTCAAATAAATGTGTTAGTCTCTAAGGTGCCACAAATACTCCTGTTCTTTTTTTGCAGATACAGACTAACACGGCTGCTACTCTGAAACCTGAATTATTTAATTATATCTTCAGAAACCTTCTTCTCTAGGAGCTAAATTCACCTTGGGAGTTCTATTCAGTTACACCATTAACACTGACGACCTCTTTGTACCAGGAGTAAAATTAGCCTGTGGTGTTCATTTTGTTAATCCAATTCTTTGAAGTCTGTGCCTTCAAATCTCTGAATATTAACACATTTCCACATGGTGGTACTGGTAGGCAGTAACTATTCATTCCGTGCTGTCCATATAACTTGTCAAAATTTTAGGAATTGTGTGTTCATTAGGTTACATTCAACTATCTCAGAGAATTTGGAGGAAATGTTGGCTAGAAGGAGCCATGGCAGTCTTATTTTTAGCATATTGTGCTAAAAGTCCAGCTACCCAGTGATCCAGTTTACCCAGCAGTATTTAAAATCTAGGCAGAATGTCCCTATACTCATTCATACAGAGCGAAATCTTTTAATGGTGAAGTGACAAAGAAAACTGTTGGTTTTAATTCTATTAAATATAAAATCACCTTAATAAAATATTCAATAAAGGGAAACAAAAAAATGATAGTTTGAAATACAACTTTAATTTTAAAAAAATCAATATGCCATGTACAATGTTTTGTTACAAGATTATCAGCTTGATTTGTTTTGTACTTATACTGACAGAACAAAATGATATTTTGAATTAAGCATAATAGTGATTCAAAGTTATTTATAAATGATCAAAATGATAGCTGAATATTACTAATGTCAATAATTAGTTAGAACTGTTGGTCAGCAAAGACAAATACAGTTAAAACAGATATATGGAAACTGGTACTGCAATTGAGTATTATGTCATGTCAAGTAGGCTTAACTAAAAGAAACACTTGAAAGCATACTTTTTTTTCCAAATGTTTGTCAGCTTTGTACACTTAATGTTGCATAATCTAGAAATGTGCAAAAAACAGCAGCTTGGCACTACAATTAATGGAATACATTATCAAATTCCTCACTAGAGAAGGGCAATAGAAATGGCAACTAGAGAATCATCCACAATCATTACAGGGTTTTTACATGGATATCGAGTAACAATCAGTTTCCTCTCATGTTCTCTTTCCTGGATGAACCACACAGGCATTGTAGGATATTTATTTACAAGCACCAAGAATTTTCTGCTGTGCATTTCTTTGTCCATAACTACTAATTTTTGTTTCTCCTTATTGTTAGAGACCCAGATCCAACTCCCATTTTGTCAAAGATTTCCATTGACTTCCATGGGAGTTTGACTGAGCCTATAACTACTGTATGTCAAGTGCTCATCACATATAGTAGTGCTGTCAGCAGAAATCCAGTTTGTTACCACCTGTCTGAGAAAACAGAACTCGTGTACCTGTTGTAAATAAACAAATTTAAAAATGTTATTAAAACTAATGTTAAAAAAAATTATATAATACATAGGTTGGGAAAAGAGTGTCTGTACATCTGGGTATAGTGCTTAGATTATCCACAAATATAAAGTTTGTTTTTAAAGTCATAGAGTACATAATCAGCAACAACCCAAATTTAGGTGAACAGATTTAACAATACAGTTTAGATATTAGAATCCGAATACTCGGGTACATCACTCATGAAAAGATGTACAGAGATTTGGTTGTGGAAAGCAAAATATATCAATGAGTGGAGATTGTCACTCAGTAATTGAGAATTATGTTGGTTGTCCATTTAGAAAATACAATCCATGGGGAAAGTATTTGTTACTTTCCTGACTGCACTTCTCATAGGCGCTCTAGTTCATCCCTCCTGGTATTGCTGATGTCCAGTGATGTGTTCTATGTAGATGTCCCTCGACCACCTGATGGTGTCCAACACCATGAGTTGCCACATCAGCCAAGCGTAGCGTTGACCGATTCCGCAGTCTCTCAGCACTCACTCATTACTGGGGTCCCACGCACCTAAGGCTCTGACAATCAGTGCATTTGTCTGGACCTGGTAACCCTTAGCTCTCAAGGTTTCAGCCAGAGGGGCATATTTCTCTACCTTTCAAGTTCAGGCATCGTGGAAGGCTGGGGTCCTGTTCTCGAACGGCACTGTGACTTCCACCATGATGATCTTTTTCCGGTCTTCGTTGGTGATGATGATGTCCAGTCGCAGTTGGCTGTCAGTTCCAGGGATGGCGGAGTTTACAGTAACTTTCCCCATGGGTGGCGGGATGGCTCTGGCCAGGTGATCTTGGATGGCGTTGTGTCGCAGCTGAATTACACTAAGAAAATACCCTACTCTGCATCAGTGATTTCTGCTCCAAATGTAAAACTGACCTGCAAGATCTCAAAATTCTGCTTCCACTTGGCAAAGGAGCAACAGTAATTGCTCTTTGGTAATGTTAGTAAATGTTGACATTTTAAGTGACCAATGTAGTTGAATGTAGTTTAAGTGCCCATAGCATTAGCTGGAGCCGAGCAAAAGGCAGACATGCTTCCCCACACAATTCTGTCAACATAATCAGTGATGACTTGTGCTTCCAGTCCTGAGCTATGTTGAGTAGACACTGATCATCATGTACGATTATACCAGTGGTCCTAGTGTGTATTCCCGTCTGCCCCAAGCACCAAGTCAAACCACATATGAACGCAGGTAACTTCAGTGGACATTTTTAAACAATTAAGCCTTAAAAAATCAGAACTTTGATCATAAAATAAAGCCAGACAAAAAAAATTCTGGTTAAAAAATACAAAATTCCTAGAGGATATAAATCCCTAAAGCCTGGTATATAAATATAACCATCAATTTTCCTCTGTAGCAAATTCCTTTATAGATGGCAATGTAAGGACAATTCTAACTTTCCCTGTACGTTTGCATTCCCCTCTGCCTTACAGTTCAAGGCAGTGATGCCGTACAGGCTCTAGTTTCAAACCAACATCTGGAACTTGAGTCTTGAAAGACATCCAAAATAACAAAAAACAACAAGTAGTGATTAGCCACCTTTATAACTCATAAGGCCAGATTCTCAACTCATGTAAATTGGCAAAGCTGCCTTGAACTTAATGGAGCTATGCTGATTTATGTCAGCTGAGGGTCAGGCCCTGTTCACTCTCCGAGGCACTGAAATAAATTAGCCTCACCTTGGCATGGGAATTTCAATCAAGATTGCCTGAGATTTTGCATTCAACAATCTTAGAGGAAACAGTGAGAGCAACATTTACAACCCCTGAAGGGAGAGAATTAGCAGTTTTATTCCTGAGGAAATGCTCTCACTCTACATTATGTGGAAACTCTTATTGGGAAATAAGCGTATGCTTGTGCTGTTCAAAAACATGGAGATTTACAAACTGCATATTTACAAACTGCACTCAAATATGCAATTGATCCTGCTGCACACTACCCAGGTCCTGGTTTGTGCCATTTTGGATGTTTTTATTGTTAAATATCGATATGGCCAAAAGATAATTTTTTTAGAATAGCGATATAAGTTCTCATCATGGAGCATGAGACCATTCACAAGTAATAGATACTTTGCAGAGACATATATTACAGTCTGTACACTAAGGGCTCAGTCCTGCAAACCTCTAACTGTACAATCAGTGCTTACTCACACCAGTAATCCCATACTGGGCTGCTCATTTGAATTAAGGCTAATTAAATGACTAACAATTTGCAGTATCAGACCCAGAAGCATTACAAAAATTGTGAAAAGTGGATTTTCAACTACTGTATTTATTATACATTAGATCATTGCACTTTTTCTTACAATAAAAATATTTACTATGGAAATTAATACCCACTAACATTTTCCTTCATTGTTTTCATATTTAAAGAACACGTAACCATGTATTACAGTGCCTCGTCTCCTTTTACTGCATTAGGCAGTTGCTAGCCTTATCTGGGTCTTCTCCATCAAGCCTGATCCACTTCTTTTCAATTTCAACCTGTGGTTAGAAAATATACAAGAACAACATTAGCAAATGATTAGGTATCATAAGTCTGATCGTGCACTACTGAAGTCAATGGGATTTTTGACATGGACTTCAGTGGGTACAGAATCAAGCCCTACAGGTGGAGGCCTGAAATACAGGACTTGAGATCCAATGAATTTCAAATTACCACATCCAAAATTGGTTTGGTGGGGAAAAGGGAAGTTGGTTTAGCAGGTCTGGTTTGGGCCCCATCTCTAAGAATCATGTGTTCAGATCAAGGATATTCTTTTATTAAATAATTACTGTGTTCAAAGCCATTAAGCCAATAAATAAATGCATGCAAGATCATATGCTTAAAATGCAAGTCACACACACTTAGGGCCTTACCAAATTCACCATCAGTTTTGGTCAATTTCATGGCCAAAGGGTTTTAAAATGGGTCAGTTTCATATTTTTAGATGTTTACATCTAAAATTTCAGTTTTTTAATTGTGAGGGTCCCAAACTAAAATGGAGACATGGAGCGGGTCGCAAAGCTGTTGTAGGCTGGGCACGGGATTGACACCCTCACTTCTGTGCTGCCTTCAGAGCTGGGAAGCTGCAGAGCTTCCTGCAGCTGGGGGAGATAACCAGAGGTGGGCCTGATCTCCCCCAAAGAGTGGCCGTGCAGGGGAAGAGGAAGTCCTGTCTTTCCCCAGCCCGACAGACTGGCAGCTGGAGCCCGGGGAATGGTGGGAGCCCCTGGCAGGGGTGCCCACCCTGTCCTTCCCCTCCAAAAACTACATTTCATGGGGAAGGTCTGATTTCACAGTCCATGACATGTTTCTCATGGCGGTGAATTTGGTAGAGCCCTACACATACTTTGTAAATGGTGTATCAGAACAAAAAGACTGCAGAAAGCAAAGAAATGAAGACTACCTGGCAGTTGTAGCAAGTTTTCTGGTTCAAATGTTTCTGGGGCTGAACATCACACTCTATGCCCAGCGATTTTACTTCAGTCCCCGAGGCACACGCATCAAGCATGTCAAACTGTACAGTTGCAAATGGATACCAGTCAGAAGGTATTTCCTGGTCTGATCCAAGTTCTAGTTTGTAAGACAGACTGTGTGGCTGATATGGGCCTTTGAAAGGAAAAATCACAGTTCATTATTTTCTCTCCATTTTTAGTACATGGTTAATTTGTTAACTGGGTATGGTAATGCTATCTTTTAGTAAACTCTAGTTGATACATAATGCAAGATTACTCTATCATCTGTCTAGCTATTTATAAAGTGCCTAATCACTTGGTATCTAGGCACAAGATTACATCCGTTATCATTTTCTGCCTATTTCAAAATATTTCTATAGCAGTCATCATAGTTCTTTCAAATCAATTTTCACAAAAGTCACCAGATACATTGAGGGCTGGATTAATGGATGGACACCATAAACCTGTGTCTAGGGCCATGGCTCCTGGATTTAAATGATTACATTAGAATCTCAGCTTTCATTTTTTAAAATAATTCAGTTTCTATCTCACATATGTGTGAAGAAAAGCTTGAAAACATGACCCAAGTGTAACCATGCTGTGCTGTCTGCCAACAGTCTGAAACAATAGCCCTCCAATGGACGAATTACCCCATGTATCTCAATGGGGTGTTAAACTCTGAGGCCTGGTCTACACTTAAAATTTATATCAACATAGCTATGGCGCTCAGGGGTGTGAAAAATCCACACCCCTGAGCGCCATAGCTATGCCAACTTACTGCTCACTGTAGACGCAGCTAGGTTGAATGCTCCCAGTCAACCTAGATACTGTTGCTGGAGGACATGGAGTTCCTACAGTGGCAGAAAAACACTTTCCATTGCTGTAGTCTGCATCTATGCTAAGAGCATACAGCAAAATAGTTATGGCGCTGTCACTATGCTTCTGTAGCGTCTAATGTGTAGACATGGCCTAAGACCCACTGCTCTGGGCAGCTTGTCAGCACTCCCATATCAGAATATAATGTGTGTGGCAGGAGAACAAGAGAGCAGTACAGAATGCCACCCGTCCAAGCACGTACACCCCAACTGCTGAGATAAATGTGTGGGGACCTGCTGCTACCCTGTCCTCTCCAGCTGAGATAAATGTGTGGGGAGCTCTAAAAATCCAAAAGGCGGTGGGAATCCCATGCCACCATTCCTGACTCTTTACAATTGCATGGGGCCCCCAGCTGCTGCATAGTGAGGAGAGGGCATGTGTTGCAGTATGCCCCAAATTGCCTTAATCTGGTCCTGGATCCTATAAATTCAGTTTTTTAAAATAACTTGGGAGAGGCAGGGGAGTTCATTTTTCCATCTGTTGGCACACAAGCACTTCAGGGTGAACAGCTAGATTTCCAAAGACACTGAAATCAGGAAGTTTGCTTTGTGAGGTCAAGGAAAATATTGGAATGAAAAGAATCTTCTACATCACAGCTTCCTCTGCAAAGTCTTCAGAGCAAAGTAAGTGGTCGTGCTGTCTTTTCTTCCTCCCCAGTGCTTGTTAAAGCACGTGTAGTGTCAGTATAGAGAGGAACTGTGTACTTTAACCACAGTTTGGCTTCAGGCAGGAAAGCACTGTTACTAAAAGGACTGCCCATACTTTGTGAATGGGACTGTAGGTTTAGATTTAACCCATTACAGTGAATTACATGTCAACCTGCAGCATAAAAGTGCCTATTCTTTATGAATTTACATTTCTCAGTGGCAACCACTAAACAGGGAGGATGAAACTAAATTTATGTGAAGGTAAATAAAAAGATTATATGCTTAGCATTATTTGTCATGTGGATGTCATCAACACATAGTACACTACATTCACAACTTCATCAGCAATTCATAAGGCAAAAATGGACCTTTGAAAGAAAGTAGGCAAAGTAATTACCCACAGCATCAATGCATTGTGAGAGGGTAAACGAAAACTGATTGAGCTATCCTAATAAAATACGAGGGGAAATAAAGTGACCTTTACTTTGTAAAAGTAACCACTATCATCAGGAAACAGAGTTTCTCTCTTGCTAGTTTTGAATATCTATTACTTGTATTAATCAGTTCTTACAACCTTAGACTGTCATATGGAGTATAGATATACTTAAACGTAACATTTTTAAAGTATTTCAGAAATATTTCAGATATCTTGAAGTCTTATTCAAGACCTTGTTGTTAATCAACTCCTATCCTGAATCTTTTATCGAGACAAGATCATTATCTATATTTATGGCACTATAATTAAATCTTAGTCAGAACTTCCACTACGGGTCCATATTTTCAGAGTGTTTAGTTTGGTGTGAACACAATCCAGTATGAAATGTGCCATATAAAATAGGATTTTCAAAAGCACTCGGCACTGGCCTAACTCTGCACTCACTGAAGTCAATGGTAAAATTCCCAATGAATTGAAAAGTCCACCCATAATGTCTCTAGCAAGGAGAAAATCTTAAAATAATTTTTAGAAAATAACACATATTTGACCAATTTTGATAGCAAACTAGCAGCTGGAGCCCAGTGAATGGTAGCTCCCGGCTGGGGCACTCCCAGCCCTGCCCTCCAATAGCTATATTTCATGGGGGAGGTCTGATTTCACATTCCGTAACATGTTTTTCACAGGCATGAATTTGGTATGGCCCTACCTATCATACTGGCCAATACTGATTCCTTGTTCTCTCAGGTCAGTCTTTATTCATCTGTTGTCTCTTGTTTTATACTTTGATTGTAAGTTTCTTGGGGCAGGGTCATTTTTTGCTCTGTTTGTACAGCACCTACCACAGCGGGGTCCTGGTCCATGACTAGGACACTTATGTGGTACAGTAATACAAATAATTAACAATAATTTCTATCCTTCCCTCTTATGTCTCTTTCCATCTCCAGTACTTTCTCACAGCCTGACCTGGGCTGCTTCCTCATCACCCATAGCATTTGCTGATGTTGCAACTCCTTCCCTTTCCCCTTGCCAACTGCTCAACACTCTCTAGCCAGTTCCATCCCTCAGTTTCCTCGGGGTCTCTCACTGAAAGCAGGGAGGCTGCCTGAAGGCTGGAAAGGCAGAGAGGGGAGTATCTGTGACAAACCCCAGTTACTCTGGCAGATAGTCAAAAGCAGGGGAACTGAAAGGGGACGCCAGGAGGGAACCATAAACCATGAGCCACAGATCAAAGCCAAAAGTTAGGCACTTCTAGTAGAAAATTGCTTCTCAACCCTGTATACCTTACTAGAATCTTCTATGTGGTAGGTACAAGAAACATTTTGGGCCAACTATAAAAATTAATGTTAATATAGTACTTTACTGCACTTGTACTTTTCTCATCCATACACTGATAGATCGTTCTAAGCTGGTGAATAGATTAATCACACCAAGCAGTTGCTGTCTATCTGCAGAGTCTTTTCCTCAAGAGTGTTTATAAAACAAAAGAAAAACAAGTTAAATTGAAAAATTGCTCAGTAGATATTCAGTCCAGTCCTGCGACCTTTGGGCATGAAGCCCAGCCTTCTCAAAAGCACTATGTGTCATGTCTTTCTAGCCAGACACTCTTATAGCCTTTCCCTACTCAAAGGGAATGGTGAGCTGGGCTGGAACGAACCTGATAGCATCCCTGTATCTGAGTTTGTGGGTCAGTCTTTCTACAGTGGGTATCAGTGCCCTGTAATGGATGAAATGCCAGAGCTACTCAAGTGTGTGAGATCTCACCCTTTAGTGACTGCAGTCTATAAAGGATAATGCCTCTAATTCTACCAAATGTGCAAGAGTATTTAATGCAATGTCATTAGTTAATATACTTTTTAAAACAATATACTAATCTGATTCTTATCTGCTGGTAAAACTGTGATACCACACGTTCTCACAGTGACTTTACAGCCATAGGACCAAATCCTGTGCACCTTATCCATGCAAGGAATCACATTGTCTTCAATAGGATATAGTATATTAATTACAGTAACCAGAATTTTGTCCACTTTTAACGTTTTTTCACTTCGGGGGGGGAGGGGAGTGGGCATGGGAGGGCATATTTACTAGAAATCTATTTGTACATTGTTTTCCTACTGTCATCAGCACCTTTATTAAGAAATGGAACACATTTTCATTCATTCTATTCTACTCCATTTTCAATGGGTAGCACTTTGGAAGAAAAGAGCTATCCTAAACAGAAAAAGTACATTTAGAGATGATATTTCAAACAGTAGGCAGATGCATATGTAGTCCGCATACAGGTTGAGGCAATTTAAATTTAATATTTCCCTTCTTTTTTTGGTCTGTTCTATATTTCCATTGCAAGAGTCCCTGTCTCTCCCTTCTTTTACTATGTTTTTTAATTTGGGGTATACATTTAAGTTGGGCCTCTATTATGGTGTCTTTGAAAAGGGTCCATGCAGCTTGCAGGGATTTCACTCTAGTCACTGTACCTTTTAATTTCTATTTAACTAACCCCCTCATTTTTGCATAGTTCCCCTTTCTGAAATTAAATGCCACAGTGTTGGGCTGTTGAGGTGTTCTTTCCACCAGAGGAATGTTAAATGTTATTATATTATGATCATTATTTCCAAGTGGTCATGTTATAGTTACCTCTTGGACCAGATCCTGCGCTCCACTCAGGACTAAATCGAGAATTGCCTCTCCCCTTGTGGGTTCCTGTACCAGCTGCTCCAAGAAGCAGTCATTTAAAATATCGAGAAATTTTGTCTCTGCATTTCATCCTGAGGTGACATGTACCCAGTCAATATGGGGATAATTGAAATCCCCCACTATTATCGAGTTCTTCATTTTGATAGACTCTCTAATCTCCCTTAGCATTTCATCATCACTATCACTATCCTGATCAGGTGGTTGATAATAGAGCCCTACTGTTATATTCTTATTAGAGCATGGAATTACTATCCATAGAGATTCTATGGAACATGTGGATTCATTTAAGATTTTTACTTCATTTGATTCTACATTTTCTTTCACATATAGTGCCACCCTCCCACCCCAACCCTGCATGACCTGTTCTGTCCTTCCGACATATTTTGTACCCCGGAATGATTGTGTCCCATTGATTGTACCCACTCCACCAGGTTTCTGTGATGCCTATTATATCAATATCCTCCTTTAACACGAGGCACTCTAGTTTACCCATCTTATTATTTAGACTTCTAGCATTTGTGTACAAGCACTTTAAAAACTTGTCACTATTTATTTGTCTTCCCTTTTCTGATGTGTCAGATTCTTTTTTATGTGAATGTTTCTCATCTGATCTCGCCCATACTATATCCTGTTCCATCCTCTCCTTCTGACTAGAACCTAGAGAATCTCTATCAATAGACTCTCCTCTAAAAGAAGTCTCTGTCCGATCCATGTGCTCCTCTGCAACAATTGGCTTTCCCCCATCTCTTAGTTTAAAAACTGCTCTGTAACCTTTTTAATGTTAAGTGCCAGCAGTCCAGATCCACTTTGGTTTAGGTGGAGCCCATCCTTCCTGTATAGGCTCCCCCTATCCCCAAAGTTTCCCCAGTTCCTAATAAATCTAAAACCCCTCCTCTCTACACCATCGTCTCATCCACACATTGAGACTCTGAAGCTCTGCCTGCCTACCAGACACTGCGCATAGAACTGGAAGCATTTCTGAGAATGCTACCATAGAGGTCCTGGATTTCAGTCTCTTTCCTAGCAGCCTAAATTTGGCCTCCAGGATGTCTCTCCTACCCTTCCCTATGTCATTGGTACCTACATGTATCACGACCACCGGCTCCACCCCAGCACTACACTTAAGTCTATCTAGATGCCTCGAGAGATCCACAACCTTCGCACCAGGCAGGCAAGTCATACGGTTCTCCCAGTCATCACAAACCCAGCTATCTATGTTTCTAATGATCGAATCTCCCATTACTAACACCTGCCTTTTCCTAATGACTGGAGTTCCCTCCTCTGGGAAAGGGTTAAAGTTTTGCTGGGCTTTTTCAAGATGTAATTTGAATTTCTAGGTGGTAAAATATAAGTTATCTTGCTATTTTGATCCATTTGTTAATCTACCTTCTTGCACCCATATTTCTAGAAGGCATAATTTCTGGAAATGGTATTACATACAAGAGAATGTAATAGTTGTCATTGCCTTGCACAAAATATTCCAAAATCCTCAAATACACAATGCATATCCAAGGGGCCTTCATTCTCCAGCACTTACTAAGACAGAGCAAGGTATTCTTTAGTCTTATTTATGCCTCTTGAAAATAATGCATTGTTCTATTAATCTGAAACTGTCACTAAAAGTAAGGTTTTTAAAAATGAATCTTTATTCATATTTTTCTCTTTTTAAAAAAATCAATTTTTCCTGAATGAATTTAAGTTAACTAGCTTCCCCAGTGGAAAAAATGAACAATTTCCATGTGTATGATTAAAAGTAGGGCTGTCGATTAATTGCGGTTAACTCACGTGATTAACTCAAAAAAATTGACAGGTTTCAGAGTAGCAGCCGTGTTAGTCTGTATCCGCAAAAAGAAGAACAGGAGTACTTGTGCCACAAGTACTCCTGTTCTTCTTTCAAAAAAATTGTTATTTTAAAAATTAATCGTGATTAATCGTAGTTTTAATTGCACTGTTAAACGATACAATACCAATTGAAATTTATTAAATATTTTGGATGTGTTTCTACATTTTCAAATATATTGATTTCAATTACAATACAGAATACGAAGTGTATACTGCTCACTTTATATTATTTTTATTACAAATATTTGCACTGTAAAAATGATAAAAGAAACAGTATATTTCAATTCCCCTCATAAAAGTACCGTAGTGTAATCTGTTTATTGTGAAATGCAACTTACAAATGTAGATTTTTTTTGTTTCATACCTGCACTCAAAAACAAAACAATGCAAAACTTTAGAGCCTACAAGTCCACTCAATCCTACTTCTTGTTCAGACAATCACTAAAACAAACAAGTTTGTTTCCATTTACAGGAAATAATGCTGCCAGTTTCTTATTTACAATGTCTCCTGAAAGTGAGAACAGCCATTCACATGGCCAGCATTGCAAGGTATTTACATGCCAGATATGCTAAACATTCATATGCCCCTTCATGCTTCAGCCACCATTCCAGAGGACAGGCTTCCATGCTGACGACGCTCGTTAAAGAAGTAATATGTTAATTAAATTTGTGACTGAACTCCTTGGGGGAGAATTGTATGTCTCCTGCTCTGTGATTTACCCTTATTCTGCCATATATTTCCATGTTATAGCAGTCTCGGATGATGACCCAGCATGTTGTTCGTTTTAAGAACACTTTCACTGCAGATTTCACAAGACACGAAGAAGGTACCAATGTGAGATTTCTAAAGATAGCTACAGCACGCAACCCAAGATTTAAGAATCTGAAGTGCCTTCCAAAATCTGAGAGGGACGGGGTGTGAAGCATTCTTTCAGAAGCCTTAAAAGCGCAACACTCCGATGCGGAAACTATAGAACCCGAATCACCAAAAAGGAAAATCAACCTTCTGCTGGTGACATCTGACTCAGATGATGAAAATGAACATGCATTGGTCTGCACTGCTTTGGACTGTTATCGAGCAGAACCCATCATCAACATGGACGCATGTCCTCTGGAATGGTGGTTGAAGCATGAAGGAACATACGAATCTTTAGCGCATCTGACATGTAAATATCTTGCAACGCTGGCTACCACAGTACCATGCGAATGCCTGTTCTCACTGTCTGGTGACATTGTGAACAAGAAGCGGGCAGCATTATCTCCTGCAAATGTAAATAAATCTGTTTGAGCAACTGGCTGAACAAGAAATAGGAATGAGTGGACCTGTAGGCTTTAAAGTTTTACATTGTTTTATTTTGGAATCCAGTTATTTTTTATACATAACTCTACATTTGTAAGTTCAGCTTTCATGATAGAGTTTGCACTACAGTACTTGTATTAAGTAAATTGAAAAATACTATTTCTTGTATTTTTACAGTGCAAATATTTGTAATAAAAAATAAATATAAAGCAAGCATGGTACACTTTGTATTCTGTGTTGTAATTGAAATCAATATATTAGAAAATGTGGAAAACATCCAAGATATTAATATTATTAACAGCACAATTAATCAGTCTTAATTTTTTTAATCGCATGATTAATCGCAAATAATTTTTTTAATTGCTTGACAGCCCTAAATAAAAGCTTAGTTGCCTTTTTTTTTTTTTTTTTTGCAGTGGGCATTTATTTAATGTATCACCACCACAGAGAAGGAATATAACCCAAGGCACTATGGTGTCACTGTTGATATTTTTCTCTGAATACAAACTCAGAATATTGAAACTCAATAGACCTCTGGACTCCATGGGAGATTGACCACAGCACCTTCTAACTACACTGACACTATCTCTTGGCATGAAGATGCTATAAGCTTAAGACTCCTGGGTTCTAGTCCCAGCTCTGCCACTGACCAGCTCAGTGACGCTGATCTGTTTTTGATTCCCATCCCATCTTTGTCTGTCTTGTCTCTTTAAATTGTATGATATTCATGGGCAGGAACCATTTTTTATTATGGGTTTACAAGAGTGCTTAGAACAATGGAGCCCTGGTCTCAGTTAGGGGCTCTAGGCACTACTGTAGTACAAGTATTGAAGAAGCTACCGCCATCAAGATGAAATTGCCCATTAGAAAAAGCATTTAAGGTCAAATTCTTCTCTCATTAAAAGGCCCAGTCCATCTCCCACTGAAGACAATGGGAGTTGCACTGGGACTGGGCCCTTACACTGGTGTAAATTAGGAGCATTTCCCCTGAAGTCAGTGAAGTTATACAAGTATAAGATCAGCGTGAGAGAAGAATCAGGCTCCTCCAGTAGAAGAGCTGTACCCAAAAAATACTATTTTGATAATGCACAATATATTTACTTGAGTTTTTATCCGGAAGTCTGTCTATCTTCCACACTACAGCCCTATAGGCACTTTCATATTTTGCTGTTCCAATTGAGACCTGAATTACAGGATCAGATTCAACTTCATGTAAAGAACCAAGGCATGTTTTTCTGTTCATTTTTGCTTTTAGGGACTTCTGTCTTTGGAGATTCATTGTCCAAAGTGCTTTGATCCACTGTGCAGGAACTGGAAAGCGTATCATGACATTTTCACAGTATTTCATGGAATGCAAACGTGCTGGAATCAGAGAAGTAGAAGACATGTTTATAAAAGCCTGAAGTTCAATGTATGCTCCTTGAACAACTACTGCAGCCTTTAAAGAAAATGGAAGGTCTTGCCCATTATACAGTGTCTTGAAACGCATCAGTTCTAATCTACAGGCATCCAGGGGTATAAACTTAATAATTCTAGATTGCTCAAACTCATGTGTTTTGACACACTTATGGAAATGGTAGTCAAGAATATCAATCCATTTCTTCTCCAGGTCCTTGTCAAAATAACATTCATCTCTTTTCTGAAGCTCTAGATCATTTAAAGTAAAAAAGCATTCAGTATTGCCATTCACAAAACACATACAATAAATGTGTGTGATGACAGCACTTTCTACGAGTTTTCCTTCTGTTTTAGTGATTTTCCCCCAAAACTTATCCACTATTTCTAGTATAATTTCTTGTTCCTCATAATTTCTCTTTTGCTTACAGATGGCTGGAAGCTTCATTAACTCTTCCTCAACTGTTGCAAGGAAGTCAGTGAAGTCATTGTAATCCGTGGTTCCTAACTTTAGCATCTGCTCCACCTCTGGTTCATGGACCACTTCTGCTTTGGGGTGGAATTTTCTTTTCTCTGTATAAGACACATATTCAATCTTCACAGTATGGATTTTTCCTGAAACACTACAGTTCTCTAGCTTGGGTTCTGACAGTTTACAGTATGGTTGGAGCTGGAATTCTTTGAAAGGTTTTTCAAGGCCCTTCTCATAGTACATTTGTAAAATGCCCCCAGGTAGGACTTTAAGATAAATAGGACCCCACTGCCGAGATGACATCATATTCTTCTTCTCAGGAATTCTTAGCATGATAGGCCAACCATCTTTTTTTTGGCTCCTGAAGAGACTGTGTGGAATGAAAGAAGAGAGATTATGCCATGCATGTATGCTGGAGGCAGACAGGCTTCCCAAAGTATCAGTTTGCAAATGTTCAAGCCTTTCACAGACATAACTGAAGGAATTCTGATTGAGACTTTTCTGATCATGGCAAGTGTCTTTTTCTTTAGGATGGCAAATACCTCTGCAAAGCTTTTTATCCTTTCTTTGTGTGTCAACATTACAGGGAGACATGCTAGTTGAACACCCCTCTTTCCCAAATAGAGTTGAAAAAGCACAGTCATTCTGAAAATATTGGAAGCGTTCCAATTCCAACTGATCTTCTAATTTATTGCAGCTTTCTTGGTAAGTAGGATTTATTTCACCTGGGGTTGCTTGTTTAGAGAATAAAATCTTAGGTGGATTATCATTAGCTGCAGTGCTCAGTTTCTGAAAAGCTAAGGAAGAACAAGTCCCAGGTGGTGGGTGAAGGTTAATGTTTGATGACAATTCAGGAATAGGATAAAGAATGTGAATTCCTGATTTGGGGGTACAGGGACTTCCTGAATACTCTTTGGTAGGTGTAGAAAGTGGAGAGTTACTAGGAGGTCCAGGATTTAAGTAAAAGTCAGCTATAGGAGAAGAAAGTGGAGTGCTGCTTGTAGAAGATGACCTACTGGAAGATTCATGCATATTAGCAAGATTGAGATTAAGACCATTTGCTTTACAGGTATTACGATTTTCCACTGATTTTTGAGGAGATTGAAAGAGGGGTTCATCATCAAAAGTGACCCAGTTTGCTGGATATGTGGAACACATCTTGTAGGAAAAAACTTGAAACACTTATACAGGTATCACCTCTGAGTCATCTGTTAAGAAATAACACAAAACAAGAACAGACGTGATAAGAAATAAATGCAATTACTTTTGAAAAAAACTTGTAACATTCAAATTTCATAATGCCTACATTTTCATGAGCATCCAGTTTTGGGCATCTCAATTTCTGGATGCACAACTTGAGTCACCTAAGGCTTGATTTTTAAAGTACTGAGCACCCATAGACCTCCAATTGATGTCACAAATTGGGCACCCAAACTTAGCGGACAGCTTTGAACATTTGATCTACACACCCACACACACTGTAAGTGGAGCTGACAGAAATACCTATAGGTAAGGTTGCCTAATGTTTTCCATTATAAGGCTCTGTCATCTTTGGCAAAATAACTGTTTGAGCTGAAATTTTCATGCTGGGTATCTGCCTCATGATGAATTTTTTGGGAAAGTTCAGCAAAAATGGCTCATCTGTTTCCAAGATGGAGGCTAGGGGGGAAATGCATTGCTTTGCCCATGTTAAAAAATTCTTACAACTGTTTTGCTGAGAAGCTATAGCACCTCCATGCTTTGGGGCAGAAACTTACCATTTGGAAGAGGGGCATGTGTGTGGGTGGAGGAAGCTGGGTTCTCTCACCCTATGCCCTTTTTCTGTCTCTGAAATTTCACCCAAATTTGGCTGAGTTATAAGCCTCTGAAATTATAAATTTACATATCTCAGAAGTTTGTTGTGGCTGGCAGAAAAATTCCCTGAACATTCCATCTGTACTGAGCCTGATCTACCCACACAGAGTTCTGTGCCAGCCACAATTCACATGCTCCAACAAGAGGCTGAGCAGAACTCAGGCCAGGGAGACTGATGCCTAGGCAGCATGGAGGAAAAGGAAACAGTCAAACTCAAATGCATATGACTAGGTGCAGAGGGACAGGATGGAAGGGTCCTATGGAGGAAAAAAGTAATTAATGTAATTAAAGACTGTCATATTACATAATCATAAAGGGGCATATTAAGGTTGCACAAGCAACTTGAATTCTGGCATTTCCTAACTTTTGAGTGCTACACTTTACCTTAAAACATTCTTAACATAGGAATGTGTGCATGGAGGGTGTGTGTGCTATATATAATTTTATTTACAAACAATTAAAAGTTCTGCTCACTCCACGAGACTTTTGTGCTGGCTCTTTTCCTGATTATGGTTGTTGGTAATAGCAGTAGGGAGAAACACGTCCAAAGTGTGGGGGGAAACATATTATTCTTGCCCTTTGCACCTGTGATGTCAAAAGCCAGCTTTGAAGGAAATACTAGGCTTTGTCCCCACATAAGTTTAGTATCCATGCCTTCTTGTTCTTCAAGACAGTTAAGAATAAATAAACTTAAGCAAAACTACACGAAAGTAACACTGAAGCATTCAGAACAAATTGTGGTGTTACAAAGTATCTTCATTGTCTATGCTATGGTGAGCCAATTTTTCCCAAACTACATAAAGTTTTCTATTCTGTAAGTACTGTAAATAGATATGGTCACCTTAGGGTTTCTTACCATCAGGATGTACACGTTGTTAGCAAGATATGACTGAAAATTCCACATCTAATTTGTTTTGTGGTTGTCTGAAATGGTTCACATTAGATTTGCTTTTGTAGTAGAGGCATGGAATGGACATTTCAGAAGCATAAATTTTGAATATTAAAAGTATAAAATGACATTCTGTATACCACATTTTAGTGGATACTAAAATTTATTATAGATAGAGCTAATAACAACATCCTTTATAGGGAGAGCTGGCAGAAAGACCTCTAAGAAAGACCATCTAACATTGTCCATTTACAAGCAACTAATAACAGACCTTATACTTTGCCAAACTTTAACCATCCAGGCTGAAATTTTCATGAAAGGTGTCTGACTCAGACTAAATTATGTTTTGAAAATTTCAGTTAAAACGGTTCTGCTATTTCTCAGAGCAAAGTTAGGGAAGATTATGTTGTTCTACCCTTGTTAAAAAAAAACTTATTACCATTTAATTGAGAAGTTCTAGGGCCTCCAGGCTTTGGAATAGGGACTTGAAAGTTGGCAAGGGTGGGAGTCTGCTTGATATCAGGGATGTGCGTTTTGCTGTCACCATAAAAATCCACTCTAATTTTGTTGAATTCTGGCATTTCCGAACTTTTGAGTGCTAGACTTTACAACCTTAAAACATTCTTAACTAGGGCTGTCAAGCGATTAAAAAAATTAATCATGATTAATCGTGCTGTTAAACAATAATAGCATACCATTTATTTAAATATTGTGGATGTTTTCTACATTTTCAAATATATTGACTTCAATTACAACACAAAATACAAAGTTTACAGTGCTCAGTTTTTATTTATTTTGTATTACAAATATTTGCACTGTAAACAAAAGAAATAGTATTTTTCAATTCACCTAATACAAGTACTGTAGTGCAAACTCTTTATCATGAAAGTTGAACTTACAAATGTAGAATTATGTACAAAATAACTGCATTCCAAAATAAAACAATGTAAAACTTTAAAGCCTATAAGCCCACTCATTCCTACTTCTTGTTTAGCCAATCGTTTACATTTACAGGAGATAATGCTGCCTGCTTCTTGTTTACAATGTCATCTGAAAGGGAGAACAGGTGTTCGCATGACACTGTTGTAGCCGGCGTCGCAAGATATTTATGTGCCAGATGTGCTAAAGATTCATATGTCCCTTCATGCTTCATATGTCTATTCCAGAGGATATGCGTCCATGCTGATGACTAGTTCTGCTCGATAATGATCCAAAGCAGTGCAGACTGATGCATGTTCATTTTCATCATCTGAGTCAGATGCCACCAGGTTGATTTTCTTTTTTGATGGTTCGTGTTCTGTAGTTTCTGCATTGGAGTGTTGCTCTTCTAAGACTTCTGAAAGCATGCTCCACACCTCCTCCCTCTCAGATTTTGGAAGGCACTTGAGATTCTTAAACCTTGGGTCAAGTGCTGTAGCTATCTTTAGAAATCTGATATTTGAACCTTCTTTGTGTTTTATCAAACTGTAGTAAAAGTGTTCTTAAATCAAACAACATACACTGGGTCACTATCTGAGACTACCATAATACAAAATATATGGCAGAATGCAGGTCAGACCACGGAGCAGGAGACATACAACTCTCCTGCAAGAATTCAGTCACAAATTTAATTAACACTTTTTTTTTTTTAAACAAGCATCATCAGTATGGAAGCATGTCCTCTGGAATGGTGGTCGAACATGAAGAGGCATATGAATGTTTAGCATATCTGGCATGTAAATACCTTGGAATGCCGGCTACAAAAGTGTCATGCAAATGCCTGTTCTCGCTTTCAGGTGACATTGTAAACAAGAAGCAGGCAGCATTATCTCCTGTAAATGTAAACAAACTTGTTTGCTTTAATGATTGGCTGAACAAGAAGTAGGACTGAGTAGGCTTGTAGGTTTTAAAGTTTTACCTTGTTTTGTTTTTGAGTGCAATTATGTAACCAAAAAAAATCTAAATTTGTAAGTTACACTTTCACAATAAAGAGATTGCACTACAGTACTTGTATGAGGTGAATTTAAATATGTCTTTTGTTTATCATTTTACAGTGCAAATATTCATAATCAAAAATAATAATATGAAGTGAGCACTGTACACTTTGTGTTCTGTGTTGTAATTGAAATCAATACATTTGAAAATGTAGAAAAACCTCCAAAAATATTTAATAAATTTCAATTGGTATTCTATTGTTTAACAGTGCGATTAAAACTGTGATTAATCTCAATTAATTTTTTAAATCATGATTTTTTTGAGTTAATCGCATGAGTTAACTGCAATTAATCGACAGCCCTATTCTTAACATAGGGATGTATGCATGGAGGAAATGTGTGCTACGTATAATAAAAAAAATGCAACTTTCACGTGCTCAGTAGACAATTCATGAGGACCTCCAGAACCTTCCAAAGACATGATTGAAATCTTGCAAGCCTTTCTGGGATTGTGCTAAAGTTCCTAAAGCATCCTCATGCAATTCTGAGGCACTTTGGAAAGTTTTCTAGGATAATGCTAATGTCCAAAACACACACTAAATTGCCAACTCTGAAAAAAAACTTCGAGCTTACCCCAGAAACAATGGTCTGCACTGAATATTTTAGAACATTGCATGGCAGATGTCTCTCATCTTCCAAAGGTGTAAGAGATGACAGCAACACACAGGGTGACTGTGGACACAACCAAAACTATGGACCACATTGTAAATCAGTGCCCGCTTTGATCATTTGCCAGTGGCATCCCAGATTTACATCAAGCCACTCCCGAAGCTACCAATCAGCTCACTAATCTGGACTTGGTTATCTGAACATTGTTAATCACCCCTCTTGCCATACGAAAGAAGAAGTAGTGGTAGAACAGTTACAGGTTTGGAGCTAAATTCTCCACACTAACATGCTAGAGGAGCTAAGCAGGACTTTCCCTGAAATTGCTCGTCCTTGCAGCAGGGGGTTGCTGTTGTATGAGACACAGAAACCAAAAGCAGGGAGGCCATCTGTAACACAATGTCCCTCAAAAGAGCACCCTGTAACTCCCATATTCATCATTCATATATCGTGATATTTCATACAAAGCATGCCATGTATGATATTATATGAAAGGTTATGATCTGCTGAAACCTACTGTTCTGTTCAAATATGTATATCATTAACATGTATGAAGTTATGATATTTTGCTGTATGGTTGTTACTGAAATATGTTGTCAGTTTGAGAGTCTCTACTACAAGGGTGGTGATCCCAGTCCAGGAGGGTGTTAACCAACCATTAATCAGCAGGGGAGTTGTAATCAAGGGATTTACAATTCAATGGCAGTTGCACAAGACCACAACAAGGACTGCTCAATCCAGTGACTCAGCAAAACTCACCAGGACATGTCTGGGCAAGTGTCTTCTAGGCACATGAACTAAGAATATAAAAAAGGGGAGAGTGGCATCATGCTTTTGCCTTTCTCCTCCCCCACCTATGCTGGAAGCAACAAGAATGCTGAGAAGACGAAGACTTCAACTGAGGAGACTGGTTGTATTGAGAGCTGTGTATAAGAACTGTAACATCCAATGGGGTAAGAAAATTGCTCAATTTAAATACTGCCTAGTGTAATAAGATTTAAGATTTAGATTGTGTGCTTATCTTTTATTTTCTGTGGTAATTATTTTGCTTGAAGTGCTTGGGAAATCTCAACTCAGGTTACAAAGGCGAGGGCATGATCTCTCCACATTGAGGGTGGGGCGGACTGGGTAATAAACTTACACTGGTTGGGCTTCTGACCAGGGCAAGACAGTACAGTTCTGTGGTATAAGGCTGGGGAACTGGAGGGAATTAGCTGGTGCCTTTCTCTGAGTGATTTGTGAGTGGCTCCGGGAGCATTCATGCAATTTAGCTGGGTGTGGGGATCCACATGCTGCTGTGCTGATTGATAACAGCACCTGGAAGGGTTTGCTGCTTGTCACTAACAAAGCATTGTATCTTCAGGGAGAGGGAGAGGGACATGGGGCTGCAGAGAGACACGGACAGGTGCTGGGGAAGACACAGTCTATGCCTGAGGTGACAGGACTTGAATTCTGGTGGGGATAGGTGCAGAGTGGTACAGAGATAGGCTGGGGGGGGAGGGGAGACAAAGACAGGCAGTTGGTGCGGCATAGGAGGGGAAACAGGTAGGTGTATGCTAAGGGACAGGGAAAGAAGGGTAACCACTTGAGCACATTTCCCCTCCAAAACCTGAAATGGAACCCAGGATTCCTGACTCTCAACTTTTCTTTGGTGTCAGCAAAGAGCTGTGAATCCCACTAACAAAATGTGTCCCATCAGCCTCTGGTGGCTGGTCCACAATGAGATAACAGCCTCGTACAACCATCCATTATTCCATTAGTGTGCTAGGGATCTACAGGTCCAAACCCAGCTAATGACCTCTGCGGAGGGAGCGGTGGGGAGAGACAATATGGTAGATAGTTTTGACAATTTTGGCCTTAATCTCTCTGTGCATCAGTTCCCCAGCTGTAAAATGGCTATTATAACTCCTCCATTATAACACCTACTGGTGTTGTGAACATAAATTCATTCATATTTGTGAAGTGCTCAGATACTATGGTAACAAGTGCCACAGAAAAGCCCATGAGGAAATTAATAATTCTGTATTTAGTGCAGGGTTTGGATGGTGAGCAGTAAATAAGGCCTGAAGTCACATTTTGGCTAAAGAGAAATAATTAATAACTACTCATTCAGTGAGCACCATCCATCCTGTGCACTGAATGAGACAGTGTCCTGTGGAAAAATTAGTATATGATCATGTAATTAAAACTGTATCATAATACATTACACACAAAGAGATAAATTGCCAGTGCAACCTTAACCCTGGAATTCCCTAGCTTGTGAAGGCTTAACTGTACAACCTTAAACAGGTTCTATAAACAGTATTTATTTTGTGTATAGATTGGATTTTGCTTGTAATTTGTGGGATGACTTTCACTAAAAGAAGTGAAGATCAGATACAGGGAACTGAAGATGATGAGAACACCCAAAATACTCAAAATTATTTCAGCTTCTGACTTAACCTGTCAGAGATTGCAGAAATGTGGGCACACAGAATATGAGGGTTGGAAGGGACCTCAGGGTTGTCTAGTCCAACCCCCGGCTCAAAGCAGGACCAATCCCTAGACAGATTTTTACTCCAAAACCCTAAATGGCTCCCTCAAGAATTGAACTCACAACCCTGGGTTTAGCGGGCCAATGCTCAAACCACTGAGCTATCCCTCCCCACATTTAGATTGGCAAATCCAAACCCTTTTCAGGATGGTTTATAGGTCTGGTGGTTTATGAAGAGACTCTTTTACACTTGACTTTAGCCACAAGCCCAAGAAGTAGGGACACATTCATTCTGCTAAGCACTGATTTGGCTGGGAGTCTGGAAAAGAACAATTCATTCAATCAGTAAATAAATTAGGTTTAACTGAAATATTCTTCTGATATAAGCATTATTACGCTTATCTGGATTATGCTTATCTGGATGATGGGATGGATTGCATCCTCAGCAAGTTCACAAATGACACTAAGAGGGGGGGGGGGGGGAAGGTAGATATGCTGGAGGGTAGGGATAGGTTCCAAAGTGACCTGGATAAATTGGAGGATTAGGCCAAAAGAAATCTAATGAGGTTCAATAAGGACAAGTGCAGAGTCCTGCACTTAGGATGAAGAATCCCATGCAGAATCTATAGGCTAGGGACCGACTGGCTAAGCAGCAGTTCTGCAGAAAAGGACCTGGGGATTACAGTGGATGAGATGGAGTATGAGTCAGCAGTGTGCCCCTGTTGCCAAGAAGGCTAACAGCATATTGGGCTGCATTACTAGGAGCATTGCCAGCAGATCGAGGGAAGTGATTATTCCCCTCTATTCGGCACTGGTGAGGCCACATCTGGAGTATTGCGTCCAGTTTTGGGCTCCCCACTACAGAAAGGATGTGGACAAATTGGAGAGTCCAACGGAGGGCAACGAAAATGATCAGGGGGCTGGGGCACATGACTTACGAGGAGAGGCTGATGGAACTGGGCTTGTTTAGTCTGCAAAAGAGAAGAGTGAGGGGGGATTTGATAGCAGCCTTCAACTACCTGAAAGGGGAGTTCCAAAGAGGATGGAGCTTGGCTGTTCTCAGTGGTAGCAGATGACAGAACAAGGAACAATGGTGTCAAGTTGCAGTGGGGGAGGCCTAGGTTGGATATTAGGAAACACTATTTCACTAGGAGGGTGGTGAAGTACTGGAATGGGTTACCTAGGGAGGTGGTGGAATCTCCATCCTTAGAGGTTTTTAAGGCCCGGCTTGACATGATTTAGTTGGTGAGGGTCCTGCTTTGAGCAGGGAGTTGGACTAGATGACCTCCTTCTCTTCCAACCCTAATCTTCTATGATTCTATGATTATTAAATGTAATCTGTATGAGAATTCAAGCAGTAAATCAGTGGCTCTTTACTGTATCTCCTGCAGCTCTTTGCAGGACATGTTATTAAAACATTGGTTAATAATTAAATCACACAATCTAAGTTATTAACCAGTCAGGATGCTTTTACTATTTTATTAATCAATTGTAGAATACTTGGTCAGTTATTTTGCTGTGAGAATAATTTATAGATATACTATATATATATATATATATATATATAGTAAATTAAACAATGAATTCACACTACTGTGGTTCTTTTGGGTAATGCTGGTTGCCAATTTGGCTCCTGAACCCCTGAGATCGGAGTATCACTGAAGTAAACAGTTAACCTGGACTTTAATTTTTAATGTACAATTTAAAACACGAAACACATAACATTATATCCCTATATTAGATATATTGTCCCCAAAGAGTTCTTCCCCCCCTCCACTCCTTGTGGTTGATGAAGAAACAAGAAATAAATCTCTAAACAAAATACAATGAAACACCGCAGGGTTTGTACAAATGCTGTTCATTCTAGAAAGGATATCCTGATTATGTCAGTACACATTCATGTCTGCATGAAAGCACAAGAATGGCCATGTTCCTACTCATTGTACCACCTGCATGTATATTCCTATATAATTTAGGATTAGACAACAGTTACTTGGAAGCATTTTCCCCTCACAGCTATATCATCAATTTGTTTATTTGAGTTATTTGTCATATAGCCATACAAACCATTCTTAATCTGTAGAGATTAGGAAACCAGTTTGTTTCTAAAAAGGAAAGAGTTCAGCCAAATGAATTTGTATGTTGTGCCATACACTTTGCAATTTCTTTTGGGCCATCTTAAAATTTAGGAATGCATCCTGGTCTACGACAAATTTTTTGCTGATTTTATTGCTGAACAAACAAGAATTTAGAATGGAGTTGTTTTAGTCTCATTATTTTTTGAACTCTAAACCTTTTTCTTCACAAAAAATATTTGCAGTATACTAGTTACTTTTAGTAAGATTTCTCCTCCACCTCTCAAAAGAGAGAGCATTCCAAATGGTTACATTGTAGTTAGGGCCCATTAGCATCTCCGTTATCCACTCAAACACTATGTATGAGTTTGAAGTTTAGCAATGGACAGAAAACGTGGGTCATTTTCTACCCACATCATTACCATTTTTTCTACTGTTTCAGCCACTCCCCTTTAGTTGCCAGCATTCTTCATTCACCTCTTTTCCCGTCTCCCCTCCTATCATCTTACTCCTGCAATCTCAAAATTACATGGTCTGTTTTCCACAGGCAAGCTGGTATCATCCCAAAATACCTTGCTACCTTTTTTAATCACAGGTGGGGTGGTACTCACTTACAGCATCACTTTTGCTGTGACAATCAGGAGCAAAGCATTCTGAGGCACATCAACAAGTTGGAGAGTGGTGGAAAGTGGGCACAGAAGTTCTGCATTAGAGCTCAAAGGGAGGTTACAAGAGACAAGTAAGTGATGGGAGGAGGAGATGATGATGAGTGGGCAGAAAGGAAGTGATCAAAAGAGAAATTCTACTGAAACGGACACAGGAGAGTGCAGAGATAGGGCTTGAATTGGGTAGGACAAAGCATAAACCTTTTTATTTAACTATTTTGACACACACAAGTTGTTAAATATGGACTAGCATAAGTGAAAAAAAATGACAAAATATAAAATGTGACTGTAAGTACATAAACATTATATACAACAAATATATATTTTTCCTAAACAGCACTTTGTGAACTATTCCCCTTCCCATCACTGACACGGCACCTTTTCAATGTCAGTTATTCCACATGTTAATATTCGTATCTATTCCTCTGTCCACAGTTATTGCCTTTCTATAAATTTTTTCTGTCTGAACATGAAATTACAGCTTTCTCCACAGATTTTGTTTTAAAGCTCCAGTCTTTTTACCTGTGAAATATTTAACTTCAGTTAATAAAAGTCTATGAAGAAAAACGTTTTTCCACATACATCTCTCTCATCTATATTTATGCCATTCATATGCCTTTTGGCATGAATGGAGCTTTCCCTTATTACTTTTTGAGATAATGGGAGCAAAAATACTACATGTATAAAAAACAAAAAGGAAATATTCAAATATATAGTACAGTGGAGCCTCAGAGTTACGAACAGCAGAGTTATGAACTGACCAGTCCACCACATACCTCATTTGGAACTGGAAGTACACAATCAGGTAGAAGCAGAGATCCAAAACAAACAAACAAAAAAGCAAATACAGTACAGTACTGTGTTAAATGTAAACTACTAAAAAAATTAAGGGAAAGCAGCATTTTTCTTCTGCATACTAAAATTTCAAAGCTGTATGAAGTCAATGTTCAGTTGTAAACTTTTGGAAGAACAACCATAATGTTTTGTTCAGAGTTATGAACATTTCAGAATTACAAACAACCTCCATTCCTGAGGAGTTAGTAACTCTGAGATTCTACTGTAGTCCATTGACCTCCACTTATGGAACTCTAGGTCTGACCACAGCACCATGAAAAAAAGATTTAAAAAAAAATTAATAATATTGTAATAAAAGGGAATTCACACCCTGCATTTGTAATGGGTAGTATTAGTGCCATTCCATTTGCAGCTTACAAAATAAGCATTTGCAGTCATACATTGCTGTATCCCACTGCTGTTATTTCTCTGCTGCCTTCACTGTGCAGGGCTCAACAAATTAATCTTTCTTTAAAAAACAACCTGACATGAAGTGCTTCAATTCACTCCTTTTCAGGAATTTTAAGAAACTTTTCCTTGGAAATGGCAATGAAGCAGAGCTTTAAATATACCAGTTCTCACTCTTGAAAAACTAGAATGGGATCCATGTAAATTTAACCTACAAATTCTTAATCAGAGGAAAACTGTACACAAAGACATTGACCTTACATTAGTACATATGTTGTGCAGCTCATAACATCTAAATCACAAGAATGTGTGGTATTTAATACAGAAATGTGACAGGAAATACCATTTGTAGAATACTAAAACCAGACCAAAAAAATTGGTGTTCAAATGATAAGGTTCTGTCAAGGCTAATTCCCCACAAGGGCCCCGCAAGGATTCTAAAAATTAATACTGGCCACTCCAGGCTTGTATTAAACTCCCAAGGTTATAGCTTTTCTCTGACCTTGGATTGGTAGATACTGCCACTACCCAAGTAGTGAGAGCCCAGGAAGGCACCCTTGGGAATTCCTTCCTGTGGAGCACCCTCAAGCCCTTTCACCCCCCCCGCTCCGGGGAAGAGCTGAGACAGAAAAAAAAAAAAAAGGGAAATCAGCTGTTGCCACCAGCTAATTAAACAACATGCACAAACCTCTTAAGACACAAAAATCCAATTCTGTTCTTAAAAAAGGTAAATTTTATTAATAAAAAAAAGAAAGAAAATACATCTGGGAACTCAGGCTATTGCTAGATTTTAAAAGCGCAACTACAAGGATTAAGCACGAAGAATAGCTTTCTTGAGGTCCAGCTTAAAGGTTACAAGCAAAACAAAAGCACCTGGGGTTAGCACAGAGAAGTCCACAAGCCATAAAGAAATAAAAGGGATAAATCTAATTGTGTCTTCCTAGACATTTCCTGATCCACTTACATATCTGGGGTTCTAAATGAGTAGTTTCTAGGTATGATACTGATGATTTTTTCATACCTGGCCCAAGCTTCTTACAGCATAGCTCTGCCCTGTCCGCCTCTCCCTGGGAGAACAACAACAGATAGACAAAAGGAGAGTCTTTTCTCCATTTTAAAAAATTCTAGCCTTCCCATTAGCTCTTTTGGCCAGGTGTCCATTCACTTCCTTTTACCTATGCCTAGCAGTGAGACTTTTTAACCCTTTACAGGTAGAGCAATTAGAGAACAGCTACTAAGAGGAATTGTATAGCTAACTGGCTGGCTGGGTGTCCATAAAAGGGAGCGGCCCCACCCTTTATTTACCACACACACACACACCCAAATCACAGACGGTGCTGGACAGCCTGATTCAGGTTGGGTCCACACTGGCTGGGATTTCTTCCTGGAGATTTAGGAAAACAGAGTTAATAAGATACATGCACCTCTAATTTTACTACTATTACAGGAAGAACTAAACAGTATTTTCCACATTTTAAGGACTATAATGACTTAGAATACAGGACATTTTTACCTCGCTGATTCTGGAAAACCTTCCTGAGAGAGTGCATCAGCCATGTTGTTAGAGGCTCCTGATATGTGTTGTATCTCAAAATCAAAGTCTTGAAGAGCTAAACTCCACCGCAGAAGTTTTTTGTTAGTCTCTTTGACAGTGTGAAGCCCTTTTAGCGTAGCCTGGTCAGTATGCAGGTGGAAATGCTGTCCCCAAATGTATGGGCGTAGCTTCTCCAGAGCATACACAATGGCGTAACATTCTTTTTCTGAGACTGACCAGTGGCTTTCCCTCTCAGAAAGTTTTTTGCTGAGAAACACAATAGGATGGAATTGTTGATCTGGTCCTTCCTGCATTAAAACTGCTCCTACACCATGCTCGGATACATCTGTGGTTACAACGAAAGATTGGTCGAAGTCTGGGGCCCTTAGTACAGGGTTAGACATAAGGTAGTTAAAGGCTTTTTGACACTTCTCAGACCACTGAACTGCATTTGACTGTTTTTTCCTGGTTAGGTTGATCAGTGGGGTGGCAATTTGGCTGTAGAGTGGTACAAATTGTCTGTAATACCCAGCCAAGCCCAAGAAAGATTTTTTAATTTAGGGACAGGCCAATTTTGAATAGCATTTACTTTAGCCTGTAGGGGGTTGATAGTTCCTTGACCCACTTGCTGTCCAAGCTACGTTACCCTGTTTAGCCCTATTACACATTTTTTGGCCTTAATGGTTACTCCTGCCTCCCTTATGCGCTGGAAGACAGCTTGAAGGTGTTCTGCACATGAACCTGAGAATATGGCCACATCGTCAAGGTAGGCGACTGCAAATTCCCCAAATCCAGCCAGAAGGTTATCTACCAGTCTCTGGAAGGTGGCGGGTGCAGTCCAAAAGGGAGCACATTAAATTCATACAGCCCTACCTGGGTGATGAAGGCTGACCTTTCCTTGGTTGGGTTATCTAGCGGCACTTGCCAGTACCCCTTAGTTAAGTCTAAGGGCACATCTACATTTGCAAAGTTACAGCCCAGCAGTTACAGCACCGCTCAGAGAGCGCAGAAGGGAAAATGCTGTTGTGTGTTCACACTGATAGCTGCCAGCGCAATAGCGTGTTCACACTTGCGGCACTAGCAGCGCTATTCAGAGTGGTGCACTCTGGGCAGCTATCCCACATAGCACCTCTTTCTCTTTTGCCATTAAGACTTGTGGGAAGGCGGAGGGGGTCACGGGGCATCCTGGGTCCAGAACCAATACCCCGTGATGCATTGCTTCGCATCCCATCAATCCCTGTACTTCCATCCGCATTTGGCGCCATCTTTCAACGATTTGTGTACTGCGTACCCTGCCTCTTTTGGGCTGCAGGAATGGATCACAGAATCATAGAATATCAGGGTTGGAAGGGATCTCAGAAGGTCATCTAGTCCAACCCCCTGCTCAAAGCAGGACCAATTCCCAACTAAATCATCCCAGCCAGGGCTTTGTCAAACATGACCTTAAAAACCTCTAAGGAAGGAGATTCCATCACCTCCCTAGGTAACCCATTCCAGTGTTTCACCACCCTCCTAGTGAAAAAGTTTTTCCTAATATCCAACCTGCAACTTGAGACCATTCGTCCTTGTTCTGTCATCTGGTACCACTGAGAACACTCTAGATCCATCCTCTTTGGAACCCCTTTTCAGATAGTTGAAAGCTGCTATCAAATCCCCCCTCATTCCTCTCTTCTGCAGACTAAACAATCCCAGTTCCCTCAGCCTCTCCTCATACGTCATGTGCTCCAGCCTCCTAATCATTTTTGTTGCCCTCCGCTGGATTCTTTCCAATTTTTCCACACCCTTCTTGTAGTGTGGAGCCCAAAACTGGACACCACTCCAGATGAGGCCGCACCAATGTCAAATACAGGGGAGAATGATCACGTCCCTCGACCTACTGGCAATGCCTCTACTTATATAGCCCAAAATGTCATTAGCTTTCTTGGCAACAAGGGCACACTGTTGACTCATATCCAGCTTCTTCTCCGCTGTTACCCCTAGGTCCTTTTCTGCAGAACTGCTGCTTAGCCATTTGGTCCCTAGTCTGTAGCAGTGCATGGGATTCTTCCGTCTTAAGTGCAGGACTCTGCAATTGTCCTTGTTGAACCTCATCAGATTTCTTTGGGCCCAATCCTTTAATTTGTCTAGGTCCCTCTGTATCCGATCCCTACCACTCCTCCCAGTTTAGTGTCATCTGCAAACTTGCTGAGGGTGCAGTTCACGCCATCCTCCAGATCATTAATGAAGATATTGAACAAAACCGGCCCCAGGACCGACCGTTGGGGCACTCAGCTTGATACCGGCTGCCAACTAGACATGGAGCCATTGATCACTACCCGCTGAGCCCAATGATCTAGCCAGCTTTCTATCCACCTTATAGTCCATTCATTCAGACCATACTTCTTTAACTTGGCAGCAAGAATACTGTGGGAGACCGTATCAAAAGCTTTGCTAAAGTCAAGGAATAACATGTCCCCTGCTTTCCTCTCATCCACAGAGCCAGTTATCTCATCATAGAAGGCAATTAGGTTAGTCAGGCATGACTTGCCCTTGGTGAATCCATGCTGACTGTTCCTGATCACTTTCCTCTCCTCTAAGTGCTTCAGAACTGATTCCTTGAGGACCTGCTCCATAATTTTTCCAGGGACCAAAGTGAGACTGACTGATCTGTAGTTCCCCGGATCCTCCTCCTTCCCTTTTTTAAAGATGGGCTTTACATTAGCCTTTTTCCAGTCGTCTGGGACCTCCTGTGATCACCATGAGTTTTCAAAGATACTGGCCAACGGTTCTGCAATCACATCCGCCAACTCCTTTAGCACCCTCGGATGCAGTGCATCCGGCCCCAGGGATTTGTGCTCATCCAGTTTTTCTAAATATTCCCAAACCACTTCCTTCTACACAGAGGGCTGGTCACCTCCTTCCCATGATGTGCTGCCCAGTGCAGTAGTCTAGGAGCTGACCTTGTTTGTGAAGACAGAGGCAAAAAAAGCATTGAGTACATTAGCTTTTTCCACATCCTCGGTCACTAGGTTGCCTCCCTCATTTAGTAAGGGGCCCACACTTTCCTTGACCTTCATCTTGTTGCTAACATACCTGAAGAAACCCTTCCTGTTACTCTTAACATCTCTTGCTAGCTGCAACTCCAAGTGTGATTTGGCCTTCCTGATTTCACTCCTGCATGCCTGAGCAATATTTTTATATTCCTCTCTGGTCATTTGTCCAGTCTTCCACTTCTTGTAAAATTCTTTTTTGTGTTTAAAATCAGCAAGGACTTCTCTGTTAAGCCAAGCTGGTCGCCTGTCATATTTACTATTCTTTCTACACATCAGGATGGTTTGTTCCTGCAACCTCAATCCCAAACTGCTGGCCAGTATGCTGCTCGCTCTGACCAACACGTCAAGAGTGGCAGTGGAGTTATTCCTTAAACTACAAAGGCAAGAGAAGTGCGACATTGATCTCACCATGCATATTAGCTACGACACGAGATTGCTTGTGGCATTCATGGAGGTTCTGACCAAAGTGGAACGCCGCTTTTAGGATCGGGAAACAAGCACTGAGTGGTGAGATCAAATCGTGATGCACGTCTGGGATGATGAGCAGTGGCTGCAGAACTTTCGCATGAGGAAACTGTGTGATGAGCTCACCCCAGCCCTGCGGCGCAAGAACACAAGAATGAGAGCTGCCCTGTTGTTGGAGAAGCGCGTGGCGATAGCACTGTGGAAGCTGGCTACTCCAAACTGCTACCCATCGGTCGCTAACCAGTTCAGAATGGAAAAGTCGAGTGTTGGAGTCATGTTGATGGACGTGTGCAGGGCCATTAATAGCATCCTGCTCCAAAAGATTATGACTCTGGGTAACATGCATGACACTGTGGATGGCTTTGTACAAATGGGTTTCCCTAACTGCAGAGGGGCGATAGATGGCACGCACATTCCAAGTCTGGCACCAGACCACCTAGCTCCCAAGTACATTAATCACAAGGGGTATTTCTCAATGGTTCTCCCGGCACTTGTGGATCACTGTGGGCGTTTTACAGACATTAATGCAGACTGGTCTGGCAAGGTGCATGATGCATGCATCTTTTTGAACACTGGCCTGTTCAAGAAGCTGCAAGCAGGGACTTTCTTCCCAGACCAGAAGATCACCGTACGGGAAGTCGAAATGCCCATTGTGATCCTGGGAGACCGCGCCTACCCCTTAATGCCGTGGCTCATGAAGCCATACACGGGGCAACTTAACAGCAGCAAGGAGTGGTTCAACAATAGGCTGAGCAAGTACAGAATGACTGTGGAGTGTGCATTTGGCCATTTAAAAGCCCACTGGCACTGCCTCTATGGGAAGCTGGACACGGCTGATGACAATATTCGCGTGTGCCGTATGCTCCATAATATTTGTGAAGGGAAGGGGGAAAGTTTCACTCAGGGCTGGACTGCAGAGGCTATTAGACTGAGTTTGAACAGCCAGGGCTATTAGAGGGGCACAGCGCAGGGCCATAAGGATCAGGGATGCCTTGAGGCAGCAATTTGAAGCTGAAAGCCATTAATTTTTGTTGCTATGCTTGAGATTGCATTGCTTGTAATGCTAGGAGGTGATTGGTGCATGATGCAAGAAGGGGCCTTAACATTATTGTATGTTGCCTTGGAGTGCTCTTTTTGTTTTCACTTAATAGAATAAAGATTGCTTTCAAACAAACAATTCTTTTATTAAAAGACAACAACCGGAGGGAGAGTCAAATGAAAAATTTCATCAGCAAGGAGGGGGAGGAGGTACAGAAGAAGGGAAGTTCTCAAGAGGAGGAGGGGTCCCGGGACAGCTACAGATTTGTGTATGTCCAGGGATCATACACAACCTTCTCCTTTGGAGTACAATGCACCCAGTGCTGTACTTCAGCAGGGCCCAACTGCAGATGGATGGGTGTTGAGTGCAGTGGGTATTGGGAGTCCACAGTTCTGGACTGTGAGGAGGGAGGAGTGGAATGCTGCGGGTAGAGAATGGAGCCAGGAGGTTGATAACAGTGTGTTGGATGCATGGGAAAGAGTTTTGCGACGGCGGCTGCAGGGAAGGGCGGGCGTGGAGCTGCTCAGTTTGAAGCGCTAGTATCGCCTGGAGCGTGTCCACTTGGTGCTCCATAACTGTTAGGAGCCACTCCGTGGCTTCTTTCTGGTGTGCCGTGTTCTCCTTTCAGTCCTTCTTCTAGCTGTCCCACCACTCCTTCAATTCCTGTTTCTCGGCGGCTGAGTGCATCATAACCTTGCACAGAAAGTCCTCCTTAGTTCTTCTTGGACGCTTTCTAATTCTGCGCTGCCGTTCTGCTGCCGATAAAGGAGCCTGGCCTCCCAAGGTCATCTCTGTGAAGATTAAATGCAACGTTTTACAGAAGCAGTATTGTTTGCAACACAGACAACAGTGATTCAAAACAGTGATTTAAAACACAGCCAGTACTCACACGCCTGTCACTAACTGGCTGACCCCAAGCAAGCACACATGAGCCACAAGACCCCCAAAATGGTGAGTAGCCGCAGGGGCAGGGTAAATCACTGCTGTACACTTGGCACATGGCCCTTGGGGAGAGCCAGCACTGTAGGATGGGCCTGATAATAATTTCTGTCCCCACACTTTCCACAGGAGGTGATCATTATGGGAGGTATCTCGCTGCTGAGGGTGAGCAGGGCATCAAGGGAGCGTCTTCTCCAAGCCTGCGGCTTCCACCCTGGTGCCTACGCGGCTAGCCTGTGTGCAGCAATGCCCCCCCCCCCGTCTCTCCCCGCCCCCGTCACGGCAAAGTGGCGCGGGAAAGTTACTATTAATGGGGCAAGAAACAAAGCAGCTCTGCTGAAGAACCTGCGGAAGCGGATTGCCGAGTATCTCCATGAGAGTTTCCTGGAGATCTCTGAGGGAGATTCCTGTGAAGTGAGGGAGTCTATCAACAGTCTGTTCCGCTTCTCAGACTAGGCATGCTGTGGGAGACAAGCCTGCTTTCTGCAACCCTCCTGCCCCCAACAACTCGCTTCATCAATTCCCAAAATCAGATCCACTTACCAGGGGCCTCCTCTCCTGTTTGAGCTTTGCCAAGCTCCGACTGCTGTGACTGGCTAGGCTCTTCCATGGTAGAAAAGAGCTCCTGACTACATGCATCTCTGGCCTCCAAGTCATCCTCTGCCTCTGGGTCCCCCTCCCCCCTTCTTGTCCAAGATTTCCACCTCCTGGCTTGGTCCACTCTCAACTGACACGTGAGCCAACAAAGTATCCACAGGGGCCTTCGCAGTGGAGGTGGGATCGCCACCGAGTATCACATCCAGCTCTTCGTAGAACTGGCAGCTAGTGGGCGCAGCACTAGAGCAGCAGTTTGCCTCCTGGACCTCGTGGTAGGCGTTCCGCAATTCCTTCACTTTTACCCTACACTGCAATGTGTACTGGTCATGGCCCCTTTCTATCATGCATCATGAAATCTGTCCACTGGAACTGCACAGCTTCCTCTCCCAAATGCCAATGAGGTCCAGCAGCTCGGCATTGCTCCAAGTGGGGGGATCGCCTGGTGCGTGGAGCAGGTATGGCCACCTGGAAAGATGCGCTCAGACCACTGCATGCATCACCGAGCAAATAGGAAGGGGACTTTCAAATTTACAAAGGAATGTAAGGGGTGGGGTTGACGGTTGGTCACCTAAGGGCAGGGCAGTAAAGTTCAAACTGATGACCAGAGAAGCAGGAACAGGCATTGTGGGCCAATCGCTGTGCTGTAATTGCCACGGTGTCTACACTGACACCGCAGGGCTGTAGCCCCAGCGCAGAAAGCTCTACGTCTCTTGTCAGGGTTGTTTTTTTATAGCTCTGCAACTGCGCAGTTTCTGCGTACTAAGTGGCTTGGCAGTGTGTACACCTCAAAGCTGCTTTAGTGCTCAGAAACTTGCCAGAGTAGATGGGGCCTAAGACGGAGATAAATTGGGCACGTCCCAGTTTTTTCAATAGCTCATCCGTGCATAGAATAGTTCTCTGGGCGAGTTACAGCATTTAGCTTATGATAGTCCACGCAAAAGCGGATTTCCCCATCTGGTTTGGGAACCAGAACCACTGGAGAGGTCCATGCACTCTCAGAGGGGCAGATTACACCCATCTGTAACATGTCCTTGATCTTCCTTTCTATCGTGGTTTTCGCTTGACGAGCCATCTGGTAGGGCTGGGCTCTAATTGGGCGAGCATCTGCTGTGTCAATGGAGTGGTGCGCCCGTTCTGTCCATCCTGGGGTGGCTGAAAACATTGGCACGAAGCTGGTGCACAGCTCCTAGATTTGCTGTCGCTGCTTACGCCCAAGGGTTATGGAAAGGTTCACCTCTTCTACACCACTGTTCCTTTTCCCTTCATAGCAGACTCCTTCAGGCCACTCAGCATTCTCTCTCTCCTGGGCTGTAAGCTGGAGAACCTTGATTTCTGGGGAATAAAAGGGTTTTAGAGAATTAACATGGTATACTTTAGGTTTTAGGGTAGGGTCCAGGAACACTATGAGGTAATTAACAGCTCCCACGCACTCTCGGACCATAAATGGCCCCTCCCACGACGCTTCCATCTTATTGGCCTGGAGCACTTTCAGGACAATGACTTGGTCGCTTACTCCGAAGGAACGCTCTCTGGCATGTTTATCATACCAGGACTTTTGTTCTTGTTGAGCATCCTGTAGGTTTTCTCAAGCAAGGGCTAAATAGTCTTTGAGGGTGTTTTGCAGGTTGGTTACAAAGTCCAAAATGTTAGTTCCTGGAGAAGATGTACCCCCCTCCCCCCCATCACTGCTTCACCAACTGTAATGGCCCCTTAACTTTGTAGCCATAAATGAGTTCAAAGGGTGAAAACCCTAAACTGGGACATGGTACAGCCCTGTAGGCAAAGAGCAACTACTGCAACACTAGGTCCCAATCATTGGAGTGCTTATTCATTAATTTACGTATCCTGGCCCCCAAAGTTCCATTAAACGTCTCCACTAGTCCATTCGTTTAATGGTCGTAAAGGGTGGCAACAAAGTAGCTCTCCCCATGAGCTTCCCAAAGATGTTTCATGGTCCCTGACAGGAAGTTAGTTCCTGAATCCGTAAGGATGTTGGAGGTCCAACCTCCCCTGGCAAAAATGTCTGCCAATGGCTGGCTCACACTTTTAGCCCTGGTGTTGCTTAGAGCTACTGCTTCCAGACATCAGGTGGCAAAACCCATGAAGGTCAATATGTACAGCTTTCCTCTTGGTGTGTTCTTAGGGAAAGGACCCAGAATATCCACAGCTACCCGCTGAAATGGAACCTCAATTATGGGGAGTGGCTGGAGAAGGGTCCTGACCTGGTCTTGGGACTTTCCCACCCTCTGGCACACCTCACGAGACTGGACATAGGTAGAAACATTCTTGCCCATTCCCTCCCAGTGGAATGACTACCCCAAATGGTCCTTGGTCCTGTTCACCCCAGCATGGCCACTAGGTTGATTGTGGTCTATGCTCAAGAGCTTTTCCCTATACTTAATTGAAACTACCAACTGTTTCTAAGGATGCTAGTCCCCCTTGTGCCCACCAGAAAGGGTTTCCTTGTATAAGAGTCCTCCTCCTACAACAAACTTGGACCTATTAGAAGAGCTGAGAGGCAGTGGGTTGATCCGCGCCACCATCCAAGCTCTCTTGAGGCTTTCATCCACTTCCTGCTCTGCCTGGAACTGCTCCCTTGATGCTGGAGACATTAGTTCCTTGCTGGGTTGTGGACTTGGGCTTAGTCCCACTGGAAGCGATGCAGGTGATGGGAGTTTCTCTGTTGACTGTGAACAGCTCTTTGCTGGTGCATTAGGTTGTATTTCAGGCTCCGGCTGAGCTTCTTGCACCAGTTTAGCTGCTGCTGCAGGTGCAGGCTCTGTGGCGCCCGTTGGTGCTGGCTCCCCTGACTCTGCTGGGGCTGCAAGCATGGGCTCTGGTGCTGACTGCTCTGCCAGTTCCAATCCTTGGGCTGGTTCTGTAGCTGGGTCCCAGAAACTGGATTTACAACCGCTGCCATAGACTCTGGTCTGGAGTCTGGTTCCACCACTTCTGGCTGGGTCCCTGGGCCTGTGGTATCAGGGGACACAGACTGGGTCCTTGTAGGAGGCTTAGGAATGGAGTTAGGTGTGGAGGCCTGTTTAACCTGGCTGGGGTGACAATCCCCACTCTTTTTGTTAGCCTTACATGGTTGGCTAAGTCTTCTCCCAGCAGCATGGAATGGGATAATCGTCATAGACTGCAAAAGTCCACATTCCTGACCAGCCCTTGTACTGGACAGGCAACTTGGCCATAGGCAAGTTAAAAGAGTTGGCCTTAAAGGGTTGCACCATCACTTGGACCTGTGAGTCGATGAATTTGGGGTCCACCAGGGATTGGTGGATAGCTGACACTTGTGCTCCAGTGTCTCTCCATGCAGTAATCTTTCTCCCACCCACACTCACAGTTTCCCTTCACTCTGGGGGTATTTGCGAGCCATCTGGGCCTGAAGGCTCTTGGTGGGATCCTGGGGTGATGAGTTGCAGTCAGCTGGTGCTCTTGGGGTTGTTGGCCTTCCCGTGCCTCAGCTCATTACATTTAAAGCATCACCCATCTGACTGTGCGCTGGGGTGGTTGGAAAGTAGGGGGTTGGAATAAGAGGGCATCTGGGGTCTCCCTAGCAGTGTGGAGGACTCCTCCTTGCGAGGTGGCGGCTTGGGCTCACTCCAATGGTGGGGTGTCATCTCGGGTTGCCTCTTCTGGTATCCCCACCAACTGCTATTAGCTTTCGTCTTCTCCGCCATCTCCACCCATTTGGCTCTGTTCTCCACCACCTTGATTACAGTTTTGGGCTTCCCATCTAGGATGTACCTTTCTATTTCCTCAGGAACACCTCTAAGAATTGCTCCATTTGTACTAGGAGAGACAGATCTTCCAGAGAATTAACATTTGCTCCTGATATCCAGACATCCAAATTTTTTACAATAAGAAGGCTAGAATGGGTAGGCGTGTTGGGGAAATGCCACATCTGGGTTCCACCTTAGGGCTCTGAACCGCTGACGGGCATGCTCAGGTGTTAGCCCCATCCAAATTCTGGCCTTTTGTTTAAAAAGTTCATATTCGTTCATGTGTTCTTTAGGCATTTCACCTGCTAAGGGTCCATTGAGTTGTGGCCTCAGCTCCACCATATTCTGGTCTGTACAGATGTTCTACCTAAGGCAGGCCCTTTCAAAATTTTCTAAGAAGGCCTCTATATCATCGCCTACCTTGTATGTGGGGAATTTCTTGGAATGGGGAGCAGTACCTGGAGGAAGACTGTTAGGGCTAACTGGTTGACCCAGCTTAGCCCTTTTCAGTTCTAAGCACTTCAGCCCCATTTCTGTCTCTAAGGACTTCGCCTCTCTCCTCTCCTCCACCTCCAAGTGCTTTGCTTCCACTTCCGCCTCCAAGCACTTCATCTGTAGGAAGAAATTCCTGTCTTCCACAATTAGAACTAGGTCTGGCTTAAGGACATCCCTCCATCTTGGCACCTGGATCTCGGGTTGGGGAGGGCTGACCATTCGCTCCAAGGAAATCTCTGTTCCCCCATTCCCTCTCTGCATTTCTGTCATGGAGCTGGATGTCTGGGCTTGATTTGGGTCTGTCTTCTCCGTGGCGTGCCGCTTAGGGAAGGCTGGTTGCTCTAGGGTTTCGGTGCCTGACTGCAACCTCATGCACAGGGCTACCCTACTCTAGCCTATCCATATCATTGCCACAAAGCTAGAAAAAAAATAAACTGCTTGTTGGACTCTCTGGCTTTTCAGGCTGAACCTTTTGCATGCCTGTTCCCCTTCAGGCAGAAAAGAAAAGAAAGAAAAAATATTCCCTGGCTTTGCAGGCTGCCAAAAGGAAAAATGTGACCTTTTAAAACCCCGAGGTCTGTGCTTGTGGTTCAAAATGATCCCACCTCTGCCACCATGTCAAGGCTAATTCCCCTCTCTGGCACTTTGAGTGCAGAAGGTGGGGGCTCGCAAGGATTCTAAAAATTAATACTGACCACTCCAGGCTTGTATTAAACTCTCAAGGTTACAGCTTTTCTCTGACCTTGGATTGGTAGATGCTTCCACCACCCAAGTGCAGAACCCCTTTGAGAGTCCAGGAAGACACACTTGGGAATTCTTTCTGGTGGGGTACCCTCAAGCCCTTTCACCCCCCTTCCGGGAAAGAGCTGAGAAAGAAAAAAAAAAAAGGGAAATCAGTTGTTGCCACCAGCTAATTAAACAACACGTGCACAAACCTCTTAAGACACAAATATCCAATTCTGTTCTTTAAAAAGGTAAATTTTATTAATAAAAAAAGAAAGAAAATACATCTGGGAACTCAGGCTATTGCTAGATTTTAAAAGAGCAACTACAAGGATTAAGCACCAAGAATAGCTTTCTTGAGGTCCAGCAAAAAGTTAAAAGCAAAACAAAAGCACCTGCGGTTAGCACAGAGGAATCAATAAGCCATAAAGAAATAAAAGGGATAAACCTAATTGCGTCTTCCTAGACATTTCCTGATCTACTTACATATCTGGGGTTTTAAATGAGTAGTTTCTAGGTATGATACTGATGAGAGCTCCCCCCACTCTTCATTTATCACAGGGTCTAACTTAAATACATTAACATAATTTTACTCAGAGGTTGTAACTCATTCTTCACTCACCCCACTCAACCCAAGTAAATCCTTAGTTTTACCAGATTGAATCCAACCTGTAGCACTTTCTGAATAATTGTAATTTAATTTCTTGTTTTTTAATATTATTAAAACAGAAAAAAGGGAATGATACTTGACATCCTGGATGGTATGATGGCATTATTAGAGGCTGGGCTTTATACAGGGTGATCCTGTTGTCCTCTCAGTAGCTGGGAACGTGAAAGAGGGTTTTGCAGGATAGAATAAGAAAACAAGTAGCATAAGAGCTCTATCTCAGCAATGCATTTTAAAGCCTATACTAAAAGAACTGTTAGATTCTTTCTGGAAGCAGAACTAAGCTTCAGATTTTGGTTTCATATCCAAACTTCCCCAAAACGTAAGGGTAGTTGGTCTTCAGTATTCTGGTTCTAGTTCTTTGAGATATTTCATTCTCAACCCCAACTTTTTAAGTTTCAGTTGGACCATAAAAATATATTCCAGTGAAGTATATTGTAAGTCCTTGGGCAGATAATGGTTAATATATCATGCACATTTTCCTCCTCACTTTTCAAAACCTAATAATCCTTGGTCCTGATTGGAGGGTACACTGTACTAAACACACAAACAATTTCAGGGCTCCACATAAGATTTTGGACCACTTTCTGAATCTGGGTCATGAGTTGAGTTGAGGTGTGAGCGGCGAACAGCAGACGCTAACAGAGGGAGTTTGCCTGGGATCTGTCCGAGAGGAGGTACGCTAAGTGCTGCATTAGGGGGGCTGTGTTGGTGAGTATCTGAGTGTCTGATGTTGGACAGTTTGTCAGTTTGGCCGTGTGCTTGCTTGCTTGCTTGCTTGAAAAGTGTGAATTGGGAGTGCTTTGTTCCAGGTGGGCCTTGAGTGGGCCTGACTGGTATATAAGGGCAGTCAGCAGCGAACCAGCTGAGCGGCGAACAGCAGAGGCTAACAGAGGGAGTTCGCCTGGGGAGAGCTCACTGAGGCTTTCATCTGCGGGTTTCTCTGAGTAGTTACTGCAACAGCTGAGGAAGGTCTTAAGAGGAAGGTGATATGGAAGGTGAGCGATCAGCTGTTGTAACCTGCACAGGTTGTGCCATGTTTGTCTTTCTTCCACAGGACAGAAGCGACTTTGTCTGTACAAAGTGCAAGCTGGTCTCCATATTGGAAGAGAAGGTTTGAGGTGTGGAGAAACAAGTATCGACTCTGCGTTGCATAAGGGAAAATGAAGATTTCCTGGACAGACATCAGGAGATGCTTCTAGGGCCACAACGTTCTGAAGATTCAGAGCAGGCGCAGCAGGGACAGAAGGATGGTGAAGAAGTTTGGCAGCATGTGACCTCCAGAAGGAGAAAGAGGAGCGTCCATGTACCAGCAATGGAGATACAGGTGAGCAATCGTTTCCATGTTCTTTCTACAGGTACTAATGCGGAGAGTGGACTAGATGACCCATCTGAGGGAAGGGAGCAGAAGGAGACTCCAGCGATTGGAAGGCAAAAGATGCACTGTCCTAAGGATGGGGGTTCCACGACCACTACTCCGTGGAAGAGGAGGAGGAGGGTGGTGGTGGTCGGGGACTCCCTCCTCAGGGGGACTGAGTCATCTATCTGCCGCCCTGACCGGGAAAACCGAGAGGTCTGCTGCTTGCCAGGAGCTAGGATACACGATGTGACGAGAGACTGCCGAGACTCATCAAGCCCTCGGATCGCTACCCCTTCCTGCTTCTCCACGTGGGCACCAATGATACTGCCAAGAATGACCTTGAGCGGATCACTGCAGACTACATGGCTCTGGGAAGAAGGATAAAGGAGTTTGAGGTGCAAGTGGTGTTCTCGTCCATCCTCCCTGTGCAAGGAAAAGGCCGGGGTAGAGACCGTTGAATCGTGGAAGTCAACGAATGGCTATGCATGTGGTGTCGGAAAGAAGGCTTTGGATTCTTCGATCATGGGGTGGTGTTCCAAGAAGGAGGAGTGCTAGGCAGAGACGGGCTACACTTAACGAAGAGAGGGAAGAGCATCTTCGCAAGCAGGCTGGCTAACCTAGTGAGAAGGGCTTTAAACTAGGTTCACCGGGGAAAGGAGACCAAAGCCCTGAGGTACGTGGGGAAATGGGATATCGGGAGGAAGCACGAGCAGGAGAGCACAAGAGGGGAGGACTCCTGTCTCATACTGAGAAAAAGGGACGATCGATGAGTTATCTTAAGTGCCTATACACAAATGCAAGAAGCCTGGGAAACAAGAAGGGAGAACTGGAAGTCCTGGCACAGTCAGGGAACTATGATGCGATTGGAATAACAGAGACTTGGTGGGATAACTCACATGACTGGAATACTGCCATGGATGATATAAACTGTTCAGGAAGGACAGGCAGGGCAGAAAAGGTGGGGGAGTTGCGTTGTATGTAAGAGAGCAGTATGACTGCTCAGAGCTCCGGTATGAAACTGCAGAAAAACCTGAGAGTCTCTGGATAAAGTTGAGAAGTGTGAGCAACAAGGGTGATGTCGTTGTCGGAGTCTGCTATAGACCACCAGACCAGGGGGATGAGGTGGACAAGGCTTTCTTCTGGCAACTAGCAGAAGTTGCTAGATCGCAGGCCCTGGTTCTCATGGGAGATTTTAATCACCCTGATATCTGCTGGGAGAGCAATACAGCGGTGCACAGACAATCCAGGAAGTTTTTGGAAAGTATAGGGGACAATTTCCTGGTGCAAGTGCTGGAGGAACCAACTAGGGGCAGAGCTTTTCTTGACCTGCTGCTCACAAACCGGGAAGAATTAGTAGGGGAAGCAAAAGTGGATGGGAACCTGGGAGGAAGTGACCATGAGATGCTCGAGTTCAGGATCCTGACACAAGGAAGAAAGGAGAGCAGCAGAATACGGACCCTGGACTTCAGAAAAGCAGACTTTGACTCCCTCAGGAAACTGATGTACAGGATCCCCTGGGAGAATAACATGAGGGGGAAAGGAGTCCGGGAGAGCTGGCTGTATTGTAAAGAATCCTTATTGAGGTTGCAGGAAAAAAACATCCCGATGTGTAGAAAGAACAGTAAATATGGCAGGCGAGCAGCCTGGCTTAACAGTGAAATCCTTGCTGATCTTAAACGCAAAAAGAAGCTTACAAGAAGTGGAAGATTGGACAAATGACCAAGGAGGAGTATAAAAATATTGCTCAGGAATGCAAGAGTGAAATCAGGAAGGCCAAATCACACTTGGAGTTGCAGCTACCAAGAGATGTTAAGAGTAACAAGAAAGGTTTCTTCAGGTATGTTAGCAACAAGAAGAAAGTCAAGGAAAGTGTGGGCCCCTTACTGAATGAGGGAGGCAACCTAGTGACCGAGGATGTGGAAAAAGCTAATGTACTCAAAGCTTTTTTTGCCTCTGTCTTCACGAACAAGGTCAGCTCCCAGACTGCTGCACTGGGCAGCACAATATGGGGAGAAGGTGACCAGCCCTCTGTGGAGAAAGAAGTGGTTCGGGACTATTTAGAAAAACTGGACGTGCACAAGTCCATGGGGCCGGATGCGCTGCATCCGAGGGTGCTAAAGGAGTTGGCGGATGAGATTGCAGAGCCACTGGCCATTATTTTTGAAAACTCATGGCGATTGGTGGAGGTCCCGGATGACTGGAAAAAGGCTAATGTAGTGCCCATTTTTAAAAAAGGGAAGAAGGAGGATCCGGGGAACTACAGGCCAGTGAGCCTCACCTCAGTCCCTGGAAAAATCATGGAGCAGGTCCTCAAGGAATCAATTCTGAAGCACTTAAATTAAATTAAATTAATGGAGATATCCCATCTCCTAGAACTGGAAGGGACCTTGAAAGGTCATCGAGTCCTGTCCCCTGCCTTCACTAGCAGGACCAAGTACTGATTTTGCCCCAGATCCCCAAGTGGCCCCCTCAAGGTTTGAACTCACAACCTTGGGTTTAGCAGGCCAGTGCTCAAACCACTGAGCTATCCCTCCCCACCCCACTTAGAGGAGAGGAAAGTGATCAGCAACAGTCAGCATGGATTCACCAAGGGGAAGTCGTGCCTGACTAACCTAATTGCCTTCTATGATGAGATAACTGGCTCTGTGGATGAGGGGAAAACAGTGGATGTGTTATTCCTTGACTTTAGCAAAGCTTTTGATACGGTCTCCCACAGTATTCTTGCCACCAAGTTAAAGAAGTATGGGCTGGATGAATGGACTGTAAGGTGGATAGAAAGCTGGCTAGATCATTGGGCTCAACTGGTAGCGAGCAATGGCTCCATGTCTAGTTGGTAGCCGGTTTCAAGCGGAGTGCCCCAAGGGTCGGTCCTGGGGCCGGTTTTGTTTAATATCTTTATTAATGATCTGGAGGATGGTGTGGACTGCACTCTCAGCAAGTTTGCAGATGACACTAAACTGGGAGGCGTGGTAGATACACTAGAGGGTAGGGATCGGATACAGAGAGACCTAGACAAATTAGAGGATTGGGCCAAAAAAAACCTGATGAGGTTCAACAAGGACAAGTACAGAGTCCTGCACTTAGGACGGAAGAATCCCATGCGCTGCTACAGACTAGGGACCGAATGGCTAGGTAGCAGTTCTGCAGAAAAGGACCTAGGGGTCACAGTGGACGAGAAGCTGGATATGAGTCAACAATGTGCTCTTGTTGCCAAGAAGGCTAACGGCATTTTGGGCTGTATAAGTAGGGGCATTGCCAGCAGATCGAGGAACGTGATCATTCCCTTTTATTTGACATTGGTGAGGCCTCATCTGGAGTACTGTGTCCAGTTTTGGGCCCCACACTACAAGAAGGATGTTGAAAAATTGGAAAGAGTCCAGCAGAGGGCAACAAAAATGATTAGGGGTCTGGAGCACATGACTTATGAGGAGATGCTGAGGGAACTGGGATTGTTTAGTCTCCAGAAGAGAAGAATGAGGGGGGGATTTGATAGCTGCTTTCAACTACCTGAAGGGGGGTTCCAAAGAGGATGGAGCTCGGCTGTTCTCAGTGGTGGCAGATGACAGAACAAGGAGCAATGGTCTCAAGTTGCAGTGGGGGAAGTCTAGGTTGGATATTGGGAAACACTAGTTCACTAGGAGGGTGGTGAAGCACTGGAATGCGTTACCTAGGGAGGTGGTGGAGTCTCCTTCCTTGGAGGTTTTTAAGGCCCAGCTTGACAAAGCCCTGGCTGGGATGATTTAGTTGGGAATTGGTCCTGCTTTGAGCAGGGGGTTGAACTAGATGACCTCCTGAGGTCCCTTCCAATCCTGATATTCTATGATTCTATGAAACCGCTTAGTTTCTTTGGTACTATAAAAAAACCTAAAATAGAAAGACTAAGCACCAGGTACTATGCTTGTCTCATGGGTTGCTGATCTCCTAATCATGGACATCTGTCTGGTGTATGTGATTCTCTGAGATGTGTAAGGAGCCTCTAGTATTGACCATCAGATTTTGCTGACTCACATGTGCAGCCTGGCTCAACTGTTTGATATTGCTCAGTAGTGGTTCGGCACTTTTCTATCTAAGCAGTCTCAACTTATTATTTTCGTGTAGTTGCTCATCTTCCAGAGGTATTTATCATATGGGGTTCTGTAAGGCTCCATGGTATCACCACTGTCATTCAACACATGCATAAAGCTGGGTGTAGGATTGGAAGGTGATTTAGGCTGCATCCAAAACATGGATGACACTTAGATTTGTGTTTCATTTTCATCAGGCCCTCTTGCTACCATTTCCATGTCTACTCAGTGCTTACCTAAGAGTGGAACTGGGAGGAGAGCAAGTTCACAAACTCAGGATAAGACAAAAGAGATGCTAGCATACTCAGTGGTATAAGCAAGGTAGCTCTTGCCTCTGTTATTGAGGTGATTTTCCATCCTTTGCACAAGTGTTTCACAATTTAGGGGTGCTCTTGGATCCTCTGTTGCTTCTAAAATCACAAGTGACATCAGTGGAAATACTCCTTAGCCTCGGAAATGCTCATATCCTTTTCTACTGGATCTGAACCTGGAAGTAGTAAGCCATGCCTCTGTCACTTTAAGACTAGATTATTTCAACAGGCAGACAGCTCTACTACTGTACATGGGGCTACAGCTGATGCAGAGTACAGTTGCCTGTTTGACAATGCTAGCTGATGGGAAGATGTGATAACTGTTCTTCAGAAATTCTCCAAAACTGTACTATCTGCTCACTCCAAGATGCAATTCAAGTTACTGACTTTGGTCTATAAAGCATGAGATGGTTTGGTCCCAGCTATCTGAGTGACTAGCCCTCACCCTGTACTCCACCACAGCAGTTGACATCAGCTGACATATCAAGCTAAAATCCCCAGATTTAAACATGAAGCGGCTGGTGGGTTCCTCTGCTCTGAAATTAGCTCTCCCTGCTGGTGCAACAGAGCCCAAATTTACTAGCCTTCAGGGCTCAGTAAAAGGACATCTCTTCTTTAGGGATTTTTTTATGAGGGGTGAGAACAAGTGGCTAATGGGGAATTGGTTTCTTGAAAGGAATGATATACATCCTGATCCCTCAAAGCATAGAAATGTATGACAATATGTGTTTATTAAATTGTATTCATATGTCCCAAGTTCTAGTGAAATATATATTTTATAAATCTAAATACATACATATATAAGATATACAGGCACATACTGCATGCTTGCCAGTTTTAGATTTTTCTGTGCATGAATAACTCAAATTACTTCAAGATGAAAAAAGGGAAATTTGGCAAAAGATATGCACTTATTTTTAGATGTATAAAAATGCACTCATTGAAGCATCTGAATGCCTATACAAAATAATAATAAAAACATTACTTGACAAAAACAGTTCAATAACTCCCTCCAAACAAGCTTAATTTATCTCACCAGCTATTCTAACTCTAGACATTGAGCTGACAGATGCAAATTGCTGGCCTTCCTCGTCCATGGATCTTTTACTCCTGAGGGAATTCTGCACCAAAAAAATTAAAATTCTGCACCAAAAAATTAAAAATTATACACACAGTATTTTAAAATTATGCAAATTTTATTTGTCAATAAATAAATGTGGCTCCAGCATGGCAGTGGGGACCCCGGGCCATTGGCTGCATTGTAGTGGGAGATGACCCTGAAGCCCCCACCTCCCCCAGTACAGGGACTCGGCAGTGAGGCTGCACCTGACCCTGACAGTGCAAGGTCTGGGCCTGCCCAGAAATACCCCAGGGCCCTGCCCCTTTGCGCCAGGTGCACCAGGTGTGGGTGAGCAGGCTCAGCCCAGCAGGATGCAAGTGTGGGGGGATCCAGGTGTGAAGTGAGAGGTTTCTGTGTGGGGCAATCTGGGTGCAGGCAGCTCAGTGTGAGATCTGGGGGCAGTGGCATGTAACCCCATGTGCCCCCCCATGCCTTGCCTCTGTTTGGAGGGGGGCAATCCCCCACAAAAAACTGCACCTATGGTTGCCCCTCGCACAGCTTCCCTTTACTTCCCTGCCATTTTCTGCAGGGAAACACAGGAAATCTGCATGGGGCCATTTTCTGTGGGTGCGCAGTCACGCAGAATTCCCCCAGGAGTAATCTTTGCAGATTACATTCTGCAAGATGCTAATCATTTACAGAAAAATTTCTTTGCCATTTTTCAGTCTTAACCTCATTATTTTACATTTCCCTAAGTTAAATTGCACCTCACAGCCCATGTAGCCATTGTCAAGACCCTCTGTATCTACTCTGCCTCCTCCCCATTTGGAGTCACTGGCAAACCTCTACAACATGCTGCATACCAGTGGACATCCATGTCATTACTCGAGAGAGTAACATTTTTAGCCCAGTCTTTACCAAGCCTCCATTTTTGCGTGTGTAAATAATTGTATTGTATCTTTGGGTTTGGTCACTCACATCTCAGTTCTTGATTGCTGAAGTACTAATCATAAAATTTGACATCCAAGTGATCTAAATTGCAAATGTAAAAAACGGTGGGTGAAAAAACGCACTAGAAATTTATATCCACAAAAGCAGATTAAGCATACCACTGTTTCCCTCTTGCCTAATTTGTAACCATTGTCACCAATGACTTATATTAACAAGATTTTTAGCATGTACCGCTTTGGTCCTACTTTGAGCAGGTGGTTGGACTAGATGACCTCCTGACGTCCCTTCCAACCCTGATATTCTAAATAGTATTTTAGTTGCAAAACTGCAGCAATACTGTGTGTGGTAAACACTATTCCATAATGACACCACATGAGTTGTTATGGTTTATTATACAAAAATTTAGACAATTCTTAAAACACTATTTTGCTAGAAACAGTAATAGTTTCAAAACAGAATACAACCTGTCCTTAATTTAAGTATTGCAGAGCATACAGCTGTAAATTACCATAATGCAGTGGTTCTCAAACCTTTTTTTTTTCGCAGACCACTTGAAAATTGTTGAGGGTCTTGGCGGATCACTTAATGATCTTTCCAAATGTTGTTTGTACCATTAGCTAACTATTGTAAAGCGCTTTGGATAAAAGCACTATATAAAAAAAACGTAATAATAATTAATGTTTTTTGTTCTACAAATAAAAGCCCACAACTCATATTTTAATATCAGTAGTCTTACCTTTCTAATGTGATGGATCTCTCTCACCGTGGCAGCCACAGAGCTGAGGCTGGGAAGGGGCGGGGGATCTCTCCCGCTTTCCCCCATTACCAGCAGCCCCTTAGAACTAATCTAAAATTGTTAAGGCTATAAACAGTCACGAAATTCACATGGAATGGAAAGTATACAAGAATATCTCAAAAGGTAATACATAGACATTAGTAATCTACAGCCAGATTCCCATCTATAATAACTATCCTTTTCTTTCTAGCTGCTGCTGAAGTAGGCCTCTCATTCTCAGAAGAAACATCACTTCTTTTAGTTTACAACAGAAAGAGATAGAATCATCGAATCATAGAATATCAGGGTTGGAAGGGACCTCAGGAGGTCATCTAGTCCAACCCCCTGCTCAAAGCAGGACCTAATCCCAACTAAATCATCCCAGCCAGGGCTTTGTCAAGCCTGACCTTAAAAACCTCTAAGGAAGGAGATTCCACCACCTCCCTAGGTAACCCATTCCAATGCTTCACCACCCTCCTAGTGAAAAAGTTTTTCCTAATATCCAACCTAAACCTCCCCTACTGCAACTTGAGACCATTACTCCTTGTTTTGACATCTGGTACCACTGAGAACAGTCTAGATCCATCCTCTTTGGAACCCCCTTTCAGGTAGTTGAAAGCAGCTATCAAATCCCCCCTCATTCTTCTCTTCTGGAGACTAAACAATCCCAGTTCCCTCAGCCTCTCCTCATAAGTCATGTGTTCCAGACCCCTAATCATTTTTGTTGCCCTCCACTGGACTCTTTTCAATTTTTCCACATCCTTCTTGTAGTGTGGGGCCCAAAACTGGACACAGTACTCCAGATGAGGCCTCACCAATGTTGAATAGAGGGGAACGATCACGTCCCTCGATCTGCTGGCAATGCCCCTACTTATACAGCCCAAAATGCCGTTAGCCTTCTTGGCAACAAGGGCACACTGTTGACTCATATCCAGCTTCTCGTCCACTGTACCCCCTAGGTCCTTTTCTGCAGAACTGCTGCCTAGCCACTCGGTCCCTAGTCTGTAGCAGTGCATGGGATTCTTCCGTCCTAAGTGCAGATGAGACACTCCCCTTTGGCTTACATCAAAACTTACTGTATTGAAAACAGTTGCCATGTTTGCTATGGAATAATCACACAGAATACTGGTGTGCTTTGAAAAAAAATATTTTCCTGTTTCTGAATTCAATCTATTAGGCTTCCCCTAACACTCAGATCTGAAGTAATTTCAAAATTTACCTCAAAAGGAAAATAAACCCACCAGACTTTATTGGAAAAGCAAAGATACTGTGAGGCATCTCATCAATAATAAGCAAAAATGTAGACTGGAGAGTCTATGTATGAAATATGATTTAATCTGGTCTCCTTTCAATGCCATATGATCAATGAGACACTTTAATAAACTGATGCTATGGCATGCATTAGAATATTACAGACCTTGCCCCAGAAGATTTTGCAGAGTTTAACATCAGAAACAATTTACAGAAATATCTAATACAGTATTTAAAGAATATTAGATAGTCAGCCAACGTTAAGCACTACATTTTGAGGCATTAGGATGGAGAAGTGCTGGTAGATGCTGAATCTTGCAGAAACCCTCCTCTACTTCAGCAGCCCATATCCCATGTCTGAGCTGCAAAGGGGTATGGAAGGCTGGAAGATGAGCTTCCACTCCTCGTAAAGGAGAAGGCTCGCTTTATTGATGTGGAAGAAACTAAAAAGCTATCTGTCTAGGACCCTAGTTCACTGTCCATAGTCCAGTTTTTAGGCACGTTATAAAATTCATATAAAGCAATTAAAAAAGGGCCTGCACCCATAGATCATAAATGAAAATAAAACACAGACCTGTTTTCTATCTTCTTAATACCAAACAAAATTTCTCAACTCAGTCTTTCCAAGTCGATCTCTCCCAAAGAAAAGCCTATGAAAACAGATAGGTCATGCAGCCTATCCTGAAGGTTACAAAATTGGGCTGCTCTGGCAAAAAAAAAAAAAAGGAAAAAAAAATCCCAAACCGAGGTATACTTATGACTGACTCTTGGTAAGAAAAATATACACAAGGCTAATACCATGACAGCTGTTATCAAACTATGGAGCAGGTCTCCCAAGGCAGGCGCGGGAATGGATCAAGAGAGGTGTGAGCATTATGTCTTTTTTTTTTTTTTTTGAAGAGCTCTATCTGTGAGTCCCGGGTGGCTGGGGCTCATGAAGAAGGACCATGCACACCCAGAAGGCAGGGGATAAAGGGGATAGCTGAAGCCCCTCCATCTGACCTCGGGCTTGCCTTCCTCCCCAACACAATCCCTCACCAGGAGGCAGCCCAGGCTCAGGCTCGCCTTCCTTCTCCCCACTCCCCCATCCCTCACCTGGAGGCGGCAAGGCTCCAGCTGTCAGCTCCAGGGTGGCAGCAGGAGCACAGAAGTAAGGGTGGCAATGGGATGCTAAGTCTGCTGTGAAAAGTGACATTGATGAATATAACTTTTCACATTGCAACCCTTACTTCTATGCTGCTGCTGGCATGTAGCTGCCTTCAGAGCTGGGCACCCAGCCAGCAGCTGCAGCTCTCCATTTGCCTTCAGAGCTAGGTGGCGGTATATGTACTTGTGGGGGAGGAGGGGGCGTAAACGACTACAGACGCAAAGAAGGGAGGCCTATCAAATAAGTTTGAGAACCACTGCCATATAATAATATGTGTATCATTAAAACTAACTAGGAGAATGAATTACAAATGACTAGCTGATGGTACAAGACCAAATATTTTTCTCTCTCTCTCTGCTCCTTAGATTCCTTCCAAGTTCTTGACCAGTGGTACTGAATCCCAAAATGCTGAAATATTGAAGATATTTGTTCCAACCAGATTTTGAAATTATATTATTCTGTTCTTATACCCCAAAATGAATAACCGTTGGATTGCCTATTTTAAACATAAGTGCTATATCTTCTGATATCCCTCTTTAGGATCTCTTGACTAAACTGTACATCTCTGGACTTGAGGTTTATAACTTAGAAGCAAATGAGGCGGGATGTATCCATGGTATCTAGGGCTGTCAAACGATTTAAAAAATTAATCAGGATTAATCACGCGATTAAAAAAATGAATTGTGATTAATCACACTGTTGAACAATAATAGAATACCATTTATTTAAATATTTTTGAAGTTATAACACAGAATACAAAGTATATAGTGCTCACTTTATATTTATTTTTGATTACAAGTACTTGCACTGTAAAAACCAAAAGAAATAGTATTTTTCAATTCACCTAATACAAGTACTGTAGTGCAATCTCTTTATCACGAAAGTAGAACTTACAAATGTAGAATTATGTACAAAAAATAACTGCATTCAAAAATAAAACAATGTAAAACTTTAGAGCCTACAAGTCTACTCAGTCCTATTTCTTGTTCAGCCAATCACTCAGATAAACAAATTTGTTTACATTTGTTGCCCACTTCTTGTTCACAATGTGATGATGTCACCTGGTACAAAATACCACCTGGGACACTGCTGGTACTTTTCCACTGAAGGGGCGGTAGGAATCAAACAGATTCAAACAAAAGATTCCCGCATTTTGTAAATCCTATGTAAGGCTGGAGAGTGAGTTAATCAAGGTCACCAGTTCTCCACTGAATCCCTGCCCCGGATGACTGCTGTAAACACCTAGGACTGATTTGGGGAGAAAGGACTGGGACCCAGGATGAGACAGGGGTCTAGCTTGTGAAAAGAAATACTTGGTCGCAGGTACCTTCTTTGCGTTTTGTCAAATCTGCAGTGAAAGTGTCCTTAAAATGAACAACATGTGCTGAGTCATCATCCGAGACTACTATAACATAAAATATATGGCAGAATGTGGGTAATATACAGCAGGAGACATATAATTCTCCCCCAAGGAGTTCAGTCACAAATTTAATTAACTCATTTTTTTTAACGAGCATCATCAGCATGGAAGCAAGTCCTCTGGAATGATGGCCGAAGCATGAAGGGGCATACGAATGTTTAGTATATCTGGAAAAAGCAACAGAGGGTCCTGTGGCACCTTTGAGACTAACAGAAGTATTGGGAGCATAAGCTTTTGTGGGTAAGAACCTCACTTCTTCAGATGCAAGTCTGACTTTGAATTAATCGTGATTAATCGCAGATTTAATCACATTGTTAAACAATAGAATATCAGTTAAAATTTATTAAATATTTTGGATGTTTTTCTACATTTTCAAATATATTGATTTCAATTACAAGAGAGAATACAAAGTGTACAATGCTCACTTTATATGATTTATTACAAATATTTGCACTGTAAAAATGATAAACAGTATTTTTCAATTCACCTCATACAAGTACTATAGTGCAATCTCTTTATCGTGAAAGTGCAACTTACAAATGTAGATTTTTTTTTGTTACATAACCACTCAAAAAACAAAACAATGCAAAACTTTAGCGCCTACAAGTCCACTCAGTCCTACTTCTCTTTCAGCCAATCGCTAAAACAAACAAGTTTGTTTACATTTATGGGAGATAATGCTGCCCACTTCTTATTTACAATGTCACCCGAAAGTGAGAACAGGCATTTTCATGGGACTTTTGTAGCTGGCATTGCAAGATATCTATATGCCAGATATACTAGTATCAGAGGGGTAGCCGTGTTAGTCTGAATCTCTAAAAGAACCTCACTTCTTCAGATGCAAGTCTGACCCACGAAAGCTTATGCTCCCAATACTTCTGTTAGTCTCAAAGGTGCCAGAGGACCCTCTGTTGCTTTTTACAGATTCAGACTAACACGGCTACCCCTCCGATACTAGTATATCTGGCATATAGATACCTTGCCAGCCCCCAGCGCAGTGGGCTAAGGCAGGCTCCCTGCCTACCCTGGCCCCGTGCTGCTCCCAGAAGCAGCCGGCACCATGTCCCTGCGGCCCCTGGGGGAGGGGGAGCAGAGGGTTCTGTGCGCCACCCTCACCTGCAGGCACCGACCCGCGCAGCTCTCATTGGCCGGGAACAGGGAACCGCGGCCAATGGGAGCTTCGGGGGTGGTACCCGCAGGCGAGGGCAGCGCGGGGCAGAGCCGCTTGCCCCACCCCACCCCCAGGAGCCACTGCCGGACATGCTGGATACTTCCGGGAATGTCACCGGGCCAGGGCAGGCAGGGAGCCTATCTTAGCCCCACTGTATGCCGTTGTCACCCTGGAGCTACTCGAGGTAAGCGGCACCGGGCTGGAGCCCGCTCCCCAAATCTCTCCTGCACCCCGCACCCCAATCCCTTCCCCTGAGCCCTCTCCCGCACTCCACACCCCCTCCTGCACCCTAACCCCCTGCCCTGAGCCCCCTGCTTCACCCTGCACTCCTCCTACACCCCAACCCCTTGCCCTGAGCCCCTTCCTGCACACCGCACCCCCTCGCACTCCCTCCCGGACCCCAACCCTCTGCCCCAGCCCTACATTCAAGGCCCTGCATACAATTTCCACACCCAGATGTGGCCTTTGGGCCAAAAAGATTGTCCACCCCTGTTCTAGAAGAATATTAAGGACCCAAACACTTAAGCACCGGTGTAGTGCATGAGAACCAGTAACTGATAATTGTGGAGGGGGAGGAGGAGGGGAGGACAACAACTATAAACCTGGCCTCTCAGCTGGTATTTGTACTATCCAAGCTGAGTGATGTGCAAAACGTTACAAACAGAATAAATGACAAAAAGGATGTTTTTAAAATGCTTCCACCTTTAATAATCTACAGCAAGCTGTGATTAATAATAAAGTTAAGGAAACTATTTATAATATGGCTCTGAACTGGACAGTGTTCTTGTAGTAATGTAATATGCTACTTTCTCATGCTATATAATAGTCAGTTTTTGAACCAGCATTTCAAACTATGCCACATTTTAGCAGCCAAGAGGAAAATGTAAAGTGCTATTTTTTTTTTAAACTGGCTAATACACTACTTCATGTTTGTGCAGCTCTTTCAGTGTGAAAAGCACTGTATGTGGGCTATAATTAATATTTTCAACAGATCAATGCTCTCTCCTAAACTACATAGGAACACCACAAGTGCTTTCCTTAAAGCCTTTAAAACAGTTATCACAAGGTGTACTAGTATGAGAGGAAATCTGCACAATTACATTATTACATGTTTAATTAGATACAAGTATAGCACAATATTTTCACATTTACTGACAATAGCTTCTTCATAGCCTTCACTCAGATCAAATTTTTGATGAGTGCACTATCAGTAACTGTCAAAACTGGTCCCCGGAAGAGCCTAATTTGGATTCACATCCAGATATATAATTTGCTGTTTTACTTGGGGTGCAGATGAGTATGTTTTTAAGATACATGTTTGCTACACTGACTAGCTTAAAGGCGATAGGGAAAGTGATATTTATACCTATCAAGAAAACTTTAAAAACTGTGGGTGCCTGATAATGTTGCTTTTATAACCCTTGAAGTGCTTTGAAATCCCTGAATGGAAAATACTATTGAAGTGGAAAGAATTATTTGGAGCAATAAAATCTCATTTCTCAAATATATGAAGCAAGGGGATGTTCATTGTGGAGTTTTGCTCTTTAACTTCATTAATTAAGTAAGTCTACCACTAGACTAATATTCATACGGGCTACAAGTTCAATGTCTAAATAGGGATTTAGAAGCCTAGATTTAGGCAGGCCTGCCTGAAAATTCGGTCCATTAAGTTTGCAACAAGCCAAAAAATTCAGAGTTACAGAAATTCTGTGTTCCTGTTATTGAGGGAGAAAAAGTTCATATGTGTATGTTATTTAAGGGCAAAATGTCTGCCTTAACTTAGAATTTCCTGTTGGTTTGATTTATAATCCTAATATTGCTTCAGTGTAACTTCTGGCCGTACTCTATGATTGCCAAACTATTTTTATGCTCTTAACCACAGCTATTTATACAGTATAATACTAAGCGCTCATTTCCATCAGGATACTCATGCAAATATTCAAAGACGTAGTTTGATTTTATGTTGTTACATAAAGTCCACAAAATGTTTTGTCTCTGAACACATACTTTCAATGCTGTAGACAAACAAAAGTTTATTCTTATCCACAAACTTACTTTTTCCCTCCCTTAAATTGTAATAATTTTATAAGACACACAGCCTCCAGATGGGGAAAGAAGGCTCTGACCCTTAGTTTCCTATGATGTAGGATATGTCTTCACTACAGGGCTGGCTCCAGCGTTTTTGCCACCTCGAGCAGCAGGAAAAAAAAAAAAAAGGCGCGATCGGCGGCACTTCAGCGGCTGCTCTACCGCCGCCGCTTCATTCTTCGGTGGCAATTCCACAGCAGGTCCTTCCCTCCGAGAGGGACTGAGGGACCCGCCACCGAATTGCCGCCACTCTCCATTGGCCGCCCCAAGCATCTGCTTGCTGCGCTGATGCCTGGAGCCGGCCCTGCTTCACTACCAATGTTAAAGCGCTGCTGCGGCAGCACTTTAACGTGGCTGTGTAATCACGGCACCATAAAAAACAAATAAACCCATAAAAAACCCACCCCCATGATGGGAGTAGCTTCCAGTGCTGGTGCACTGTCTACACTGCCACTTTATAGCACTGAAACTTGCATTGGTCGGAGGGGAGGGTTCACACCACTGAGCAAGAAAGTTTCAGCGCTGTAAAGTGGCAGTGTAGACAAGGCTTAAGCAGAGCTCCAAGGTTCAATACTAGCAGGCTTAATAGGGCTAAAAGAAAAAGTGAAAGGAGCTGCTGTTTGTAGCAATGAAACAAGTCTCCAACAGCCTTTGACCTTCAGGGTCTTACTATCACCTGTTTGTTGGAAGAGCAAGCCACCATCAGTTTTCCAACAAATGGACAATGAGGCCACTTACTCAGTGTCCAAATATAGACTTAGGAACTTACTTTTAGGCATTCATATTTGAAACATTGTATTTAGTATTTTTTCCCAACAAATTTAGGAAACAAGTCTTATTTCCTACAAATATCAGAACACTATATAAGCAGAAAGAATATCCCATCTTAAGCATACATACATGAGCAAAATGAGTATTCCACCTTAAACCAGTAAAACTAACTCTGTGGACCGGATTCTGCAAGGTGCTCAGCACCCAAACCCTCATTGACTTCCACAGGAGTTGAAGATGCTTGGCACTGAATGTAATCAGGACTTTTTTCTTTACCTTTCTGTAATAAAAGTGGTAGAACAAAATCTCTTAAAAATTATATTTTTAAATATATACTAAATAAACTCTAATGCCAGAACTACTGGCTACATTTTAGCCACCATGAAAATCTCGCTAATAATGGGAAATGTTGACAATTTTAACTACAGCCAGTAGCACAAACAACTGCGTTAAAGCTTGTTTCTTTCAAAGCAAGCTGAAAAAAGTTGAACTTTTACTGAATACTGAACACGCAAGAAAGAAACCAAGGAATTTGATCAATCATTCTCCAAGTATGTTAGTGGGAAGTCTAGGCTCCTGCATTACTTTGCTTTCATAATATTCTCCAGAGAGCAGACTCCTTGAACAGTGGAAGGCAAATTCCCTGCTGGTGTAACTCCACTAACTTCAGTGGAGTTATTTCAGCAGAAAATTTGGCCCTGGAATTTTTAATTTGAAGTCCAGAAGCTGGCCTCACATAAACTGCAATATTTGTTTGTTCCCCACAAGTCTGGCACGCTGGTGTAGTTCTTATAAAACAGCACAAAAATAAAGAATTTGGAAACATTTATGCCAGAGCTGGCAATATGGCAGATAAGCAACTGGTTAACTTATTTTAAACTTTGGACCATAATTAAGTTCATCATCATTTAAAATAGGAGAGATTTAAGAATGACATCCTTTGGCAAGTGTAAAGATGAGAGAGGCAGAAAGCTCTGCTAAGGGCGCCAGTTAGGGGGGCCAGGGAAGGGCAGAAGCCCCCCCTTGTGTTTCATAAAGGTGTGCAAGCTCCCAGGTGGAGCTCTTAACTACAGCACAGCATTAGGGCTAGTCTACACTGGCCACGTTAAAGCGACTTGCCTGACTAGCCTGCAGCGCTTTAATGTGGCTTGTGTAGTTGCGGCAGCGCTCCCAGCGCTCTAAAAAAAACACACCTCAACGAGGGGCGTAGCTACCAGTGCTGGGAGCACGTCTCCCAGCGCTGGTGCACTGTCTACACTGGCACTTTACAGCGCTGAAACGTGCTGCGCTCAGGGGGGTGTTTTTTCACCCCCAAGCAAGAAAGTTGCAGCGCTGTAAAGTGCCAGCGTATACAAGTCCTTAGTGTGAAATGTAAGTTCTGCAGAGGAGAGGTGCCCCTGAGGCAGGGAGTTAGTACTGTGTTTAAAAACAGAGACAGGGTGATTAAGGTAAGAAAGGGCTGGTGATTAAGGATATGGAAGTTTAGCCTGTAAAAGAGGCTCAGATATTTAAGTATTATGTGTATAGTTATTGACCACATGTTCACTGTGATGTTTACATCTGAGTGGAGGAACTGATAGCAATAGAAGTTTTAATTGATTAAGGACTAGAAAATTTGACCTTCCAACTTTCTTTCTAAAGGAAGAACTGCCCAGAGCTCCTGTGCCTGCTTATTTTCCTTTCCTGCTGCAGTGGCCCTGATGTATCACAGAAGTCTCAGTTTTTTTCTCAACTTTAAAATATAGAATTTTCTTGGTGTTTGGTTTTAAATATTCTCCTCTGAGAACTGACACTCAATCGCTGTAGTGTTGTATTTAAGAGGCTTCTGGAAAGTAACTAGCCTTTAAACAGAAGTAAAAGCAGTGTTGCCAACTCTCGTGATTTTGTCATGAGTCTCATGATAATTGTTTTCCTTAAAGCCCCAGCTCCTGGAGTCAAGTGGATATGTGATGATTTCAGCCTTCATTCTAAAAGAAAAATGAAGTTTCTAGTCCTCGTGGCTGTGGAGAAAACTTCAAAATGTGACCCCAGTGCACACTAAAGGCTCAAAAAGCAGAAGGCAAATCAAAAGAACTCCAAATCCGTTATTTTCCCATAATCTCCTGATTTTAAAGCCAATCTCATGATTTTTGGTGAACCTGATTCATGATTTTTGAACATTTGGGATTGGCAGTACTGTGAAAGTGACTTGAAAATGTCAGTTTCACTCCTGTTTAAGGTTAGTTTCTAGTCTGTTATTTGTAGTGAGGTGACACCTCTAGAACCCCAGGCAGGTGCAGTATAAACTCATGGGGGGGCTTGCCCTAGTAAGATGTTTCCAAAGTTACATGATCTATTCCAAGTTTGGTGAACTGCAAAAAAAAAAAAAAAAAAAAAAAAAAAAAAAGATAGAAAGTAATCTAGATTTTTCTACAATTGTTGTATTCAAGAGTTAGTAACAAGGAATATACATAAAATTTTTAAACCTAACTAGTGTAACTTAAGTGACTTGACACAAGATGTGAGAACATGTTAGCATTAGAGCTGAGTGGGTCTAATAGTCATTAAATCCTCTTTTTTTGTATAGGAATTAGATACAGTGCTCCTATCAGCTAATTTCTAAACTATCTGCAAACAAGAAAAAAAACAAAATAACACCTAGAGTTTTCAGGTCCCTAAGTAGTCCTTAGAATCATGGTTAAAGTTAAATCTTAAATGGCGCCCCTGAGCTCTGACTTTGGGAACAGCAGCCTTTAGAAAGAAATTCCGTGCCATTTTTCCACACAACCAGGGAGGAGGGTAGTAGTTAGTTCCGTTAGTACACAAGCTACACTACACTTCTCAACAGCTACTGGGAGAGTCTGCACTTTGCAAGAAGTTCAACTTGCTGCAAATGACAATTTTCAACCTTGTGAACAGAAACACACGACTTGCCTGACTAGCCTCTAAATATTCAACGAACGCAAGAAGCCTAATCATAATCAACTAGTCCGAGCCAGCAGCGGAGGGGACCCTTCCCACTTCCAGGGTCCTAGAGCTCCGTTTCCCCCCCCCCCCCTCATTTCCACCCTGGCAAAGGGAGTGGGGTCCAGTGGGAAGCCCACGCAGGACGGCTGGCCCAGGGCCCAGGCCTGGGCCCGGCAGTGATCAGCTCAGCTGCCGGCGCCGCGCATACCAGCTGAGCCCTGTCCGCAGTCTCTCCCCAGCCCTGCTGGCCACAGAACAAAGTAACTCACGCTGGAGGTCTCCTGAGTACCCTAGGGGGAGAGCATTGCAGAGAGCGCCCCGGGCAGCAGCCTGACCTCGTAAGGGGCGGGGGGACTGACGGCTCCCACCTCCCCCTGCCCGGTCCGGCTGCAGTCAGACCCGGTGCCGGGCAGCTGCTCCCTGCCCCAAGCCGGAGTCAACCCGCGGTATCCCCTGCCCGGCGGGGCGTTGCTGCCCCGGGACCCCCCTTACCCGTGTGAACTGCACGGCACCCGGGATCGCAGCCTTGGCGCCGGCCACCGGCCGGGAGGACAGGCTTCTAGACTGGCGGAGGGGGAGGAGGGGCCGGCGCACAATGCAGGAGGCTGGAGCTTCCTCTGCTCTCAGCCCTGCTGCAGGGAGGGCCCTAGTGGCTGCAGGCCCACAGGCCGGGCTATGGGCCAAGCTCGCAGCTGGGGAAACTGAGCGTGCCCCAGGCTAAGATGGAGCCAGCCCAGGGAGGAAGCAGCAGTGGTCGTAGGCACGCAGCGTTTTTACACATTTAATTACTTGTAAACAAAGTTGAGTGTCTTTAATTTGCACTATGTCTAGAACCCTGGTTGAACAAGGTAAACTTAAGCATCCTAAAGGGTGTAATTTTCAAAAGCCTCTTGGTAACCTAATAACCTAAATCCAATTTTCAAAAGTGATTTAGTAACTTAAGAACCAAGATTTCATTGAAAGTCAATAGGACTTAGAGTCCTAAGACCTGGTCTACACTTAAAAATTAAATCAACCTAGCTGTGTTGCTCAGGGCTGTGAAAAATGTTGCACCCTGAGTGCCATAGTTAGGTCAAGCTAATCCCTACTGGAGGCATAGCAACCTGGACAGAAGAATTCCTCCATCATCCTAGGTACCACCGCAGAGAGATGAATGCACTACGTTGCTGGAAAAAAACCCTCTATCAATGTAGGAAGCATAACTGTGGTGCTACAGCAGCACAGCTACAGCGCCATACCTGGTGTAGACATACGCTCAGTCTCTTTTGAAGATGGGACGCTCCCAAGACACTTAAATGTCCTTGAAAATGTTATTTTAAGTGCCTAACTTTGTGTCAACAGGACTAGTCACATGCTTAAAGTTAATCATATGCTTAAGAACCTTGCTGAATCGGCTTTAGCTAACATTGGGAGGTTAGATGAGGGATGGTGTATGAGCCATAATACATTATCTTCAAAGGTGCAAAAAATTGCAAACTTATCCTGAGGAAGTGAGAGACTCCACATACCTCAGATCACTTTAAGTCATCCAGATCAAAATGGCAAAAGTGACAAATGGAAACCCTTAGTCCCAAACCAAGCATTAGGATGAGCCTGACAATGCAGTATAGTACTAAGAAAGTGCTGCTGTTCAGGTGACACTAGGTCAAGGTTTGTTCCACCCATCTCTGGCTAATGTTCTGATGGAAGTTAAAGAGCTTATGGAAGTTTTTATAGAATAAATTGGGGTAATGATTAATATCCTCTCTCTATAAAATAGATCAAAACAGCATCCACTTGAAAATCATATTTTCTTACCATTTTTTCTTTCTACCATACTGAGTAACACCTATTATTGGTATAACAGAGAAGTTAGCCAAAAAAGACTTTTTTCAGTTTACTTTGTTCTTTTTGAAAGCACTTTGTGTATTCACTTTTGTTGTTGATTTGTTGATTATTTGCACTTTCTGTCTTATGCACTTTCATGATGACATCACTCTCACTCTTTGTTCCGGGATAGAATCATAGAATATCAGGGTTGGAAGGGACCTCAAAAGGTCATCTAGTCCAACCCTCTGCTCAAAGCAGGACCAATCCCCAACTAAATAATCCCAGCCAGTGCTTTGTCAAGCTGACCTTAAAAACCTCTAAGGAAGGAGATTCCACCACCTCCCTAGGTAACCCATTCCAGTGCTTCACCACCCTCCTAATGAAAAAGTTTTTCCTAATATCCAACCTAAACCTCCCCCACTGCAACTTGAGACAATTACTCCTTGCTCCGTCATCTGCTGCCACTGAGAACAGTCTAGATCCATCCTCTTTGGAACCCCCTTTCAGGTAGCTGAAAGCAGCTATCAAATCCCCCCTTATTCTTCTCTTCTGCAGACTAAACAATCCTAGTTCCCTCAGCCTCTCCTCATAAGTCATGTGTTCCAGCCCCCTAATCATTTTTGTTGCCCTCCACTGGACTCTTTCCAATTTTTCCACATTCTTCTTGTAATGTAGGGCTCAAAACTGGACACAGTACTCCAGATGAGGCCTCACCTAGCCATTCAGTCCCTAGTCTGTAACAGTGCATGGGATTCTTCCGTCCTAAATGCAGGAATCTGCACTTGTCCTTGTTGAACCTCATCAGGCTTCTTTTGGCCCAATCCTCTAATTTGTCTAGGTCCCTCTGTATCCTACCCCTACCTTCCAGCGTATCTACCACTCTTCCCAGTTTAGTGTTATTTGCAAACTTGCTGAGAGTGCAGTCCACGCCATCCTCCAGATCATTAATGAAGATATTGAACAAAACCAGCCCCAGGACCGATCCCTGGGGCACTCCACTTGAAACCGGCTGCCAACTAGACATGGAGCCGTTGATTACTACCCGTTGAGCCCGACGATCTAGCCAGCTTTCTAGCCACCTTATAGTCCATTCATCCAGCCCATACTTCTTTAACTTGGTGGCAAGAATACTGTGGGAGACCGTAAGAATACTGTGGGAGACCGTAAGAATACTGTGGGAGACCGCATAATTTATTTTAATTTAAACAGAGGAGTTACTTTCAGACTTGTTTGTTAGAAGAACAATACCAGCGCCTTTCTCTACACATTTTTCCTTTTTAAAGATGATGTAGCTTATGTAGTATAATGCTTCATCTCTATTTTTGTATGTTGTTTTAGTGGGACCTTATTAGAAATCCTGGGAGGTTTGCGGGTGCAAGCCCACCCATATCTAAAGGCCCTTCCCACAGCCTTGCGGGAGGGACCACTGGACCGGGGAACCAACTGAAAATGGGGGACAACTAAGAATAACAGGGTCAGGAGTGAAGGACACAGGTTCAAAACTAGGGATCCAGAGCGGGACACGGAGCAGAGAACCCCAGACAGCGCCTATTTCTCCTCAAAGCTGTCTAGGGAGCCAGTGGACGCCACCCAGAGGAACTCTGCCCAGATGCGTGAGACCAGGAAGGAGCGGAGATAGGCCTCACAGTGGCAGAGCACCCCTAGTCTAACCTCCTCCTCCTGCTGTTGAAGATGGCCACTTTGGTCAGAGTCAGGAGGAGGTTGACAAGGAGGTCTCGTGTCTTGGTGGGGCCACGGACAGGGTGTGTAAATATAAACAGGTGTGGGGAAAAGTGCAGCCAGAATAGGAGCTGCAACTTGGTGCATTCGAGATAGGCATGCGCCAGGTTCTCTCTCACGCCGCAAAAGGGGCAGGCGTCGGGGATGGTGGTGAACCATGCCAGGTACACGCCTGTGCTCACAGCTCCATGGAGGAGCCACCAACCGATATCTTGGCGGGCTGTGGGACCAGGGTGGAATAGAGGCTGGCCCACCGGGGTTCCTCACCCTCCACAGGTAGTAGATAGTCTCGCCACAAGGGTGAGGAAGTGAAACGTGTCGAGCACAAACGTGTATAGTTGTTTCCTTGGTGTGGTCCGGAAGCAAACCAGCTGCAGGGCACGCAGCCAGCTCAGATTGTGGACGAGAGGAGGCCGAGAGGGCTTGCGGGACAGTGGCCTGGTGAAAAGGTCCGGAAGGCCTGGGGTGAGGGGCGGGCGGGGAGCACCCTCTCGCAGTACCCACTCAAGGAAAACCCAAGAGGTGGGCGATAAGGCTGCCCCCACCTCCTGGAGTACGCGCAGGGGGGTCAGGAGGGTGGATACCCCATGCACCGACCGAGCGCTTGGGGATCCACCCAATCCCCCCAGTCATAGTCCAGGAGGTCTCCAATTCTGGTGGTTTCTGCAGGACCAACCTCTGGCACACCGAGGGGGACTCCTCCACCTGCACATGAAGATTGGGATTGTGTAGCAGTGGCTCCACAAGGAGGTCCACCCCCTCAGTGGCCACAACAGACCTGGTCACTGAGAACAGCTTCCAGGTCTGGAGGAGGTCCTGGTAGAAGACCGGCAGCTCGGAGAGTTCTCGTGAAAGACTCTTTGGGTAGAGAAAAAAGAGCTGCTGGTCGTATCGGAGGTGGCAGAGGCAGGCGTGCGCCAACGTGCTCAATGCCGGACTACCTGTACCATAAAGGAGTCTCTGCAGGGCCTTGAGGCAGCAGACATGGACCTGGCTGTGGAGGCAGACCAGGCCCTATCCTCCCTCCTCCAAGGGAAGACTCAGGACCTCTGCAGAGACCCAGTGCAGTCCTGGCCAGAAGAACTCCAGAGCTACCTTCTGGAGCTGGGCTAGGATCCCCGGGGCTGGGTTCAGGGTGTTTGAGCCAGTGCCAAAGCATGAACAGGACTAGTTGATTCAGTACCAGTGCCCTCCCCTGCAGGGAGAGGCAGCAAAGGAGTCCTGTCCATCTGTGCAGCTGCTCACCCACCCTGGCCTCCAAATCCTGCCAGTTCTCCTGTGGAGAAGGATGCGTGGCGGAAAGGTAAACGCCAAGATAGAGCAGTGGACCCACATTCCACTGAATGGCTTGAAGCACAGGTGGGAAGGAGCTCATTTGCCACCCTGCCCCGACCATCAGGCCAGAGCTCTTGACCCAGTTGACCCGGGTGGAGGAGGCCACCGAGTAGATCATCTGGCAGGCCTCCACCTGCACCAGGTCACCCAGCAGCTGGACCATGAGCACGTTGTTGGAGTACGCTAACAGCCGCAACTCCGGCTCCCAGAGCACCAACCCCGTCAACCTCGGACGGAGACAGAGGAAGGGCTTGCTTGCCAGAGTATACAACTGGCCCAACAGTGGACACCCCTGTCAGGGTCCAGTTGAGCCTGATCAAGTTATCAAAGATGGTGTGGCTGAGGACGAGGTAGGTCTGGTCGGTATGGACCAAGTCGGCCAGCACAGACCCCAGCCACAGTGAGATGGCCTTCGCTATGACCTTGTAGTCCATGCTGAGGAGCGAGACAGGATGCCAGTTCCGAAGGTCGCAGAGGTCCCCCTTCTTGGGTAACAAGGCGAGCATGGCTCACTTCTACAACAGAGGGAGGACCCGCTCTCCAAGGACGTGGCCCAGACGGTGACGAGGTCCGGGCCAAGGACATCCCAGAACACGCGGTAGAACTCCACAGTCAGCCCATCCATGCCCAGAGATTTATTGGTGAGCATGGGACGGAGGGTTTCCGAGAACTCGGCCAGAGTGAGAGGCAGCTCCAGCCGGTCCTGGTTGTCCACGCTGACCATTGGGAGTTAGTTCCAGAGCACCCTTCAAGTATCGAAGTCCATCAGATCTGGGGAGAAGAGGCTGGCGTAGAAGGCCCTGGCCCTTCCACACATCTCCTCCAGATCCGTGAGGGGAGTGCCATCCTCCGCCAAGAGGCAGGTGACATGCTTTTTTGCCTCCCTCTTTTTCTCCAGGGTATAGAAGCAGCGGGAGCAGCAATCCATTTCCCAAAGGAGACGGATGCGGGATCGAACTAACGCGATGGTCCTCCAGGGCCCGGAGCTCCTCCCGCTTCTCCCGGCATGCTCCGCAGAGGGATGGATCCCCAGTGCTGGCGGCCAGATCATAGAATCATAGAATATCAGAGTTGGAAGGGACCTCAAGAGGTCATCTAGTCCAACCTCCTGCTCAAAGCAGGACCAATTCCCAGCTAAATCATCCCAGCCAGGGCTTTGTCAAGCCGGGCCTTAAAAACCTCCAAGGAAGGAGACTCCACCACCTCCCTAGGTAACGCATTCCAGTGTTTCACCACCCTCCTAGTGAAATAGTTTTTCCTGATATCCAACCTGGACCTCCCCCACTGCAACTTGAGACCATTGCTCCTTGTTCTGTCATCTGCCACCACTGAGAACAGCCGAGCTCCAGCCTCTTTGGAACCCCCCTTCAGGTAGATGCCTCTCCAGCTTCAAGACCTCCTGCTCCAACTGCCCTATCACCGCATCCCTCCACCAGTTGGCGTCCCAGGTACAGTCTCAGCAGAAAAGCTGGGCGTGCACCTTCCCCCCATCCCACCACCACTGTGCCAAGGGAAAGGCACGCCGCTGCCCCCACCAGGCCAGCCAGAATTCCCGGAAGGACACCACGAAGCCCACATCCTCCAGCAAGCTATTATTAGAGTGCCAATAGGCCACCCCCGGCCTCTTCGAGCTGAGAGAGGCAGTCACCGTCACCAAGTGGTGATCCGAGAACGGGGCCAGCCGAACGTTGGAGGAGTGGGCCCATGCCAGATGGAAACGTGATAAATAAACGCAGTCCAACCGGGAGTGGCGTGACCAATCACCCTCCAACCGGACGTAGGTGAAGGTGGTATCATCATCCAGGTGGTGGTTGTTCCAGACATCCACAAGGGAGTGATGCTCAATGATCTCCCTGAGGACGACTGCGGTGGCCTGGCTGCTCTCTCACCCCGAGCGATCCCACTCCTCAAGGATGGTATTGAAATCCCCACCCAGAACCAGGCACTAGTGAGGATCCAAGGTGCCGAGGAAGGCGGACGCCTGCTGATAAAAACGCACTCGCTCCAGATCTGTGTTTGGGGCATAGACGCTGACTAGATTCAACGTCGGCCCCTCCATACCGGCCCGGATATGGAGCAGGCAACTGGGCACGACCTTGACGACCCCCAACACCTCGGGCCGTAGGTCAGGAGAAAACAGGATGGGCACCCCAGCCAAATGGGTGCTGAGGTGGCTAAAGAACACACTGTCCCCCGACTCCAGCCGCCAGCTAGCCTCGGCAGCTGCAGCCGTGTGGGTCTCCTGCAGGAAAATCAGAGTACCCCCCGACCCCAAAGGAAGGAGAGCACCTGACTCCTGTGGAGACCCATCCTACAGCTGAGGGTGTTCAAGGTGGGAAAGATGGTCAGTTTCATAGTGAGGGCTGGGGAGGATCCTCGTGGGCAGGGGTGTCGGCAGCCCCCAGTGGGCCTTACAACAATCCGTGCCCGACCCCAAAAGCCAGCAGGAAGTCATGGAAGTTGCGGGCCCACCGGTAGGCCTCTATGTCCGGCCTCTTGGTCAGCCTCCCCTCCTGCAAAACAACCCTCACGGCCTGGAGGATGAGATGGAAGTCCCCCCAGTGCTGGGGAGTGAGCTGCACCTTATCCTTAAAGCCACAGATTTCCACCAGGAAGAGGCGCAGCTTGTCCTGCAGTGCAGCAGGGGATGGGGTCACAGACCCGCTGCCGTCCTCCGGCTGTGTCCCAGCGATAGTTCTGTGGCCCACGAAGACAGGCAAAGAGGGGGCAGACCCCCAGTGCGGCGCCTGTAGTGGTGGCACTGTGTGACCCGCCTTCGGTACTGGTGGGGGAGGGAGCAGCGAGGGAACAGAGCAGCCCCTAGAGGGTCAGGAATGAGGGACATGAAAACTGCCCCCCTGAGAGTTGTCCAAGGACAGGGGAAACGAGTCAACCCAGGGGTCAGCAGCAATATGGGGAGTGGAGGGGAAGGAGGCAGGTGACGCTTCACTGGGGTCAGGGGCAGGAACAGGGGCAAAATTGGTAGCAGTATTCCCAGCAGTCATGTCACCGGGGTGCAGCACCTCTCAACCGGGTTCAGGGGCCAAAGGGGCAAGGACGGGAAGGGGGCCCTCACCGACGCCAGGCCCAGGTGTTTCAACAGGCTCAGCACCCTCAACCACGGTGTCGGGCATGGTGGCATCAGTGGCAGGGCCCCCCCGCCATGAGGGAAGGCATCCACCTTGCCTCAGAAAGGGGCGCACCCAAGGGCTCGGGGCCCAGCCACTCAGCACCGGCCGTTGCCACCAGGGACTTGGCAGTCATGGGCAGGGTGCTGTCTGCGGTCAGGCAGATGGATGAACTGAGGGGTGCCCCAAGGTCAAGAGCAGGAGCAGCAGCCTGGGGCAAGGGAGAAAGAGGAGGAGGGGGTGGCGTGACCCGCTGGCAAAGGGTCGTCCTCCCCCTGTGTGATCGGGGTCAGACCCAGTGGATGGGTCAAAGATGGAGGTAAAGTCTCCCTGCACTGCCCCAGAGTCCTCCCTGTTTGCAACTGAGGCAGCAATTGTCTCGACGCCGACGGGGGGCACAGGTGACAGGGGGCTCCATCTGAGGCCTCCTCAGGGAGAGACTCTGAGAGAGGCGCGGTCCCACCCTGCTCTGCTACCATGGCATTCCCGGCCGGCTCCACCTGCTGGGCTCTATCAGGGGGCATGGCAGAAGGCTCAGCAGCGGCAGCCTCCCCATGGTCTTGCGGTGGGCCTCTCCCCCATCTGCATCAAGGGGTAGGTTCTGAGCCTGAGCCTTCCTTTTGCTGCACTTCCCCTGCATGAGCACCCAGCCCTCCAAGGTGGACGCAGAGGATCGGCCAGCAGGGGCAGGGCCAGGGGACAAAGGCGATGATGTCATGGGTCAGGGTGGCACAGCAGGAGGAAGGGAAACCTCCCCCTGGGGTGGGCCCTCTCCCATGCCCGGCAATGGCTCTGCCGCCCTCTCCTTATTGGGCCCTGCCGGTCTGCCCATGATTGAGGTGGGGCCCACCCGCTGATCTGGGCACATCGGGGTGGGGGGCTACCCCCAGGGCTCAAGCAATAGCAGAAGGAGAAGGGGCGACTATGGGAGCTGGGTCACAAGGGTCACCGGTGATGGCATGGCTGGCACCCTCCCGAGTCTCAGGGGTCCCAGGCGCCCCTCTGGACGTGCCCCATCGTCCAGTAGAGGTAACACCAGGCCTCCCCCAAGAAGTAGTGCACCTGGTAGTGGGCCCCCTGGTAGGGCACCAAAAAGGACCCCCTCGCGCACCACCCCATCATGCACCACCGGCGGCAGTTGGAGCTGGACCTGCCGGCGGTGGACAGGTGGGCCTCTCCCCCCTCCACATGGACAGGACATGATGGAGGGTGGGGTCCTTGCAGCCAAGTGGGAGAGGGCTGATGACAGAAATGGGCTTCCCCTGGGTGGAGAGGAAGGGTAAAAGGGCAGGGTTGGGCAGGAAGGGTGGGACGGAGGTAAAAACCACCCGTATGCCCAGGACCTCAAGAGGCTCAATAGGTACACCAGGCCCTTCTCCACTGCCTCCTGGGTGGCGGCTTCTGATGCTAGGAAGAAGATGACCTTCCTGTACATCTTAGAGGCCGCCACCATGGCCATGGGTCCCACCACCCACACCAACATCCATGTGAGGCAAGGCAGGCACCAGGAAGCAACGGATGCCATGCTTCCTGGTCAGGTGGCAAAGGAACCCCAGATGCCAGGGATGGAGCTGGAGGTGGCGGTCGAGGCAGATGATGTGGCAGCATCCATAGGGGCTGCTGTGTACCCTTTGGGGGCCAAAGGTGGAACGCTCACAGAGCTGGTGGAGGGAACAGGAGGAGCCGTGGCCGATGACGGGGTCATGGAGGGGTGGACGGCCCCAACCGCAGTGGGTTGTGTCTTCCAGGCAGGGCCCTTGCCCTTTTTATTCCCCTGGCCCTTTTTCCCAGCTGAGGGGGCTCTCCCCTGAAGCGGAGGGGGTAGTGGCAATGGCAGTGGCGGAGTCTGGACCGGTGGTCGAGAGGTTGGCCACTGGGAGAGACGGGGGGAGTTGGCGGAGGGGGGGGTCCCAGAGTCGGCGGGAGGGGCTCCACCCAGTTTCCCCCACCATCATAGCAATGGGTGGGAGACAACACCAGAGGAAGAGGGGGAAGGGAGGCAAAGGCCTACCACTCCTCCCCACTAGGCTGCGAGCAGGGGAGGAGGTGTCAATGGAAGCGCCGGGGGGAAAGGAAAAGGCCAACCACTCCTCTCTCTTAGGCTGCAGGAAGGGGAGGAGGGCGCCAATGGGGTGGGGGCAAGAGGGGGGCTGAGTGAAGAAGGGAAGGGGGGGGCGTGAGTACTGGCGTGGGGTGGGGATAACGGCTCCTCTGGCAGCACTGGGAAGGGGAGGAACTACAGCATTATCGGGAGGGCTGTGAACAATGTGGGGACAACTGAAAAGGGGCACAAGTGTTTAGGGAGGGAGCGTGGACACACAGGTGAGATGGGCTGAGCTAGAGAGGGCAAGGCAAGGTAGGGGGAAAAGGGGAGCAGGCTGGGAATGGGCAGGGGCGGGGCAGGCAAATCACAGGAGAGAACTGCAAGTGTGAGAGTGGGGCAAGCAACCAAACCAAAACCCAGAGTTTGGGGTGGGGCAGGTGAGGTAGCAAACACTGAAGGGCAGGGGCAGGGCAGGCAAACTAATGGAAAGAAACATGCCCAGGAGATCAAGGTGAAAATGGCAGGGGCGGGGACAAATGGCCTGCAAGGGGCAAAGTACCACAGGGAGGCTAGGAGGCACAGCAAAGTGGGGGGCCCCACCAGCCAAATGCAGCTGGGGAGGGGAGGATAAGTCCAAAGTGGTGGGGTCACGTGTGCCCACGTGCGCCTGTGGAAGTCAGTCTATTGTGTTGCTCATGTGCATTCCAATGTAGATGTGCAGGTATCGTGTACACCGTTCCTGGAAGTTTTTCCCCTAGTGGTATCCATTGGATCGACTGCGGTGCCCCCTGGAGTGGTGCCCTCATGGCGCGGTATATAGACACCTGGTGTCCTGCTGCCCCCTCAGTTCCTTCTTGCCAGAAACTCCCATAAAGGGGTAGGCAGGCGGGTTTTGAAACAGACATGAGCAACACATCTCTAAGAACAACAGTTACTGAAAGTTTAGTAACTGTTTTTTTCTTCAAGTGCTTGCTCACAGGGGTGGCAGGTTTGTATAATTTTTAGTGGTGCCCAGGACGGGTCCAAGTCCCCACCCCCACCCCTGCCTTGTAAGCCTATATATTTTTAAATAATGTAAAAATATGAGGGCTTTGGAGATGAGGGGTTTGGGGGTCTGGGAGGGGCTCGCACAGAGGGTTGGGGTGCGGGGATGAGGCCTGCAGGGTGGGGCTGGGGATGAGGGGTTCATGGTGCAGGAGGGGGCTCAGGTAGAGAGTTGGGGTGTGGGGGGATGAGGGCTCTGGGTAGGGGTGTGAGCTCTGGGGTGAGGCAGGGCCGGGGATGAGGAGTTTGGGGTGCAGGAAGGCTGCCCCCAACTGGGGCCAGAGAGGAGGACTCCTCCCAGCCCTCTCCCTGCTGGCCTCCCCTACTGTCCCCCGGCAGCACACTCACCTCGCACCACTGTCACTGCACATGCTCCTACGGTCCCTCTCAGGTCCAGGAAGCCCCCTCACCTCCCTATGGTGGGTGCTGGAGGGGGGTCTGCCATCACATGTACACCTCCTCCCCTGTTGCTGCCCCTCACTGTAGCCTCACTTGGGGTGGGGGATGGGGCTGCCCCTTGCCCAGCATGGGGCAGGAGCGGTGACCGTGGGCAGGGGGTCCTGCCAGAAAAGGGAAGGGTCCATCCATCCATCCGAGGCAGGGGCAGGGGCAGCGGCAGCCTGGGGCACCATGCCCTGGCACTAGTGGTTGGGGGGGTGCTAGGACCCTGCAGCAGCAGTTGATGCCAGGAGCCAGCAGAGTGGAGCGCAGCGCAGAGCTGCAGGGGGCAGCCGCCTGCTGCCCAGGACGCAGGTAGGGATGCTCGAGGGAGGAATGCAGGGGTGGCAGGCAGGGCCGGGGGAGAGACCAGGCCCCGAACATTGGTGGAGCCGGGCCCCCGGGCCCTGAATATTGGTGGCGCATGGGCACCATGGGCCCATGTAACTCGCTGCCCCTGCTTGCTCATGTCCATTCCAATGTTGGTGATTCCCAAGCAATCAGCCAGGTGGTGGGATCGGAGTTTTGCTGAGACATAGACTGGAGGACCACTCTACCGAAGGTTGCATCACTTCTGGCTCATTGTGTGATGGCATAGTGTGTGGTGACTGTGTGGATAAATGACCAGGTCACCACCCTGCAGATGTCCAGGATTGGGACTTGAGCCATGAACTCCACTGATGAGGCTTCTGGTCTCGTGGAGTGCACTGTCAAGCAAGGAGCTGAGACCTTTGCCAGGTCATAGCAGATGCAGGATGTGATCCAAGAAGAGATCCTCTGGGCCAAGACAGGGTTTCCTTTCATCCTGTCCATGATAGCGACAAAGAGTTGAGTTGTCTTCTGAAATGGCTTGGTCCTTTTGATGTAGAAAGCCAGTGCCTGTCTAATGTCCAGAGAGTGGAGTCTCTGCTCCTGCTTATTAGCATGAGGCTTTGGATAGAAGAAAATGTGAGACCACCTTAAGAAAGAAGGATGAATGTGGTCAAAGTCGTACCTTGTCCTTGAAGAAGGCCATATATGGCAGTTCAGAGGTGAGGGTCTGGATCTCTTTTGGCTGAAGTAATAGCTACCAGGAAGACTGTCTTCCAGGACAGACAGAGCAAGGGACACATTACCATTGGTTTGAACGGGGGTCCTGTCAACTTGGTTTTGTCAAGGATAAAGTCCTACGGGGATAGAGGTTGATGCACCTATGGGTAGAGATGCTCTAAGCCCTTCAAGGACTGGGCGCAAATTGGGCTTGAGAATGCCAACCAGCCATTCACCCGTGGGTGGAAAGCAGAGATTGAGGCTATGTGAACTCTAATGGATGATACCGCAAAACCTTTCTTCTTCAAGTAAAGCAGATAATCTAGGATAAGGGGGCAGTGGAGCTTCCAAAGGTGAGACCCCTTTCTATATTGACCATCGTGCAAACCTTTTCCACTTCACCAAATAGGCAGTGCTAGTTGACAGCTTTCTGCTGTCCATAAGGACAGCTTGCACCGGTGCAGAGCAGTCCCATTCCACCTTGCTCAGCCACAGAGCTTCCAAGCCATCAAGTGGAGGAACTTGAGGTTTGGGTACAGCATGCGGCCGTGTTCCTGGGAGATAAAGTCCAGTACCAGAGGAAGGCTGATTGACATATCTATTGAAAGGTCCATCAAGGTTGTGAACCAATATTGGTGCGGCCACGCCGGAGCTATAAGGATCATCCGTGCCTTGTCCCTCCTGATCTTGAGCAATACCTTGTGTATAAGAGGCATGGGAGGAAAGGCATAAAGAAGTCTTCTTCCCCAGGGAAGGAGGAAGGCGTCCGAGAGTGAGCCCTGGCTGTACCCCAGGTACAAGCAAAACAGGGGCATTTCCTGTTCAGCCTGGTTGCAAACAGGTCCCCACTTCCAGAAAACAGCATTCAAGATGTCCAGTTGAATGGACCACTTGTGGTGATTTGTGAAGGATCTGCTTAGGTGATCTGCCAGCTTGTTCTGAGAGCTTGGTAGATGGAAGGCCTCCAAGTGAATGGAGTGGGCTGTACAGTAATCCCATAATCTCAACACTTCCTGGCACAAGGGAGGAATGAGCTCCCCTTATTGTTGTACTGTCCGTAAGTAGTGATACGCACTTGCCCTGTAGGGTGGATTGAAATTCTTGGCAGGCTAGATGCACCGCTCTGTGTTCTCTGATATCGATATGTAGGGTTAACTCCTCTGGTGTTAACTCTGGTGCCCATGGTCCCTGCATTCTGATGGGTCCCACGTGAGCTCCCCATCCCATGTCCAAAGTGTCGGTGACCAGCATCATCGAAGAGGCGGCCTTGCAAAGGGAACGCCAGTGCACATTGTGTCTTGGTCCAGCCACCACTGGAGAGCAAAAATCACTACTGGTGGAAGTGTTACCACCTTGTCCAGTGGGTGACGTCCTGGAATATATACCGACACCACCCAGGACTGAAAAGGCCGCAGTCTGCACTGCGCATGCTGCACCACATAGGTACAAGTGGTCACGTGCCCCAGGAGCTTCAAGCAGCTCCTTGCTGTGGTGATGGGGAATTCTCTCAGGTCATTTATGATCACTTCAATGGCCCTGAAATGGCTTTCTGGAAGGGAGGCCCTGGCATGGTTTGAGTCGGGGACCGCTGCTATGAATTCTATCCTCTGAATTGGTGATAAAGTTGACTTTTGTTCGTTTATCAGGAGCCCCAAGCTCCAGAAAGTGGACTGTACAAGATTCATGTGCCCCTCCACCACGTCTCTGGACTGAACCTTGATCAGCCAGTCATCCAGGTACAGGTAAATCTGCACTCTTTGCCTCCTAAGGAAGGCCACCACCACTGCCATGCATTTTGTGAAGACTCATGGAGCTGCCGACAGGCTTAAGGGTAGCACCATGAACTGATAATGTTCATGGCCTACTACGAACCAAAGGTATTTCTTGTGCTCTCGGAAAATGGCTATATGAAAGTACACGTCCTTCAAGTTGAGGGCGGCATACCGGCCCCTGGATCTAGGGAAGGGATAAGTGAGGCTAGGGAGACCACGCAGAACTTCAGCTTCGTCATGACCTTGTTGAGGTTCCACAGGTCTAGGATTAGTCTGAGAGGCCTGTTGGCCTTTGGGATCAGGAAGTAGCGTGAGTAAAACCCTTTGCCTCTTAACTCCATAGGAACCTCCTCCACAGCTCCCACCTTTAGGAGCAACTGCACCTCCTAGGCCAGAAGTCTCTTGTGAGAAGGGTCCCTGAAGGGGGACTGGGAAGGAGGGAAAGAAATTAACTGTAGGGTATATCCCACTTCTACCATGTGGAGCACCCAGCGATCCAAAGTGGTGTTGATCCAGGCCCGGTAAAACTGGGACAAATGGTCCACAAACGTAGGGGCAAGATCCAGGTTCTCATCTGGTGTGCTGTCGTTGGCCCTACTCACAAAATGTCTGTTTAGAACCCATTGGATGTTTTACGGGCACAGACGTAGAGGTCGATGAGGTGTATGCTGCCTCCTAAAGCCCTTGTTCCTTCGTCGGCCAAAGTCCTATCTTTGCTGGTGTTGCAATGAGTAAAACTAGCCCATAGGCTGTGGCTTTTAATGGTTGTGCGCCGGAGTGTGAAAGCCCAATGACTTTAGAGTGCTCCTGGAATCTTTTAGGCTATGAAGCCAGGTATCCATCAGGTCCAAGAGGAGGGAATTTCCCTCAAATGGCACGTCCTGTATTGTTTGCTGGACCTCATGGGACAGACTGGAGGCAAAACCTCCATCTCATCACTACAGCTGTGGCCATGGCATGGACTGCTGTATCTGCAGCATCCAAGGCCCCCTGGAGAGATGCCTTGGCTACAGCCTTGCCCTCTTTTGCTAGGGCCGCAAACTCGTATCTGGTCTCTGATAGCAAGAATTCCATGAATTTTAGCATGGTGGACCAGGAATTAAAGTCGTACCACCTTAGAAGTGCCTCCTCAACTGGAGGCTTCCCCTGGAGTATACTTTCCTCCCCAACATGTCCAGTTTCCCAGCCTCTTTCACCTTATGTAAGGGTCCTTGCTGCCCTTGTCTTTCCCGGTCGTTCACAGCTGCCATGACCAGGGATCCTGGCAGGGGGTGGGTGTACAAATTCTCATACCCCTTCAGGGGCACAAAGTACTTCCTCTCCACCTGCTTTGCCGTAGGGTGGAGGGATGCAGGGGTTTGGCACAAGGTCCTAATGGACTGTTATATGGCCTCATTCAATGGTAGGGCCACCCTTGCCAGTCCTAAGGGTCTCAATATGTCCGCCAGGGCTGACTCCACTATCTCTTCCACTTGGATGCCCAGATTCTGTGCCACCCAATGCCAAGAGCTCCTGATGAGCCTTGTAATTGTCCTGCATGGGCAGTATGGCCATACCCGCCTCTGCCTTATCAGGACAAGAGGACGAGGAGGCTTGGACTGGCACTGGGCCCTGCTCATCCTCCGTTGCTGGTGGTTCCCTCTTGGGGGTATCTTTAGCCTCCTCAACTTCCACCCCCGCAACTGGAGGCGCTCTTGCCTCTGAGGGTGGCGAGTGGGATCACCCTATGTGGGAGCCTTGGAACGGTAGCACCTCCCAAGGAGTCCACATTGGCCACTGGAGTGGCATCTGCCATTGGGCTGGAGGCCATGCTGGCTGGACTAGCCCTTGAGTCAGAGGTACAGGACACCTAATATCCGCCTGATGCCTGCTACTCCATGAGGTAAATTAATCTGCCAGCGATACGGAGCCCGAGGACCCACTACTGGGTAACCATGGAGGTGCAGTACTCATCGGTGCTAGGTAGCGGTGCCACGGTGGAGAGTGGCGCCGCAGTGGTGATCTGCTCCTGCCCTGTGACTGGCCCATGACCAGTGCCAGGAGGTCGAGTAATGTCATGGGGTCAAGCCCCAAGAGGAGAGTGAGATAGAGGAGAGTGAGATGGAGGATAAGTGTGCTGCTGTTCGGGAATGGCCCAAAAACCTGTGAGACTGCTGCGGTTTGAACCGCTTTCTCACGTGTAAAGGCCATGATGGTCCTGGTGAGGCCTCAGAATACCAGATTTAAGTAAAGAGTAGGCCATGAGTATAATTTCTAGGGCCCACTTAGAAAGCACCTCCCCCCCCAGCAGCACACTTACCTCGCACCACTGTCACTGCACATGCTCCTAGGGCCCCTCTTAGATCCTGGAAGCCCCCTCGCATCCCCTGTGGTGGGTGTGTGTGTGGGGGGGTGTTTCCATCACATGTGTGCCTCCTCCCCTGCTGCTGCCCCTCACCCTAGCTTCACTGGGGGTAGGGGATTGGACTGCCCCTTGCCCAGCGTGGGGCAGGAACGATGACTGCGGGGGGTGGGGTGGGGTGTGTGGAAGGGCTGTGCTGGTGAAGGGTCCCACCGGAAAAGGGAAGGGTCCGAGGCGGAAAGGCAGGGTCAGCCTGCCCTGGCACTAGTGGATGGGGGGGCGCTTTGGATGCCGGGAGCCAGCAGACGTTCCGGGGCCCAGGGGAGGTGCAGTGGGGAAGCAAGTGGGGACCGGGGGACAGGGGTGGCAGGCGGGGCCAGGGGAGAGACCCGGCCCCAAACATTGGTGGAGCTGGGCCACTGGGCCCTAAATATTGCTGGAGCCCGGGCACCATGGGCCCATATAACTCGCCGCCCCGTGCCTCTCTGGTTGGCAGCATTGACAAGAAGTGAATTTGGTGTCAGATGTGAGAAAAGAAATTCTGTACCTTTTAAGGGGACATAATATTTTTTGTCAGCTCTCTTACAGGTGGATGGTATGGTGGCTGGGGTTGTCTTAGCTGATTCCATTAGCACATCCTTAATTGAGAGCACTACTTTGGAAATTGCTGCTGTTTGTGGTATACCCAGCAGTTCACATTAGGCCTCTGGTATCTTTTCAAGAGGTATCGTTAGTCCATCAGCCACACCTTTAACCAGTTCTTGAAATTCTTTAAAGTCACTGGTGGCTATTGGTGGCAGAGGCATTACGGCCTCGTCCGGGGAAGAGGAGTTGTTGGTGTTTGGTGTGGTGTCCTACTCTGTACTCTTCTCCTGGTCCTCGACAGTTCCCTCATGGGGTTCTGACGTTACAGTCACCAATGGTGGTGGAGACGATCTAATTCCCTTCCTACAGTGACTGGGGGGCCTGCTATAATGCCTTCTGTAAGAGTCCCAAGGGTCCCAGTAGGGCCATTGTGTAGGAAACGGCATGGGTAGGGCCATCTATGGGTACCCATACCAGGGCAGGACATCCTGTCTATAACAAGACCTCGACCACAGAGGTTGGTACTGTAATGTATTTGAGGTTTTTTTTTTGTGTGTGTGTGTGTGTGGGGGGGGGGGGGTTGTCTCTGCTGCTGTCTGATTGCATACTTCCAGTTCTTAAAATTGTAACTTCAGCATTACAGTGATGCAAGAGTTTGTATTTAAAGCTTAAGGGAGAAGGGATTCTGAATTAGTATTGACATAAATCTGCCCTATGCACACAGTACAGTACAAATAATGAGAACTGCCTTGAGCAAATTTCCATTTGGTAGATTCCCTAGTCCCTATTTGACTTTAGTTTACAATGTTCCAAAAACCTTCTTCAGTCCCATCTTTGATTTAAAGGAAGAGATTCTGCTGGAATATTTTTACTTCAAACTTATTTTTAATTTTGTGCCAATTCCTGACACAAAAACTAATTTATTTTATGGATGGATGCAGATCTCCCCTAGAGAATTTTGTAATCTTAATTCACTGCTGTGCAGCAGCACCAGTGGTAGCAAAAGGGGAAGCTGTAGTACAGACAGGGCCCAGCATCTATCTCTAGCAGCGAGAGATTGGAATTCTGGTCATGGTTGTGCTGGCAGGAGTTATAATTAATTTTTGTTATATCCATGGGTGCTGGGATAGTGCGCTCAGTGGGTCAGCTGTAGAGTCTGTTATGTATGAATTGTATTAGAGTTTGTCAAGTTTGCCCAGAGCCTGCAGTGGGTGGTTTTATGTAGTTCATATATAGTTTAAATTATATGAGAAAATTATGCACGTACTCCTGTACCAAGGTCGTAAGCAGCATGAGAGAGCAGATAGGGCACTGGGCTGAAAAGTAAGAGGCCTAGGTTCTATTTGCGTCTGCCACTGACGTGCTGTAGGACCTTGGGTAAATCACTTCACTTCTCTGCTCCTCACCTTCTCCTCCCATACTGTGTCTGTTGAGACTGTAAGCACTGCAAGGTAGGTACTTTCCCTTACTATGTGTTTGTACAGTGCCTTATACAATAGGGCCTCTTATTGCTACTGAAATAAACTAGACAATGTGGCTGTAAAAACACCTGCGCCCTGGCTACCCTATAGTTTCCAGCACTAATGCATTACAGCTATGAAGTTCACTACTATAGAAAAGGTAGAAACTCTTCACTATTTTACTGAACATTTTTCCATTCCCTTTTCTATATAAACCAATACATTTAATCAGGTTACAGATAAATACTTCAGACTTAGTACAGATTATCTCTGGTTGAGTTCTGCTGTACTAGATGTTTTAACAGCAGCCCCATTACCAGCTACAGTGCTGTCTCAATTTGGAGCCATTGGAATTATGAAAGATTTTGAGGAATTAGCAAAAATGAGGGCAGTCTATTAATCGCAGTTAACTCACCTCATTTACTAAACAAAGTTAATCATAATTAATCAGTTTTAATCAGACTGTTAAACAATAGAATACCAATTGAAATTTATTAAATATTTTGAATGTTTTTCTACATTTTTATATATTGTATAGTGGTGTAACTGAAACCAAAGTGTATAGTATTTTTGACGACAAATATTTGCACTGCAAAAACGATAAACAAAAGAAATAGTATTTTTCAATTCACCTCATACAAGTACTGTAGTGCAATCGGTTTGTCGTGAAAGTGCAATTTACAAATGGAGATTTTTTTTTTGTTACATAACTGCACTCAAAAACAAAACAATGAAAAACTTTAGAGCCTACAAGTCCACTCAGTCCTACTTCTTGTTCAGCCAACCGCTAAGAAACAAGTGTGTGTACATTTACAGGAGATAAGAAGAGAGCAGCATTATCTACAATGTCACCAGAAAGTTAGAACTGGCATTTGCATGGCACATTTGTAGCCAGAACTGCCAAGTATTTATGTACCAGATATGCTAAACATTTGTATGCCCCTTCATGCTTTTATTTCATGTTATAGCAGTCTTGGATGATGACCAGCACATGTTCCTTTTAAGAACACTTTCACTGCAGATTTCACAAAACGCAAAGAAAAGTACCAATGTGAGATTTTTAAAGACAGCTACAGTACTCAACCTCACGTTTAAGAATCTGAAGTGCATTCCAAAATCTGAGAGGGACGAGGTGTGGAGCATGCTTTCAGAACTCTTAAAAGAGCAACACTCCAATGCAGAAACTACAGAACCCAAACCACCAAAAAAAGAAAATCAACCTTCTGCTGGTGGCATCTGACTCAGATGATGAAAATGAACATGCGTCGGTCTGTACGGCTTTGGATTGTTATCGAGCAGAACCCGTCATCAGCATGGACGCATGTCCCCTGGCATGGTGATTGAAGCACAAAGGGACATATGAATCTTTAGCGCTACTGGCACGTAAATATTTTGCGAGGCCGGCTACAACAGTGCTACGAGAATGCCTGTTCTCACTTTCAGGTGACCTTGTAAACAAGAAGTAGGACTGAGTGGACTTGCAGACTCTAAAATTCCACATTGTTTAAGTTTTTAATGCAGTTCTTTTGTACATAATTCTATATTTGAAAGTTCAACTTTCATGATAAAGTGAGTACTGTACACTTTTTACTGTGTTGTAATTGAAATCAAAATATTTGAAAATGTAGAAAACATCCAAAACATTTAAATAAATGTTATGCGATTAGATTTTTTTTAAATCGTGCGACTAGGTTATTTTTAATCACGAGACAGCCCTAGCAAAAAAATATATTATAAACTCAAGTTAGGTAATAGGTTTAAGGTTTATACTTTGATTTAAATCAAGTAGTCAGATGGCATGCAATTATTTTATTTGAGGACTGGTGAACATACCTCACCATAGTGTCTGATGATTTAAGACAGTCTCTGCCTCAAAAAAAAGCTTAAAATTTAATCTTGCAGGCAGGTAATCCTCTCTGAGTCTACTGTGCTCTAAGTTTTTAAACTGTTTTAAAATAGCCAAGCTATTTAATCATTATTTGGAACTTTAATGATACAAACTTCACTCAGGTAATTAAAAAAAAATCATGAGGGAGTAATTTCTTAAAAGATAATATCCTAATTTTTTTTAAAGTAAATGCTGGACTATAGCCACTCAACTGGAAAATATTTGCATTGAAAGCATGAAATAGTGACTGTATCTGCTGTTTTCTAAATGCAAGTACATGAAGCATTTCAGAACTGTCCCAAAATACTAGAACAGTGCTCTTAACACAAAAACAATCTCTTGCAAACTTGCAGTACTTTTAAAGCACAAAACCAGTCTCTTGCAACATACCATTATGTTAAATGCACATCTGTCAAGACCTGACATGGCCAGTTTTAGATTTCTGTGATTTCAATTAACTATAAACACACTTATATGTAAGGCAGGACTTGTATTGTATACCCCTAACTAAATCTTGGGTACTTTGGGGCAGGAGGCGGCCTGGGGCACTGCGGGTGCTCTGGGAGGTGGCCTGCCCAGAGGCACCGCAAGTGTCTGGGGGGACGGCGACACAGCCCAGGAGCCCCATGCTGCTGGGGGCTGCACATGGTCTGGGACTCCCACTGCTGCTGGGGGGCTCACACAGCCCGGGACCCTCACTGCTGCTGGGGAGAGGGGGTGTGGTGGCAGCCCGAGACTGCCGCTGCTGTTGCAGAGGGCAGAGGGGCATGGCCACCCAAGACTTCTGCTGCTCCGGGGTGGGACACGGTGGCCAGAGACTGCCCCAGGAGCAGCTGGTACAGGGGTTGCCCAAGCTGCTGGGGCGGTCCCTGAGCCAGCTGCACTGACCACTGCAGAAGTCACGGAGGTCCCAGAAAGTCACAGAAGCAGTGTCTTCTATGACAAACTCGCAGCCTTACTTGTATGTAATACACTGTGTAATGCATATTAGGAGGCTCTGAGGACACTATGAATCACAATCCATTCAAATCAGGCAATATCCTAAATCTGAATAAGTACAGTATATCACACAATAGAACATTTAGTACTGATGGAACCAAAAACATTTTCTATTGGTACTAAATGAGTATTAGGGAAGAAGGATTTTTTTAAAAGCCTGTCTTAAACTATAAAGTGCTCCCAGGACTTATCTTACTGATTGTAAATTGATAGTCTGGCAATAGATTTTATTTAACTTTGAATAGTTGGGAACTGCATTCACCTTTTCTGAACATTAATAATGGCTCGAAAACAGTGGTCCCCAAACTGTGGGGCACGCCACCCAGCCCCACTCTGCCCCTAGCTCCACTCCACTCCAGCCCGGGCCTGGCCTCAGCCCCCACTTCCCACCGTGGCTGTGCTCCCGGCGCTAGCCCTGCTCCTGACCACTGTTCTCGGGGGTGGGGTGGGACAGGACAGATTCCATTACAGTTAAGGGGCATGCGATGGGACCACTGCTCTGAAATAAATTAACATGAAAACTATTTCTGTTCCCTAATAATTTCTTTCCCAATACTATGCACAGACTGACTGTGCTTTATGTTCGCCCAATAATTTTCCAGAAGTATACCAGGATTTTAAACCCTCTGCTGCAAGTCTGTTTCAAAGACGGAGATTTCCTTCAACCATGTATTAGCATAGCACTGTGGAAATACAAGTTAGACAGTTATTTTACTTTTTGAAGTCCGCTGTTTGAGATGTTCAAATGGTGAGTGAGGGCTGGTAAATACGGCTGCATGTGTTAGTATAGTTCGGATCTTTTATTCTGTGCAGCTATCTCCACTGGTTACCCACAGCTTCTCAATCCCAAATTCAATCAATACTTGGCTTTGTCTCCATGTAGTCACCAGAAAAGGTACACAGTACATTTCAAAACATCATTGAGACAACTGCTAGCATTTCCTGCTTTATTGTAATCAATTCTCAAACACAGTACTCCTTGCTCTGCTTTATGGCTCTATTACACCTCCCAGAACTTTACATCTGGCTTACATAACCTCTTTATCATATCAAATCCCAGCCCTGAACCTGGTCCTTGGAATACCACTTCCCAGAACGTTTTTGCTATTCTTATATTGTGGAGCCTAGCTCACTCATGACTCTGTTGCCAGTTTATGGCAGTCTGGGAATCACGTAGAATATTTTCCTGAAAATATGCAAGGCTTGAGTGCTCAGAATTTGCCTGCCCATCTTAAAAAATTTCTTCAGAAGGTTATTTTCCTTCTTAGAGTTTGTCTGCACTGAAGCTTAAGTGCTACAATCTCATTCATAGTTCCATTCTACTATCTAGTTATTCCTTTGTGCAATACTCAGACCACTCCTGGTTTTGATTGTATGCTTAGCATTTAATTCACTCAACCAAATTCCTTTGCCAGGCTGCATATTAATAGAGTTGGAGGCAGCCCGATAGAATAAAGACAATAGTTTTCTTAAGAGGCAGCGTCAGGGCTTCCTATAAGCAAAGTCCAGACATCACCTGGTATGTGGGGAGACTTGTATCTTAGCTTTGCCATGATTTTAAGGGTTTGAGGGAATGGGATATATGATGCAGCTCTATTGCTTCTCAGAAAAACATCTTCCAGAACATAACTAACCAGGTAACCATACCATTTCAGCTTGTATAATGGAGTGTTACTGCATACAAGCCTAAAATTTATGGAGCAGAGATGATCCAAACCCCCAATCTCATATCTCAACACTGCCACAGCTTGAGATGTTCAAAATACAGAGCTGATTTTTGCAGCTTAGGCCCATTACTAATGAAATATAACTGCTGTGTAAGCTCCTACTTGAACAGTATCAGCAATGGTATGGATTTCTTTCCAAAAAAGTAAAAAAATCATGCACCAAAATTATTACCTCCCCCAACTCCTTGCTTTATGAAAATGAACAGACTGAAGACTCCTTTCCAACAGAATAGGAGTCAAAACGTCATTGAAATCTTTTCAGAAGGAGATGATTTTTTAAAGACACTTCATCTCTCCCCAGCTCTTCTTGCAGTTAAATGTTCACCAGCATGAATACACACATTAAATACCCACCCAACCCCTTATCCCTTCCCCACACCATGGGATGAGCTTGTAGCATATCTGGCAGGATAATAAATCCAAGCTCTGACAGATTGACAGGAGCAGCGTTCCAATGTTAAGGAACCGTGGTAGAAAGATCATGCCAGCAGCTCCCTCCTATTGAGAGAGAGAGAGGCAATTTCAGTCCAAGCACCTCAAGAGACAGCTAATACACTATGGCACAGAAGGCTGGCTCTCAGGTAACTAGGTCCCAAACCACTGGAAGACAGCAAAAATCCCGGACAGATAAAAGACTTACCTTTTGTAACTGTTGTTCTTTGAGATGTGTTGCTCATTTCCATTCCATTGTAGGCAGGGGTGAAAGTAACTTAAAGGACTTACTGGTACGCTGGAGTCCTGAGCGGGGGCATGGCCTCAATTGGAAGAGCTGTGGCTGGGAGCCCCAGGGCCTTTAAAATCACCCCAGAGCTACCAGCTGCAGAGGATCAGGGGCGAATTAAAGGGCCCGGGGCTCCAGCCACCGCAGAGCTCTGGGCCCTTTAAATCACCACGGAAGCCCTGCCACCACTACCCTGGGGCAGCAAGGCTCGGGTGGGGATTTAAAGGGCCTAGGGCTCCAGCCCCTGCAGGGAGCCCCGAGCCCTTTAAAGTGCTGCCCGAGCCCCACTGCCGGAGCTCCAGCGGTGTTTTAAAGGGCCCAGGGCTCCCCGCAGCGGCTGGAGCCCTGGGCCCTTTAAACCACCACCACCAGATAAGCCGGTCCAGTCCGGCACAGCATACCGGCTTACTTTCACCTCTGATTGTAGGTGTGTGTGTGTGTGTTCACCACATGCACTGGTGCCAGAAATTTTTCCCTCAGTGGTATCCGTAGGGAACCAGCTTTGGTGCCCTCTGGAGTGGTGCGCATATGTGCCGGCTCCCCCCTCCCTCAGTTCCTTCTTGCCAGAACTCCGACAGAGGGGAAGGAGGGTGGGTCATGGAATGGACATGAGCAACACATCTTGAAGAACAATTAGTTATGAAAGGTAACCATCTTTTCTTCTTCTTCTTCAAGTGCTTGCTCATGTCCATTCCATTGTAGATGTCTCCCAAGCAGTACCACTGGAGGCGGGTGAGAGTTCATTGATGTGTCGATTGCAACTCAGCTCTGCCAAAGCCAGCATCGTCTCTGGCTTGCTGGGTGATGGCATAATGCGTCAAGAAAGTGTCTACCACGTTGCAGCCCTGCAGATGTCCTGGATAGGGACATGCTCCAGGAAGGCAGCCAAAGATGCCTGAGCCCTAGTCGAGTGGGCCTTCGCTATAGGCGGAGGCACATCATGTGCAAACTCATAACAAGTACGGATGCAGGTGGTTATCCAATTCGAAATCCTCTGAGGACAACGGAAGGCCCTTCATCCTGTCAGCTATTGTTACAAAGAGCTGGGCCGATCTGCAAAAGGGCTTGGTGCGCTCCAGGTAGAAAGCCAGGGCACACCTGACATCTAGAGTGTGCAGCCACCTCTCTTCATTGGTCATGTGAGGCTTTGGACAGAACACCGTGAGGAAGATATCCTAGCTGTCATGGAAGGGTGACACCACCTTTGACAGGAAGGCCTGATGGGGCCGCCGCTGGACCTTGTCCTTGTAGAATACTGTGTACGGGGGCTCTGAAGTGAGGGCTTTAATCTCAGAGAAGTGTCTTGTGAGGTAATAGCTACAAGGAATGCAACCTTCCATGACAGGTGGGAAATGGAACAAGAAGCCATAGGCTCAAAGGGCAGACCTGTGAGCCTGGAGCGGACCAGGTTGAGCTCCCATTGGGGAACCGGGTCCCGGATCACTGGAAAGAGGCTTTCAAGGACTTTCAGGAACCTGATCATCATCTCATGCAAGGATACCGATCTACCCTGGATGCGAGGATAGAAGGCCGATATGGCTGCCAGGTGCACCTTGATCGAAGAGAAGGCGAGGCCCTGGAGCTTTAAGTGAAGCAGGTAATCCAGGATGGACTGCAGAGACAACTGGGTCAGGGAGATACTCCACTCTGACGCCCAGCTGGGAAGTGACCACAGTGCTGCTATGGCCAGGTCCATGAGCATGCCAAACCAATGCTGGCAAGGCCATGCTGGGGTGATCATAATGAGCTGTGCCTTGTCCCTCTTGATTTTTGAGAGGACTTTGCTGATGAGTGGAATTGGCAGGAAGGCATACATCAGGTCTCTTGACCACGACAGGAGAAATGCACTGGAAAGTGAGCCTCTGTTGAGGTCTTACAGAGAGCAGAACTGATGACACTTCCTGTTTTGTCTGGTGGAGAACAGATCCACTCAGAGAGCACCCCACTTTTGGAAGAGCATTCTGACAACCTCCAAGTGAAGGGACCACACGTGGTGAGAGAAGAAGGACCTGCTCAGGCGATCCGCCAGTGTGTTCCAGACACTGGGGAGGTGTGAGGCTTCCAGGTGGATTGCATGCTGAATGCAGAAGCCCCATAGACGGAAGGCCTCCTTTCACAGAGCCAACGAAAGAGCTACTCCCGCCTGTTGAACATGGAGGCCGTGTTGTCCGTCAACACCTGCACCACCCAACTGGACAGTTGGGGAAGGAAGACACCGCAAGTCAGATAGATGACTCTGAGCTCCCTGATGTTTATATGTAACGTGAGCTCCTCTCAAGACCATAACCCCTGAGTCCACAGCGTATCGAGATGCACTCCCCAACTGAGGTCGGACCACATCTGAAATCAGGGAGGTTGCGGGCTCGCAAATGGCACACCTTCCAACACCAGAATCGGGTTGGGGGACCACCACTGTAAAGAAGCAAGTACCCACGGTGGGATCATGATGACCTTGCCTAGGTGATGTCTGGCCGGGGAGTAGACTGACGCCAGCTACATCTGGAGGGGACGCAGCCTGAGTCTCACATGTCAGACAACATATGTGCATGCTGCCATGTGCCCCAATAGTCTGAGAAAGATCTGGGCAGTGGTGAGCGGATGGGCAGTGATGCTGGCAATCAGATCTGACATTGCCCTGAACCTGGCGTCTGGCAGGAATGCTCTGTCTCAGGTAGAGTCGAGTACCACTCTGATAAACTCTATCCTTTGGACCGGGATAAACATTGATTTTTGTTCATTTATCAACAGGCCCAGAACTTGACAAGTGGCATGCAAGATGCTGCGCTGGACCTGGAGCAGCCTTTGGTGAGCCAGTCGTTGAGGTACGGGTAGATCTGGATACCCCGCCACCAGCGACATGCACTTCGTAAACACCCTTGGCACCATCGCTAGGCCAAAAGGAAGCACTGTGAATTGGTAGTGGGCAGTCCCAACTACGAAACGTAGGAAATGTCTGTGTCCATGAAATATTGATATGTAAAAGTAAGCATCTTTCAGGTTGCAAGCAGTGTACGAGCCTCCCGGATCCAGGGAAGGAATGATGGGGGCCAGAAAGACAATGTGGAACTTCAATTTCTAGAGATACTTATTGAGGCTCAGCAGGTCGAGGATGGGGCATAGATAAAAAAAATAGCGGGAGTAAAACCCTTTCCCCTTCAAGTGCAGAGGAACTTCCTCCATGGCTCCTATCCACAGAAGGCCCTGCACCTCCTGAGCGAGCAGATGCTCATGAGAAGGGTCCCTGAAAAGAGATGGGGAGGGAGAGGGGACAGAAATAAACTGGAGGGTATACCCCTCTGCTACTGTGCTGAGGACCCACTGGTCCGATGTTATAGAGGCCCAGGCAGGGAGGGAAGAAGGGAGACAAGCAATTGGAAATAAGCAGGGGTGCTTGATCCAAGACATAGGTTGGAAGGTCACCCTCAGGCACACCCTCAAAATGCCTGCTTATTACCCGGTTGGTTGTGTGTAGAGCTCGAGTGAGCTGGGGGGACCAGCTGTTGGCCTTATCGGTGCTTGAGCCCTTGCACTTTCTGTGGAAGGGCTCTGTTCGGGAATGGCCCCCAAACCTGTGGGACTGCTGCGGCTTGAACCGCTTTCTCATGGGCGCTGGCGTGTAAAGGCCCAGCAAGCGCAAGGTAGCCCTAGAGTCTTTCAGGCCTGTAACTTGCTTTCTGTCAACAGTGCCAGGCCGTCAAAGGAGAGGTCCTGGATAGACTGCTGAACCTCCACTGACAGGCCAGACAACTGCAACCAGGTGCCTCATAGAAATGGCCGAGGCTATGGTCCAGGCTACGGAGTCTGCCACATCTGCTCCTTGGAGGGCTGCCCCTGCCATAGCTCTGCCCTCATCCAGAATAGCCAGGAACTCCTTCCTGGGCTCCTCTGGTAGTGAGTCTGCAATCTTGACCATGGACTGTCAAATGTTAAAGTCATAACAGCCAAGTAGGGCCTGATGGTTGGCCACTCTTAACTGGAGGCTTGCCATAGAATACATTTTTCTGACAAAGATCGAGCCTCTTCGTCTCCTTATTCTTAGGGGTCAATCCCTGCTGGCCCTGTCTATTGTGCAAATTGGCCGCTGATACCACCAATGAGCTTGGAGCAGGGGTGTATATAGGTATTCAAATCCGTTAGCAGGGACAAAATACTTCCTCTCCGCCCACTTGGAGATGGGGGGGAGGGAGTTTGCCACAAGGCATTGATCAGCTTTACACTCCCTCGTGGACTGGCAATGCCACCTTGGAGGGGGCTGTTCTGCTTAAAACATCAACCATGGAGTGTGAGGGTTCTGCTAACTCCTCAGCCACCAACTGCAGGTTAGATGCCACCCTCTTTAGAAGCTCCTGGTGAGCCTTTACATTGTCCTGGGGAACTGTGTGGGATGGTCCCGCTATTGCCTCATCAGGTGAAGAGGATGAGGAAGCGAGAAACGGCGCATCTGCCAACTTCATAGCCTCCGCCAGGGGAGCCTCAGCTGAGGCTGGCTGACCCTAGGGGCCTTGCTCTGACTCCGCTTCCGAGACCGGGGGCAGGCGGGAGACTATTGCTGATTGTTTCTCAGATGCCCCTGAGAGTGATCGGTGCCCCTGCGACGGTTGGGGAAACCCCCGGGACTCCATAGCTGCCAGAGACGCAACCATTGGCCCTGGTACCATGCAACCACTGGTAGTCCCGATGGGAATGTCAATGCCTCTGGTGGATGGCCTTGGCCTGCAGGCAGATCTTCCTCCTCACTCTCTGAGCCGGAGGAGGGAGAGACTCGTCTGGGGGACCAGGCTGGTACCAAAGCTGCCTATCTACCCCGTTCCCATCACCCCTTTTTCTCCAGGGGTCTCCACCTGTGACCTGTACACCTGTGACAGAAGACTGCTCTCAGTGCCGCACCTCCCGGGACCGACAGCAGTGTTCAGTGGATCGGCGGCGGTATCCTAGCAATCGACGCCACATGGTTTGAGAGTGGTGCCGCTCTGTGGACCAGGAGCGAGAGAATCGAAGTCTTAGCTCAGGAGAACATCAACATGCCCATGGGGATCCATAGGGGCAAACTGGAAACCGGCATCTTTACCCTCTAGAGTGGTACCCCAAATTTGGAGATAGACTCGAACGCTCCGGGGACTGGTGATGCGCCTCCACAGGTCTGCACCAGACAGCTGGCAATCGGCACTGGGATTCCGGGGAACGCTGCCTAGAATGTGGAGAACAACGCCAGGCACTCTGATAGGTAAGCCAACCTGTATCTGGGATCTGGCGGCACTGCTCAGGCGAGTGGTGGTAGGACATCCCCTGCGTCGGGGAGTGGTGCTTCACCGATGGAGACTGCTGGAAAGGTCCCAGGGCAGGATTACCCCTCGAATGGGGCACCTCGCTAGCCAGCATGGGGGGCAACACAAGGGACAATATGTCCTTAGCAGCCTGAAAGGCCTCTGGTGTGGATTGCACCGCTAGGTGCCACGTGCCTCTGCCACTTCCTGGGCGGATGTTGAAGGGGGCTCGACAGCTCAACGGGTGCTGGAGCCTGGCCTCTATCCGGAGGGGAGGAGCTGCCCCATGTGGGTCTTTGCTCTCCTCTGGCTCTCTCCTTCTCTTTACGGGACATAGGATAATGCCCTCTTCCGGCCTTTCTTTGGTTTTTAGCCGGTACCAGGGATGGGGATCGGTGCCAGTCAGAGGCCAGTGCCGGCAGCGTGCAGAGCACTGATGCCTCGGTGCTTGGAGCAGAGTCTGATCTAGCCAGCTCTGAGGCCAGCGTGAGGGCCAACTCCACAAGGAACGCTCTAAGTTGAATGCCCCGCTCCTTTATGGTTTGTGGCTTGAAACTTTTACAAATGTGAGATTTATTGGTCACATGGGTCTCCCTCAAACACTTCAGACAGCTTTGATAGGGATCACTGACTGGCATACGTTTTTTGCAGCGTCACAAGGCTTGAAGCCCAGGGATTGGGGCATGCCCCATCCCTAGGCTAAGTCCCATAGGGGACTAAGTATTTCTAACTTATGCACTAAGGGAACTAATAAACTATACAAAACTTTCTAAGAACAACATACAGAGAATCACAACTAGACAGTTGAGAAGGAAAGGTTGCCAAGGCAAGGAGACATTCCAGCACCATCACTGGCAGTAAGAAGGAACTAAGGGAGGGAAGAGCCGGCGGAAAAACTTCCAGCACCGATGCACGTGGCAAGCACACACATCTATAATGCAATGGACACGAGCAAGCACTCAAAGAAGAATGGACATGCTCCTGGCATGAAACTCTGCTTATTGCACTGGCTGTCACCTCCAGCATTAACTCCAGTTTCAAAGTTGTCACCCCAGAGAGTGTATTACAGCAATTAAATAGAGGTGACAAAAATATGCCTTTGTCACTCAGATTATTAGATCACAAATAAAAAGTTTGGGTGGCTTTTACGCAGTTTTTTATTAACCTTAATTTTCAATGCACCTTTTGATTAAACTTTCCAAAAACATCACCTTCTGGCAGAGATTAAGCTTAGGAAAGTTCAAAGGATCTTTTCACAAAGTTTTAAGAAAGTAGAAAGGATGTTTGAGTGCGACTACGTGTGCAACCTCCGTTAAACACGTAAGTGATAGTAAACACTATAAAACAAATTTAATAATTTGATTTGGAGATGCAAAACAGGGGAACTAAGGTGTGTCTCACTGCAAGACAGAAGCCTCCTGCACAGGTCACTTCAAGGGAGGAGAAGAGAAGCATAAGTTGACTCACAGTTCTACTCTATTTACAACATAAAAGGAGGAACAATTCAGAGCCAAGACAACATTGTATTTTTAGAAGTAATCTTGATGGAACATAGCTCTTCCTATGTGCTTGTCCCTGAGGACTTTGCTATACTTAAAACAGCTGCTGGTAAGAGGCAGTACACAGTCTAGACAGGTACACTCAAAAAAGGCACCTCAGCAATATTAAATTTGTGACTTGGATTTTTTTTTATTATGGACTCAATACACATTGACTTGGCTAACATTACAGAGTAAATCTTGCATTTAGGACAGATAAGTGCCATATTATCCATTATGGAATAGAAGTTCAATGTAAAACATTTTGTCAGACACTATGCTGTGGAAACCTATGGTTAGAGCTGGTCGGGAATTTGACAATGTTTTTTCACTGGGAAATGCCAATTCATCCAAACAGTTCATTGCTATTCTGGGTTTTGAGGTCTCAATCTTTCCTGTTCCACTTGGCATAAATAAATATTCATTAGAGCAGGTACTTGAACCTGATTCTCCCACTTGCCAAGTGGGAGCCATAATCACTGAGCTAGAGAGTCAGTGTCACTTTCTCTGGCCCAATGTTTATTCAAAGTGGAAAAGCTCCAACAGGAGAGAGATCAACCACATTCTAAAATAGCCAACTGCCTGGTGGGTTGGGAACTCATCTGGGATGTGGGAGACCCAGGTCCAAATCCTTGCTGTGCCTGATTTGGAGCAGAAACTTGAACCCAGGTCTTCCCCTGCTCACATGAATGCACTAACAACCGGGTTGTTCTAGGGTGTGGCTGGCCTCTCATTTATCAAAAGATCTCAGCTTCGTCTCAATGCTAACTCACGAAAACAGTTAAGGGATGGGAAAATAGTTTCATGCCCACCTCTATCTGTAGTATTAGACTGTGCTGAAAATCTTATGAGAGAGAGATTTACAGGCTTCCTAAATAAATTATAATTATGAGTAAACAATAAAAAACAGATTTTTTTAAAAAGTCAGTCCATTAGGGAAACTTCTTCATAATACCATAAAATGTTTTAACTGCTTTAAAAATTCAGTGTTTAAGTCATCTATGAATTCATAACTTCTAGAGAGTAGTAGATCAGCCTACCCTGTGTGCTGTTACACTGCTGAGACACAGGACTTTACAAAAAATATCTTTGTTCCTTTTCAACATTTTATGCTCACTTTTTGCTCTAGATTTTATGAGCAAATTTTTATACCAGCACATTTTAAAATACAAACAAAATTCCCCAACAAGTCTTTAATGCAATTTCATGAGCATTTCTTGATTGAGCTACTTGTCCTCTTGAGTTCAAAACCAAAGCCCCCACGTACGAGAAACTGACGTTTCCAATATTGCATATACCCCAAACAAGACTGAGCCAGTTCACTTTAAGTTTGAATTTATTGACATCAGGTTCCCTAAACAACCATCCCAACTAATTCAGAAGATCTGAGAGCAGGAGGAAACAATAAATGTACACAAAAATGCACAGCTTGCATGGCCAAAAACGTTACATTTTCAAATGAATCTGGAGACACTTTTTTTTTTTTTTTTTTTTAAAGAACAGCAAAGAATGGAATGTATGAATGTTGACAGTTTAAACATTTTATCCAGAAACACACTATCGCACGGATACCAAGTTTAACCCATACTTGAATTTGAAAATATACATAATCTTAATTAGATTACATTAAAATCTAATTTCAAAAAGTGTACAGTAAAAACAACCTAAGGGAATTCCGATGCAAGTTAACCATGAGTGAAAATTCTTTGTTTTAACTGCCAACATTAAATTCTGTCTGTTTTACTGATTACAAGTTCTAAATGTATCAAATTCATATACAGCACCAAATGACTTATTACTAGGCCAAACCCACCTCTGTTTCCTTTTAAGAACTAGCCAAGAGGGTGACATTGAATTTTCAGCATCTGCAATTCTGTGTAGCCGTAGCAACATCTGAAAGACAGTTGATTGGCCGTAAACTATCGACTTTTGTTCTTTCTGGAATTTCCCTGTAGTGAAAAATAAACAATGCACGGAAGAACATAATTCATATGAAAATAACTTGTACGAACCACAAACAGGAACAAATCTGATGTCTATACAGAGAAAACATTACAAAAGAAAATGCAGCGTAGGAGAAAAAAAGTCATTAAATTTCCAAGTAAGAAAGAAGAAAAGAAAGCTTCTGTATTTAAAATCTTGTGTCTACTCTATAAATTCCCATTACACTTGTTATAACTGAGGGAAGAAAGGATTACAGCTTTCATAGTCATCAAAACCACAAATATTTTATTCTAATTAAAATCTAGAAGAAAGGCACTGGAATTCTGTCCACGTTCTCAGGATTACACCATCATTCAAATGCTATGAAGGCAAGTGAGATTTTATCAGTAAATGGTACTTGTTTCTAATAAAACCCTTACAGGATAATTGCCCAAAGGAATAAATACTGGGAATTATTTTGCATCAATTTTTCTTAAGAAAACAGTGACTGTATCATATTTTAGCTTGTTTTAAACAGGATATTAACAGCACAGTCTGGAGAAGAGTTCTAAATTTATCATTTTCCATTAATAGGATGTCAGTAATTCAAAAATGCATGTCTATTTGCAGGAGTTCATCGTTCAATTGTTTTAAGCAGAACTGGTTAAATTTTGGCAGTGTTTGATGCTTTGTTATTTCTTGCTGTTTTGACTTGGAAACAAAACCCTCCCCAAATTTGAAACTTTCACTTTGTCATGCTTCCATATTTAAAAGGGCCTCATTTTAAGTGAAATTGTGAAGTTACTGCTTGAGTACCTAAGGTTATGGGGGGAGAGGGAGGGTTTTCTTTACTTTTCACATGTTTCAGACATTGTTATTTTGATAAGCAACTTACACCATTTGTGCAGTGATTATTTTCCAGAGGGATTTTTTAACATTATAATATGGCACAAATAGTCTCCACCACAGGAGAGACGACCAAAAGGGCATCCTTGCGATTCAGTATTATGATGGTATTATGATTTCAGATCCTGATAAAGTAACATTGTTAAAGGGACACTATTGTTACAATCAGGGCCAGCTCCAGGGTTTTTGCCACCCCAAGCAGCGCAAAAAAAAAAAAAAAAAAAAAAAAAAGCCACAATTGCGATCAGCTCTACCGCTGCCGCTTCAGTCTTTGGCGGCAATTCGGCGGCAGGTCCTTCGCTCTAAGAGGGACCCACCACCGAATTGCCACCGAAGAGCCGGACGTGCCGCCTCTCTCCGTTGGCTGCCCCAAGCACCTGCTTGCTGGGCTGGTGCCTAGAGCCGGCCCTGGTTACAATTTATATTTATAACAGATTTACCTGTATTAATAGTGAGATCTTGGATAAATTAAAATAGCTTAAGTCCATTTTAGATCTGTTTTGTACTTTTTGCTCAGCAGACTAGTTAATTTTGTTTTTGTTTTAGATTGAAACTAATTAAATTTCACTTTCTGGTATTTAGACTACAGACCGGTCAGCCTCACCTCAGTCCCTGGAAAAATCATGGAGCAGGTCCCCAAGGAATCCATTTTGAAGCACTTGGCGGAGAGGAAGGTAATCAGAAACAGTCTACATGGATTCACCAAGGGCAAGTCATGCCTGACCAACCTGATTTTCTCCTATGATAACTGGCTCTGTGAATATGGGGAAAGCAGTGGACAAGCTATACCTTGACTTTAGCAAAGCTTTTGATAAGTCTCCCACAGTATTCTTGCCAGCAAGTTAAAGTAGTATGGATTGGATGAATGGACTATAAGGTGGATCGAAAGTTGGCTAGCTCATCGGGCTCTATGGGCAGTGATCAATGGCTCGATGTCTACTTGCCAGCCAGTATCATGAGGAGTACCCCAGGGGTCGGTCCTAGGGCCGGTTTTGTTCAACATAGTCATTAATGACACTGGTCTACAATTTTTGAGAAGTTGTCTGCTTCAGAGATAAAATGTGCTATTTATTATGTATTTTGATGTGCTGAATTCAAATATGACAATTAAAACAACTGATAGACATAAAATGTAACTTAAATATCTTAGAAACAGTAGTCAATGTATATTGTGTAGAGAGAGTTTTAATCATAAATTGTACAACCTAGGTCTTTCCATGTGTTTATGGTAGCTTTACATGATAATCATATTTCACCTGTCCTGTTTATGTAACACTTTAAAAATCAGCAAAAGGGTTATCTAAATAAAATTTATTATGAAACAAAAGGCAAAAAATGATTATGTACATAGTTTAGTCCTATTCAGTGTCTACTCAGCGCTTCTTGGCTTGTCTCTTGTATTCATTAAATGGAGCATCTCTTGTCACTGTCCAGCAATAGTCTACAAGTATTGATGGGCTCCATTTGCCCTGATAGCGTTTCTCCATTGTTGCAATGTCCTGGTGAAATCGCTCGCCGTGCTCGTCGCTCACTGCTCCGCAGTTCGGTGGAAAAAAATCTAGATGAGAGTGCAAAAAATGTATCTTTAGTGACATGTTGCAACCAAGGCTTTTGTATGCCTTGAGGAGGTTTTTCCACCAACAACCTGTAGTTGTCTGCCTTGTTGTTTCCGAGAAAACGTATTGCCACTAACTAGAAGGCTTTCCATGCCGTCTTTTCCTTGCCACACAGTGCATGGTCAAATGCATCACCTTGAAGAAGTTCACGAATCTGAGGACCAACAAAGACACCTTCCTTTATCTTAGCTTGACTTAACCTTGGAAATTTTCCACGGAGGTACTTGAAAGCTGCTTGTGTTTTGTCAATGGCCTTGACAAAGTTCTTCATCAGACCCAGCTTGATGTGTAAGGGTGGTAACAAAATCTTCCTTGATTCAACAAGTGATGGATGCTGAATACTTTTCCTCCCAGGCTCCAATGACTGTCGGAGTGGCCAATCTTTCTTGATGTAGTGGGAATCTCTTGCACGACTATCCCATTCGCAGAGAAAACAGCAGTACTTTGTGTATCCAGTCTGCAGACCAAGCAAGAGAGCAGCAACCTTCAAATCGCCACAAAGCTGCCCCTGATGTAAAGTTGTTTCATGTTGTCATAGGTTTCCTTCATATGGACTGCATGACCAACTGGAATTGATGGCAAAACATTGCCATTATGCAGTAAAACAGCTTTAAGACTCGTCTTCGATGAATCAATGAACAGTCTCCACTCATCTGGATTGTGAATGATGTTGAGGGCTGCCATCACACCATCGATGTTGTTGCAGGCTACAAGATCACCTTCCAGGAAGAAGAATGGGACAAGATCTTTTTGACAGTCACGGAACATAGAAACCCTAACATCACCTGCCAGGAGATTCCACTGCTGTAGTCTGGAGCCCAACAGCTCTGCCTTAATCTTGGGTAGTTCCAAATCCCTGACAAGGTCATTCAGTTCACCTTGCGTTATGAGCTGTGGTTCAGAGGAGGAGGATGGGAGAAAATGTGAGAGTCCTGTGACATTGATGGTTCAGGACCAGAAGTTTCATCCTCTTCCTCGTCTGACTCAAGTGAGAATGATTCTGGTGCATCAGGAACCGGCAGTCCTTCTCCGTGGGGTACTGGGCGTATAGCTGATGGAATGTTTGGATAATGCACAGTCCACTTTTTCTTCTTTGACACACACCTTTCCCAACTGGAGGCACCATGCAGAAGTAACAATTGCTGGTATGATCTGTTGGCTCTCTCCAAATCATTGGCACTGCAAAAGGCATAGATTTCCTTTTCCTGTTCAACCACTGGGGAAGATTTGTTGCACAAGTGTTGTAGCATATGTGTGGGGCCCACCTCTTGTCCTGATCTCCAATTTTGCAGCCAAAATAAAGGTGATAGGCTTTCTTAACCATAGTGGTTATACTGCGCTTTTGTGATGCAAAAGTCACTTCACCACAAACATAGCAGAAGTTATCTGCATTGTTCACACAAGTACGAGGCATCTCTGCTCACTTTGGCCAAACAGAAATGTGTCCCTTTGCAAAATCAAACACTGACAAATAAGAGAGCATGACACTGTATGATTTCTAGAGCTGATATAGGACAATTTGTTCAGCAGAGTGATGTAAGCTTCGTTATGATTGCATCATCCATGACTTCTAGGAATAACATGATGCAATTCATATCATGTATGACGCAATACCAGCTTCAGATTGCATCATTCATTATTTTGCCTAAAAAGCAAGTACTATCCAAACCCAATCATAGATTTATTCATAGATCCAGTCAAAGATGTATTTTAGTCATTTCTAGTTTAAATTGAGATCCCTTCCCTTTATAACTCACTTATCCTCCACCATTCCCAAGTCCAGGGTCGTATATACTGACCCAATAGCATATCTTGAAAACTAGAGCCAACCAACAATTTTAAGCATCATTTTCGTTCTCAGTGACCCAGAATTAGAAAAGTTTGACTACATTTATTTCAGAAGCATTTTGGCTGTAGAGCAGCGTGATCTGGATGATAGGATGAATTGCACCCTCAGCAAGTTTGCAGATGACATTAAGATGGAGGGGAGAGGTAGATATGTTGGAGGGTAGGGATAGGGTCCAGAGTGACCTAGACAAATTGGAGGATTGGGCCAAAAGAAATCTGATGAGGTTCAACAAGGACAAATGCAGAGTCCTGCACTTAGGACGGAAGAATCCCATGCACTGCTACAGGCTGTGGACCGACTGGCTAAGCAGCAGTTCTGCAGAAAAGGACCTGGGGATTACATTGAACGAGAAGCTGGATATGAGTCAACACCGTGCCCTTGTTGCCAAGATGGCTATCCACATATTGGGTTGCATTAGTAGGAGCACTGCCAGCAGATCGAGGGGAACTGATTTTTCCCCTCTATTCGGCACTGGTGAGGCCACATCTGGAGTACTGTGTCCAGTTTTGGGCCCCACACTACAGAAAGGATATGGACAAATTGGAGAGAGTCCAGCGGAGGGCAACAAAAATTATTAGGGGGCTGAAGCACATGACTTACAAGGAGAGGCTGAGGGAACTGGGTTTACTTAGTCTGCTGAAGAGAAAAGTGAGGGGGTATTTGATAGCAGCCTTCAACTACTTGAAGGGGGGTTCCAAGGAGGATGGAGCTAGGCTGCTTCTCAGTGGTGGCAGATGACAGAACAAGAAGCAATGGTCTCAAGTTGCACTGGGAGATGTCTAAGATGGATATTAGGGAAAACTATTTCACTAGGGGGGTGGTGAAGCACTGGAATGGGTTACCTAGGGAGGTGGAATCTCCATCCTTAGAGGTTTTTAAGGCCCAGCTTGATAAAGCCCTGGCTGGGATGATTTAGTTGGGGTTGGTCCTGCTTTGAGCAGGGGGTTGGACTAGATGACCTCCTGAGGTCTCTTCCAACCCTAATCTTCTATGATTCTATGTGTGAAAACGAGAAATAAGAGCAGCTAACTTTTCAACTGGATCATTGGGATGACAGAAAGAATAGCAGCTTTGAACACAATATATTGTAACTATGAAGGAGTGACCATAAAGAATATCCATGAATGAATGCTCCACCTTCCTGATCATCCTTCCATGTGCATTTTTAACAGTATGTTTTATTTTAAGGTATCTGAAAAATGGTACTTATAAGAGTAAGAAGTCCCCCTTTAAAGCCTAATCTGGTGTGGGGAGGATGTAATAAGCTCTCTACAGTTAAGAGTGCAGGGAAAGACATAGTTTATGACCACCAGTCATTTTCAGATTCCAAGTTAGGTCCTAAAACTCTCATTCACTTGGATCAGTAGGGATAGGGCTTCAGATTTTCATGCCAAGTGGCTGAGAATTAAAACAAGCTAGTAACTTCACACTCTACTTGCTAACCCAGGCTACAGACCATGCGCAAAGTAAATACAACACTTGGTAACCTACCTTACTCATTTTCAGTGTATCAATTTCTTCCCTTTGTTTAGATAAGGTTTCATTCATGCTGCACAGATGGTCACTCATCATACTTAGCTGATCTTCATAGCTTCTTTTAGTGGTTGTCAACTCATCCTAAGGAGTGAATGAACAGTAGCTTTCAGCTTTGCCTAATATTACAGTAGTACATTGTTCATGCAGACATTCAAGTTGTCCAACAAAGCTGCTAGGTTGACCAAACGTGTGCACTTAAGTAATTTCATTATGGAGAAAAGCAACTATGCAAAAATTTAAATGAAAAAAAGTCTCGGTAGTTTTCTTATTTATCTTTAAAACTTCATCCCCCCCTTTCCCTCACTATCACCTCCCAAAACTTATTTTATTACACTATTTTATAAATCATCATCTAACTAAGGGTTTAACAACACGCGACAAAAATCACTGAGGCTAAAACCCAGTTTTCAGCCCAGATGCAATTGTTTTTATTTATTAAGTTCTGTTTAACATTCAGGACTATGTGTTTAAAAATAAGTGTTCCAGCCAGTATGCTTTTTTTTAAAAAAAGGAAAGAAAACAATTTGTTATATAATTTTGGATGAATAGTTTGAGAGAGGTTTTTTGGGGAGATATATGGATCTTTACAGATATATAAAGAGGGTGCACTGTTTTAGAAGGAATTCAATTTTATAATTATGCCTATTTGCCACCAGAGAAATTGTCAAATTTCATCATACAAGCACTTCACAATTAAAAGAGTTCAGAAAAACACTACATAAATCCTGGTCTTAAACTCAAATAGGTGATCCAAAACCTCCATTAAGAACATGGGTAGACAGAACTGGGCCCAAAAGGACAGTACTATTAAATATCTGTATATACAAAGTCTTCAGTGTGGTATCTGAATACTTAAGAAAAGTAACAGCTAAAGATTAAGGGCTGCAGGATCAGATCCTTTCTCATGCTTAGTATGCTCACTGACTTCAAGGGAACTATTTGTATGGGAGTCTGGGCTGCACAATCATGTCACATCATTAATACCTTGAAATCATACAGGGATTCATTAAGTCACTGGAGAATTTGTGGATAATTTCGATCATGCTGGTCTTGTTTATGAAGGTTAGGCATAGTACTAGCAATTTAAAAAATTTTTGCATCAGAAGTCAAGTACTTTAAGAGCTACTAATAAAAGTCTACCATTGTAATCATTACTCCAAGGGATGGCAAAATGGCAGTCCACTAGCCATAAGTCAAAGAACACTAAATGGGCAGCTAGTTGACAATATCACCATATTGTTCTCCTTTTATGTGTGATGTGATCTTCAAGCAGTAGTGACTGCACTAAGTCAAACAGAATTTTATTTAAAAATCTTATCTTGTTGCAGTGAATGCCAAAGATCAATGTAAGGCCGTTTCAGATGTACATCATCAGTTTGACATCAATCTGAAATACACGAAAGATATTTTTATATTTCAGATGTGATAGCAGAGGCATATAAAGTGACATTATTCAAAAAGCTAAAGGAAGGTATTTTTTCATGGGCGTCACTATCATAAAACTTGTGCAAAGTCACCTTTGCAAGTTTGAGAAAATAAAATGTGCATTACCTATAGAACAAGGTGCATTAAAAAAAAAATTAGGCCATAGCAATATGACTTTAGGAATGTCAATATTAGGACTAGGAACAAGGTGGCAAGAAGTATTTCCCAGGGTAACCACAAATGTCTGAGTAGAAGAATAGACTCTCTAACTCAGCAATTTCCAGTACTGTCATCATTAACTGAAAGCCTCATAAATAGCCACATTGTGCTTATTAGTATTTTAAATCAGTTGCTCTCAATCTTTCCAAACTACTGAACCCCTTTCAGGAGTCTCTGAGTTGTCTTGTGGATCCCCAAGTTACACCCCACTTAAAAACTACTTGCTTACAAAAAATCAGACAAAAATACAAAAAAGTGTCACAGAACACATTGAAAAATTGCTTACTTTCTCATTTTTTAATATGTAATTACAAAATAAATAAATTGGAATATAAATAGTGTACTTACAGCTCAGTGTATAGCATACAGAGCAGTATAAACAAGTCATTGTCTGTATGAAACGTTAGTTTGTACTGACTTTGCTAGTGATTTTTATGTAGCACGTTGTAAAACTAGGCAAATATCTAGATGAGATGATATAGTTCTTGGAAGACCTCTGCATACCCTCAGGGGTACGCATACTCCTGGTTGAGAAAAGACGGTTACTCACCGTTGTAACTGTTGTTCTTCGAGATGTGTTGCTCATATCCATTCCATTAGGTGTGTGCGCGCCGCGTGCACGATCGTCGGAAGATTTTTACCCTAGCAACACCGGCGGGTCGGCTGTGGAGCCCCCTAGAGTGGCGCCTTCATGGCGCTGAATATATACCCCAGCCGACCCGGCGCCCCCTCAGTTCCTTCTTGCCGGCTACTCCGACAGTGGGGACGGGGGGCGGGTTTGGAATGGATATGAGCAACACATCTCGAAGAACAACAGTTACAACGGTGAGTAACCGTCTTTTCTTCTTCGAGTGCTTGCTCATATCCATTCCATTAGGTGACTCCCAAGCCCAACTTAGGTGGTGGGGTCGGAGTGAGACATTGCTGTGTGCAAAACCGCTGATCCGAAGGCAGCATCGTCCCTGGACTGCTGCACTAGTGCATAGTGTTCTGTAAACGTGTGGACTGACGACCAAACCGCAGCTCTACAAATGTCCTGGATCGGAACTTGCGCCAGGAAAGCCGTCGAGGAAGCTTGGGCCCTCGTGGAGTGAGCGGTGAGGTGTGGTGCTGAGACACCTGCCAGGTCGTAGCAAGTCCGGATGCAAGACGTAATCCAGGAGGATAGGCGTTGTGATGAGACCGGTGAGCCTTTCATTCGGTCGGCCACTGCAACGAAGAGTTGCGTCGTCTTTCTAAAGTGCCTTGTGCGGTCAATATAGAAGGCCAGGGCCCTGCGTACGTCCAGAGAATGCAAACGTTGATCCTGGCGAGTAGCATGTGGTTTAGGGTGAAAGACCGGGAGAAATATATCCTGATTGATATGAAATGGAGAAACCACCTTAGGGAGAAAGGCAGGATGTGGGCGGAGCTGCACTTTATCCTTATGAAAAACTGTGTAAGGGGGCTCGGATGTAAGCGCCCTGAGTTCAGAAACGCGCCTTGCTGAGGTGATGGCTACGAGGAAGGCTGTCTTCCAGGATAGGTACAGAAGTGAACAGGTGGCCAGTGGCTCGAATGGATGACCTGTGAGCTTGGAAAGAACCAGGTTGAGGTCCCACGTCGGAACGGGCTGACGTTGCTGTGGGTACATCCGGTCTAAGCCCTTGAGGAATCTAACGACCATCGGGTTAGAGAATACCGAAGACGCGAGTTCCCCTGGGTGAAAGGCTGATATAGCGGCCAGGTGAACTCTAATTGAAGATATCGCCAACCCCTGCTGTTTTAGGGAGAGGAGATATTCCAAAATGAGAGGAATGGGTGCGTGCAACGGGGACGTGGCTCGTTGTTCGCACCAACAGGAGAACCGCTTCCACTTGGCCAAGTATGTGGTCCGTGTTGAGGGCTTCATACTGCTCAGCAGAATCTGTTGGACAGAGTGCGAGCACTGCTGCTCTGCCTGGGTGAACCATGGAGCAGCCACGCCGTGAGGTGGAGTGATTGCAGGTCGGGGTGACGCAGGCGACCGTGGTCCTGAGAGATGAGATCCGGGCATAATGGAAGCGGGATCGGTGTCCGAACCGAGAGTTCCAACAGCGTGGTGTACCAATGTTGTCTCGGCCACGCTGGGGCGATCAGAATCACCTGTGCCTGGTCTCTGCGCAATTTGAGCAGTACCTTGTGGACCAGAGGAAACGGAGGGAAGGCATAAAACAGGTGGCCCTTCCAGGGAAGGAGAAACGCATCCGAGAGGGAGCCCGGAGCTCGACCTTGCAGGGAGCAGAACACGTGGCACTTCCTGTTGTCTCGAGATGCAAACAGGTCTATCTGGGGAAACCCCCACTTCTGGAAAACGGAATGTATGATGTCCGGACGGATAGACCACTCGTGTGTTTGAAAGGACCTGCTGAGTCGGTCCGCTAAAGTGTTCTGGACTCCAGGGAGGAACGATGCCGTGAGAAGGATTGAGTGGGCGATGCAGAAGTCCCACAGGCGAACGGCCTCTTGGCATAGAATTGACGAACGTGCTCCTCCCTGCTTGTTGATGTAAAACATGGCCGTGGTGTTGTCGATGAGAACTAACACACAGCGGCCACGTAGGAGATTGAGAAATGCCTGGCACGCCAGGCGCACCGCCATCAATTCCCAAACATTGATGTGCAGGGCTAGCTGGGGTGCAGTCCACAGGCCCTGGGTATGGTGCTCGTTGAGATGGGCGCCCCAACCCAGAGACGAAGCGTCTGTGACCAGGTGCAGAGAGGGTTGTGGGGCGTGAAATGGCATCCCCTCGCAAACCACACTGTGATCTAGCCACCAGGTGAGGGAGGTCAGGACCGAGTTCGGGACCGTGACCACCATGTTCAGGCTGTCCCGATGTGGGCGGTATATTGATGACACCCAGGTTTGGAGTGGGCGAAGCCGAAGTCTGGCATGCCTGGTTACGTACGTGCAGGAAGCCATGTGACCCAGCAGGGTAAGGCACGACCTCACCGTGGTGGTTGGGAAGGCCTTGAGTCCTTGAATGAGGCTCGTGATGGTGCAAAAGCGGTTGTCTGGCAGGATGGCTTGTGCGCGTCTGGAGTCTAGAACTGCGCCGATGAATTCTATTCTCTGGGTAGGTTCTAGAGTGGATTTGTCCTTGTTGAGTAGGATGCCCAACTTGTTGAATGTGTGCACTATTATGTGGACGTGAGCTCGAACTTGCTCTTTGGTGCGACCGCGTACCAGCCAGTGGTCTAGGTACGGGAACACCTGTATCCCTTGCCGACGAAGGTACGCTGCCACGACAGCCATACATTTCGTGAACACCCTTGGGGCCGAGGATAGGCCGAAGGGAAGGACTGCAAATTGGTAGTGCACCTTGCTTACCACGAACCGCAGGAAGCGTCTGTGAGGCGGGTAAATTGCGATGTGAAAGTAAGCATCTTTCATGTCGAGGGCGGCGAACCAGTCTCCAGGATCGAGGGAAGGGATAATGGTCCCCAAAGAGACCATGCGGAACTTCAACTTTACTACGAATTTGTTGAGTCCGCGCAAGTCCAAGATGGGTCGCAGACCTCCTTTGGACTTGGGAATGAGGAAGTAACGGGAATAGAATCCCCTGCCCCTTAACTCCACTGGAACCTCCTCTATGGCCCCCATAGCAAGGAGCGTGGAAACTTCCTGTATAAGAAGTTGCTCGTGAGAAGGGTCCCTGAAGAGGGACGGGGAAGGGGGGGAGGAGGGAGGGATTGAAGAAAACTGGATAGCATATCCCCTGTCCACCGTGCGAAGGACCCAACGGTCCGAAGTTATAAGGGACCAGGCACGGTGGAAATGGGAAAGGCGATCCCGAAAGGAGGGGGCTGGATCCTGGGGGATGACTGGGGCGCCGTCCTCGACCGCACCTTCAAAAGTTCTGCCTGGGGCCTGAAGGTGGTCTAGGTGGCCCCTGGTTCTGACCAGGTTGAGGGCCGGTCCACCTTCGTCTACCACCTCGCCCTCGCCTCCGGGCCGAGTCCTGTCTCTGACGAGGCGGGGGGGGGGGGGGGGGGTAGAAGCGCTGAGGCTGCGGCCTAAATGGCCTGCGCTGAGTGCCCACAACATGCATCCCCAAGGAACGCATGATTGTCCTGGAGTCCTTGAGGCTCTGCAGGCGAGAGTCCGTCTTTTCTGAAAACAACCCTTGTCCTTCAAAGGGCAGATCCTGCAGGATTTGCTGCAGTTCCTGAGGCAGACCCGAAACCTGGAGCCAGGAGATCCTCTGCATAGCGATACCTGAGGCCAGGGTTCTCGCAGCAGAGTCCGCTATGTCTAAGGAGGCCTGTAAGGAGGTCCGAGCCACCTTCTTACCCTCCTCCACCAGGGCTCCAAACTCCTCCCTGGACTCTTGGGGAACCAACTCCTTGAACTTCCCCATAGAGTTCCAGGAGTTAAAGCTATAGCGGCTCAAGAGCGCCTGTTGATTAGCCGCTCTAAGTTGCAGCCCTCCGGCTGAGTAAACTTTACGGCCGAATAAATCGAGGCGCTTAGCCTCCTTTGATTTGGGCGCTGCGGCCTGCTGACCGTGGCGCTCCCTTGCGTTCACTGATGCCACCACCAGTGAACACGGCTGGGGGTGGGTATACAAGTACCCGTAGTCTTTAGACGGGACAAAGTATTTCCTTTCCACCCCTCTCGCTGTGGGTGGGATAGAGGCAGGAGTCTGCCATATCGTAGATACATTGGCTTGTATCGTGCGGATCAGGGGTAACGCCACCCTCGATGGGGCATCCGCTCCGAGGATATTCACGATGGGGTCGTGCACCTCCACTATCTCCTCCGCCTGCAGGTCCATATTACGGGCCATCCTACGCAGAAGATCCTGGTGAGCCCGAAGATCTATTGGAGGTGGACCTGTGCACGATGTGCCCGCCACTGCCTCATCCGGAGAGGAAGAGGAAGATGCCTCCGGTGGAACAGGATCCAAGGGAGGGTCCTGGTCTCCCTGCTCCTGGGCCGGAGCATCACCTGCGCTTGAGTCCAGGGCGTCAGGTGGTGCGGACACGGAACCTCCATGCCCCCTGGCGGAGGCCGAGAGATGGTGGACTCCGGGGCCCTTCTAACAGAGTGACCGGAGCGAGAGGTCGAAGCAACTGGAGCCCCTTGCGCCTGATGGTACGCCCACGGGGTCCAAAACGACCAGTGAGATGGGCCATGAGAATGGTCCTCTGTTATGTTCTGCCAATGGCCCAAGTCCTGTTCCTCGGCTTGCCCTTGAGGGGGGTATGCCGATCTCGAGAGGTCCTCCGAGGAGCGAGACACCGATCTCGATGGCCATGGCGGTGCCGAGAGCGTCGAGACGATTCCCGTGGGCTGCGGTGCCGCACGGTGCCGGTCCGGAGATGATCTATCTCCACGCGGTGCCGGCGATCGGTGCCGGGACCGCGACCGGTGCCGATGACCTCGTCGGTGCCGGGAGTCGGATCTGGACCTCGACGAGGATCTGGAGTATGCCCGGTACCGGGAGCGGCCTCTCGACGTCGAGCGTCGACCGTAGCGGTGCCGAGAAGAGGAGGTTACTCACCCTGTGCAGTAACTGACGTTCTTCGAGATGAGTGTCCCTGTGGGTGCTCCACTAGAGGTGCTGGTGCGTCCCTGCGCCTTCGCCCGGAGATTTTTACAGCAGTGCTCATAGCGGCCACGCATGCTCAGAATCTGCCCCCCCCGCTGTGACTCTAGGGTAATAGAACGCATGCGTGGCCGGTCTCCTCAGTTCCTTCTCTACCACGGAGGCCCCCCAACTCCGAAGTAGAGGGGAGGAGGGTGGGTAGTGGAGCACCCACAGGGACACTCATCTCGAAGAACGTCAGTTACTGCACAGGGTGAGTAACCTCCTCTTCTTCTTCGAGAGATGTCCCTGTGGGTGCTCCACTACAGGTGACTTAAAAGCAGTGTATCTTAAGGAGGTAGGGACTTCGGATCTGGTAGGAACGCCGTCGAGAGTACCGCCCTGCCCAAGCGTATGTCAGATAAAGGGCCTTGAATAAGGGCATAGTGTTTAGCAAAAGTATGGTCAGATGACCAAGTGGCTGCTTTACAAATGTCAGCCAAGGGGACTTTGCGTAAGAACGCGATGGAGGCAGCCAGAGATCTAGTGGAGTGTGTTCTAATGCCATCTGGAGGTGCAACCCCTTTCATCTGATAGCACAGTCGGATGCACTGGGAGATCCAGTTCGAGAGTCTCTGGGTAGAAATAGGCATGCCCTTGGAGCGCTCTGCAACAGAAACAAAAAGTCTAGAGGAGTTTCTAAAGGGTTTGGTTCTATCCAAATAGAATGACAAGGCTCTACGAACATCTAGTGTATGCATTGAGGCTTCAAAGGAGTTTGCATGTGGTTTCGGGAAAAAAGTCGGGAGGTGTATGGGTTCATTAATATGGAATGATGAGTGTACCTTCGGAAGAAATTTGGGATGCAATCTGAGGGTAACCTTGTCTTTAAAAAAATATCGTATATGGTGGATGAGCCATGAGAGCTGCCATTTCTCCTGCCCGTCTGGCAGAAGTAATTGCCACTAGAAATGCAGTTTTCATGGAGAGGTGTAAAAGGGAGCACGTGGCTAGGGGTTCGAAGGGTTGTTGAGTTAGGGCAGACAGTACCAGATGAAGGTCCCAGGGGGTGGTCGGTTGTTTAATGTCTGGATATAAGGTTTGTAGGCCCTTGAGGAAACGCTTCGTAGTAGCGTGAGCAAAGACAGACATATCATCAATTCTGTCGTGGAAAGTCGTAATAGCAGCTAAATGGACCCTGATGGAGCTGAAAGAGAGGCCGGCTCGCTTAAGGCCCAAGAGATAGTCCAATATAAGCGGAAGAGGTACCGAGGTAGGAGAAAGATGTTTGGCAGAACACCAATGTGTGAATCGTTTCCACTTTTGAAGATAGGTCTTGCGAGTAGATTGCGTTCTGCTATGTAGGAGCACCTCCTGAACTTGTTCGGAGCAATCTAATTCGCGTTGGGAGAACCACGTAGGAACCAGGCCTTGAGGTGAAGCATGGACAGGTTGGGGTGGAGAAAACGACCGTGCTGTTGAGATAGAAGGTTCGGAATAAGCGGCAGGGAGACTGGTGGTTGGATTGACATTCTGGTGAGGAAGGGAAACCATGGTTGTCTGGGCCACGATGGGGCAATGAGGATCACCTTGGCTCGATCCGTTCGTATTTTTATCAGGACCCTGTTGAGAACTGGTATCGGGGGAAACGCATAGAATAGGTTTCGGTGCCATGAGATCATGAATGCGTCCCCCAGGGAACGTTTGCCCAGTCCTGCTCTGGAGCAGAAATTGAGACATTTCTTGTTCTTTGCAGTTGCAAAGAGGTCTATTGTTGGGTAGCCCCAGATGCTGAATACCTCGTGAATGGTTTTGTCGTCTATCTCCCACTCGTGGTCCCATGGGAAGCGTCTGCTCAGTTCGTCCGCTGTGGTGTTCATGATCCCGGGAAGATAAGCAGCTGATACCCGGATGTTGTTCAGAATGCACCAATTCCAGAGCTTCATCGCCTCTGTGCACAGCGAATGGGAACGAGCTCCGCCCTGCCTGTTTACGTAAAACATGCAAGCAATGTTGTCCGTCATTATGCGTACGTGATGATGTTTGATTAGTGGCAGGAAGTGACGGCACGCGTTGCGAATGGCTCGAAGTTCTAGTACATTTATGTGCAGGGAGGTCTCGGTTGGTGACCATAGTCCCTGTACTGTGTGATGAGACATATGTGCACCCCACCCTGTCATAGATGCATCGGTGGTCAGAATGCGTGATGGAGCCTGTTGAAGAAACGGGACTCCAGAACAAAGGTTGGAGTGGACGGTCCACCAACGTAGCGAGCCTTTGACTGGAGTAGGCAGGGAGAGAGTCTTGTTTAAAGAATGCATATTCGGTTTGTAAACCGTTGCCAACCACGCTTGGAAGCACCTCATGTGCAGGCGTGCATTCTGGACGACAAAAGTGCACGAGGCCATGTGACCTAGTAGTTGTAGGCAGTCTCGGGCAGTTACCTGAGGGCTGTTGCGAATAGTTGTGGTCAGTTGTTTTATGGAATTGTAGCGATCGGGTGGGAGCGATGCCAGCCCGGTCCGAGAGTCGAGGTCTGCGCCTATGAACTGAAGGTGCTGGGTGGGGCGTAATGTGGATTTGTCTCTGTTTATTTGTAGGCCGAGAGAAAGAAAACACTCGACTGAGTCGTGTGAACCGGAGCGCCTCGTCGAATGTTGAAGCTTTGAGGAGGCAATCGTCGAGGTACGGAAATATTATTACCCCTTGTCTCCTGAGGTGAGCAGTGACTACAGCTAGAAGTTTGGAAAAAGCACGGGGGGCTGTAGATAGTCCGAAGGGGAGTACCCTGTATTGGAAATGTGTGGAACCAAGGGTAAACCGGAGGAAACGTCTGTGGGCCGGATGTATAGTGACGTGGAAATAGGCATCTTGTAGGTCGAGGGCAGAAAACCAGTCGCCCTGCTCCAGCGCTGGGATTATGGTATTGAGGGTCACCATCTTGAACTTTTGCTTTTTGATGAATCTGTTGAGCCGCCTGAGATCGAGGATTGGTCGCCATCCCCCATTTTTCTTCTCCGTTAAGAAATAATGGGAGTAAAAACCCTTCCCTCTGTGTTGCTCTGGCACGACTTCTACTGCTCCCAGATGAAGGAGATGTTGCACTTCTTGGAGGAGTAGCTGCTCGTGAGAAGGGTCCCTGAAGAGGGACGGGGAGGGTGGGTGGGTGGGAGGTAAGGAGAGGAACGGGATGACGTATCCAATTGTAACTACCTCTAAGACCCACTTGTCGGAGGTAATCTTCCTCCATTGTTGGAAAAAAGGTCGTAGGCGGTGTCCAAAGATTGGTGTGTCGGCTGAAGTGAGGGCATTGCTTTCTAAACCCTCGACCAAGTTTTCAAATCTGCCTATTAGCTGATGGGGGTTGAGGCGCCCCTGTAGAGTTTGGGCGACGTCGCTGGAATCTTGGTCGTGGACGTTGCGGCTGTTGCTGTTCCTGCGGTCTATGGGAAGGTTGTGTAAATGCGGGATAACGTGGCCGGTGGTATGGTTGGTATCGATATTGTCGTCTCCTTGCCGTAGGTGTCTGGAGACCTAAAGACCGGAGGGTTGTTCTGGAGTCTTTCATTGAATGAAGCACTTCATTTGTGTTAGAAGCAAAAAGTTTGTCACCGTCGAAGGGAAGATCTTCAATCGTGTTCTGAACTTCGAGGAAAAAAGGAAGAGGAGAGCCATGAGCCCCGTCGCATGACTATCGCTGTAGCGGTAGATCTTGCCGCTGTGTTGGCTACATCGAGGGCTGCTTGGAGAGCGGTGCGTGAAATGGCTTGGCCCTCAGAAACTATAGCTCTGAACTGTTGTTTTCTTTGTTCTGGAATGTCATCAATAAAGTCCATTAAATTATTATAGTTTTTATGGTCGTATTTTGCCAGGACTGCGGTATAATTAGCTATGCGAAATTGGAGGGTGGAGGATGCATAGACCTTGCGACCAAACAGGTCCAGTCGTTTGCTATCCTTGTTAGGTGGGGCAGAACGAGAATACTGTTGTCTAGCCCTCTGGTTCGCAGCGTCTACTACCAATGAGTTTGGTGCTGGGTGAGTAAAAAGGAATTCAGAGTCCTTTGGAGAAATAAAATACTTCTTATCCGCTTGCTTGCAGGTAGGTAGGCTTGTCGCTGGAGTCTGCCAGATGGACTTAGCAGGTTCTAAAAGGGCTGCGTTAATTGGAAGTGCCACTCTGGAGGAAGAAGGGGGCTGTAGGATGTTCGTTAGCTCATGCTGTTGTTCGGGAACCACTTCCAGGTTAATGTTCAGGGCACTAGCAACTCTCTTAAAGAGGTCCTGGAATTTTGTATATTCATCAGAGGGAGTGGGAGGAAGGGGAAGTAACGCTTCCTCCGGTGCTAACTCCGGGTCTGTTGGACCGGGAGAAGGGCTAGGTTTATCCTGGGAGCGTGGCTGTGTTGCCAGGCGTCTCGTGTCACTAGCGTATGTATTAGGAGACGGCACTGGATCAGTGTTGCGCCTGGTCGAATGGCCACGGGGCATGTGTTCCCGAGGGTATGATGCCCATGGTGTCCAGTATTGCCATGGTGGTGGGTAGGGCATTGATGGTGCCATCCAGGGGTTCATCCCCCAAGGGGCATGGTCCTGAGAGTGGGATGAGGTAGTATTTCCATAGCCCTTAATGCTCTGGGTCCGGGGCTGGGAGTCATGATATGGGGAAAAAACTCCCTGTGGATCTGCTTCCTCCTCACTGGAGGAAAACTGCTCAGATCCTGACTCAGGCATTGCAACAGAATATGCGTTCATGAGCGGAGACTGCAAGGTAGGTGACACTAGAAGATCAGCTGTCTGGGTAAAATGTGTGAAAGCAGCTCCTGCAGGAGATGAAAGCTGAGCCGATAGAGGCTGCTGCACAAGAGCATTCCTGCGATCGGGGCTTCTGGCTGTGATCTGAGTGTCAGAATGCCCCGCAGGCGTCGGTGCCGCGGTCGGTGCCGGGCGAGAAAAGTCGGGCTGCCCCGGGTGCGGTGTGCCGAGGAATGTCGGCACCGTCTCATTCGCGGTGCCAAACGGTGCCGTCACTGAGGCAGGCAACTGGAAGCCTGATGCCTCGGCACCGGAGCTTCTCGGCGGCGCTGAAGCCTCCGGCGGCTTTTGCGCTGTTCCGGAGGAGCCTGCCTCATGAAAAGTGCTGAGGCGAGGGATCACAGGCAGAGAGATCGTTGATCTGCCTGGAGAAATTGTATGCCTCCTAGCCTTGCCCGGTGAGGAAAAGTGCCCCTTCTTCGTAGACTTCTTGATCTTTTTTGAGGGGGGGGGGGCTGTGTCGGGTAGCGGAGCCGGCTTCAATGCCTGGGTCTGAAACTGACCCGATAGATTTTTGAAGCAGGAGCAGTTTTAGTTTAAGCTCTCTGTCTTTGCGTGCCCTGGAGCTGAGTTTAGAGCAGTGGGCACATTTTTGGGGAATGTGACCTTCCCCCAAACATTTTATACATTTTGAGTGCCCGTCCGATGACGGGATAGCTTCCTTACAAGTAGCACAGCGCTTGAAACCGGTGGAGCCCGGCATAGCCGCGGCTGACAGGAAATTTTTTTTTTTTTTTTTTTTTTTTTTTTTTTTTTTTTTTTTTAAGGTAAACTGGGTAAGTAACTATTTAACCAGAAAAAACTGACAGAAAAAATGGTTTCTAAAGGATAATTAAGGGAATAGTGAAGGATTCTCTAATGAGTCTGCTGAGCTCCGTCTCAGGCCGGGGACGGTTGAGAAGGAACTGAGGAGACCGGCCACGCATGCGTTCTATTACCCTAGAGTCACAGCGGGGGGGGCAGATTCTGAGCATGCGTGGCCGCTATGAGCACTGCTGTAAAAATCTCCGGGCGAAGGCGCAGGGACGCACCAGCACCTGTAGTGGAGCACCCACAGGGACATCTCTCGAAGAAGAACTACGTCTCGACGTTGATCGGTGCCGATACGTAGAGCGGTGCCGCGAAGAAGATCTTGGCCGCGAGTACGACCGGTGCCGAGGTGATATTCGGTGCCGGGACTGCGAGCGGCGTGGGGACCTGCTTCGGGACCTGGATCGGTGCCGAGGTTCCAGCCCTTGCGATGGAGGGCGCATCAAGGCAAGTTTCCCCCTCGACTGGACCGGGCGAGTCAACGGTGCCGTCGGTGCCGGTGGTTGGGGTGGTGCCGGCTCCGTGAGAGCTATTAAGTCTCTCGCCGCCGCGAAGGTCTCTGGCGTCGACGGGAGGCACTGTATCACCGCCGGCCTCGGTGGAGACGCCATCTGCACCGGACTCAACGGCCTCGGCGCCGGAGTCGACGGTGCTGGAGGCACCTGTTTCCGGTGCTCCACCGGCGGACGCGGCTCTACCCCCGGCACTGGGGGAGCCAGCGTCTTCGGCACGGAGGTCCCCGTCTTATGGGCTTTCTTATGCCCTGGGGATAATGACCGGCGCCGAGGCACTTGCTGTGCTTGCGGTGCCGACGAGGTCCGGTGCCGGGGAGGCTTATCTGACGCCATTCACGTGGTCGTCATGGCCGGTGCCGCCGGGGCACTGCGCACCGATGCGCTAGGTGCCGGGGCCTGACTTGTAGATGGAGCGTCCGGACTAAGTGCCGCCTCCATCAGGAGTTGCCGGAGCCGAAAGTCCCGCTCCTTCTTGGTCCTTGGTCTGAAGGCCTTACAGATCTTGCACTTATCTGTTTGATGGGACTCTCCCAGGCACTTCAGACAGGAGTCGTGCGGGTCGCTCGTGGGCATAGGCTTAGCGCAGGAGGCGCACAGCTTGAAGCCGGGAGCGTTGGGCATGAGCCCGGCCCCGCGGCCGGGGGAGCAAGGGGGAGACGACCCCCTTAATCCCCTGAACTATTATAACAACTAGAACAACTTTTAAAACTATTGAACTATTTAACTATAAACACTAGGACTATAACTATAACTATAACTGCGAATAACAAACTAAGCTAGGGAGAGCGGAGAACAGCTAAGCAGCGCTCCACAGTTCCAACGACCGTCAGGGGCGGTAAGAAGGAACTGAGGGGGCGCTGGGTCGGCTGGGGTATATATTCAGCGCCATGAAGGCGCCACTCTAGGGGGCTCCACAGCCGACCCGCCGGTGTTGCTAGGGTAAAAATCTTCCGACGATCGTGCACGCGGCGCGCACACACCTAATGGAATGGATATAAGCAAGCACTCGAAGAAGAACCACTGTTTTAAGTGATGGCTATTTACTGTGCCCTCAGTACAAATTCAATGGATGTAAAGAATTAAAATGTTTCATAGATAATTAATCTTTAATACTTGTATTGAAAAGCAGGCCACGTGGTTACATTGTTCAATGCAAAGGCCTCACATTGCACTCCTGAATAGGTCCCGTCCATCTCTGAGTCATGAGTATGTGCTTCCTGTGTCTGGCAACCCTGACAAACTGTCATCCCCTTTCATGGTTCTGTATTACTACATGGACTCAATCTCAAAGCTGCTTTTTAGTAAGGTTGTGAGTTTACTGATGAAGTATCTAAAAAGGAAATTACGGGATTCATTTTACATTCCACTTCTCAATTAAGAAGCCTCCCACCTTACCCAATGATAAAGAGGGCTATGATGATGTGAAGGAGAGATTACATGAGATGGTTCAAAACCAGAAGGAATACTATACTCTGGCAACTATAACTCATATGGAAAAATAGCTTCCTTCCTCTAAAACATTTCCAAGCCAAAAATGTTAGTTTGTTTAAAAAGTGAAGAATCATCTGCTCATTAGAGTTAGCACTGGTTTGAACTAACTGAATATAGAGGGGGGTCAGAAAGTTAAGCCTCTCTAAGTTCCTGAGTACTTATGTATTTACAATTTTCTCTTTTCTCATTCTCTTAATTATCTTGGAGCATAAGCTTTTGTGGGTGAATACCCACTTCATTAAGCGCATGACGAAGTGGGTATTCACCCATGAAAGCTTATGCTCCAATACATCTGTTAGTCTTAAAGGTGCCACAGGACTCTGTTGCTTTTTACAGATCCAGACTAACATGGCTACCCCTCTGATACTTAATTATCTTGGCTCAGTTCTCTGGATTTTAAGTGCAAATGGTGTGCTGTGCATTTTTGCAGAGCAGTTTTTCAAGGAACTAAAACTGACATGTCCACAGTTTGATAACTACAGTTAAAAATTACTTATTTTATTAAGTTGCCATGTGGTTTTTATAATAAAGCACCATCAGCCTTCCAGGGGGGAAAAAAAAGCAGAGGCTGAAATAGTCTTAAAAATCCCAGAGGCCAGGGAGGATGCCACAATGTACATTTATGATTCTGGGTTTTACTGGGAAAGTGAATATGTAAGTGCGTCTCAGTCTCTCTGCTTGCTAAGTTCTTGTATGAAGTGAAGTTGACTTTTCTATTTGAAAGTGCTCATTGAGCAAGAACCTTGTCAATTTCTCCTCTTCAGTCAGCCTATTAAAATGAAGTGTGGCAAGAGGAGAGAAGGGACATTAGATGCATATACATTATAATGTTTTGCACGCAGCTAAGCGGCTGGGATTTAATCATAGCTTTGGAAGCAAAAAACAAACAGGGATAATAAAGGGTAAAAGGGACAATATTTTCACAAGATATATGTTTACATCAAAATGGTATCTCCGTTACTGTAAGTATTTTCTCAATTTTTTAAAATAAGACATATCCCATTCAATACTCAATCTTCGATAATTTTAAACATGTGCATTAGTGGGTTTGGTCTGCAATTCTACTCACATGCCATGACAGTTTTCAGACTTAGCATGGGACGTACACTGGGTTTTATGTTTTTCCACCCACAACTATCCCATGGAGTGTGTCCATCAAATTGCTTAGCTAACATTTCACTTGCCTGTAATCTACTGATGCTTTGACTAGCTAATTTCATCTCCTCCACTAGTGATTCCTTAGACTTCTCAGCTAATGATAATCTTTTGGCAAGCGCTCGGCACTATCAAACAAACAAACAAACAAAAAATCAGTTAGTGCCAGCAGAGTATTGTACATAGCAAATTATTTGAGGCAGAGTTTTTTTTTTTAATCAATGTTTGGGCCTTTCAAAATGCAAAGTTTTTGGTTTACAGAAAGTGGGTTACAGAAATAAAGCTTTTATACAGAACTTCACAAGCTAAACAGTGATTTAACATTATAAAACACTAAACTTTCAGGATTTATTTTATAGAAGAGCACCTTACATTTTAGACACTATTGCTAGAAAATAATATCTGCGATCAGAAGGATCTATTAATTTTGTTTAAAGAAAATATAAAAAGAAAAACAAATGAGATCTCAAGATGCCAGGCACATGCACATATTGCTTAAATGTCAGTGCGGAAGGATGGTTCTTTCACATTATCTCATTATCTGCCATACCAATAACAGTTGTGTACATTAAAGCTGACAAAGCAAATCTAACCAAATATGGCGCATGTTCTGCATGTGTTTCTGGCAAAATTGCTCATCCTACTGAGGAGCATTTATCTGATTCTAAAATTCAACACAACAAATACTTGAAAACAGTTCTCAGCTTGCAAAGAAGTCAAGCAAGCCAAATTGTACAACATTCTCCAATTTCTAGGTGAGAGGTAAGTTCTAGTTCTTCATTATCAAATTGCTAAATTCTTTGAAATTACTGTAGTTTGTCACATTAAGCCAGGGCAGTGGAACAGCATGGAGGCTAGCACCCCTGCAATAGAAATATTGTGTTAACTCAGATATGCCAAGGAGGAGGGTGTGTCAAAGCAGGAACCAGAGGGACTAAAACTGTGAGGCCCAGGATTGGACTGGGGAGCAGCTGCTGCAGTGCAGGGATTGGGTTGAGGAGTGGGACACAGGGGGGCGGGATGAGGCCCAGGTAGGAACCTCCTTTCCAGCCTGGAGCCAGCTTCTCTCCCCTCCTGCCCAAGTCTCAGTATCTCCCCCTGCCCCACCCTGCATTAAGCCAAGGACCTACATTCAATTCTATATAGTTCGGTAGCTAAAGCCAGCAATAAAATAGGTGTATAAGAATAACCTATATCCAGGCCACTTAAAACCAATGCAACTGGCTTTCTTATTACCAAATGCAACTGATTAACGAGGGAGGTTGAATATGCAATTATTCAAAATTAAGAAATTGATGCAACACACAGCAAGTACAGCCTTTTATGAATACTACCCCAAAACCAAGGAATAAACTGCAGGAACAAATTATCGGATAGATTGTCCATGGTGTTTTGGTAGGAGCCTGTTGTTCATAACATTGATCTATAGAAAGTTCAGAAAGGAGTTACTGTTTTCAGTACAGGAGATTGACTGGATGCTCACCTCAGCATGAAAATGTACTGACTTGCTGTCAGCCAGCTGTAGAAGAGACGTAAGTTCTACTATCCTTGCCATATAGTGATTTTTTATCAAGTCTTCACGGGACTTAGCCTCTGGAGCCTGAAGAGTGAGAGCTCATGTGATCAAACAATTAAAAAGCCTTTATCTTTACGAGAACTAAAACCATAACCTAGGTCTTTATACAGGAAAAAGTTTTTAAGTGGCAAGTTGTCCAAATGGGATGGACTATTTATATAGCATGTAAAATTTGATTGAGCTGGGCACTTCTTAGAGCAGACACATTTATAAAATAAAAGCAATCTTATCAGATATTATGCAACACTACTAACTTGAGTCTTCTGAAAAACAATGATAAAACTCAAGGTTATATTTTATGTAGAGACTTGAGTAAGTAGTAGAATATAAAAAGAGTCACAATTTACATTAAAGGATTTCTGGTGAGGATACAAATCCTTGAGAACGACCTACTGTCCCCTTCTCACGACACAATTGTTACCTTGGATTCTCCAGCAAAGATGGAATTCTCAAAGATGGCCAGAACATTAGGAGCCACACTTCAAAACTGCATGTGCATTTTCAGAAGATTGATTAAAGAAATCTGACTTTAAATTTTTGCAGAAATGCCACACACTTTTCTGTAGACGACAATGAATTACCAACTTGGGGCAACTTTCATAATACATTTGCACCCTCTTAAATTTAAGTTTTGAGGTTCACACAAGACAGACTTTTATTTTAAAGAATTCTTATACAGCTAAGTCACATGGCTTAACATGTCTTTTATAAAGAAGCACTCAGTGCACTTAAACCCCATCTCATCTTCCAACAGCTTTTAGAATAACCTTACCATTCATGTCAACAGAACTGCTCTCTGCAGGATCACAGAGAGAGGAAAACATTGCATCTTAGCCCAATGTTCATGCTGTGATAAGAAATGCTAACTTTACTTCTTTAGTATCACTAAAACATAACATTTGGTGTGACTGCCAGCCATGTTTTATTTATTCTAATCACCTGTTTAAATAAAGAATAGTATATTTTTAGGGCACTTAAAATGCATACTAGAATAGTAAGGAAGAGGTTATCCAGGCAAATTCCCCATAAGTTGGAACTGAAAGACAAAGGAGATAGGAAAGGCCTATAAATATGTGTTTTTTGATGCTTCAACCCTCCTTTGATTATTAATCAATCTGAGGTTTGGAATCCAGCTCATGTCACTGAAGTACAAATATAGAGCTACACTTTCTAAAGCTACAGAGAACTTGATAATTTAAGAGCGCGCAGCTCTTAAATCTTGTTAAATTCCTTATCTGAACACGTCTGTTGAAAAAAATATGCGAACCAGTACTATAAGCTATTGTCAGAGTTAGATTAAATTGGAGAATGAAGTATGGATTACCACCAATAGGTAAGGCTGTGAGACTGTCACAAAGGTCACAGATTCCGTGATTTTCTGGGAACTCCATGACTTCTGCAGCTTGCTGCTGTGCATGACCGCAGGGCTGCCTGAGCAGCTCGGGGCCCCCCCAGTAACAGCAGTGGTCCCGGGCTGCCATCCCCCACCACCAGCGTGAATTTTTGTTTATTGTCCATGACTTTTTAGTAAAAATACCCATCACTAAATCTTAGCCTTACCAACAGGAAATGAGGAGTTTCAGATATTCTTAGGGAAAAGTTATTGCGCAAGAATTCATTCTTACCACATTGTACTAAATTACTCCAGGGGTCTCCAAGTAACTGACAGAGTAACTTAGTCATGCACAAGTTTTAGCACTTTCTGAATTATACATAGTATAAATATTTATTACATATAATGATATGTATCAAATAGTCATAAAGTACCTCTTCGTTGTCAGTGGTCATGGTCAACATTCCAATCTAGAACAAGGGAGAAAAACTCAGAACTGTAAAACAAGACTCCACTCCAACAGGTCACTTTGACACCTACTTATAACAAAAAGCAATAAGGTGATTAACTTTTTTAAATTAAAAATCTCAGACAGTTACAAGTTATGAGGCTTTGCTCATACATGAGCTATTAGTGAGGGTGCAACACTAAACTGTAACTTTTTAATAAGTAAAATTTTCTAATTAAATTAGACCAGAGTACTAGAGGCACAGTGTTTACTAATATTTCACAGTGAGATTTTACAAATAGTTACAGTATCCAGGATACTTAAGGATTTTTCCCTTTCAGTATAGATAAAGGCTAAACCAAATACTTATGGAAACCTTGTGCAAAGTTATGAAGCTAGCTGCTGACTAGCCAAGGAACTAATGATTTTTTTTTTAATTTTCCTTTACACAGACCAAGGGATCATGCAAAGAATGATCCCACCTAACATTAGCCAATACTTACTAGTCAGACTGATTATAGTATCTCTCTCAATGTATTGCAAGAAATAGACAAATTAAGTTCCACTATACTAAGATACTTCCTTAGCACCTTCTTTTGGTACCAATGAAGTCCATCTTGAATTTCTTAGAACTCCTATTAAAATCTTTTTCTCTGTGATCTCTCTCATTCAAACAAACTGCCAATGCAATTTGTTGTATGCGGTGTAGCTGTAACTGTGTCGGAACCAGGATATTAGAGAGACAAGGTGGGTGAAGTAACATCTTTTATTGGACCAACATCTCGTTTCATAATTACTTCACCTTGGAAGTAGTTTCTCTTCTTCCTAGTCACTAAGTACTCCATATACAACTATTTTTAAACAAACATTAAACCAGGTTTCCCTCTGCAGCGCCCAAAGTTCTAGGTTTCCTTTTTCACTTCAGTCTGCTTCTGTGTTGTATCCATGACTGAGTCTGTCCACAGACAAATTTCTGAAGTGGAAATTTGTTAAACATACTGTCACAGTTTGGACAGATATATTTTGCTGTTAACAAGGCTGACACGCTGGATGAGACTGCTGTGGTAGGGTAGGTGGTAAAAATGAAATAAAGTACATTGATGAATATTTTCCAACAAACTATCCATTATCAATTATTTCAATTATCAGCTACTGTTTCCTAGTGATCAGAGTTAAACATTACAAATTATATTTCTAAACTGTTCCCCTTTGCTCACTGAGGGTATGTCTACACTACGAAATTAGGACGAATTTATAGAAGCCGGTTTTATAGAAATCGGTTTTATACAGTTGATTGTGTGTGTCCCCACATAAAATGCTCTAAGTGCATTAGGTCGGCGGACCGTGTCCACAGTACCAAGGCTAGCGTCGACTTCCGGAGCGTTGCACTGTGGGTAGCTATCCCACAGTTCCTGCAGTCTCCGCCACCCATTGGAATTCTGGGTTGAGATCCCAATGCCTGATGATGCAAAAACAGTGTCGCGGGCGGTTCTGGGTAAATGTCGTCAGGCCCCTCCACCTCCGTCGGAGCAACAGCAGACAATCGATTCGCGCCTTTTTACCTGGGTTACCTGTGCAGACAATATACCACGGCAAGCCTGGAGCCCGCTCAGCTCAGCGTCACCATATGTCATCTGGGTGTCGGCAGATGTGGTACTGCATTGCTACACAGCAACAGCTAATTGCCTTTTGGCAGTAGACGGTGCAGTATGACTGGTAGTCGTCATCGGCTATCTGGGTACTGGCAGACGTGGGGCTGCATTGCTATACAGCAGCAGCTCCTTGCCTTTTGGCAGTAGATGGTGTATTACGATTGATATCCGTCATCGTCATATTCCTCAGTGAGTTCGATCAGAGGCACCTGGGCAGACATGTTTTGTCTCCTGGAGACTCAGTCCTGTCGGCAGTCCTACTGAACCGTCTTGACGATAATGGCTAGCAGTCGTAGTACAGCATCTTCTGCCAAGCACCCAGAAGATGCCGATGGCTATCAGTCATGCTGCACCGTCTGCTGCCAGCTTAAGATGTAAAAAATAGATGGACCAGATTTGTTCTGTATTCATTTGCTTCCCTCTCCCTCCGTGAAATCAACGGCCTGCTAAACCCAGGGTTTTGAGTTCAATCTTTCGGGGGGGCCACTCTGTGTGACAGTTGGTTGTGTTTCTCCCTGATGCACAGCCACCTTTGTTGATTTTAATTCCCTGTAAGCCATGTCGTCACTCGCCCCTCCCTCCCTCCGTCAGACAATAGTTTTGCGCCTTTTTTCAGCCCAGATGCCATAGCATAGGGATCATGGAGCCCGCTCAGATCACCGCGGCAATTATGAGCACTATGAACACCACGCGCATTGTCCTGGAGAATATGCAGAGCCAGAACATGCCAAAGCAAAACCAGGCGAGGAGGCGATTGCAGCGCGGCGACGAGAGTGATGAGGAAATTGACATGGACATAGACCTCTCACAAAGTACAGGCCCCAGCAATGTGCAAATCATGGTGTTACTGGGGCAGGTTCATGCCGTGGAACGCCGATTCTGGGCCTGGGAAACAAGCACAGACTGGTGGGACCACATCGTGTTGCAGATGTGGGACGATTCCCAGTGGCTGCGAAACTTTCGCATGCGTAACGGCACTTTCATGGAACTTTGTGACTTGCTTTCCCCTGCCCTGAAGCGCCAGAATACCAGGATGAGAGCAGCCCTCACAGTTGAGAAGTGAGTGGCGATAGCCCTGTGGAAGCTTGCAACGCCAGACAGCTACTGGTCAGTCGGGAATCAATTTGGAGTGGGCAAATCTACTGTGGGGGCTGCTGTGATCCAAGTAGCCAACGCAATCAAAGACCTGCTGGTATCAAGGGTAGGGACTCTTGGAAACGTGCAGGTCATAGTGGATGGCTTTGCTGCAATGGGATTCCCAAACTGTGGTGGGGTGATAGACGGAATCCATATCCCTATCTTGGCACCGGAGCACCAAGCCACCGAGTACATAAACTGAAAGGGGTACTTTTCAATGCTGCTGCAAGCCCTGGTGGATCACAAGGGATGTTTCACTAACATCAATGTGGGATGGCCAGGAAAGGTACATGATGCTCACGTCTTCAGGAACTCTGGTCTGTTTCAAAAGATGGAGGAAAGGACTTTCTTCCCAGACCAGAAAATAACCGTTGGGAATGTTGAAATGCCTATCGTTATCCTTGGGGACCCAGCCTAACCCTTAATGCCATGGCTCATGAAGCCGTACACAGGCAGCCTGGACAGGAGTCAGGACCTGTTCAACTATAGACTGAGCAAGTGCCCAGTGGTGGCGGAATGTGCATTTGGACGTTTAAAAGCGCACTGGCGCAGGTTACTGACTCAGATAGACCTCAGCGAAGCCAATATTCCAATTGTTATTGCTGCTTGCTGTGCGCTCCACAATATCTGTGAGAGTAAGGGGGAAACATTTATGGCAGGGTGGGAGGTTGAGGCAAATCGCCTGGCCGCTGATTACGCGCAGCCAGACACCAGGGCGGTTAGAAGAGTACAGCAGGGTGCAGTGCGCATCAAAGAAGCTTTGAAAACTAGTTTTGTGACTGGCCAGGCTACGGTGTGAAACTTCTGTTTGTTTCTCTTTGATGAACCCTCTCCTCCCGCCCCCGTTCACTCTACTTCCCTGTAAACTAACCACCCTCCCCTCCCCCCTTCGAGCACTGCTTGCAGAGGTAATAAAGTCATTGTTACTTCACATTCATGCATTCTTTATTAATTCATCACACAACTAGGGGGATAACTGCCAAAGTAGCCCAGGAGGGGTGGGGGGAGGAGGGAAGGAAAAGGACACACTGCAGTTTAAAACTTTAAAAAACTTTAACACTTACTGAAGGCCAGCCTTCTGATGCTCAGGCAATCATCTGGGGTGGAGTGACTGGGTGGCTGGAGGCCCCCCCACCGCATTCTTGGGCGTCTGGGTGAGGAGGCTATGGAACTTGGGGAGGAGGGCTGTTGGTTACACAGGGGCTGTAGCGGCGGTCTCTGCTCCTGCTGCTTTTCCTGCAGCTCAACCATACGCCGGAGCATATCAGTTTGATGCTCCAGCAGCCGGAGCATATCAGTTTGATGCTCCAGCAGCCGGAGCATATCAGTTTGATGCTCCAGCAGCCGGAGCATCGACTCTTTCCTTCTGACAGCAAGCTGACACCACCTATCCTCTTCAGCCCGCCACTTGCTCTCTTCAGCCCACCACCTCTCCTCTCGTTCATATTGTGCTTTTTTGCACTCTGACATTGACTGCCTCCACGCATTCTGCTGTGCTCTGTCAGTGTGGGAGAACATCTGGAGCTCCGAGAACATATTATCCTGAGTCCACCATTTTCTCCTTCTAATCTTCACTAGCCTCTGTGAAGGAGAAACATTTGCAGCTGGTGGAGGAGAAGGGAGAGGTGGTTAAAAAAAGACACAATTTAGAGAACAATGGATACCACTCTTTCACGTTAAATGCTGTTCACGTTACACAGCACATGTGCTTTCGTTACAAGGTCGCATTTTTCCTCTTATATTGAGGGCCTGCCGGTTTGGTGTGAGAGATCACTCACGCAGTGCCAGGCAACAGATTTCGGCTTGCAGGCAGCCATGGTAAGCCACAGTCTTTTGGCTTTTTTAACCTTCTTAACATGTGGGAATGGTTTCAAACAGTAGCACCCTCCTTTCCCATACCAAGCACCCGTTGGGTTGGCCATTTAAAATGGGTTTGCAATGTAAAAGGAGGGGCTGCGGTTTCCGGGCTAACATGCAGCACAAACCCAATTATGCTCCCCCCCACCCCTCACACCCAATTCTCTGGGATGATCACTTCACCCCTCCCCCCACCGCGTGGCTAACAGCAGGGAGCATTTCTGTTCAGCTGAGCAGGAATGGGCACCTCTGAATGTCCCCTTAATAAAATCACCCCATTTCAACCAGGTGACCGTGAATGATATCACTCTCCTGCGGATAACAAAGGGAGATAAGGAATGGATGTTGTCTGCATGCCAGCAAACACCGGGACCATACGCTACCATGCTTTGTTATGCAAGGATTCCAGACTACGTGCTACTGGCCTGGCGTGGTAAAGTGTCCCACCATGGCGGACAGGATAAGGCAGCCCTCCCCAGAAACCTTTTGCAAAGGCTTTGGGAGTACATGAAGGAGAGCTTTCTGGAGATGTCCCTGGAGGATTTCGCTCCATCCCCATACACGTTAACAGACTTTTCCAGTGGCTGTACTGGCCGCGATTGCCAGGGCAAATTAATCAATAAACACGCTTGCTTTTAAACCATGTGTAATATTTACAAAGGTACACTCACCAGAGGTCCCTTGTGTGCCCTCAGGGTCTGGGAGCACGCCTTGGGTGAGTTCGGGTATTACCGGTTCCAGGTCCAGGGTGATAAACATATCCTGGCTGTTGGGGAAACCGGTTTCTCCACTTCCTTGCTGTGAGCTATCTTCACTGTCTTCATCATCATCTTCCTCGTACCCCGAACCCGCTTCCCTGTTGCGTGATTCTCCATTGATGGAGTCAAAGCACACGGTTGGGGTAGTGGTGGCTGCTTCCCCTAGCATGGCATGCAGCTCTGTGTAGAAGCGGCATGTTTGTGGCTCTGCCCCGGACCTTCCGTTTGCCTCTCTGGCTTTGTGGTAGGCTTGCCTTAGCTCCTTAATTTTCATGCGGCACTGCTGTGCGTCCCTGTTATGGCCTCTGTCCTTCATGGCCTTGGAGACCTTTTCTAATACTTTGCCATTTCTTTTACTGCTACGGAGTTCAGCTAGCACTGATTCATCTCCCCATATGGCGAGCAGATCCCGTACCTCCCGTTCTGTCCACGCTGGAGCTCTTTTGCGATCCTGGGACTCCATCATGGTTACCTGTGCTGATGAGCTCTGCGTGGTCACCTGTGCTCTCCACGCTGGGCAAACAGGAAATGAAATTCAAAAGTTCGCGGGGCTTTTCCTGTCTACCTGGTCAGTGCATCTGAGTTGAGAGTGCTGTCCAGAGCGTTCACAATGAAGCACTGTGGCATAGCTCCCGGAGGCCAATAACGTCGAATTCCATCCACACTACCCCAAATCCGACCCACAAAGGCCGATTTTAGCGCTAATCCCCTCGTCGGAGGTGGAGTAAAGAAACCGGTTTAAAGGGTCCTTTAAGTCGAAAAAAAGGGCTTCGTCGTGTGGACATGCCCAGGCTTAATTCGATTTAACGCTGCTAAATTCGACCTAAACTCGTAGTGTAGACCAGGCCTGAGCTAAGTGTTCAAAAGCTGGCATGAGCACAAATCTTTATAAGCTTATTCTAGGGTGCAAATGCAATTTAGGAACATACTTTACACAGATGAGGCTGAAGGACACGGAAAATCAGTGAAATTTGGAGTCAGCTATGGAAAGGTAATGCAGAGCTTTTTCCCATTTGGGCACAACACAGAGCATGCATCTGCCTAACTTTTTTTAGAGTAACTTTTAAGCCTACTTGTTTGTCCTCTTCTATTTTGCAGAGCCCTAGCATCTTGGAGGTTGTGCTCTTTTGGCTTTCCCCATAGTTCTGTCCCAACAAAGATGCACCAGGCCTCCATGTCAGATTCCAGAGGATGTTCCTAATTGTTACTTTCTGCTTTTAAACATCTTCTTTAACCCAGGCTAGCCCAGCTATGTAGGAAAGGTTCTTTCTGGCAAAGATAAAGATGGGACTTCTAGTTTCTTTAAAGGTGTGTAATTGGCTCTAGAAGGCTAACAGAAATGTTCCCAGAAGCTACAGGCCAAACAAAACTGTGCCTGGAATATATACACATTTACTTATTTTGACATGTGATGTTGACAATGTGTGTTTTAAAGGTCATCAAGTTTTAACTTTGAACCTCAAACTCCGTTTTTAAATAATTATTTTCCATCCCATCATGACACCCCTCAATTTCCCACTGCGAAAATTTAAATTGATAAAAATTAAAAAGTTAAAAAAAAAAAAAACTGATTTTATAAATTATATTAAAAAAAAACCCTGAATTCTGCCAAACCTACTTATCACACATGCTTTATGGGTCTTCATCTTCAAGTAATATATCAGTAAAATGGTAGGGCGTCCCCCGGAAGCAGCATGCACCCACTTTGCCCAACAGCTGTGGAAAATGGGAAACGGCTACTGCATTCTGGGCTCCTGCAGCTAAAGAAGCGAGTCCAAGATTTATATATGGCTTCTTTGGATGAGGGAAGAAGGAGCTGTGAAATCAAGAGAAGAAGCTGAGACACTGAAAAGAAGGAGAGTGCACATTGCTTGTATCCAAAAGACAAAATGGAGAGGGTCGAAAGGAAGAGTGACCAGCTAATAAAAGTTAGAATAAATATTTAATGTTATACGTGGATATGCGCCACAGGTTGGTTTTACGATTGAGGAGAAGGAGGAATTCCAGATCAAGCTGGACCAAATAAGTGAAATACCACAAGCTAAGTACTTGATTATCGGAGCAGATCTCAACAGACATGAGGGAGAACATAGAGAAGGGTATGACAACTGTCACAGAGGACAAGGCTTTGGAACCACAAACGAGGTGAGGATACCTTAGATTTAGCCAGAATCCATGGCCTGATTGTCAAGAGAGGGGGAGACTTAATTACATACAAAAGCGGTGCCAACAAATATCAGATCAATCACTTCCTGACCAGAGGAAAAAATCTAAAATAAAAAAAAAAAAAAAGATTAAGTGATCAAGCTTTACAAGCTGGTAAAGAAAACATCAAAAACAGTGGATGCAGAAGTTAAAGGTCAGGCATCGAAAGCCTTATACACAGAACTACTAACAAAGGAAGTGGAAAAAGGATTAGCCAAGATTAAGCAAAGGTCTTAAACATAGGACTTGGGAGCCATGAAGCAAGTCAAAAATAAAATCAGAGTACTGGTGGAAGATGGTGAAATAGTTAGGAGGTGACAGCGGTTTTATGTGAAACTACTCAATGAAAAGAATACAAAAAACCTGTTGAGGGAAGTATGAGCAAGCAACAACCTCTCAAGACCTATTACCATGGTGGAGACTCAGACATCGCGACAATGAAATATGGGAAGGCAGTGGGACTGGATAGTGTATCCACTGAAGCACTTAAAGCATTTGGTCGTGAGGGAGTTGTGGTGATGAACTTTTTCAACTTAATTCTCCATACTGGAAAAATACCTGATCAGTAGAGGAAGAGCACATTGTTCCCTGTCTTCAAGCCTAAGGGAGATATGCAAGAATGTAGTAATTACTGACCCACCAAGATAATGAGTCACATGATTAAATGGCTGGAAAGAATTATTGGGAGGGACTGGAGCATAAAGTGACAACCAATTTGGGTTTATGCCAGGAAGGTAAATGATGGATGCAGTGTTTGCAGCCCAAATATTGCAGGAGCTATAGAGGAAGAAAAGCAAGGAATTGCACTTAATGCTTGTGGATTTAGAGCAGGGGTAGGCAACCTATGGCACGTGTGCCGAAGGTGGCACGTGAGCTGATTTTCAGTGGCACTCACACTACCCGGGTCCTGGCCACTGGTCCGGGGACCTCTGCATTTTAATTTAATTTTAAATGAAGCTTCTTAAACATTTTAAAAACCTTATTTACTTTACATACAACAGTTTAGTTATATATTATAGACTTATAGAAAGAGACCATCTAAAAATGTTAAAATGTATTACTGGCACGCAAAACCTTAAATTAGAGTGAATAAATGAAGACTTGGCACACCATCTCTGAAAGGTTGCCGACCCCTGATTTAGAGACTGCTTATGACAGAGTTCCTATATAACTGTTATGGCGTTGCCTGCAATTGCATATTCTGCCAGAGATACATGTTCAGACTATCATAGACATATACTAGGATAGCACAATAGTAGCAAGAAGCTGCTGTGGCTACAGCAAGTCATTCACTGGGACGGTAGGTCTAAATCAAGTATCAGCCTTAAACCCATTCCTATGGCCTGGTCCACACTAACCCCCCACTTTGAACTAAGGTACACAAATTCAGCTACGTTAATAACGTAGCTGAATTCGAAGTACCCTAATTCGAACTTATCGCGGGTCCAGACGCGGCAGGCAGGCTCCCCCGTTGATGCCGCGTACTCCTCTCGCCAAGCTGGAGTACTGGCGTCGATGGCGAGCACTTCCGGGATCGATCCGGGATCTATTTATCGCGTCTAGACAAGACGCGATAAATCGATCCCAGAAGATCGATTGCTTACCGCCGGACCTGGAGGTAAGTGTAGACCTACCCTATGTGTGATTGTAATGGACACCTTAACGCAGGAGATTAGGGGAGAGGCTCCATGCAGTGTACTTTTTGCTGATGACATTATGTCACGATCTGAAGATAAATATTAACTGAAAAGAGACCTAGAACTATTGAAGGTCACATTAAAAGAAAATGTCTTACAAATCAGCCGATACAAAATGGAACTCGTGCAATGCTTCCTTGAGAGGGACAACGAGAAGCCAGTAAAACTCGATGGTGCAGAGTTAAAGTCTGTGCAACAATTTAAATACCGCAGTTCAGTGTTGGGCCATGATGGGAATGTGGATGGAGATGTTGGAAGCCACACGAAGAGTGCTCGGTATAAATGGACCAAGTTGACAGGAATTCTCTGCAGTAGGAATTGTGTAAGTAAATTAAAGACCAAAGTGTATAAGATTATGATTAGGCCAGCCCTGAAGTCAAGGTCAGAATGCTGGCCAATGAAGAAGAGAAAAACTACTTTACACTGCCAAAATGAGAATACTCAGATGGACGAAGAGTAAGACAAGAGCTGATAGTGTACGCAATAAAATGGTACAAGCAGTGATTCAGATAGCCTCCATTGTGGAAAAGGTGAGGGAATATTGACTGAGATAGCTGCATCATGTGAGATGTTTGCCAGAGAGTACAAGAGCTAGTAGTCATGGGACAAAGACCACAAGGAAGAGACTTAGAAAAAGGTGGCTTAAGACACTGAAGAACAACATGAGGAAGGTTTCAGAGTGGTAGCCATGTTAGTCTGTATCAGCAAAAAATACGAGGAGTACCTGTGGCACCTTAGAGACCAACAAATTTATTTGGGCATAAGCTTTCGTGGGTTAAAATCCACTTCATCGGATGCATGTAGTGGAAAATACAGTAGGAAGATAGATAGATAGATAGATAGATAGATATACACACACACACACACACACACACACACAGAGAACATGAAAAAATGGGTGTTGCCATACCAACTATAACGAGACTAATCAATTAAGGTAGGCTATTATCAGGAGAAAAAAACAGTAACAGTAGGGGGGGGGAAATTAGCAACCACACAACAAAACACTAACTAAGGAACCTATCCTTGCAACAAAACCCATTGCCAACTCTGTCCACATAGCTATTCAAGGGACATCATCATAAGACCTAATCACATCAGCCACACAATCAGAGACTCATTCACCTACACATCTACCAATGTGATATATGCCATCATGTGCCAGCAATGCCCCTCGGTTTGGCCAATGTACATGGCAGGACAGTCTCTATGCAAAAGAATAAATGGACACAAATCAGATGTCAAGAATTATAACATTCAAAACCAGTCGGAGAACACTTCAATCTCCCTGGACACTCAATTACAGACCTAAACGTCTCAATACTCCAACAAAAAACACTTCAAAAACAGACTCCAATGAGAAACTGTTGAATTGGAATTAATTTGCAAACTGGACACCATTAAATTAGGCTTGAATAAAGACTGGAGTGGATGGGTCATTACACAAAGTAAAACTATTTCCCCATGTTTATTTTTCCCCCTACTGTTACCACACCTTCTTGTCAACTTTTGGAAATGGGCCATCCTGATTATCACTACAAAAGTTTGTTTGCCTCCTTCTGATAATAGCCCACCTTAATTGATTAGTCTCGTTATAGTTGGTATGGCAACACCCATTTTTTCACAGTGTGTGTGTGTGTGTGTGTGTGTGTGTGAGAGATATTATATATCTTCCTACTGTATTTTCCACTGCATACATCCGATGAAGTGGGTTTTAGCCCACGAAAGCTTATGCCCAAATAAATTTGTTAGTCTCAAAGGTGCTACAAGTACTCCTCATTCTTTTAACCTGAGGAAGCTTAGTTTCAGCTTGGAAGACACACTTGACAAGAATGCTTGGAGACAAAGAACATGAGTCACCAACACCGAACAACAGGACACGACAAAGGCAAAGAAGGTTAATTCTGTTATAAGCTATAACTTATAAGTAATCACAGGTCCACATTATTTTTTATAACAAATATACACTATCAGTTCAAGGAAGCTATCCTAGTTACAATTTATTAGCAGATCATGAATTTGATACATTACAGGTAAGCAGCATTTGTATCTTCCAACGATGCTTAAGTAGTCTAAAAATATTGTCTATAAGAGAAATGTAAATATTTTAGGCCAACTCTAAGTAAGTTACTTCTTGCAGGATACCAGCTCTCTGTATACTTTTGATTCTCATTTTTAAAGTCAGTTCTTTACATCTCCTACCAATGTGACTTTTGTGGACCTATAAGTAATATTAATGAAGTTGCAGAACAAGACAGGTGTCTCTAAAAAAACCAAAAATACAAAAAACAATCACTAAGGCCTGCATTCTGGGAGACATCAGCTGTCAACTTGATTTAGACTCAAAACTGCTTTAAATTTAATGTGGATGATGTCATAATTAAAACCTCAAATGATATTGTTCCATTGATCAAACAATATTACCGAAAAGTTGCTGTTTCCAAGTGTAAAAGATCTTTCCTCCAGCACACTGAGAAATAAAAGGATCTGAGGAAAAAATCACTTACCAGACTCATTCTTTTAACAGGCTCCCTTGAAGTCTTTTTTATGGCTTCTTCTTTCTCTCGTTCGGCTGCATTCAGCAGAACAGAATTTTCTGGCATAGGCTCAATCAACTGTCCACTAAGTGAGCTCTTTAGCTTCTGGTTTTCTTTCTCTAACTTAATTTTGGCTAGCTGGGCCTCAAGCATCCAATGTTCCTTTTCCTGCTCCAGTTTTGCAATCTTCTCCAAACTTTGCTGGACCTTAAGAAGGAAAAGTTAACTGTGTTTGAATTGTAGAAAGAATGTGAAGTGTTGGGAATTAAATTAAGAATTACCCGAAGACATATAGTCTAAGTAAGTGAATGAGATTAGATGGTACAACAGGTTAATGCCTAAAGGCCCACAGTTCTAGGTTTAATATGCTTAGGTCACAAGTAGAATGTGTTTAATGGTTTCAATTGGTCCCTACTGCTTATCTGCACATCACAACAGTCAGCACAATTGGCAATCTTCCATTAAGGGGGATACAGGGCTAGAATATCAGAGTAGTTGTAGGTCAGGATTAGAAGAACTGTGTGTGGAAATTTGAACAGCAGTATGCCTGGCTCCAGCCAGCCACTTCACAGCTTTAAGATTTGCTAGCTGATAACAAACATGTTGCAAAAATAAAGGAATAAACACAATACAAATTAAATTTATGGGCTGCAATTCCTCAAGAGCCATAGAAAAATATTTAATCTTGGAAAATTCCACATACATTTCATTTAAACTCCTCTTCCTTAGTACACTCTAAACAAGATATTTTCCATTTATTAAAAGCTCATTAACAACCCACTGATTTCTTTGCACTGATCAGGTAGTTAATATCCAGAACAAGTGTTCTCAAACTTCACTGCACTGCGACCCGCTTCGGACAACAAAAATTACTACAAGACCCCAGGAGGGGGACTGAAGCCGGAGCCCCGCCGAACCAGGCGGGGGGTAGGGAGGGGCCAAAGCTGAACCCCATGGGGTTCAGCCTTGGGGAAGGGGGACTGTAACCTGAGCCCTGCCCCCCAGGGCTGAAACCAAAGCCTGAGCCCTGCCACCTGGCAGTGGGGCTCAGTCTTAGGCTTCAGCCCCGGCCCCAGCAAGTGTAACACCAGCCGTGGCGACCCCATTAAAATTGGGTTGCGACCCACTTTGGGGTCCCAACCCACAGTTTGAGAACCGCTGATCTAGAGCAGTTAGCCTCTGCTTTAGCTTGGCCCCAGTCTATCCAAACTAGCTACTACCTAATCCCTAAAGTTTGACATATACTCAGCATATAGATTCTCAAGAGAACAAATTAAACTTTGTTTAGCTTCCTCTTGCCCCAGAGCTTCCAGAGAGCAACTCCAAAGCTTACAGACCCTCTATGACACTTCGTAATTCATTTTTTTCTGCCAGTGACCATTTAAGATTAATAGAATGCATATTTTAAATTCCAAGTAATCAAATAGATGGGATTTTTAATTTAAAATCCCTTCAGATAAATATACTTCTACATAATCTTACCTCCTGAGTGCAGGAATACAATAAGAATGGTAATGCCAGATCAAACATACCATATATCTGAGAATAAAATCTAAACACACATTTGTTAACTGAAGGAGGACACAGTTGACTGGAAAGTAAAGTTATGAGACATAGTACAAAGTCCAAGAGATCATTTCTTTAAAAAAACAGAGCAAGAAATGACCAAATCGAACAGGAAATGCTAAATAATGGATACTAGACTAAACTGCATATATTTTGCATTTCTTGCCAAATTAAGTATTCTGTAAAAAATAATCTGATCTCATGTTTTCAGTGGAAAATTAGCATAATGCTGCTGTTGAGGTGACCTATTCTAAAGTATTATGTTATGGGAAAGCAAAACTCCACTGTTTCTGGATACTTTTGTTTGGCCGTAATACAGAAAGCTACTGTTCACTGTAAACTGAACAAATGGGAAATCTACAATCTAATCTGAAGTCTCAAATTGAGGAGGGCCATTTGTTTTATAAAGTAACAACCCCTCTGATAATTTCTTGTGTAACAGTGCAACATATCTTTATGAGGAATAAGATACTCATCCTGAATCAAAGTATTGTACAGCCCTTTATTTGCTTTGTCAAACGGGTTTCAGTTTTTGGTGGTGCAATGGTAACATTCTAATTAAAAATGTAACTTCAGATGGGTGATAATTAGGTTGTTATATCAGTTCTTCCTTCTCAAAAGTGCACGCAAACATCAGTTTTGTGACTGGACAGAAATTTTCATCTTTGTAGTTTGTGCTAGGCTCAAACCAAATCAAATTCCCTTCTCCATCCTACATCTATAATTCCAGAATTCTTTTTACTAAAAGATTATGACTCTCTTCCTAATACAGAAATGTGAACTAGACATTAAAATGAAGAAGGCTCAAGACAAGTTCTCCCTAATAAGAACAGACTAACAGACATTATAGATCAGCTTGCAACTAATTATAGAAATTGTAAAGCAAGTATGTCAGAGTTTACAGATATAAATACATCTGTAATTTCAATTTTGTAACAGACTAACTCAAATTAATAAATGTGACCTTTAGACATAGCAAACTGTTTTTATTAGAAAAAAGTGTTAACACATATTTGTCAAAATATATACAAGAATACCTGTTGTGCAAGACCTTCTCTACTTTCTGTGGAACTCAGAAGAACTCTGCGATTGGCCAAAGCCTCTTCATAAGGCACTGAATCTGAATAGGGCTATAACCAAAGAAACAGCAAAGGCTTTCACAGTAAATCAAATTATATATTTTCCATGTTCTTTTCTTGATCTCCTCCTCCCCACTGTCCTTACTAAAGCAATGTGAAGAGTTCTGCTTTGCATGTTTAAAATTTCTTTCATTTCGCTTCCCTATCTAGTAATACAAGCCAGTTGGGTCTCCAAGCAAGGCAAAATGATTAGTACAGTATACATGCCACTTAGGACATGTTTGAAGTCTGCTTAACTGGGACATCCCCCAAGGAATCAATGTAAGCTTTTTGGGGAGATTTAGTGGTGCTTGAATCTTTCAGTTTAGCAGGGTTCATTATTTGCAAAGTACTTTTTCATCCTTATATACAAATTTTGTGTTTCCACTTTATGTTGTTTTTGTCAATTTGCCTCACTAACCGTTGCCAGTCCCTTCAAAGAAATACAGTAAATTTAACATTCCACATGTATGTTCCTGGCTATTCATATGGAAAGAACAAACTACATATACAGGTGGGCTACCTTTCTAGCAGCCTTGCAGCTGATCCTACTGGCGAAACTGGGCAAACAGTAAGATCAGAGCTTGCTCTCAACCCACGGTGCTCTGACACCCCCACCCCTCAGACAACAGCCTTACAGTAGAACCTCAGAGTTACGAACACCTTGGGAATGGAGGTTGTTCGTAACTCTGAAATGTTCATAACTGAACAAAACACTATGGTGGTTCTTTCAAAAGTTTACAACCGAATATTGACTTAATACAGCTCTGACACTCTACTATGCAGAAGAAAAATGCTTTCCCTTTATTTTATTTTTTTAGCAGTTTACGTTTAACACAGTAGTATACTGTATTTGCTTTTTTATTATTTTTGGTCTCTGATGCTGCTCGATTGTGTACTTCCGGTTCCAAATGAGGTGTGTGGTTGGTCAGTCCGTAACACTGGAGTTTACAACTCTGAGGTTCTACTGTACTATTAAAATGGTTCTGATAACCAATAATTCTTGTTTCATGGGGGAGGAAAGTCCATTCAATATGGCATCCTGATTAAGAGGATTCTATTGTCTAAGGTAACTGAATTAGATACAATCCTTTGCCTTCTCTACTTGAATGTAAATGTTAGCTGAACACACACCTTCTTTAAAGATTTCATGTAGGCAACTGCTTTCTTCTTGTACTGGAGCATACATTCAGCTGATAGAGGGCTGATGAACTCTGTCCCTCCCTTAGGCCCACAGCTCAATGAAGCCGTGAAGTGGTCTAAGTTGTTGCTAAAGAATGAGGCAATCTAGACAGGTCAAGAAAGATTTTTACTTTAAATAGAAAAAAGTGTCAGAAATAACAAAAGAGAAAGAATAGTCATGGAACTGAAGTTCATAGCAAAATTGCAAATACAAATTTATTAGGGGCTTTACAAAACTCACATATTGCACAGGCATGAACTAAACAAAGATCATTCGCAATCATGCCTGCTCCCCTATTAAGCATGTATCTTTCGCAGTACTGCGATGTATCACAACAGTAGCAAACTAATTTGCAAATAGCTTTTTAAAAATGGATCTGGAAATCTTAGAATATAACAGATCTTTACTAGGGCTGTCAAGCAATTAAAAAAATTAATCGCGATTAATCGCACCATTAAATAGAATACGATTTATTTAAATATTTTTGGATGTTTTCTACATTTTCAAATATATTGATTTCAAATTACAACACAGAATACAAAGTGTACAGCACTCACTTTATATTTATTTTTGATTACAAGTATTTGCACCTTAAAAAACAAAAAGAAATAGTATTTTTCAATTCACCTAATACAAGTACTGTAATGCAATCTCTATCATGAAAGTTGAACTTACAAATGTAGAATTATGTACAAAAAACTGCATTCAAAAATAAAACAATGTAAAATTTTAAAGCCTGCAAGTTCACTCAGTCCTACTTATTGTTCAGCCAACTGCTCAGACAAACAAGTTTGTTTACATTTGCCGGAGATAATGTTGCCCGCTTCTTGTTTACAATGTCATCTGAAAGTGAGAACAGGCGTTCTCATTGCACTGTTGTAGCCGGCGTCGCAAGATATTTATGTGCCAGATGCACTACATATTCATGTGTCTCTTCATCTTCAACCACCAGTCCACAGGACATGCTGATGATGGATTCTACTTGATAACAATCCAAAGTTGTCATAACTATAAACAGCCCTCCTGTGTACAGTACTATAAAAAGCCCTCCTGTGTACAGTACTATAAAATCCCTCCTGGCCAGAGACTCCAAAATCCTTTTACCTGTAAAGGGTTAAGAAGCTCAGGTAACCTGGCTGACATCTGACCCAAAGGACCAATAAGGGGACAAGATACTTTCAAATCTTGGTTGGGGGGGGGGGGGGGGAAGGCTTTTGTTTGTGCTCTTTGTTTTGGGGGTTGTTCGCTCTTGGGACTGAGAGGGACCAGACATCAATCCAGGCTCTCCAAATCTTTCTGAACAAGTCTCTCATATTTCCAACTTGTAAACAAACAACCAGGCAAGGCGTGTTAGTTTTTCATCTTTGTTTTCTCAACTTGTAAATGTACCTTTTTGCTAGACTGTTTATCTCTGTTTGCTGTAACTTTGAACCTAAGGCTAGAGGGGATTCCTCTGGGCTCTTTAAGTTTGATTACCCTGTAAAGTTAGTTTCCATCCTGATTTTACAGAGATGATTTTTACCTTTTTCTTTAATTAAAAGCGTTCTTTTTAAGAACCTGAATGATTTTTCCTTGTTTTTAGATCCAAGGGGGTTGGATCTTGATCCACCAGGAGTTGGTGGGAGGTAGGAGGGAGGATGGTTAATTTCTCCTTATTTTAAGATCCAAGGGGTTTGGATCTGTATTCACCAGGGAATTGGTGAAGAGTCTCTCAAGGCTACCTAGGGAAGGGAATTAGCACATTTGGGAGTGGTGGCAGCAGACCAGATCTAAGCTGGTAGTTAAGCTTAGAAGTTTTCATGCAGGCCCCCACATTTGTACCCTGAAGTTCAGAGTTGGGAAGCAGCCTTGACAAAAGTAATGTGGACCGACGTGTTCATTTTCATTATTTGAGTCAGATGCCACCAGCAGAAGGTTGATTTGCTTTTTTGGTGGTTCAGGTTCTGTAGTTTCTGCATCGGAATTTTTCTCTTTTAAGAATTCTGAAAGCATGCTCCACACCTCGTCCCTCTCAGATTTTGGAAGGCATTTCAGATTCTTAAACTTTAAGTCAAGTGCTGTAGCTATCTTTCGAAATCTCACATCGGTACCTTCTTTGCGTTTTGTCAAATTTGTAGTGAAAGTGTTCTTAAAATGAACAACACGTATTGGATCATCATCCAAGACTGCTATAACATGAAATATATGGCAGAATGCGGGTAAAACAGAGCAGGGGACATACAATTCTGCCCCAAGGAGTTCAGCCACCAATTCAATTAATGCTTTTTTTTTTTTTTTTTTTTTTAAAGCATTGAAGCATGTCCTCTGGAATGGTGGCCAGAACATGAAGGGGCATACAAATGTTTAGCATATCTGGCACGTAAATACCTTGCAATGCCAGATACAAAAGTGCTAAGCAAATGCCTGTTCTCACTTTCTGGTGACATTGTAAATAAGAAGAGGGCATTATCTCTTGTAAATGTAAACAAAGTTGCTTGTCTTAGGCCTTGTCTACACTACGAGAGTAGTTCGATTTTACTTGCATCGAATTTTTGTAATCGATATTGCAAAGTCGAACGTGTGTGTCCACACTAAGGACAGTAATTCGACTTTGTGCGTCCACACTAACGGTGATAGCGTCGACATTCGAAGCGGTGCACTGTGGTCAGCTATCCCACAGTTCCCGCAGTCCCCTCTGCCCATTGGAATTCTGGGTGTAGCCGGCAATGCCTTCTGGGTAACAAAATGAGTCGAGGGTGCTTTTGGGAAACTGTCGTCATCCGTCCATCACTCCCGCCCTCCCTCCCTGAAAGCGCCGGCGGGAAAACAGTTCGCGCGCTTTTCCAGTCATTGACAGCGCGGACGCCACTGTACTCCGAGCATGGAGCCCGCTGCGACCATCGCTGCAGTTGTGGCCGCTCTCAACGTCTCGCAGCTTATCATAAAGGTTTCCCTGAGGCAGATGCAGAAAAGTCAGGCAAGGAGGCTACGGCACCGCGGTGATGTCCTGAAGTCTGAGAGTAGCACAGACCTGTCAGAAAGCAGGCGACCCAGCGCCGAGGACATCACAGTGGCAATGGGTCATGTTGATGCCGTGGAACGGCGATTCTGGGCACGGGAGACAAGCACTGAGTGGTGGGACCGCATAGTGCTGCAGGTCTGGGATGAATCCCAGTGGCTGCGAAACTTTCGCATGCGGAAGGGAACTTTCCTGGAACTTTGTGAGTTGCTGTCCCCTGCCCTGAAGCGCAGTGACACCCGGTTGCGAGCTGCACTGAGTGTACAGAAGCGAGTGGCCATAGCCCTGTGGAAGCTTGCAACGCCAGACAGCTACCGGTCAGTCGCGAACCAGTTTGGGGTGGGCAAATCTACCGTGGGGGTTGTTGTGATGCAAGTAGCGAAGGCAATCGTTGATGTACTGCTGCCAAAGGTAGTGACCCTGGGAAACGTGGAGGCGATCATAGATGGCTTCGCAGCGATGGGATTCCCAAACTGCGGTGGGGCCATAGATGGAACTCACATCCCTATCCTGGCACCGGACCACCAGGCCACCCAGTACATTAACCGAAAGGGATACTTTTCCATGGTGCTGCAAGCACTGGTGGACCACAGGGGACGTTTTACCAACATCTACGTGGGATGGCCGGGCAAGGTTCATGACGCTCGTGTTTTCAGGAACTCTGGTCTGTTTAGACGGCTGCAACAAGGTATTTACTTCCCGGACCACAAAATAACTGTTGGGGATGTGGAGATGCCTATAGTCATCCTCGGGGACCCAGCCTACCCGCTAATGCCCTGGCTCATGAAGCCCTATACTGGCGCCCTGGACACTGAAAAAGAACTCTTCAACTACCGGCTGAGCAAGTGCAGAATGGTGGTGGAGTGTGCTTTTGGCCGTCTCAAGGGGAGATGGAGAAGCTTACTGACTCGCTGTGATCTCAGCGAAACCAATATCCCCATTGTTATAGCAGCTTGCTGTGTGCTCCACAATCTCTGTGAGAGCAAGGGGGAGACCTTTATGGCGGGGTGGGAGGTTGACGAAAATAGCCTGGCTGGTGATTACTCACAGCCAGACAGCCGGGCGATTAGAAGAGACCAGCGGGAAGCGCTGTGCATCCGGGAGGCTTTGAAAGCAAAGTTCCTGAGTGAGCAGGGTAACCTGTGATTTTATAGTTTGTGTACTGAGAAGCTAAACCTGCCCCCGTTTCTTTACCCAGGTAATGTTGACTATCCTATCCAGTTACATACCCCCTTCACCCCCCCTCCAACACACGTGTCGAAATAAAAATAGTTCTACTTTGTTAAAGCACACCGTTTTCTTTAATACTGTTTTAGCGGGAATTTTTTAAAACTGGGACGCAGACTGTGGTGCGGGGCGGGTCTAGTGTTGTGATGCGAATGCAGCTTCTAAACTCAAGGATTGACAGGCTCCGCTGCGGTGGGATGCTTGTTTCAACGGAGCCTGTCAACCCTCCTGATCGGGACTGTGTGTATGGGAGGTCTATTTGACTTTGTGGCAGGGGGAGGACGGTTACAGATCCCATGCTGTGTGGCTCTGTGATCCTGTCTAAGGACCGGCGCTTAAGATCTGTAACTGCCCTCCCCCGCCACAAAGTCACAGAGCAACCCACCCCCCCCAACATTACATCAAAACAACCTCCCAGACTAACCGGGGCAACTAGTCACTGCATCACTGCACTGTGTATGTGCCCTGCTGCTGTGCCTGCCCCCGACTATGTACCCTGCCAAAGGAGACTGTCCTGTCCAATTTCCAACCCCCTTTCCCCTCCTCCTCCAAAAGAACATGATTGAAACAGTAGTTAACAGAAACGAATTTTTTATTATCAACTACACATGGCATTGGGAGGTGAAACTTGGACGTGGGCTTGTGTCAGGCGGGAAGGAAAGAACTTTTCAAATTTTGGGAAATGAGAGCCTTCTGCTACTAGAGCTCTCTGCAGGGGTGGAGTGAGAGTTAGCAGGGACTCTGCCGCCTCTCCTTCTTTGCACTTTGGGTGAGGTGGGTATGGGACTTGGTGGCGGGGGAGGGCGGTTAGAGATGGACTGCAGCGGGGCTCTGTCCTCCTGCCTCCGTTCCTGCAGAACATCCACAAGGCGCCGGAGCGTGTCCGTTTGCTCCCTCAGTAGTCCAAGCAGCGTTTGAGTCGCCTGCTGGTCTTCCTGCCGCCACCTCTCCTCCCGATCCATGTTGGCTTGGTGCATTCGGGTCAAGTTCTCCCGCCACTGGGTCTGCTGTGCTGCCTGGGCTTGGGAAGAGGCCATAAGCTCAGAGAACATGTCCTCCCGTGTCCTCTTCTTCCTACGCCTAATCCGCGCTAGCCTCTGGGAGTGTGATTCCAGGCTAGGTTGTGAGACAGTCGCAGACGGGGCTGTGGAAATGGGAAAAAGGGAGTGAATTCCTCTGAAAGATAAATGTAGTTGTGAACAAAGAACATAGTCTTTCTCTGTGAACAAGACCATGCACAGCACCTTTCACATGCGCACTCAGCACAAGGTCGAATTCTCGGCCTTCGCATTCTGTGCCTGGGGTCTTGAACAGCACATTTGAGAAGCGAGGCAGCACAACGGAATTTCTGTTGCAGGCAGACATGGTAAGCCGTACACTTGTGGCAGTTTAAAACTTTTATATTACCACTGGCCTCATTTCACATTTAAATCAATGTCAGTCCCTGCTGCCAGCAATCCGGCAAGCGGGAACTCTGCCCCTGTCCCACCCCCTCGCGGCTGTCCCCGGGAATGATCCCTTTCGGCTGCCCCTCTCCCGCCTCCACCGCGTGGCTGCAAACCAGCGGTGACAGTTCTGTAAAGGAACGGGAAAGCAGTCCCAACACTAACATTCCCCTACCTAATTAAAAGCAGGTCACCATGGCCGACATCACCCTGATGAGGATCTCCGAGAGCGACAAAGAGAGAATGCTCCGGGAAAGCCTCCAAAGACCAGGGCCGTATGCCGCCCTGCTGTGCAGAGCAATGATCCCCGAGTACCTGATAATCTCGTGGCGCGGCAACGTGTCGTACTTCGGAGGACCCAATAAGGCCGCTCTCCCCAAGAACCTCATGCAACGGCTTTCAAGTTACCTCCAGGAGAGCTTCATCGAGATGTCCCAGGAGGATTACTGCTCTATCCCCGCACATATAGACCGCATTTTACTGTAGCTGCAGTAGCAGGGAATACACAGTAGAGCGGCTTGTGCAGGACAATCACTGAAAACCGGACATTGCTAGATTTCTTTTCAAAACTTGCACTGCCCCTTACTAAACCGTTAAGCGCCTAGGGCACACTAATCATGAACAACCCATTCTTTTAATTGTTAATATTCCTGTTTTGTTAAAAATAAATGTTTAGATGTTTACAACACTTACTGGCTGATCCTTCACCAGATTCTGTGTCCGGGGTAATGGCTGGGGACGCTTCGTAGGGGATCTCTGTAAGGGTGATGAAGAGATCCTGGCTGTCGGGGAAATCAGCGTTGTGAGAGCTGCCAACTGCCTCGCCCTCCTCATCTCCTTCCTCATCTTCCCCGTCCCCTAACATGTCTGAGGAACCGGCCGTGGACAGTATCCCATCCTCAGAGTCCACGGTCACTGGTGGGGTAGTGGTGGCGGCAGCACCGAGGATGGAATGCAGTGCCTCGTAGAAACGGGATGTCTGGGGATGGGATCCGGAGCGTCCGTTTGCCTCTTTGGTCTTCTGGTAGCCTTGTCTCAGCTCCTTGATTTTCACGCGGCACTGCGTTGCATCCCGGCTGTATCCTCTCTCTGCCATGTCTTTAGAGATCTTCTCGTAGATCTTTGCATTCCTTCTTTTGGATCGCAGCTCGGAAAGCACGGACTCATCGCCCCACACAGCGATGAGATCCAAGACTTCACGATCAGTCCATGCTGGGGCTCTCTTTCTATTCCCAGACTGCACGGCCATCACTGCTGGAGAGCTCTGCATCGTTGCCAGTGCTGCTGTGCTCGCCACGATGTCCAGACAGGAAATGAGATTCAAACTGGCCAGACAGGAAAAGGAATTCAAATTCAAATTTTCCCGGGGCTTTTCCTGTGTGGCTGGTCAGAGCATCCGAGCTCGCACTGCTGTCCAGAGCGTCAACAGAGTGGTGCACTGTGGGATAGCTCCCGGAGCTATTAGCGTCGATTTCCATCCACACCTAGCCTAATTCGACATGGCCATGTCGAATTTAGCGCTACTCCCCTCGTCGGGGAGGAGTACAGAAGTCGAATTAAAGAGACCTCTATGTCGAACTAAATAGCATCGCAGTGTGGACGGGTGCAGGGTTAATTCGATTTAACGGCGCTAACTTCGACATAAACGCCTAGTGTAGACCAGGCCTTAGTGATTGGCTGAACAAGAAGTAGGACTGAGTGGAAGTAGGCTCTGAAGTTTTACATTCTTTTATTTTTGAGTGCAGTTATGTAACAACAACAAAAATCTACACTTGTAAGTTGCAATCTTTGTTGTGAAAGTGCACTACAGTATTTGTATGAGGTGAATTGAAAAATACCATTTCTTTTGTCGTTTTGCAGTGAAAATATTTGTAATCAAAAATATAGACTTTGATTTCAATTACAGTACAGAATACAATATCTATGAAAATGCAGAAAAACATCCAAAATATTTAATAAATTTCTATAGTCTATTGTTTTAACAGTGCGATTAAAACTGCGATTAATTTTTTTAACTGCGATTAATCGACAGCCTTAATCTTTACATACTTTGTGGTATCCTGAGATCTTTATACATGAGTTAAATCTTTCAGAAAAGTGAGAGATTTTAAACTCTAAATCTAGGCTGACACCATTAGATTTTGGCTAGGAAACAAATTACCTTGCCTGCTCCATTTGTTAAAGCCACTACCGAGGACAAGATGCAGTCATTTGTTGTTATAAGTTTCTGTGTGGCTGTTGGAAGCTCGTGTTCTAAGGCAGCTTTCTGGCTGTAGTGCTTGGAAATTTCTAAATGAAAACAATTACATTGTGTTAATTGTCTACATACTACATTATATTCTTTCCTATACCCCACCCTTAATTGCTGTCAATTAAGAGCTAGTGGATGCTGGGCACTTCTGAAAATATGACCCTAAATGAATTGCTCAAGGTTGCAGCAGCTCACGAGCACTAGAAAGAGGGATTGTTGTGACAAGTCTGTGCTATGAAAAAAAATACATGCTAGAAAAGACTCTTCCGACTTAGACATCTGGCTACTATGAACATATTATGAACATATTATGAACTATGATATGGAAAGTAGAAGAAACCCAAAACTTCTCAGCAGCTTTTCACCATCCTAATGGTGCAACAATTTCTCCTCCTCTTTCTGGTTATTTTTGTTCAGCAAGGAATCTTCGTTAGTCTCTTTCAACAACATATCCTCTGGTTCCCAGTAAACCTATTGTGTCTGTTATTGCTTTAATGATAATTTGTCCATTTTGTAAGGGTGTATTGAAAACAAAAATAAAATTAAGATTGAACTAATGATCTCCAGTACAACCACCTTTTAAAAACATGAACCGTAGTATGTAGTAATAAACTGCAGTAATATTGCTAACAGACTGAACAATGGAAATATCTCATTGACAATTACAGAATGTTAATATTTATGCAGCTGACTAAAGTTACAGTATAAAAATAAGTCAACTAAATTTACCCTTCTTTCCTTTAGGGCCAAAAATCTCAATAGTCTTGGTTCTAGAAAGAGTTCTAACAACATTTAGCATTTTGTAAAGGCATTTTAAAATAATTTGAATTAATCCTCCTGCCAAAATTAGTAACCAACTAGCACTAATAAAAAAAGTCAAATACAATACAGTTTGTTTGCACAATATAGCGATGTCTTCTATACATCATTAAATTATACCTTCTGTGAAAAAGTCAGCAGAGCTGAGCAGCTCTCAAGTTTCTCATTTAGTATACATATTCTAGTTCAGAGAAAATCCTCAGCCCCATCCCCTCCATGGAGAAAACTGTTAGGAAAATTCCAGTATCAGATGGTGGAGACTCTCCATCAGCTGTGATGTTTATGACGGTGGTCATGCACATACATTTCATAGGCGGGTAGATGGGGGCGGGGGGAGCTGTAGACGTGGCATATCTTGACTTTAGTAAAGCTTTTCATACGGTCGCGCATGACTCTCTCATAAACAAACTAGGGAAATGCAACCTAGATGGAGCTACTATAAGGTGGATGCAAAACTGGGTGGAAAACTGTTCACAGAGAGTAGTTATCAGTGGTTCAGTGTCATGCTGGATGGGCATAATGAGTGGGGTCCCACAGGGATCAGTTGTGGGTCCGGTTCTGATCAATATCTTCATCAATGATTTAGATAATGGCATAGAGAGTACACTTATAAAGTTTGTGGACGATACCAAGCTGGGAGGGGTTGCAAGTGCTTTGGAGGATAGGATTAAAATTCAAAATGATCTGGACAAACTGGAGAAATGGTCTGAAGTAAATAGGATGAAATTCAATAATGACAAATGCAAAGTACTCCATTTAGGAAGGAACAATCAATCAACTGCACACATACAAAATGGGAAATGATTGCCTAGGAAGGAGTACTGCGGAAAGGGATCTGGGGGTCATAGCGGACCACAAACTAAATATGAGTCAACAGTGTAACACTGTTGCAAAAAAACCGAACATCATTCTGGGAAGCAGGGCCAGCTCCAGGGTTTTGGCCGCCCCAAGCAGCCAAAACAAAACAAAAAAAAGCCGCGATCGTGATCTGCGGCAGCAATTCGGCGTGAGGTCCTTCACTCCCAGGCGGAGTGAGGGACTGTCCGCCGAATTGCCGCCGAATACCTGGACCTGCCGCCCCTCTCCGGAGCTGCCGCCCCAAGCACCTGCTTGAGAAGCTGGTGCCTGGAGCCGGCCCTGCTGGGAGGTAGTAGAAGAGCAACAAAAGTGATTAAAGATCTAGAAAACATGACCTATGAGGGAAGACTGAAAAAAATGGGTTTCTTTAGTCTGGAACAGAGAAGACTAAGAAAGGACATGATAACAGGTTCAAGTACATAAAAAGTTGTTACAAGGAGGAGGGAGAAGAATTGTTCTTAACCTCTGAGGATAGGACAAGAAGCAATGGGCTTAAATTGCAGCAGGGGAGGTTTAAGTTGGACATTAGGAAAACTTCCTGTCAGGGTGGTTAAGCACTGGAATACATTGCCTAGGGAGGTTGTGGAATCTCCATCATTGGAGATTTTTAAGAGCAGGTTAGACAAACACCTGTCAGGGATAGTCTAGATAAGTCCTGGCATGAATGCAGGGGACTAGATGACCTCTCAGGGTCCTTTCCAGTCCTATGATTATAGAATGTACATTTCATTGTCCTTCCACTCTACATGTCAGTTTCATTAGAGTGAGCAGAGCACTGAAACCAGAAGAATCCTGCTCTCTGAAGCACCCAGAGCAGTATTATTGTCTATTTTAATACCCAGCCTACTCACAAGAATGAATGCAACAGCCAGAACAGTGGAGGCACCACAATACGCATACACAAACCTGCAAACTAAAATTATGTTCGGTGGTCTAATTTTACGTCTTTCAACCTTTAACATAAACCTTTACAAGCTAAATTACTGGATGTAGATATACTTAGCCTAACTTTCAAAACCAGGCATTCAATAATTAAGATATAGCCCATTTTAAATTGCTTACCCCTCGTTTATTCTCACCTTTCATAACATTATGAAATCCATGAAGACCTGCAGCAATGTGTATGAATACTGAACTGTAATTTGTCCGAAGCAGCCCTTCTGGTTTTATACCTAAAAACCATGCAAGAAAGTTGACAAGTCTATATTCAATGATCAATTTAAAAAATATATCAAACCCTGAAAGTTATCTGGTTTCCGAATGGTGGAAATATTTGCAGGTTATATCTTTAGCACTGAGGAAGCAAGACTTGTTAACTGAACTTGACCCATAATTATTAATGAAATCTTTTTAAAAAAAAAAATTGAATTTTGCTAACATAAGCAAGTCAGTCTTCTAAACTTTAGATTTTGCTCAGACATTGCAATTACACCAGAGTATTTTGGTTTGGAAAATCAATTCACTATGTAGTATGAAATCTACACAGTTGTTGCAATATCTTTTACTATCCAAGATAATGGTTATTTTTACCAGGAGCCCTTTTTTCCCCCTCTATAAAGGGTCAATTAGGGTCAATCCAGTGATCAGTTACACCTCATTTGCTGCTTCTTTTACTTTGCCACTATATATTTCAATGTTTATTTTACAGCATTAAACTGATGTTTACGTGATTTTTTTTGTGTTTCACTTACATACTACTATAGTTAGAAAGATACCTTATACATTTGTTTGGGTTGTATTTTGTTTGTGTGAGGGGCGGGGGGAAGCTGGCTGTTTTGGTGGTGATGAGGAAGTGCTAGAAGGTTCTGACCTAATAACTGAAGATCGAATGCTCTCCTGTAGGCTTTTTAAGCCAGTATAAGATATAAAGGAACAAGTGATTATACTACAAAAGTTAATGGCCCATTTCATCTTTTTTCTACAAAACAGCATTTAACGTGTAACCCCTATAGCTTAGCGAGTGCATTATTATGTCCCGTGAAGACCTATTTTTTTGTTTCATATTTGCATATGGTTGGTTCAAAACCAGGAAGCATTAGCATCCTTCATATTCGAACAGATTGGAGCCATAATGGACACTTACTTGGTAAGACAATAAGACTAACGTATACGTGTAACTTCTCAAAGACTGCAGTAATCTTCTTCATATCATTGTGGAGCTCCAGATTCCTGGCTCTTAAAGCAGCTGTGCAAAGAGAAGATTCACACTCTTCTTCCAAACTAGGAATATATGAATTTATTTTTTAAAGTGAATATCTTGCCAAACAAATGCAAAATTTTCATAATCAACAGGATAAACGTCTCTGCTGCTGTTTAAATTCTGAGTCAGAGAAGTAACAAGAAAGAAAGGGGCTGAGAATTTTATTTCTTTATAAGAACATAAGAAGGGCCATAGTGGGTCAGATCAATGGTCCATCCAGCCTAGTACCCTGTCTTCCAACAGTGGCCAATGCCATGTGCTTCTGTTCATTTCCTCTGAATAGGACACTTAAGTGATCCATCCCCTCTCATCCAGTCCCAGCTTCTGGCAGTCAGAGGTTTAGGGACACCCAGAGCCTGGGATTGCATCCCTGACCACCTTGGCTAACAAAGGCCTTGGCTACACTTGCAGCTGTACAGCGCTCTGAGGTAAACCTGTCTTCGTACAGCTAAGTAGGGAAAAGCGCTGCAGTCTGTCCACACTGACAGCTGCCAGCGCAGTGGTGTGGCCACACTTGCCACATTTGCAGCTGTGTTGGGAGCGGTGCATTATGGGCATCTATCCCAGCATTCATGTGGCTGCAACGTACTTTTCAAAACGGGGAGGTGGGGTGGATTGTGACAGGGAGTGTGGCGGGAGCGAGAGTGCTTTTTGGAGCACGTCAGCTCTCTATTTTGCAAGTTCCGAACTCCCAGCCCCCTGCTCATTCATTTACTCACTCAAAGCAAGCTGCAAACTGTTTGCTTTTCTCTGTGGTACGAGCTTTGAAACCGGCACTTCTGCATTCCTGCAGCCGGTCACAACAATGGAGAGGATTGGCCACTTGACAAGGTGATTAGTACAGCGCTGCAAGCCTTTACACTCACACCCGTGAGTCGTAGCCACTCCGCTGCAGCTGTTATTCCTCTCGGAGATGTGAAGTACCTGCAGCGGTGTACCCAGGGAGATACAGTGCTGTAAGTGCCCTGCCAGTGTGGATGGGGAGTGAGTTACAGCGCTAGGGGAGGCTTTATAGCGCTGTAACTTGCAAGTGTAGCCAAGGCCAAACATTGATGGATCTATCCTCCACGAACTTATCCAATTCTTTTTTTGAATCCAGTTAATACTTTTGGCCTTCACAACATTCTCTGGCAACGAGTTCCACAGTTGACTGTGTTGTGTGAAGAAGTACTTCCTTGTGTTTGTTTTAACCCTGCTGCCTATTAATTTCATTGGGTGACCCTCCTAGTTCTTGTGTTACATAAAGAGGTAAACAACACTTGCCTGTTCACTTTCTCCACACCATTCATGATTTTATAAAAGCTTCCATCATATTCCCTTCTTAGTTGTTTCTTTTCTAAACTAACCATTCCAAGTCTTTTTAAACCTCTCTTCATATGGAATCTGTTCCATACCCTAATCATTTTTGTTCCCCTTCTCTAAATCTTCTCCAATTCTAATATATCTTTTTGTGATGGGTTGACCAGAACTGTATGCAGTATTCAAGGCATGGGCAAACAGGGATTTATATAGTGTCATTATATTTTCTTATTATTGATAGCGTTCCTAATGGTTCCTAACATTGTTAGTTTTTCGGGGGGGGGGGGGGCGGGTGTGCAAGGGGGGTTGATTGCTGCTGCATATTGAGCAGATGTCTCCACGACGACTCCAAGATCTTTCTTGATGGGGTCTAAATTAGTTGTTACCACTTATTTTGTATGCATCATTGGGATTAATGTTTTCCAACGTGCATTACTTTGCATTTATCAACACTGAATTTCATCTGCCAGTTTGTCAAATCCCTTTGTAACTCTTCACAGTTAGCTTTGGACTTAACTATCATCTTCAAATTTTGCCACCTCTCTGTTTACCCCTTTATCCAGGTATCTTTATGAATATGTTGAATATCACAGGTCCCAGTACAGATCCTTGGGGAGACCCGCTATTTACCTCTCTCCATTGCGAAAACTGACCATTTATTTCTACCCCTTGTTTCTTATGTTTTAACAGTCACTGATCATTGAGAGGACCTTTCCTCTTATCTCATGACTGCGTACTTTGTTCAAGAGCCTTTGGTATGGGACCTTATCAAAGCTTTCTGAAAGTCCAAGTACACCATATCAACTGGATCATTCCTGTCCACATTCTTGTTGACACCCTCAAAGAATCCTGATAGATTGATGAGGCATGATTTCACTTTACAAGGGCAGTGTTGATCTTCCGCAGCATATGGATCAACTAGGAGTACTTTAGATAATTTTAGATTATTCATAACCTATGAATAATGGAAAAAAAGATGTTTTTCCACTTCCAGTACCCACCATACTGGTGCTTCATTTTCTTTCCTGTTAATGACTTATTTATTATTTGTAGTATCTTAGCATCTAGTAAGCTCAGGCATGGAACAGGACCCCATTGAGCTAGGCAATGTACAAACAAAATAGAGACAGGGGAGGGGATGGGGGTAGGACAAGACCTTTCTCTCCTTCCACACCTCCTAGCCCATACCCCAATTTTGAGTATTATTTTGAAGGCACAATCCACCTCCCTTCCAACCCACCCAATGGGGCAGGAAATAAGATCTGCACAGGAATAAGGAGAGAAAGAAGACAACCTGCAAAGGGGACAGGCATGTGGCTTTGTTTTACAGGTGCAAATTCGAAGATGCCATAAGTATTCCATGACAAATATCCAAGCCTGGGGCAGACCCAGGAAATCAATGATTTCAGTAAACAACCTCACTTAAAGTGAATTCCACAGTTGTCAAATCTCATGGATTTATCACAAGATTCACAATATTTGTTATTTTTCTCAAACTCATAGCGACTGCAACCATGAGAACTTCAGCTTTCTTTTTTCAAATGTAAGTCTCTAGGCCTCATGGTTGCAGGCAAAACCTGGCAAGTGTGTCCCAAATGCTGCCTACTGCCTCAAAAGCCAGAAAGCCAGAAAACCCTAAAATATTTTTTTTTAAATCTCGTGTTTTTTAAGCCAATCGAATGGTGTTTTGGGGGTGGGCTGATGACTTTTGAGGAGTTGAGGTTGGTAATACAAGCTAGAACTCAACAGATTTCAAGAGGAAAATACCTTTTTAACTGATAAGGAAGAATCTTCCTGAGAAAACATGTGTAGGAAGTTAAATGTTCAGAAAAGACCTTCAATTTCACAGTTGTTTCCTAAGGAAAAGATAACCAGATTTAAGAGCTATTTGCACAGTAAAGATTTATTTTTCATCAGGAAAAAATAAGATCAAAAATATTACCAGCACAGTCACTGTATCTTCTGTAATACTCTCAAACAAGTGAAGCATTCCTTCCTCCAGAGGACGAACATAGGATGCATTCTCATGAAGATACTGTGAGAACTGAATACAAAGAGGTTTAAGTGGCACTTGCTAGTAAAGATTACAGACTGCTCAAAGCTGACAGATGAATATTTCACATTAATATAGCACTTTTCATTGTGAAGGATCCCAAAGTGCTTCACAAAAGGTATACACCCCTACTGATGGGCAGCCATACCCTGCACTATTTTGGGAAGGAAAAGACACTGAAAGCAAATTCTGGTCAGGGATACTGGAGCAAATACCTCAGAAAAGGAAGATGGAATTTTTTTATGGCTATGCACAGTAGTCAGAACCTCTATCTCCCTAAAGCTCACTTACAGAAAACTAATGAGCTGCCTTAAAAGTAAAGCTTCATTAAGAACCCTTTAAAAAAAAGTGTTATGACAACTTTCTCTTCCAAAGAGGTCTACTTTAGAACAATAGTGCTTTTAAGATGTGCATTCTTATTAGGTTATGAACCCATGAAGATGCATAAGAATAACACTGGCTTTCAACTGTACTGACACCACAGAATTTTTAAGCAATTTATTCTACAAATCCTGACTGAAGCCATAATAATTCAAAGTAAACTTTTTTTTATTTTATTTCCCCCATAAAAGGATTTGGCTTCATTTACCCACAGGTATTATTTATATTGCTTTAGCATCTAGAAGCCCCTACCAGATATATTGTAAGGACCCTACAAAAATAAAAAAAGTGTGATGCAATGTAGTCTAATGTTAACAAGAGGAAAGTGGTGCTTAGAGCTCTTGACATTCAGACATGCACAAAGAAGGATTAAACAAAGGGCAACTGGTAAATCTAAGGATGTTGAAGTACCACAAGCAGAATGTTCTCGAGTTGTATTGACAGGACTCGGAGCTATCTTGTCTGATGCTGAATACACAAAGAAAAAAGTAATACTTGAACCTAGAACTATCCACATCTACTCTGAAAGTTTAGGAATAGCTTGAAAGAGTCAGACAAAACCTGGAGTTGGGGGAAAATACATCAGTAAGTGTGTGCTAACCCACAATTCCATAGCACAGAGAGGGGACATTTTTGGACAACTCAGTGGAGAAACTGAGATCACACTTGTCAAGCAGATAGATAATAAAAGAAAGCTTCAGGAGAAGCTTTGACATGAGATACTCAACTGTTGGAGAGCCACAGAGGAAGCACTGGAAACAAGAATGTATTGCAACAATTAGACCACGAAAGGGTGAGAATAAGACCAGGTCACAGAAAAGGCTCAGAGGACAGAAGAAGAAAAAAAATACCTAAACTACTGGATCAGAGACTATTAGAAGCTGATGGATCAAATAGCAGCAGTGATTTGGAGTCTCAGGAAGTTTGAGTCGGAAGACTGAGGTCCCAGTTATGCTGGTACGCCTGAATATGAGATTTGGACATTGGACTATAACCGATTAACTGAATTCTAAAGGAACTCTTTGCAACTATGAAGCTCACCATCTCAGCTATGAATCTGAAGCTCAATAGATTGAACTCATGTCTATGTATATTGATCTTTTAATCATACTCTCTCTCTCGTTTTTTAATAAATTTTAGTTTAGTTAATAAGAATTGGCTGTAGTGTGTATTTGGATAAGATCTGAAACATTCATTAACCTGGGAGGTAATGTGTCCGATCCTTTGGGATTGGTAGAACCTGTTATTTTATATGATGAAATAAGATTTACAGAAATTTTCACCATATTTGATGTGGGTACCTGGATGGGAGCCTGAGGCTGGATCACTTTAAGGGAACTGTGTTGTTTGGACTTCTGAGTAACAAGTAAAGTAATAAAGAAGCTGTTTGTGCTGGTTTGGTGAATCTAAGTCAGGGGTCGGCAACCTACGGCACACGTGCCAAACATGACATGCAAGCCGATTCTGAGTGGCACGCTGCTGCCCACTGAGAGGAGGAGGAGGGACGGAGGGGCCGGAATGCACCACACTGTGGGAAGAAGGGGGAGGGGGAAGCTTGGCTGCCGCAGGATCAAGCTTCTGCCTCCTGCCCCTGCAGGGGAGAGCGGTGGGGAGAGGGTCCCGGCCCCCTGCCCCACTCAGCCCCCCCGCCCACTGCTCTCCCCTGCGGGGGCAGGAGCCAGAAACTTGGTCCTGCGGCAGCCACGCTCCCCTCCCCCCTCCCCGTTTCTTCCCACAATGTGGTGCATTCCGGCCCCTCCTCCTCCCAGAGGAGCAGAGCCGAGCGCAGCGTGCTCGCTGCTCCGTAGAGCAGCGAGAGAGAGGTAGGGACGGGCCTGGGGGAAGGGGGTGGAACAGGTCATATCCCTCCCAGCCCCCTGCCATGAGCCGCTCAGTGCAGGGGGCTAGGAACACCCCCACAAGCCAAGCACCCCAGCCTTCTGCCGTGCACCTCCCCACCCCAACACACACCCATCCCTCTGCCCTGCACCCCCCACATCCCCCACCCCCCTGCCCTGACCTTGAGTTGCCAACACCCAGCCTTCTCCCCTGCACCTCCACACCCCCCAGCCCTCTGCCCTGTACCTCCACACCCTCCAGCCCTCTGCCCTGACCTTGAGTCCCCCCCCAACACCCAGCTTTCTGCCCTGCACCTCCACACACAACCCAGCCCTCTGCCCTGAACCCTCCCCACACCCAGTCTTGTGCCCTGCACGTCCACACACCCCAGCCCTCTGCCCTGACCTCGAGTCCCCCCCAACATCCAACCCTCTGCCCTGAACCCCCCACCCAGCGAGCTGAGCAGGCTGGCGGCGTAAGATCAGCATTTTAATTTAATTTTAAATTAAGCTTCTTAAACATTTTGAAAACCTTGTTTACTTTACATACAACAATAGTTTAGTTATATAATATACAATTAGAGAGAGACCCCTTCTAAAAAAACGTTAAAATGTATTACCGGCACGCGAAACCTTAAATTAAAGTGAATAAATGAAGACTCGGCACACCACTTCTGAAAGGTTGCCTACCCCTGATCTAAGTATTGGAATATCCACCAGCTTTTGGGGGATTGTCTGCCTCATTCTTTGCAGTTCACCCTACATCTGTTAGTCTTAAAGGTGCCACAGGACTCTCTGTTGCTTTTTACAGATCCAGAATAACATGGCTACCCCTCTGATACTTGACACCCTAATTGAGTGACCACAGCTGGCTCCCCACTAGGACCCCAGTCACAGCATTGCAGTAGTACCCAGAGGTGCCAATTGTGAACAGTTTGAGATAGTTTACATCGCCATTGCCCACACCATGTCTGTTCTGTGGATAAAATATAATATCAGGCTTCATAACTGTCCAGCTGGATACTTACACAACTACTAAATTCACTTAAATTGAATTATGCAGACCTGCTCTGCACAGCAATTTTAGACAAGGGGCTATTGTGAATTGCTATTTTGTGTTTCAATGATTTTCCAATCAAATGTGTTCAATTCACAAGTAAAAATGAGATTTTCCGATAGCCAGCTCTGCAAATTCACCATGGACTCAGAGTCAAGCTGGGTCGGATCTGCCATCATACCACCACCACGGAAAGTTCTGCGGGGCACTAAGCCCCCAAAGATACCGGTATAGCGGCCTGGTCTTCAATGTGTTTGCATAGGTGTAAGTGACTGGAATGTCAACAATTCTTGGGATGTAGAAGACCAAGTACGAACAGCTTATACACTCAGCTGTGTTGCCTTTGCAGTGCTATAAGGATTTGTAAAAAGGAATAATTTGTTATTTAAGTCAGTTGATATGGCACTGAACATACAAATGTAAGATTGTGCTGTTACTGCACAGTCACTTTTCAGAGTACAACTGCACTTTGGAAGTTAAATTAACACTGCACTATACATAGAGGAATGCAAGTAAATTGGATGTTAAAAGTGTCTGACTTTTTAATCTATTTTCTGTTCTGCTCCTGAAATCTACCACAGAACCAAATTACTAAAAAGCTAATTCTTGTAGATCGAAGTGCAGAGCTATTTAATTAATAGTACTAGCAACAGTATTGGCGACCTTGAGAATGGAGAAGTTGATAACTTTTAGCTTAGTACCCAAGCTAAATAATTTGGAATATATTAGAAGTCCAAACTATCAGATAAGAAGGCTAAAGAATGGAAAAGTCTTCCACAGTTACAGTAGCCAAAAGTAAACTGGGTTGTCCAACCATTTGAGTGCTATTCTGGGCACTGAAAGTCCAGGTCCAACATCTCAGAGCAATGACAGCTCTGGGTTACAGCAAAGTGTGGGTAGACAAAGTTATTTTCTGAGCTTTGTCCCATAGAAAGAAACAGACAATCACATGGAATATGATCAACAACTCTGAACAATATATTATGCTGTAAGAAAAGATTTCATTGCAGGTAGTATTAATGTTTTCTATACAACCCCTTCCACAGCCACTTCCATCTAAGGGCTAGTCTGCCGTGGCAGCGCTTTAACGTGGCTTGTGTGGTCGTGATGCAGCGCTGCTCTTCCAGCGCTCTTAAAAAAACAAACAAAAAAACAAACAAAAAACCCCCCAAAAAAACAAAAAAAACCCACCTCCACGAGGGGCACTGTCTACACTGGCACTTTACAGCGCTGAAATTTGCTGCACTCAGTAGGGTGTTTTTTCACACTCCTGTGCGAGAAAGTTGCAGCGCTGTAAATTCCCAGTGTAGACAAGCCCTAAGAATAGCTCAAAGCACTGTACGGACACAAAGCTTTATAATCCCTCTAGAACAAAAGCACGGTTAAACAGACAGGTAGCCCAAGATCAGACAGTAAGACAATGAATAACTTGGGAACAGAGTTCAAAAGTTAATTGTATGCGAACCATAACACTTCCACCTCTAATATTCCCTTTTAGTTTCCTATTACAGAGATGTAAATGTATACAGTTAGCTAGGCCTTTCTCTGTTCCTCACATTCTTCTCATCCTCATGTTCCTCCATCTCAAAATATTCTTACAGCAGCTATTAAAAAGAAAGGACAGCTCTCAGGTAATGTAATACTTAGATATTTGAAGGTAATCTGCTGACTCATTTCATAAATGCAATTTAGTTTGGCTTCTATGCTTCTAGAAGAGCCTTATTTTGACCATTGTACTGCTCATGTAGTGAAGGCACAGGGAGGGGGGGAAAATAGGATTCTCTACAACCATCCCCTCTCCTGCACCCAAAGGATTCCTGTCACAGCAGTGACCCTCAAGAAGAAAGACTGCTCCTTCAGAAATTATTAATGTTGCTCCAATAAGGGAAAGATAAGGTGTTTCCCATGAGAGTGATCAGAGGAGATCAGGAACAGGCCAAAGTATAAGGTAATCAAGTTTCTGTACAATATTAACTGAAAAAAATAAGTTTACCTTCTGATTTAATGGTGATATAGTATCAGTGGCAGAATCAATGGGAAAAATCTGGACTCTCTGTTCCATGTAAGTGTGAAAGTTCAGAAGTGCTGTCACAAGATCCTGAACGAAAGCCAAAGCCTGACCAGCAATGTCCCGCAACTTCAGCTTTAACAAACAGTTACAGTTGGTATATTTCAGTTACAACAAATACACTTTATTTAAAACAACACTGCTTATAATTAGATGGGACAAGAACAGTTTTTATTATCTATAACTCCTATCAAGTTTGACTCCCTATTGCGATTTAGGTCTTTCTGCCTGAAGGACAGGACAGGACTGTGTCCAGAGATCAGCGTATATGGTTTTAATGTTTACCATGTTTTAAAATGTGGGTCTTAATATGTTGTGCGGTGGGACAACAAAGGCATCTGGAATTGCAGAATGCCACTCTATGAAAGATACAGAATGCTTTTATATCATGCAGCATTGCACCAGCATTTTGCTGTACCAATTTTCTAAACTACTTTCATTTTATAATTTAAGTATTTCAATACTTAGAAACTCAATAACAAGGAGCCAAATTTACAAAGGTATTTAGGTGCCTAGCTGTATTTAAAAAAGCTTCAATGGGAGTTCAACACCTAAAGATGTAGATAGGCACTGAGTGGGATTTAATAAGTCACCTATGCACGTTAGGCACTTGACTCCCATTGAAACTTGCTTAGGTGCTTTACTAAAAGCCACTAGGCACCTATCTAAATCTTTAGATGCCAAAATACCTTTGTGAATCTGTTCCAAAGTAACTTTTTAAACCAAACCATCATGCCTATTACTACAAAATTGCATACAATATCCCAAGAATAGCTTAAGAAAGTCTTTAACTTAAGACAGTATATTCCTTTTCATGTAACCTAGTTTTCTGGTGGTGCTTTACTGTAGACGTATCCTGTGACCCTACCTTCACAACTTATTACCATCGCCCCATGGTTTTTTTCCCTTATTCTGTCCTGTCTAGACAAAATCTATGTTATAAAATTTCACTGTTTGTTGAGTCTCCCCAGATATAGTACCTCACACATTTCTTTTTATTGTCTATTTCCCTAACCTACCCCAAACACAACACTCTCCTCCTCCTATTTTGGTGTCCCCTGTGTATTTCAATCGGTGCAATTACAGTAGAACCTCATTAATGCAATAAAACTACAAGTGCAAAAATCTGCCCTGAAAACAGATTTTCAAGACTGTAGATTAGTGACCAACCAGTATGGATCTGCTTCTGTATCAGAGGCAGGGTAAGAGATTGACTGACACCATATTCCCACAGCCCAAGAAGGGAGGTCACTTCAAGTATTGGTTCAGCCAGACCCTACCACTCAGCAATTGCCTGGAGTTAGACTATCTCCATCACAAAACAGGCCAGTGGCAGCCATCCATTCACTCCCAGCTTGGCTACGGCCACTGAGACAGTGAGCCCATTCTCTTCAGAGAGGCTCCTGAAGAGCAGAGGGCAGTCATAGCAATCTTTCTGAAGGAATCCCTGCATGCTGTAATCAGGAACCTTCATACTACATCCAGTGGTTCCTCTTCCCTTCCATGACCCTAGCAGAGCCATGGAAGCAGCATCAGCCCACATCATCAGCAAAAGCACCAGCAAAACACAATAGTAGTATAACCACCAGCCAACTGCAAGTGGACTTGCTCTGATCCGGAACTTTATGATACATGAAGGTGGGGCCTCTGGGAAACATAGCACTCCTCCACTGGGCCTGCCCAGAGCACAGCAGTGGAACTTGAATGATCTGTGCTTTTGTAAAATAAAGAGGATTCGAGGAGGGAATTGCACTGAAGTGTAATTATAAAAGCAGTGCAGCCGAAATAGCCTGCTGGCTTATTGCTCAGTGTCAAGCTCAATAGGATATTTACATTTTTGTCTTAAACAGTCATATTTCATTTATGTAAAAAAACAATAGACTTTTACAGGTTAAGCCATGTAAGGTTATTACTTACCTGACATCTTCTATTGTGTAATGGTACATTAAGAGCATTATATTGACTAGATCCTACAAGCCAAAAATTGACAGTTACACATACAAATAATGGAGTCCTGTTTTTACATTAAATTCTTGTGACAGTCTAACAATGAAATCTGATAAATTTAATGTTTAGTCTGCATTACCACAACGTCACTGAGTTTAAAATAAATTTTACAGATTTGGCAAAGAAAAATTGTAGCTGATACTAAACAGTATATACCTGAACAAAAAAATCATTTGATTTTCAAAATAGTCACAATGAATATCCCCACATTAGCATCATTACTGTGAGCAAGTTGTGGCTGAAATGGCACTTCCATTCTAAATCTGGATTTTTATGGTTTTTAATAGGGCTGTCGATTAATCGCAGTTAACTCATACGATTAACTCCAAAAAATTAAACAATAGAATCCCAACTGAAATGTATTAAATATTTTGGATGCTTTTACATTTTTATATATATATTTTATTCTGTGTTGAAATTCAAATCAAAGTATATACTCGATCATAAGCCAGTTCGTTTATAAGCCGACCCTTCCCCCCAAGATGGATAAGTAAAAATGGAATTTTTTTATGACTTGTTCATAAGCCGACCCTATAATTCAGGGATCAGCAAACTTTGGCTCCCAGGCCATCAGGATAAGCCACTGGTGGGCTGAGATGGTTTGTTTACCTCGAGCCTCCACAGGCACAGAGGTAAACCTAAGTAAACAAAGTGTCCCGGCGCACCAGCTGCTTACCCTGACGGGCCAGAAGAGCAACTGGTGGGAAAATGTTGGGGGGGGGGGGAAGCTGGGGGTCAGGGGAGTAACCTGTGACCACCCCCCACCCCTAGCCCGGGACTCCCACACTCTCCCCATCTCATCCCTTCCCACCTTATCTGGGGAGGATGTCTCTGGCCTGGCCGCAGCCTGCTCCAGCAGGCCAGACCGGGCAGCTCGGCCGCAGCATGTTCCAGCGGGTTGGGCCGGGTGGCATGGCCGCACCGTGCTCCAGGGGGCCGGTGTGACACAAAAAGCTCCCTCTCCCAATTCCCTACTTTGGGTGCACTGAGCATGCTCACCCAAACTGAGCATGCCCACCCAAACTGAGCATGCCCAGTAACCTTCACTTTTGTGTGTCAGAAAATGCAGCTAGTTGCAAAAGTGGAGGGTTGCTGTTTGTGCCGCTACACTCTAGCCCTGCCTCTTCCCTCCTGGCTCTGCTGCCTCTCTTTGCTCCCTCTGCTGGGGGGAGGGGCTGTGTCCCACCTCTCCCTCTTTATACCCGTTAATAAAGCCCCCTTCTCTGGTGCTTCCCCTTTTTACTAAAAAATTCTGCTTATGAACGGGTATATACAGTATATTGTTCTTGATTACAAATATTTGCACTGTGAAAGAAACAAAAGAAATTGTATTTTTCAATTCACCTCATACAATTACTGTGGTGCAATCTCTGTGTTGTGAAAGTGCAACTTACAAATGTAGACTTTTTTGTTACACAACTGCACTCAAAACCAAAAGAATGTAAAACTTCAGAGCCTACAAGTCCACTCAGTCCTATTTCTTGTTCAGCCAATCGCTAAGACAAACAAGGTTGTTTACATTTACAGGAGATAATGCTGCCCTCTTCTTATCTACGTCACCAGAAAGTGAGGCATTTGCATGGCACTTTTGTAGCCGGCATTGCAAGGAATTTACGTGCCAAATATGCTAAACATTCAGATGCTCCTTCATGCTTCGGCTACCATTCCAGAGGACATGCTTCCATGCTGATGACACTCATTAAAAGAATAATGCGTTAATTAAATTTGTGATTGAACTCCTTGGGGCAGAATTGTACGTCCCCTGCTCTGTTTTACCCACATTCTGCCATGTATTTCATGTTATAGCAGTCTCGGATGATGACCCAGCACATTTTAAGAACACTTTCACTGCAGATTTGACAAAATGCAAAGAAGGTACCAATGTGAGATTTCAAAAGATAGCTACAGTACTCGACCCAAGGTTTAAGAATCTGAAGTGCCTATAGAACCTGAACCACCAAAAGAGAAAATCAACCTTCTGCTGGTGGCAACGGACTCAGATAATGAAAATGAACATGTATCAGTCCGCACTGCTTTGGACTGTTATCAATCAGAACCCATCATCAGCATGGATGTATGTCCACTGGAATGGTGGTTGAAGCATGAAGGGACATATGAATCTTTAGCGCATCTGGCACATAAATATCTTGTGACGCCAACTACAACAGTGCTATGAGAATGCCTGTTCTCATTTTCAGGTGACATTGTAAACAAGAAGTGGGCAGCATTATCTCCTGAAAATTTAAACAAACTTGTTTGTCTGAGTGACTGACTGAACAAGAAGTAAGACTGAGTGGACTTGCAGGTTCTAAAGTTTTACATGGTTTTATTTTTGAATGCAGTTATTTTCTGTATATAATTCTACAATTGTAAGTTCAACTTTCATGATAAAGAGACTGCACTACAATACTTGTATTGGGTGAATTGAAAAATACTATTTGTTTTTTTACAGTGCAAATACTTGTAATCAAAAATAAATATAAAGTGAGTACTGTATACTTTGTATTCTGTGTTGTAATTGAAATCAATATATATGAAAATGTAGAATATCCAAAAATATTTCAATAATGGTATTCTATTATTAACAGTGCGATTAATCGCACAATTACCATATATACTCGTTCATAAGCCAAATATTTTTGGTAAAAAAGTGACACATCGAAGAGCGGGAATCGGCTTATAAGCGGGTCTACACCAAAATTTGATGATTTTAAACTCTATGGAAGAATTGAATTGAATATCTAATACATTGCCATTTTGTTTACCTGGAGAGTCTGAAGGCATGGAGCCCCTCGGCTCCCTGTGGCTGCGGCTCGCTGTTCCCAGCCAATGGGAGCTGCAGGAAGTGGTGCGCCACTTCCCGCAGGTCCCATTGGCTGGGAGCAGCAAACCGCGGACACTGGGAGCCGAGGGGCTCCATGCCTGTGAATGCTCCAGGTAAACAAAACGTCCAGGTCCACTAGCAGCTTACTCTAACTGGCCAGGAGCCAAAGTTTGCCAATCCCTGAAATATAGGATCAGCTTATGAAAGGGTCATACAGTTTTTGCTATTTTTACCTAACCATCTTGGGGGGTCAGCTTATAAACGAACGGGCTAACGAACGAGTATATACGGTAATCATGATTAATTTTTTTAATCACTTGACAGCCCTAGTTTTTAACAGTCTAAAAACCCAAATTTAAAGGCCAAAACTTACAAGAGACAGTAAAAAACATTTATCCAGTGACTGGTGGAGTCAGAGTAAGTGGGGTAGAAAGAATACTTTTCTACCATTAAGGAGTTTTCAGACTTTTAAAAAACATTTTCTCAGAACTCAAGAGGACCTTTTATTAAAACGTCAGATTTGGCACATAAAGCGATGTATTCCTTAAGATTACATATTTGACCTTTTTTATTTTTGTTAGTTTGTAATTTGTTCTTGTGCTTCAAGAGAAAAAATAAAAGGGCATAAACCAGTTAAAGTTATTTTGAGATTTTCAATTTTTCATTATAGTACATGCTATTCTAGACATAAAACTATCACTAAATTAAAAGTGCTCATCAATTTGGCATGGGTCCACTTCTTCAGGGATAGGGGTATTTAGAGCTAGAAAACATCTTAAGTTTTACAGAGACTTATTTGGCCAATTGTTAGCATTTGAAATCCACATTCATATTTTTGTTTAATTGAAGAGATCCATATTTTAAGTCAATTTGCACAGGAAGAGGAAACAAAGTATTTCAAAGCAACTTATGCACTGTCCTTTTTATATTATTTATATTTGACAAACTTGTTTATTTTTTGCTAGTGATAAACGTGAGGAACTGTCATGAACAGTATTGTAAGTCACAGCTGTTTGTTCTGAAGAGCAAGAATTGTATCCAAGATTACTGAATCCTAATCTCACAAGAAAAGAGAAATTATGAGGGAAAACTCTAAGCTCCCCTTGTAGGCAGCCCAACCAGCTAAGATCTCTCAGACCTCAGAAAGAAGAACATGTAGGTGTTGAAGAGAAACATGGCAAACATATCTTGTGTCCAAGTTTTAAAGAGAGCAACAACTGATTTCAGCTTAAGGCAACACTGACGTGGGAGAGCAAGACCAGAACTGTTTTCGAAGAGCAGTGAGATGGTGAATAAGCAACAGACTGGGCAGGAAAGTGAATTTCTCCTCTGAAAAAAATCTAAGGTTTTTGGGGAAAAAATGGGTCCCCCAAATCAGGATAAAAGGCCAAAACCCTTGAAAATGTTTGCAGGAAATGAATTTCATTACAGAAACACCAAAATGTCCCCATGGAGTGAATGTTTTGGTGTTTCCAAAACAAAATAAATTCCCTGGGAACTCTGGCTTCATGGCAACACACCAGACAAGCTGCTGGGGATCCTGGAAGCAAGGGCTCCCATCTCCTAACCTGTGGCAGCCCACAAACACAGCTGTTGAGGAGCCAGGTCACCAGTTCCTCAGCAAATTTCCCACAAGGCTGCCAAGGAGCTAGAGAGCCTGGCATCTTGTATAGCCTGACTTCAAGGTTTGGGAAGCTAACTTTGCTAAGCCCATTACTTGTTCCACTGTGGATGATGGCTCAAAGGACAGGTAAAAGCCCTTCAATGCAATTCTGTTACTACTGCTGCTGCTTCTTTTCCTCACTCTCTTCAGGCTCTTCTGGCACTAAGTCCTGCTCTATGGGGAACAGAGGGTATCCTGTTGCCTGCCCAAGTAGCCCTCTGTGACCCAGACCATACGTTGCCTAGAATGGGATGAGAATCCTTCAAAACATTCTAGGACAATTCTGCCCTTCTCTGCTTGCCTGGGCTCGGTCCCTTCTGCTGGAGAGCCTGGCAAAGCATGCCAACTCTCCCTTAACATGAAGCTACAGGAGAGATGCAGAAGCTGAGCACTTTCCGACCCTCACCCTGTCCTTTTTCTTTTTGGCCACTTTGCAGCAGATGGGGTGGGGGAAGGGAAAAGAAGGGGCAGACCGACTCAGGTCAAATTCCATGTCAAAATCCCAAAGTATTTTTTCAGCAAAGAGCGAGTTAGGCTGAATATCTGGACATGGAGGTATAAAAAGTACAGTTGTGAAGCCATCTTAAAAAGTAAAAACAGAGGGCTGCTTCCTGCTATATGCTCTACCGGGAGGCAGAGAATGTGGGTAGCGTCAAGAGAGAAATGTAGTCCTAAACCTGCCCAGTCCAGGTTCAATCGTCTTACCTGTCTCCACACTCCTAGGAAAAAGGAAGAAACCCACTGCTGGATATGCTAGAGAATCTGAGAAATTAGGACCTTACTTGGGATATGGAGAGTTCAGTTTAGATTTGCCTTTGTTGCTGGGCTTTAACCAAGCATCAAGCTTTTCTGTGGGATCCTCAAGCAAGGCCATTATACATTTGAGAAACTGCCACTTGACATTGAGATTTTTTTCCAGGTAGTACTCTCCTCCCATCTAAGCAATAACCTATGTTAACAACTGTACTCTGCTTGCCTGACAGAACCCTCTTGGATATAACCGCCTAAAGAGCCATCCATGGGAGGGCCTTGGTAAATTAACAGAATTACCCTCTCTTTTTATAATATTCTGTCCAATTTAAGTTGATCAGATGATAGGTTATAGGAGAGTTTAAGACACCCTCTATAGAGCTTTAAGTTGTATTTACCACACAATTAATGGCTTTAAAGACCAGTAAGTTAGAATAGAAGTGCCAACTAAACATTACATATATCGAGCATCATTAATGCACCATTACAAGTCGCTGTAATGGGAGACAGTTCAGCTTCCTGGATTTTTTGGGCCTAATACCTGTTTAATTCACAAGGTGGTCACTTTTCCCACAGGAATGCCCAAATTAAGACTGAATTTGGGGGGTTGGGGGGGAGAAATCAATGAAATACCTACTTGTGTCATTGAAAGGTACTTTTTCATTGATTATGCATAAAGAGTCATCCAATCGCCGACCCAAATCTGCATGAAGGTTCTTTAACTGCTGCTGACTGGGTAGAAAAACAGGATAACATTACAAACCTTGTTTAAGTAAATCAATAACATTTCAGGTTATACCTTAAGCTGTGGTCCCAAGTTCAAATACTATCCACATTTTTCCAGAGTTTTTAAAAGAGCGAAAGAGATCGCAATATGAGTAAGGAGACACAGGATAGGCACAGCAGGACTGACGTTTATGTGATCAGGATTTTCAAGTTCTTCATTTCTCCCTCCCAATACAATGAGAAGTGCACAGAAAGCCAGACAGCTGAATAACCATGTTGCATTCCAAGAGTCAATTTACTGTCAAAGTAACCTTTACGTTATTTCTAAACTGTATTACACACTATATGAAAACTTAATTCAGTTCCAAAGTATGTCACATTTAGGATCCTTTTACTTCTCCAAGTCAGAAAATAACCTGCATTGTTTCACCCCACAGTGAGTGAGTGGGGAATAATTCAGGTAGCTACAAGTATATTTATTTGTTGCATACTTGTTACAGAAGTGCCACAAGCATTTCAGAGTCCTATATTTAGTGCCGATAACCTAGTAGCCTATGCTGCAAAGCAAAGAGCTCTGTAAAAATAATTATTCATATTTCTATTCACCTGTATTTTGTTCAACTGAAATCTAATAGTTATGAATTTTATAAAGACACAAGTCTATGAGACAAACATTGATCATTGCTCATACTGTAGAATAAAAGATTCTACTCAGACATTGTACACACACACCATCAATAACTTACTTCTGTAAACTTATTTACAGGTGTTACTTGTAACTACACAAGTTATAACATTTCAGACAAGTGTCTCTTCTACAATGACAACATCCCTCTAAAACAACAATTCCACAATTTTTCACAAGCTTTATAGTTTCACAACTACCTAGCATTCTTGCTGAAGAAAGAACACTGAACTAAAGAGCTCTGCGTAATAGGATTTTAACAACATGTGCAAGAGCTGCTGTCTTGTCAGATATCAAGGAGGATGGATAGAGAGATCTCTAGGAGAACACAGTAGCTGATCAACATGTAGAGATGAGATCAATTTATTTCATTTCCTTTTCCTAGATAAAATCAAAGTGGCCTTGATACCCATGTACTACTGTTACTTGTTGACGTGAAACTAACAGAGCACTAAGTAACTCTGTTTTACCAGAATGAGTGTATATGGCGGTATCCAATTGCTGTAGGAATGTAAAGGAATTACTTCTCTGGTTGGTTTACTTTAAGAAAAATGAAAAAAATTATTTTTAACATAAGAACTTACCATTCTTCCGCTCGAAATCTACATTCCTTAGCTTCTCTTTCTAGTGTCTGAGACTTGATCTTTATGCAAAAAACAGAACCCCACAATGTAAGTACTAATATATGCAAAAATGTTTTCTTTACAAAACTTTTTAGGCATTTTAGTAAAGTACAATTGTAAAAACTTACTTCTAATTTGGTTTTATCATTCTGCAGTTTTTCTATGGTATCAATGTATTTCCGGGTTAAACTATCCACCACTGCTTGATGCTGGGCAGCATCTGTTTCCAAAACCTCAAGTCTATTTTTCAGCTCAGATTCCAAACGTTTGTGCTGCTCATCTGCTTCAAAGAACTACAAATGAGAAAAGGAATTTACTTATCTGAAATATTCCTTTTAATCCAATACTGTACGTTATGTCAATTCATATGGACACCATAGACTCTTACTAGTGAAGGCAGATTTTTACAAGCTATAGGTTCTTATGCTGCTTTACTCAGTGTAGTTACTTATGTGGCCCTCAACAACATATCATCAGACTGCCTCATGAGGAGTATAAATCTTGGAACACTAAAGGAGCATTGTCCACAATATTGTAGTGTATCAGAGGGGTAGCCGCGTTAGTCTGAATCTGTAAAAAGCAACAGAGGGTCCTGTGGCACCTTTAAGACTAACAGAAGTATTGGGAGCATAAGCTTTTGTGGGTAAGAACCTCACTTCTTCAGATGCAAGTAATGGAAATTTCCAGAGGCAGGTATAAATCAGTATGGAGATAACTAGGTTAGTTCAATCAGGGAGGGTGAGGTGCTCTGCTAGCAGTTGAGGTGTGAACACCAAGGGAGGAGAAACTGCTTCTGTAGTTGGATAGCCATTCACAGTCTTTGTTTAAACCTGATCTGATGGTGTCAAATTTTCAAATGAACTGGAGCTCAGCAGTTTCTCTTTGGAGTCTGGTCCTGAAGTTTTTTTGCTGTAAGATGGCTACCTTTACATCTGCTATTGTGTGGCCAGGGAAGTTGAAGTGTTCTCCTACAGGTATTTGTATATTGCCATTCCTGATATCTGACTTGTGTCCATTTATCCTCTTGCGTAGAACACTACATAATCACACCAGTTTCAATTATTTTAGTAATTTATTTCAAAATAAATGTCAGCAAATACAGTAACTCCTCACTTAAAGTCGTCTTGGTTAACGTTGTTTCGTTGTTACATTGCTGATCAATTAGAGAACATGCTTGTTTAAAGTTGCGCAATGCTCCCTTATAACATTGTTTGGCAGCCGCCTGCTTTGTCCACCTCTTGGAGAAAGAGCAGCCCGTTGCAGCTGGCTGATGGGGGCTTGGAACCAGCATGGACCGGCAGCTCCCCTATCAACTCCCCACTCCCCTAATTTCCCTGTGCGGTAGCCACCCAGCAGGCTATCAATTGCCGGCAGTTCAGCTGTCCCTCCCCTCACTGCTATGTGCTGCTTTTGCCCTCTGCCTTGGAGCTGCTCCCAGAAGCTTCCTGCTTGCTGGGGGGAGGTGGGGTGTTAATGTCAGGGCTTCCCCCCTGCCCCCTGCTTACCCCATCTCCATAGAGCAAGGGGGGGGGGGGGACACACGACAGGGCTCAGGACGGAGGGAGCTTGCTAGCAGCAGCTGCTGTCTCAACTTGCTGATCTACTTAAAAAAGCAATGAAGAGTGGGGTCAGCGTACTTAAAGGGGCAATGCGCATCTCTCTCACACACACAGGGTGTGTGTCTGTCTACTATGCTTTCTCCCCTTCCATTTGTGCTGCCTTGTAGAGTGTGAGGTTACATTAACAACGTGTTAACCCTTGAGGGCTCAGCCAAATGCTAGTTCAACATTCAGCACTACAGCATTCCCTGGGAAATATTTCACCCTCTGACTCCACCACCTCAACCAAGCTTCACAATCACCTTTTCTGTGTACAGTATTGTTTGTTTAAAACTTATACTGTGTGTGTGTGTGTGTGTTGTGTATATATAAAAAAAGCCCCAGGCTAAACAAATCCCTGTTAACAGAATAAGTAAATGGCAGCTGCTCCAGGTCAATTAAGACACCTGGGGCTAATTAAGATCTTTCCGGAAGGCAGGAAAGATAGCTAGGTTGATTGGGACATCTGAAGCCAAATAGGGGCTGGCTGAAACTAGTTAAAAGCCTCCCAGTTAGTCAGTTGAGCGCGCGTCAGGAGCTTTAGGAGGAAGCCACGCTGTTGGAGAAACTAAGCAGTACAAACCATATCAGGTGCAAGGAAGAAGGTCCTGAGGGAACAGTGAAGTAGATATTAAAGAAGTGGAGACTGCTGTGGCGAAGTGGCCCAGGGAATTGTACATGTCCTACTTCAAAAAGAGTCAGCTACCATAGCTGCTACTATTAAGGTCCCTGGGCTGGAGCCCGGAGTAGAGGGCGAGGCCGGGCTCTCCCTCTCCCCTCCCAGATTAATCACTAAGACTGGGAGACAACAGAGACTGTGCGAGCGAAGGTTGCTTCTCCTCACCTCCCTTACTGGCTTATGATGAAAATGGCTCAGTAGGCTGTGACCCTTGCCTCTAGAGAGTGAAGGGCTACATGGGGGGTCACAATGAGCCTCTGAGGCTAGCGAAATCCACCAGGAAGCGCAGGATCCACTGAGACAAGGACAGAGCTTTGTCACAATATATATAAAAAAATATAGTGTCTTATCTGGTGAAAAAAATTTCCCTGGAACCTACTCCCTCCTCCCCCCCATTTATATTAATTCTTACGGGGAAATTGGATTAATTTAAATTCACATTTTTCAGGAACATAACTACAACATTAAGCGAGGAGTTATTGTATGTCTGTGACAATACAGAGAAACAAAAATTCCCCCAGGAGTAGAAAGTTAAAGAAACCCCTATTGACAACCCAGTTCCTGTTTGTATGCAGCCTCCTTCCTGCCGTGCGGGGTGATGGGGCTGCAGGAAGGGTCCCCCAGTGGCCGGGGAGTCCCTGCCCGCGAGGGAAGCCCAAGCTGCTGGCTGGGCCCGGCCTCCCTGTGGTCCTTCGGGCTCAGCTGGGGCGCACGATCCACCCAGCCTCCGGGGGCAGCAGTGGCCCCTTTGCAGCCTTCTGCGGCTGCGCCCCCCCCTTCCCCTGCCCAAGCTCGCTACAATGTAGCTGGGCGGTTGGGCTGCGCTGCGGACCCTGCAGGTCGTGCTGGGGCCGCGTGGACCCTGGTTTATGCTGCCTCCCTATTTCCCTGGACATGTTTGACTTCTTGGCAATTCCCCCTGGACGGGGATTTGAGTACCAAAAAGCCGGACATGTCCGGGGGAAATCCGGATGTATGGTAACCCTAGTCAGAGTATGTGACGAACTGCAGCTGCTAAGAACCCTCTACTCTTCTCTCTCCTCGCCCCCAGCAGTGTCTTCTATGTGCAAGCTGGGCCCTGCCAGGTCCAGCGGCCCCTAGTGGCGGCCAACAGCACTGCAGCCCATTTCGGAGGGGTGGGTGGGAGGTGGAATCTGTGCAAAAAACATTAATTTCTGTAAAATTCTGCATTGCACAGTGGCACAGAATTACCCCAGGAGTAAAATAATCTGACACAGAAATTAGGTTATTCTGACATTTTGCAATTCAAAGTGAATTTAAACACATGCAAAGCAGTGCCAGTTAGTATGGTCTGATGCTTCAAAGGATCATTAAAAACATCAATTTAATCCACTATTCTCACAAGCCACTTCTGAGATCTGAGCTACCACAGAGTGGTTTTTGGATGCTTTACTACTCATTTTCTTCATTGCAGTTCACATATAACCAGCTTTCTAACTTCAGAAGAGAAATTCTTTGAGAATTACTCACTTGTATATGTAATCGTTCATTCTCCTCTATCTTCTTTTGAAGATCTTCATCAAAGACACTCTTCTGCTCTTGACTCAACTGAGATGAAGATTCTCCACTTTTCTGATAAAAATTAAAAAGTATTTCCATGTATTGCATGCAGTTTTACAGGGCACCCATTCCCAATATGTAAGCATACTTTACACAGCTTAAAATTGGGTCTAGTCACATTTCCACAGTAACAGAAGCACAGGCTATGATTAACATCTCTAAAATACAGTTATTCCAAATATTTCTTACAAGTGATATATGTAGGTTGTATTAAAACACAAGTTCAAAGACAGCACCAGATCTCTAAACTTGGACAATGACAACTGCATGCACAAATTGCATTAAATATATTATTTGTGCAGGTTAGAAGACACAAAACAAGTTAGTCATTACTCAAAAAATTCAGTCAATATTTGTAAACCTGTATAGGCCTAATCTGGTGAAATGGCATACTTGAAACTTTGTCCGAATAATAGTTTCTTAACACTAAATGATTGCTTCTTGGAACACCTAGAGTAGACAAGGCGAGGCTACTCTTGACACAGAAGTTAATCCAAATAGTGACTGTAGCTCAGCTATTGAGTAAGAGTGACTACAACACAATTACATGCTATATCCTGGGGCAGGCAGGTTACCAAAAAGTGACAGTGACACTGAACTTTAGAAAGGAAGATTTCAATAAAATGTAGTTAGTCAAAATGGCTTTAAAAGTAAGGGAAGTAAAAACCTTAAGAAGTGGTATGGATGATATTTAACTAAACAATAATGGAGTGTCATAATACATCCCTTTTTTGTTCAACAACAGGAAACCTGGAACGCAACGTAAACGGTAAGGTCTGAGAGGCTATTAGAACCAAACTGCAATCCTTCAAAATTTGGAAGTCTGAACTGACAGAAGCCATAAATCACACCTGGCAATAAGTAAAAGGGAAATTAGAAGGGCCAAAATGTATTTTGAGGAGCAAATAACAAAAGATGTAAAAACAGATTATTTAAGTAAATCAGAAGCATGAAACTTGTGAAAGAATTGGTGTGTCTGTTGAATCACCGGAGCTAAATGGAGCAATTATGGACGATAAGGACACTAATGAGAAGCTAAGTGATTTCTCTGTATCAGATTTCACCACTGAGAAAACACCTACCCCAGACCTGCTCTTTTCTGATAATGAAGATCAGCTACTCTCAGAAATTCAGGTTTCAGAAGAGGTGGTACTGCAGCAAAATAATAATTTGAAAGGTGATAAGCCAACAGGCAGATTGTATACATCCAAAAGATAAAAAGGTGCTTAAGGATGAAATGGCTACGCTCCTATTAAAAAATAGCCACTGTTCCAGAGGACTGGAGGATAGGAAAGGTTGTACCTATATTTTTAAAAGGCTCTTGGAGAGATCTGAGGAACTAGAGGCCAGTAAAGCCTTACATCTGTACTTGTCCAACTGGTTGAAATTATAATTATAAGCAGAACAGAACATCTGGAAGATTATGGTATGATAGGTCTAAGCAATATGGTTTTAGCAAAGGAAAATCGTGTCTCACTAAACTTTTAGACTTCATTGAAAGTGTCTATAAAGTAATAGATGAAGGAAAACTAGCTGATGTAGTTCATTTAGACTTTAAAAGGCCTTTGATGAAACTGACAGCATAAATTAAAGCCTAAATTTATTATAATCTATTAAGATTATGTAAATTAAAAAAAAATACTAAGCAATGTTTGCTGTGAAGTTTTACAGGAAGTTTTACAAGTGCAGAGAAAATATCTTCATTTGAGTTTATTTAACTAGTTCAGCTCAAATGACTAGTTCAGTCAGCATTAAGAAATCAGTTGAAAAAGCAGAAAAGCTTGTTTTCCTCTTTCAATCTATGAATAAAACTACTTGTGAGAGGGCGAGCTCTATGATTTGTAAAATCTTGAAGAACATGTTGACCAGAAACAATCACTTCAATTCATTAGCTACTGATATTTCCTTTGTTTAAAAAGCATGTTTTAAAAAAATTCTTATGTTTTCAGCACTTAAGAAGTTTTATTCAATACAAAAATTAAAATGCTGGTTTTGTGCATTTGTAATTGAATCTGAATTTTCATCCAAACAGGCTTTGACACAAGTCCCGACTCAAACAAGAATCATCTAGTAAATAAGAAATGCATCATTCACCATTTTAAAAAATGCAACTGTTAACACTCTGAATTAATGTAAATTAAGCTATATAATTGCTTAAATAAATTTGCATAATATAGTGTATCCTGGTTAGTAAAAAGAAGCACCAAGTTTAGTGAAAAGGCTATATTCAGGTGCAAATCAACATGTTTTAATGGTTACCAACTAATGAGAATTTTGTTTAGAAAATAAACTAAAAAAAGGACAAATACAAAACACATGATTTCAGTCAATCCATCCTGGCAGAAGAGGCTACCAAAGAACCTAAATAGTCATGGGGTTAGAGTCAAATTACTGTTTTCAATCAAAAACTGGCTAGGAGATAGAAAGATACAAATAGGAATAAAAGGTCAGTTATGCAAAAGGTTCAGAGTGGGGTGACTCAAGGTTCTGTACTAGGTTCCATGTTGTTTAATATACTTATTAAAGATGTGGAAAGGAAATAAGTAAGTGAAATTTAATGTTGATAAATGTACACTAATGCACACTAGAGGAGAACAAATTAAATATTCATACACCTTACAGAATTCTAAGTAAACTGTATCAACTCAAGATATCAACTTGAATATTCTTGATACCCATACAGAATTATCAATTAATGATAAAAATTTTGGAAAGGATATTTACCTCATGCTTCAGGGATTAAGTAAATCTATTAAAAAATCAGTCAGAGATTTAACCTGCAGAGGGGGCCGATTCCCACGCCATGTATCTATTTCAGGGTTCTTTTACACTTTCTTCTGAAGCATCTGGTATTGGCCACTGTCAAAGACAGGATAGTGGACCAGATGGACTCCAGTTTGATCCAGTATAAATTCCTATATTCCTACTCATCAAATCATGGGAAACCATGGTCCACACAGTTTACAGATTTGCATAGAATCACAGGGTTAGAAGGGACCACAAAGTGTGTGGTACAAGTTGATAGACAAAAGTCTAAGTTTATATAGTTAAACATTAGGTTTGTATTGTATACGCACTAAATGCAGAGCATTCTCTATTGCTTGTTTTAGAACGTATGTTCATTTATTTTAAATTAAATTTCTTTATTATTAGATACTATCAAGTGGTGAAATTGGCTCTACCAATTTGTTACTGCTATGAAGTTTGGCACAAAAATATACATGGGGATAGAAAGGTAGAAAAGAAGTGAAGGACTTTGTTTTATGTCTCTTACTGGGATGCTGATAAAAACAAGACCATTGATGGAAAGCCAGGACATTTTTCTTTAAGTAAATTGTTTTAATTTGAAACCTACCTTGTTCTTCTTGCCCTTGGCTTCACTTAAGGCAAGTTCATCCTGAAGCAGTTCCACCCTCTTTGCAAGCTGTTGATTTCGAAATGTCAAACTGTCCATTTCTTGTTGCAGTTTTCTCAATGATTGGTCCCTCATCTTCAGTTGTTCCTGAATTAGCATAAAAGTTTCATCAATCCACTATGATTTCAGCACAAGCGTTATAAAAAAGTGACTAATATTTAAAAAAAAATCACAAAGGAATAATAGTAATTATACAAAATCTAAAACAATTCAACACACATTGCTTTGTTCGTTTGTAGACAACCTAAAGGCACATATGGATTGTTTTTAGCAAAAGAATTTAGCTTCCTTAAGTCTACACAAAGCATGCTGTGAGTGCATACTTCTTCCTTTTACACAGTCAGATGGACACTTCCTGGTGACTGTTTGTAAATGCCCACCACACCGTATCAGGAACAGAATAGTTGCAGATGGGAAATTCTTACTGAATCAATCCTTGGTTACAACTAGCTACATCCACTTAACCACAAAGCAGATCCGGAAAACTTCACCATCTGATCACAGTTTGACAAGACTGAGTGCAATTAAATAGAAGACTTTTTAACTTGTACCTTTAGAGAAGCAGAATTTGCTTGCTCATCCATGACACCTTTTTTCAGCACCTGATTCTGAGCTCGAAGCTGAAAACGAGGTGCAAATTATTAATCCAGCCAGGATTCAACAAACATACAAAGTGTTCATTAACAATCTGCAAGAGTACACATCTTTGTTTAGGAAAATAGAAAATATGTGCATTTTAAATCAGGCCGTATTAGTTCTGTTACAGATATACTGTTGTAATAATATTGAAAAAAGTATAAGACCAGCATAACCCAATTCCATTGTTTTACATTTTGGAAAACAAGTCATTTTACCTTCTATGAACTTCACTCTCAAACAAATTGTTCTTAAACAAGAAATATACTGTGATGTTGCACTCTATATGATTTTATGAAAGTATGCTGATGAGTATGAATAACACGTAACTGGAATATGCTTCATGCAAAAGGTCTCTTGTAAGGTATCATTACAAAGCTTATAATCTACTGAGTGTGGTCATCCTATTTGTATAAATTATGACTTTTGTATCTGAAACTAGAAATATAAAATATAACTGAGCGCCTATTGTAATTTATGCAAAATGTGGGCCATTAACGGTGGTTTGGAATCTTGATGGCTCCCATTAACCAGGACAATTGTCTGTGGATAGCTCTGTTTTACTTGTGAGTCTTCCTGTATACTTGTCTGCGGCCAAGTGGGTAATGACGTCTTACAGTGACATGTGATCATGTCATCTGAACTGGAATCCATCTTTAACCTGGTGCTTTTCCATTGGGGGGGAGGGATGACCCAAAGGGACAAAGGATTCCCGCCTTATGCAAAAGATATAAAAGTGGGTGGAACAGAGAAAAAGGGGCAGCCATCATGAGAAATCCCCTAGCTACCACCTCAGCTGGAACAAGGGCTGTACCAGGGGAAAGGATTGTGCCCAGACTAGGTAGGCATCCAGTCTGTGAAAGAAACTTATTGAAACATCTTGGAGGGTGAGATTTTATCTGTATTCAGTTTTATTACTGTATTAGTCTTAGATTTGCGTGTTTTATTTTAATTTTACTTGGTAATTCACTTTGTTCTGTCTGTTATTACTTGGAACCACTTAAATCCTACTTTCTGTATTTAATAAAATCACTTTTTACTTATTAACCCAGAGTATGTATTAATACCTGGGGGGGGGGGGGGGCAAACAACTGTGCATCTCTCCATCAGTGTTATAGAGGGCTAACAATTTATGAGATTTATTTGGGGTTTAGACCGCACTGGGACTTGGGCATCTTAGTGTTAAAGACAGGAACACTTCTGTAAGTTGCTTTCAGTTAAGTCTGCACTTTGGGGCACGTGGTTCAGACCCTGGGTCTGTGTTGGAGCAGACAGGCATGTCTGGCTCAACAAGACAGGGTGCTGGACTCCCAGGCTGGCAGGGAAAGCAGGGGCAGTAGTAGTCTTGGCACATCAGATGGCAGTTCCCAAGGGGGTTTCTGTGATCCAGCTCATCATGTACATCTTAGTAACAAGACAATTTTAAAGTGTGGTTATGGTCTGAAGAGCACCTACACAAAAAGGGCACCTATTTACTAAAGAAACCTACCCCCTGTGTATATTTCTCCTTTTCAGACAAAAATTTTTTAAATAACCTTTTTATTTTTGACAAAGAGTCCTGTGGCGCCTTATAAACTAACAGACATATTGGAGCATAAGCTTTTGTGGGTGAATACTCACTTTGTCAGATGCATGTAGTGGAAATTTCCAGAGGTAGGTACAAATATGCAGGCAAGAATCAGTCTAGAGATAATGAGGTTAATTCAATCAGGGAGGGTGAGGCATGAACACCAAGGGAGGAGAAACTGCTTTTGTAGTTGGCTAGCCATTCACAGTCTTTGTTTAATCCTGAGCTGATGGTGTCAAATTTGCAAATGAACTGAAGCTCAGCAGTTTCTCTTTGAAGTCTGATCCTGAAGTTCCTTTGCTCCAGGATGGCTACCGTTAAATCTGCTTAAAATTGTGTGTCCAGGGAGATTGAAGTGTTCTCCTACAGGTTTTTGTATATTGCCATTCCTAATATCTGACTTGTGTCCATTTATCTTTTACATAGGGAAATTTCCACCACATGCATCTGACGAAGTGAGTATTCACCCACGAAAGCTTATGCTCCAATTCGTCGTTAGTCTAGAAGATGCCACAGGACTCTTTGTTGCTTTTTACAGATCCAGACTAACACGGCTACCCCTCTGATACCTTTTATTTTTGTTCACACTACAGAACCAACACAACTAACAGAGTCAACAGGATTCTGTGCCACCTCATGTTTCCACAGAATTGTTAACTACATTCTGATTACAAAACTTATGCTTCGTTACCAGTGTCACAAACCAGAGAGAACATAGCCTGACTTAACATCTCAGGATGAGTTTGCAGACTGCCAAAAAAACACCAATCTTTTTACTATGATTTTGGCTAGTTTGAGCTGGAAATCATTGAGACAAAGATGGAGCTCCACAATGACATTTTTCTATTCACTTTTCAGAGTATCACCTCTCAAGCATTAATAATAAAGGCATTGATCGTTCCATCTTCCCATTCCTTGATAATGGCTCTGATTCAGGTTTCTTCACCAGTAGTTTGTATTAATTTGACATGGCTGAGTCCAGCAGCTGCAGTCATGAATTAAAATGGTTTGCACTGCACTTGGGAATGCCACTGGCCGAAGCACAAAGGGGGTGAATTCACGTAAAGCAATGCTGATGTCTAAAATTTTGTCTGAGAGCCGAACATTTCAAAAGATCAAGAGACAACAATTAATACTGTGGGCCTATTATGCTCCCTTTGAATTGCTTAGGGGGCCAAAAAGGAGGGGAAGCCACCTGCAAGTTGCTTACTGGGAACTTCCAAGGATAGGGAGTCCCAGCAGGGGTAGGGCCAATATAACAGGTTCCTATGCCTCCCTCCTCACAGCTACTGGCACAGGGAGCATGTCTACTATCCTTAATTGGCGTATGATCCACTAGGGTCTGTTGCCAGCTGATAGAAGTTGTGCTTTAGTTAAATATAAGTTATAGGGCTCAATACAGGGGTAACCAGGTGAAATTTAAGGGCCTATGATGTACTGGAGACCAGATTAGAGGATCTAGTGAAGCGTTCTGGCTTTACACATTCTGAAGTTATTAGCGCAAAATTGCCCCAGGAGTAATATACAGAAGTGTCAAAATAGACAGACACCAAACTAAGAAGCAAGAATCATATTTCATAGACACCAGAAATCAAGCTCATTTCATCGATTAGCTTTACGCTAATAAGCTTGTGCTTCGTTTAGAAAATACCCAAGTGACAAGAGCTTGTATTTCTCTTCCTAAAGTTTCAAATCAGGATAAGCAACAGACCATTGGTTTCCCAAGCATAAAGTTATTTGAGTAGAATTAATCCAGAAAGCCAAAGCCTATGTCCCCTCACAGTGCTCAGCAAATATTCGGTTTGAGTTGAACCAATTCTGAAAGCTACAAAAAAAATTTAGCGAATTGAAGAAATCCATTTCTGCTTAAATGTTCTACCCAAAATGTTATCTCCAGCATTTTTAATAGGTCACTAGAGTCACAAAATAGCTGTAGACGGTAGTCTCTTTATAATCTTTAGCCCAGTGATTAGGGCACTCACCTGGGATGTGGGAACTGTGCATTCAATTCCCTCCTCTGCCTGATGTGGAGAATGGATTTGAATTTGAGTCTCGGACATTTTCAAGCAATACCCTAGCCACTGATCTATGGGATATTCTGGAGCTTGTCTTCATTACAGGCTAAATTGGTGCTGCTTCGATCAATGCAGCAGAATCAATTTAGCGAGTCTGGTTAAGACATGCTAAGTCGATAGGAGAGCGCTCTCCCATCAACTTCTGTAATCCACCTCAATGCGTGGCAGAAGCGATGTCAATGGGAGAGCAGTGTTGACACTGCTGTAAGTCGATGTAGGTTACGTCAACTTCAGTTACGTAGTTTACTTAACTGAAGCAGCGTAATTTACATAGTCATAGTGAAGACAAGCCGTCAATCACTCCTCTTAATGGTGTTCCACTTTTTATAAATAAGGCCTTGTCTACACTGCAGAGTTTTGTCAACAAAAGTCTGCTTTCATTGACAAAACAGTGGAGGTGTACAAACTACAAAGCTCCTTCCACAGACAAAACACTCTCCTGCTTTGCCCACTAAATAAAACCACCTTGACAAGAGGTGTGGAGCTTTTTGCGGCAAAAGTTGTATTGACAAAGTATCAGCGTAGACACGGTGCTTAGTTAGGTCACTGTAAATGGCCTCTAGGAGGTGTCCCACAATGCTCATCTTGACCGCTCTGGTCAGTGGTTTGAACTCCACTACCTTGCATCCAGGTACATAGGCATCCACCCTGCCCCCTTAAAAAGCCTGGGAATTTTTGAAATTCCACTTCCTATTTGCTTCGTGTGGACAGCTCGTATCACATCTTCCCAGCTGATCACAGTAGCTCCACACAGCAAACACTCTCCTGCTTGGAACACACCTGAGTTGTTGGATCTGCTGGCACTGTGGGGAGAGGAGGTTGTGCAGTTTCAGCTCCGCTCCAGCCATAGGAACTTCAGTATCTATGGTCAGATTTCTCATGGCATGTTGGGTAAGGGCTATGAACAGGACACACACCAGTGCTGTGCAAAGATAAAGGAACTGAAGCAGGTGTACCAGAAGGCAAGCGAGTCAGACCGTCGCTCTGGTGCTACGTCAAAGACCTGCCACTTCTATAAGTAGCTGAATGCCATCCTCCATGGCGACCCCACTTTCACTGCGAAGAGCCCCGTAGATATTTTGGTGGGGCTGGAGACAGTGGTCTCAACACAGAGGACAAAGTGGTGGACGAGAAGATTGAGTTGGAGGACGACGTGGAGCATGCGGCAGGGTCGTCTGGTGGCATGGTGAGTGAAGACATCTTTTCCATTCTGGAGGGTTCTAGCCAAATCCGGCAGTCCGTCTCTGGCACGCATGATGCAGGAGAGGAGAGCTCTGGTAAATGTTCTTTTTTAGTTCATGCTGCTTGATTATATGAGGTAGAGCTATCTTTTTTGTATATTCTTGCAGACGGAATAGACATGTACAAAACTAGCTGTGTTTGGGTATGATTCACATTCTCATGTACAGCTACACAGTGGGGGCCCTGTGGAACAGTGTGTTAATGCACACCGAGATTTCACAGGAATCCTCCAGAGAGATCTCTGGGAAACTTTTCTGGAGGTACTCGCCAATCCTATGCTGAAGATTTGTTGGCGAGAGATGCTTTGTTCCTTCCCTCATTGTAGGAAAGTTTCCTGCGCCAATCTGCAATCACTTGTGCAGGGACCAAAGCAGCACACAGGTGAGAAGCATAGGTAACTGGTCTGAAGCCACACGTATGCAGAAGATGCACCCTTGCATCTCTCAGAAGTGAGATATCGGCTTCAATGACCCCAACCTGTGGAAAACGGTGGCAGAATTTACAGTATTCTCCCTAGTCACCTGCACTGATCCCCTTAAAAAAAAAAAAAAAAAAAAAAAACACTTAGACCCTTTGCCTCATCTTGAGCGCCCTTCCCCCTCCCTCAGGCCAAACTCACCATGTTTAGGATGTTCACTGAGCTGTGTGCTTGCCAAGGGACAGTGAGAAACTTATTCATATTTAAAAAGAGGTGCATCTTACTATAATGATTCAATGCTGTGCATGCATAACAGTCATGCTTCTGTTTATTGTGCTTCCGAAGAAGCGGCCTTGAGGGGAACGCCCTACACACTGGCGGAGCACCTCCATCATATAAGGAAGCAAACAAGGAGGAGAAAGGAGGAGGTGTTCCAATCCCCAGAGACCAAAAAACAAGAATGCAGAACAGGGAGAGAGACTTTAAAAGAAAATTATAAAATAGACAGAACAGAATGGAAAGCCAGAATTGAATTTTAATGGGCAAGGAGCAGATGATAAAAGTGATAGAGGAGCAAACGGAGATGTTTAAGTTCCTAATCACGCAGCAGGCATAATACATTTGTGTTCGGCCCCCTGTGCAGAACTGCTTTCCATGTCCTCCCCAAACTCCTCCCACACATTCCTTGAAACTTCTCAGCCCATCTCGGTATCCTGTTCACTCCACCCCTTTGGACAGTTTCCAAAATGATGCACACAGCTATTAGAGCCTACACTGCCCTTCATTATTATCACCCTTCCCATCAAGCCTTTTGTGAGTGGTGTTAATTGGTATTTAATAAAAACACTCTGAAAGAAAACCCCAATCTTTGTCTCCTACACACAGTGGTTGCTGGTGGAATTAATACACAGTGGGAATATGATCATTTGCTGACTACAAATCCCGGCCAGGAATCATCAAAATTTTCATGCAAGGCAACAAGTTAACAAAGCATGGCAGAATGCTGTACAGAACGACACACTGCTAGTGCTCATTTGTCAAAATGGTGCCTCAAAGCCTCCCTGATTCAAATAGCTCCCCATTGTGCCTCTCTAATAGCCCTGGTATCTGGCTGCTCAAAATCAGCCTCCATGCTCCACTCCTGGGGAAACTTATCACCCTTAGCCTCTCAAATATTATGGCGCGCACAGCAGGCGACTATGACCATGGGAATATTTTCCTCATTTAGGTCTAACCTGCCATAAAGGCAAAACTAGCATGCTTTTAATCTGCCAAAGGCACATTCTATAGTCATCCTGCACCTGCTCAGCCTATTGTTGAAGCACTCCTTGCTTCTGTCCAGGTTTCCCGTATAAGGCTTCATGAGCCATGGGAGTAAGGGGTACACTAGGTCTCCCAGGATCACTATGGACTTTTCAACACCCCCCCCCCCCCACCCGCATTAGAATCTTCTGCTCTGGAAAGAGAGTTACTGCTTGCAGCATTCTGTACAGGCCAGCGTTCCTGAAGATGTGTGCATCATGCATCTTTCCGGACCACCCTGCGTTGATATCAGTGAAACGCCCACTGTGATCCATAAGTGCCTGCACTACCAAAGAGAAGCAACCCTTTTTATTGATGTACTCTGTCGAAAGCTGGTCCAGGGCCAAAATTGAGAATTATGTGCCATCTATTGCCCTGCTGCAGTTAGGGACAGCAACTCACCAGTAGCAGTCTGGAGTTGCCAGCTTCCACACACCGATTGCCACATGCTTCTCTACCGAGAGGGCATCTCTCATTTTGGTGTCCTTGGGCTGCAGTGCTGGGGTGAGCACAGTTCCAGGAAAGTGGCTTTCTGCATCCAAAAGTTCTGCAGCCTCTACTCGTCATCCCAGACCAGCATAACAATGGGATCCCACCACTCAGTGCTGCTTCCCAAGCCCAAAAGAGACAGTACACAGTGTGCAGTTGCTCCATGAATGCCAAAAGTAATCTGGTGTTGTTTCTTCCCATGGCACACAGCAGGTCACGCACCTCTAATTCCTGTTGAGAGTGGGTGCTCATGATATACTTCATAACCAGCTGCGTTGCATTCATAACAATGAAAACAACAGTAGAGAGCAGCACAGGATCCATCCTTTCTGACAGAGTTGTCAGGTACAGAGTAAACTGGGGCTGTTGAAAAATACCATGCAACACAGTTGGAAGCCCGTGGAATGATGGGACACAAAAAACTGCATCATGGGACGTTGAACCCACACCCATGATGCACTGCAATCCATTTTGCCTTCTCACAACTCCTAGGTGCAGAAGGTGGCGAGTAGCAGAGTAGGATAGCTACCCACAGTGCACTGTTCTCACTGTTAATGCTAGAGCACCAACTGTGAACGCGCTCCGCCGACAGAAGAAGAGTTGTGTGAACATGCACAAACCATGTGATTATACCGGTTTTTGATCAGTGTAGCTTGCGTCAACAAAACTCTGTATATAGACAAGGTCCAAATAGTCTTTGGACCAGAGACTTGAACTTGGGTCTCCCACATCCTAAGTGAGTGGCCTAAATAGTACACTAAAATGACTATGAATTGCCACTATGAATGACAATGCACCACAACCCTCTGCTCCCCCTGCACCCCGAATCCCTCATCCGCAGCCCCACCCCAGAACCTTCACCCCTAGCCAGAGCCCTCACCTCCTGCACCCAACCCTCTGCCCCAGCCCCCTCCCATACCCCAAACTCCTCATCCCCACCCCTGCCACACATCACCTCAATATTGGTGCACATAACAAAACTCATTCTGCATGAGGACATAAAAAATTAGAGGGAACATTGTCTGTGACTGGTTTAGACTCTTTGCAGCTCATGGTTGCTGACAGCAGCCACTAAAGCTGTGTAATTTCAGGAGGACAGTAGCAACAGAATCTAGGGACAAACCGCCAAACCTGGTCAGAATATGTTGCCAAATGCTTCTATTGCTAAGAAGCACAATATCTGAGCACTGCCTCTTCCTATAGAGATGTTACCAGAACCTGCATGTGATCTGCAGCATTCACTTTCCACCGATTGTCCTTTCTTAAACTGAATGGACACTCAGTGTTGTTAACCCAATATGGGATTTTTCATCTAACTGGAGAATCTGCATGCACTTAGAAAATGAGTACCATACCCCCCCCTAGGATGTCTAAAAGAGCTTCCTAGAGTTCCCTCAGGTTAGCAGCAGCAGTGAGAAGGTGAAAAGAGGTAACAGGGAGTAGCTACTTGGGCAGCTGTAAGGCAGAAGAAAACACTAAGGGCACCCTTATATCCACCTTGGAGTAGGGGTGGGATCAAGTAAAGTTACCTCCAAAGTACTGCGAAAAGGTGGGGCAGAACAAACACTAGTGGTGAATGCCCACCACTGCCAGCCTGAGCAGAAAGGAAGCAAACCCTCAGTCCATCCAACCAGGGGTAAGTATGGGGGGTAGGAATTGAAGACAAGCACACCCCCATCAAATAGATACCTATGACAGGTGAATTGGTGGGGAACGGAGAAGCAGGGAGTGCTACAACCAGTTTCATTGCCATTGATAACCAGCAGCCTGGGCTTTGCTCTACCATTCCCTTCTGCTGCAGGCAAGTCTCCCTAGCTTCTCTCTCCAGAAAGCAGGTCAGCCCTTTGAGAAATTGAGAGAAAACAGGGACAGTGTCTTCCCAGCCCTCTCAAGCTTTTCCTCTCCTTCAAGGAAGGCAAACTCATAGATGCTAAACGAGAAACATCCATATCACAGCAATACATTTTTCAATCCTTGACTGCAGTGTTACTTTCCCTCATGCTCCAAGGCATCAGGAAGGGCCAGGAAGATGATGAGTGCGCCAGTGATGGAGCACAAGCCACAGTATCAATACTAGAAAATGTGACAATCTAATATGGAGCTCTCGCATGGCACTTTCAGATCAGCACTTTACAACAGCAATGGTGTAGTGTGAGAAATGGCTATCTTTAGGAATTTGCTACTTAGGGTGCACTGAGTATGCTCAGTAACATCTGCTGAAGCCACTGGCCCTTCACCCTACTCTTACTTGGCATAGGATTCTGCAGACTGCTTTTTAAAGGAGTTAAAAAAGGGGCAAAGGGGGCAAATCGGAGGAGAGGGGTAGCCAGGATCTGAGCAGGGGGTGGAAATTGACTGGTCGGGGGGGGGGGGGTCAAGCAGCTACAGGCAGAGTTAGGAGAGGGGCTGAAGGGCAAAATCAGGGATGAGGGGAGAGGAGCCAGGGTTAAGCACAGGGGTGAGGCGCTGCCAGAGGGCAAAACCATGGCACAGGCGGTAACAGTTACCCTGGTGGACTGAGACATCAGTGTTTGCAAAAAAAAATAGGGCGGGGGGGAAGGGGCGCAGAGGGACTTTTTTATTTCCCCACCCACAGACAGGACCTCTTAGAACCCAGCCCTGGGAAGCCCATGCTTACAGGCACAGGCATCCAAATGGCTTTTCTTAAAGGCACAGGCAATGCCTAGTCACTGCAGCTGCTCCCTGTCTAATGTAACCTACTGAAGTGCTGCAGGAGACTCAATTCAGTGAAACATTTTACATATACCCCCTCAGAAACAAAGAATCCCATATCAGCGTATCTGATTGCATAAAGTATCATAGCAGTTCACAAATTTGTCTTATCTGCTGCTGGGATTCCCTGAATTACTCTTAGCACTTCATCATTTAGCTTTGTTATTGTGCAGATGCATGTCATTGGGCTATTCAATTTATATTTTAACAACAAATACTTATTGAAAATATGTGTAAGTACTTGCAGTAGTTTTAGCAATGACATCTGTGTTTCTATTATTGTACTTGCTATGTTTTTTACTGTGATTTCAAATTTTGAATTTTTAAGTCTAACTTTTTCTTCTTATTTTTAGAGATGTTTATTCTGTTGGATCATCTGACTTCCAGTCTGACTGAATTTCTGGCCTGGTCTCAAAACTTTGTTTTCATTTAATCCACCAATGAGGATTTCCTTTTGTAACTGTTATTTTGCCTTTCAATCCAGCCGTTAGCGTTTTCCCACATGCCATTGCTTGTGTGTAGAACTTGATTCTCAAATATTCAATAAAGGCAGTATACTATCTCATGTAACATCTTTCTCAAAGGCAAAAATCTATTGTAATTTTTGCTATACATTAGAACTGCCGTAGTGGAACAGACCAATAGTCTGTCTAGTTCAGTATCCTCTCTTCTGACAGCAGCCAGTGCCAGGTGCTTCAGAGGGAATGAACAGAACAGGTACTCACTGAGTGAACTATCCCATTGTCCACTCCCAGCACCTGGAAGTCAGATGTTTAGGGACACCCAGAGCATGGGGATGCATCCCTGATTATCTCAGCTAAGGAACTGATCTAATTCTTTGTTGAACCCATTTATAATTTTGGCCTTCAAAACATAATGAATACACGTCTACAACCCCAAGATAGCTTGACAACCACAAGAATTCTAAAAACATGAGTTATATACCCTGACATCAAAATTTTTTAATAAATACATGATATTTTGTTCTTATGTGCCTCTTTGTTCCTGAGCTTTTAGCGTGCAATAAGGCCAGTTCCACAAAAGCTGGAGCCTAAACACCTGAATGAATCTTGGTCTACCCTCATACTTAGGAAATTCCTGTTATCTGTCCCAAACATTTCATATATCTAAGGCCATATCTACACTACAAGGGTATCAAGTATCAGAGGGGTAGCCGTGTTAGTCTGGATCTGTAAAAAGCAACACAGAGTCCTGTGGCAACTTTAAGACTAACAAACTAAGATATCCTTGAGCTATAATGTATCTCATGATGGAATAGGGATTGTAAATTCTAATTTTATAGTATGAGACAATATATTCATGCAATGTTTAAGAAAAGTTTTGTAAATGAGTTCCAATAGTTCATGGATTAGGGACCCAATTTTATGGGATTCCAGGGGCTTCTGTATAGATTATTTAGGTTAATCTTTCTATCTACCCAATGGGACTCAGTGCTCAGTCTAGAAGATACCATCAGAGATGCTTAGTTTTGCAGTTCTCAAACTGTGGATTTGTGTCTCCAGAGATAACATGCTTGTTAACAGCAACAATGTTTTAAAATAACTAATAAATAGAGGTGAGAAATAACAGACCTCAACCCTATTGACTCTGTGTACACAAATTTGCAGAGGGACAATCCCTTACCTCTCTCTAAAAGGGCAAAGATTCAAAAAGTTCAATAAATAGAAGATTGTTGGGGGCGGAATAGATCTGGACAAGGAGAAGAAGTCTGGAGATAAACGTGAAAAGGTAGGGACAGGGAGTAGAAACAGAAGTGAAACTGTTTGAGCAGCATACTCTGAGCGTAGCCTTCATTGATTTGAGATCTACCATACCATTCTCTCACTAGAAGAGAAAACCTGTAATGGCAGCAGGCCATAAAAGAGACCCAGTTTGGGAATAAGAACCATTCAAGAAATATATGTTTGCTGATGTTGTTTTAAAGAAAGGCACACCAGTGAACTGGTGGAAGTGACTCAAGCACTTGGATTCAGAGACTGTTGAAGTGATATCACCACTTAACAGCAATAACTTCTTCTGCCGGTGTAGAAAGAATATTTTCTTCCTTTGGACGAATTCATTCCAAATTGATAAATCGTTTGGGACCTGAAAAAGCAGGAAAGCTTGTTTTTCTTTTCCAGATTATGAACAAACAGAAAAATGAAGGTAAAGACAACTGAGTTAGCTGCAAAAGCCAATATGTTTCTCATGTTGACCTGACTGACAGTCAATTTAATTTTTGTTTTGTTTTGTTTTTAAATATTTCATTTAACTCTTAAAAACAATTTTAACAAAAACAAACCTAATTTTAAAAAACTTGAATGTTTAACTAAATTCAAAAATTCATATGCTTGTTTTGTTAAAATATTATGTTTGCTGTTGAAGAAAAAAATCCAGAACATTGTTGTTTTAGTTAAATAAAACAATTTAAATGTCTGTCTGGCGATGTTCTCCTCCTAATACAGCATGGCAAGAAAATCCTCCAAATGTTAATGATTAACCTGTTGAATTGGAGATAGTTCACCTCCCAGTGACTTCATAAATATCTACTTCATTTACCTTTGGTAAATGAAATGACCAAACAATCATTCATTTCCTGATATAGCTGTAAAACTAATCTGAAAAGTTATCAACATAACTCACTTTAAAAATGTATAGTGTGTACCGTCTAAAAATGAAACCTACATCTATCTCTGAGTTGTAAATCGAGTCTTCCTGACTAGTGATTTAAATCATGATTTAAATCAAATCCACCATGCTGCTTAAAAAAAAAAAAAAGTTGTTTTTTTTTAAATCACCTTGCAGTAATAAGAGTGATTGAGCTGTTGAGAAGTGACAATGCTATCAAGACAAAACAAGTTAAGTTTTAACAGTGAGGGAAAACGCTCAAGAAAATGTCTCAAAAATTAAATCAGAGAACAATAAGGTGACGTGAGTACCACAGTTCTGGGTGTAATTTTTGTGGTGGTACCTTGTTGCTTGATATATGTAACAGTGACAAAAGTGGAAGTCTGTATAAAGCACAATGGTAGATTTTCTGCCTATGAGTTTGTTTTCAAAAGGAATTCATAAGTATTTAAAATACTATTTATAATGCTTTGCACTACTCAATGTTGTGTGCGCATTCAATGGTTCTTTACTAGTAGACCGTATGACTTTCTATGCAGTGTAAAGGGACTAAAAGATGTATTTTTAAATGCTTAGACTTTCATTAAGGGTTTTTCATGTTATAGCCCTAAAATTCAACTTGTAAAATGCTTTTTAAAAACAGTCCTGTAAAGATAGAAATGTGGGCTTGGTTCTCTCTACTCCCAAAATTTGTTTGGTATCGAGTGTTATCTAATAGGTACTGTGAGGATGTTGCCTAAGCATTTGTCATACAGCTAAAGTGTTATTTATGATTTCTTGAGCGCTGGGGCACCAGGAGCACTGGGGAATGAGGGCTTCCCTCACTAGTACAGAATAGGTGTAGCAGAATACAATGTAGGGGACAATTTCCTGGTGCTAGGGGACAATTTCCTAGTGCAAGTGCTGGAGGAACCAACTAGGGGCAGAGCTCTTCTAGACCTGCTGCTCACAAACCGTGAAGAATTAGTAGGGGAAGCAAAAGTGGATGGGAACCTGGGAGGCACTGACCATGAGATGGTCGAGTTCAGGATCCTGACACAAGGAAGAAAGGAGAGCAGCAGAATACGGACCCTGGACTTCAGAAAAGCAGACTGACTCCCTCAGGAAACTGATGTACAGGATCCCCTGGGAGAATAACATGAGGGGGAAAGGAGTCTAGGAGAGCTGGCTGTATTGTAAAGAATCCTTATTGAGGTTGCAGGAAAAAAACATCCCGATGTGTAGAAAGAACAGTAAATATGGCAGGCGAGCAGCCTGGCTTAACAGTGAAATCCTTGCTGATCTTAGACGCAAAAAGAAGCTTACAAGAAGTGGAAGACTGAACAAATGACCAAGGAGGAGTATAAAAATATTGCTCAGGCATGCAAGAGTGAAATCAGGAAGGCCAAATCACACTTGGAGTTGCAGCTACCAAGAGATGTTAAGAGTAACAAGAAAGGTTTCTTCAGGTATGTTAGCAACAAGAAGAAAGTCAAGGAAAGCGTGGGCCCCTTACTGAATGAGGGAGGCAACCTAGTGACCGAGGATGTGGAAAAAGCTAATGTACTCGAAGCTTTTTTTGCCTCTGTCTTCACGAACAAGGTCAGCTCCCAGACTGCTGCACTGGGCAGCACAATATGGGGAGAAGGTGACCAGCCCTCTGTGGAAAAAGAAGTGGTTCGGGACTATTTAGAAAAACTGGACGTGCACAAGTCCATGAGGCTGGATGCGCTGCATCCGAGGGTGCTAAAGGAGTTGGTGGATGTGATTGCAGAACCATTGGCCATTATCTCTGAAAACTCATGGTGATCGGGGGAGGTCCCGGATGAATGGAAAAAGGCTAATGTAGTGCCCATCTTTGAAAAAGGGACGGAGGAGGATCTGGGGAACTACAGGCCAGTCAGCCTCACCTCAGTCCCTGGAAAAATCATGGAGCAGGTCCTCAAGGAATCAATTCTGAAGCTCTTAGAGGAGAGGAAAGTGATCAGGAACAATCAGCATGGATTCACCAAGGGCAAGTCATGCCTGACTAACCTAATTGCCTTCTATGAGGAGATAACTGGGTCTGTGGATGAGGGGAAAGCAGTGGATGTGTTATTCCTTGACTTTAGCAAGCTTTTGATACAGTCTCCCACAGTATTCTTGCCAGCAAGTTAAAGAAGTATGGGCTGGATGAATGGATTATAAGTTGGATAGAAAGCTGGTTAGATTGTCGGGTTCAACAGGTAGTGATCAACAGCTCCATGTCTAGTTGGCAGCCAGTTTCAAGCGGAGTGCCCCAAGGGTCGGTCCTAGGGCCGGTTTTGTTCAGTATCTTCATTAATGATCTGGAGGATGGCGTGAACTGCACTCTCAGCAAGTTTGCAGATGACACTAAACTGGGAGGAGTGGTAGATACGCTGGAGGGTAAGGATAGGATACAGAGGGACCTAGACAAATTAGAGGATTGGGTCAAAAGAAACCTGATGAGGTTCAACAAGGACAAGTGCAGAGTCCTGTACTTAGGACGGAAGAATCCCAAGCACTGTTACAGACTAGGGACCAAATGGCTAGGAAGCAGTTCGGCAGAAAAGGACCTAGGGGTAACAGTGGACAAGAAGCTGGATATGAGTCGACAGTGTGCCCTTGTTGCCAAGAAGTCTAATGGCATTTTGGGCTGTATAAGTAGAGGCATTGCCAGCAGATCGAGGGACGTGATCATTCCCCTCTATTCGACATTGGTGAGGTCTCATCTGGAGTACTGTGTCCTGTTTTGGGACCCACAAGAAGTATGTGGAAAAATTGGAAAGAGTCCAGCGGAGGGCAACAAAAATGATTAGGGGGCTGGAGCACATGACTTCTGAGGAGAAGCTGAGGGATCTGGGATTGTTTAGTCTGCAGAAGAGAAGAATGAGGGGGGATTTGATAGCTGCTTTCAACTACCTGAAAGAGGGTTCCAAAGAGGATGGATCTAGACTGTTCTCAATGGTCCCTGATGACAGAACAAGGAGTAATGGTCTCAAGTTGCAGTGGGGGAGGTTTAGGTTGGATATTAGGAAAAACTTTTTCACTAGGAGGGTGGTGAAGCACTGGAATGGGTTACCTAGGGAGGTGGTGGAATCTCCTTCCTTAGAGGTTTTTAAGTTCAGGCTTGACAAAGCCCTGGCTGGGATGATTTAGTTGGGAATTGGTCCTGCTTTGAGCAGGGGGTTGGACTAGATGACCTCCTGAGGTCCCTTCCAACCCTGATATTCTATGTTTCTATGAATACACTCCTGTGACATTCCCCTCTGGTGTTATCTAGACCAGTGATCTGCTAGACCTCTCCAATCCTTGGCTCTGGGAGCCAGCCTTACCGTGCTCTGCTGAGAGAACCCCCACTCCTGAGCTGTTCACGCACAGCCTCTGGCATGTAAGCTGCTCCCAGCTACTTGCAAGCAAATGACTGTAGCCAATATCTCCGGTCCCAGACACAACCCTGGGAACCTCCGTCTTGCAGTGCCCAGTTATGCCTGCTGGACGCTGCAAGCTTATATAAGTTTGTCAATTTAACCAAGACATTGATATGTACCAGGGTTGTTCTCCCAAGGGGCGTTTCTGACACACCACAAACCAAATGCACTGCTTCACGTAGAATAAACAAACAGATTTATTAACTATAAAGATAGATTTATGTGATTATAAGTCAAAGCATAACAAGTCAGATTTGGTCAAATGAAATAAAAGCGAAACGCATTCTAAGCTGATCTTAAAACTTTCAATGTCCTTAAAAACATAGAGGCTTTTTAGTCAGGCTCTCCCCTTTGATCAGCATTTCAGTCCCTTGGTGGTGGAGGTGTCTGTAGATGTAGGTGGGAGAGAGAGAGAGCATGGCAAAATGTCTCTCCCTTTTATCTTGTCCTTTCTTTCCTCTTGGCTTTGCCCCCCTGCCCTCAGAGTCAGGTGAGCATTACCTCATCACAGTCCTGAACTGCCTAAAGGAAAGGGGTGACTCCTTCGAGGGCCTAACAGATTCTTTTGTTGCTGCCTAAGCCAGCGTCCATTGCTCCTGTGAGGCTGTGCTGGGCTTGTCCCATCCATGCCCTGACAAGGTGTGAACTGCCTCCCTGTTCTTGGAGAATTTTTGCATGGGCTTGCTTTAAGCCATGAGGATACATTTTCAGCCTCATAACTATATACATGAAATTATAACTTATAATATTACTATAACAATCACTGTAACAACCATGCTCAGTGCATCATGAGCCTTCCGAAGACATCCAACATGATAAACTTTGCACTGGATACCATACAATCATTTTATAAAGTTGAAAATGGGGGTGTAGGGTGTCCACCTGAGGTACAGAGCATCACAACTCCACACAGTTCATGGCTCCTCTGAGGTGCTCAGTATAGCTGGCAGTGCCTTCTGCCCCCCCACCCATTTGCCATCAGGATATTTAGGCAGCAACAACAGTATGGCTTCCACATACATGGGAGTGGGTGGGGAAGGGAAAGGACTTCTTGTCCCTCTTCTCATCTCCACCACCAGTAATGCCTCTGTGTGATGGCAGCCATATTTTGACCCTATAATAAATAGATAGGAACTGCTTCTGCCAGGAAAAATTTCAGGTGAGTATAGATGGCCCTCAGTAAGGGAAACAGGAAATCCAAAATACTTCTCTCTCCTTTCTACCCAGTCCCCAGAGACTAAATATACCAGAATGGAGACAAACCCATCTGGCTCATCTTTACACTACAAACTCTATTATCTCTTTTGAACAAGCCCTTTCATCTCCAACGAGATATTACCCCAGGAGCTTCCTGGAATCTACACTCCATTTGATCAGAAACCTCTCTCAGTCAAGGCAACAAGACAAGTGCATTGCTGCCTGTGCCTGCCTGCTGAGTTGATTAACTGTAATGGTCAGAGATCACACCAGCATAGAAGTATAATTAACACAAGGAAATTCAGAGTTTAAATTCTCCACCACATGTCCCACATCCCACTAAAATGAATAGAACCCACAGGTCACTTGGGCACAAGTATCAATGTCCGAATGCTACATTATCAGCACAGTAAATGAAGCTGCAAAATAAATTATGTTTAAATGACCTCACTATTTTTTACAATCCTCTATTAAGCGGTAATTGATATGTACACCAGGCAGGGTCATTTGGAAGCCAAAGATTTTATGCTTCCATCCCACTCTACTGTCAAGGTTTAGCAAATTAGGATAAGTCAGCAAATAAGAATCACCTTAGGTATCAGTAACTGCTAATGGTAACAATTAGCAGCTACTAGTAGAAAATTACATCAGATAGCAGGGTTTTTTTTTTTTCCACAATCCCTTACATACGAATAACTGCGACAGGTAGCAAATTCCTACAGGTAACAGTTTCTCGCACTACGGTCCCAGGATCGGGATCGGTGCTAGTAACTGGAAAGTATCGCGCTAGAGGAAGAGTATCGGCATCATGGCGTCTCAGTCCCGGTACCTTCGAATACTCCTGAGCCAGTTTCTGGTACTTCCCCTGCAGCTCCGCGCTAGCCGCCGCCATCGCCCCACGGCTCCTCGGTAGCTACCGCTGTCCACGTCGGAGAACCCACTGCCCAGGGCCGCCGCCGCGGCTCAATCCAACCACGCCCCGTCCCTACCGACACACTTCCGGACGTGAGAACGCGCTAACGTCAACGCAGAATCTCACGCTAGTCTACGAGGTGGGTTGACTTCACTCTTCGGCACCATCATCTTGACGCAAAATCCAAGATGGCAGATCGAAGGCGGGTCACAAGCTACCCTCTCCACCCGCACCTTGGGCGCAACAGACGTGAAAAGCCGGAGTACGGTCACGTGACACGGGAAGGCGCGAGCGAGCTGTTGTTACCATGGCAACAGCCTCACAAGCGCTCCAGGAGCGGCCCTGCGTAACGCGCAACGGGGCTACGGAGCCCGGCCAAGGCCAATGAAGTACGGAGTTGCGGGACCCCAGAGCTCTAGGGGCGCGCATTCCCTCCCAACGTTGAGCTGAAGCGAGCCTGCGAGCATGACTTGAGAGGGTTGTGGGGAATTCTCACTGGTATCTAGACGACCCGCTCCCATTGATAAAACCGGAGAGGGGCGGGTGCTGGGTGTAGTCGAGCCCCGCCGCCCCCAACCCTTAATGAACGGGCCTGTAGGCAGCGCCTCAGGTGCGTGTGCACAGTCCCCGTGACCTGGGCAGCAGCATTGTCTCAGCCACCGCAGGAAGGGGGGCAAATATACCGGGTTGACGAGAGGAGGGGGGCAGTTGTACCAGGGCACCAAGTTCAGAAGACCGCAGGTTTGTCACATGGTGAAATTGGAAGCGTGGGACCTGCTAGCTAGACACTACTTTAAAACGTCCAAAATCAGGGTGGGTAGGCGAGGCTCATTCTCTTACCTGGCATACGGCCACGGTTGGAGCCAAGGGCTCCTGGCTGTCCCCAGGTGTCCTAGCCTGGGGAGGGAGCATTAAAAGCTGTCTATGCTTCTGGCCTGCAGAGAGCCAGCCTTGCCTTATCTCATCTATAGGTGGGGAGAAAGAAGAAAACCTTTTTGACAGGCAGGGTCTTTGAAAAATCAAGCATTTGTTTAAACGATCCTCAGGGATTAGATATGAAAATAAGTCTCAGGTGAGACGAATCAGTGGGGAGGGTGCATCACAGCCATAACAAATTCGGTTATGATATGGGTGCAGAAATAAGGGAATTTAACCCATGGATATTGTCACCATGAGTGAAATAAATATATATTTATAGGGAACACATCACACCATCATTTGGAAAATATTTGATATGAACAAATTAGATGGGTATTTTTAACACCAAATATGTATGTTTAATTACAAAGAGCTGTGTCTGACGGGTTCGGTCACAGAGCCCCCCTTGGGACTGTCTGTGCTGTGGTGTGCTGAAACTACCTTGGAGCCCATTTTCCCTGTCAGCTTGGGACTCCAGAACCCTGTCTTGCTGACTCCTTCTTAGTCTAGGCCCAATCCTTTCCCTGGTACAGTTCTTGTTAGTTCCAGCTCAGCGAGTAACTAGGGGATTTCTCATGACTGCTGCCCCCTTTGTTCCGTTCCACCCCCTTTTATAGCTTTTGCACAAGGCAGGGCTCCTTTGTTTCTCTCTGGGTTCCCACCCTTCCTTCTAAATCAGGGGTTCTCAAAGTGGTGGTTGGGACCCCTCAGGGGGTCGTGAGATTATTACATGGGGGGTCGTGAGCTGTCAACCTCCACCCCAAACCCCGCTTTGCCTCCAGCATTTAAAATGGTGTTAAATATATTAAAAAGTGTTTTTAATTTATAAGGGGGGGTCACACTCAGAGGCTTGCTATGTGAAAGGGGTCAGCAGTAAAAAAGTTTGAGAGCCAGTGTTCTAAATGGAAAAGAACCAGGTTTAAGATGGATTCCAGTATCAGGTGACATAGTCACATATCACTGTAAGACCTTATTCTTCATTACCCACAGGCTGGCCCCCACATCCACAAGAAGGCTTGCAGGTAAATAAACCATCTACAGCTAATTGTCCTAGTAAATGGGTGCCAGCAAGATTCTAAACCCCCAGTAATTGCCCACACTTTGCATAATTACAATAGGACCTCAGAGTTAACTTTTTATTTCTAGTTTTAGATACACCTCTACCCTGATATAATGCGGTCCGATATAATGCAGTAAATTAAATTAAATAAATTAAATTATTGGAGATATCCTATCTCCTAGAGCTGGAAGGGACCTTGAAAGGTCATTGAGTCCAGCCCCCTGCCTTCACTAGCAGGACCAAGTACTGATTTTGCCCCTGATCCCTAAGTGGCCCCCTCAAGGATTGAACTCACAACCCTGGGTTTAGCAGGCCAATGCTCAAGCCACTGGGCTATCCCTCCCCCCCGGGGATGGGGCTGCTTTACCTCGTTATATCCGAATTTGTGTTACTGCAAGCGGTTCATCTGCGCCTGCCCGTTACTTGCTGCGGCCCTTCCTGCCCCGCCCCCCTCCGCCCCAGCTCACCTCCGCTCTGCCTCCTCCCATGAGTGCGCCACAGCTGTGCTTCTCCTCCCTCCCAGACTTGCTGCGTCAATCAGCAGTTTGAGATAGGGGAGAAGCGGAGCTGCGGCGCACTCATGGAAGGAGGCAGAGTGGAGGTGAACAGGGGCGGGGGGGGCCCCGGGGAGGGCCGCAGCAAGTAACGGGTGGGCGCAGAGGAACCACTCCCCACTCCAGCTCATCTCCACCTCCTCCCCTGAGTGCGCCACCGCCGTTCCACTTCTCCCCCCACCCCGTCCAGGCTTGCCAGGCCAAACAGCTGATTGGCGTGGCAAGCCTGGAAGGAAGGGAGAAGCGGAGCAGCGGTGGCGTGCTCAGGGAGGAGGCGGAGGCAGAGCGGAGGTGAGCTGGGGCGGGGAGCGGTTCCTCTCCCTATCCAGTTATAGCACGGTCTCACCTATAACACGGTGAGATTTTTTGGCTCCTGAGCACCACGTTATATCGGGGTAGAGGTGTACAAGAATTATACATACATACAAATAGGATGAACACACTCAGTAAATTATAAGCTTTGTAATGATACCTTATAAGAGACCTTTTGCATAAAGCATATTCCAGTTACATTATATTCACATTCCAAGCATATTTTCATAAAGCATATGGAGTGCAACGTCACACTGTGTATTCCATTAAGTCTCATTGGAATTTTTGCATCAATAAAATTAATTTATTATGTAAAACCTTAGTCAAAGTCTACAGCAAGGCATAAAAATGAAAAAAACTCTAATTTAAACATGCATTTTGTCCTATAAATTGTACAATCTGCTTTTAGCATTAACACACTAGAGGGAGCCTTTTACCCACGTCTGGCAATTTGATTTTCAGAACAGGAGGAGAAAATATACAAGCACTTTAATAGGTGATTGGTTCAACCTGTTGGTAGCAACAGTAGCTATTTACAAAGATCGTGGGTGAGCTCATTTTACTACACTCAGGTCTCTAGATTTGAGACAAAGTAGATAATGCAAGTTAACAATTATGGAAAACTACTTTCTCATTGAGGTGGTTGTGCTTTCACAAAGCTTAGATTTAGGTTTTGGCACTGCTTTCCCTGAGCAACCTGCTAGCCTATGATGTCAGTTGCATATATGTGGAAGTTTTCCTATAATATAATTAATAATAATAATTAGGGCTGTTGATTAACTCAAAAATATTAATTGTGATTAATCATAGTTTTAATCGCACTGTTAAACAATAGAATACCAATTGAAATTTATTAAATATTTTTGGATATTTTTCTACATTTTCAAATATATTGATTTCAATTACTAACACAGAATATAAAGTGTACAGTGCTCATTTTATATTATCATTTTTATTACAAATATTTGCACTGTAAAAATGATTTAAAAAGAAATAGTATTTTTCAGTTCAGCTCATACATGTACTGTAGTGCAATCTCTATCGTGAAAGTGCAATTTACACATGTAGATTTTTTTTGCTACATAACTGTACTCAAAAACAAAACAATGTAAAACTTTAGAGCCTACCAGTCCACTCAGTCCTACTTCTTGTTCAGCCAATCACTAAGACAAACAAGTTTGTTTCCATTTACAGGAGATAATGCTGTCCTCTTCTTATTTACAATGTCACCAGAAATGCGCCCACCTGTTACTTGCTGCGGCCCTCCCCGGGGCCCCGCCGTCCCAGCTCACCTCCGCTCCGCCTCCTTTCGCTTCTCCCCGCTCCCTCTCTCCCTCCCTCCCTCTCAGGCTTGCTGCACCAAACTGCTGATTGGCGCAGCAAGCCTGGGAGGGAGGAGAAGCAGAGCTGCGGCGCGCTCATGGGAGGAGGCAGAGCGGAGGTGAACTGGGGCGGAGGGGGGGCGGGAAGGGCCTCAGCAACTAACGGGCAGGCGCAGATGAACTGCTTGCGGTAACACAAATTCGGATATAACGAGATAAAGCAGCCCCGTCCCCCGGAGCACTGCTTTACCGCGTTATATCCGAATTCGCGTTATATCGGACCGCATTATATCGGGGTAGAGGTGTATCTAAAACTAGAAATAAAAAGTTAACTCTGAGGCCCTATTCCAATGTATTTACATGCCAGATATGCTAAACATCCGTATGCCCCTTCATGATTTGGCCACCAATCCAGAGGACATGCTTCTATGCTGATGATGCTCGTTAAAAAAAAAATGCATTAATTAAATTTGTGACTGACCTCCTCAGGAGGAGAATTGTATGTCTCCTGCTCTGCTTTATCCGCATTCTGCCATATATTTCATGTTATAGCAGTCTCGGATGATGACCTGGCACGTGTTGTTCATTTTAAGAACACTTTCACAGCGGATTTGACAAAACACAGAGAAGGTACCAATGTGAGATTTCTAAAGATAGCTACAGTACTTGACCCAAGGTTTAAGAATCTGAAGTGCCTTCCAAAATCTGAGAGGGATGAGGTGTGGAGCATGCTTTCAGAAGTCTTAAAAGAGCAACACTCCAATGCAGAAACTACAGAACCCAAACCACAAAAAAGAAAAGCAACTGTCTGCTGGTGGCATCTGACTCAGATGATGAAAATGAACATCTGTCAGTCTGCACTGCTTTGGATCGTTATCGAGCAAAACCCGTCATCAGCATGGACACACATCTTCTGGAATGGTGGTCAAAGCATGAAGGGACATATGAATCTTTACCGCATCTGGCGCGTAAATATCTTGCGACACCGGCTACAACAATACCATGTGAATATCTGTTCTCACTTTCAGGTGACATTGTAAACTAGAAGCGGACAATATTATCTCCTGCAAATGTAAACAAACTTGTTTATCTGAGCAAGTGGCTGAACAAGAAGTAGGATTGAGTGGACTTGTAGGCTCTAAAGTTTTACATTGCTTTATTTTTGAATGCAGTTATTTTTTGTACATAATTCTACATGTGTAAGTTCAACTTTCATGATAAAGAGATTAACTACAGAACTTGTATTAGGTGAATTGAAAAATACTATTTCTTTTGGTTTTTACAGTGCAAATATTTGTAATAAAAACAAATATAAAATGAGTGCTGTACGCTTTGTATTCTGTGTTCTAATTGAAATCAATATATTTGAAAATGTAGAAAACATCCAAAAATATTTAAATAAATGGTATTCTATTATTAACATTGTGATTAATTGCACGATTAATTGCAATTAATTTTTTTATCGCATGATTAATCATGAATCATTTTTTAATCACTTGACAGCCCTAATAATAATACATAACATTTTATATTTTCAAAACAGTGTACAAACATTGGCTACACTGTTACACCTTTACGAGTAGATTTAAGTCTATTATTGCAATTGTATAGATAGAGAAATGAATCATAGAGCAATTAAGATGTTTTCCCTAGGTCCACAACAGGTCAATGTCAGAGCTGGGATTAATAGTCAGGAGTATTAATACTCTCAGTACCATACTCAATCGATTACATTATACTACATTGCCTCCCCATTATTCTCATGTCAGAAGATGTCAAGGGTGTAATGAGCTTAATCGTATAGGCCTTTAATGCAGGTGGGCCCTAACGTGCTTTATTAGCTTTACTAATTCATTGTATAATAACCTATGGCCCCAATCCTGCAATCAGAAGAACTTCAGATTCTATGTGTGACGGTATCCCTGGGGTGCAGCCTGGGACTGTGGGACCACTGTGCCCCCTTAACTCTCCAGACTTGTCTGTCTCTCACAATGCTTTGCTAGTGATAAGCAGAAAACCTCTCCAGGTGCTGTCATCACTCAGCACAACTGCATGTGGAGCCTCACACACAGCTAGATTGCATGAATGTTCCCAGAGCCACTCATGAAATGACACAGAGAAAGGCACCAGCCAAATCCCCCCAAATCCCAGCCTTGCACCTCAGGAACATACCATCTTGCACTGTTCAAGACCCTTTCTTAGCAATGCAAGTTTATTAATTAGTTCACCACTTCATCAATGGAAAGTGGACATACACCAGCCTTTGTAACATGAGCAGATTTATTAGGCACATCAGGCAAACTGACTAGTAAAGATAAACAGTAAAACAAGTTTATTGATTACAAAAGATAGATTATAAGTGATAGGCAAAAAGTCAGAATGGTTATTAAAATAAAATAAAATATAATCACACAGTCTAAACCTTAGCCCTTATCACACTAGACAGTATTTAGGTCAAGCAATGTTCTCACCTCACTGGATCTTACAGTCCTTAATATGCATGTTTGTCTCTTAAACCTGGGCCAGTCTCCTCTGTTAAAATCATCAGTCTTCTAAGTGTCCTTATTGCTTGCAGGTGGGGGTAGAAGAAAAGGCAAAAGCATGGGGCCACTGTGTTCTGTTTTTACCCCTAGTCCATGTGCTTGGAGAACACAAGTCCAGGCATGTCTGGTGAGCATTGCTGAGTCACCAGGCAAAGTTGAGCAATTCCCCTGGTGTGGCCTTGTGCAAGTGAGTCATTGAATTGTAACTCCATTGCTGGACAATAGCTGTTGATGGTTGTTCGACACCCACCCAGGCATTGGTTACCTCCCTTGTTATTGTCTTTGGGGGAGCTAGTATATGGGCGTTTCCCAAACCCATAGCATAGTTTAGTGACGACTATACAACACAATTCTCATAACTTCATATGCATTAATTATATACATATTTAGATGAAACAGTGGGTTTCAGCAGATCATAACCTTTCCCATGATGGTTTATATGCAATGTCAGTTATATACAAATGATGAATATGGGGGTCACAGGGTGCTCCCTGGGGGTGTAGAGTCTCACACTATGTATATGAATCATAATTTGCACCACTAAATTGAAGCCACGGTAGAGTTAAACTCAACATGTTTGGGATAATACTGCATGCAGTTGAAAAACTACGTGCACAGGATTAAATTCAGTATGGGGTTAGATCTGGGTATTTTGCCATGGGACAATACAGCAGGAAATGATTGGGCTGGTGCTGATACTCCTTGTAGAATGTTTTGGCAGCAGAACTGCTAAGAACAGCAACACCAGAGGGAAACTGACAGTTTTACTCTATCATTGCTGGACCTATAAGTCCTGTATGGGAAAGTGAAATTTACTAGACTCACATCAATTTCACTTATCAAGACTAATTCTGGGGAATGGAAAGCAAAGGACAGACAATGGGAAAAAGACTAATACAAATAATGACTACTAATAGTAAAGGGGAATAAAAATCCAAGGATAGAAGTAAGGCTCAAAATAAATCCCAGGATGGGGGAAGGGGACAAAAATCTGAATAAAAAAAGATAAGATAACCTAACTTTAATAGATGCTAAATTTTAAGGCAAATATTGTATTTGAATAGTTTTGGTTACCAATTTAAAGATAATTGGATTGACATGTTTCACATCCATCTCCATATTCCTCCCCGATTCCCCCCAAAAAACAAAAAAATACTTCCCCCATAGCAAATTAATTAGGACACATAGATAGACATGCATAGTGAGTGTATAGACACAGATAAATGAAAATTACACTGAATCATTTGGCAGGTTTTTCCTGCTGTGGAAAAACAAGCTTCACTGTCCTCATTTACACCATTAAGAGTATTTTACAACAAAAGGTTTTCTAAGAACTAGAAAAATTCCAGAAATGATTGGAAACATACCATCTTTGGTGATCAGACTATGATAAGAAAATGCACAAGCCACATCCTCAGATGCAGCAAACACCCTAAACTTATGTTTTGTTTCTGTTATCTTAGCAACAGCAAGTTTGAACAGCAGGATATGTGCTCTCTCATGATGAATCTATAACAAATCTTTTATGTCTTTCTCAATCTGATCATTCTGTTTTTATAAAATCAAACCAAGTGCTTTTAAAAATATAAGTATGATGCACACATACATTCACACTTTGTAAATACTTTGCTCCTTCCTTTCTTCCCAGCCTGTAGGAGAAATATCTTGATTCATTTATATAGGGAGATGATATGTATGTGACTGGGTGAGTTGTGTCTGTGTGTAAAGAAATTACCAGGGAAAGACAAGATGAACAAATGACTTATGCATTCAATTCTGATCATGAAGCTGCCCATAGTGATTTGTATCTGATTTCACAGCTCATGTGAAAGTATTTTTTGTCCAGCACTTAGGACTCATCTTCATTGAACAGTTTCATTATTCCACTAGAATGCTTGGGTTGTGGTGCAGAGAGGGCAATTGAGATCCTGAAACACCAACAAAAATTGTAACAGTTGCAGAAGTCAGTGATTCCCAAACTTGTGAAAGCTAAGCTGCCTCCACTGCCCCCGACCTGCTTTCAGGAAATTGAAACCAGTCATGTGCCTCTAGCCTCACCCTGCTTTGTAGCCCCACCATGTTTTGTTAAAGGCCTACCAATCTCCATTTTATACATATTCTGCACCCCCTGCTAGTCTCTTCATTATTAATTGAAGAGCAATTCTACCAGAATTGGAGTTTATTTCTACAGATGAAATTCTTAGGACACCCTCTAAAAGAATCAAGCTGCAGAAATTAACAACCACATCAGAAATAATTTGCCCTGACAGTTCTAGGGTTAAATGCGTTAAATGAATTAGATCTTCCTGAAAGCTGAATCTTGTTGCCCAGCAACTGCTGCATACGATGTTGCTGTCACTCACTGGATACTTCTCAGGGGAGTTAACATTATGTTCAGAGATAACAGGTTATGATTGGGTCGAGGTGACGTCATGCTGCACAATAGAAGCCCGATTTTTTTTAAGGCAGCACTTTATGTAACAGAAATCAATGCCAAGATTGTGATATTTGCAGGTATAAGGAAATAATCTTTTCTCTTCCTTTTTTTTTTTTTTTTTTTTTTTTAATTTAAAGCATCCCCCAAGCATTGCCTGCTTTTGGAAAGGGCTAACACTAAGAGAGGAGGCTGGGGCAAAACCTTTGAAAGAGTGGGTCATCTTGCAACTCTTCCACAGCCATCCTTAATAACTCAAGGGGTATTTTTAATCTTTTCAGTTTACCCATAACATAGCCAATAAAAGGTATATTTCTTACTCTTTGAGGTGGATTTCCAATGTGTTTGGAGGCTGCAACTTTCTGACTAGCAGTCAGAAGATCCATAGATGGAGATACAGAATCCAGATAGTTGAAACCTATTGCTGTTGGAAATAACGCTGTTGGTGCAGATTTGAAGATGTAAAGCTATTAGGAGCCCATTGACACCTTTTACTAATAAGAAACACAAATTGAAGCTTTAATTTAATTTCTTTAAAAATTATGCAAAGCACTTAGGGTGAGATTTTAAAGGTATTTACACACCCAAAGGTACAGATAAGCACCTATTTGGATTTTAAAAAGCAGCTAAGTGCCTAAATACCTTTAAAACTCTGGCCCTTAGTGTTTTCCCAAAATATATTTACTTGGTATCAGCTTTTTATGAATGGATACATTAGTTCTATGTATGTGATTTAACCTAGTATGTTGCTTATTTGATCTTTTGTCACAGTACTAGAGTATAAGTGCCAGATCATGCAAATATTTATGCATATGCTTAACTCTAAGCATGGAAGCAGTCCCATTGAATGAGTGAGCTCAGATTACTCATGTCCTTAAAATTAAGCATATTTGTAAGTGTTTGCAGGATTGAGGTCTAAAACAATATGAGGAAGTTACCTTGTGCAATAAAATAGTTCTTTGAGATGTGTGTCCCTATGGGTGCTCCACTGTAGCTGTATCTGCGCCCCTGTGCCTTTAATTGGAGATTTTATGTAACAGGGTCCATACAGCTCACACATGCGCTCTCCCTCTCTCCTGGTCTGCCTCAAGGCTATCTAGTGCTATGTGAGCACACTGCTCTCAGTTCCTTCTCTACCGCACAGTCCCATATTGAGAACTACGAAGTAGAGGGTAGAAGGGCAGGTCACGGAGCACCCATAGGGACACACATGTTGAAGAACCATTGTTACTGCACAAGGTGAGTAACATCCTCTTCTTCTTTGAGTAGTGTCGCTATGGGTTCTTCACTGTAGGTGACTCACAGCAGTATCCCCCATGGGGGCTGGAGTTTTGGAGTACAGTCTGTTATTATAGAGAGTACTGTGGAGCCTCAGATGGCATCAGAGGCCAAGTCTCTGGTGATCACCTAGTGTTCTGCAAAAGTATGGGCAGAGGCCCAACTCACTGTTCTGCAAGTTTTGGAGATAGGGACTTCTTTAAGGAATGTGATTGAGGAAGAAATTGACTTCGTGGAGTGTGTACAGACTGCAGATGGAAGCAACAGGCTGCGCCCCTGGTAACAGTGATTAATGCAACCAGAGACCCATTTGGATAATCTTTGAGCAGATGTTGCGGAACTTTTAGATCTTTCCTCAAATGAAAGAAAGAGTTTAGGAGACTTCCTAAAGTTTACTTGGACAGGACTTGCAAGCGCTCTTCTAATGTCTAGCAGATACAGAATTGCTTCCCTGTTGTCATGATGTGGTTTTGGGGAAAAGAGGGTGATTTGTTGATTCATATGAAAGATGGAGGCTACTTTAGGGAGAAACTTGGGATGTGGCCTCAGTGTTACTTTGTCTTTTTAAAAGACCACGAATGGCGGGTGTGCCATCAAGGCTGCTATTTCTCCTACGCATCTAGCTGAAGTGATGGCAATCAAAAATGCAGTCTTCGTGGACAGGTGGAAGAGAGAGCAAGTCACCCTGGGCTCAAAGGGCAGTCTAGTCAAGGCTCTGAGAACTAGATTAACATCTCATGTTAGAGTGGGTCTTCTCACATGCAAGAAGAGATTTTCAATGACCTTAAGGTATCCATGCGTCAGTGGGTGAGTAAACACCAAGTATCCAACTACAGGACAATGAAAGGCCATTATAGCTGCAAGATGTACCTTAAGAGAGCTCAGAGCTTTTGACTTTTTAAGGCTAAAATGAGAGGGAGAGAGGACAATGTTGGGTTTATGTGGTTAGAATGACACCAAATTTGGAATTGCTTCCATTTCTTCAGGTAAATATGCTGAATGGTCAATTTTTGGCTGTGTAGCAACACATCTTTCACCTCGTCAAAGCATTCTTCCTCTAAGCCTTGGAACCAAGAAGGAGCCAAGCCTGGAGGTGGAGGACCTGCATTTTAGGGTGAAGCGAGAAGGTGAGGAATGGGGCTGAAGAGGAACCATAGACTTAGTGCCATCTGTGCCAGGTAAGGAAACCAAACTTGCCTTGGCCAGGAGGGGGCAATCAGAATAACTCTCGCTTTGTCTCATATTTTTGACATGACTTTGGATAGTAGAGGAAACAGGGGAAAGGTGTATTAAAGGTCCCTATCACGTGGGAGGTAAGTGCATTCCCCAGGGACTGTTTCCCCAGGCCTGCTCTGGAGCAACAGCAAGAACATTTCTTGTTCTGGTACGTAGCAAAGAGATCTATAGTCGGGGAGAATATGTCGCAAAGCACCTCTGAGTTCAGTTCCCATTTGTGGTCATGAGAAAAGTTCTGACAGACTGTCTGTCACATTCTGTATCCCAGGTAGGTAGACAGCTGAGATGAGCATGTTTTGTTGGATGCAGTAATTCCAAAGTTTTAGTGCTTCTGTGCAGAGGGAGGCAGATCTGGTGCTCCCCTGATGATTGATGTAAAACATAAAGGTTATTTTGTCCAGCATGATCTTTGTGTTCTTGATGAATAGGAGAAAGTGTGCACAGGTGTTCCTGACAGCTCTTAACTCCAACAGATTGATATGGAGGGCTGCTTCTGGGGGAGACCACTTGCCCTGAACCTTGACGTCTTGTAGATGAGCTACCCAGCCTATTAGGGAGTGTTGTAGGGTGGTCACCCATTCCTGCCCCGAAGGGCTTAAAACAGCCCTTCGAGAGGGCTGTGGCAGGGGGGAACAGCCCAGGCTGAGTGGGAAGCAGGCTCAGCTGGGGCTACGCCCCAATCAGGGTCCAGCTGGCCCTATAAAGGCTTGAGCCTGGAGCTGAAGCAAACACTCTCTCTCTGCCTTTAGAGGGAGAAGGGCCTGGCTGCTAGGAGCGTACCTGGGTACCTAAGGTGGAGCAGGGCTGGGGGAAGGCAAGAGGAGCTCCGGCCTGGAAACCCCCCAGGCTGCAGGCCTAGGGTAAGGCCAACTGGGTACTGGGGTTGCAAAGGGGCAGCCCACGAGTAGGCAGAGGCAGCAGGTCCAAACCCCTTTGCCTGTGATGAATGGCTGATACACTGCAGTCTGCCCCAGTGAACGGGGGCTAAGTGATGACTGGCAGTAGCCAAGACTGAGGCGAAGTGGGGATGGGGGTGGGGGTTCCCCTGGGTGGGGAGACCCCGAGACTTAGGGGTTACTGCCAGAGGGGCAGCACCCCAGAGCAAGGGGCATCGGGGTCCTGGGAGGGACACGGGGGCCAGGGGTAAGGCGGATCACCGGCCTGCAGAGGGTGCGCCGGAAGCTGGACGAACTAATTCCCGACAGAGACCAGCAGGAGGCGCCGCAGGGGTGAGTCCCGCACTGCTTACAGGGAGGCATCTATCATTAGGCTCAGCATGAATGGAACACATGCTCAGACATTGGATGGGTCTTTCCACCAGATCAGAGAGTTCTTTACAGTGGAAGGTATTGATAGCTGTTTGCTTAGCCTGTCCTTGTTCAGGGAATAGACAGATCTGAGCCACATCTGTAGACACCTAATGAACAACTGGGTGTGTGAGGTGACAGAGGTGGATGCTGCCATATGTTGAGCAGCTGTAGGCAGGCCCTGGCCAATGTTTGTGGACTGTCCTGGACTGTCTGTAGACTCATGAAGATGATAAATCTGTGAAGCGGGAGGAGTGCTCTTGCTTGCTTTGGGTCGAGTTCGGCTCCAATGAACTCCAGTCTCTGTACCATAGTGAGTGTTGATTTCTGGGTACTGAGCTGTAGGCCCAATTGCACAAACGTGCGCCTGGTCATAGGGTGGTCAATATGGTGTCCTGGAATGTGGGGGCCTTGTGGAGGCAGTCATCTAGGTTTGGGTAGATAATGCCCAATGTTTTCATGTGTGTTGCTATGCTGGAGAGAACCTTGGAGAATACCCTGGGTGTGGACGAGAAGCCAAATATGAGCACCCTGTACTGATAATGGTCCTGCCCAAAGGTAAATCCTAGGAATCTCCTGTGTGACAGTCATATTGAGATGTGGAAGTAGGCATCTTGTAGGTTTAGGTCCAAAAACCAATCTCATAGAATCATAGAATACCAGGGTTAGAAGGGACTTCAGGAGGTCATCTAGTCCAACCCCCTGGTCAAAGCAGGACCAATCCCCAACTAAATCATCCCAGCCAGGGCTTTGTCAAGCCTGAACTTAAAAACCTCTAAGGAAGGAGATTCCACCACCTCCCTAGGTAACCCATTCCAGTGCTTCACCACCCTCCTAGTGAAAAAGTTTTTCCAAATATCCAATCTAAAGCTCCCCCACTGCAACTTGAGACCATTACTCCTTGTTCTCTCATCTGGTACCACTGAGAACAGTCCAGATCCATCCTCTTTGGAACCCCCTTTCAGGTAGTTGAAAGCAGCTATCAAATGCCCCCTCATTCTTCTCTTCTGCAGACTAAACAATCCCAGTTCCTTCAGCCTCTCCTCATAAGTCATGGGCTCCAGCCCCCTAATCATTTTTGTTGCCCTCCACTGGACTCTTTCCAATTCTTCCATCCTAAGTGCAGGACTCTGCACTTGTCCTTGTTGAACCTCATCAGGTTTCTTTTGGCCCAATCCTCTAATTTGTCTAGGTCCCTCTGTATCCTATTCCTATCCTCCAGCATATATGTACCACTCCTCCTAGTTTAGTGTCATCTGCAAACTTGCTGAGAGTGCAGTCCACGCCATCTTCCAGATCATTAATGAAGATATTGAACAAAACCGGCCCCAGGACAGACCCTTGGGGCACTCCGCTTGATACCGGCTGCCAACTAGATATGGAGCCATTGATCACTACCCATTGAGCCCGACGATCTAGCCAGCTTTCTATCCACCTTATAGTCCATTCATCCAGCCCATACTTCTTTAATTTGCCGGCAAGTTTACTGTGGGAGACCGTATGAAAAGCTTTGCTAAAGTCAAGGAATAACACATCCACTGCTTTCCCCTCATCCACAGACCCAGTTATCTCCTCATAGAAGGCAATTAGGTTAGTCAGGCATGTGCTTAGGACAGATCACAAATTGGGATGCTGACTGCTTCCACTTTTGTACCCTAGACCTCTTATGCTGCAGCTTATAGTAGCACTGTGACAGTGTGTACTGAGGAGGTCGTGACCTGTGCTGTGGTTGAGAGCCATATTTTCTTTTTTCTCCCACAGGGAGCTAATGTGGCCCAGGAATCCTTCAGGGTGTGGAGAGAGGCATCGGTCTTATCAGCAAAGAGCTTGGGCCCTTCCAATGTGAGAACCTCAACCATTGTCTGTACCTCTTTAGGTAACTTGGAAAAGTGTAGCCAGGAAGCCCGCCTCATTACCACTGCCATGGAGACAGAGTGGGCCACTGTATCTGCTGCATCCAATGCCATCAGTAGTGCAGTTCTGGCCACTAACTGGCCCTGACAGTAGACTGAAACTGCTCTTTTTGCACCTCTGGTAAATGTTCAGTGAAAGCACGGAGTTTCCCATAATTAATAAAATCATATTTGGCTTAGTAATTTGTGACCCTGAATTGCAATGTTGCTGACGAAGATGCCTCCCTTCCAAAGAGATCTAGCCTTCTCCAATCTCCGTCAGATGGCGTCAACTTGGCATGGAGTTGCTTGCCACATGCATTAACTGCATCTACTACGATTGAGTTGGGTTGACTGTGTTGAAACAACAGTTCTGCCTCATTGGGAGGGATGTAGTATTTTTTGTTGGCTCTCTTGCAGGTTGGTGTGATGGAGGCTGGTGTCTGCCAGATGATTTTGGCAGGAACTAGAAGCAACTTGTTATTGGGAGGGCGATTTTGGATGAGGAGGCAATTTGGAGAATATCACCAGCTTGTGATGTGTGTCTGTTACCTCTTGTAGGGGAATTTGCAGCTCATCCACCACCCTCTTAGTAAGATCTTGAAAGTTTTAAAAATCATCAGCTAATAATGGGGTGGGGGAGGTATTAAATCCTCATCTGGTGACAATGAGAAGAAGTTTGGTGGAGGGTAGCCTCCCTTTTGAGCCTTTCTTTCTCTCCTTCAAAAGTTTCCTCCTCTTCCGGTTCAGGGGCTCTAGACAGTGAAGCTGTAGGAGAATGTCTGGTTGACTCTGAGAGACACTGGATGCCCATAAAATGTGTGATCTGTACATCACCCAGGATCCCAATATGGCCACTGGGGAGGGAAGGGCATGGGCGGTGAGGGTACCCAAGCAGGCCTGTTCCTAGATTGAGGGTTGGCATGAGGGTGGAGCTGTGGGGGTCCCTGGTACTGTGATGGCAGGCCACGGTGAGAAACCAGGGAAATATCCTCCTGGTCACTGTCAGACATATCAATATGTAAAGGTAGAGCTGACCAAGGTGTTTGTAGTAAATAACCCGGTGCCATGGGTGACTCCGGGCTTAGGGATCTGCTTCGTACTGGGGCCCTGGTACCGAGTAACTGGGATTTCGATCACCAGGTCCCAGAACTCTTGCAGCACCATCGGACTCACTCAGTACCGTGGAGGAGTGTCAGTGTTCAGTGGGACTGCCAGTTGCTTATATGATGAACGCTCCGGTACTGATGATTTCACCAGTGCTGGTCTTTCTGAGGCGGTGCAGTCTTTATCCTTTTCTCTAGGAGGTGGCACCGCTGCCTTGGAACCTGAGTGCCTGGTGTCTTTAGGCGTTGTGGCAGAGCTTATAGTGGACGGATCCCGATGCTTCTGGGTACTGCACTTCGGAGCCACCGGTGCCGTTGCTATCGAGGTGGCTGAGTGCGCCGGGGAACCCTCTGACTGGCCAAAGACGCTGGTGGTTTGGGGACCTTTTTCTTGAGCCTTTATGGGGAATCTGCAGATTTTTTTCGTGATTCTGCGCCCTTAGAAATAGAAGGATCTGGGGATGATGTGCATCCTGGAGAAAGTTCAGTACCATTGTCAGCTGTGGCTGAAATGCACTCTCCATCAGAAGGAGTTTTAACTTCAGCTCCTGTTCTTTGTCTTCAGCTGCTGGCAGAGGGTGCACTCTTGTGGGATGTGTCTCTCTCCCAGGCATCGGACACAGCGAGAGTACATGTCTGCTACCGGAATTGCTTTCTTGCAGGAGAGGCACCTCATGAAACTGGGGGAGCTAGGCATGCCCCTGGTGAGGCTATCAACCTCCAAAAGGGAGCAATGCAAAATAAAAGTCCGCTCTTCTTTTTTGTCTCTTTTTCTTTTTTCTTTTTTTTTTTTAAATGGAGAAAACAAAGTCTAGACTAGCTATTATCCCTGTGGGGGTGATTCTCCCCCCTCCCTGAAAGGGCAGGAAACATATACGAAAAGTTATTTTTACTTTATTTTTATTCCCAATAGGGGAAACGAAAATTCTAATTATTAAACTAAAAGACTGCAAATAACTACTACTTTTACTAATGATGCAGATAAGGGACAACTGCTCACACCATTCAAGACCAAAGGTGGTCGAGAAGGAACTGGGGACAGTATGCCCATGCAGTGCTAGATAGCCTCAAGGCAGACCACAAAGGAGGGAGAGCACATGTGGGCCAAACAGATACTGCTACCTAAAATCTCTGCTTAGAGGTGCAGAAAAACCTACATTGGAGCACCCTAGGAACACTACTCAAAGTACTAGATTCCAGGTTTGAATCCATTGTGTTAAGAAACTAATAAATCATCTAAGTGTTCCCTTTTCATGATAAATATTCAAAATCACACCTTGTATAATGGTTAAAAAGTTATGACTATTTAGACTTGAGCATAATCCACAGCTAAACCCAAGGAAAAAGACCACAGAAAATTTAAGAGTGAAGTTAAGGTTCTTTTCTACAATACCACTGAATGACAATTAGACACACACCACTAAAACTTCATATATAATTGTTGTTTCCACCTAAGCTACTTAGACATATAAGGAGTACTCTTGTCAGCTGTCAGATAACAACTAACACTACAGCTCAACAAGCATTATTGGCATTGGGATAGTGTGTAATTTGTGATTTAGAGTCTGAATATCTCTCTTGGTTTACTAGATTAAATTAAGACTCACATTTATTGCATATCACACCTTTAAAATATCAGAATAAAACATTTCTAAGACAGTAGAGCTTTAATTTCATTTGTGAGATTTAATAAATTACATACACGGGGAAAAATAGAAAACAGATAAACCACTGTCTGCAACAGGAAAAAAAATCCATCATTAAGTTCTGGCTCTCCTGAGGTTTAGGATGTCGATGGAATCCATGATGGGACCAGACCCTCATAACTCAGAGTATCTCATTAGGCTTTTAATTATAACATTGAGGCCTGGTCTACACTGGGGGGGCGAGCTAAGTTGGTCTGAGTTACGCAACTTCAGCTACGAAAATAGCATAGCTGAAGTCGACGTACTTAGAGCTACTTACCACGGTGTCTTCATTGCGGTAGGTCAACTGCTGATGCTTCCTGTCAACTCCCCTTATGCTTCTTGCTCCAGTGGTGTACCGAAGTCGACGGGAGAGCGCTTGGCGATCGACCCCCGCTGGATTGATCGCTCTGGAGTTAAGTGTAGACATGCCCTTAGATTCAAGACTTCCATGATGGTGCTGAAGCAGTTCACTCTTAAGCTAAGATCCCATCCTACTATAGTTTCTAAGACCAATTTCTTTACATGATGTAACCCAAGTTTCTAGTTGATTTGCTTAATGGAAATTTCACATTTATTAGCATAGTTCAAAAATAAAACAATTCTAATAAAAAAGCAAGCTAGTCTCTTGTAGATTAAAGGGGGAAATATTAAAATAGAGTAAGTTACGTTAATACATTAGCAACTTTGAGTTCATCTTGTGGTATGAAGCACTGTCTTAGGATAAAGATGGAACATGCAGTAAGACATTCAATTAGGGAGAGGGAACAGGGCATGGATCAACAGGGTTGAATGCATATTTGAGAAGCTTGGTTATGGGTGCAGGCAACTCTTTGGACCCCACCCTGCACCCCACCCTATTTACAAAACACACCCCTGCTGTCAGGCAGAATAAGAGTCCATGTTTAATTTTAGTAAGGAGTCAGAGCCCAAAGGAGTATGTGGTTTGGGGCAGCAGGAAGGAGAAAAAGGAGTGAGCTACTGCATATTGCTTTGCACAAGGCCCCATGAAAAGTAGGGCATGCCAGAGTTTGATCATCATCATATTGAAAGAAAAATTAGATAAAACTGGAAAAGTACAAAACAAAACAAAAAACACAAACCCAGAGGGGGATATAATTCAATGACCCTTGGAGAAACTGCATTGTTTTATGAAGCAATAATGTATCTTCCAAGCACTCAATGGCAGCTCTGTGGGTAACTAGTTTAGCCAACTGGGGATATTCCATTATTTCATAATTGTGTGGATCATCTGATTGCTACTATCTGCAAATATTTTTAAAATTAAGTAAATATTTGAAACAAATACCTTGTGTATAAAAGCAAAACATACACCTCATGAACAAGGCATAGCAGTAGAGAAGGGAAAGGGATGAAGTGATACTCAGAAATTGCAGTGACCAGTGACCTCAAAATAGTCTTAAATTCCAGAATTTAGGGGTGAAATTCTGGTCTGAAAGTCAAATAGCAATATTCTCATCATCTTCAACTGGGCCAGGATTTCTCCCCAGGAGTGGATTCTTCCATTTTATGAACTTAGAAAAAAATAGAGGGGGGTGGGGCTCAAGATGTTAGCGTCATGTCATTTTCATCTATAGTTCAGAAGTGGTCCAATTATCAAGGAAGAGTTAGACAGACAGTGGATGTTTTGACAGAGTTCACTTGTGGTACAACTTATGAGAGTGACTTTCATAATTAAACAGAGACCTAGACTGAATTACAAAGATTTTTTTTAAATGGGCCAATCCTGTGAGGCAGTGACTTGAATGGGAGTCAAGGGCACTCAGCCCCTCATGAGAACAGGCCCTGTATCTCTGTGGAAAAATAGATAATACTGGGCTGCTTCCCATTCTTAATGCTGTTTATTTGTATATAAGCCCCTTCAATCACATGCATGAAAAATGTGCAGAAAATGAACAGTCATAAATGTTATAAAACAAAGTTTATTCTGCAATGTTTTATATTGAATTGCATCTCTTTGGTAAAAATAAACTTTATAAACATTTTAATTAACAGAGGTTAGAATACAAAAAACTAAACTTCTGTAAATTGTCTTTAAAATGGGTAAAGGACTGAACTAGGGCTGTGGGGGTGGGTTAGGATTGGTCATCTACTGGCAGAATTATTCTAAATAAACCCAAGACATTTCTTATGCTACATTAGAAAACAAGCTAAAGGGAGTATTTTAAAAACAACTCCAGTTGCTTTGATCAGAAAGCATTCTTACAATTTCACTTTTAAATAAATAATAGTTACAATGAATTGGCAATTATAAAATGTCTTATATCACTATATGATGGCAACATAATACTTTAAATTATGCACTTAGTTTGAAGAAATGTACATTTATAAAACAGTCTTGATAATGGCACTGGCAGATGTGAAGAATGTGCTTTAAAATAATGGCAGGTGCAACATTTAAAATACTCTACTTTTTCTTTCAATAAATATTTTGACTACACCATTATTAACATGTATGAATGCTTTGCTTTAACCAAAGCTTTCACTTTTTAGCCTAACAAAGAAGTTGAATGACTTGCAACTTCCATTTTTAAAGTTGGATTTTAAAACATTTGCTGTGATTTTCACAGAAGCAATAATTTAGTACTGGAATTTGAAAGACTGATTCAGCTTTTTATAGTATTCACATCAGCATTTAATAGGATAGCCTCCCTGGTAAACAGGTCTCACACTTCTTCATTTTAATTAAGAATTGCAAGTGACATTAACACTTTCCCTACCCTTTTAACAGCTGCTAAAATATACCATTTGGTATGAACTCTTTATATAATGTCACTGAAAAAGCAGTTAGAACACCCTTCAATTTATACTATATACACCATGGTCTAACTCAGACCCCAAGGTGTGTAAATGAAAGGATATGAAACTCTCTCAGGTGAATATAAAAGAAGGGTAATCCACAACAGAATAGGATGACATTCACATCCTCTGCAGTGGGAGGTGTTGAGATCTGAGAAGCAAGAGATTGCTGGAGGACACCACAGCCCTTCTGTCTGCTGGAACAGAGCACTGAGATTAATACAGGGACATGCAGGAATGCGGTCAGTGGGTGAGTAAAGTAAAGAGCCATCTGCCTTTACACTTGGTGGGGAGTGCAGCACTGACTGTAGCAATGGGTGCAAAGCAGTTGTACAAGTGTCCTGTGCCCTACTACCGCTTGCTCAGAAAGGAGGATTCCAATCCCCCATCTCTCTCAGTTCATTCATTTAGGTTTTATGTGAAAGGTGCAAATTGCACCCTTAACTTTGTTAATTACAGAATGATTTTAGTGCTCTGTCTTTGTATATGGAGACTAAAATGCATTATAAATCTATCTCCCAATTCTGACACCCTCACTCATACTGAGTAGCACAACTGATTCCAGTGTAAAAGTGGTACAATCAGGCCCCATTTAGTATGGAATCTTTATTTTGAAAACATTGATTCTGTTGGGAAATGAAGGATAAGATTTGAACAGGTTAACATTCTTGCCAAGGCAAACTGCAAGAAAATGAGTATGAATACAAATTCAAATACTGGAAAATTTAGGGAGTGATCCACCTTCCTTCCTTTAAGGTTAACAGAAAGGCTGTGATTGACTTTATCTGGAGCTTAATACAACACTTATTCCATAGTGCTGAATTTAAAAAAATTGAGATATACAAAACTTAAATGAATTTCAAAGTGATATTAATGATGCTTCTCCATCGTTGAATTATTTTTATATTGCTATAATAATAAATTACTTTTACATTGCTATACTGAACATGTTTTGTATCACTATTAAAAAGTATATTGGCAAAGACTAGTGAAAGAAATGTCAAGCATCAACATGTACATCTCAGTGTTAAGAAATCCCATGTTTGTAATTAAAATTAATGGGTTTTTTTTCATTTGTTTGTTTTTCAATTGTGAGAGAATTAATTTCACCCATTATCTGTTCAATAACAGATATGGTCAGCTAATTCACTGCTCGAGACATCTAAGAAAGATGCAAATATGATGCAAAATGGAGCACATTTGTATACCATTTTTTCCTCAGTATAGGTGGACGTGTGTGTGTGTGTGTGTGTGTGTGTGTGTGTGTGTGTGCGCACAGTCACAGTGCCAGAGAGACAGATTTCTTTTTTTCCTTTTTACTTTTATGCTTAAAACTAAAAATGGAGCCCTCTTAAAGCCACTGGATTTAAATACCAAAGAAACGCTATGTAGATGCTTGAATATCTTGGGGCCTGATCCAAAGCCCATTAAGTCAATGGGAGTATCTCCATTATCTTCAACAAGCACTGGAGCAGAACCTTAGAACAGTAGGCCTTCAGCAGCATGGCTGTATGAATACTTAAACTGGAAGGGATAATTATATGGGCAGGATACATGGAGAAACTGACAAATAAGAAAACACCGAACTCTAAGAGCTTTGTATCCAAGTGGCCAGAAAAACATTATCCCATTAGTAACAGTTTAGCTTCATTTCTTTTTGTTGAATCCAGCATTGTTCTGAACAACCAAACACTGGACACGGTTTCATATATGGGTATACAGTATTTGATTCTAATTCTAAGCCATCTTGCCCAACACTTATTGAAAGCAGCAGCTTAACGTATGAGCTAAACAGATTCATGGCACATCACACTGCCTCTCAAACACAGGCAAAATGACCTCTTTAAGTTTTATATTATGCTGAAACATACTTAAGGCATTCTTATACTTACAGTACTGTTAAACTTATTCTAACATGTCTGTGTACCCATTTTTCACAAAATATTAAAAAAATTGCCACCATCTACATTAAGAGTTAAGCAGTCAAATTGAGCTTTTTAAAAAAAAATCCATTACACTCGATTACTATAACATTCTTGTCCGCAAGATGTTTGGGTTATAAAGATTATTATTGCAAAGGTGATGAATTTTAAGGAGCTTCACCCCCAAATATGAAGAGACTACCATGAGTCACAGTGTATGCCCTAAGAATGCCATGCTATTGGACATACACTGTAGTTCAAAGGAAGCTAAAATGGTACATATAGCATGAAGCAGCAGCACAGTAATCAGTAGACTTAGACCAAAGTTACGGTAGCAGATATTAAAACGCACAAAGTGTATTTAGAAATTAATGTAATTAACTCAGTTTTCCTAATCTTAAAGGAAACTATTATATTATGCTTTTCTTAAACATGACCCAAAGTTCTTTCCAGCAGTCATTTACATTTAGCCATCTAGAATCTCCACTTCATTTGTGGACTCAGACAGCATGAACTTTGTGTTTTTAACAAGTATTTTTTACACATGAAAAACAAAACAAAAACAGCAAAAACCTTTAGCTAACAGCTAATGTGTATTCAATAGTTGGGGAAAATGGTACGTGGCACATGTACAGTGGCAGCTTCTTACTGTTTGCTATACCAGTGAAAGTTATTTGTGTCTTGGGGAGGGAGATGGGGAAATTGTGTCCCCTCACATAGGGTGAAATTCACTATGTGGAGTAGGCCTGCTCAGGGGTAAATTTCACACATGCATCTGAACCTATGCATCCCCCTGTAAATGGTCAAATATTCAATCACTGGTCATCAAAAAGTATACAGTTAGATTTTCACATGTCATGCATCTCTCCTAATCTGAAAAGATTAAATAAAACATTTTCTAAGCAATGATTTGAAAATAAAAGGCCAAACTATAATTAGCATCAAAAAAATAAAAAAACAAGTCCTCTTATGGCTTTGATCTTCCTTGTGAAGGGTAAAAGTAGAAGAGTATTGCCACACTTAAAAAAAAATATATGTATATATTCACACTAACAAGCATTACTATTTTTTCCTCTGCTTTTGACTTTGGGTCTTTGCAGTACTTATTAGGGAACCCAAGCATGTGCTGATTCCAGCCAGGTGGAGCAGAGACCCAGCTGCCTCTTTCAGCTCCTCATCAATTTCTTGACATAACTCCTTGAGAGCTTTCTTGCTAGGCTGACTTTTGTCAGAGGTATCTACACAAGATTGTGATGCATAGCCACTGTCTCCAAGAGGGTCGTCTTCATAGTCAATGTCCGTATCCACTTCACTATGAAAACCTTCACTGCCATCGCTTCCTGCATGGCTGGTCTTGGAGATAAATTCATACACCTCATCAACAGAGGACAAGGAAGACATGCTGGACCTAGATGCACAACATTGTGAAGCCATGCTGCTAGCACTGTAATTGTGATCCTCCTTTGGATCAATATTAGTGGCTGCAGAATGATTTTCTTGCAGGTTTATGGAACTGTGATGATTAAATGCACTGCCATAACTCCTCTTCTTGGGCATCTTGGGAGGTTGGGCCTTCTCACCTATTGAAAGCAAAGACGTATAAGTAAGCAAAATAGCTCAAACTAAAATCTGCCATCCCAGTCTGTCAGACTGATGTGCAAAGGTAAGATTTTTAAACTGAGTATTTAGTTTACATAAGGTGTGATGGATCCATCATTTAATGAACACTGAATACTAGAAGATCTTGATATTCAGCAAATCCTGAATACGAATAGTAGTGGTAGAGACACGGGCTAGAAGTATAGTGTCTCCAACTACGGAGTGGCAGAAGGCAACCAGACTAACGGGAGAAAGCAGAAATGGGGTCCCTGTAAAACTGGGGAATGTTGACAGAAGGGGCTGAATATGCAGGATGGCCACCCTACTGCCTCCAAACCATTTATAAGCTAGCCACAGAGTTTCTCAACAACGGGTCCGTGGACTGGCACCAGTCCCTGAGATCTCCCTGATACAGTGTAGGAAGGCAGCAAGCCAGTCACTGCTATTAAGAAGGTTGAGAAACACTGAGCTAGAGCATACCTCACTTCTGAAATTTTCAGCTATAATTTTTTTAGCTTTCAGTTAAGGAAAAAACAATGCATAAAACTGTTTATGCTTACAGTCTAAAATCCCTTGTTCAATGGAAGTATTTAACAGCATCATTGCAGTAGCAGCATCAATATCAGAATCTGTAAAAGAGAGAAAGCAAAAAGTTAGGTTTCATTTTGGGGTAGGGTGGAGAACAAGGAATCCTGCTAAAAAGTAACAACAACAATATGCATTTATAGTTGGACACACAATAAATTGGAATCATCGTGTCAAAGAATCCCAAACAGGCATGACTGCTGTATGCTTAAAAATTAGCTTCTGAGCATGAGTGAATGTGACTTGATTAGAACTAACTTTGCAGAACAAATCACAGTGTATTTTAGTGGTGATATGAACATTATAATGTACATTTCTAATGTACATTACCAGAGCTGAAGTCAAGGAAGAGTAGCCTCACATTAGGCAGTTTTGTATATGTATGATCAGCCTGCAATGTTATATTTATCTATGAATATTTGCTATTCATAACAATACAAAGAAAAAGATTAGCCATCTGCCACAACAGAGATCTGCCTTAAGCAGCCTTGGAACTTATTCTACAAACATGTAGTTTGTAGAATTGGTGCATTAGTTAAATACAGCACTGAGATTCAACATGGATGAATAGCATCTTTATATTAGTGCAATACAAAGAGCTTTCCTTACAATATCCATCACATTACCCACATGTCAAATGGAACAACAGCCAAGCAGAGAAACAAAAGGAAAAAGTTATAGAACTCTTCAATCTAGGGAGCATGAAAGTATAAATAATAAAGGGGCAATTGAAGACCTAAAAATAATTAGATAAACAGCATTACTTTTACTCAAAATTACACATGTAGCTGTAGAAATTCTATACAGCAGGATGAAATCATCAGTTTCTTGAAGAGCCCAACAACAACACTGGACAGTACTGTAAAACAACTAAAGTTACTAACTGGAATCAGAATCAGCTGGGTTAGCAATTAGCTCTCTGCTCACAATGAAAGAGCTATTGTTATGTTCTCACTAGAGCTACTAAGCACACCTTTTCCTGATGGTGATCCACCTACTCAGGACTACTCCATCTAAAAATAAAAATCAAACTAAATTATGTCTATTTTCTCATCTTGCTCTTTATTTACACCACACTTGTCCAAAAATATGCCTTGCAAATATTTAGTGGAAAAGGTTTCCGTCTGTCCTATTCTAGGCTATTTCAGGGCATCTTAAATGTATTTTAAGCAGAGGAAAGCAATAAATGGGCCTTACAGACATTCTCTCCCTGATCTTTTTTCAGCAGCATAACAGAATCAGACCCACATTTCTCACGTATGGTGCACGGGTCAGACAAAAGGAAAGCACCTGTTTATGGTATGAGGGAACAAGGTGTTCCAAAGGTGGGAACCCCCTATGAAGTAGTGTGGTTGTCTCACAGAGGGAAAATGCATAGTGGGAGTAAGCATGTATGGGGAGTGGTGGACTGAATCGGGGGCAATGCCTGGGAAAGGAACCTTTATGGGGGAGAACAGGCTACCAGCACCCTGCAATCCTGCTGAACAGGGTTGGGGAAGAGAAGAGAAGCTGGCTATTCAGAGTTTTCCCCTGTTAAGCATCTGTTGAAGTTTAAACTGGTGGTACACAGCAGCTCATATGGCTCTTTGTTTTTCCTAACGGCAATACTAATTAATTATTAATTATTATTATTAAATGAATAGCTATCATTCTTAGACATGGGAGCTATATATTTACATTTCAAGAGGAAAATAAACAATCACATTGGGTCAAATTTCTCCTTGACCAGTGATGAAATCAGCTTAATTTTTAGGAAGAACAAAGTCACATTTGGGATCATGTATAGCAATTTGGATAATTACTAGGATGTCTATGCATTTACAAAGCTTTTCTTAGAATTCACTTCACAGAAGGCCGTGAAAAGCCAGCTTGATACTATTTCAGGAAGGGGGGAGACTGAGCTTCTGTTTTCAGTGCTAACTATAGAATATATACATTTTTCACTGTTAAAATGGGAGAATGCTAAAACAAAATCCTTTACAGTCTGCCCTACTGCTCATGAGATTTTTATTCTTTTCCTTTCCAAAATGATGTTGGCAGCAACACCACCACTGAATTTACAGATCTTATGTAACCAACTGACAAAAAAAGTTGTTAACCATTATCTTGATCAGGAAGTGAAATGTTCAGAATTATCACTTGCTGCCACAGACATTTTCTTTTAGCATATAAGTGGTATATAAACACCACTTTGTTAAATGTCAAGGAGTTATAAACATTAATTCAAGACAGAACTACCTGCAAGCATGGTTTCTGCGTCTCAGTACCCCAACGCAGAACTCGTGAGTTGCAGTTCTTTCTTTTGCCTTGTAAACAGCTCTTCAGATCACCACTAATGTATTTTGGCTTCCTCCCTCTTGCTGGAATATACTTTCCCAAATTTATGCTTCCCCAGCACCATGGCTAAAGAATACACTAAAAGAAGTCTTCAGTCTCAACAACAGCTGCCTCCTAAGACCCAGGGAACACTAATGGCTTGCCTCTTAACAGAGAGGATTTTCTGAACTGTTGTATGATATGCAGAAATTCAATTAGAACTGATACGAATTCTTGATACCTTTGGTGTATCAACTGGAATGACTAAAATCAGAGGTGATGCATTTGACGCGGGGTCACATTCCCCTCCTCCCCTGACCCAAAATACATCATCTCCCCATCAACAGTTACTCATCGTCTCTTACTAGCAATCCCAAACTTGTATGGGGCACATCAGCACAGTCATTTAAAAAAAAAAAAAAAAAAAAAGTGAGATACAGAATTCTATTCTACAGCAACCCTTGGGATACTTAGAACAAACATGTCTATCCTTTATTCCCTAGGGAAAGTGTGCAGAAAAGGCTCACCAGTAGGGTTACCATACTTAACAAATAAAAAAAAAAAAAAAAGAGGACCCTCCACAGGGTCCTGGCCTCGCCCATTTCCCACCCCAGCCCCGCCCCAACTCCACCCCTTCCCCGCCCCCTCCTCCCTCCCACTCCCAGCCACGCGGAAAGGGCTGCCCGAGCGCTACTGGCTTCATGGTTTGCTGGGCAGCCCCCACACCCTGCGCCCCCGTCCGGCACTTCCCCAGCGCAGCTGGAGCCCGGGAGGGGAAGCGCCCGGGAGGGGGCGCAGGGTCTGGAGGCTGCCCGGCAAACCGTGAAGCTGGTAGCGCTTAGGCGTCGGGCAGCCCCCTTGCCTCCGGACCCTGCGCCCCCAGCCGGGCACTTCCCCTCCAGCGGCGCAGGGGCCGGAGGCAAGGGGGCTGCCCGAAGCCCATAGCGCTCGGGCAGCTCGGCTCTTAAACAGAGCTGAAGAGTCAGGGGAGGAGCAGAGCCGCCGCGGGAGGGGAAGTGCCTGGCCGGCATTTTCCCGGACATGTTCGGCTTTTTGGCAATTCCCCCGGACGGGGGTTTGAGTGCCGAAAAGCCGGACATGTCCGGGAAAAACCGGGCGTATGGTAACCCTACTCACCAGCTGTTCAGTAAACAGGCCAGGAAACATCCTAAGACCAGCATCATGGGACAACCAAAAACCTGGTTTGGATGAATGAAATTTAATGCTGCCTGCTGAACAATCCTCAAAAGTCCTGACTAACTTTTCTGGTGGTCTGTGGCTGAAAATTAAAACTAACCTCCCATTTCATTTGCCTAAAGCCCCACATACAGCTGAAGAAATTGATTATTTAATCTGCTTGTCTGCTACATCACTAAATTCCTGCTTAGGTTCTATTAAGTCAGTTGTGCCTCATACTGGAATTTGAGAAGCGCGCGTAAGGTTATTCCTATATGGCTAAAAAAATAAAAATAAAAAAAAAATTTAACATATTTTCTTGGCAGCCAGTCAGTTCAAGATCCAGGATAAGTCACCTGACACCCCTTCCCCCTCCAAAACAGCTATCAGCAGAGATCCTCTACAGACACATTTCCTTCTTGCTCAGGACACTAAACCTCTGGTGGAATATGCCTTTTTATTGATCAGTTGTATATTCAACCATATACAACAGGCTCTGTAGGAATCCTAGTTCAGGTACTCGGTATATGGTGGTTTTAGTATATTTCTGGAACAACTGTATAGAATACGATGTTTTGATATCAGAGGCCGCTTTTCCTATTTAGGGAGAAATGAAGTGCCAAAATTATGCTTGGCCTTGGAGATAAACTAAGGTGAAAGATGTACCATTTACATATAACAATAACACTACCTTTGAATGTGAAAGCTGGATTGCCCTAATGGCTAATTTTTTCTTGGTTGAACATCAGAAAGTCTACAGGATAGGGCTACTGCAAGATCCCAAACCCGTGTTATACTGCACTCATCAAAACCTAGATGGACAGATTAGATAGAACCAGCTGGGATGAGGAAATGGCTACCAGAAAGGCATAATATGCACTTATAGTTAAGTGATATTTCTTTTTTGTCCACGTGGCAAAGAATCCCAAACATACATGACTGTTGTATGAACAAAAATTAACATGTTATATACTGAGGATGAGAGTGTGACTTTATTAGAGCTACCACTGCGGAACAAATCATAATGTATTTTAGGGATGATAAAATACTTCACTTCAGCATCAAAGAGAGTCTTCTATAAACGACAGGGCTATTGAAGTGCACTGCATACTTGGCGTACATACTGTGTCAGGTGGACACACATTAAGATGTATTAGAGTCAAGACAGTGTGGTTCAGATCAATAACTGAGTATATCAACAGGAAGATTCGGGACTCAGCTAGGACTTGAACAGAGAATTTTCAGCGCCAAATACACAACTTAAAATGAATTTCCATTAGCTTTCAGTAGCAGTACAGCTTATATCTTTTCAGCCTTCGAGCCACCAGTGAGTGAAGTTCTCACAACAGCCATAAATCACACAGAAGGATGACTACATTTTGAAGTGCCTTATAGGTGCTATCTGCTCTACAAAAATAAGTATGGTTAAACAAGGGTTGTGAGGCAACATTTTTTTTATGTCCTCATGGAAAATGAAAAATATTGTATTACACTGTTGAGCCCTAACAGCAGCTAAACATATTGTTAATCCTTAACAGTGTGCTGATTCAGGCCCTTCCAATCTCTCTCCATTACCCGTTTTGGGGGATGATTTAAAGGTGTATCTATATTATAAGAGCCATTAACTGTAAGGAAGGTTATGTGATCTAATATTTATTTTATTACTAATTCGGTTGGGAAAACAGAACTATAACCTGAATATGGGAGAGTGTTACATATTAGGATGTCAACAGCGCTATCTAGAGCCAATAAATACATCAAAACCTATTTGATCTGGTGACAGGTTCTATGGTACCAATGGAAACAAAGAACAAGACAGTGGAGTAAACTTTTTCTTGAATAAAAGGGATGGTATCCTCCTATGTCCTTGAGGCTGGCTTGAAAATGTAGTGTCACACGTGTTCACCGTGGTTGACACCCACTTGTCAATGAAGACTGATGCACAATCCTCCCTTTAGAGAAGGGTGGGAGGCAACAACCCCCCTCCCCCAGATATTGCACAGTAAAGGCAGACAGAAAAATCAGCTTCTTGTTAGAATTTGCTTCATCTGAAGGCAAATGAAATTTCCCTTGAAAATAAAATAAAGGAGAAGGGAAGGGACCTTTGAAAGAAGGACAACCCGTGTTAAGGAGTGGTGCAGAGATAAATGGCGCGTCTCGAGAAGAGAATCTTTATCATCTGTCACGTCATTAACAGAGCCCTGTACTCTGCAGACTGCCAGGGGGACCATCACGTGTTTTTATTATAAAACCATCCTCTGCCCTTACTGGTTGTTGGAGCACAGAAGGCCATGAAGGAGGATTGGCTTCTCAAAGAGTGGAACCCCTTCTCAGCACCAGGATGGCGAAAGACAGACATGCTATATTTTCTCCTTTGCATAACTGCGAGACTCACATCTGGATCCCATAGTATTTTATGGATCTCATGAGTAGACCATAGGAAATTGTAATCCTGCACCTCTGCCTTGTGGGATTGATCCAGGATTGATCCAAATGCAGTTTTTCTCCTCTGAAAGGTAAAAGCTAACATTTTTTGACATTGCAGAGAGATGTGCTGGCCCATGGTGCAATCATAGGGCTCTTCTGGCTATCACATTAATCATCATGACTTTAGGCATAAATCTTCAGATACTCCTGTTCCTTACAACATAAATAACCAGACTCAGAAGAATTTTTCTCCCACTGTCATAGGAAATAGAAAACAAAGAGAACAGACAAGCGGATTTTAATACACAAAGCTTTGCAGGATATGGCCATAAGACTAGCCATAAAGCAGCATGTCCTGCACAGAGCATTTATGAGGTGGAATGGCAGTGTTAACCAGGCTACTCTGGATTTACTTACACCATGACATCCTTGTTTCATAGAAGTGCAGCATATGCCCATATCATTCTATGACATTGCACACATTGGTGTAATTACACCAAAGTACAAAGTGTAAACTTTTTTTTTTTTTAAAAAGCTCGTGATGGATTTACTAAAAGAACAAAATCAGTTTAAACCAAAGACACACTAGGACAACTAAAAGAGCACTCTATTAACTGACTTTTCTGAAAGAGTCTTTGTACACTTTGACAAAAGTCCATCTTCACATTTCAGACTGCAATTTATTCTGAATATGAATAGCATTGTGGGAGGGCAAAACATACAGAATATTAATGCCATAATTACCTTTTAGAGACCGGTCATGATTCTGCTTAAGTACTGAGGTTAAGTAATGAGGACAGGATGACCTACTGAAAAGAAAAAAAAATTTACTAAAACCATAAATATTACTAAATTTAATATACTGTGACTAGATGAAGTGAAGAAATTTTTATACCACAAAAAGTTAAAAGAAAAAAAAAGTCATTAAAATAGGAGAGGTAAGCCAAGGAAGCCCCACAATTTCTACTACTTTTGGTAGCTAAATAGTAAGCAAGCCAGTCTGATTACAGAACGATATAGATTTATAATCAGGACTCAAAAAAGCCCATTCACTTTGGGGTGATTAGGAAACTTTGCTTGGCCAGCCATCAACTTGTGCAGATTCTAAGTGTTCATTAAAATTTTTTAAAAAGCTCTAGCCTTTATGGTTGTGAAGAAACTTTCTAAATATGACTTAAGTGTAAATCAGTGCAGTGATGTCCAGAACTCAGGTGCCTCTACTGTTGCTAAGGATTTTGCCAGGCTGTAGCTAAATGAAGACTGTTAAGAGTCCTGTCAGTTTCATTGCTGCTAACCAAAATGTAGTGGTCAATGACAAATTAAGTCAATCTCACTCTGCAGTTGCTAGAGAAAGCTCTGAACAGAAGTAGAAGCAGGCAATGGAACTTTTTACTGGAGAGGAGGATTCAAAACCTGAGGCTAAGGGAGCAGTAAAGCAACACAGATACGTGCCTCTTCCCTTCCCAGCAGCCAGGAGGCTTGGAAGTGGGGCAAAGTAAAGCACTCCCAGGCCACGTCTACACCACCTGCCGGATCGGCAGGTAGTAATCGATCTATTGCGTCTCGTTTAGATGCAATAAATCGATCCCCGAATCGACGCCTGTACTCCACCTCAGCACGAGTAAGCGGAATCGACGGGGGAGCTGCGGCGGTCGACTTGCCGCCATGAGGACGGTCAGGTAAGTCGAACTAAGATACTTCGACTTCAGCTATGCAAATAGCGTAGCTGAAGTTGCGTACCTTAGATCGATTTCCCCCCCCCCCCCCCCTCCCAGTGTAGACCAGCCCCCAGACACACTAATAGCCAGAAGACTACAGTGGAAGGAAGGAACAGAGAGACTTCTTTTTCCAAAGGAAATGGGGAGCAGAGGAGAGGGCCTTCAAATGTAATCAGACACTTAAGCCCCCAAACGGGGTCCAGGGACAGGTGAGGGGAAGTTGGCTTGTCTCCTAGATGTTGCCTTTGGAGACTGTGTGCTCCTCCACCCCCATCTTCTCTGAGACACTGAAGACAATGCAGGAAGTGATACACGGTAATATTACAGAAAAGACAAAAATGAGAGAAAAAAGAAGAAAAGGAGGAATAGAAAGAAAGAAAGATATGTAGTAAGCAGGACTGCTTAAGCAGGACTTGACTCATACATTAATTGACAAATTTCACAAGTATTTGTCAAATAAAATCGACAGATACTTTTTTGTATTATCTGACCAGCTCTAAAGCTGGCCATATACTATTCTGTGAATACATTATTCAATACAAACAAGTGAAATTAACCAAGTAGTATATTCAGAAAATATTTTTGATATTCAACCAGCCCTTGTAGTATGTTAAATTTCATTAAAAATGTATACAAAAGAAATTTGATTAGCAATATGTTGCTAATCATGTCCATTCCACAATAGGTGTGCGTGCTCGCCCCGTGCACCGGTGCCGGAAGTTTTTCCTTTAGGAGTACCCATAGGGGAGCACTCCTAGCAACCCCTGGAGTGGCGCCGCTATGGCACGGTATAAGGGGCTCTGCGCACTCCCCCCATCCTCAGTTCCTTCTTGCCAGACAACTCTGACAGCGGGGAAGGAGGGCAGGATGTGCAATGGACATGAGCAACACATCTCGAAGAACACCAGTTACGGAAAAGATAACTGTCTTTTCTTCGAGTGATTGCTCATGTGCATTTCACAATAGGTGATTCCAAGTTATATCTGTTGGAGGTGGGTAGGAGTTCACAGACACTCAGGACGGAGCACCGCCCTACCGAACCCGGCGTCCTCCCTAGTTTGGGAGACGATCGCATAATGCGAGGTGAACGTGTGGACTGACAACCATGTGGCGGCCCTATAAATGTCCTGAATAGGGATGTGAGTCAGAAAGGCAGCCAACGAGGCTTGCACCCTAGTCGAGTGCACCCTCACAATTGGTGGAGGGGGAACTCCCGCCAGGTCGTAACAAGTATGGACACACGAAGTGATCCAGTTGGAGAGCCACTGAGTGGAGATCAGCCGACCTTTCATGGGCTCGGCCGTGGAGATGAACAGTTGCGAAGACTTCCTGAATGGTTTTGTACATTCCAGGTAAAAAGCCAGAGCCCGTCTCACATCTAGACTCTGGGTGCCATTGAGAGATCAAACAGGAGGATGGTGAAGTGTTCCTGTCCTACTGTGAAGTGGAGGAAATGCCTGTGGCCCTCGAATATATGAATGTGGAAGTACGCGTCCTAGAGATCGAGGGTGGTGTACCAGTCTCTGGGATCCAGGGAGGGGATGATGGAGGCCAGAGAGACCATGCGAAACTTGAGCTTTACCATGTACTGGTTCAGGCCTTGCAGGTCCAGGATGGGTCTGAGCCCCCCTTTTGCCTTCGGCATAAGGAAATAGTGGGAGTAGAACCCCTTGTATCTGAACTCTGCCGGCACCACCTCCACTGCCCCTAAGTGAAGGAGCCGCCCCACCTCTTGCTCAAGTAAGCTCGCGTGAGAGGGGTCCCTGAAGAGGGACGCAGAGGGAGGGTGGGTGGGTGGGGGTAGAGAGAAACTGGAGGGTATAGCCCAGGGAGATTGTGTTGAGGACCCATTGGTCCGAGGTCAGCAGCGACCACTCTGGGAGGAAAGTACATAGGCAGTTGGAGAAGGGAAGGTCGGGTGGATCTCTGGTACAAACTGGTAAGTCATCCCTGGGTGTCATCAAAACTGGCACTTACCTGCCTGCTTGCCCTTGGAGGGCCCAGGCTGGGGTGCAGGCCAAGACTGCCGCTGTGAGCACTTTTTATAGTCCCTTGATTTTTTAGAAGGGGGCTCGTATCTGGAGTGGGTGGCCTGACTGGGGGCTTGCTGCGGCTTGAACTTGGTCCTGGCTGGGGCTGGGACATAGAGACCAAGAGTCTTTAATGTTGTGCGGGAGTCCTTGAGACCGTGTAACTTCAAGTCTGTTTGTTCCACGAACAGGGCCTTGCCGTCGAATGGGAGGTCCTGCAAGGAGCTCTGTGCCTCGCTGGACAACCCAGATAACAGGAGCCACAGCGCTCTTCTTATGGACACATTGCAGAGGCCATAGATCTTGCACCCGTGTCCGCAGTGTCCGAGGCTGCCTGAAGGGTTGCTCTGGCAGCAGCTGTGCCCTCCTCAACCAGAGCCTTAAACTCCTTCTTATCACACTCCTGGAAGGAGTCCACAAACTTTGGCATTGAGCCCCAAAAGTTAAAGTCATACCTGTCCAGCAGGGCTTGGTGGTTCACCACCCTCAGTTGGAAGCTCAAGGAAGAATAAATCTTTCTACCGAACAAGTCTAGTCTCCTCGAGTCCTTATTCGTAGGGGTAGAAGCAGGTTGGCCCTGACACTCCTTATGGTTGACCGCCTCAACCACTAGAGAGTTGGGGATGGGGTGGGTATATAGATACTCGTGCCCCTTAGCAGGCACAAAATATTTTTGTTCGGCCTTTTTAGAGATGGGGGGGTAAGGAAGCCGGGGTCTGCCACTGGGCATTCGAGATCTTTCCCACCCCTTCGTGGAGTGGGAGAGCCACCCTGGCTGGCGCTGTAGCCAAGAGGACATCAAAGAGGGAGTCCGAGAGTTCCTCCACCACCTCAGCTTGTAGGTTGAGGCTTAATGCCACCCTTTTCAAAAGTTCTTGGTGGGCTTTGTGTCCTCCTGAGGGACAGGACGATGAGGTGCCATGATTGCCTCATCGGGGGAGGATGAGAATGGGGGTGTGGTACACTACGTCCCCACCAGAGCCGCAGGTCCCAACACTTGGTCCCCTTCTGAGCGCGGCACCGAGGAGAAGCGCTCCACTGACCCCCTTCATGGGTGGCTGAGGAGGCCAATGGTCTTTTTGAGGCTCCGGCCACTGCGCGAGCCACAACCGGGCGCTGTGTCGGGGCCCACGGGGCCCATTGGTACCAGGGTGCTGGCCAGGGAGCTCAGTGCCACTGCACCTGCTGTGGCACTGTCAGAGCAGACTGCCCCGCCTGACCCAGCTGGCTCACTGACTGTCTGGAGGCTGGGCTGGCATACGATCTACCGCTATCCCGGGATGGGGATGAGTGACAGTGTCGCAAGCAGTGCCAAGCTCGAGCTCATGATCCCGGCGTGGAGGACCGGGAGTACTGTCTGTAATGGCTGCTCCACGAACGGCTCCGACGGGTGGATCCGCGACAGCTGGTTGCCAGCGATCTACGCCTGGGGCTGCGGGAGTGACCGGGACAAGGACTGAGAGCGACGTTGGGGCTACAATAGCTTCTCGGAGTCAGAGACCCCCAGTGCCGTCTGTCCTGGTCCCGGCAGGGCACGCTCTGATCACGAGGTCTGTGCTCCCTCAAGGCGGAGTGCAGCCTGGACACCCTGCTGCTCGGCACCCAGCCAGCCAACCTGTGGGCTGCGAGCGGGACGGTCACTGTGTGGAGAGCAGCGTCGGGAACCTTCCCTCGACCGTGAGTGGTACCGTCCAGGCGGAGACTGTGGAGATCCGAGCGCCGGCTTGCCTCTGGACCAGGGAACTGCTGGTGTCAGTGCAACCTGTACTGGTAGAGACATTACGTCTCGAGCCACCTGCAGGGCCTCCGGCATGGAGGGCACCTGAATGTGGCCACTGGCGTCCGGGGAGGTTGGCTCGGAGTGGGCTGGGCTACTCGGCTTGACCTGAGTCAGAGGCCAAGGAGTCGATGGGGATCGAGAGCTGCCCAACACGGGTCTAGTCTCGTCCCCAGCCTTGCCCTGGTGCCTTAACGGAGAAGACCTCTTCTTCGTCTTTTTAGAGTGTCCCGTGGATGGGGAGCAGTGCCGACTGGTGGAAGGCAGTGTTGGGTCACCGCGCACTGATGCCGCAGTGCTCAGTGCTGACTCGGAGCAGTGCAGGGGTGATGGGGTCAGGGCCGACTCCATCAATAGGGCTCAGAGCCATAGATCCCTCTCCTTCTTGGTCCGAGGCTTAAAAAGATCTGCAAATTTTGCAGCGGTCGCTGGGGTGGGTCTCCACCAGATAGCGTAAACAATCAGGGTGCGGATCACTCACGGGCATAGGCCTTTTACAAGTGTTGCACGACTTAAAGCCCAAGGCATGCCCCGACCCAGGCGTATATATCTATTCTAACTATACTACCCTTTTTTTATTATTATTATTAAAACTACAAGTACTAACTAACTACGAAATAAACGAAGTTGAGCAGGGAAAGCTATAGCAGAGCTAGAGCAGAGCAGTTCCGAAGTACCTTCACTGGTGACAAGAAGGAACTGGGGGGAGCACGCAGCATCCTTATACCACACCATAGTGGCGGCACTCCAGGGGTTGCTAGGGACGCTGCCCTACAGGTACTGCTATGGGAAAAACTTCCAGCACCGGTGCACGTGGCGAACATACACACCTATTGTGGAATGCACATGAGCACTCACTCGAAGAAGAACCTTATTTTCAGAAGTACTGAGCACCCACAAATCCTAGTGAAATCAATGGGAACTGCTGGTTGCTTAGCACTTTTAAAAATCAGGTCAACTTTTAGATAGTTAACTACAGATTTAGGACCTTACTTTAGGCATCCAGTTTGGGAAATCTTGGCCATAATGTTTAGATGAGTTTATGTTTAATTTTATTAATACTCTAGGGCTTTTTTTCCATTTTACAGGTTTTGCCTGAGATTTTTGTTTTAAAACTGTATTTATTTCTTTGAATTGAGCTTAATTTCAACGGAATCCTTCAGCTGATAAATGTTTTTATTTATTAGGTGACTGTCTTATTCCTTTGGCTGCGCATGTCCTTACAGCTCTGGAATCACCTGTTTGTGTGCTATGCCCGTGATCAGAGGTGGATTAAAGTCTCCTGGGGCCCTGGACCAGAGCAAGTGAGAGGAACCTGGCACCAGAACTGTGGCCCTGCCCCACCCCTTCCACCGGCAGCCCTACCCCTGTTCCACCCCTTCCCCATAGCCCCAACCCATTCCACCCTTTCCCTGCGGCCCTGCCCCTGTTCTGCCCATGGCCCCGCCCCATTCCATCACTTCCCCCATGATCCCACTCACTCCTTTCCATCACCACACCCCGCTGCAGCTCTGAGACCAGAGAAGCTCCTCCAGCCCAAGGGCCATGGCGGGAAGCGAGAGCTCCTCCAGCCCCGGAGTCGTGGTGGGGGGCAGATTTTTCCAAGGGCCCCAAATTTGCTGGGGCCCCTAGGCCTGTGCAGTAATCTGCCATTGCCCATGGTATTTTTGTTATTAGTCCAATTACCACTGTGGATTCATCCTCATCATATAATCACAATTTCAATTTGGCATAGTTAACAGTCTCTGCTGAACAGGATTTCATAACTAGATTAGCAATGGTGCAGCAGATCAGGGACAAAAGTGCATTAATTGATGTGTGTAACGAAACTGGTACGTTGCTAGCCTGCATTATATTTGGCAGTAGTTACTGATATCAGTCTCATTTTTATTGGCACTGAAAATTGTCACATTCACCACCCAAGAAAATGTAACAGTTTAGCTCTATAAACAAACACAGCTATTTCAATTTTTGTCTGGATAGGTTGCAGTGGTGCAGGAGAGGATGAACAAGGAGAATTTATTCAAAGAAAGAAAAATCACAACTGTTATCAGAAGGAAAATAAGGGATCTATACAACATTGTTTGATTTGCAGTCCTTCACATAAAGTGATGAAGTGGCAAGTGTGCAAGAAACATAGCAACCTGTCCTTTCACATGGGCTCAGATCCTGCAAACACTATGTCCACACAATTTGACTTCAGTGGAACTAATCACACGAGGAAAGTTATGCACATGCTCAAGTGTTTGCAGGATCAGGGTCTAGGTGATCACCATAACCCAAAGGCAAAATGCACATCTTGAAACTGGCCATACTCACTATACTCAACTTGAGTAACAGGTTTCACATAAACAAAGTACATCAATTATACCAATCATTTACTGTACCAAAGATTTATGTCTAAAAACAGGTCCTGTAGATCAGAAGCTGTTGCTTTTTTAAAATTTGGTCAATTATGTTTTTTGGGACTACAAGTGAACAATAGCTCTAAGACAATGCTAAAATATTACTGACTACAAATACAAACCCTCTTGATGAAATCTGGGGCTTCCTCTGGCACAGTAACCATCATTTTCTCTCTCTTCATAGGATAGGATAAAGCTTTTGGGGTGGGGGTGGAGGGATTATAGCATTCTGTTTGGCATTATATATATATATATATATATATATATAGTTCACTAATAAAAGTAGCATTTAGATTCATAAAGGCCAGAAGGGATGATTTGATCTTTTTGTCTGAACTGCTGGATACCAGAGGCCATTAAAATTTCACTAAGATACCCCTGTACTGAGCATAACAATTTGTGTTTGATTAAAGCATAACTTCCAGAAGGCATCTAATCTGGATTTGAAGACATCGAGTGATGGAGAATCCACCACTTCCCTTGTTAGTTTTCAACAATGGTTAGTCACACACTAAAAATGTGCCTAATTTCTTATTTGAATATGTTTGGTTTCAGCTTCCAGATATTGGTTCTTGTTATCTCTTTCTCTGCTAGTTTAAAGAGCCCTTTAGTACCTGGTATTTTCTCCATGTGAAGGTCCTTATACACTGCAATCAAGTCACCTCTGAATCTTCTTTTTGATACACTAAATAGATTGTAAACTCTAAAAGTCACACTGTAAGACATTTTCTCCACCCTCTCCAATTTTTCCACATCTTTTTAAAATGCTGACACCAGAACAGTACTCATTATTTGAGTACTGGTCTCACTAATACCATATACATGTTTATTAATTATTATTTAGAAACTGTTTCCTTGCTGCACTACTGCTGAAATAACAGCTGAAGCTAAATGTCTGAATTACTCTGTTCACAATAAAACTTAAGGCATAAGTAAATATTACTCTAAAACCACAGCTCTCTAAGAACTATTGGATTAAGATTAAAGGGCTTCTCTACACTACAAAGTTAAGCCAACATTAGGCAACTTACATTGACCTAACTATGGAGGTGTACACACTGCAATACTCCTCCTGCTGCTTTAACTTTCCTGCTACGCCGACGAGAACTTAGGGCAACCTGGTTAGAATGATGCAGTGTCAGTGTAGATACTGCATTGCTTACCTCACCCTAAGTGGCCCCCAGCAGGTATCCCACAATGCCCACCATGACTGCTCTGATCACTGTTTTGAACTCCACTGCCCTGCAGCCAGGTACACAGATATGTGCTCCTCCCCTTTTAAGGCCCCATGGAGTTTTGAAATTGCTCTTCCTGTTTGCTCAGTGTGGAGAGCTCACATAGCTAGAGCCCTGCTCAGATACAAAATTTGTATCCACATCCGATCCGTGATCCACAAAAATGATATAAAACAGATATCCACGGATTTGCAGGGCGACTGCCCAGATGAGCAAGCCAGCTCCATGCAGCAAACATGCTGCTGCCTGGAGTACACAGAAGGTGGTGGATTTCCTGGGTCTGTGGGAAGAAATCACTGTAGGGAGGCTGGGAGAGAGAATCACAAGGACCTCCCTACACTCCCTGTCCCCTCATCCCTACCTGCCAATTCCATGCATCTTCTGGGGCCACAGCAATACCCAAGGCATTCCACCCCATGGGAGATTAAACATTACAGCTGCACGTACACCCAGCTGTGAGAGCCTCCTTGGGGTATGTGCTTATGAATTCCCTCTTCCATCCCTTTAAAGATACTTTCCCCTGCATGTATGAAGTTTACCTCAGTATTACATAGGTATGTTTGCATGGGTGTGGAATAAAAATCTACTTTTGGAAACGGAATTTCTCTTTATTCTCCATCACATGGTGGCTGGTGCTAACATTCAAGACAATAGCAATAGGTGCACATGCATTATAAGAGTTGGGCACGCACAGCAATCATACAAGGTTTATAGTGTGATGCAAACAAACAATGCCAGGCTCAGCACACTACAGGAACACATATTACTCTGGCTCAGTGTTAAAATGTTCCTCTACAGCCTCCCCCAGCCAAATAGCCCCCACTGAACTCCTCTTATAGCCTTATGTTCGTAACACACAGCACAATATTGAAGAGCAATGCAGGATCCATGCTTTCTAACAGAGATGGTTAGCTTGCAGGTTACCAGGGCATTTGAAAAGCAGCTGGCAATTTAGTAGGATACCCATGGAATGATGGGATTGAGAAACCTGCATCATGTGACACTAAACCTGCCCCCCATGAGGCATTACAAACTCTTCCCAAAACATCCTGCGCCAGTTGCACAGAGGGCTAATTACGCATAGTGCACAGCTCTGTGTTGATGCAAGAGCTGCTACTGTGGATGTGCTCTGCCAACACATGGAGCGTAGTGAGGACATGCGAGGTGGTTTAATTACAGCAGTGGCAGTAGGTTGACATAACTTAAGTTGACTTAAATTTGTAATGTAGACATAGCCAAACTTAGGCTAAGAAAAAAAAAAAAAAAAAAAAGAGAAGGATGAATGTATCCCTTTCCTGCACAGGTCAGAGGCCTAGAAATGTAATTTTTTTTTAAAAGGGGCATTTAAAAAGAAAAACATCTTTAAAAGACAGAAGGAAATATATCAAACATTTAGTTAGTAGGAAAAAAAAAAAAAGATATGCAATAATAAAGCCTGCAGTGAAATCCTGGACCTATTGAAGTCAATGGGAATTTTGCCATTGATTTCAATAGGGCCAGTATTTCACATTATGTGCAATACTAACATAATTAGTGTGAGACTAATGCCTGGCTTCAATGAAAAAGAAAAACTACAAAACAACAAAAGTGCTACAAATTTAGGACCTGATCCTGCAAATACTTATGCATTTGGAGTAAAGTTTCTCACTTATGTGGTCCCCGCTGTTGTCAATGAGGACTATTCATATGAATGAAGTTACTCCTACTTCAGTGTCTGCAGGATCAGGTCCTTATGAATTTAGGGTTTGACTCTGCAAACAAGACAAAAAAAAACCCACACCTCATGAACAAAGGTTTTTAGGACCGAGCCTTCACTTCAAATTTTATCTACAGAGAAGCTCATGTCCATTATGCAAAAATACTAGCTCTTGTAAAACACATCACCTTCTAGAATCTAATGACTGTCGTTTCAGTTGCCATTGTTTCGACAACAAGAAGCCTGAAAGGCCACGAACCATATTAGGACACTTTTAGTTCTGAATATTTAATAGTACTTAAATTTTCTTCAGTGATTTTTATTAATGTTTTTATTCCAATAGTGATTTCTTTCTAAATAAATGCAGCTATATATTATAAAAAAGTGCTTTGCATTTAGACATTTTAAAATAGATTTTAAAATTGATTATTTTTAACAAGTTCAGAATATCCCGAAGTGCCAAATACACTTTTCAAGTGCCTTACAATAGCTTCAAATTCTTCTGCTGGGCTCTTTCAAACAGAAGAATGATCACATATGGCTTAGCATAGCTAGATGGTTAGAGACCACTTTTGTAAATAAGAGAATACAAAACCCAAGTGTAAGCCACCAAGCTGTGCAAAGCTTTTTATTCACTACTATGTATTTAAATGCTTGCATTAGGGTGTCAAATCCAAGGGTCAGTGTAGCAGTTTCACTTAAAAGTAAAATGCCAAGTTGAGTTTTGTAGTAGACCTAGCAATTATAAGTTCTACCAGAAAGTAATATTGAAATCTCTCTTTATTCATTAGAGTTGAACCATCTACCATCCTCAGCTTAGATTACACACTTTAATATAATTTATTTTTCCAGTTTAACTTTTTAAAGTATTTTACTTTTTAAAATAGTATGAACATACAAAAGAAATCCTCCAACATGAATGGAAATAGTTTATTTATGGAGTATTCCTTTGTAGCAGAGGTGGGCAAACTATGGCCCACGAGCCACATCCAGCTTGCAGTACCCTCCTGCCTGGCCCCTGGCCCAGGAGGCTAGCCCCTGGCCCCTCCTCTGCTATTCCCCCGATCCCGCAGTCTCAGCTCACTGCACCGCCAGCACAATGCTCTGGGTGGAAGGGCTGCGAGCTCCTGGGGCAGCGCAGCTGGCTGCAGCCAGGCGGCACGGCTGCCTGTCCTGGTGCTCTGGTTGGTGCAGCGCAGTAAGGGGGCAGGGAGCGGGGTGGTGGTGGTGGATAGAGGGCAAGGGAGTTCGGGGTGGTGGTTGGGGGCGGGGCGTGGATGGGGGCGGGGCGGTCAGAGGGCAGGGAACAGGGTTGAATGGGGGTAGGGGTCTCAGAGGGACAGTCAGGAAGGAGGGGGGGTTGGATGGGGTGGCAGGGGTTCTGGGGGCAGCCAGGGGACAGGGAAAAGGGGTGGTGGAGGGGGCAGGAGTCTGGGGGGGGCTGTGAGGGGGCAAGAAGCAGGGGGGGATAGGGGCAGGGGCCAGGCCACTCCTGGCTGTTTGGGGAGGAATAGACTCCCTTAACCGGCCCTCCATTCAATTTCCAAAACCCGCTGCAGCCCTCAGGCCAAAAAGTTTGCCCGCCCCTGCTTTGTAGATATGTCAGCAAATAAGTGTTTTCAATACATCACAATTTTTTCCTAGCACCTTTTCTTTAAGTTTAAAGGTGCCCAGACATTCCAGGCTAGTAGTGGTTAGTTCCACTGAAACTGGGATTTTGTCCCACTTACACAAAACCCAGGATATCTAGTCACCCAGGATTGCCTGTTCTCCAAAGCACTGTGTAGTACTGCTACCCACAGAGGTTCAGACAGCTACTCACCCCACATCAAGTTGTAAGTGAGAAAAGAAGGGATATCCGCTCCCAACAAACCTGAAAATAGCTGAAAGGCAGCCCAAAGACTTGCTAATAGAAGTAGCTCCTCTTTGTGCTGCTCCTAGCTATGTCCCTGGTAGAGTCACATTGGGAAGAAAGAACAGGGAGAAAGTGAGAATAGAGAGAGAACAGGGTGCATATAAAGGGAAGAGGAACCAGGAGAAGACAAGCAGTAAAAACAAACCAACCAACCCAAATGAAAGCCCAGGAGATTAACAAAAGGCATAGAGGAAGTGGAGCAAAAAATAAAAGTTAGGGCTGAGCAGGAGGCAAAAAACCAATGCCCCCAGCCTTCCTCTCAACCCCTTAACTCCTGCCCCTTGCTCTCCCCCCCCCCCCCCAAAAGATGCTGGGCTTGCAGGAATGGGATAGAAAACATAGCTATGAGTTGAGGGGAGAACAGAATACACAGAGTTAAAAACTGTTTTCTCCACCCCCATTTTTTAAAGGTGTCCCAGTTTTTCTGGAGAGGGAGCCCTCCTTCCTGCCCACTTGCTTCATACACTTTCCCTCCTTCCCCACAGATATCAAATGCTTCTCATGAGACAGGTGTCCTGATGTATCAGCCTGAAAATCTAGACTCGCTAGATTCTCACTTCCTTGTCCATTCTGCCCACTTCCCTCCCTGAGCCCCATTCAGCTCCTTCTCTCCACCAGTCATTTTCAATCTATTATCCACCCTTCCATGCAGTATTGTCTTTCTTCCAGCCCTCTACCTCCATTCCTCTCCACTCCCATGTCAGGAAAAACAGAGTTTGTGGGAAATGACTGGTCACCCCATTTTTTTTTTCTTTCAAATAACGACTTCTTTTGTGTTATAGATTGCCCAGGCTGTTGTGTTCTTTGGGAAATGTTACCATAACTTAATGCTGTACTTGTAACGGAAAATTTGCCTACCTCGGTGGTGATGCCGGTGGGGTATAAAATGTAAGTGCTGAGGGAAAAGGTTGCTTTTTCAGTGCTTGTATAAGATTTGGCTTATATTCCGGATCAACACACCATAATGAACCTTTTCCATTCACCTGGAGAGGGGGAAACATAGTAGTGTGAATCAGAAGATTTAGGAGAAATTAGTAAACAAGCCATAGAGGAGTCCATTGTTACAATATTAAACATCCATTGTATCAACAACACTGACTATAGGCTACGGTATTTCCATTCTAAACCCATTTTCCCAGCTAGAACTTGTAAACTTTGATTTCAGTCCATGCTAAATATTTTTGTAAGTTTGAAGAAAGTCTGTTCAGCCATTTGAGGGGCAGCGATATGCGCCCCCTTTCTGCCCCCAGAAATAGGATCCCAAAGTTGGGATTCCCTCCTCTCTCCCCTGCACTCTAGGAATGTAGGGAGTTGTGTGAAATGAGCCCAGGTAGTGTGTCAGCAGAGGCTGGCATGAGAAAATGTACATATTAGTAGAGTCATATTAGCAAAAATTGCAAGATAAGCATCTAAAAAGGACTGGGAGGTTTAGAGTAACTTTTTTCGTTTTAGCCAGTCTTTTCAAATCCATCCAAGTCAAATGTCTGTACTGAGGACTAAATGCATAGCATGTTAGAAGTTGCAAAAACAAGTCATGTTTGATTTATCACATGAGAAAAGGGAAAACTAATTCTGAAAAACAAATGTGTGAATTAACAGCAGCATAACTGAGAAAAACTTCAGTTTTCTTCTAACCTTCAAAAGAAAATCATTTTTGGGTTGACTAGGTGCAAGGGAAGTCAGCATCCCAGGAGTGTGTATGAATGTAAGGGCTGGTCTACACACAGCTTTTGTATTGCTAGACTGGGTTAGAAACAGTTTAAAAAAGTACAATCCCCTAATTATAAGGGCTGTAGTTACACCAATATAAAAGGTGTTTAAAATCAGAATAGTTTATTCTCAGGTTATGTCTATGTCCCATAGCCTAAGCTTGCAGAGCACTTAGTGTAGAAACCGCTGATACCTACAGAAAAAGTTTTTCTGCTGATGTAGGAACACTACCTTCCTGAACGATGTTAGCTATGTTGACAGAAATACTCTTCCATCCACATAGCTGTGTGTACACTGGGGGTTTTGTCGACATAGCCATGTCACTTGCAGGGGTGGGGTTTTTCACATCCCTGCCCAATGAAGCTATTAACTTTAAGTGTAGACCAAGCCTCAGTGTGTAGACATGTCCTTAAATGAAGTGAAAGCAGCAAGGGTTAGGTTAGACTAGCTGCTGCAACCACTGCAGAGTCTGGCTGGAAATTAAGAATTCCAGGAAGTCAGAAACACAAACACTGTCCGACTGACCCCAGGCCCAATTCCTCTTTTTATCTGAATGACTGTTTCTGCATTAATGTTTCAGTTCAGAAGGCTCTTGTATCTCTTAGGACTCTTGAGTAATACTCTGATGACCCTGTGGTCTCATCTTCCCCCATCTTTGCTTTCTGGTTGGAATAGTATTTTACAATAAATCAAAAACGTGAACAGCCAGTTTCTTCTACAGTACACTGAAGTCCATGGCCTTGTCAAGACTTGGGGAAAAATACTTTTTTCAGTCAAATGACCTTAGCTTGAATGAACCCCCCCATTTAACACCAATATAAGCACAGTTTAGATTTTAGCAGATCAAATTAGACTATAACTCAACCATCTAAAATTACTAAAGGGGTTCAACCTTGTGCAACAGAGTTGCTCTTAAGCTCGTGGGCAACCACTGCTGGGTTCCCAGTCAGGCGTACAAGACAAAAGTGTTTTATTAGGCTGTCACCCCTTTCGGGGGTGGGAGGGAGGGAGGCGCAACACCTACAGCAGTCTTTCCCAGCAATGGCAAGGAAGGCAGTGGTAGCAAATCAAAATAAAAAAAGTCCTCCGTCAAGCCTATCTTCCCTCAGAGAGAGACTAGCTGGCAGCAATCTCAAGCAGTTCCTGACCCCAGAAGGCTTCTCACAAAGCGAGACCTGGAGGTCTGCTCTTCCTTCCAGCCAGTTCCCAAATGAGCTGGACTCTACCCTTTTAACCTCTTCCTCCAAACCTGATACCTATAGCATGGTCGGGATGCCTGAGCCCACAGCAGCTCGTTAACCCTTTCCTAGCCAGGGTTTTTTTTTTTTTTTTTTTTTAAAAACAACCCATCACACTGAGCCTATACTGATGTTAATTCAATTGCGTTAAACTAGCTCAATTGAATTTGATGGGGAAAAATGGTATTTTTCCTAGTCCAGATAAGGCCAATGACTCCCTGTGGCTTATAGTTTAGTGACAAATCATCATGTCTGGTAACCAACTACTAAGTGAATTATTGTGGTCCCATGTTTCCAAAACCTGAAACCCTGACAATTTAGTGTATCCTACTTGGCAGTACCCATAAGCCCAGCAATGTTATCACTATTTTGCTACACATTCCAGGTTATTCAAATTGACATATCAAAAAACTAAGCAGGAGAGAACATGCTCTACTTCTCCCAAAGCTTCTTTACCCACTCACTGCATATAGGGGAAAGCTATTAGTCAGGCTAGTTGCTTCTTGTAATACAGAAGAGACAAATCAGATAGTGAGAGATAAAGCAACCCTATCCCAGTAAGCTATAATGTCACAGCTAGGAGGGTAGCAGTGCCAAGTTTTGCTGTTGAGAAGTCTGGCAGAATCTTACAAAAGCCACTAATGCATACGGATGATGGAAGGTGGATCAAGCAAAAAAAATTAAAAAAAGACAAATATAAATGATTCTGTGTTAATTTATAAAAAGAAGAACAGAAAATGCATAATACCAGACAGCCATTCTCACATGTTGATTATTAAATATTTGCATTAGAGCAGTTCTATATTTTAGGACAGAAGAGAAAATAAAAGTAATCTGGTCAATACATGTGGAAAATGTTTCAGAATGAAGTTTCAAACTTCATGGGATAAAGCCTCAGCAGTTGTAAATTGTCAAATACCTACTGACTTCAGTGGGCCTATAACTATTTACACCAGCTGAGGATCCATTCCTATGCTTTTATGAACTGATGTTTCCTGACAATTAAATATTGTCAAGGCTTAGAAAGCACCAGTGTAGCATCCACTCACGGAGGGATTTAAGTTATTGGGCTTTTTTCATAAGATGAAATATTTTGTTGTAAAAAGAGCTTGCACTATGAATTAGGGAAAAAATTCAGAAATAAAACAGAGTATTTAGTAGTTATTGAAATGCCCTACGAACAGATGCCGCTGAATGTTGCTTTCTGTAAAATTCCTTTTTTACTGGATACTATTCTTTACCCTGCAACAAAGCTTAGTGTGAAAACTATAAGAAATACACCAACTTTTTTTCTTTAGATATTTTTATTTAAATAGACTATTAGCTAGTTAACCCCACCACAGCTCTGATTACCCTAACTGGCTGAACCCACCCTCTTAATAAGAGTACATTACTCAGGGTGGATAAAAACCAATGATTTTTTAAAAATTAAAAAAAAAGTTTTTGATAAAATGCTTTTTGAGGGAAAAAACCTATCTAAAGATAGTTTTATTTAAGATATATTATAGCTCAAAGATATTTCATCATGGATTAGGGATTACAAATTCTATAGTATGAAACAATATATTCATGTAATATTTAATAAAAGTTTTGAAAATTAGTTCCAATAGTTCATGGAGTAGGGACCCAATCTTATGGGGTTCCAGGGGCTTCTGCATGGATTATTTAGGTTAATTTTTCTGTCTACCCAATGAGACTCAGTGCTCAGTCTAGAAGATACCATCAGAGATGCTTAGTTTTGCAGTTCTCAAACTGGATTTGCGTTAACAGCAAAAAAGTTTTTAAATAAATAAATAAATATATATAGAGAGAGAGAGAGAGAGAGAGAGAGAGAGAGAGAGAGAAATAACAGACCTCAATCCTATTGTCCCGCTGCAAATTTGTGAACACAGAGTCAATCCCTTACCTCTCTCTAAAAGTGCAAAGTTTCAAAAAGTTCAATGAATAGAAGATTGTTGGGGGCAGGATAGATCTGGACAAGGAGAAGAAGTCTGGAGATAAATGTGAGAAGGGAGAGACAGGCAGTAGAAACAAAAGTGAAACTGTTTGAGCAGCATATTCTAGAAGCCTTGAGATCTACCATATGTGACAAAGCTCTGTCCTTGTCTCCGTGGGCCCCACATTTCCTGGTGGATTTCACTAGCCTCAGAGGTTTACTGTGACCCTCCACATAGCCCTTCTCTCTCTAGAGGCAGGGGTCACAGCCTACTGAGCCATTTTCATCATAAGCCAGCAAGGGAGGTGAGGAGAAGCTATCCTCCCTTGCACAGTCTCTGTGGTCTCACAGTCTCAGTGATTAATCAGGGGAGCAAAGGAGGGAGCCCAGGCCCACCCTCTACTCCAGGCTCCAGGTCCCAGCCTAGGGACCCTAATAGTATCAGCTATGGTAGCTGATCTTTTAGAAACAGGACACATACAATTCCCTGGGCTACTTCCCCACAGCAGTCCCCACTTCCTCAAGCTCCACTTCACTCTTACCTCAGGGCCTCCTTCCTTGTGCCTGATATGGTGTGTACTGCTCAATGTCTCCAACAGCACAACTTCCTCCCACAGCTCCTGACATGCACACCTCCCTGACTAACTGGGAGGCTTTTAACTAGTTTCAGCCAGCCCCTGATTGGCTTCAGGTGTCCCAATCAACCTAGCTGTCTCCACTGCTTTCTGGAAGGATCTTAATTGGCCCCAGGTGTCTTGATTAACCTGGAGCAACTGCCATTTGGTTACCATGGTAACAGGGATTTGTTTAGCCTGGGGCTAACATACCTGTTTCTCACTACTTTCCTATAGCCATCTGGCCTTGCCCCATCACACATACCATTCTCTCACTAGAAGGGAAAACTTGTAATGACAGCAGGCCGTAAAAGAGACCCAGTTTGGGAATATTTTAAGGAAGTTCCTCTACCTGTGGGTAAGACAGGCATACGTGCAAAATGCAAACAGTGCAACAAAGAAATGCAAGGCCTGGTTGCCTGAATGAAACAACATCATGAGAAGTGTTCTTTCTCAGGAGGAAGCGGCGTTGAAGATGATGAAAGGAACATGTCTGAACATGCAGGATCTTCAGGTTGGTAAACTTTTTTATTTCATACTTCTTTCTTAAGGACTGCCTGTCTTCCTCCTGGACAATTCTTGAATTCTCATGTTTGCACAAAAAATATAGTTGTTACTCTATGGTACTATCATTTTAGATGCAGTTCTGATAAAAAATAAATAGAAATAAATAGCTGAAATAGGCAGATCTTCCTTTTACAATTTCACCTTTAAAGTAGTACTGAGTGTCAGTGAATGTAATACTAAATGAGCAGTATGGTAATAATTAAATAATTGCATTGACTTATTTTGTTTAGGAGAATCCATCCTCAACATACAGGATTCTGAAGACGATCCACCTTCAATATCACCAGCATTTTCTATAGTTTCAGAAAAAACAACGAGGAGTCCTTGTGGCAGCTTAGAGACCAACAAATTTATTTGGGCATAAGCTTTTGTGGGCTAAAACCCACTTCATCAGATGCATGGAGTGGAAAATACAGAGGCAGGTATAAATACATAGCACATGTTTATAGTTTCAGAGTTATCTGCCAATGATAGTGTTTCAGTCACATCATGTATGTCACATAGCCACAGTAGATCACCTGTAGCAAAAAGAGAAAAAAAATCTCCATCATCCACAAACAACCATAGATAAGTTTGTGATAAGAACCAGCTGATTACAAAAAGAGGTAATTGATGAAAAAATTGCCTGGGTTGTTTATGCAACAAACTTTCCTTTCCATATGATTGAGAACCCACACTTCATTAACATGGTTCAGTCATTAAGACCAGGATACAGTCCACCCAACAGAGCAGATGTCGCAGGCAAATTGCTGGATAAAGTGTATGAAAGAGAAATTGAGCAATGTGCAAAAGGTCTAGAGGATAAAATAGTTAACCTGAGTCTTGATGGGTGGAGCAATGTCCACAATGATCCTGTTGTATCTGCTTGTGTGACAACAGAAGAAGGGAATGTCTTCCTTACAGAAACAATTGATACATCAGGAAATGCACACACAGCAGAATACTTACAAGAAGTAGCAGTAAAAGTTATAACAAACTGTGGGGAAAAAATTCAAATGTCTAGTACGCAGCTTGGTCACAGACAATGCTGCAAATGCATCCAAGATGAGAAGAAATTGTTTAGAAGAGAGTGAGGAGAGTCCCAAGCTAATAACATATGGTTGCAGTGCTCATTCGATGCACCTCCTAGCTAAAGACTTCAGTGTTCCAGAAATAAGGCTAAAGTTGTTGAAATTGCAAAATCCTTCCGTAACAACCACTTTGCAGCAGCTGCTTTGAAAAAAGTGGGAGGACCCAAGCTAACTCTCCCACAAGACGTGCGATGGAACTCAGTAATGGACTGTTTTGAGCACTATATCAAGAACTGGCCTAATCTGATGACAGTTTGTGAACAAAATCGTGAAAAAATAGATGGCACTGTCACAGCCAAAGTTCTCACCATTGGGCTTAAGAGAAATGTTGAACACATGCTGCGTATCCTGAAGCCTATTTCAGTAGCCTTGAACAAAATGCAGAGAAATAGCGGTTTTATTGCTGATGCTGTTGAAATTTGGAAAGAACTGAGTGGGATCTTAAAAAGAGAAATATGCAATGACAGAGTTAAATTACAAGTATTTAAAAAAACGAATGGGACAAGCACTATCTCCAGCTCATTTTCTTGCAAACAGACTCAATACCAGGGTCAAACCTTAACTGCCGAAGAAGAGTTTGCTGGATAGTCATCATCCCTCCATAATGCCAACTATAATAAACTTCAGAGCTAAAAGTGAACCATTCAAGAAATATACCATATGTTTGCTGATGATGTTTCAAAGAAAGGCACACCAGTGAACTGGTGGAAGTCAGTTAAGCACTTGGATTCAGAGACTGTTGAAGTGATAATCTCCCTTTTAACAGCAGTAGCTTCTTCTGCCAGCGTAGAAAGAATATTTTCTTCCTTTGGACTAATTCATTTCAAATTGAGAAATCGTTTGGGACCCGAAAAAGCAGGAAAGCTTGTTTTTCTTTTCCAGATTATGAGCAAACAGGAAAATGAAGGTGAAGATGACTGAATTAGCTGCAGAAGCCAATATAAAGTTTCTCATGTTGACCTGGCTGACATAGTCAATTTAATTTTTGTTTTTAAAAATATATATATTTAATTTAACCATTTTAGTTAAAAACAATTTTAACAAAAACAAACCTGATTTTAAAAAACTTGAATGTTTAACTAAATTCAAAAATTCATATGCTTGTTTTGTTAAAATATTATGTTTGCTGTTTAAGAAAAAAATCCAGAATACAGAATGTTGTTGTTTTAGTTAATTAACAATTTAAATGTCTGTCTGGTGATGTTCTCCTCCTAATACAGCATGGCAAGAAAATCCTCCAAATGTTAATGATTAACCTGTTGAATTGGAGAAAGTTCACCTTCCAATGACTTCATAAATATCTGCTTCAATTACCTTTGGTAAATGAAATAACCAATCATTCATTTTCTGAGAAAGCTGTAAAACTAATCTGAAAAGTTTTCAAAACAAATCACCTAAAAAATGTATAGTGTGTACCTTCTAAAAATGAAACCTACATCTATCTCTGAGTTGTGAAGAATATGTATTAAGGTTATAACAGCCAACAAGAATGCAGTTTTATGTAGAAATCCATGATTAAATCAAGTCTTCCTGACTAGTGATTTAAATCATGATTTAAATCAAATCCACCCTGATATTGTGCCATTATCTTATTTGAAAATTAGCTTTGTGCAACAACTGTGCTAGCTGCTGGTGAGAGCCTCTTCTTTTTCCCAGCTTTCTTCTGGGGCTCATTCTTGAGAATTGCTCCTGGGTTGGCTTGCGGGCTCATTCCATTCTAGTCTACTCCTCAAAGGACCCACCCGCTTGGCTTCCTCTTCCTTCCTTGAGGGCTCTCACTCCTTCCCTCATGGAGCACTGAAAACTCATCCTATTTATCATTCAATTTCTACATAGGGTATTCCTATTCTGAATAGGATAAAATTTTACCTGCGCTTCAATTGTGCTAAACACAGCAATAAATCAGCTTCTTTATGGCACTGCCTGTGGAGCAATAAGTAACTACTGTGCTCAGATTCACCACTCAGTGAAAACTTAGTGGGAATTGATGTGAATTTCAACCTGGCACTGCCTCTTTGGGGTACAGATGTGAAAGACCCAGTTGAAAGAACTGTATACAATGTCACCAATAGGAAGGAAGCTGATCCTTACTTTACTGATCACTTGATCCACTCCAGCTTTTAGAATGCAGGTCAAGGAAATCAGAACTTGGCCTTCTAAAGACACACACATTAATTTCACAGCGCAAAAGAAAACTTCTTTAAAGCCCGAGGACTGTATATAGTAGCATTCAGCATTAACCAATACCACCAAGATACGTCTACAGTTATTTCCTCCTGCCTAGGCTGCAACACAAACTAGATAAAACTTAAGCTAAAGGTGTAACTATACTAGGAAAAAGGATGGAATTTAGGTCAGACTTAGCTAGCATGTGGTGTTACCTAAATCCGATCTAAACTTGAACACTTTTCCTAGTCAAGATAAACCTTAAAAGGTCTTAGGTCTTAATTAGGCTGTGATGATCACACTCCACTGCGGGAGGAGGATGTGTGTGACTTTCCACCTCAGCTGCGACTATAGCTATGCTTATTGAAATGTGATCATAACTTTTATTTCACATCTACCAAAATGGAAAATTTAATTGTCAGTGTAAACAAACAAATGAATTGCTGATTCATTTTAAGATCTGGAGTAAATAAGGATGGGCAATCTAAAAAAGAAAATGCATGTGTGCAAAAAAAATTTAAAAAACAGTGACATTTGTAACTTTTATAATTCAACTCGAAATAGTAGCAGAGTAAAGCAAACTAAATGGAAGGCTTTTTAAATTGCCAATGTTTGGATTTTTTATAATAGCAAAAATCTCCCAGGCCAGTCTGCATATTTCAGGACAGTATTGAGACTCTTGGGTTGGTGGCAATATCACACCTGGGAGTACTTTTTCTTGTCCAAAGCATTGATAAAACAGTGTTTCTTATGGCTTGTCTACACATAAAAATTAATCTGGGTGTAAATTTTAAAATGATTAACTATTTCTGATTAACTCCATGTGTGGATGCTCTTATTCCGGAATAAGAGTGTCCACATGTGGAATTAATCAGAAATAACTATTCTGGAGTAACCTCCCATATAGACAAGACGTTAGAATAGAATGTCTCATCAAAAGGGCCTTTTCTCCTGTGAATTCACAGCTGTAAGTTACTACTGCTTTTTGTCTTCTGTGGCTGAAGCACAATTGCAATCTGATTGTGAAATCATGCTCCAAATGATTGCACAGTTCCAATTCTCTTCTGAGACTTTTTGTTTAACAATGATTCAAAACAATGCACCCCAGTCAGTCTCACTGGCCCTAAGGCAATATTTCTCAAATGCGGCCACCAAGGGCTTTTAATGTGGCCATGACAGCCTCATGGGCGGTGATGGAGAAGCATCGGCCCTTCTCCATCCCTCGTTGTTGCTCCTAGATGCGCTGCCCTGCACTGCCACTGGAGAGAGGTGGGGCACAATGCTGCAGGAGCAAGGTGAGTTCTTGACCTACATTGGTGAGAGGGGGGTTGGGCGGCAGGCTCCAGCTGCGGGACTTCAGGGCAGTGGCTACTAACACCTCTGGCTCTGGCCACGCAGCCCTGGCCTCCAACTGCGGGGCTTAAGCCTTCGGCCCCTGGTTCCAGCTGTGTGGCAGCAAGCACTGGCTCCGGCCACACAGTGGCAGGCGCTGGCCACAGGCACCAATCCCCAGCCTAGCCGCACAGCAGTGAGCTCCAACCACAGGGCTTTGGGTGCCAACCCCTGGCTCTGGAGCTTCAGTCGGCCTTTTACCCCCAATTCCAGCCATGCGGTGGTGGGCGCTGGATATTTGTATGTTTGCTAATATCACTTCTCACTTTCCATAGCCTTCCTGGTGTAGGGTTACCATATTTCAGCAAGCAAAAAAGAGGACGGGAGGAGCCCCGCCCCCCACACACACCCTCAGAACCCCCAACCCTCCCCCCCGCTCCTTGTCCCCTGACTGCCCCCTCCTGGGACCCCTGCCCCTAACTGCCCCCCAGGACTCCACCCCCTACCTAAGCCTCCCTGCCTCTTGTCCCCTGACTGCCCCCTCCTGAGACCCTCCCCCCATCCTAACTGGCCCCCTAGGATCCTACCCCCTACCTGTACCCTGACTGCCCCAACCCTTATCCACACCCCCACCCCCAGACACACCCTTGGGACTCCCACGCCCCATCCAACCACTCTCCACCCCCTGACAGCCCCCCCCCGAACTCCCGACCCATCTAAACTGCTCTGCTCCCTGTCCCCTGACTGCTCCGATCCCTCTCCCCACCCCTGCCCCCTGACAGCCCCGCCCCCAGAACTCCCAACCTCCCCCCCCCGCTACTTGTCCCCTGACCGCCCTCTCCTGGGACCCCTGCTCCTAACTGCCCTCCAGGACCCCACCCCCTACCTAAGCCTCCCTGTTCCTTGTCCCCTAACTGCCCCCTCCTAAGACCCCCCCCAACTGCCCCCCAGGACCCTACCCCCTACCTGCCCAAAACCTTATCCACACCCCCCGCAGAAAGCCACCCCCCTCGAACTCCCGACTCCCCCCCCCGTCTCTTGACTGCCCCATCCAAAACCTCCCTGCCCCTGCTCCGACCCCCTGGCCCCTTTGTTGTTGGCCTTCACCTAATGTCTCTGTGAACTTGCTCAGGAAAAAGCCTGAGCCGTTCGTCCCGGCACGCTGGGCAGCAGTGGAGCGGGAGCGGGGGAGGAGCTCCAGACTGCCGAAGGCAATCTGCGAATGCAGGGAAGGAGGGAGTGATCTCTGCTGCAGGGGAAGCGGAGGAGGGGCTCTCTCTGGCTGTCGGAGCCCCATGTAAGTGGCACCATCCGGCCGGCTGCCCTGTTAGCCGCGTGCGCTCTGCATGGGGGCGGGGGGGGGGGGGGGGGGGAGTCCGGACATTTACAAATTCCCCCCGGACGCTATTTTTAGCTCAAAAAGCCGGACATGTCCAGGGGAATCCGGACGAATGGTAACCCTATCCTGGTAGCTACTAAGTGTGCTGTGATATTAACAAATATATAAATATCACTTTTCACAGCAAGCTCCAGGACCCATTAAGACCTAGATGGGGGGCAAAGGAGGAGACAGCATTAGTCTGCCAAAAAACTCTACAAATATAAATTACAATGATTTGGATGTGAATCTGTGGATATTTAATTGCTTTTTCTAAAGTTAATTAAGTATTTTAGGAAAAAAGTGTCAGTGCGGCCACCCATAAGAGTTGATCACCACACTCTGAGGCCACCAAAAAATTTGTTGTGAGAACCCCTGCCATAAGGTATGTTTGCACTGCACCTGGGAGGTGTGATTCCCAGCCGAGGTAGCAGTATAGATGCTATAGCACTGGCTGGGACTAACTCCCGAGGCTCAGACTCACGGGAGACAAGAAGACTTTTACTCCTGTGGCTAGCCTGAGCTGCTGCTAGTACCGTAACATCCACACTGGTGGATCTTACTTTGTTCTGTCTGTTACTACTTAGAACCACTTAAATCCTACTTTCTATATTTAATAAAATCCACACTGGTGGATGTTACAGTACTAGCAGCTAGCTCAAGTCTACTCAGCATGTTAGCTCAAGTCTACTCAGGTTGGGAACCAGACTGTGACGGTACCTCCCATAAGACTTTATGGAAATATGTTTAGAATGTGTTTTATGCTACATATGCCATGTAACATATCTCCGTAAAGGTTATGATCTACTGAATGTATTAATCCTATTTGTATGCATGTATCATTTTTGTATTCGAAGTTAAGAATGTTATGAATGATGGCTGTGTACTGGCTTGATTTCTAAAGAACCTTAGTAGAGCATTTGGTCAGTTCCTGGAGAAAGGAATGTTGAAATTAAGTACCTAATCAAGAAACACTTAAAGGACAATGGATCTTGGAATGCTCCAATCCACATAAGAAGTCTACTTGAGGACGTTCAAGGTAGCATGTAAACAATGGATGCTACCTGTAAAAACTGTGAGTCATGCATGGACATGTGACTTGCCCACTTGACTCCTAAACTCCATCTTGGAGATGGACTTTGCATAGGAGTGAGGAGGGGGTCTCCACCCACAAGAGAAAGTCTATTTAAACCCCTGGGAGACTCCTCCATTTGGTCTTCAGCTGCCTAAAGAGAGAGCCTCTCCACCCCCAAGGATGCTTGACAGAAACTGGAACAAAGGACAGTGTGCAAAGGGTGTGAGTGATTGCTGGACCCAGGTTAAAAGGAGATTAGTCTGTAAAAGGGAGCATTCTGGAACTGGTGAGGATCTTATCTATATTCAGTTTGATTAGACATAGATTTGCGTGTTTTAGTTTATTTTGCTTGATGACTTACTTTGTTCTGTCTGTTACTACTTAGAACCACTTAAATCCTACTTTCTATATTTAATAAAATCACTTTTTACTTATTAATTAACTCAGAGTATGTATTAATACCTGGGGGAGCAAACAGCTGTGCATATCTCTCTATCAGTGTTATAGAGGGCAAACAATTTATGAGTTTACCCTGCATAAGCTTTATACAAGGTAAAACAGATTTATTTGGGTTTAGATCCCATTGGGAGTTGGGCATCTGGGTGTTAAAGACAAGGACACTTCTGTTAGCTGTTTTCAGTAAAGCCTGCAGCTTTGGGGCAAGTAATTCAGACCCTGGGTCTTTCTTGGAGCAGCCGGGTGTGTCTGGCTCAGCAAGACAGGGTGCTGGGGTAGTGAGCTGGCAGGGAAAGCAGGAGCAGAGGTAGTCTTGGCACATCGGGTGGCAGCTCCCAAGGGGGTTCTGTGATCCAACCCGTCACACACACCTCCCAGCTACCCTGTCTCGCCCTTGTCTTCTGGCCTTCTTCAAGACTTTCACAGCCCTCCCCTACTGAGGCTTCTGTGTAAAAGTCTCCCTCTCAGGCCTGCTGCCTGACAGGTGTGGAGGAATCCCTTGCCCAGCGATCTGTTACAGCACCCTCCTCATTCTTTGCCAGCTTTAGCTTCCCCACTCCACTGGCATGAGAGGAGCATCAAGCCCACAGCCACAACTGCAAACTGAAAAAAGACTATCAACTGTAATTAAATTAAGCCAAATATATTTCAGCTCAGAAATCCATCTGCGCAGCTCAACTTGGACAGACAACTCTTTATGTAAAATCATCAAAATAAACCCAAACAAAAAAGTTTAATATATTTTAGTAGAGCAGATTTGAAATACGTACATCCTCTTTCCACAGCCTTGAGTAGTTCCTCCTAACACTGCAAATCTGGTTTATAAAAGCAACTCAAAAGTAGTTAGTTTTATTCCAATATACTTCAATTAATTTAGATTATATCACCATGAATGCACTAAAAACACACAAGATTTCAGCGGTGAGTTAATAAAGGCAGAGGAAGGAGATGGTTTTTCTTTGCAGACATCAGAATGCACACACTCCTCCAGATCAGCAAGAAAATAGCCTTGTCTCACTTTACTAACAGCTCATGAGCACACCAAGTGAAAGGAAATGCTGCCATGGCAACACAAACCAGGCTGTTATTTGAAACCATACTGCAGACACTTAACTGTCCCCTAGCTGCACAACTTTCAATATCAATTCTTCCAATTTCAAAGATTGAGAAAAGCATAACATACAATTTTTAGTGGTCAAAATAATTACAACTATCCCACAGTATACTTTGCAGTGCTATCCTGGAGCAGGCAATGTTTCTCAAAGAGTGATCTGGATGGCTGCCAGGGCAGAACATGAGCAATGAAAAGCAGAAATATCTGCCCAACTTCTTCTGTTTATTCATGTACATACATATATTTATGAGTCACCAAATCAGATGCAATAGGACTGCTAACCTATCCCCACAGCATGAACTATCAGCCACAGAAAAGGCACACTATGACTCCACTAGATTTTACTATCAAATCCCAGAAAATGTTTCCATTGCTGGGAAGAGGTAGGCAGTACACCTCTACCTCGATATAACTCTGTCCTCGGGAGCCAAAGCATCTTACCGCATTATAGGTGAAACCGCGTTATATTGAACTTGCTTTGATCCACCGGAGTGTGCAGCCCCGTCCCCCCCGGAGCACTGCTTTACCGCGTTATATCCAAATTCGTGTTATATCGGATCGCGTTGTATCTAGTTGAACATTAGAACACCAGTCTACCCAGTGACCTAATCTGAATAGGACACAGAATCCTTTCTTACATTTATATTCCTCCAACATGTGAGCCAGACTTATTTATAAGGCTTTAAAACTCTCCTCACCTGAGCCTCCTAAATTAGGGTTTGTCTAAACAGGGAAAAATCCCAGAATAGCTAATGAGCATTCACTACTGCTGAACAGCTGCACTAAGCTCCCCGTGTGGATACTCTTATTCCACACTAAGGGCTGTCAAGCAATTAAAAAAATTAATCACGATTAATCGCGCTATTAAACAATAATAGAATATGATTTATTTAAATATTTTGGATGTTTTCTACATTTTCAAATATATTGATTTCAGTTACAACACAAAATACAAAATGTAGAGTACTCACTTTATATTTATTTTTGATTACAAATATTTGCACTGTAAGAAACAAAAGATATAGTATTTTTCACTTCACCTAATACAAGTACTGTAGTGCAATCTCTTTGTCATGAAAGTTGAACTTACAAATGTAGAATTGTGTACAAAAAATAACTGCATTCAAAAATAAAACAATATAAAACTTTAGAGCCTACAAGTCCACTCAGTCTGACTTCTCGTTCAGCCAATCGCTAAGACAAACAAGTTTGTTTACATTTACGGGAGATAATGCTGCCCGCTTCTTATTTACAATGTCACTTGAAAGTGAGAACAGGCATTCGCATGGCACTTTTGTATCCGGCATTGCAAGGTATTTATGTGCCCAGATATGCTAAACATTCATATGCTTCATGCTTTGACCACCATTCCAGACGATATGCTTCCATGCTGATGATGCTCGTTTAAAAAAAATGCATTAATTAAATTTGTGACTGAAGTCCTTGGAGGAGAGTTGTGTGTCTCCTGCTCCACGGTTTTATCCACATTCTGCCATATATTTGTGTTATGGTAGTCTCGGATGACGACCCAGCATATGTTATTTGATTTAAGAACACTTTCACTGCAGATTTGACAAAACACAAAGAAGGTTCCAATATCAGATTTCTAAAGATAGCTACAGCACTTGACCCAAGGTTTAAGAATCTGAAGTGCCTTCCAAAATCTAAGAGGGATGAGTTGTGGAGCATGTTTTCAGAAGTTTTAGAAGAGCAACACTCTGATGCTGAAACTACAGAACCCAAATCACCAAAAAAGAAAATCAAACTTCTGCTGGTGGCATCTGACTCAGATGATGAAAATGAACATCTGTCAGTCCACACTGCTTTGGATCATTATCAAGCAGAACTAGTCATCAGTATGGATGCATGTCCTCTCGAACGATGGTTGAAGCATGAAGGGACATATGAATCTTTAGTGCATCTGGCATGTAAATATCTTGCGACGCCAGTTACAACAATGCCAGGCGAACGCATGTTCTCACTTTCAGGTGACATTGTAAACAAGAAACGGGCAGAATTATCTCCTGCAAATATAAACAAACTTGATTGGCTGAACGAGAAGTCGGACTGAGTGGACTTGTAGGCTCTAAAGTATTACATTGTTTTGTTTTTGAGTGCAGTTATGTAACAAAAAAAATCTACATTTGTACATTGCACTTTAACGATAAAGAGACTGTGCTACAGTACTTGTATGAGATGAAGTGAAAAATACTATTTATTTTGGTTTTTTTATAGCGCAAATATTTGTAATAAAAAATAAATATAAAGTGAGCACTGTACATTTTGTATTTTGTGTTGTAATTGAAATCAATATATTTGAAAACATAGAAAAACATCCAAAAATATTTAACCAATGTAACAATAGGTATTTTATTGTGCGATTAATCAATATTAATTTTTTAATCACAATTAATTTTTTTAGTTAATCGCGTGCGTTAACTGTGATTAATCGACAGCCCTAGTTAATGCTAAGCACAGAAAGACACTCTTAATACTGAATAAGAATGTCCACACAGTGATTTAATGCAGAATAGCTATTGCACTTTAAATACAAACCCTTGCTATTCTGCACTAACTTCCCTTGTAGACATGCCATTACAAAAAAGGGATGGAAAAACAAAACAAAAACCTACAGATAGAATTTGGAAACCTCCCTGACATCTACATGACACATGATCCTCTTCTTCTGTAAGTACTCATGACAGAAAATTAATAAGGCTCCTTCCATGTTGAGATAAAAATTAGATGCCATATTAAGTAAGAAAAATGGTGGAGTACACCAAACTACTTTGTCTACATAAAACTTCATAGATAAATTAGCAACAAAATCTTGTGAAGACTCCCACTTTCCAAATATAAGTGATTGTACCGAGGACAATAAATAGCATTAACAGAAAAACCAGGTCAATACGGAGACAGATGGGATGACATAATGTGAAAACTACTCTGTAACCAATGTAAACCTCTAACAGTTTAATTTGGATTATGCTACTTACAGGCCTGCACAACATGCGGCCCGCGGGGGCTCACTGTGCGGCCCGCGAGCAAGTGGCGGGGGGAGCTGCCGGCTTCACCCCCTGCCCAGGGGCTGAGCCGACCTCACAGCCCCGCCCGCGCGTACCGCGCTCCGGCCGCTGAGAAGCGCGGCTGCCAGGTTTGCCCCCTGCCGGGGGGAGGGGAGGAGGCCAACCTCACAGCCCCGCGCGTGCACACCGCGCTCCGACCAGCCGGCCGGCGAGAAGCGCGGCTGCCGGGTTCGCCCCCTGCCGGGGGGAGGGGGAGAGGGAGAGGGAGGCCGACCTCACAGTCCCGCGCGTGCACGCAGCGCTCCGGCCGGCCGGTCAGAAGCACAGCTGCCAGGTTCGCCCTCTGCTGGGGGGCGGGGGAGGGAAGAGCAGCAACCTCACAGCCCCGGCCGGTTAGAAGCGCGGCTGCCGGCTTTGTCCCCTGCCTGGGGTGGGGCAACCTCACAGCTCCACATGCACGTGCTGTGCTCCGACCGCACGGACGGTCAGAAGCGCGGCTGCTGGGGGCCCCCATGCACCGCGGTCCAACCGCCCGAATGGCCAGAAGCGCACACACGCGTGCACGTGTCTCCATCTCCCGCTCCCCCCCCGCCTGGCGTACAGCGGGTGCGTCACTTCTGGGGGGAAGCGCTGGGCACGAGGCAGAGCCGGTAAGTGCGAGTGAGGGGAGGGGCGCCCGGCCTGGGCTCGAGCCGCAGCTGGGGGGGACTGGGCCGAGACCCCCCAAACCCCCTCTTTGGTTGGGGGTGGGGTGGCTACTGCGCTGGTTGCTCCCAGGGCGGCCTCCGTAGTGATGAGGTGGGGTTTGAACTGTCTGTGGGCAGCCGGAAAAACCCGTGGGGGGAGGAGGGAGACAGAGAGAGTGAGAGTGAGAGTTTGAGTGTGTGTGTGTGTGCAGGGTCAGCTTTAGGCCGATTCAACTAAGTCCCCTGAATCGGGCCCCACGCCCAAGCCGCCCAACTTCCCCAGGGGGCTATTTAAAGGGCTGGGGGCTCCAAAGCCCCAGGCCCTTTAAATAGCCCCCAGAGCCCTGGGATAGCAGGGGGCTCAGGGGCTATTTAAAGGGCCGGGGCTCCAGCTGCCTTTACTGCACCCCCTGCCCACACCACCCCGCACCTCCTACCCTGCCCGCAGCCAGCCAGCCCCACACATGCCCCAGCCCCGCACCCCCTGCCCTGCCTGCAGCCAGCCCGTCTCCAGCCATCCCCACACCCCCTGCCTGCAGCCAGCCCCTGCTCCACCCCCTGCCCTGCTTCCAGCCCCGCACCCCCTGCCCTGCCCGCACCAGCCCATCTCCAGCCAGCCCCGCACCCCCTGCCCTGCCCGCAGCCAGCCCCTGCCGCCCCCCCCATCCACAGCCAGCCTCTGCCGCACCCCCTGCCCTGTCTCCAGCCAACCCCTGCCGCATCCGCCTGCGGCCCTGCCCGAAGCCAGCCAGCCCCACACACACCCCTGCCTACCCCAGCCCCGCACCCCCTGCCCTGTCGCCAGCAAACCCCTGCCGCACCCCCCTACCTGAAGCCAGCCAGTCCCGCACTCCTCTGTCTCCAGCCCAGCCAACCCCTGCCGCACCCCCCTGCGGCCCTGCCTGAAGCCAGCCAGCCCGCCCCATAACCCCCTATCTCCAGCCAGCCCCGCACCCCTTGCCCTGCCTGCAGCCAGACCCTACCTCCAGTCAGCCCCTGCCCTGCCTCCAACCAGCCCCATGTCCACTGGTGCCCTGCACACCTGCTTCAATGAGGGGGGCAGGGAGCAGCTGGGACCCACACATGTGCACACCACTAGGGTGACCAGACAGCAAGTGTGAAAAACCAGAACAGGAGTGGGGGGGTAATAGGAGTCTATATAAGAAAAAGACTCAAAAACTGGGACTGTCCCTATAAAATCGGGACATCTGGTCACCCTAGGACACTCCCAGGGAGTGGCGGAGACCCACACATGTGAAATGAAGCTCATCAATAACCGATCAACAGCATATATAACACAATGTACATAATATATCATTTTATTATTTATATAGTTATGGAAAGTAAATATTACATGGAAGAAAGGAAAGGCTTTTTTTACGTTTTTTTTTCTTCTAGTCATCCCTGCTGGGGCCCTGCCAAAAATGTTCGAATTGGACCCCACACTTCCTAAAGCCGGCCCTGTGTGTGTATGTGTTTTGCACCTGCCCTGCCCTGACTGCTGCCCCCTTCCCTGGTCCAGGGACCTTATCCCTCCCCAGCCCCTATCACCCGCCCCCACCCCCAGGGCTCCCTGCGGCCCCTGTGTTTGTGTGTGGGACAGTTACATCCAATCCCTTCACACTGCTCCCCTTCCCCCTCCCCGGCTTAGTTCATACCCCCAGAAAATCCCTTCAAACTGTCCTCCTTTTCCCCTCCCCTTATTTCATGGGGGGATGATGAACCGAGCGGGTGGGTGGGCAGGTAGTGGCGGCGAGGCTTTATACTTGGGGGGAGGCGAGGAGGGGAGCGGCGAGTCGGTGGCTGGAAGGAAAATACCATTTTCAGTATTTTAAATTTTGGTACTGCTGTGTGCAGTAATATAGTGACCCCTGGGGGTCAAAGAGGGGTGTAATGGTGGGGCCGAGCAGGGAGGGGGCGGGTCCTATTTTACTGCTGTGATCTGGTTACCCTATGCGCGCCGTTTCTTTCCCCCTCTACAGGCTTCCACACAGTCAGTGCCTTGCTAGTGTGCCACGCGCCGTGAGATATCTCTTCTCTTTGTGTGTGACCGAGCGTTTCCCTTGTGTGTGAATTTATTCAACAAAATCTTGAGCTTCATAATGGCTACCATGAGTGAAAAGAAAAAGAGAAAAATAGAATCAGAGCACAGAGTTTTCAACACTGAATGGACAAATAAATACTTATGTACTGTTTCCAAAGACAAAATACTGTGCCTTGTGTGTCGCGAAACGTTAGCCGTTCCGAAAGAATACAACCTTCGGCGGCACTTTGAAACTAAACATCCCAATCTCGCCAAATTGAACCCAAATGAAAAAATAATTAAAGCAGCCAGTTTAGTGAAAAACCTTAGTGGAGAACAGCAAATTTTCAAGAAAGTGAGCACTGAGAACGATACAGTTACTAAAGTAAGCTTTCAAATTTCTAAGGAAATTGCTGCTGCTGGGAAATGTTTCACAGAAGGCGAGTTTTTAAAAAAGTGCATGTTGATTGCTGTATCTGAGTTATGTCCAGAAAAGAGGGGAATATTTGAGAATGTCAGTCTATCACGCATGACTGTACAGAGAAGAATAGCTGACATTTCTAGTAACCTAAGTAATCAGTTAAAGCAGAGAGTCAGTGAATTCTGCTTTTACTCCCTAGCTATGGATGAAAGCACCGATTTAAAAGACACCGCCCAACTTCTTATTTTTATTAGAGGTATTGATAAAAACTTTGAAATTACTGAAGAACTTGTTAGCATGTGCTCCATGATGGGTCGCACAACTGGAAAAGAAATCTCCAGTGAAGTGATAAAGTCCATGAATGATAAGTTGGGAGTAGATTTCACAAACTTGGTGGCCATTTGTACTGATGGTGCTCCAGCTATGTGTGGAAAAAATGTTGGAGCAGTTACTCTTCTTGAAGAATTTATCGGGAGACAAATAACCAAACATCACTGCATTATACATCAGCAGGTTTTGTGTAACAAAGTCTTAAAATTTGAGCATGTAATGTTAGTGGTAGTTTCCACTGTAAACCTCATCGGTTCTAGAGGACTAAAACATAGGACATTTCGAGCCTTTCTTGAAGGGGAAGACGCCGAGTGCAGCAACTTAATCTACCATACAGAAGTGGGGTGGCTGAGTTGAGGAAGAGTGCTCCAGCGTTTCGTTGCTTTGAAAGAGGAGATAGCAAAATTCCTAGAAAATGGGCCAATAAAATTCCCGGAGCTTGAAAATGAGTCCTGGAATCAAGATCTCTTTTTCTTTTGTGACATTGCAGCACACCTGAATGATCTCAACATTCAACTTCAGGGAAAAAATCAATTTATATTTCAAAAGTGTGCAGCAGTGAAAGCTTTTAAACTGAAATTGAAACTTTTCAGAAGTCAGCTGTCAAAAGGTGAAATGTGTCACTTTCCCACTTGTGCACAGCGTATCCCTCAGCACAAACACGCCAAGTTAGGAGAAAAATACGCAAAGCACATCAATCTTTTGATTGAAGAATTTGACAGAAGACTTACTTTGTCTAAAGATGATGACATCCAGTTGAAGCTGACTGAAGATCCCTTTTCTGTGGATCCAGAGGAAGTGCCACAAGATTTGCAGTTGGAGATTACTGAACTTCAATGTTTGGCAGTTTACCGAAATAAGCACAGAGAAAGCAGCCTGTGGGACTTCTACAAAAGTCTGGACGATGAAAAATACAAGAATCTTATTGAAGTTGCACTGAAAACGTTCAGCATTTTTGGAAGCACTTACATATGTGAACAAACATTTTCCATCATGAACATGAATAAAAACAAGCAACGTTCTTCTCTGACTGACGACCATTTGGAAGACATTATGAAAATATCCACTTCAAATATGACCCCCGAATACGACAAGCTTGTTGCCGAAAAGAGATGTAATATCTCTCATTAAATTTGCAAGACAATTATGAAAAGTACAAATGTTTTCTTTCAACGGAACAGGTGTTTTTCATTTTTCCATGATTCATAAAAAAAATTAAAATAATTAAAAAAATTGTTTGCTTTAATTGAAAAATTCTTAATAAAGTATCACACCCTCTCCTCCCCACCCTGCCAAAAAACCCTTCTTTTTTGGCCCACAGCTGTTTCGGCGGGGCCCTGGGGAAGGAGGGTTTGTTTCAGCGGTGCGGGCGGCGCTGGGGTGGGGAATGTGTTTCGGGGGGTGTAGCAGGGTGGTTACTCCGCTCCTGCCCTGAAGGGCTTAAAACAGCCTTGGGGGAGGGCTGTGGCAGGGGAAAAGCTGAGCTGATTGGGGAAGCCGCTGCAGCTGGGCCATGCCACAATCAGGCCCCGGCTGGCCTGTATAAAAAGGCTGTGAGCCAGAGGCCCAGAGGAAGTCTCTCTCTGCTTGTAGAGAGAGAAGGGTCTGGCTGCTAGGAAGTTGAGCAGGGTACTGGGAGTGGAGCAGGGCTGGGGAAGGCTAGAGGAGCTGGGGAACTCCAGCCTGGAAAACCCCCAAGCTGCGGACCTAGCTAAGGGCCTAAGACCAGTACCAGGGCTGCAGAGGGGCAGCCCAGCTATAGAGGGAGGCAGCAGGTCCAAACCCAACCTTGCCTGTGATGAGTGGCTGATATACTGCAGTCTACCCCAGGGCACGGGGGCTAGTTAGTGACTGGCAGTAGCCTTATACTGAGGTGAAGTGGGGATTAGAGGATTGGGGGTTCCCCAGAGAGAGGAGACCAAGAGCCAGAGTGTGGGGGTATTGCCAGGGGGCAGCACCCCAGATCAAAGGGCACCGGGGTCCAGGAGGGACACAGAGCCAGCAGCAGTGGGACACCGGCCTGCAGAGGTCGCTCCAATGGCTGGATGAGCTAATTCCCAAGAAGACCAGCAGGAGGCGCCGCCGGGGTGAGTCCTGCTTGCTTACACGGGGGCTGGGCGGCACTGGGGGGAGGGGGGGGGACGGGGTTCGGCGGGGCTGGGTGACGCTGGGGGGGGGGTGGTGTTTCAGCACGGCCGGGGGGTTTCGGCCCGCAGCTATTTTCTTTGGAGTAAGAAAGAATTATATTTAATAATATGTAAGTAGCAGGCCCGCTGCTTTACGAGTTGTGCAGGCCTGCTACTTACATATTATTAAAATCTATGTCACATGATAATCAAATACCATATCCTTATCTAGCATTTCCAGAAAAGAGTGGGGGGGAGAAACAGTAATTTAGGGAACAACCTTCCTCTACAACAGGGGCGGACAAACTTTTTGGCCTGAGAGGCACATCAGGTTTCAGAAATTGTATGGAGGGCTGGTTAGGGGAGGCTGGGCCCCCCCAAACAGCCAGGCATGGCCCAAGCCCCACCCCCTATCCCCCCCGGCTTCTTTCCCCCTGACGGCTCCCCCAGGACTTCTGCCCCATCCAACCCCCCCGTTCCCTGATGGTCCCCCCCAGGACCCCTGCCCCATCCACCTAGCCTGCTCCCTGTCCCCTGACCGCCCCCAGAATCCCTGCCCCTGACTGTCCCCCACTGCCCCATCCAACCTCCCCTCCTTCCTGACTGCCCCCATTCAACTCCCCCGTTCCCTACGCTCTGAACGCCCCGACCCCTATACACACCCCCGCCCCGACCACCACCTCAAACTCCCCTGCCCCCTATCCAACCGCCCTACTCCTTGCCCCCTTACCACGCTGCCTAGAGCACCGGTGGCTGGTGGCGCAGCTGTGGTTGGAGCCAGCCATGCCACTGCACAGCACAGAGCACTGGGTCAGGCCGCAGCTCTGTAGCTGCTCTGCCCGGCCACCCATAGCATTGCGCCAGCAGTGCGGCGCACTGAGGCTGCGGGGGAACAGCAGGGGAGAGGCCGGGGGCTAGCCTCCCGGGCCAGGAGCTCAGGGGCCAGGCAAGAGGATTCCGCGGGCCGGATGTGGCCCGTGGGCCATAGTTTGCCCACCTCTGCTCTACAAACACCACATTCAGGCTGTATTCCAAATCCTTGGTGCAATATGCAAAATTTAGCAGGTTGCTGGTGACGTCAGAAGTTATCTGACATTATCCTTATGAATCACATTTCTCTTTTCAGTCAGTTGATATCTGTTTATTTTCTTTAAATGCTAGGGACCATCATTTCTGCTTGGAAGCCAGAGGGGCAGGATGCTTTGTTGTCCCCACGAATACAAGAGAATCCAAATGTTCCAGACCAGGCCCCAGCAGAGAAGGCTGGGAGCTTGATTGGTGTGGATATCAATATCTGGTTTAGTTGTGTAAACTAGCCTTTCCATGCAGGGAAGTTATGATTACTCCCGCCATTCCTTAAGCTTGTGGGTGGTTTGGTTTGATAATTAAACTTTTAGGGTTTGGGAATAAGTGGAACTGAAGAGAAGGAATTAAAACAAATTACTATGGCAAACCAATTCACACAATTAATCCTGTATCTTTAAAAGATTCTTGACAGAGAAGTCATCACCCTAGACAGAGGAGAATGCCTTTGACAACAATTCCACACAGATGTGGAGAAAATAACCTGTTTTCCATCTCTTCCTCCTCTTCCCCTGGTTCTGATAGGCACAGCTCACCTTCCTCCTGGGATGAAGATAAATGAAGATTATCTGTTCTTTCTGTGCCTTTGGATATCTTGGGTACCTGTGTTTATATATGGTAGGTGATCAGACAATGAATCTGGGAAGAACAGATATCAAGATCTGGAGCTCCATGTGAGTGAAATGCAGAATCTGAGCTCAGGATTAGCTTTTACTTCTTTGTCCAGAGATCCTTACTGGACTTTTTGCATGTTGAGAAAGTGGACTCCAAAGAAAGTTTGTTCATAGACATTTTCTTTTAGAGGAACACCTTTTAGAAACAGATTTAGGCTCATTCAGTTTGGGTTTAGAGGTGGAAGGAGAGTCTTCCCACTCTTTAAAGAAATGCTTCCTACTGTTAACTGGGGGCTGAGGGAAAGGGTGTTGGGGGGTGAAGGAGGGAGGAACTTTGTTAAAATTCCAGGAGGCTTTGGGTGATGAAGAACTGTTTGAACAGACTGCTGGGATAGTGACACCTAAATTAGAAAACATGAATGAAGGCATATTTCCAGTTTGTAACTAGAAATACACCTCTACCTCGATATAACGCTGTTCTCGGGAGCCAAAAAATCTTCCCGTGTTTTAGGTGAAACCACGTTATATCAAACTTGCTTTGATCCGCCGGAGTGCGCAGCCCTCCCCCCCACCCACCCCCGGAGCGCTGCTTTATCGCGTTATATCCGAATTCGTGTTATATCGAGGTAGAGGTGTATATACACCACATGATGTTTGAGGCAGAAGGAGGAAGAGAAATTCCTTCTGGCTAGTAAGGAAGGAATACAGGTGCCCTTGAGTCCTGATAAATCACTTGCCCTTAGAGAGAAGCTGGTGTGCTGCTTTCTCTTCACTCCTGGTTGAGTAAGTGATAACAGTAGGGTCACTGCTCTTTGAACCACTGCTGAGAGAACACCAATAGAAGCCAGATGTCTAATTCAGATGCTCCATTACCAATTTTGGGCAATTTTGTGCCTTCCTCCATGTGCCAGAGGTCTCATGAGCCTGCTAAGGATCTCAGCAGATAATACAGACTTTGTTCTCTATACTGGGCTGCAGGGAGTTTGTGGAAGTGCAACATTTTGTGAAGAGTGGGAGGCAGGAAATGAAAGGTGTCAGACAACAAAAACAAGAAAAAGCAGCTTCTTGCTCCTTTAGAAGAACATAAATTCTGTAAAAATCACAGCATTGCAGTTAGAACCTTGTTGGAAAGAATAATGGTTCCGAAAGTGATCATATAGCTAAGTCCAGTGTTATAAGTCTGGTCTGTCTCCAAGCATATACAAAAGGAAGAACCCATTGTGAAGATTTTGGGACATAAAGGCAGGGCTCAAATTTTGAGGGTACACACTGGTATGGCATACCAGCACCTCTTTCATGCTACCTTCTTATTCTGCAGAATGTAAGCCTTCCATTTTTAAAAGAAAAAGAATCTCTATTCTGGTTGCTGAAATAGCCTTGAAAATATGAACCGATTGTAATTGATGCCATGGTATCTGCTTGCATTTGCAGTATCTGAAACATCTCTGGGGGTCCTAACTCAGAGACCTAGTGATAATAATGTTAACATTTACAGTATTAACTATTTCACTGTTCATCAAAGCACATACGAAAGGAGAGGGAGGATTCTATTCTGAAGATCTGCACACTATACCGTGTGTGACACCTCATTTTGGCACCACCAGTGAGTTGGCGTAGGAGATACCACTTTTCACCACCCCACCAGTCAAGAAGGAGCCAAGCCCAAAGTGCCTAGCAGAATCCACAAGACATGTGACGTCTCCCAAATGGAGCCAAGCTCAAGTAGTAGTGGCCTTACCATGGGATAGCCTGGAATGAAACGTCCCATGGGGAAAGCCAATTCTAAGTAGCCTATGAAAAGAACAATGAGATGGAGGAGCCCAGTGTGCGTGATCATATTTTGAACATCTGCACAGTCTACTGATTCTCATTGGTGGAGCTTATTTGGTGGGAGGAGCTTGGAAGAGTACCACTATAGTTTCTCCCCCAACCCCTCACAGTATGATCCCAGCATAAAGCTGACAGAAAATAAGGGTTTTAATTAGAGCTGGTCAGGAACTTTCCCACTCAAAACATTTTTTCCATCCATCAATGTCATTTTGTCAAAACTGAAACTGTTTGCAGGAAACAGCTGGTTTCATAAAATCTCCCGATCAAAAAAGTTTTGAGATTGTCAAAATGCTCTGTTTTGACATTTTCAAAACAAAATGTTTCATTTTGGGGAGGTACCATGACTTTTCATTTCAAAAATGTACTTAATTTACACTCAGAAAGACTTAAAATGACTGAAAACAAAACATTTTGAAATTATGGAAATAAAACATATTGCTTGGCCTGATCAGGAATTTTTTTTTCATCAGTAGTTTGTGAAAAATTTCAAGATTGACTTTTGTCCTGATTTGTGATGGGAAAGATTTTTGATGTCTCAATATTTGTGGGACAGGAAAATCATTTCCCCTCTCAGCTGTAGTTTTAATGCTTTCCGTTGAATAATTGTTGGAAAGTGGATGCTTTTGAAAATCCTGTTCTGTTCTTTTAAATGCTTTCACTACTCTGGAGACTACTAAACTATGGAATTCATAGGAACTTGGGGAAAATGTTCCGGTGAAATACATTTGTTGGGGAATGATAAGATCTTTTCTGAATTTTATCTCATCTTTCCAACTAGACAGGTCACAACTAGTGATAACAATTCTAATTCTCTTCTCACATCAGTTTTACACAAGTATAACTCCATTGACTCAATGGAATTACTCCTGATTTGCACTAGGGAGAGAGAAGAATCAGACCATCTGTAGTTCCTGCTGCCAATATGCAAGATATTCAAGGTGTGATTGGTGACTACTGAAGTGAGAGATGTTCCAGATTGGCGACATCTTTGTTTAAAGGAGAAAACCTACACACTAGACACAAGGGACACAAGGTATGTATCGGGTGAGTTCAAAACATAATACCTCTGCATATTAGACAACCATACCCTCAAGTGATGGTTTGCTTGCAGTTGGTTACGGTGACTCTCTCAACTCTCATTAGTGGCTCCAAGTAGCTGCGGCTAACAGGGGAGTTTTGCGAGGGACTTCTCCACGTGAAGGAGGAGCAATTACATGACCCTTTGGGTAAGTTCGTCGTCTGTCTCTGTCTGTCTGTCTATCTGTGGAAGGGGAGGAAAGGGGTGGTGGTGTGGTATGCTTGCTGCTGGACTGAATCTGTTCGTTTGGGGGACCATGTGCTGACCGTGTGGGTGCTGAGTCTAACAGCCTGCTAAGCAAGACTGAGAGCTTCTTAACGAGGCTTTGATCCCTAAGCCCTTTAGCATGCATCAGCCTAAACCAGGGTCCGTGACTACTCAGGAAAACCAGGGCTTTAAAAAGCCTGCTCCTAAGCCACCAGAGGAGCTAGCGAACAGAGGAGTTTTGCAAGGGAGTTTACAGGGGGCGTGGGGGGCTAGATACACGTTACATTCCTTAAACTTAAGCCACACACAAAACCCTGATAAAAACAAAACCTCAACAAAGGAACTAACTTCAGGAGTAAAAAGATAATGCAGGCAGAAGTCCAGCAACAGAGTAGAGGGTATCCAGTTTATTGCACCCAATGTAGCATGTATGATTACCTGCCCTATGAGCAGGTGGCATATGTGTGTATTCAGTGCAAGGAGCTCCTGGCCCTCAGAGACCGTGCATGGGCTTTGGAGACCAGGGTGGCTGAGCTGGAGGAGCTAAGGGAGACAGAGAGGTACATAGATGAGACTTTCTGGGACACAGTAGAATGGTCCCACCGCCCTGTCTGACAGCCTCTGTCCTGTTGAGGAGGATGAAAGTCTCAGGGAAGGAGACCATCCAAATGGAGCAGAGGGAAATAATCCCATAGTTGGGACCCTCCTTCCAGATGATGTTGTGGTATCCTCTCGCACTGAGGATACCTCTCCGGGGGAGGGAACTCAAGTTATTAGGAAGAGACAGGTATTAGTAATGGGCAATTCGATCATTAGAAACACAGATAGCTAGGTTTGAGATGACCAGGAGAACTGCATGGTGACTTGCCTGCCTGGTGCGAAGGTTGTGGATCTCTCGAGATATCTAGATAGACTTATGTGTCGTGCTGGGGAGGAGCCAGTGGTCATGGTACATATAGGTACCAATGACGTAGGGGGGGGATAGGAAACAGGTCCTGGAGGCCAAGTTTAGGCTGCTAGGTAAGAGATTGAAGACCAGGACCTCCATGGTAGCATTCTCTGAAATGCTTCCAGTTCCATGCACAGGACCAGTTAGACAGGCAGAACTGCAGGGTCTCAACGCGTGGATGAGACAATGGTGTAGGGAGGAGGGGCTTAGATTTATTAGGAACTGGGGAAACTTTTGGGAAAAGGGGAGCCTATACAGGAAGGATGGGCTCCACCTAAACCAAAATGGAACCAGACAGCTGGCACCTAAAAATTAAAAAGGTTGTAGACCAGTTCTTAAACTAAGGGCTGGGGGAAAGCCGACAGGTGCAGAGGAGCATGTGGTTCGGACAGAGCCATCCCTTAGGGGAGGATCTACTAAATGAGATTGTCTATATCCTAGGAAAGAGGAGAGTCTGGAAGATGATAAAATACAGGGAGGATCTGATGAGAAACAGTCAAATGAAAAGAAGTCTTATTCAATTACAATTCAATGTAGTGGCAGACAGATAAAAAGTGAAAAGTTTTGAAAGTGCTTCCATACCAATGCTAGAAGTCTAAATAATAAGATGGGTGAACTAGAGTGCCTCGTATTAAATGAGGATATTGATATAACAAGCATCACAGAAACTTGGTGAATGAGGATAATCTATGGGACACAGTAATACCAGGGTACAAAATATATCGGAAGGTCAGAACAGGTCATGCTGGTGGGGTAGTGGCACTATATGTGAAAGAAAGCATAGAATCAAATGAAGTAAAAATCTTAAAATGAACCGAACCGTACCAGAGAATCTCTATGGATAGTAATTCCATGCTCTAATAATAATATAGCAGTAGGGATAGATAACCGACCACCTGACCAGAATGGTGATAGTCACTGTGAAATGCTCAGATGTCATTAGAGGATGTTTTGGAACAAATTGATAAACTAAACAGTAATAGTCACCAGGACCATATGGTATTCACCCAAGAGTTCTGAAGGAACTGAAATGTGAAATTGCAGGACTACTAACTGTAGTCTGCAACCTATCATTTAAATCAGCTTCTGTACCAAATGACTTGGAGGATAGTTAATGTGACGCCAATTTTTAAAAAGGGCTCAAGAGGTGATCCTGGCAATTACAGGCCGGTAAGCCTGACTTCAGTACTGGGCAAATTGGTTGAAACTATAGTAAAGAATAAAATTGTCAGACGCATAGATGAACATAATTTGTTGGGGAATAGTCAACATGGTTTTTGTAAAGGGAAATCATGCCTCATCAATCTACTAGAATTCTTTGAGCATGTGGACAAGGGGGAATCCTGTGGATATAGTGCGTTTAGATTTTCAGAAAGCCTTCGACAAGGTCCCTCACCAAAGGCTAATAAGTAAAGTAAGCAGTCATGGGATAAGAGGGAAGGTTGTCTCATGGATTGGTAACTGGTTAAAAGAGGAAACAACATGTAGGAATAAATGGTCCGTTTTCAGAATGGAGAGAGGTAAATAGTGGTGTCCCCCAGGGGTCTGTACTGGGCCCAGTCCTATTCAACATATTCATAAATGATCTGGAAAAAGAAGTAAACAGTCAGGTGGCAAAATTTGCAGATGATACAAAACTATTCAAGATTGCAGTCTGCTTTGGACTTAACTAAGAGCTACAAAAGGATCTCACAAAATTGGGTGACTGGGCAACAAAATGGCAGATGAAATTCAGTGTTGATAAATGCAAAGTAATGCACAATGGAAAACATAATCCCAACTATATGTATAAAATGATGGGGTCTAAATTAGCTGTTAGCACTCAAGAAAGAGATCTTGGATGTTTTCAGAGAACTATCCACAATGACTCAACTCAATGTGCAGCGGCAATCAAAAAGGTGAACAGAATGTTGGGAATCACTATGAAAGAGACAGCTAATAAGACAGAAAATATCATATTGCCTCTATATAAATCCATGCCCACATCTTGAATACTGCATGTAGATATGGGCACCCCATCTCAAAAAAGATATATTGGAATTGGAAAAGGTTCAGAAAAGGGCAACAAAAATTATTAGGGGTATGGAGCATCTGCCATATGAGGAGAGATTAATAAGACTGGGATTTTTCAGCTTGGAAAAAAGACGACTAAGGGGGGATATGATAGAGGTCTATAAAATCATGACTAATGTGGAGAAAGTAAATAAGGAAGTGTTATTTACTCCTTCTCATAACACAAGAACTAAGCATCACCAAATGAAATTAATAGGCAGCAGGTTTAAAACAAACAAAAGGAAATATTTTTTCACCCAACGCACAGTCAACCTGTGGAACTCCTTGCCAGAGGATGTTGTGAAGGCCAAGACTATAACAGGGTTAAAAAAAAAACTAGATAAATTCATTGAGGATATTAGCTGGCTATTAGCCAGGATGGGCAGGGATGGTGTCCCTAGCCTCTGTTTGCCAGAAGCTGGGAATGGGCAACAGGGGATGGATCACCTGATGATTACCTGTTCTGTTCATTCCCTCTGGGGTACCTGGCATTGGCCACTGTTGGAAGACAGGATACTGGGCTAGATGGACCTTTGGTCTGACCCAGTGTGGCCATTCTTATGTGCCCTGCAGTACCACATCCCAGAATCTTACCTCCGCTGGCATACTAAACCTAGTGAGATCAGCTAGTGGTGATCACTAGTGAAAGGGTGTATATGGCCTTCCAAATGCATGTTGTTTCCTACAACAAAGATGGTAATATAACTTCCAATATATAACATTGGCAGAAACGGTACTGGAGCATGCTAGTGAATAGCTTTAGAGCAGCATTGAAGACAGATTACAATACACTGGTCAACCACAAAAAAACAAGGAGTTGTGGACAAACACCTAATGAATACTGGACCATAGAAACTGAAAGAAAAATGGAAAAGAAAACAAAAGCATGCTAGCTCAGTAATCATTCAGACAAACTAAGTCTGCATTCACTGCAGAAACCAAAGCAGGGGTAAAGAGTATGCAATAATAAAAAAAAAACAGTACGCAGAATATGGAATTACGTGATGAACTCAAAGGCTCTTAGCCTTTATTGGAATATGGAATGTAAGAACATTATACAAAGCTGGAGCTCTTATGGTAACGAGTTGAAAAGATAGGAGTGGGAAATCATCAGTGATTGCAAAATGAGATGGAAAGGCAAAGGAGAATTCTACCATGATTAACAAAGGATATTGAATTCAGGAAAAGAAGATGGTAGACATAGGATGGAATTGCATTGTGCTAAAGCCAGAGAAAGCCAGGATCTTATGGCATTTAACCTGCAAATTCTCCATATGCTGAAGGCAATATTCAGAATCAAATCCAGTGCAGCCATAATAGTACAAGTATATGCACTGACCTCAGCAGCGCGCAAGAAAGAAACTAACTAATTTTACAGCTACAGAAAACAATATAACAGGTTTCAAAACAAAACGTGCTGTTGGTTATGGGAGATTTTAATGAGAAAGTAGGATCAAATTGGAATTTCTGAATGACAGGCAAATTTTGACTTGGTCAAGAAAATGAAAGTGGAGAAAGGCAGAAATTTAGTAGCCAAAGTAACAACCTGGTGATGATAAACACACTTTTTTAACAAGAAAGCTGCAGAGAAAGTGGACTTGGATATCACCTGATGGGCAAACAAAGAACATGATAGATTTTGTACATGTGAATAGCAGATGGAAATCGAGTGTGTTGTATAGATCATTTGCTGCCGTTATCAGATCAGATCATATGTTGTTGGCATCAATGAGGTTGAGGCTGAGACCAACTGAAAAAGTGCTAAGAATGAAGATCTATGGTGTGGACAAACTGAAAGAGCCAGATATGAGGGGAAAAATACAAAGCAGCCATGCGGAAAATGAACCTTGAAGAGATGTGGAATAGGGTAAAAGAGAGCAGTTCAACAAGTGTTGGGCTATAAGGCCTAAATGATGAAAACTAGGTGTATAATGGATGGAGTTGAGTTGCAGTGGAGTGACAAGTATAGGAAGCTGAAGGAAAATAAAAAGGAAGACCCAAGTCTAAAAGCTGAATGCAATAGGTTGACCAGAGAGATAAAACAGAAAGCTGAGAGAGAAATTACTAGATAATTGAACAACGCTAAGAAGCAGAAGACTATGTAAAGAGAAACATGACACTGCAGTTGTATTGCAAGATAAGAGAACTGAGTGGGACACAAGTGGAAGGTGTCAGCAGTGAAAGATAAGCGGGGCAAAAAATTGAGGATGAACAAGAACAGAATAAACGATGCAAAGAATACTTTGAAGAGCTGGGCAATGTGCATAAAACTGTAGATGAAACTGTCCTGGAAAAAATATCAGGGGGTAGCCGTGTTAGTCTGTATCTACAAAAACAACAAGGAGTCTGGTGGCACCTAAAAGACTAACAGATTTATTTGGGCATAAGCTTTCGTGGGTAAAAACTTCACTTCTTAAGATGCATAGAGTGAAAGTTACAGATGCAGGCATTATATACTGACACATGGAGAGCAGGGAGTTACTTCGCAAGTGGAGAACCAGTGCTGACAGGGCCAATTCAATCAGGGTGGATGTAGTCCACTCCCAATAATAGAGGAGGAGGTGTCAATTCCAGGAGAGGAAAAGCTGCTTCTGTAATGAGCCAGCCACTCCCAGTCCCTATTCAAGCCCAGATTAATGGTGTTAAATTTGCAAAGGAATTTTAGTTCTGCTGTTTCTCTTTGAAGTCTGTTTCGGAAGTTTTTTTGTTCAATGATAGTGACTTTTAAATCTGTAATAGAATGACCAGGGAGATTGAAGTGTTCACTTACTGGCTTATGTATGTTACCATTCCTGATGTCCAATTTGTGTCCATTTATTCTTTTTCAGAGGGACTGTCCGGTTTGGTAAAGTTTCCTGGAAAAGTTTCCCACTATAAATGAGGGAGAGCACATACTGGAATTCTTAGTAGTAGTAGTAGTAGTAGTAAAGATCTCAACAGGAAGTTTGAAAAAGGAAAAGGTGCCGGGAAGTGACAACATAATGCAGAGCTGTTGCAAGCAGGTGAGGAATACACGATAAGGGCGATGCACAAGCTATTCAACAAGATTTACAAGCAAGCACAAGTGCCAAACATGGGGAAAATGATAATAGTATCAATCTATAAAAAAGGTGATAATGAGCGAGTCCAAGAACTAGTAAGGAATCAACTTATTGAGAGTTCCAGGAAAAGCATTCTCCAAGATACTGCAGGGGAGAATAAAGGTATGTCTACACTACAATATAAGCCCAGGGTTAATGGGACTGTAGACAGCTCACCCATGTTAAGGAAATACAGGCTTGAGCATCTACATTGTATTTTAACTAAAGGTTAAGAATTTTCTGACCCATGCTTGAACGTAGGGCTCTGGTATCCACACTGCAGTGCTCAGACCTGAGTCAAAGTAACCATATCCATTTCCCTAGTGCCACTCCCCAAAATGTGGTCACTCTAGCACTAGGACTGTGGTGCACTGTGGGAAAACTTTACTGCCCACCCTGCACATTACCAAGAAGCAGATCGCTTTGCAAAGGACTTGATCGTTTCTCTCTCCATTGCAAACCCAAGAGGATTTCTGATCGTGTGCTTGCAGATTGGTGATCAGAACAGAATGGGTTAATGTTGACCTGAAGTGCTGCCATTTGCAAAGGGGGTGGCTTCCATTTCCAATAGTGTGGACTACAGATTGTTGGGATAGAGAGGACGAAGGAAGTTGTCTCATGGAATTGCGGGATACTTCCGGATGACTCCCAAGATCTGAGTCAAGCAGGGCTGTGTCTACACTGCAAAGCAACATGGCTTGGACTCTCCAGCCCTGCAGGGTCCTGGGAACCTGGGTCTGAGCCCTGGTTAGCACAATTGCAGTGTAGCTGCAAGGGAGGTTAGCCTTGAGCCAGGCCTCAAGCATGGGCTTACATTGCAGTGTAGAGATACTCTAAGAGGTATTTGTATGCCGCGCTTGCAGAGGAACAGGTTGTATTTAGACTAAGGTGAAGACAGATATCACAGTAGTACACCGAACACGACTAAACATATTATAGATGCCAGAGTTGCTGTAAAAAGGCTTTTGATGCCATAACCCTTTTCTCCACATTCTAAGTCTTGAGAAAGTAGGACATCCTTGAGAAAATGATGAAGCTGATAAAAAATATCTAGAGAAAGTCAATGAGTGTGATGAAAGTAAAGCTAATGGAATGGTTCAGGTTGACCACAGGAGTGAGACAATGATGAACACTATCACCAGATTTGTTCAACATGGTACTGCAAGCAGCAATGGCTGTAGCACTGAGAGATGAAATATGGAGTCATGGTATGTGGAAGGTCAATCTTAGATTTGCAGATGATATAGAACTGATAGCACTGACCAAGTAGTAGGTACAGAGAATAACTGACACAGTAGACTGGGATAGCAGAAAATCTGGACTGAAGATCAACAGAGAAGACAAAAACTATGGCAACTGGAAGACAAGAGTAAGAGGTAAAAATCAAAGTCGGAGACAAAGAACTAGAACAAGTGGAAAAAATTGTGTGCCTTAGAGGACTAGTATCAAAGAATCAGAATTGTGACGAGGATATTAAAAGAAGAATCAGACTAACTGTTCCTGCGTTTAGAAAATTCTGTAAGATCTGTAAGACTAAAGACATTTTGATAAAGACGAAGATAAGTGTCTATGAGACAACTGTCATGCTGATACTGCCATATGGGTCAGAACGTTGAAATACGAGGTAAGCTGATGAATGTAAGCTGATGAATTGCACAAATGATCTAGCTGAGGAGAATACTGTAAGTTTCAAGACAGCACAAAGTAAAAAACAAAGTGATAAGGAAATGGATAGGGCAAGAAATAATGCTGTTACAGAAGATTCAAGAAAGATTACTGAGATGGTTTGGACACGTGTCAGGAACGGTCCTGGAAAGGATACCATGGCATGGCAATACATACCAAAGTACAAGGAACTAGAAATAGAGGAAGAGCGAGGATGCACTGAATAGAAATGGTGAAGAATGACACAGAAAAAGGTTTAAAGATGAATGAAGCCGTGAAGCTGGTACAAGACAGAAAGTGTGGGAGGACTTAATTTAGCCCCATCAACTTTGCTGAGCTGATGGACAGAAACCAAAGAAGAAAGAAGAGCCCAGAATCCCAAGTACCTTACTATTTTATCAGTCACCTCTAGTTCCATTCGTAATATGTCAACATTTAGTTAGCATGACCTGTAGGCCTTCATCTTAGATCCCCTGACGAGAGATTAGACAGAAGCTTCCCCTTCCATGTTGATTGCTCTGACTAAAATTGACATGTACGTGTTTAAAATATAACAGGACAATAATCTTAAACGTATGTTCTTAATGCTTCCAATGACTAGCCTAAGAAGCAAACAGTAGATTGACTTGATTATTTTTTCTTCTTTTGAAATGCATGACATCCTTCTCTGCCACAACCGGCTGGCTCCCCAAGCAATCTCCCTTCGTATGCCATTTGGTGACATCACATCACTACTGAATTATGGGAGCCTGGAGGCTGTGTGTGCATGTAGGTATATAACATTCAGCTAGGTACAGTCTACAGTAGTAAATACAAACACTTGTGTACAGTTTAACACTAACTTGACTCCATACATACAGTCCAAGTCTAAGCTCTCTCATAGCACTTGGTGGTGATTGTAATATCATAGCACAGCATGGTAGGAATGAATCAATGAATTTTTTAATTGTGTCTTTTAAATGCAAATTTGGTGCTTGTGAAAGTGAAGGCCTACTTTAATTAAAGTCAGGCATAGTGGGAGCAGATGATGTTCTAGCTTCTTCATGCAATACAGCTCCTTCAACATACTTCAGTACTTGTCTGAAGAATCACTACTTATTCAAATACAGGTCTGTTCCAAGCAGAGATTGTCAGTCATGCCAGATAGTTTGTCACAAAGTGGATTTCAACATTGTGAATTCTGTGACAAACTATTGTTGTCTAGTACAGCGGTTCTCAAACTTTGAGTTGGGACCCCAAAGTGGGTTGCGACCCCGTTTTAATGGGGTTGCCAGGACTGACTTAGACTTGCTGGGGCCCAGGCCAAAGCCAAAGCACGAGCCCCAACCGCCCAAGGCCAAAGCTGAAGCCTGAGGGCTTCAGCCCTGGGCAGCAGAGCTCAGATTACAGGTCCCCTGCCTGAGGCTGAAACCCTTGGGCTTCGGCTTTGGCCCCCCCACCCAGGGCGGTGTGCTCAGGCTTTGGCCCCCCCAACCTGGGACAGCGGGGCTCAGGCGGGCTCAGGCTTCGGTCTCCCCTCCTGGGGTCATGTAGTAATTGTTGTTGTCAGAAGGGGGTCGGGGTGCAATGAAGTTTGAGAACCCCGGGTCTAGTAAATAGAGGATAATTCTCTAGTCAAGAGCTGCCTCCCTGTGGAACAAAATCACTGGTCACATGGCTCAGGAAAGACATTTTTCTGAATAATGCCTACTCTCCTACTGCCTTTCTTCAAAAAATAAAGAAAAGTGGACCCTTACTGACTGTACTGTGCATTAGATTATTTGACACTATTCCTAGTGTAAATGGCAATTATGTTTTGATTTGCCTTCTATAGAGAAAATGTGTTCATTTAGGGATTTTTAATTTTTTTATTAAAATGACAGCATCTTCAATTATGGGGGGGAGGGTTTCTATTAGTATTAACAGTAAGAAAATATTGAATCTTTACTAATTTTCACTTTGTGATTTAAGACTTCACTGAAACTGAGTGCAGGGGATCCGAGTGCCGATACTTCTTTTTCAAGAGGAGATAAAGCACTTTTCCTAAAGCAACCTGAAATATTTCTTAGTGTTCCACTTGAACAAGGGGAGAATGATGCAAATATTGAAATAAATGAAACTTAAGAGAAATAAAAGCATAGAACAAAGAACACAGCAAACTAACTTGAGCAAAAGATGTTTTATCTGAAAATGAATGTTAGTAAATCATATAATTACATACAAAGAAAGCTATGTTAAAATAATAAGGTTGCAAAGTCAAGCACTGACAAACTAAGAAATGCCAGAATTAAGATTGACTAGGCAACCTTAATTTAGCTCCCTTTTTTTCCCCATGGGACCTCTGACTCCAGAAATTCATCATGTGAAGCCATACTAACCACCTAGTTTATCAATAGGATTCAGATATTTAGGTCCACAGCACAGACCTCTACCTCTTGAACTAATGGAGTAGAATGGGAGCAATAGACAAGGATGTCAAGTATCAGAGGGGTAGCCATATTAGTCTGGATCTGTAAAAAGCGACAAAGAGTCCTGTGGCACCTTATAGACTAACAGAAGTATTGGAGCATAAGCTTTCATGGATGAATACCCACTTCGTCAGATGCATGCAAGGATGTAATACACACATTACCTTGAGGTTCACAGCTATTTGCTAGATAGCAGAAGAATGTTGAGAATAAGAAATCCTAGGTTCTATTTCCAGGTTCTGGAGGACATGCAGTCTAGTAGTCACAGACTCTTGTGTCTTGTCCCATTCTGTTCCTGTAGGCTTTGCTCCTAAACCCTTGGCTCTTGTGCCTGCTAACTTGTCACTGTTATTCCTCCTGCTGGGTTCTGTCCTCTTTTCCCAGCCTGCATCTGGTTCCTCTCTCTGCTCCTCACCCCTCTATATCAGATAGGCTGCTTCTTCAGTTTCCTCCACGCTGTTGGAATGTCAGCAGGAAGAGCATGGAGAAGATAAAAGAACCAATATTCCTGCTCTCAGTACTGGTGCCTGTTACCACAGTAGTCCCTCATTCCTGGGAGCATCAATTGCAGGAAACTCCTGCCTAGCTCCTAGGATGGACCAGGCTCACTATAAACAGAATCTTTACAGATTTTAGCTGTCATACTCTAATAATCCCCAACTAAGCACGTGCAAACAAGTGATTTTTTTTTTCCAGGGGCTTATAACTCAGCTATGTCTGGGTGGATTTTCACAAAGACAGCAAAACACATTGTTCCAGCACCAAGGGAGCCCCCTCGCCAGTTTAAAGATTCCAAAGCCTGAAAGCATGAGAATTTCAAGAATTTTCTGACATAGACAAAGCATTTTTTTCCCCCAAACCTAGTTTTCAGAAACAACTGAGCTATTTTTGTTGAAATTTAAAAACAAACAAACAAATACTCTGAGCCTGAAATTTCAGCCCAAACTTGTAAGGCAAAAGTTATAGGCAACTGAACACAGGGCCTTCTAAGGAAAGTGCTAGGCAACTTTAACTACAGCTGTCACTGCCAGCTCTGCTTATGACATTGCTAAATAAAAATACTGTATGAAATAAAATATATGCACCTTATCACAAGTGGCATTTCCAAGTTGCATTTGGAGTTGCCAAAAAAATGCTATAAATGTAAAATATTATTTCAACATACCAGTATATCTAATATTAGTACGATACACCCCCCAAAAAATTCCTTAAAAACAAACAAAACAGCCTTTTTCATTTCCCAATACACTTTATATTTGTTAAAAACATTTTTTCCATACATCTCACCTTGCCATGGCTTCTCTCCACCTTTCGGAAACATTTATTCAAGGAAAGATTGTGTCGAACAGAGTTCTTCCACCCTGTGGGTGCTGTGGCAAAGTATGGGAAGCGTTCCAGAATCCAGCTGTAGATTTCTTTGACTGGCAAACTTTTATTAGGAGAATGTTCAATAGCCATGTAAATGAGAAGGCTAAAGGAATAAGGAGGTTTGGAAGTGGCTGATTTTTTTTCCAGATTCTGGTAGCAGGATGCTGAGAAAGATGGCACGTTATCACCCTCAATGTCATATATAGGACTAACAATTGGAAGACCCTCACTTCCAAGACTGAAGTATGTTAGAAGATTAGTACTTTCATGAAGCCAGTTCAAATTTGTGAGCTCATCATCTGCTGATTCGCTGTCCACTAACGTGGCCTTCGGCCTAGCAGCATCAACTGCTTCAGGCAAGCTTCCCATTCTGTAAATCTGTCTTAATCCTGCAGCCTTTTCTGCTCCAGGTGCTTCAGCTTTCTTATCTGGAGTCATTCCAGTTACTGGACCCATTTAATTTTACTTGTCTATAACAAAGAAAACAATTATAAATCAATGTAAGTCTTAAAAATCTTATCCAACTGCAGCCACTAAGCCAACAAAATGAAAGGAAATTCAGTATTGTATCTCCTCTATCCTGCTCAGTCACTATAATTAAGGCTACATTTTAGTCATGGGTATTTTTGGTAAAAATCATGGACAGATCACAGGCAATAAATAAAAATTCACAGAATCATAGAATATCAGGGTTGGAAGGGACCTCAGGAGATCATCTAGTCCAACCCCCTGCTCAAAGCAGGACCAATTCCCAACTAAATCATCCCAGCCAGGGCTTTGTCAAGCCTGAACTTAAAAACCTCTAAGGAAGGAGATTTCACCACCACCCTAGGTAACCCATTCCAGTGCTTCACCACTCTCCTAATGAAAAAGTTTTTCCTAATATCCAACCTAAACCTTCCCCACTGCAACTTGAGACCATTACTCCTTGTTCTGTCATCTGGAACCACTGAGAACAGTCTAGATCCATCCTCTTTGGAACCCCCTTTCAGGTAGTTGAAAGCAGCTATCAAATCCCCCCCTCATTCTTCTCTTCTGCAGACTAAACAATCCCAGTTCCCTCAGCCTCTCTTCATAAATCATGTGCTCCAGCCCCCTAATCATTTTTGTTGCCCTCCACTGGACTCTTTCCAATTTTTCCACATCGTTCTTGTAATGTGGGACTTAAAACTGGACACAGTACTCCAGATGAGGCCTCACCAATGTCAAATAGAAGGGAATGATCACATCCCTCGATCTGCTGGCAATGCCCCTACTTATACAGCCCAAAATGCCATTAGCCTTCTTGGCAACAAGGGCACACTGTTGACTCATATCCAACTTCTCGTCCACTGTAACCCCTAGGTCCTTTTCTGCAGAACTGCTTCCTAGCCATTCGGTCCCTAGTCTGTATCAGTGCACGGGATTCTTCCATCCTAAGTGCAGGACTCAGCACTTGTCCTTGTTGAACCTCATCAGGTTTCTTTTGGCCCAATCCTCTAATTTGCCTAGGTCCCTCTGTATCCTATCCCTACCCTCCAGCGTATCTACCACTCCTCCCAGTTTAGTGTCATCTGCAAACTTGCTGAGAGTGGAGTCCACAACATCCTCCAGATCATTAACGAAAATATTGAACAAAACCGGCCCCAGGACCAACCCTTGGGCCACTCCGCTTGATATTGGCTGCCAAATAGACATAGAGCCATTGATCTCTACCCATTGAGCCCGACGATCTAGCCAGCTTTCTATCCACCTTACAGTCCATGACCTGTCCATGACTTGTAGTATAGACCTGTAACTAAAACTTGGGCTGGGGGTCTGCAGGTGCTCTGGAGGGGTGGTCTGGGGGGTGCCGCGGGCAGCAACGCACAGCCTGGGACCCCCACTGGTGCTGGGGGGGAGCGGGCAGCGGCTCTGCTGTGTCCCTACAGCTGCTAGGGGGAGGGAAGGCCGGGGGGGCTCCGCACGCTGCCCCTTCCACAATCTCCGGCTCCGTAGCTCCCATTGGTGGGGAACTGTAGCCAATGAAAGCTGCGGGGGGCGGCACCTCTTGGCGGAGGCAGCACACAGAGGCCCCCGGCCCCTCCACCTAGGAGCTGCAGGGACATGCCGGCCGCTTCCGAGGAGTCTCTCCCCCTCTCCCCCCCAAGGTAAGTGTCACCCCGCACCCCAACCCCCTGCCCCAGTCCTGAGCCCCCTTCTACTCCCAAACTGCCCCAGCAGCAGCCGGTGCAGCTGGCTCAGGAGCTGCCTGATCTGCTTGGGCAGCCCCAGAGCCAGCCGCATCGGCAGCTGCATAAGTCATGACTTCAGTGACAGACATGCAGCCTTAACTATAATACATTTATAAATGTGTTGGGGTATAGCTATCCAAAGCCTGGGACCATCTGAACCTTTGTGAAATTGTCTCAACCAGGTGTTAAACTCCCACTGGTTTGTGACTGGGTCCTCATTACTGAACTTATGCTAACTATTTGGAAATTGCTATACCTTACTAGATACAACAGGAGTGGCTATATTGAGATCACCTTCTGTAAAGTGGCTCTGCACAACAAAATGAGAAAAGCACTGAATAAGTGGTCTCTAATATGTTCAGTTCTCCCATTAACTGTTTAATTACAATTACAAATTAACCCTCCTTATAAATGTTTTTATTCCCCCCTCTTAGGACTTAATTTGCAAAGAGCCCTATCTATAAGATGAAGTTGTGATCTTAGGGCCACTCTACACTACAGATGGGATCATGTCCAGTGAATCGGTGTTTTGATGCACCCATCAGACATGGTTTCAGTTAATACACTTTAGCACAACCATACTCCCGTGGTGTTTGCCTGTCCACATGACCAAGATGCAAAAAGTGTTTGCAGCAGTGTATTTTAGGAAAATCTAGTCAGCTATCCCATATCGCCTCAGATGCTAGAACCAGGCGATAGGATTATAGATGATTTTCAAGATCATTCTGAACCACATGGTACATAGGGTTCTGGAAATGTTGTACTAATCCAGATTCCACTAATAGTGCAGTGCCTATTTGGTTGTTCTCTCCCCCTACATAACACCACTGTGTTCTACAACCTCAAATCTTTCTATTCTGTGAATATCTGGCATTGAGCATACCAATATTGTTTAAATGAGTTAACATAGGCTGGACTGGCAAATTCCATGATGCCAGAATTTTCAAGAATTCCAGTGAAAAGGAAACTTTCCTCCCCTCATATCAGGGAATTCAATGCAATAGCAAAGTGGGGACAGTGTGATAGAATGACCAGAGTGCTCCTTGTAACACATCATGCAATCCACATGGGATTTACTACCCCAAAGAGAATCTAGGAACTAGCAGGACTGGCCAGCTCTGTTACACAGATCTACTCCCATCTCCAAAGTCATATTAGAATGTGGTTCCAGCTCAACAATCTTGCTACATCCCTGTTCAACAGTGGGGTTGTAATATTGTACACCTGCAATTAGGAACTGTGTGTCTGGAAATGAACCATGCATCAAGATAACCAAGAGAAAACCTGTTTACAAACTTGGTAAAATTTTATAGTGTATATAAATACTTAGTCTAATTCCTAGTGGGAAAGTGTATAGACGTCACCAAAACCAATAGACAAATAGCCAATCTTAGGGCTGATATAGACTGAAAAGTTACATTGGCATAATTATGTCTCTCAAGAGTGTGAAAAATCCACACTCTGAGACGGATGGGCAAACTCTTTGGCCTGAGGGCCACATCTGGGTATGGAAATTGTATGGCGGGCCATGAATGCTCATGAAATTGGGGTTTGGGGTGCAGGAGGGGGCTGAGGGCAGATCAGAGGGGTTTGGAAAATGGGAAGGGGCTCTGGGCTGGGGCAGAAGGATTTGGAGTGCGGGAGGGGGCTCCGGGCTAGAGCAGAGGGGTTGGGGTGCGGGTGGGAGTGGGTGAGAGCTCCAGCTGGGGGTGTGGGCTCTGGGGTGGTGCTGGGGATGAGGGGCTTGGGGTGCAGGAGGGGGCTCCAGGCTGGGACCGAGAGGTTCAGCGGGCGGGAGGGGGATCAGGGCTGGGGCAGGGGGTTGGGGCAGAGGAGGAGGTATGGGATGCAAGCTCCAGGCAGCGCTTACCTCAAGCAGCTCCCGGAAGCAGCAGCATATCCCACCGCTGGCTCCTATGCAGAGGTGTGGCGCCAGCCAGGTGGCTCTGTGCACTGCCCCGTCCACAAGTGGAGCCCCTGCCGCTCCCATTGGGCACAGTTCCCAGCCAATGGGAGCTGCAGAGCCGGCACTCGGGGTGGTGGCAGCGTGTGGAGCCCCCTGCTGCCCCTACATGTAGGAACCAGAGGGGGAACATACCACTGCTTCTGGGAGCCGCACGTTCAACCCATCAGGCCTTTTAATCTGGCCAGCAAGCCCCTGACCCCGCTCCCCACCCTTGCTCTGAGAGATGTAATTAAGCTGACCTAACCCCTGGTGTAGACAGCGCTAGGTCAATGGAAGAATTCTGTCAATCAAGCTACCGCCTTCTGTGGAGGTGGATTACCTACAGCGATGGAAGAACCCCACCCGTCTCTGTAGTAAGTGTTTACACTGAAGTGCTGCAGCTGTGCCACTGTAGCATTTAAAGTGTAGTGTGGCAAGGCACCTCCTTCCTCTTGCCAGACTTAGCACTTCTCCCTCTGCAATGACCTGTGGTAACCCCTTCTCAGTTAGTAGGGAAGAGGGCCTTTAACATTCTGGGGCTAATATAGCACCCTCTTGCAGTCATACAGCCTGACTTTCACAGTAGACAACATAGCTTTATTGAAAATCTCAAAGATGCCATGGATTTAATCGTTATGGAGACTAAAATTTACTCCTAGCACAGCCATTTCTTACAGTTTGTGCAATGAGACAAATTCAGCGTGATTCATATTGCATCAACAACTGATTATGAGTCAAAATGTCATCACACCATGAACCCACGCTTCCACATGACGTTTTCCAGACCCTGTCAGAAAGATTATTGTACCCATCAATGTTTCACAAGCAGATGCAGGATCATAAAGGATAGAAGTGATCCTAGGAAACTGGCATAAATGTCAGCCAAGGAATAGTCATATCAGATTCTTACATACAATACTGGATTTATAATGGCCCCAATGGCGCCGGGCCCATGGTCAAAAAGGGGCCTGGCGCGCTCTCCTCCGTGCCCCCACTCTCTCCTGTGGGGTCAGAGCTTGACACTGCGGGTTGCTGCGGCTCGATGGCAGCCTCTGCCGGCAGCCTAGCTCCTGCCCCGCCCCTTTCCCCAGCATGCTACATTTCCTCCCCCCCCCCGGCCAATCAGCTGGATCAGCTTCTAGCCGGCAGGAGGGGGGAGGAGGGAGCCGCAGCATGCGGCTCCCGGGGGAGGAGGAGAAGAAGAGGCGGGGATGAGGCCTTGGGGAAGGGGCTAGAATTGGGGCATACCCCCTGCGTGAGCACCCCCACGACCCCAGCCCACCCCCTCAGCCCCCTGAGCCCCTGGCCCTGCCCTGACCTGACCCTGCACTCCCCTCACACCTCCTCAGCACCCCCCCACACCTCCCTAGCCCCCTTCCCTGACCCCTGCACCCCCCCCCCTCACCCTCCCAGCCCCCAGCCCTGATCTCTGCACCCCCTCCCCAGCCCTGACCCCTGTATCCCCCACCCCTCACGCCACCCAGCCCCTGCCCTGACTCCTGCATCTCCCCCCATCCCTACCCCCATCCTGAGAAATAAACAGGAGCTGCCCCAGGTAAGCACTCCACACCCCAACCCTGAGCCCCCTCCCTCACCCTAACTCCTTGCTAGACCCCTCACCCGAACATTCTTTTACAATATTTGGAAAGATCATTAAGTGGTCTGTCGAGACCATCTGTGATTTTCAAGTGATCTGTGGAAAAATAAGTTAAACTACATGAACAATCAAGGTACCTCAGTTTATTTTCATTTACTTGCTATTACTTACAGGAGGAGGAAGAAGAAAAAAAGAATGAAAAATGGGGGCAGGGGGAGATAAGAGAGAATGTTCTTTTTCTTGACTGGGTCCCAAGGAGGAGCCCCAAAAATGAAGCTGAGCACAGGGCTGGGGGGCCCCCACTAACTCTAAATCCACCACTGGCTGTCATGTCACATGGGCTGGGGATACTGTCAGGGCCGGTGTAACCACTAGGCAAACTAGGCGACTGCTTAGGGCGCCAAGATTTGGGGGTGCCAAAAAGCAGTGCCCCCAAAAAAATTTTTAAACTACAGTGGAGTCCCATCTTACATGGGGGTTAGGTTCTAAAGTCACCGTATCAGAGGAAAATTGAGTATAGTGAAAATTACCATAAAGTACAGTATACACTAAAACAGGGATCCTCAACCTACGGTCCCACCTGCCGCTGAGCCTGCTGCCGACCTGGGGTTCTGTTCACTCAGCTGGCAGCGGGCTGAGCAGGACCAGCAGTGGGCCAGCTCCTGCCAGCCGGGGTCCCAGCCGCCAGCCCCGCTCAGCCCGCTGCCGGTCTGGGGTTCCGGCTGCCAGCCCGGGGTTCCGGCTGCCAGCCCCTTGCCAGTCAGGGTCCCAGCCACCAGGAGGCTGAACAGATCCAGCAGCCAGGACCCCGGCTGGCAGCGGGCTGAGCAGTTCAGCCTGCTGCCAGTCTGGGGTCCCGGCCGCCAGCCCTGCTCAGCTCGCTGACGATCTGAGGTTCCAGCTGCTGGCCCCTTGCCAGCCAGGGTCTTGGCCACCGGCCCTGCTCAGCTTCCTGCTGGCCTGGGTAAATGGCAGGAGACTGAGCGGAGTCGCCAGCTGGGACCCCAGTTGGCAGCTGAGTGAATGGAACACCAGGCCAGCAGCAGGCTCAGCGGTGGCCGGGACCCGCAGGCTGCCATTAAAAAAAAAATCAGCTTGCATGCCACCTTTGGCATGCGTGCCGTAGGTTTAGGACCCCTGTTCTACTGTCTACTGTACTTTATGGTAATTTTCACTATACGTAATTTTCCTCTTACACGCTGATCTTAGAACCTAACCCCCGCGTAAGATGTGACTCCACTGTATTCATTTTTGAAAATTTATAATAAGCGATTCTCCCGGGGGGTGGGGAGGAGGAGGCGCAAGTTGAAAGTTTTGCCTAGGGTGCAAAATATCCTTGCACCTGCCCTGGATACTGTGTCAGCTGATCCCCATAGTCTCCAACCTACCTGGGCAGTACAGCAGACATGGCCCTGCCCACTAGCTCCTCTCCACTCTCTAGCCCCCGCAACCACTTGTCCCCCCCATAAGGCTTAGCCCTCTTACTTTTAAAAATGATTGCTTGCCCCTCCTCCCCCCCTCAGCTTTTCTGACATTCCTGTTGCCGGGTATCCAGTTTTAGACTGGAAACTCCAGTAGAAAACGGGACCTGAGTTAGCAGTGCTGACTGGAAACTAAATGTCCGGTTATAGGAGTAACCACATTAGGCTCCGCTCCTCCCAATCCCAACACCCACCCCCGAGGGCTGGAAGAGAACCTGTCCTGCTGCTGCGGGAGGAGGGGCAGCTCAGTGCAGAGAGAGACAAAGAGAATGAGCTAGAACAAGGTAGGTACCCACTCTATGTGGACAGGGGCGGGGGGGATCCTGTTTACCCCCTCCCCAGCCCTGCTGCGCTTGCAGTTTACCCCTGACCCCTCCCTTGCTCCAGAGACCAACCCTAGCTCCTGCCCCCAGCCCCTTTTACAATTATTCCCCAGGGGGGCCATAAATATGTTTGGCGCCGGGCCCACAAAAAGTTAATCCGGCCCTGCTCACATATTGTTTGGTTAATCAGAGGATAAGTAGAAACTGGTAGGATGCCCTTATACAAACTGTGATGAGAAAGGCTGCGATTTAGTCACGGAGGTCATGTTGTAGCCAACTGTGACATTACACTCCATATTCTTTCTGCCATATTCTTTCTGCCTCCACAGGCGGCAAGGGACCTCCATGACTTCAGTCAGCGCTGGCTGGCTGGGAGCTGCCTACGGAGGCAGAAAGCTGCAAGGTAGCCCCCGCAGCTCCTGGCCACTGCAGTTGGAATGGGGAGCTCCCCCGCCGCTCCCGGCAATCACAGGCAGCAGGGGGGATCCGCCGCTCCCAGCAGCAAGGGGGACCCCACAGCAGGGGAATCCCCACTGCTCACGGCTGTGCTGCTCCCCACTGCAGGGGGAATACCCGCTGCTCATGGCCGCTCCGTGTGGCAGGGCGGATCCCCAATGCTCCCATGCACTGCGGGCGGCGGGGGGATCCATGGAGCTCCCAGCCACCGCAGGCAGCAAGAGGGACCCCCGGAGTTCCAGGCTGCTGCGGGTGGCAGGGGGACCCCGGCAGCTCCCAGCAACAACAGGGGGACCCTGGAGCTCCCAGCCCCCACTCCAGCTGCCCAGCCTACCCATTTTGTCTTGGGTATTTTTAGTAAAAGTTACGGACAGGTCACACTTCCGTGAATTTTTTATTATTGCCCGTGACCTATCCGTAACTTTTACTAAAAAGATCTGTGATAAAAACTTAGCCTTAGTGATGAGACATGAGAATTCCTATCAACAAAGAAATTAGCATGTTGCCTCAAGGACAAGCGTAGCCACTTGATTGCCCTTATTTTAGAGAAGCAGGGTGGAAATGTTTATGTCACATGGCCATACATGACTATCTGTGGAGAAAACCTGCAGTATGTTTTGAGTGGAAGTACATAGATCCACCATACACTCCAACTCTAGAGCCCAACCATAATAACCAGATATCTCAATTGGGGTAAAACCCCAAGGAAAGCCCTATACTTACCATGCTCCAATTATACTGCATGCAATAGGAATTTCAGAAGCACAAACTACTGAGGAAAACTAACAAGAAAATTCCCTTCTGTGACACTACACTCCATATTCCTCATAGAGATATTATTATGATATGATTATGGCATACTATAATGTATTTTATGCAAGATAGCTTGTGAGATATAATTGAAAAGGTTATGATTTACTGAATATGATTATCCTATTTGTATGCATGTATCATTTTTGTATCTGAAGTTAGAAATATTGACTATGTATCTGTATTTCAAATGTGTTTACACTTGCCCACAAAGCAAAAGGCTCTCGGTCTAGATGGCTGGCTGGGAACGGCCCAATCAGGTTAATGAGCCATTAGGAGAAAACAATAGGCCTTAGAAGAAGCTTATCTCCTGGGGGGGGCAGGGAGGGACCCTCCCTGAGGACACTACAAACCGCCTCAGAGTGATGGCTGCTTTGACACTACAGGGACATGTGACCAGGTCACCTGGCACCAGACTCCACCTTTGGATATCAGTATTTTTCCACTGACTGGCGTGGGAACCAAGCTTTGAAAAAAAAGCTATATAAGGCAAGGGAATGACATCATCTTGGTTCTTCACTGACTCCACACCCAAAGAGGCTCCTGGAAACACCTGAGGAACAAAGACTGAAATGGGGGAAGTGCTGGACCCAAGCTAAAGAGATTTTTAGCCTGTGAATGGAACACCTGGGATGTCTAAGCTGTAAGCAAGTGCAGCTTGCCCCTTAAGAATCTGCAGCCTGCTTGTACCATCACTTAGGGTGAGAATTTGCTATTTATATCCAATCTATGTAGTATATTAAGCATAGTTTGCGTGATTTGTTTATTTAATAGGTAATCTGCTTTGATCTATTTGCTATCCCTTATAATTACTTAATATCTATCTTTTAATGACCTTGTTTTTGCTTTGTCTAAAACTAGTGTGTGGGAGTCATAACTGGGGGCATAAAGCTGTTGTATATTCCTCTCCACATTGAGGGAGGAGGTAAATTTCATGAGCTTATGCTGTACAGTTCCCTGTGCAGTGCAAGACAGTATAATTTGGGGTTTACACTCCAGAGGGGGTGTGTGCCTGAGTAACTGTGAAGTTCTCTAGCTAGAGCCTTCCCATGCAGGGCTGGTTACAGCGGCTGCATGTAACTGCAGCTGGGTGTGTCCCTACCTGTATGTGTGCTGATGAAAGTGCAGGATGGTCATAGCTGTACAGTGTAAAGGGAGTCTAGGCTGGGGAGTCAGGGGGACTCAGTGGACCCCAGTTCCAGGTGGCACCTCAGGGGGAACCTCTCACACCCTCTTCTAATTGAAGTCAAGATAATATTAAACTTTTGGTACCATCTCAATTAAAGTAGCATGCACTTCTTTCACTGCAAAGCACTAGAGGAACAAAACTTAAATCCAAATGAAAAGTGCAACTACTCCTATATGCCATTACTCCCAGGCATCAACACTAACTTGACCGACAACCTTATTCAAAACTGAATGATGCTCAAGCCACTAGACCTAAAAGATCTACTGCATGAAACTACAAGTCACATGCAAGAACAGGGCTATCGATTAGTCGCAGTTAACTCACGTGATTAACTCAAAAAAATTAATCGTGATTAATCACAGCTTTAATTGCACTGTTAAACAATAGAATATCAATTGAAATTTATTTTAAATATTTGTTGTTTTTCTACATTTTCAAATATATTCATTTCAATTACAAAGTGTACAGTGCTCACTTTATATTACTTTTATTACAATATTAGCACTGTCAAAATGATGATCAAAATAAATAGTAATTTTCAATTCACCACATAGAAGTACTGTAGTGCAATCTCGATCGTGAAAGTGCAACTTACAAATGTAGATTATTATTTTTTTGCTACATAACTGCACTCAAAAATAAAACAAATGTAAAACTTTAGCGCCTACAAGTCCACTCAGTCCTACTTTTTGGTCAGCCAATCGCTAAGACAACATTTACGGGAGATAATGCTGCTCGTTTCTTATTTACAATGTCACCTGAAAGTGAGAACAGGCATTCGCATGGCACTTTTGTAGCCAGCATTCCAAGGTAGTACGTGCCAGATATGCTAAACATTCGTATGCCTCTTCATACTTCGGCCACCATTCCAGAGGACACGCTTCCATGATGCTGATGCTCATTAAAAAAATAATGTGTTAATTAAATTTCGACTGAACTCCTTGGGGGAAAACCGTATGTCTCCAGCTCTGTTTTACCCATATTCTGTCATATATTTCATGTTATAGCAGTCTCGAAGATGACCCAGCACATGTTGGTCGTTTTAAGAACACTTTCACTGCAGATTTGACAAAACGCAAAGAAGGTACCAATGTGAGATTTCTAAAGATACAGACAGCACTCCACCCAAGGTTTAAGAATCTGAAGTGCCTTCCAAAATCTCAGTAGGATGACGTGTGGAGCATGCTTTCAGAAGTCTTAAAAGAGCAACAGTCTGATGTGGAAACTACAGAACCTGAACCACCAAAAAGGAAAATCAACCTTCTCCTGGTGGCATCTGACTCAGATGATGAAAATGAACGTGTGTCAGTCTGTACTCTTTGGATCGTTATCAAGCAGAACCCATCATCAGCATGGATGCATGTCTTCTGGAATGGTGGCTGAAGCATGAAGGGACATACAAATCTTTAGCGCATCTGGCAGTAAATATTCTGCGACGCTGCTGTGACGGGTTGGACCCCCCCTTCTGGGATGCCACCTGATATACTGGGATTTCACTGAGCATCTCCTGCTCAAGCAGCCTGGGTTCCCACTCCCTTCTTTGCTGAATTAGGCTCTCTGGTCCCTTGCAGCATACAAATGTAGGTAGAGCCACACACCGCTGCAGACACAGACTGAAATCAGCTCTATGTGAGAGGACTCTCCCAGCACTCACATGCACACCTCTTTGGGGCGATAACCCCAAACTAATACTGTCTTGCACCATATAGAAAATCTGCACAGCTCAAGATCATAAAAATCCGCCCTCTTCCTCAATGTGAAGAGAGATGTGCATGACTTCTTGCCCCTCCTCCCCCAGTTAGAAATTACATACGCTGCGTTTAATAACACTGCTCTACAGCCAAAATGCTTCTGAAATAAGTGTAGTCAAACTTTACTAATTCTGGGTCACTGAGGACGAAAATGATGCTTCAAATTGTTGATCGCCAATGGTTGAACAGGAAAAGGAAATCTATGCCTTTTGCAGTGCCAATGATTTGGAGAGAGCCAACAGATCATACCAGCAATTGTTACTTCTGCATGGTGCCTCCAGTTGGGAAAGGTGTGTGTCAAAGAAGAAAAAGTGGATTGTGCATTATCCAAACATTCCATCAGCAATATGCCCAGTACCCCACAGAGAAGGACTGCCGGTTCCTGATGCACCAGAATCATTCTCACTTGAGTCAGACGAGGAAGAGGAAGAGGATGAAACTTCTGGTCCTGAACCATCAATGTCACAGGACTCTCACATTTTCTCCCATCCTCCTCCTCTGAACCACACCTCATAACACAAGGTGAACTGAATGGCCTTGTCAGGGATTTGGAACTACCCAAGAGTAAGGCAGAGCTGTTGGGCTCCAGACTACAGCAATGGAATCTCCTGGCAGGTGATGTTAGGGTTTCCATGTTCTGTGACCGTCAAAAGGATCTTGTCCCATTCTTCTTCATGGAAGGTGATCTTGTAGCCTGCAACAACATTGATGGTGTGATGGCAGCCCTCAACATCGTTCATGATCCAGATGAGTGGAGACTGTTCATTGATTCATTGAAGACGAGTCTTAAAGCTGTTTTACTGCATAATGGCAATGTTTTGCCATCAATTCCAGTTGGTCATGCAGTCCATATGAAGGAAACCTATGACAACATGAAACAACTTTTGAGGTGCATAAACTATGACCAACAACAGTGGCAGCTTTGTGGCGATTTGAAGGTTGTTGTTCTCTTGCTTGGTCTGCAGACTGGATACACAAAGTACTGCTGTTTTCTCTGCGAATGGGATAATCGTGCAAGAGATTCCAACTACATCACGAAAGATTGGCCACTCTGACAGTCATTGGAGCCTGGGAGGAAAAGTGTTCAGCATCCACCACTTGTTGAATCAAGGAAGATTTTGTTACCACCCTTACACATCAAGCTGGGTCTGATGAAGAACTTTGTCAAGGCCATTGACAAAACACAAGCAGCTTTCAAGTACCGCCGTGGAAAATTTCCAAGGTTAAGTCAAGCTAAGATAAAGGAAGGTGTCTTTGTTGGTCCTCAGATTCGTGAACTTCTTCAAGATGATGCATTTGACCATGCACTGCGTGGCACGGAAAAGATGGCATGGAAAGCCTTCCACTTAGTGGCAATAAATTTTCTCGGAAACAACAAGGCAGACAACTACAGGTTGTTGGTGGAAAACCTCCTCAAGGCATACAAAAGCCTTGGTTGCAACATGTCACTAAAGATACATTTTTTGCACTCACATCTAGATTTTTTTCCACCGAACTGCGGAGCAGTGAGCGACGAGCACGGCGAGCGATTTCACCAGGACATTGCAACAATGGAGAAACGCTATTAGGGCAAATGGAGCCCATCAAAGCTTGCAGACTATTGCTGGACAGTGACAAGAGATGCTCCATTTAATGAATACAAGAGACAAGCCAAGAAGCGCCAAGTAGACACTGAATAGGACTAAACTATGTACATAATAGTTTTTTGCCTTTTGTTTCATAATAAATGTTATTTATATAACCCCTTTGCTGATTTTTAAAGTGTTACATAAACAGGACAGGTGAAATATTATCATGTAAAGCAACCATAAACACATGAAAAGACCTAGGTTTACAATTTATGATTAGAACTCTACTATCTACACAATATACATAGACATAAAATGTAAAAACTTAAATATCTTAGAAACAGTAGCCAATCAGTTGTTTTAATTGTCATATTTGAATTCAGCACATCAAAATACATAATAAATAGCACATTTTATCTCTGAAGCAGACGACTTCTCAAAAATTGTAGACCAGTGTAATAAACAAAATAAGTTTATTAAAGGTAGATTTTAAGTGGTTAAAGGGATAGCAAACAGAACAAAGCAGATTACCTTGGTAAATAAACAAAAGCCACAAACTGATCTTAACACACTAGATATGTAGGATACAAATTAGCAAATTCTCACCCTTAGTGATAAACAGGCTGGCAGATTCTTAAGACACAAGTTGCCTTGACTTTCCCAGGTTTTCTTACACAGGCTAAAAATCCTGTCAGCCTGGGACCATCACTTCCCACAGTTCCATTTTTTCCCCTCAGGTGTTTTCAGGTATGTTGTAGGGAGAGTGAGGTCCTTCATGGTGTCATTGTCCCTCTTTTATATCTTCCCCCCATTTGCTGGAAAGTTTTTTTTGCTGTGACCTGGGTCAAACAGTTCCCATTGTGTAGAGCTATCTCTGAGAGGTTTCTATTGCACACATTTCCTGGGGTAATCCTTATGCTTGTGTGCATTTCTTCAATAAGCCTCATCCAACAGAGCACATTTGAAATACAGAGACATGGTCAACATTCCCAGTTTCAGATACAAAAATGATACATGCATACAAATTGGAATAAACTCAATCAGTAAATCATAAGCTTTCCAATGATACTTTACATGATTCATCTTGCATAAAGTACATCTCAGTTATGTTATATTCATATCATAAGCATATTTCCATAAAGAATATAGGCTATAATGTCACAGCTGGCTACAACAGTGCCATGCGAACACCTGTTCTTGTTTACTATGTCACCTGAAAGTGAGAAAGAGGCAGCATTATCTCCTGCAAATGTAAACAAACTTGTTTGTCTAAGCACTTGGCTGAACAAGAAGTAGGACTGAGTGGATTTGTAGGCTCTAAAGTTTTACATTGTTTTATTTTTGAATGCACGTTTTTTGGTACATAATTCTACATTTGTAAGTTCAACTTTCATGATAAAGAGATTGCACTACAGTACTTGTATTAGCTGAGTTGAAATACCATTTCTTTTGTTTCTTTTTTAGAATACAAATATTTGTAATGAAAAATATAAAGTGAGCACAGTACACTTTGTATTCTGTGTTGTAACTGAAATCAATATATTTGAAAATGTAGAAAACATCCAAAAATATTTAAATAAATGGTCTTCTATTATTAACAGCACAATTAATTTTTTTTAATTGCTTGGCAGCCCTACTGAAAACAGAATAGAATGCTACACAACCCAATCTCACCAGTTAAATGTGAAAAACTAAGGCAGACTTTTACCAAATATAGAATTATTCCACTAGAGATTGAAAATGGAAGACAAAATGAAGCGTGAAAAGAAATGAAGGTCTGTGTAGCCAATGCAACAGAGGAGAAACTGAAGAGGACATATTTTCCATTCCAATGTCCAAAATATTGGAGAGTTTAAGAAAGTCATTTCCTCCAATTATCAGAAATTATAAAAGACTCTCCATTAAAAAAACAGTGAATAAAAATTGTGTGTGACCCTAACAGAAAAGAAAAATAAAGTAGATATACCATTACATTATACAGCAACCTGCCACCAAATAAGGAACAGACTATAACGTCAAAGGGTCACAGACAATATATCCCCATATTGGATCCTCGGCAGATCCTTAGTGTATCACCAATACCTTTGACGGATCCAAGGTTTCTATACGTTGCAATGCTTGCATAGCTTGTCATGCCAACAAGTACTATTGAATTGAATACAAAGATATTTAGTTTCTCTGGTTTTACTTCAGTTAGGATGCTATCTTACTTAGTTTACAAAGGGATTCAATTGTAAGTTAGACATTTAGAGGAAAAGCAGAAGGCTTGCTATGAATTGTTAATAACTGGGAACCTTGACTGATCTATTTTATAATATCACTGGAGAAGTCTTCTTGCTGACAAACTCAAAGGCTGGAATATGGTGTTTGGAACTTACAGGACAAGTTACTCAAAATATATTTTGTCTTTGTAATTCTGTACATCTGTGAACCGCAAAGGCATCCCTTTAGGGGACTGACTGTGACTGAGCTGGGAAATGGATCAAGCTCCCAGGATTCCCAATCCAAAATTATGTGAAATGAAAAAGGAATTTTCAAAGGAGTTTAAGATTTCAGGATCTCCAACTCAGCAACTGAAGCTCTCTTTGCATTGTAAAAATACTTCCCAGCAGAGACCCAATACAACCCAAATTAGGACAGAGAGTCAGATTTTCCTTTTGAAAGTATTGGAAACTAGAAACTTTCAAAGTAGTTTCATAGTAAATTCTAGAAATTTGAGCTTTTTTCTTAAGTAGCTTTGTAACAGCTTTCCAAAAGTTCCAACAGAAACCCTCTCTCTAAAGGGCAAGAACAGTGAATTCACCCCAGCCTCTACTTTGAGAAGGGGGCTAGGAAATGGCACCAGTACTGAGAGAATTCTGGGAGTTGGAACTCAGGGCAATTGTGGGAGAAAAGGTCAAAAGAAGGCTTTCAAAATCTCCCAGAAGTCACTGCTTCAGGAAACTGTGCTGGTTTTGCTGTGTCATAGGTACTCAAAGGGCAGTAGTACAGTGTAAGTATGGGCATGTGCCAAAACTGCAACTAAAACATCCTTACAGTATGGACACACTGCAACACTGGTAACTAAAGTGGCTTTACCCCACTGGTTCAGTCTCCACTGTTAGTCTCACACCCAGGCTTTTCTACAGACTAAATCTACCTCCTGCTCCAACACTTCCAGCACGAGGTACAAGAGACTGAATCAAACATAGGCCTGGTCTATACCTAAAACTTAGCTGACCTAGGCCTGGTCTGCACTACAGCGTTATATCAACATTTGCGACGCCTGTACTCCACCTCGGCAAGAGGACTAGCGCTAGAGTCGAGCTTCCAGGGTCGAATTAGGGGTAGTGTAGACACAAAGCTGTGTAATTCGACGGGTTTGGCCTCCAGGAGTGCTCCAATGTGACCGCTCTGAACAGCGCTTTCAACTCCACTGCACTTCAGCCAGGTACATAAGAAAAGCCTCAGGAACTTTTGAATTTCATTTCCTGTTAATCAGCGTGGAGAGCTCACCACCACAGCTGACCATGCCTGCCCAGGGCCGCAAACGCGCTCCAGCATGGAGTATACAGGAAACACTGGATCTGATTGTTGTGTGGGGAGAAGAGTCTGTGCAGGCAGAGCTCCGAACTAGCAAAAGAAACACTGACATCTATGCCAAAATCGCACAGGGCATGGGGGACAAAGGCTACACCAGGAACACACAGCAATGCCGTGTGAAAATAAAAAACCTCAGGCAAGCGTACCAGAAAACAAGGGAGGCGAATAGTCGATCTGGTTCTGAGACACAGACATACCGCTTCTATGAGCAGCTGCTTGCGATTCTAGGCGGTGACCCCACCAGTACGTCAACACTCTCCATGGACACCTCCGAGGGGGCCCAGGCAGCCATGGGCAACAACGAGGAGGACATTGTTGATGAGGAACAGGAGGAGGAGGAGGAGAATGCACAGCAGGCAAGTGGAGGATCCATTCTCCCCGACAGTCAGGACCTTTTCCTAACTCTGGAGCTAATCCCCACCCAGGACCTACTGTTGCGGGACTATGATGGTGGTGAAGGCATCTCTGCTGAGTGCACACTTGTAATTACACTACAGGGGTAAAATGCAATTGTGGTTAATGTTTAATTGGAGGTAAACAATTGGGATACAGTGGCGACCGGTCCAGCCACGCAAAGAGTGCTCCCCGGAAAAGCCTGTTTATGTGCCAAGAGTTTCCCCAACAAAAAATGTCCCCAGATGTGCCCACACAGCACCTATCCTTTCTTGTGTGCTTACCATGCCTGTCTGCAAACCGAAATCTGCTGCCCATGGCTCTGCCGTGTGTTGTACTTTACTGGTAGGTGCTTCTTTTAGAAGACAAAATGTGGCCATGTACCTCAGGGAATGTATTTACTGCTGGGAGGCGTTTCATTCATTGCAAGAGTTAACCTAGTGTTTTCAACAATGTATGTTTTTCCTTGCAGCTGCAACGTTGCCTGTGTGTGCTTCTTCCACACCAGCACAAAGGCTGTCCCAGATTAGAAGGCAAAAAAAGTGGACAAGGGAAGACATGTTCTGTGATTTGATGAGTTCCTCCAAGACTGACAGAGCCCAGCTGAATGCATGGAGGCTTACACTGTCAGAGAGCATGCACACCGACCAAGAGGGCAGGAAAGCATGCAGGGGACAAGAGCGTAACATGCAAGAGGAGATGTTGTGGCTTAGGGGGGAGCAAACAGACACGTTGAGACGTCTGGTTGAGGTGCAGGAAAGGCAGCTAGACCTTAGAGTCCTGCTGCACCCAATGATGAACCAGCTGCCCTCCTCACCAAGTTCCATTTCCTCCTTTCCCAGACATTCTAGAATGCAGGGGGAAAAGCTCCATTATCCCTTGAACTCAACTCCAAGGGACGGTTCATGGAGCAGAAAGCTCTCATTCCCACAGCTTTGATTGCTCAACAGTGCAATTGTAGTAAGCTACGTGTCCTTGCCCCTCCTCCCCTGTGTTATCAGGCCCTTAAACCTGGGTTATCTTTGCTATTCATTGCTGTTTTTGTTCAGTGTTTGTTAGCATAATAAAAATGTATGAATTGAGGACAAGAGGCTCTTTATTCACTGTGCACACTGATTGGTGGGGGTTTAGTTTACAGGGCAGTACATGCAAAAAAAGGGGGCAGCTTGGTAAGGAACAACACACAGAACTGTCACATCAGCATTAGATCATTCATTAAACTGGTTTTCAAAGCCTCTCGGAGATACAATGTGCCTCAATGTGCTCTTCTTATTGCCCTGGTGTCTGGATGCTCAAAATGGGCTGCCAGGCAATCTGCCTCAACCCCCCACCCCACCAGAAACTTTTCCCTCTTACTTTCACAGATACTATGGAGGACACAGCAAGCAGCAGCAACAATGGGAATATTGCTTTCGCTGAGGTCTAACCTAGTGAGTAAACTGCGCCAGCACCCCTTTAAACATCCAAAGGCACATTCTACCACCATTCTGCACTTGCTCAGCCTATGGTTGAACTGCTCCTTACTGCTGTCCGGGCTGCCTGCGTATGGCTTCATGAGCCACGGGAGCAAGGGGTAGGCTGGGTCTCCAAGGATAACTATTGGCATTTCAACATCACCAACGGTAATTTTCTGGTCTGGGAAGAAAGTTCCTTCTTGCAGATTGCTGAAGAGACCGGAATTCCTAAAGATGCGCACGTCATGTACCTTTCCTGACCATCCCACGCTGATGTCGGTGAAATGGCCCTGGTAATCCACAAGCGCTTGTAACACCATTGAGAAGTACCCCTTGCGGTTTATGTACTCTGGTGCCAAGTTAGGGATGTGCGTTCTGTCTATCGCCCCACCACAGTTAGGGAACCCCATTGCGGCAAGTCATCCACTATGTCCTGCACATTTCCCAGAGTCACTACCCTTCTTAGCAGAAGTGAATTGATTACCCTGGCTACTTGGAACACGGCAGCCCCCACAGTAGATTTACACACTCCAAACTGATTCCCAAATAATCTGGAGTTGCAAGCTTCCACAGGGCTATTGCCACTCGCTTCTCAACTGTCAGAGCGGGTCTCATTTTGGTATTTTTGTGCTTCAGGGCTCAGGAAAGCAATTCGCAAAGTTCCACGAAAGTGGCCTTACGCATTCGAAAGTTATGCAGCCACTGCTCCTCATCCCATACCTGCATAACTATGCAGTCCCACCAGTCTGTGCTTGTTTCCCGGGCCCAGAAACGGCGTTCCACTGTGTCATCCTGGCTTCCAGCATGGCTATTAGTGTGGCATCACATTCTTCTGCGCGGCGGCTCCTGGCTAGGCTCTGCAAATACCGCAGGACGACGTGTATGCGATGCTCACAACAGTGTACAGCTAAGCGGGTTCCATACTTGCCGTGCTATGGCGTCTGCACGAGTAACCCAGGCTTAGGCGCGAAAATGATTGTTTGCCGTTGCTTTCAGGGCCAGAGGGAGGGAGGAGGCAAGTGCATCATGGGATGCTGATGATGTGTACCCAAAACAACCTGCAAAAATGTTTTTGCTCCATTAGGCAATGGGAGCCTAACTCAGAATTCCAATCGGCAGCAGGAACTGTGGGATAGCTGAGTCGATGCTAGCCATGGTAGTGAGGATGCACTCAGCCAACGGAATGTGCATAGTGGGGACATGCAGCATTGACTTTGTAAAATCGGAGGCTAAATGGCAGCTTAAATAATTTCGACCTAATTTCTTAATGTAGACATGCCCCTATGTCACTCTGGGTTGTGAAAAATTCACACCCCTGAGAAACATAGCTAAACTGACCTGACCCTCAGTATAGATACCTCTAGATCAATAGAAGAATTCTTCCATCAACCTAGAGGCTGCTTCAAGGGGGTAGATTTGCTACAGCAAAGGAAAAATATGCTACAGTTTTCTGTCACTGAAGCAAGCATCTAAATTATGGTGCTACAGCAGCACTGCAGCTGTATAGCTTGTGGTGTAGACATAGGCTGCGATGTCCACTAACAATTCAGAGCACTAACTATAGACCGAGGTGGCCAAACTACGACCCGCGGGCCACGTCCAGCCCGCAGGACCGTCCTGCCCAGCCCCCGAGCTCCTGGCCTGGGATGCTTGCTCCCGGCCCCTCCCCTCCCCTGCTGTCCCCCCTCCCCCGCAGCCTCAGCTCGCTCGCTCCGCTGCCGGCACAATGCTCTGGGCAGCGGGGCTGTGAGCTCCTGGGGCAGCGCAGCTGCAGAGCCCAGCCTGACCCAGTGCTCTGTGTTGCGTGGTGGCGGTGGCAGTGTGGCTCGGCTGCAGCCAACTGCGCCGCCAGCCACCGGTGCTTCAGGCAGCGCGGTAAGGGGGCAGGAAGCAGGGGGGGTTGGATAGAGAGCAGGGGAGTTCAGGGTGGTGGTCAAGGGGCGGGGGTGTGGACAGGTTGTAGGGAGGGAACAGGGGGTTGAATGGGGGCAGGGGTCCTGCGGGAGGGGGCAGTCAGGAAGGAGAAGAGGGTTGGATGAGGGGGTGGGGGGCAGTGAAGGGCAGGGGTTCTGGGGGCAGTCAGGGGACAGGGAGAAGGGATGGTTGGATGGGGCAGGGGTCCTGGGGGAGCCATCAGGAATGAGAGGAGGGGTTGGATGGGGTGGCGGGGGTCCGGGGACAGGGAGCGGGGGTGTGTGTGGATGGAGCAGGGGTCCCAGGGGGGCCATCAAGGAACAGGGGGGATTGGATGGGGCAGGAGTCCCGGGGCGGAGGGGGGGCGCCACGACCCCCTTCCCTAACTGGCCCTCCATACAATTTACAAAACCCAATGTGGCCCTCAGGCCAAAAAGTTTGCCCACCCCTCCTATAGACTGTTGAACTAGCCTGACAGTTTGACTGTAAGCCATTTAAATATTCATAAAGTAGTATTTCAGTCAGAAATGCTTCACTTTAATTACTGCCATTTAAGAACATGACTGGAGCTACTGACTAATTTTTGCTGAACCCTGTACATTCAAGAGCTTACTGTTCAGGACCTAGAAAACATGTAGTGGAATCTTTAAAATGTGCATAAACCTTTTAGGAGTGTGCATAGTAGCAAAAATAAATTAATTTGACCTCTGGATTAAAAACAACAACAAAAAACACATCTAAAGTTACCATTGCTACAGCTGGAACCCAGTATTTCATTTTCTATTTATGTGCAGTGACTGGGATTGTTAACTAACTCAGTCATTCAAAAATCATGCCACCTTACTTGGTACAGCTGGTCAAAAATAACTTTACTGAAAAACTAAATAATTCTTCCCAATCAAAAAGCCCACAAATCTCATGGCAGATTTATGTTAATAATCAGTGCATTGCTGAGGACAGATTTAAACATACTTGAGAAAAATAAAAACTTATAGATCTATTATTCAATTTTTCCATGTTTCCTTAAAACTTAACACTATTAATTCTAACCTAGTTCTTTAAAAAACAAAACCCCCAAAACTAATGATATGTGGGTTTTACAATTTTCCTTATGATAAGCAATTTTCATTTCCTTGTTCCATTCCTTTCCACCCAATTGTGCACTAGTTTACACTGCTCAGCTATGTATTATGGTCACTTACTGATCAACCCATTTAAACAGCAGACAAAAAAGCAACATTCAAATTTAGGTTGCGGTTATCCATTTTAGAGAAAGGCAATCAGTGATCTCAGTTTACTAGTGTGAATTTAGCATGGACTTTCGTGCAGCCTTTTCAAAGACAGGAATTGAAGGAAAATGTTAATTTAGCTAAACTGGCTCTTACAATCAAGTAATATTTGTATGGTGTTAAAGAGTTATTGGTTTATGTGTTATCAAGTATTCGCCAAATGTCATTAAAATGTATAAGGAACTATCCTAAACATTTAAAATAAAATATAACTTCAAACATTCTTATTTTTCAGGAACTGTGAAGAATACTTGTAACCTCACCTATTATGGCCCAATAAAGTCACAGCCCTATAACCCTGCCACTTTTCGAGGCTGTACTCCGCAAGGGCTTTAATTAAATTCTGCATCAAGGATTATTTAAATACTGGGCAAATTATAAGAAGCATGGTATATAAAAAGTTATTTTAAATATAATTATATTTGAACTCCACTGTAATAACTCTTCTCAGAGTAGCAGTCGTGTTAGTCTGTATCCGCAAAAAGAACAGGAGTACTTGTGGCACCTTAGAGACTAACAAATTTATTAGAGCATAAGCTTTCGTGGACTACAGCCCACTTCTTATGCTCTAATAAATTTGTTAGTCTCTAAGGTGCCACAAGTACTCCTGTTCTTTTTGTAATAACTCTGAGCACACTAATGTAAGGCAGACAGGATTGAAATGACACCTAAGACAGAAAGGACAGGTTTCTTTAGCTGAGAGGTTTGATGATTTCCTGTAGATAATTGGTGTTCCTGGAGTTCCGTTATCAACTCCAAATAACTGACGTTCTTTAAGTAACAATGGTTTGTAATTATTTTTCTTCTTCTCAAAAAGGAATATTCTAGGGCTTAATTCAGCACATTATACAGCACATTATGGCCTGCTGTAGCAAAAGCCCCGAAAGGCAGCTGATACTTCCTTTCTACAGGAAAGGCTTGCAATGCCACAGAGCCCACCATTTCTCTAAACAGAGATTAGCTGTGATGAATTGTGAGGATACTCAAGGAAGCTCATTAAAATGAACTTTCCTGTCTCCCCTTTTTTGCTCTTCATCCCCCAAAACACATAAGGCCATATAACCTGTAGGAATTACTGCTGCTGTACAGCTGACATGACAGCATCTTCACCCCTGCTGTACTTACCAAGCTAGGGGCTGTATAGCTCCTGGCACAATCTATGGTATGCATCTGTGTGACGGGGTGTGCACTGGGCAAGGGACAGTTAACCCCACACTGTGGGTGGCAGAATTTCCGCCCCTCAGACCATGCTGGTAATGCTCCATCTGCTGCCTTATAATAAAAGGGAGCAGCCCAGCTCATTCTAGGCTGACCACCCAGGAGAGAAGATGCTTGATGGAGGCTCCAGGCCAGGAGCCGTTACAGCCACTGACTGTGGGGAGCCAGAGAACCCTGGGGCCAGATTGGAGACCTGCTACCTTCAGTCAACTGCCGGGAGTCAGACTTCCAGGGTGCTACCTCTGCCAGGGAACCCAGGGATACCAACAACGTATGGACTGCTACCTCAGGAAACATGGTAGGAAGTGGCCCAGGGAGGCAGGGCGGAGAGAGTGGTATCTCCCACCCGAGCAAGGTCAGCATGTTGCAGTAGGATTCCCTGCTGACTGGGTGGCGACCACACCTGTCTCCAAGAGGGCCCTGGGCTGGGACCCAGTGAGAGGGAGGGTCCTGGTCCTCCTACCCCAGCCACCACCCACCCCTAGGTGACAGCCTACTTCCCTGAATCTAGCCACTAGGCCACGCAGCCCTGAACATAAGGGCAGCTGTGTTGACTCTGGCCATTAGGCCGCCCAGCCCTGTACCCGAAGGCCGCCATATTGACTCCGACCCCTGGGCCATGCTGCTTTCAGCCTGGGGACAGACTGGTAGACTAACTGCGGTGGTATCACAACCCCAACCCACCCCCAAAGGAGGACAGGGTGTGCATATCTTGTGACAATTTGAAAGAACAGAAGAGACCAATCAAATTAATTTACATAATCATTCTACAACTCTTACTGTTCATACATTCAGTTAATGATATGCTGACAAGTCATCCACCATACACTCTCCAACAACCAAAAGACATACTTATTAACTCTTTCAATATGGGCACCGCTCAGCTAGTAACTGAACATATAAACTGAAAGGTAACAGAATATTTAGTAGATTACCCTAATTGGTCATTTCCAAGATTTTTAACACTTAAAATACGTTTCTGTTCTAATGTATTTTGTATACATGATTTACAGTAATCTCAGCTGTAAATTAATGAAGTTGGGGTTTTGGCGGGGGAAGAGGAGTGTTTTCTTACTAGGAATGCTGCACTAAAGGAAATGACCGTTCAAGAAGAGAAAATGATTGCAAACGGTAGAATACTGCTAGTTGGAACATCACTACAAGACCGGTTTTACATACACTGTAGCCGTTTCTGCATTAGGATTTTTTGCTAAACTGTTGCCATCAGTGCTTCAGCTCCACTAGTGGAGGGACTAGTGTAGACAGCTTAACAGGTGGTCAGCAATACTTTGTTCACACTAATGCTTCCATCAGAGCTGAACTGGTCATAGCACCAGTAGAAAATGTTTAGGAAAAGCATCCTGTTTTAGACAAGGTTACAATTACTTCTCCTGGGGGAATTCTGCACACAATATTTTAAAATCCTGCAAAATTCTGTATATTTTATTTTTCAAAATAACACAATATAATCACGCTCCTGCTGACAGCCCAGGGCGGCTGGGGCTCCCGCTGACAACTGTGAGTGTGATTTCACCATGTCTGGTCGCGGTAAGGGTGGTGAAGGCTTGGGAAAGGGAGGTGCCAAGCGCCATCGTAAAGTGCTTCAGGATAACATCCAGGGTATAACCAAGTCAGCTATTCGTCGCTTGGCTCGAAGCGGGTGTGTGAAGCGTATTTCGGGGTTGATCTACAAAGAGACCTGTGGAGTGCTGAAGGTGTTTGTCAAGGCTCCTTCCCCACTCTGAACTTTAGGGTACAGATGTGGGGGCCTGCATGAAAACTTCTAAGCTTAACTACCAGCTTAGATCTAGTCCGCTGCCACCACTCCCAATGTGCTAATTCCGTTCCCTGGGTAGCCTTGAGAGACTCTTCACCAATTTCCTGGTGAATACAGATCCAAAACCCTTGGATCTTAAAACAAGGAGAAATTAACCATCCCCCCTCCTTTCTCCCACCAACTCCTGGTGGATCAAGATCCAACCCCCTTGGATCTAAAAACAAGGAAAAATCAATCAGGTTCTTAAAAAGAAGGCTTTTAATTAAAGAAAAAGGTAAAAATCATCTCTGTAAAATCAGGATGGAAACTAACTTTACAGGGTAATCAAACTTAAAGAGCCCAGAGGAACCCCCTCTAGCCTTAGGTTCAAAGTTACAGCAAACAGAGATAAACACTCTAGCAAAAAGGTACATTTACAAGTTGAGAAAACAAAGATAAAAACTAACACGCCTTGCCTGGCTGTTTACTTACAAGTTGGAAATATGAGAGACTTGTTCAGAAAGATTTGGAGAGCATGGATTGATGTCTGGTCCCTCTCAGTCCCAAGAGCGAACAACCCCCAAAACAAAGAGCACAAACAAAAACCTTCCCCCCCCCCCCAAGATTTGAAAGTATCTTGTCTCCTTATTGGTCCTTTGGGTCAGGTGTCAGCCACGTTACCTGAGCTTCTTAACCCTTTACAGTTAAAAGGATTTTGGAGTCTCTGGCCAGGAGGGATTTTATAGTATTGTACACAGGAGGGCTGTTACCCTTCCCTTTATAGTTATGACAGTGTTCTGGGAGAATGTGATCAGTGATGCTGTCACTTACACTGAACATGCCAAGCGAAAGACTGTAATGGCTATGGATGTGGTTTATGCTCTGAAGTGCCAGGGTCATACTCTCTATGGTTTTGGTGGCTAAACAAGTCACTAAAGTCAACAAGACAACTGTCCAACCTAAGTACCAATAACGCAGGGTCCTGATGAATAAGTAGTAAGTGATCATGTAATTAAGACCAGTATCATATTACATAAGTACAAGGAGTCGACTTTAAGGTTGCACAGACACATTCTGGTAATGGTAGGGTTTATAAAGTATATAAGATAGGGGAGGATAGTCAATGTCTCTTGTCTAATACTGCTATAACTGAAGAAACCTATCTGGTGTCATCCTGTAATTACAGGTTCAGCAGAAACAGCTATTAACTAATGTAAGATCACATTACATACTAGAGGTGAAATTCTGGTAATGAGTGCACAGCCCAAGTGATCAAACCTTGTGCTCAAAGTAAAACAAGTGAGGCTGAGCAATGCAACCCTCAGTTCCAAATTAGAGTACCTTGTGCATATCTAATGAGCAGCTGCTATTAAGGGACAGGGGTGTCGGGCTGAGTACTTTATTTTTTGAGCAATGGATTTCTGGCTAAAAGCCCCTCCCGCAACACTTCTGTTGACAGACCTGCCAGGAAACTTGGCTATTCCACACACAAGGAATGCAGCATTCCCCAAGCATGGCTGGCAGAAGTGTGCCATTTCTGATACCTTTTGGGCCTCACACAAGTGATAGATGGGAAGAGGGTTTCAGATGGTTTCTTGGACTTACAAATTATAATTAATCGAGGTGACGGAGGTGTTTAATGTTGTGGATTTTCACTGTTTGTTTTAATTTATACACTAAACTTGATTTTTTTCCAGGGGAAGATAGCCAGGTTTTCTTCTGATCTTTATATTAACAAAGATAATAGATAGTATTTCCTGTATGGAAGACTTCACATACAGAAACTATGAACCACTTATTGAATGGCTTCTATTTTAAAAGTGATACAATATGATTTTTCATTTCTGTTTTTCACACACTGAAGAAAAATAAACAGAACGACAATTAAATACAGAAGATAAGGGCATTTTGTTTTTTTAAACTTTTATATACAAACCAAGATTACCAAAAAAAACAGTTTTAAGGGTGTTTTTGTTGTCATTGTTTGGGGTTTTTTTGTTTTTTTACATGTGGGTTCAGTGAGATACAGGTGCGTTCAATATAGTGTTTGCTATTTTCAGAGTGGATTACTGTAGTGTTTATCCCCACTATAAAGTTACCTTTCATCAAATTGCAGGTATATCCAATACTGCTATATTTCCTGCAACATAAAAAGTAATTTTCTTCAAGAAATATCCATGAAAACACAACTTTGTTACTTTAAATCAATTATTTTCTTTGTTTAATGCACACGCTTGACTTTTATGAAACAACAACCCAGTCTGCACGCATATTCATACAAGTAACGAATTCAATCATACTATGGTCATACATAAAGTCCCATCTAAACCATGAGCCTTATACTTTGTTTAGTAATTTACTCTTGCTTAAAATGGATATATAAACTTCACCAAAAATCACGCACTTTGTACAGCCAGCTGTAAATGGCTACAACATGAGGTGCAAGACTATGGCAAATCAGGTCATACAACTATAAAGAAGTTACGGTTAACACTTTCTTAAGGCCTTGTCTACACTGCAAAGTTTTGGTGGCAAAAGGCAGCTGTTGGCGGCAAAACAACGGAGGTGTACACACTGCAATGCCACTTTTGGCAACAATACGAAACCATCTTGACGAAAGACATAGGACTTTTTCCACAAATTTTTTTTACTACAGAGTGCCAGTGTAGACACCATGCTTGATTTTATCACTTTAATAGGCCTTCTGAAGGTGTCCCACAATGCCTCTCCTGACCACTCTTGTCAGCAGTTCCAACTCCACTGCCCTGCAGCCAGGTAAACAACCATCACCCTTCTTCCCTTTAAAGCACTGGGAATTATTGAAATTCCACTTCCTGTTTGCTTGCCGTGGAGAACTCACATCGCATCTTCTCAGCTGACAGTGGTGGCTCCACCCAGCAGACGCTCTCCCACTTGCACCACTACAGAGCTGCTAGGTCTGCTTGGTATTTGGGGAGAGGAGGCTGTGCAGTCCCAGCTGCGCTCCAGCCATAGGAATTTCAGGCAGGTTTTTCGAGGTTTGTGCGAAAAGGGTTATGACCGGGACATGGTGCAGTGCAGAGTAAAGATCAAGGAGCTGAGGTACGCATACCAGAAGGCAAGGGAGGCAAATCACTGCTCCAGTGCAGCGCTGAAGACATGCCATTTCTATAAGGAGTTAGATCTATCCTCAGCAGTAACCTCACCTCCACCACCAAGAGCCCCATAGATACTTTGGCAGGGCTGGAGTTGGCAGAAAGTGGACCTAACCCAGAGGACGAAGTCACTGATAAAGAGGTGGAGGTAGATGACTATGTGGAGCCCACTGAGGGATTGCCTGGTGGTGTGCCCAGTCAGTAGCTGTTCTCCACTCCAGAGGTGTCTAGCCAGTCACGGCAGTCGCACTCCAGTGAGCAAGAAGCAGGAGAGGAGACCCTGGTAAGTGGTTTTGCTTTGTGTAGTGCAGAGGTGAGCTAAGGACATAGAAATGTACATGGCTGGCTGTGTTTCTGTGTGCTGGACATTTCCCTGTGCAGCTAACTAGTATGGCAGAACAGGGTGTTGATGCATACCAAGATTTCATGGGACTCCTCCAGAGAGATCTCTAGGAAACTTTTTCCTGGAGGTATTCAGCAATCCTCTGCCAAAGATTCTTTGGCAGAGCTAATTTGTTCCTTCCCTCATTGAACGAAACTTTCTCACGCCATTCTGCAATCACTTGTGCAGGGACCAAAGCAGCACACAGGCAAGCAGTATAGGGACTGGGTCCGAAGCCACCAGCATGCAGTAGATGCACCCTTGCTTCCTCTCAGGAGTGAGGTATCTGCTACAATGATCCCTGCCTATGGAAAAGGGTGGGAAAATTTAGACTATTGTCGCAAGTTGACTGCACCACAACTTGTTCATATTGCCTTTCTCCTCATGTAGAATGCCTCACGCCCTGGGATAAACTCACCATGCTTGGGGTTTCGCCAACATGTGTGCTTGTCAAGAGTCAGTGAGAAAGTGATTGGTATGTTACTAGAGGCATATTTTACTATACTGTTTCAATGCTGTGTGTGTACTTATCAGTCATGCTTCTGTGTTGTTCCTTGTGCTTCTGCAGATGTGGCCTTCAGAGGCACCCCCTACACACCAGCGGAGCGCCTCTGCCATATAAGAAAGCACCTGAGATGGAACAAGGAGGGTATGTTCCAGGAGCTGCTGCAATATTCAGATGCAGAAAAGAGGGAGTGTGTGCAGTGGAGGGAAACCGAAAGGCAGGACAGAAAAGAAAATGAGGCCTTCATTAAGGATGCTACTGAGAGGATGACTAAAGTTATAGAGGAGCAAACTAAGATGCTGAAGTCAATCATAGCACTCCAGACTAAGCAGATGAGCCCTCCCCTTCAGCGCATTTAGAACTCTTTCCCATGCCCTCCCTTGCATTCCTTTTCGCTTTCCGGGACTTCTCGCTTTCCTGTTCACTCCACCCGATGGACACTTTTTCAAATGACAGCTAGAGTTACTCCCCAGCTACCCTCCTCTCCAATCAAGAGAGAGAGAGAGAGAGAGAGAGAGAGATGGTGTTGTTTTCTGTGCAATAAAAGTAAATCTTTATTTGTGTCCTGCAAATTGTGATAGCTGGTGGCAACAACACATACACAAGCAGTTCAGTAATTTGCTTACATGGAATCCTAGGCCACAAAAATCACAAATGCCTCCTAGCAAAACTTGATTTCATTAAGCATTGCAGTCCCGAGCATAGTAATATACATTACCGGTTCTCTTTTTCAAAGTGTTGCCTCAAAGCCTCCCTGATTCAAATTGCCTCCCGTTGTGCCCCTCTAATAGCCCTGGTATCTGGTTGCTCAAAATCTGCAGCCAGGCGGTCTGCCTCAGCAGTCCACCCCTGAGCAAACTTTTCACACTTACCTTCACAAATATCGTGCAATGTACAGCACACGGCTAAAACCATGGGAATATTATCCTCATTGAGGTCTCCCCTGCCATAAAGGCATCACCAGCATGCCTTTAATCTGCCAAACGCACATTCCACGGTCACCCTGCACCTACTCAGCCTGTTGTAGAAGCGCTCCTTACTGCTGTCCAGGTTTCCCGTGTAAGCTACATGAGCCATGGCATTAAGGGGTATGCCCAGGATAACTATGGGCATTTCAACATCCCCCACTGTAATCTTCTGGTCTGGAAAAATAGTCCCTGCTTGCAGCTTTCTGTACAGGTTGGTGTTCCTGAAGATACGTGCATCATGCACCTTTCCGAACCACCCCGCATTGATGTCACTGAAACGCTTGTGGTTATCCACAAGTGCCTGCAACACCATGGAGAAGTACCTCTTCCTATTGATGTACTCCGTCGCAAGATGGTCCAGTGCCAAAATTTAAATAAGTGTGCCATCTATCGCCTCTCCACAGTCAGAGAAGCCCATTTCTGCAAAGCCATCCACTATTTCATGCACATTGCGAAGAGTCACAGTCCTTCATAGCAGAATGCAAGTAATGGCTCTGCACACTTGTGTTAACGCAGCCCCAACAGTCGACTTCCCGACTCCAAACTTATGCGCAACTGACCAGTAGCAGTCTGGATTTGCCAGCTCCCACACTGCAATCACCACGTACATCTACACTGAGAACAGCAGCTCTCATTTGGGTATTCTTGTGCCACAGGGCAGGGACAAGCTCCGCACATACTTCCAGGAAGGTGGCTTTCCTCATCAGAAAATTCTGTAACCACTGCTCATCGTCCCAGACCTGCACGACGACACCATCCCACCACTCAGTGCTAGATTCCTGAGCCCAAAAGTGATGGTCCACCATTTGCAGCTGTTCCATGAATGCCAAAAGTAATTGAATGTTAATCCTATCCATGTCAGACAGCATGTCAGGCAACCGTGAATACTGTTAAGTTAGGAACTTCACGATGAACTGCACGGCCATTTGTAATGTGTTACTGACAGCTAACAGAGCATTGGACAGCAGTGTGGGATCCATCCTTTCACAGAGATGGCAGGGCAAACAGTAAACAAGGGCCATTGAAAAATGCCGCAAAGATGGAAGCACATGGAATGCTGGAACGGAAAGCAATACATCATGGGACATTAAACCCGGACCCATGATGTGCTACAAACCCCTCCACCTTCCCACAAGACCAGGGGTTCTCTAACTGGGGGTCGGGACCCCTCAGGGGATCGCGAGGTTATTGCATGGGGGGTCGCGAGCTGTCAGTCTCTACCCCAAGCCATGCTTTGCCTCCAGCATTTATAATGGTGTTAAATATATTAAAAGGTTTTTTAATTTATAAGGGGGGGGGTCACACTCAGAGGCTTGCTGTGTGAAAGAGGTCACCAGTACAAAAGTTTGAGAACGACTGCACAAGACCTAGTAACAGTAGATGGCAAGCTGAACTGTGGGATAGCTACTCACAGTGCACTGCTCTCACTGACGATGCTAATGTCCCAAGTGTGGATGCGCTGTGCCGACAGAGGGAGCATAGTGTGAACACACAATACCCATTTTCTTTCAGCACTTTTTGATCATTGACAAAAGTTTTGCTGACAAAACTCTGCAGTGTAGACAAGGCCTAACATTTGTAGGATTTAAAACAAAACAAAAAACTTACAGATTTGTGTTGACACATTTTCTTGACAGAGCTGTAACTTGTCTATCTCTTTGCTATCCTTTTTAATATAAAAAAGAATATTTACACCCAAGGATAGGGAAACCTTTACTCATGTGAGTTGTCAAGGCTGTATCCCCACTTTGAACTTTAGGATACAAATGTAGGGGCCTGCATGAAAACTTCTAAGCTTAACTACCAGCTTAGCTCTGGTCCGCTGCCACCATCCCAAGGCTAATTTCCTTCCCTGGATAGCCTTGAGAGACCTTCACCAATTCCCTGGTGAATACAGACCCAACCCCCTTGGATCTTAAAACAAGGAGAAATTAACCATCCCCCTCCTTCCTCCCACCAACTCCTGGTGAATCAAGATCCAAACCCCTTGGATCTAAAACAAGGAGAAATTAACCATTCCCCTCCTTCCTCTCACCAACTCCTGGTGAATCAAGATCCAAACCCCTTGGATCTTAAAACAAGGAAAAATCAATCAGGTTCTTAAAAAGAAGGCTTTTAATTAAAGAAAAAGGTAAAAATCATCTCTGTAAAATCAGTATGGAAATTAACCTTACAGGGTAATCAAACTTAAAGAGCCCAGAGGACTCCCCTCTAGTCTCAGGTTCAAAGTTACAGCAAACAGAGATAAACACTCTAGTAAAAGGTACATTTACAAGTTGAGAAAACAAAGGAAAACTAACACGCCTTGCCTGGCTATTTACTTACAAGTTTGAAATAGGAGAGACTTGTTTAGAAAGATGTGGAGAACCTGGATTGATGTCTGGTCCCTCTCAGTCCCGAGAACGAACACACTCACAACAAAGAACACAAACAAAAGCCTTCCCCCCCCCAAGATTTGAAAGTATCTTGTCCCTTATTGGTCCTTTAGGTCAGATGCCAGCCAGGTTACCTGAGCTTCTTAATCCTTTACAGGGAAAAGGATTTTGGAGTCTCTGGCCAGGAGGGATTTTATAGTACTGTACACTGGACAGCTGTTACCCTTCCCTTTATAGTTATGACACGCCCCCCAAATCACAGATAGTGTTGGACGTTCGGTTCCACACTGGCTGTGATTTCCTCCTGGAGTTCTAGGAGAAAACAGAGTTAATAAGACACATGTACCTTTAGACATACTACTGATTATATAAAAACTAACAATATGTTTCATTCCAAGAACAATTGTTAACCAGTTAACTCTGGGAAACTTTCCCGGGAGAGTGCATCAGCCACTTTGTTAGAAGCTCCCGAAATGTGTTGTATTTCAAAATCAAAATCTTGGAGAGCTAAACTCCACCGAAGAAGTTTTTTGTTATTTCCCTTGGCGGTATGAAGCCACTGTAGCGCAGCATGGTCTGTTTGTAGTTGGAAACGCCGTCCCCAAACATATGGGCGTAGCTTTTCCAGCGCGTACACAATGGCATAGCATTCCTTTTCGCTGATTGACCAATGGCCTTCCCTCTCAGACAGTTTCTTACTGAGAAACACGACAGGATGGAATTCTTGATCCGGTCCTTCCTGCATTAAAACTGCTCCCACGCCTCGCTCGGACGCATCTGTGGTTACTAGGAACGGTTTGTCAAAGTCTGGGGCCCTTAGCACAGGGTCAGACATGAGTGTTACCTTAAGCTGGTTAAAGGCCTTTTGACACTCATCAGTCCACTGAACAGCATTTGGCTGTTTCTTTCTGGTTAGGTCTGTCAGCAGGGCGGCGATTTGGCTGTAGTGGGGTACAAATCGCCTATAATATCCAGCCAAGCCTAAGAAGGATTGGACCTGTTTCTTAGACTTTGGAACCGGCCACTTTTGGATAGCATCCACTTTGGCCTGTAGGGGACCTGGTGCCCCAGGTAAGTCACTCTGTTTTGGCCTATTTGACACTTTTTAGCCTTAACAGTTAGTCCTGCCTGCTGGATGCGCTCGAAGACTTTTTCCAGGTGCTCCACTCACGAATCAGAAAAAATGGCCACATCATCGAGGTAGGCAACTGCAGATTCTCCCAATCCTGCTAGGAGACCATCTACAAGACTTTGGAAGGTGGCGGGTGCATTTCGCAACCCGAAAGGGAGTACATTGAGTTCATACACCCCTGCCTGGATGACGAAGGCTGACCTTTCCTTAGCGGGTTCATCTAGTGGTACTTGCCAGTACCCCTTGGTTAAGTCTAAAGTAGAGATGAATTGGGCATGTCCCAATTTCTCCATCTGTGCGTGGCATTGGATAGTTGTCAGGACGAGTTACAGCATTTAGCTTACGGTAGTCCATGCAAAAGCGTATTTCCCCATCTGGTTTGGGAACTAGAACCACTGGAGATGCCCATGCACTATTAGAGGGGCGGATTATACCCATCTGTAGCATGTCCTGGATCTCCCTTTGTATAGCAGTTTTGGCATGAGGTGACTCCCGGTAGGGTGGGGTTCTAATTGGGTGAGCATTACCTGTGTCAATGGAGTGGTATGTCCGTTCGGTCCGTCCTGGAGTGGCTGAGAAAATTGGTGCAAAGCTTGTGCACAGCTCCTTGATCTGCTGTCGCTGCAGACGTCCAAGGGTCGTGGAGAGGTTCACCTCTTCCACGCCACCATCCTTTTTTCCTTCGTAGTAGACACCTTCAAGCCACTCCGCGTCATCTGTTTCCTGGGCTGTAAACTGGCAAACGTTTAATTCTCTGGAATAATAGGGCTTAAGAGAGTTAACATGGTATACCTTAGGTTTTATGTTGGAGGTTGGGGAGGCTATGAGATAGTTAACAGCTCCTAGGCGCTCCTGGACCGTGAATGGTCCTTCCCATGACGCTTCCATTTTATGGGCCTGGAGCGCCTTTAAGACCATGACTTGGTCTCCTACTTTGAAGGACCGTTCTCTGGAATGTTTATCATACCAGGCCTTTTGCTCTTCCTGAGCATTCTTTAGGTTTTCTTTAGCAAGGGCTAAAGAGTGTCGGAGGGTGCTTTGTAGGTTGCTTACAAAGTCTAGAATGCTAGTTCCTGGAAAAGGCGCAAACCCCTCCCATTGCTGCTTCACCAACTGTAATGGCCCCTTAACCTCGCGGCCATACACAAGTTCAAATGGTGAAAACCCTAAACTGGGATGTGGTACAGCCCTGTAGGCAAAAAGCAACTGCTGCAACACTAGGTCCCAATCATTGGAGTGTTAATTTACAAATTTACATATCATGGCCCCCAAAGTTCCATTAAACCTCTCCACCAGGCCATTGGTTTCATGGTGGTAAGGGGTGGCAACCAAGTGATTCACCCCATGAGCTTCCCACAGGTTTTCCATGGTCCCTGCCAGGAAATTAGTTCCCGAATCTGTAAGGATGTCGGAGGGCCAACCTACCCTGGCAAAAATGTCTGCTAATGCCTGGCACACACTTTTAGCCCTGGTGTTGCTTAAGGGTACTGCTTCCGGCCATCGGGTAGCAAAATCCATGAAAGTCAGTACGTACTGCTTTCCTCTGGGTGTCTTCTTTGGGAAAGGACCCAGAATATCCACAGCTACGCGCTGAAATGGGACCTCAATTATGGGTAGTGGCTGGAGAGGGGCTTTAACCTGGTCTTGGGGCTTTCCCACTCGTTGGCACATCTCACAAGACCGGACATAATTAGCAACGTCCTTGCCCATTCCCTCCCAGTGGAAGGACTTCCCCAACCGGTCTTTGGTTCTGTTCACCCCAGAATGGCCACTGGGACGATCATGGGCTAAGCTCAAGAGCTTTACCCGATACTTAGTGGGAACTACCAACTGTCTTTGAGGATGCCAGTCTTCCTGGTGCCCAACAGAAAGAGTCTCCTTGTATAGAAGTCCTTGTTCTACAACAAACCGGGATCGGTTAGAAGAGCTGAGAGGCGGTGGGGTGCTCCGCGCCGCCGCCCAAGCTTTCTGAAGGCTGTCATCTGCTTCCTGCTCGGCCTGGAACTGTTCCCATGATGCTGGAGACATCAGTTCCTCTTTGGACTGCGGACTGGGGCTTGGTCCCTCTGGAAGCGATGCAGGTGCTGGGGCTGTTTCCATTGACTGTGATCCGCTGTCCGCTGGTGCACTATGTGGTATCTCAGGCTCTGGCTGAGCCTCTTGGGTAGGGTTATCTGCTGCTTCCGCCAGGTCAGGCTCGCTGGTGCCCTCTGGCATTGGAGTTGTAGACGGGTTTGTAAGCGCTGGACTCAGTGCTGGCAATGGTTCTGGTGCTGGTTGCGTTGCCAGTTCCGGTTCTGGGACTGGCTTTGGCTGGGTCTCTGGGATTGGATCCACTACAGTTGTTGCAGTCGTTGGCAGGGGATCCTGTTCCACCACCTTTGTCTGGGTCTCTGGTAACACAGACGGGGCCCTGGTGGACGGCTCAGGAACAGGGATGGGGGTGAAAGCTTGCTTAGCCTGGCTGCGGGTGACTATTCCCACCCTCTTGGCTAGCTTCACATGGTTGGCCAAATCTTCCCCCAGCAGCATGGGAATGGGATAATTGTCATAGACTGCAAAAGTCCACATTCCTGACCAGCCCTTGTACTGGACATGCAACGTGGCTGTAGGCAAGGTTACAGACTGTGACACGAAGGGTTGAATTGTCACTATAGCCTCCGGGTTGATGAGTTTGGGGTCCACTAGGGATTGGTGGATAGTTGACACTTGGGCCCCAGTGTCCCTCCAAGCGATAACCTTCTTTCCGCCCACTCTCAAGGTTTCCCTTCGCTCCGAGGGTATGAGAGAGGCATCTGGGCCTGGGGATCTTTGGTGTGATTGGGGTGTAATGAACTGTAATTGGTTGGGGTTCTTGGGGCAGTGAGCCTTTATATGTCCCAGTTCATTACATTTAAAACATCGCCCTGCTAAGGTATCACCGGGGCGATTTTGGTTGGTGGAGACTGGTGTGGTGGGGTGAGAAGGCGTCTGGGGTTTCCCTTGGGATGTGGGTGGGGCCTTGGGTTGTCCCCGGTGGTAAGGTTTTGTTTCGGCTTACCCCTTCTGATATTCGCTCCAACTGCTACTCGTTTTTTTCTTTTCTGCCACCTCCACCCATTTGGCTCCAATCTCCCCCGCCTCAGTTACAGTTTTGGGCTTCCTATCTAGGATGTACCTTTCTATTTCCTCAGGAACACCCTCTAAAAACTGCTCCATTTTTACTAGGGAAACCAGATCTTCCAGAGATTTAACATTTGCTCCTGATACCCAGGCATCACAATTTTTGTCAATGTGGTAGGCATGCCGGGTAAATGACACATCGGGTTTCCACTTTAAGGCTCTGAACCGCCGACGGGCATGCTCGGGTGTTAGCCCCATTCTGAGTCTGGCCTTGTTTTTAAAAAGTTCATAACTGTTCATGTGTTTCTTAGGCATTTCAGCCGCCACCTCTGCTAAGGGTCCACTGAGCTGCGGCCTCAGCTCTACCATGTACTGGTCTGCAGCGATGCTATATCCAAGGCAGACCCTTTCAAAATTTTCTAAGAAGGCCTCAGTATCATCGCCTGCCTTGTAGGTGGGGAATTTTCTGGGATGGGAAGTGGTACCTGGAGAGGGGTTGTTGGGATGGGCTGTTGTATCTGGCTTAGCCTTTGCTACTTCCAGTTCATGCTTCCTTTCTTTTTCTCTCTCCTCCATCTCTTTTTCTTTCAGCTCCATAGCTCTCTTGTGGGCCTCCTCTTTGGCTTTCTCTTCTCTGTCTCTCAGCTCTATCTCTTTTTCTTTCAGCTCCATAGCTCTCTTGTGGGCCTCCTCTTTGGCTTTTTCTTCTTTTGTAGTCATTTTCCTGTTTTCTTGTGCTGGGTCACCCCCTCTGCAGTTGACTAAAACTGGAAAGCTCTCAGCTCTGGCTGCTGCTGAGTTAACAGAGACTTTCTAACTAGCTACTCCCGAGGATGTAAAAAGAAAAAAAAAACAATTCAGCTTGTAAATTCCTTTTACCTTTGTTTGCTCATTTGAACACTTCTCTTAACAAAGGACCTTGTTAAAAAAACTTAACACCTCTGCCTTCAGGCAAGGAGAGATAAGATATGCATCTATCTCCAGCTCTGCTTTCCAAGCAGCTAGAAAGGAAAAAAAAAAATCTCACTGGCTTTTGGGTTTAAAATGATCCCACCGCTCTACCACCATGTCAAGGCTGTATCCCCACTTTGAACTTTAGGGTACAAATGTAGGGGCCTGCATGAAAACTTCTAAGCTTAACTACCAGCTTAGCTCTGGTCCGCTGCCACCATCCCAAGGCTAATTTCCTTCCCTGGATAGCCTTGAGAGACCTTCACCAATTCCCTGGTGAATACAGATCCAAACCCCTTGGATCTTAAAACAAGGAAAAATCAATCAGGTTCTTAAAAAGAAGACTTTTAATTAAAGAAAAAGGTAAAAATCATCTCTGTAAAATCAGTATGGAAATTAACCTTACAGGGTAATCAAACTTAAAGAGCTCAGAGGACTCCCCTCTAGTCTCAGGTTCAAAGTACAGCAAACAAAGGCTTGGTCTACACTACCCCCCCTAATTCGAACTAAGGTACGCAACTTCAGCTACGTGAATAACGTAGCTGAAGTTCGAAGTACCTTATTTCGAATTAGTTCAAACTTACCTTGGTCCACACTCGGCAGGCAGGCTCCCCCGTCGACTCCGCGGTACTCCTCTCGGCGAGCTGGAGTACCGCAGTCGACGGCGAGCACTTCCGGGTTCGACTTATCGCGTCCAGACTAGACGCGATAAGTCGAACCCAGAAGTTCGATTTCCAGCCGTCGAACTTGCCGGTAAGTGTAGCCAAACCCAAAGATAAACACTCTAGTAAAAGGTACATTTACAAGTTGAGAAAACAAAGGAAAACTAACACGCCTTGCCTGGCTATTTACTTACAAGTTTGAAATAGGAGAGACTTGTTTAGAAAGATGTGGAGAACCTGGATTGATGTCTGGTCCCTCTCAGTCCCGAGAACGAACACACTCACAACAAAGAACACAAACAAAAGCCTTCCCCCCCCCCAAGATATGAAAAGTATCTTGTCCCCTTATTGGTCCATTAGGTCAGATGCCAGCCAGGTTACCTGAGCTTCTTAACCCTTTACAGGGAAAAGGATTTTGGAGTCTCTGGCCAGGAGGGATTTTATAGTACTGTACACAGGACAGCTGTTACCCTTCCCTTTATAGTTATGACATGAGTATACCCACTTGTTCCTATGGAACTACTGATGCGAGTAAGGCCTCGTGTATACTACTAATATAAATGAGTCAAGAGACTTGTTTACAATACAGCTGTCCCCTGAAAGTTAAAAATTCTACTGTATATCATCCAAGGCTTTAGCCTAATGAGGATATAGTTCAGTCCCATATAGGCTAGAATTTGAACCATGTTGTAACTGTGTCAGAGGACAGCAGCATTTTAACCATGCCCTGGACTCATTTATAGCTGAAGAGTCCATGAAGCCTAACTTACACCACTATTCCTGGGCATGGTCTATGCAGTTTTTTGGTGAGGGGGATGTGATTTTTTATTTTATGTTTTTACCTTAATAAATCAGTATAATCCTTAGCATAGAAGCAATTACACCAGTATAAGACATCTTTATGCTATTATTGCTTATTCCCCTAAATTTATTGGTATAACTTGTTCACACAAAAGGCTGTAACTGCTTTAACTATCCTGGTTTCAAATAGCTGTCCTTAAAGCAGTACAAAAATTGTGTGTAGACCAGCCCTTGTAGGAATAAATGAAACTACTCACAAGCCCTATACTTGGAAATACATGCAAATAGCAGAGGACAAACTCAATTAATATCTTCTTTCATTACAAATAGACAGTTCTGTCAAAAAATCTCTCTGCATAGCTATGTAAAACATTATTTTTAAAAGCTGGAAAAGTTAAAACAATGCATTCATCTGACCAAAGTATTTCAAGAGCCTGACACTGGGGTGGTGGTGTTAATTATTTATTTAATTAATTTGATTTCCTTCTCCCCTCCCCTTTTCCTTTGTCTACACAATGTATTGTGCATCTCACAAGAGCTGCTGTTAAGATTGAGCTCAGATTTAAATCCCAAATGCACTGCAGATTTGATTACAGTGTTATATGAGGTCATGTATCCAAGACAACTAAGGCATTATGGTCTCCTAGGGATAAAACTACCTCTTGGTAATAGATTTAGGCACCCCAGCATGTGACTGATCCGTTGTCTCCAAATGAAAAATGTATGCAGCTGCACTCTTCAGCAAAACACATTACAAAAAACAAAAGGTCCAAATAATTGTTCTCATTGGACAGCATACAGAAACAAAATAGATATTTTCTTTTTAAATAAAAAGGCATACCAGGTACTTTAAAGATGGAGATACAGTTTATTAAAATCAGTTTGTAATATGTTTTAGAAGTCAGGCAAGGTGAATGTCTCCCGATTATTGGGCAAAACCTCTGCAATATTCATTTCTGACTCACGTATATGGGGAGGAACTCTTTCTTCCCATATTTTACTGGATGTTATATAAAATAAAGGTTTTCAGTTATTCACTAAAATATTTTCAAATTTTTATAATTTTTAATGTCTCTTCCCAGTCTTCTTCCACTCCTTGATGTAAAATTGAAACTGAGCACAAAATTGAAAGAGAACCAGTATCAGGAGGGATGCATGAAATGATTACAAAATTCTGCATCAGACCTTACAGGGACACAGGCAGCTCAAATTTAGCCCAAGATTTAGGTTTTGTAAGTTTATTTTTACAAAATCAAAACAAAATATAAATGTTTTCATGATTTAAAAGACAAAACAATAGTGTCCATGAAACTGGTATTTTAAATAAACATTCCCTGACAACATTTCAGCTGCAAATACTGGCCCAATCCTGTAATTTTTTATGTGCGGGTCAGCATCATCGTGAAGCAACACACGAATTGCAGGATCAGGGGCATTTATTTTAAAACTGCCCATAGCCTTCTTCAAAACCGACTGAAGTCAACAGGAGTTTTCCCACAGACGTCAATTAGTTTTGGATCAGGCTCCATGTGCATTAGAACCTGAAAATGTAACTGATTGGAATGAAAAGCGACATGGACTATCAGATTGAACAGTGAAACTAAAAAGGCAAAGAGTAAGCAAACACCATAAACAGCAAGCAATTAAAACTAAATTACTATAAAAACATAATTTTGAGGTTTTTGTAACATAGAAAAGGACATTTGAAAAGATACTACAGTAGTCACTTTTCTTAAATTACGCATGTCCCATGGTAAATGAATAAAAACTAAAATATGGGAATCATAGATATAGTTATGTAACTGTGCCACCTGAGCGCATTGCACTGAAAAATAGTGTTAATTTCATTTCCAAGATATCCCTGTCATACACAGTTCTCCAGGATAGCCTCAAAACAATACTGAATATTCTTTTGTTGATATTTCAGCTGAAGTGTAGCAATAACAATTGCCCAATGTTACAAAATGTAATACTATCTCTTTTGCTTATAGCTTGTAAGTCTTTTTAAACATAAAGATATCAGAACTCCACTTGAACCTTATCTGAAAACATGAAGCTCTAATTTTATCTGAAATGACCTTGCAGTGAGAAGAATTTTTTTAAGTAGCATGTTAACAATATCAGAAAAAACTACAGTATTACAAATATAGCTTACTGAAGTCACAAAGCTTGTACAGATTTCCATTTTCAAATTACTGCTACTCATGGTTTCAGAGTAGCAGCCATGTTAGTCTGTATCCGCAAAAAGAACAGGAGTACTTGTGGCACCTTAGAGACTAACAAATTTATTTGAGCATAAGCATTTGTGGAACACACAGAAAGAAGAAATAAATATATCTAGATTTATATATCTTTATATATTTATATATCTTCTTTCTGTGTGTTCCATTCTATACATCCGATGAAGTGGGCTGTAGCCCACGAAAGCTTATGCTTAAATAAATTTGTTAGGGTATGTCTACACTACGAAATTAGGTCGAATTTATAGAAGCCGGTTTTATAGAAATCGGTTGTATACAGCCGATTGCGTGTGTCCCCACATAAAATGCTCTAAGTGCTCTAGTCGACCGAGGCTCGCGTCGACTTCCGGAGCATTGCACTATGGGTAGCCATCCCACAGTTCCCGCAGTCTCCGCCGCCCATTGGAATTCTGGGTTGAGATCCCAATAACTGAATGATGCAAAACAGTGTCGCGGGGTGTTCTGGGTACATGTCGTCAAGCCCTTCCCCCTCCGTCAGAGCACCGGCAGACAATAGATTTGCGCCTTTTTACCTGGGTTACCTGTGCAGACAACATACCACGGCAAGCATGGAGCCCGCTCAGATCAGCTCACCGTCACCATATGTCATCTGGGTGCCGGCAGACGTGGTACTGGATTGCTACACAGCAGCAGCAGCTAACTGCCTTTTGGCGGTAGACGGTGCAGCATAACTGGTAGCCGTGGGGCTGGCAGCCGTAGGGCTGCATTGCACCAGCCCCTTGCCTTTTGGTAGAAGATGGTATATTATGACTGGTAACCATCGTCGTCGTACTGCAGTGGCTGTCAATCATGGGCACCTGGGCAGACATGCAACTGTCTTGATGATGATGGCTATCAGTCGTAGTATGCTATTTTGTGCCAATCCCCAGTATTGTCTGCTAAGCACCCAGAAGAGGCCGAGGGCGATCTGGGTGCTGGCAGACGTGGGGCTGCATTGCTACACAGCAGCAGCCCCTTGCCTTTTGGTAGAAGATGGCATATTACGATTAATATCCATCGTTGTCGTACTGCAGTGGCTATCAGTCATGCTGCACCGTCGGCTGCCAGCTTAAGATGTAAAAAATAGATTTGTTCTGTATTCATTTGCTTCCCCTCCCTCCGTGAAATCAATGGCCTGCTAAACCCAGGGTTTTCAGTTTAATCTTTGGGGTGACCATTCTGTGTGACAGTTGTTTGTGTTTCTCCCTGATGCACAGCCACCTTTCTTGATTTTAATTCCCTGTACCTGTACGCCATGTCGTCACTCGGCTCTCCCTCCCTCCTTCCCCTGGTCCGTCAGATACTAGTTTCGCGCCTTTTTTCAGACCAGGTGCCATAGCTAGCACTGGGATCATGGAGCCCGCTCAGATCACCGCGGCAATTATGAGCACTATGAACACCACGCGCATTGTCCTGGAGTATATGCAGAGCCAGGACATGCCAAAGCGAAACCCGGACCAGCCGAGGAGGCGATTGCAGCGCGGCGACGAGAGTGATGAGGAAATTGACATGGACAGAGACCTCACACAAGGCACAGGCCCCAGCAATGTGCAAATCATGGTGTTACTGGGGCAGATTCATGCCGTGGAACGCCGAGTCTGGGCACGGGAAACAAGCACAGACTGGTGGGACCACATCGTGCTGCAGGTGTGGGACTATTCCCAGTGGCTGCGAAACTTTCGCATGCGTAAGGGCACTTTCATTGAACTTTGTGACTTGCTTTCCCCTGCCCTGAAGCGCCAGAATACCAGGATGAGAGCAGCCCTCACAGTTGAGAAGCGAGTGGCGATAGCCCTGTGGAAGCTTGCAACGCCAGACAGCTACCGGTCAGTCGGGAATCAATTTGGAGTGGGCAAATCTACTGTGGGGGCTCCTGTGATCCAAGTTGCCAGGGCAATGAAAGACCTGGTGATATCAAGGGTAGTGACTCTGGGCAACGTGCAGGCCAAAGTGGATGGTTTTGCTGAAATGGGATTCCCAAACTGTGGTGGGGCCATAGACGGAACCCATATCCCTATCTTGGCACCGGAGCACCAAGCCACCGAGTACATAAACCGCAAGGGGTACTTTTCAATGCTGCTGCAAGCCCTGGTGGATCACAAGGGACGTTTCACCAACATCAACACGGGATGGCCGGGAAAGGTACATGATGCTCGTGTCTTCAGGCACTCTGCTCTGTTTCGAAAGCTGGAGGAAGGGACTTTCTTCCCGGACTAGAAAGTAACCGTTGGGGATGTTGAAATGCCTATCGTGATCCTTGGGGACCCAGCCTACCGCTTAATGCCATGGCTCATGAAGCCGTACACAGGCAGCCTGGACAGGAGTCAGGACCTGTTCAACTACAGGCTGAGCAAGTGCCGAATGGTGGTGGAATGTGCATTTGGACGTTTAAAAGCGCGCTGGCGCAGCTTACTGACTCGCTCAGACCTCAGCGAAAAGAATATCCCCATTGTTATTGCTGCTTGCTGTGCGCTCCACAATATCTGTGAGAGTAAGGGGGAGACATTTATGGCGGGGTGGGAGGTTGAGGCAAATCGCCTGGCCACTGATTACACGCAGCCAGACACCAGGGCGGTTAGAGGAGCACAGCAGGGCACGGTGCGCATCAGAGAAGCTTTGAAAACGAGTTTTGTGACTGGCCAGGCTACGGTATGAAACTTATGTTTGTTTCTCCTTGATGAACCCTCCGCGCCCCCCCCCACCCGGTTCACTCTACTTCCCTGTAAACCAACCACCCCACCCTCCCCTCCCCACTTCGAGTACGGCTTGCAGAGGCAATAAAGTCATTGTTATTTCACATTCATGCATTCTTTATTAATTCATCACACAACTAGGGGGATAATTGCCAAGGTAGCCTGGGATAGGTGGGAGAGGAGGGAAGGAAAAGGACACACTGCATTTTAAAACTTTAACTCTTATTGAAGGCCAGCCTTCTGATGCTCGGGCAATCATCTGGGGTGGAGTGACTGGGTGGCTGGAGGCCCCCCCACCGTGTTCTTGGGCGTCTGGGTGAGGAGGCTATGGAACTTGGGGAGGAGGGCTGTTGGTTACACAGGGGCTGTAGTGGCGGTCTCTGCTCCTGCTGCCTTTCCTGCAGCTCAACCATACGCTGGAGCATATCAGTTTGATGCTCCAGCAGCCGGAGCATCGACTCTTGCCTTCTGTCTGCAAGCTGACGCCACCTATCATCTTCAGCCCGCAACCTGCTCTGTTCATCCTGCAATTCAGCCCGCCACCTCTCCTCTCGTTCATATTGTGCTTTCCTGATGTCTGACATTGACTGCCTCCACACATTCTGCTGTGCTCTATCAGCGTGGGAGGACACCTGGAGCTCCATGAACATATCGTCCCGCGTCCTCCGTTTTCTCTTTCTAATGTTCACTAGCCTCTGTGAAGGAGAAACATTTGCAGCTGGTGGAGGAGAAGGGAGAGGTGGTTAAAAAAGACATTTTAGAGAACAATGGGTACACTCTTTCATTACAAGGTCGCATTTTTCCTCTTATAGTGAGGGCCTGCCGGTTTCGTGTGAGAGATCACTCACGCAGTGCCAGGCAACAGATTTCGGCTTGCAGGCAGCCATGGTAAGCCACAGTCTTTTGGCTTTTTTAACCTTCCTAACATGTGGGAATGGTTTCAAACAGCAGCGCCCTCATTTCCCATACCAAGGATGAATTGGGTTGGCCATTTAAAATGGGTTTGCAATGTAAAAGGAGGGGCTGCGGTTTCCGGGTTAACATGCAGCACAAACCCAACTAACCCCTCTGCCCCCCACACACACCCAATTCTCTGGGAGGATCACTTCACCCCTCCCCCCACTGCGTGGCTAACAGTGGGGAACATTTCTGTTCAGCAGAGCAGGAATGGGCACCTCTGAATGTCCCCTTAATAAAATCACCCCATTTCAACCAGGTGACCGTGAATGATATCACTCTCCTGAGGATAACAAAGAGCGATAAGGAATGGATGTTGTCTGCATGCCAGCAAACACCAGGACCATACACTGCCATGCTTTGTTATGCAATGATTCCAGACTATGTGCTACTGGCCTGGCGTGGTAAAGTGTCCTACCATGGCGGACGGGATAAGGCAGCCCTCCCCAGAAACCTTTTGCAAAGGCTTTGGGAGTACATGAAGGAGAGCTTTCTGGAGATGTCCCTGGGATCTCCATTCCCATACACGTTAACAGACTTTTCCAGTAGCTGTACTGGCCGCGATTGCCAGGGCAAATTAATCATTATACACGCTTGCTTTTAAACCATGTATAATATTTACAAAGGTACACTCACCAGAGGTCCCCTGTGTGCCCTCAGGGTCAGGGGTGAGTTCGGGGGTTACTGGTTCCAGGTCCAGGGTGACAAACATATCCTGACTGTTGGGGAAACCGGTTTCTCCGCTTCCTTGCTGCTGTGAGCTGCCTACATTACCTCCATCCTCATCTTCCTCATTCCCCGAACCCTCCTCCCTGTGTGTTTCTCCAGTGAGGGAGTCATAGCACACGGTTGGGGTAGTGGTGGCTGCACCCCCTAGAATGGCATGCAGCTCTGCGTAGAAGCGGCAAGTTTGCGGCTCTGCCCCGGACCTTCCATTTGCTTCTCTGGCTTTGTGGTAGGCTTGCCGTAGCTCCTTAATTTTCACGCGGCACTGCTGTGCGTCCCTGTTATGGCCTCTGTCCTTCATGGCCTTGGAGACCTTTTCTAATACTTTGCCATTTCTTTTACTGCTACGGAGTTCAGCTAGCACTGATTCATCTCCCCATATGGCGAGCAGATCCCGTACCTCCCGTTCAGTCCACGCTGGAGCTCTTTTGCGATCCTGGAACTCCATCATGGTTACCTGTGCTGATGAGCTCTGCGTGGTCACCTGTGCTCTCCACGCTGTGCAAACAGGAAATGAAATTCAAACGTTCGCGGGACTTTTCCTGTCTACCTGGTCAGTGCATCTGAGTTGAGAGTGCTGTCCAGAGCGGTCAAAATGAAGCACTGTGGGATACCTCCCGGAGGCCAATAACGTCGAATTCCGTCCACACTACCCCAATTCCGACCCGCAAAGGCCAATTTTATCGCTAATTCCCTCGTCGGAGGTGGTGTAAAGAAACCGGTTTAAAGGGCCCTTTAAGTTGAAAGAAAGGGCTTCGTCATGTGAACATGTCCAGGCTTAATTCGATTTAACGCTGCTAAAGTCGACCTAAACTCGTAGTGTAGACCAGGCTTCTGTCTCTAAGGTGTCACAAGTACTCCTGTTCTTTTTGCTACTCATGGATAATTTTTCTTCCTATCCTTTGTGGTCTTCCTGTAATTACATTTTTATCACAGCATTCCAAACACCTCTAGTTCCAAGACAGGATATATGTTTGGATTTCTCTTTTACAAATTCTTTGAACTAAATTTTATACTTCATTCCATTTCAGACTGCACTTTGAAAGTTGCATAAATAGAAAACAGCTAAAAACATAGGCAACAGCACTTATATCACTAGTATTGGTACATCCTTAGACATGTTTTGATTCAAGCTAGTATTTTTCCTAGCACACAGTATTACTACCAATGTAAGTGTCAATAACACTGTTTATCTGTCTAAAACTTTGCTCTACCACAGATTGCTTTCTATGGCACACAATGGTAATGTAGCCCTTGTCATGTTCTGGGGGTGCAATCTAGACCAGTAAATCATTATGGCACTGCCTGCCCTGTAACCTCAGGTGCCTTGAATGCTCTGCTGCTGTGACTCTCAGCCTGGACACCAACAGCCAGCCAACTAACCATTATGTCCCTTGTTATGAACAAACAAAAGAAGGAATACACTTCTAAGACTAAAATTTAATTTCAGACAGTTACAATCTTTGCCTAAGCAGGTTTCTCATCTATAATCAATTTCCGGAGATTTCAACCACCTTGGCTGAAGAATTCATCTGTCTGCAATCTCAAGAGCTCTGACCTCTTCAGTCCCTCAAGTGATGGATGCCAAGATAGCATCTTCTCTCTCATTATATTATTTCCAAAACTCACTGTTTTGTCCCCAGATTCAAGGTAATCTCATGCTGTTCTTTCCTTCCTGTGAACATCCCATCTCCCTGCTGATTCATATGTAAATAGAACTTCCATTGTTTCAGGTCACTCCTTGCTTAATTTCACTGGAGACAGGTAGACAGCTATCTTCCCTCGTGTCTGAGAGAAAACCTGTTTACTAATGCCCTCTGATGTGCCTGATTTAAATACCCTTCAGTCACAGACTTTAAGGCAGGGTAGTCAATAGGTGGACCACAGACCAAATCCAGACTGCCAGATGCTTTTGAATGGACCCGAAATCTTTTTATTTACTTATTATTGTTATTGTTTTATTATTTTCTCTGGAGTCTGGACCTTGAGTATACCTCGACGAGGAAATCGGTTCAGGCCCCCTTTTTTATAGCTAAGAAGCAACCTCCCCCACTTGCTAGGCTGACAGCTTTGCTTACCTTGTAAATGTGCCTTCATTGCCACTGCCTAACTACCAGCCAAACAAATACACATTGCTTTGTCAAAGGCAGACTGTGCTCATACATTGCTTGCCAAACACATTTTGAGAATGTAATTTTAGCACATATGCATAGCATTGTACACACCCCACACATACATTACAGAAGAATATTGATGAATTAGTTTTCTGATAATATCTTACATCACACCTGTTAGATACAGATTATGGCAATAGTATTTAGGTGTGATGAATAAGTCAAGCCCCACAAGAGTTGCTGACACAGTACTGAATCACCAATGGGCCTCTGTGTCGCATGCATACAAAATAACAAAGTACACACCAGAAATATATAAATGTAGGTCAACAGACCTAGAGAACCATGATTAAAGTGAAATGGTGCTGATGTTAGAGAAAAAAATCACCTTTTTTTGTTTTGTTTTGCTTAACACCAATAGAATGTTCATGCAGCTAATAATTTAAGTTTTCTTGATTTCAGATTGTAATTTTGCTTAGGCCTTGCCTACATGCAAGAAGTTGACCAGAATAGCTATTCTGGAATAACTCCTCCATGTGGACATCTATTCCAAAATAAAAGTGATTTAATTCCAGAATAATTACTTAACTTTGGGAGTGGAATAATTCCAGAACAGTGTCTCCACATAAGGAAAACTACTCCAGAATAGCTATGCCAGTCAGTGTAAACAAAACTTAGTAAAATAATAAACCAATTTATTTATTAGAGGAAACAGTTCCACCGGTGCCACTACAATCTGGGTAAAATGGGAGATGAAGCCTTAGATAGTTACGCTATCTCGACTTAGAATGAAAGCTAGATATAGTAAATACAGTATTCTCAAAGCAAAGAGAAAAGCACTTGCATTAATCAAGCTAAACTATGTAAATACAAAATGATATCCTATACTTCTCATACAACATGGTTAAAAGGTACCAAAGCAGAAGAGAAGAATATAGTTTGTATTTGGATTAAATAACTGAAAATACACCTCTACCCTGATATAACGCGGTCCTCAGGAGCCAAAAAATCTCACCGTGTTATAGATGAGACCGTGCTATATTGGGGTAGGAAAAGGAACCGCTCCCCACCCCAGCTCACCGCCGCTCTGCCTCTGCCTCCTCCCTGAATGCGCCACCGCCGCTCCGCTTCTTCCTCCCTTCCAGGCTTGCCGGGCCAATCAGCTGTTTGGCCCGGCAAGCCTGGAAGGGGGGGGGAAGAGAGAGAGAGAAGCGGAGCGGCAGCGGCGCGCTCAGAGGAGGAGGTGGAGATGAGCTGGAGCAGGGAGCAGTTCCTCTGCGCCCGCCCGTTACTTGCTGCGGCCCTTCCCAGGTCCCCGCCCCCCCCCCAGCTCACTTCCGCTGCACCGCCTTCCATGAGCGCACCGCAGCTCCGCCTCTCCCCCCTCCCAGGCTTGCCACGCAAATCAGCTGTTTGGCGTGGCAAGCCTGGGAGAGAGGAGAAGCAGAGCTAAGCAGCGTGCTCGTGGGAGGAGGAGGAGGAGGTGGAGCGGAGGTGAGCTGGGGCAGGGAGCGGTTCCTCTGCGCTTCCCCCCTTACTTGCTGTGGCCCCCCTGCCCGAGCTCACCTCCGCTCCGTCTCTGCCTCCTCCCACGAGCGTGCCGCAGAGGAACCATTTGCAGTAACACTAATTCAGATATAACGAAGTAAAGCAGCCCCGTCCCCCAGATCGCTACTTTACCGCGTTATATCCGAATTCGTGTTATATTGGACCGCATTGTATCAGAGTAGAGATGTAATGAAAAGTTGCCTATAACCATTCTGACTATTTTTGGCCAAACTGACCCAGAGATTGTGTCTGTGGTAGAGGCTATCAATGCTGTTTGGCAACAGGCTTGCTTGCCCCCACCAGCTGCTGCTGCACTCTAATCCCACTAGGTGTGGGTTTTAAATCACTGATTTTTCTGTAGAAAGTATCCTAAAATCACTTTGGCTGCTGTATAACAGCATACAAAACAAACAACATAATAAAATACCATCCTGCTAAACTGCAATCACAACAACAAATGAGGGGCCCACATTTTAAATAGGAAACTAAAGTTAGGTAGTAAATATAGGGAATGCGCAAAAAATAATTTTGAAAAAACAAAGCTTAGAGGAGCTACAGTGAGAAGGTACAAAAGATTACGTTTTTTGGGAGGACGGAGCAAGTTACACACTTTAGGGTCCACCACAGCAAGAACACAGTAGCAAGGCAGCATCAAATGCAATGGTAGAATCACAGAATCACAGAAAGTGATGTGTGAGCATAGATATCTGACAGTACAAGGATCAAGGAGCAACTCTTGATATAACCAGAAGCAACATTGTTAATGGATTACACAGTAGTTCCAATTTAAAGTCAAACCATAGTCGATGCTGCTGAAAGGCATTTTGAACTGTGTTGACCTGTCACGCTAACGTGGGCAAACCAAGTTCAACATCACTTAAAATAGGATAACAGTTGTCAAAGCCTGCTGAAAAGGCTAATCATAGGAATTAAGAATCCTTAGGCCCCTCATGGACCCAAATTAAAATCATATTAAGACAGTTCAGCTAATAAGGCAGAGGTAGTCAATAGGCGGACCGCAGGCCAAATCCGGACTGACTGACAGTTTTGAACAGACCCTGAAATCTTTTTATTTACTTATTATCATCATTATTGGTTTTAGTATTATTTTCTCTGCATTCTGGACCTTGACTATACCTTGACCAAGAAATGTGGACCTTGACAAAAAATAACTTGACGTCCATTTATTCTTTTGCGTAGAGAAAAAAAGAATAAACGGACACAAATCAGACGTCAAGAATTATAACATTAAAAAACCAGTCGGAGAACACTTCAATCTCCCTGGACACTCAATTACAGACTTAAAAGTGACTCCAATGAGAAACTACAGAACTGGAACTAATTTACAAACTGGACACCATCAAATTAGGCCTGAATAAAGACTGGGAATGGATGGGTCATTACACAAACTAAAAACTATTTCCCCATGCTAATTGTTCCCCCTACTGTTACTCACACCTACTTGTCAACTGTTTGAAATGGGCCACCCTGATTACCACTACAAAAGTGATTTTTCCTTCTGCTGATAATAGCCCACTTTAATTGAATTGTCTCATTAGAATTGGTAAGGCAAACCCCATCTTTTCATGTACTCTGTATATATACATATATATATATATATATATATATATATACACACACACACACATCTTCCTATTGTATTTTCTACTCCATGCATCTGATGAAGTGGGTTTTAGCCCACGAAAGCTTATGCCCAAATAAATTTGTTAGTCTCTAAGGTGCCACAAGTATGCCTTGTTTTTTCCAAAGGTCATAAGGACACCATTGGACACCAGGCAGCATTTTTTTTTTGTAGTGAGTGGTAGTGTACTACCCTACCACATGCCAATTCTATCTCACTTGACTTAAATTATACTTTGTGCGTACCCTGGAATACCACTATACAGTTTTACCTAATGTGATAAAGACATATGTGATGAGAAGTGTCTGATTTATCAGTGGTTCTCAACCAGCGGTCTGGGGCCCCCTGGGGGGCCACAAGCTGGTTTGAGGGCCAGCATTAAACTCATAAAAGCTTAGGGCAGAAAGTCAAAGCCCCGCTGTACAGGACTGCATCCCAGGGCCCCGAGCCCCAACACCTGGGGCTGAAGCCTAAGAAACTTAGTTTGCTATGCCTTGGCTCCATGGGCAACTGCCCTGCTTGCTACCCCTTAACGCCGGCCCTGGCTTTTATATGGAGAAAAACAGTTGTTGTAGCACAGGTGGGCCATAGAGTTTTTATACCATGTTGGGTGGGCCTCAGAAAGAAAAAGGTTGAAAACCCCTGACATATATTGTACTGTGTTAGACAGTATGATTACATCCACAATGCAAAATTGAAAATATGATGGGAAGTGGATGTATTGTAATATAGGGATATAAATAATATGTAAATGTCCACTTCTAAATGAAAAAAAGTCACTTAGATGCTTCTTGCTTTCCTTGTGGATCTTTCTCTTGATACAGGGAAGCTTTGTGTGACCATTCAAAAATAAAAATTCATAATTTGTGAAGCCTGGCTAGGGACAGAATTTATACAAGTGCATATCTGCATATAAACTGTAAAGACTGGCAGATATGCTATATGATTCAATAAGTGAAAAAGCACAATACAATTTCTGCACAGGAAGTTACACAACACAATTTTATTAACTGTCAAGCAGGGAGAACACAAAGCAGATCTATCTATGTTAATATGCTCACCAAGTGCTAACTCAAAAATGGAAATACAGGACAGTTAATTACAATATCATTTTATACTAACATATACATACTACCACATGGATTAACAACTGTCTCAAACCTGTGCAGCCAAATGAAATAAAATGGATGAAACTTAGACTGATGCTAAAAGCTAATATAAATTATGTAAGCAAGTAATACACACTGCTGCATCCATAAAGCTGATAATCTTTATTTTTGGGGATGAAAGGCCTGTATACCACAACACATGAGAGGGCTCCCCTCTTGGATTTACAAAACAAGAGTTTAGGTCCTGCACCTCCCCACACATACCTGCACCCCTCATCTCTCTGTTCTGAGGGGCTCCCCATCCTACTCCTCTGCTTTGAGGGCACCTCTACATATACCTGCCTATCATGATGGAGGCACAGCCAGGACAAATTTAAGTTGTGTTACAACCCCATGAGCCAGGTTGAACCGACCGCACCAAAACCACAATTTCAACAAACAGTCGTTGCAACTTTTGAACCAAAAACAAACAAATCAAAAAACATTCTTACAGCCTTGCCAATAAGTCAACTGTGCTCAGTATCCTTCACTCCCAATAGTTCCAGTGGGAGCTGAGGATGCTCAGCATCTACCATGAGTCAGGCTCTGTGTTTATAAAGTGTTTTGAAACGATGAGGTGTAATTTTAGTGCTAAGTTTAGAATTGTATAAAAAAAGGGGGGGGGAAATTGAGACGTTTCTAGGAAGCTCAAATGTAATAAAAATAAAAGGCAAACAAACAAAAGCCTCTCATTTGTGTAAGAGTGGGAAAAGGTAGAGTCAGGATATTATGTCAGAACTCCCACACTCCAAGTACGCTGTGCAGCAAGAAAGTAGTCTCCTGTCCTTCTTTCACCCATCACATACACAGGTCTTATCAGAGATTTCTAAATGCTCTCACTAGAGATGAGCAATCAAAGCAATAGAATAATCCCTACTAGTACACCTGTGCATGTTCAGCCAAGCAAATATATGTCAATGTTTTTAAATATTACAGCTGGATGGTGAAAGAATAGAGACTAGTACACAAGGGATTTTTTGTGAAAATTCCCCTCCTTGCTCAACCAGTAGTCGCAAGACAATGAGCATTTCTATATTAGAAAAGCTGCACCCAGTGTAAATATATTGATCTAGTTAGACTGGTGTAAACCCCTGATGTAGATACACATAAGTAGAAGTTAAAATGGTTTAAATCAGTTTATCTTGTGTCTGTAAATTGCAAACTAACCCTTGCTTAAATCAGTTTAATTTCACTGCCTCTGTATTATTAGGGATTTGCACTGATTGAGCTAGGTTGATTTAAAATTTATTTAGTTAAACCAGTGCAATTTTTCTCATATAGACCAAGTCTGAGCATCCTAGTCTGGCACAGCTGCCCATGGCAACAGCCACACTGTCACTTAAACCTACCCAGGGTAAGTCTAAACATCACCACGTTAAAAACTGTTTCAGCTGCAGAAATCTCTTCTACACTAGTGCTGTGTGTTGCCAATACCACTGCAGTTCCCTACCAAAGCCAGAGACCATGGCCCAATTCTCTGTTGCCCTGCACCTTGTATAGTAATTTACAGCAGTGCAAAGTGAGTGTAAAATGCCATTATTCTAATGGTAGCATTTTACACTCTTTTTGCACTAGCGTACTTGATAAAGTGCAAGTCAAAAGGGAATCAGGGCTTAGTCTTGAACACTTTAAAAAACAACATTTGTCCCCATCCATATTGGCCAAACAGTGTTACAAACTAGTTCAGGCACACAGGAGTTTCCTCTTTATGACTAAGTGTGGTTTTTAAGTCAGATTAAACTATTAAACAAAAACAGAAATGATGTTAAGATCATATATATTTGACAAAGGTCCACGCTAACCTGGCCAGATACTACAAACTTGATTCTCCTCTGATTAACACAGTGTAACTCCAATGGCATTATTCTTGATTTGCACTTGCATACATGAAAGAGAATCAAGCCCTGTCATTCTGATTCAATAGCATTTAAACATCCATTTTTCACAAGTGTGAAATGATTAGACGGGATGCAAGGCAGGGTGGATAAAAATCAATGATTTTTTTTATTTAAATCCGATTTTTTGATAAAATAGTTTTAATTAAGATATTAAACTGATAAGAACAGATAGTAGGTAATGTTTTTACCCCTCAGCTCACAGAAGTTATAGCTCAAAGATATCTCCTCATGGAATAGGGATTATAAATTCTAATTCTATAGTATGAGACAATATATCCATGTAATGTTTAAGAACAGTTTTGTAAATGAGTTTCAATAGTTCATGGATTAGGGACCCAATTTTATGGGGTTCCAGGGGCTTCTGTATAGATCATTTAGGTTAATCTTTCTATCTACCCAATGGGACTCAGTGCTCAGTCTAGAAGATACCATCAGAGATGCTTAGTTTTGCAGTTCTCAAACTGTGGATTTGTGTCTCCAGAAATAACATGCTTTTTTGTTAACAGCAAAAATGTTTTTAAATAAATAAATAATATATAGAGGTGAGAAATAACAGACCTCAAACCTATTGTCCTTCTGCAAATTTGTGTACACAGAGTCAATCCCCTACCTCTCTCTAAAAGTGCAAAGTTTCAAAAAGTTCCATGAATAGACAATTGTTCGGGGTGGAATAGATCTGGACAAGCCTAGAAATAAAGGTGAGAAGGGAGGGACAGGGAGTAGAAACAAAAGTGAAACTGTTTGAGCAGCATATTCCAGAAGTCTTGAGGTCTTTCTGAGTGTAGCCTTCATTGATTTGAGATCTACCATACCATTCTCTCACTAGAAGGGAAAACCTATAATGGCAGCAGGCCATAAAAGAGACCCAGTTTAGGAATAAGAACCATTCAAGAAATATGTTTGCTGATGATGTTTTAAGAAAGTCACACCAGTGAACTGATGGAAGTGACTTAAGCACTTGGATTCAGAGACTGTTGAAATGATAATCTCACTATTAACAGCAGTAGCTTCTTCTGACGGTGTAGAAAGAAGCCAATATTTTAAGTTTCTCATGTTGACCTGGCTGACATAGTCAATTTAATTTTTATTTTTGTTTTTTTTTAATTCCATTAAACTATTTTAGTTAAAAACAATATTAACAAAAACAAACCTGATTTTGAAAAACTTGTATATTTAACTAAATTCAAAAATTTATATGCTTGTTTTGTTAAAATATTATGTTTGCCGTTGAAGAAAAAAATCCAGAATTCATAATGTTGTTTTAGTTAAATAAAATTACAATGTCTGTCTGGTGATGTTCTCCTCCTAATACAGCATGGCAAGAAAATCCTCCAAATGTTAATGATTAACCTGTTGAATTGGAGCTATTGATGAAGTCATTGGGAGATGAACTATCTGCTTCAATTACTTTTGGTAAATGAAATAACCAAACAATCATTCATTTTCAGATATAGCTGTAAAACTAAACTGAAAAGTTTTCAAAATAAATCACTTTAAAAATGTATAGTGGGTACCTTCTAAAAATGAAACCTACATCTATCTCTGAGGGTATGTCTACACTACCCGCCGGATTGGTGGGCAGTGATCGATCCAGCGGGGGTCGATTTATCACAATAAATCGATCCCCAAGCACTCCTCCGTCTCGCCTGCCGTGAGAGGCGCAGGCGGAGTCGATGGGGGGAGCGGCAGCAGTCGACTCACCGCGGTGAAGACACCACGGTAAGTCGATCTAAGTACGTCGACTTCAGCGATCTGAAGTTGCGTAACTTAGATCGATCCCTCCCTCCCACCTCCCCCTTGTAGACCAGGCCTTAGTTGTGAAGAATATGTATTAAGGTTATAACAACCAACAAGAATGGGAAGGGAAGAAAGAGGATCCGGGGAACTACAGGCCAGTCAGCCTCACCTCAGTCCCTGGAAAAATCATGGAGCAGGTCCTCAAGGAATCAATTATGAAACATTTAGAGGAGAGGAAAGTGATCAGGAACAGTCAGCATGGATTCACGAAGGGGAAGTCGTGCCTGACTAACCTAATTGCCTTCTATGATGAGATAACTGGCTCTGTGGATGAGGGGAAAGCAGTGGATGTGTTATTCCTTGACTTTAGCAAAGCTTTTGATACGGTCTCCCACAGTATTCTTGCCGCCAAGTTAAAGAAGTATGGGCTGGATGAATGGACTGTAAGGTGGATAGAAAGCTGGCTAGATCGTCGGGCTCAACGGGTAGTGATCAATGGCTCCATGTCTAGTTGGCAGCCGGTTTCAAGCGGAGTGCCCCAAGGGTCGGTCCTGGGGCCGGTTTTGTTTAATATCTTTATTAATGATCTGGAGGATGGTGTGGACTGCACTCTCAGCAAGTTTGCAGATGACACTAAACTAGGAGGCGTGGTAGATACACTAGAGGGTAGGGATCGGATACAGAGGGACCTAGACAAATTAGAGGATTGGTCCGAAAAAAACCTGATGAGGTTCAACAAGGACAAGTGCAGAGTCCTGCACTTAGGACGGAAGAATCCCATGCCCTGCTACAGACTAGGGACCGAATGGCTAGGTAGCAGTTCTGCAGAAAAGGACCTAGGGGTCACAGTGGACGAGAAGCTGGATATGAGTCAACAGTGTGCTCTTGTTGCCAAGAAGGCTAACGGCATTTTGGGCTGTATAAGTAGGGGCATTGCCAGCAGATGGAGGAACGTGATCGTTCCCCTGTATTCATCACTGGTGAGTCCACACATGGAGTTTTGTGTCCAGTTTTGGGCCCCACACTACAAGAAGGATGTGGAAAAATTGGAAAGAGTCCAGCAGAGGGCAACAAAAATGATTAGGGGTCTGGAGCACATGACTTATGAGGAGAGGCTGAGGGAACTGGGATTGTTTAGTCTCCAGAAGAGAAGAATGAGGGGGGATTTGATAGCAGCCTTCAACTACCTGAAGGGGGGTTCCAAAGAGGATGGAGCTCGGCTGTTCTCAGTGGTGGCAGATGACAGAACAAGGAGCAATGGTCTCAAGTTGCAGTGGGGGAGGTCCAGGTTGGATATCAGGAAAAACTATTTCACTAGGAGGGTGGTGAAACACTGGAATGAGTTACCTAGGGAGGTGGTGGAGTCTCCTTCCTTGGAGGTTTTTAAGGCCCGGCTTGACAAAGCCCTGGCTGGGATGATTTAGCTGGGAATTGGTCCTGCTTTGAGCAGGGGGTTGGACTAGATGACCTCTTGAGGTCCCTTCCAACTCTGATATTCTATGATTCTATGAATGCACTTTTATGTAGAAATCCATGATTAAATCGAGTCTTCCTGACTAGTGATTTAAATCATGATTTAACTCAAATCCATCCCGATGCAAGGCAGCGGAGAATCAGGCCCACTGTCTACATATGTTATGCAAACCATATTTAAAACTGGTTCAGCTAGCATGGTTTAATTGTCTGTGTGGAAGAAACTTAAAATCCCTGGGGAGACAGAGAGAGAGAGTACAAGTCAAGAGAAAGTGGGAGAAGAATTCTGAAAGTTTTTCCAACATTTTTTCCTCTCTCATCTGTGTGCAATGAAACCTCGGTCTCTTTCCTTTTGGGTTTGGGGTTAAGATAAACTGTTTAAAATAAATTAATACTTTGTGTATGTATATATTTCTGCAAGCTTCTTTTGGGACTTACTGATAATTATTAAGGGCTCCATTCTCCCATCTGCAGGATAAAAGCATCTCCAATTACAGATAATTGGGTCCCACAAGGGGAAATGATTTAAAGACTATCTACTTGTAATCATTTCATGCATGACATTGCTTTTGCCCAGCTGACTACTTGTGTATCACCCACTTTCTCTGAACTCCTAGGTTTCTTTTTGTTTGTTTGTTTGGAATACTATTTCACTGAGAAGCAGAGCTCAGTGCAATGGCTCTCATTTGTCTACTTTCACTTGTATCTTTTTATGGACCTTCAGATGTGTTAACAGTGGCTGATACTCTGAAGCAATAGGAGTTTAATAAATCATGCTTCTTTCTTGAAAGTAGGAGAGAGAGTTTTTGAAAGTCCTATAAAACTTAGCTCTCAATGTTTTTAAGCTGTTTTTAAGTTTGACCCCGGCTGGAGCTCTGGCGGAGCGTGGCCAGCCCCACTCTCCTGGCTGGAGCTCCGGCCGGACCGCAGCAGCCCCGCAGCCCCGCGACCCCAGCCGGACCGCCAGCCGGAGCACGGCAGCCCTGCAGCCCCGCGACCCCGGACAGAGCGCGGCAGCCCCACAACCCCGCGGCCCCAGCCGGAGCGCGGCAGCCCCACAGCCCCGCGGCCCCGGCCGGAGCGCCAGCCAGAGCGCGGTAAGCCCCGGGGCCCCCTCTTCCCCAGCCGGCAATCCAAAGTGCTGCCCCAGGAATTGGGCCCCACACTTGCTAAAGCCGGCCCTGATGCTGTGGGCCTCAACTACTGTATATCTGTCCTCTGACACATCAAAGCATGGTTGGTTTAGACCGAACCATGCTTTAGCTACATTTGGGATAGATGTTTTGTAACCAAGTCCCCCAATACAACTGCATTACTAGTGTGGATGGGTACAATAACTGTGCTTGCACTAAAGATTTTGTTTTTTTTCAGGGAGCATGTGGTTAAGGAATTTCCCCCTAGTGCTACCACTAGGGTTGCACAAGTAGTGGCACCAGTGGGAGCTGCAGTACTATTTGAATTACTGGGACAGGCAGTTCTATGCCAGCCCATAACTAAAGGCCCACACCATTAGTTAAGCCCAGGCTACAATTGATTACTGGGGACAACAGATTAAAAAAAAAATGGGAGGGGGAGTGAGGTTGAAAATCAGGGATCCAGAGAGGGGACACTGAGTAGAGAATCCCCCAACAGTTCCCACTACTCAAAGGTGTCTAGGGTGTCAGTGAACTTTGCCCAGAGGAATTCTGCCCAGAAGTATGCTCAGATAAGGGACCAGGAATAGGCCCAAAGTCACAGAGCACACCGCCTAGCTTCCTACTTCTGGAGCGATGGATAGTCACCTTGGCCAGTGCCAAGAGAAGGTTGACGAGGATGTCCCATGATTGTGGAGGCCACAGACAGAGTGTGCACAGATCAGGAGATGCGGGGAAAAGTGCAGCCAGAACTTCAGTAAGAGGTTCTGGATGATGCAAAGGAGGGGCTACAATCTGATGAACCCTACACAGATGTGTGCCAAGGTCTCTCTCTTGCCCCAAAAGGGACAGGTGTTGGGGGAATTTGTGAACTGCACCAGGCAAACACCCATGATTTCAGCTCCATGGAGGAGCCACCAACTAGTATCCCCAGCAGGTCGCAGAATAAGGGTAGAGTATATATATATTCAGGCCCAGAGAATGCAAGTTAACTAACCCTGAGAAGAACAGGGGACGTTCACACCTCTCAAGCCATTCTTTCATGCTGTCTGTCTGCTGATTCAATTACACAGCATTGTACCAGTTCATAATCAGGTTGTCTTCATAGCCATAAAATAGAATATAATTTAGCACTTCTACCTGTTAATTAGATTTCAGTTTTGCAGAAACTTGTAAGTAACGTACAACCAGACACCAAGGAAAAGTTTCCTACTCACTACTGGCTATAAAAAAAATCCATACCCTCTTAAGTTTGCATATATAGTTTTAGGAGCAAAACAGAACTTTCCATCATCATATAATTTAGTTACTAAGAGCATTTATGTTTGAACAAAGATCACAATTGCGATGTTACATTTTTTCCTACACCATCAAAATCATTCAGTGTAAAATTTCTGACTCACAATCTACAACCAATGTTATGGCTCAGATGGGATGCTGAGGGCGTGTTCTCCTCACTCACCAATTTATTAATTTATTTTTGAACTCTCCTATCAATGTCCTCCTCAGTACAGGACTACTGAATTCTTTCTCCTGGTTCCCTCTCCTCTATACTTTTTTTTTTTTTTTTTTTTTTAAACATAGCTGTACCATTGCCTTAACTAACCCACTTCTGCCAGAGGATTTCCCCATGCTCAAAAAGCAGGATACATCACAGTGCAGTAAAATGGTGTTATATTTTTTCATTTTGTTTTTAGTACAACCCTTAATTTAATATAAACAGTGTTAATTTATTTCTGTTGAAAAACTGAGAATTAAGAAAAACTGAAATCCATCTTACTATACTGTATTATTCATAATGTGCCCCAAAGCATATCCAATGGGGTACAAAACACAAAAGAACATGTCAATCTGATCAACTGCCAGTCACTTTTCTGGGTTAATTTAAGAAACTGTGGCTAACATTTTCATTACAACAACCAATGCAAATATTATTACCATAAACACACACAAATGCATGCACACCATTTGTGTACATATATATACACATACACAATACTGCTTTTAAAGCCCCTTTATATACCTAAACACAGATTAAGAGAAACATCTGAAACTCCTGACAAAAAGAAATAAGTTTTTAGGTATCTCAAAAGTTTGAGAACATCACATCCAGGAAAAAATTTCCTAGTGGAAAAGGGGGGTTGGGCAGAAGGAAGCCCACTCCATATAAACTAATGTCTCATAAGAACAACTAACACTACAGAGATCTCAACAGTGAGCCAAGTACTTCACCCAAGAGCACAAGAGAAAGGAGAAGACACCGAGAACGACGGCTAAACTGCCGCGCAGAAGTAGCTGGGCAGCGGTGGCAGCAGCAGACTGGGGGACGATCTCCCTCTCTCTGGAGCTCATGAGGACCGGTGAGAGGCTGGCTCTTTGTCGCGGTTGTTACAGACACACACACTCCCAGAAATGCCTATGACTTGCTGGGGTGGGCTCAGCGGGCCACGTGTCTGTCACAATCCCAACCAAAATGGGGGAGATCAATGAACTAAACGCACATGATCCGGGGGGGGTGGTGGTGTGAAACTCACCTTGCACGCATCAGCTGCTGCCTTTGCTAATGGATCCGAGGGGGGGGGACAGAGGCCCTTCCTGCAGCTGGGGAAGGTTATGTTTTTAAGGGCAAGAGGACTAACACCTCCTCTCCTCACCGGGCTGGCTCAGGCAGGACAGGCACCTACAAGGAACTGCGGTGGGTGCTATTCTTGGCGCAACACCTTCTCCCGGCCACATGCTCCTTAGAGAGCCTCCCCCCTTCCTCCCACGGGAAAACAGGGGCATATGGGGAAGGAAAAGCCAGTCCAACAGCAGTAACAGAGTTGCAGGACTCAGCCCAGCTGTCAACCTCACTCTCCAACAGGGAGGAGAGCATCCCTCCCTTGCGCGGTGGGGGGGTGGTAATTTTACGGCAAGTCTCCCTTCTCTGGAGGGATGATTGTACTGCGGGGGCTGCGCGGGAGTCACTCATCGCTGACTTCAGATCTGCACTCCTGGCAAGCGTCCTCAGTGCTGGGGGGGCTGCGAACCCGGAGCGCGATCTCGGCACATGCTTTCTCTTAGGGTGGGCTTGGGGGCTCCGGCCCTTACCCAGACTCTCTGGAAGCGACCCATGCGGAACACCGACCCAGGCAGCCCCAAATCGTCAACATAAGCTTCCTCGCCTCTTCCATTATTTACTCTCTCCCTCTCTGCGCGTTATCCATGTGTGCTCACTCACGCCCGCCGCCGAGCAGCCCTTCTCCCTCTCATCACACACACGCGGCCCCCCAGCCTCTTCCCAGACCTGACTGCGAAAACAAAACAAGGCTCCGTCCCCTCACGAGTCACACCCGAGCTCTCCAGAGGCACCAGCCCCCTGAACAAACTGCTTCCTCTCCCTCCATATTTATTAAGCAATTTTAACCAAAGACAGGCTGTCCCCTGTGCGGCCGGGTGAGCGGGACAAACTCCAATCCACAACCCACCTGCCCCTGTTAAACCTCCTCCCCCAGCCCACGTTTGTTATTTTGAATCACAATTTCATTCCAGCCCCAATTAACAAACCCACTTTATACATCCCACCTCTGAGAGGCGGCAGTGATCCCCCCCGCCCCAGTGCTGCCACCTCAGAGCAGGAAACGCTCATCCTTTAACCACATGTATGTTCTTTGTAGGTTCAGATATTCTAAAATAAAACACACGCAAATATAGGCTGGGAATCTCTCTGCTGGAAGGGTTGGAGGAAAAATCTCCCCCACCACCATCACAGTTAATAATGGGGTCCATACTCACAGTAGTCATGAAGCTGTGCGGCTGGGGGAGAGTGGACACAATATGGCAGCAGGCCCGTAGGGGGATGTGTCAGGGATCAGCAGCAGCTGCTGCTCCCTCTCTCCCTGCGCAGCAGCAACACCACCCTCTAGTCTCTCGGTCTCCCCATAGCAACACGGCACCGAAGCCACTAACCCCTCCTCCCCTTCCTATACTTACCACACAGCCTTCTCCTCCCCCTGTCCAAGTGGGCTGGCCCCCTCCCCTCCTGCAGTCATATACAGGAGACGAGTCCATTGCTGTGGAGGGGGGGAGGGGATGGAGAATAGCTTGTGAGTAGTTCATTGCAAAGGGGAAGGGGGTGACTTCCCTTCCCTGCCAAGTTCAGTGTGTGTCTCTGACTAGGGGTTCCGTTGTTCTATGGGGGAGGAAGGAGGCTCCTGGGGTCAGTCACTACAGACATTTCCGCAGCTCCTGACCTTCTGCCTGAGGCTTAGACTATGGTCATAAGGACTGTGCTCCCCCATCTCCCTCCCTCCATTTATATAGAACTGAGACTGCCTTTGTACTAAAGCTGCAACGTTTTGTAGTGTCACTCAAACCCATCCATTGAGAGATGGTGTGGCAGCACCATGACCTTGCGTTGAAAGGTTGCTCTACAGCAGGGGTCGGCAACATTTGGCACGCGGCTCACCAGGGTAAGCACCCTGGCGGGCCGGGCCAGGCCAGTTTATTAACCTGCTGACGCGGCAGGTTCAGCCAATCGCGGCTCCCACTGGCCGCGGTTCGCCGTCCCGGTCCAATGGGGGCGTCGAGAAGCGGCGCGGGCGAGCGATGTGCTGGTCGCGGCTTCCCGCTGCTCCCATTGGCCCGGGACGGCGAACCGCGGCCAGTGTGGGCCGTGATCGGCCGAACCTGCCGCGTCAGTAGGTAAATAAACTGGCCCGGCCCGCCAGGGCCTGGCGAGCCGCGTGCCAAACGTTGCCGACCCCTGCCCTACAGTGTGAAACCAGCGTGGGCCCTGGAACTGATTTGGGGAACACACAGGCAGCCGTCCTTCAGCACAATGTGTGTGGCCTGACCAAACAGGGACAATCACAGAGATACCCCTTTTTGAAAAAGTCCTGTAGAATTTAAAAGGGATAAAACCAACAGTGTTCTTATAGAAATGTAATAGGGTCCTATAGAAGTTACTCTCAAAAGCTGGTAGAATACACCATTTCTCTTAGGCTTTCTGGGCCATCCTATAAAATTCTATAATAGTGATATAAATCTTTATTCTTAATATGGTCTGGAAAATCCACAGAAAATATATAATTTTATATAAAGGATTATAGGATTTTCCTGTAAAGGACTAGGACAGCAGCAAATCCAGAAAATTACACCCACTTTAAGTCCTGCTTCTCCACTATCCCCCAGCCCCTCGGCAGTCCCACGTTCCCCAGGCACCCAACTATACGCTAGCAACTTAGTTACTTGTGGTTTGTTTTGTTTTGTGAAGTACACATTTTTGGCAGAGTGAAATGCTCCATTTCCAAAGAGATGAAATCTGCTTTACTTATTTTTTATCCCTCTTGAGAGATAATAAGGTTTCCAGCTGTAAAGACCACATGTGTTTGTTTTGTGTTGTACTGCTTTGTGCTCACTCATGCCTTTAGCTTTAAGCTCTTTAGGGCAGGAACTTTGTTATTTGTTTAGCATGGTTTACACTGCTGTGTACACTTGCAGTTTTACAACATCATAATAGGATCTGGGATCTAGTTGTGAGGAATAGGGAGAGATTTTGCATTTCCGATCCCCCCACTCCTTGTTAGGAAGGTGTCCCATCCCCTCCCTAAGGTTTCCCTTATTGCGGAGGGACACTTGGCCTCTGATGCATTGCAGTCACTTATCTGAGCAAAGGACAGTAATGTAGTTGTAGGGGGGAATACCAGGAAATTCTCTCATTCCTCATTAGTTGTTACTGTTTTTAATGTTAAATAATTTACTAGTCAGGAAATAGTTCCTCTACAGTAGAACCTCAGAGTTACGAACTGATCAGTCAATCACACACGTCATTTGGAACCAGAAGTACGCAATCAGGCAGCAGCAGAGACCATAAAAAAAAAAAAAGCAAATACAGTACAGTACTGTGTTAAACATAAACTACTAAAAAATTAAAGGGAAAGCAGCATTTTTCTTCTGCATAGAAAAGTTTCAAAACTGTACTAAGTCAATGTTCAGTTGCAAACTTTTGAAAGAATAACCATAACATTTTGTTCAGAGTTACAAACATTTCAAAGTTACATATAACCTCCATTCCTGAGGTTCTACTGTATGTATTTTTTTCTGTGATTTGGATGATTCGGGGCCAGTCTTAATGATCCACAGGACATCCCTTCTGGGAAGAGAGGTCAGATCTAGCAGCACTGAGGTTTTTTCCCTCCTGGCAGCAGCACACAGAGATTTCTTCCCCACACTCATGGAGCAGAACCAGATTCATAAATAGGGTTGACTTGTGAGCTGCAGAGTTTGCAACAGACTGAAGGTCCAGACTTTCAGTATCCTATTTTCCTCATGCCTAGGCTTGGCCCTGATTATCACTTGCTAAATACATTATGATTCGTTTTTCCCTGGTTTGCTGCTTCAGTCAACTTTTCCGTGGCTTCTCCTCCCCTAGGTGGGTAAGGGAAGTGCACTTAAATAATAAATAATTATAATTAAATGTATTAATAAATTAATATTTTATTAAAAATAACTAACACTCTAGGCACCTTTGACACCAAAAACAATTAATCAAAACTAAAACTAGCAGCTAACTCACTGGCAAATGCAACAACACTTTGCCCTTCCCCTGCCCAAAAATATTGGTCACCATCAAACCCTGCCTTCCCCCAAGGCTCAAGTAAATAGGCTTTAACCCAAGCATGCCAACAAACCTGGACTATATCAGATCAAGGAAGGAGTAGTTCCAAAGCTGAGAACTCCCTCAAAAAACACTCTGTTGCCCTTGCCTTTAGACCAAGGAGCTAAAGCTTGAGCTCTTCTGCTGGTAACAACTGTGGCAATATAGAGAGCATTAGAAAAATTCCCACATCACGCTAATGCCGTTCTGTGTGCATGTCCTCCAGGCACTCTCCTCCTGCCGAGGCACTATGGGATGGCTGCCCAGAGTTTCATAGCATAAAGGAAGGCATGGTGGTGCATAAACATGCTTGACACATGACTATGTTGTGATAAAAGGTCTTCCAATCAGCCCAAAGCCACACCTTCTCTATCACATAGGGTCTTTTGTTCTCAATAATGAGTATTGTTTGGCCATTTGAATCAGGATGTGTTGACCACCCTTTTGTCCAGCCACTCTGCAACACTAAAGGAAACCCATTTGAATCCAATTACAAATTCAATATCCATTTGAATTCAGTTTCAGTTAGGGCTCAAGTCTGGACCACCAGCTATCTGAACAGTTCTCACCTACTTGTTGCTTGAATACATTTCAGTTCTGACCTTTTAACTTTAGCTATTCACAAATTTTCCATTTAAATCTTTTTAATAAATATTTGATTTCAGTAGGAAAAAAACTTCTTTCACATTCTACTTTTTTCCCACTGGAAAAAGATAGAAGAGAGGTTTTTTTAGTGTTTTCCCCCCACTAAAGCAATTTAAATATACATTCCATTACATTTTTAAATTTTTCATTGAAACAAAAAAATTACAGAAAATGTCAATTGAAACAAAACATTTTAATTTCTTTTGAAAATTGTCACAAAATATACTTACTTTTTTCTAACCAGCTCTGCTCTTAATCACTGAGGTTCTGTTCACACTTGCCTTTTTGACCCAAAATTCCACTTCAGTGCTACCACTAATTCAGTTCCATCACTAATACCAATGATGGGAACACTAGTGTTGTCCTGTGGTGCCTGTGTTTTTAATCACCCCTTTGATGGTAAAACCACCAGTGATGAGTGCACTGTCTATGCTATTGCTATCATTGCAGGAACTGAATCACTTGTAGCAATAGGGGGATAATTTGATGGTGAAGGGGTGAAATTAGAAAGGACCTGGGAGGATATCTGTAATGATTTGAATATTTAAACTTTTTACTTCGTATCATGATCAGGTTTTCATCACAATAATAACTTTCTTCACACCCTTGTCATAACTATACCATCTGAAAATGTTTAAGAAAAGTAAATAATTCAGGTTAAGACACAGAAACAGCTTGGTTACACAGACCCTTGCTATCCCACGGCACCAAAAAGCAGGCTATAAACAAATTGGTATGCCCATTGCATATTCTGAGGATTGTGCTCAACCGGCACTCTTGTGCCAAGGAGAAGAAAGGCAGTACTGGGCATCCCTATTTATACTCAGAAAAATGCTTATCCACCAACCACAAGGTGTTTGGACACCTGCTTTCTTAGGGATCTTTACTGCAAGTGGCACCTTAGATTTGTAATTCTGTTCATTGCTAAGTGCTTTGAAAAGTGACAACTTCAAAGTGAACTCATTCTCCAAGTCAATGTGTCTGCCTATCTAGTTGTCAAAGGTAATGCTCTGTTTGCAATTTGTGTCTCTGTACATCTGCTGATTTGCTCTCTACTGCTATGTACGTGGCATGTGTCTGATCTTTTTCATTGCCACAGACAAATTCAAAAGGAAGAGTTTGCAGTGTATCTCTTCTAGGACTAATTTTCTGCTTCAACTATCCTGCTGCTTAATTTGCTCTGTCCCATCTCCAGTAATGATATACATGCACTTTCTGTGCTAGTTTCTATCTGTATCTGGTGCACCAATACATACATTGATATACAGGCCTTTGCCCCCTCTGTGCACAGAGTCTGCAGCTGAGAGATCAGGTCCCCATTGTGCTAGGTGCTGTCCAAATACATACTGACACACCGTCTTTGCCCTGAAAAGTTTTTTGCCTGATAATCTCCATTCCTGTGCTCATCCTCATATCTATGCTTATGTCCTTCCTTCTGTACACTTACAATTTATATTTTTACTCAGAATTTTCTGTACAATACCTGCATTTTTGTGACCATGCCCCACAATAAATATTCAATTTATACTTCTGTGACGTTATTGACATGAACTGTAATTGTATAGATCATTGTTGCAATCAGGGTCCTATGGGGCACCAAATCTTGTACAAAGGAGGTCTAGTAAGGTATCTATGAAAAGATTATGATTTGCTGGTTATGACTATGCTATGTATGCATGTATCATTTTTGTATTTAAAGTTATAAGTATTGGCTCTATACGGTCTGTATTTCAAACTTGGGCTATGCTTCTGGGTGACACCCCAGACAGTTTGGTGTCAGCACTGCCCGGCCTGCTTGACGGCCAATTAAAGACCATCAGCTATATAACTGATCCATTGAGAGAAGGCAGATACACCTTATGCAGGGGCATGCCTACAGAGAGGACTCTAAGTCTTTCAAGCCATGTTCTGGGCAGCTTGTGTTTGGAACAAAGGAAGCACAGGCTGCATGGCAAGAGACTATAAAAGGCAGCTGCATCTTCTTCATTTTGTCTTCAGTCCTGCTTTTTACCTCTGGAGGAACTTTGCTACAAACTGAAGTTCTGAACAAAGGACTGAATGACTCATCCAAGCTGTAGATGTACTCCAAAAACTTGATTTGAACTTGCAGTTTATTCCATCACTGCTACAAGCCCAAACCAAGAACTTTGCCATTACTGTATGTAATTGATTCCATTTAACCATTTTTAGCTCTCATCTATATTTCTTTCTTTTTATGAATAAACCTTTAGAGTTTAGATTCTAAAGGACTGGCAACAGCGTGATTTGTGGGTAAGATCTAACTGGTATATTGATCTGGGGCTGGGGTTTGGTCCTTTGGGATCAGGAGAACCTTTTTCTCTTTTACTGGGGTATTGGTTGTCATAACCCTTCATCCCCATAAGGAGTGGCGCTGGGAAACCGGAGTGTCTGAGGGAATTGCTTGTATGACTTCTCGTTAGCCAGTGGAGTAAAACCGAAGTCCTCTCTGTTTGACTAGTTTGGTGTGCCTCAGTAGTGAAGGAACCCCAGCCTAAGGCTGTAACTGCCCTGCTGTAAGCAATTTGTCCTGAATTGATACTCTCAGTAGTGTCCCACAAAATGCCACTTTGTTACAACTTCTCCATTCGTCTGAGAGAAGCATGCACTAAGCTTTGCATTCAACAATTTGAATGCTGTTCCCAGGGCAGTTTTCACCTTAATCCTCTGTTGGCAGATTCCATGCTGCTTCTCACAAGAGGTGCAGCACAGAATCTGAAGCTCTCATCTCTATGGAGACTTCCCTTCTGCCCACAACTTGCTCCCTCCCACACTTAGCCTTGACCCCAGCACAATTCCTATGCCATAGGCTACATTACCTTTTCAAGAGGCTCCCATCATTCCATGGAATATGCCTTAAGGGTTGATCCAAGGGTCAGACAGGGTCATCCTGGCCACACTACTAGGGAGCTTGGATCGGTAGCAGAGCAGTGTTATCAATTACATTAAAATCTTGGGTTCCTCTCAAACATAGAACTGAACTCACTACACTGAATGGGAAACTGTCCTGTGTTGTTTAGTTGCCTGTAGCTCTCAATGTCACCACATATTGGATATCTGTGATCTAAAACACAGACTAAAGTACTATGCTAATTTTAGGTCCCTACACTAAAAGACATTTAGAAGTGTGTAGATAGCTTTTAGAAAGAGTTTGCCAGGCCCTGTCTACACTGGCAAGTTTCTGCGCAGTAAAGCAGCTTTCTGCGCTGTAACTCCCGAGGTGTACACACTGCTGAGCCACTTAGTGCACAGAAACTGCGCAGTTGTAGCGCTTTAAAAAAACCACCCCAACGAGCGGTGTACAGCTTTCTGCGCCGGTGCTACAGCGCTGCAGTGCCAGTGTAGACGATTGTAGACCGTGGCGATTACAACGCTGCAATTGGCCTCCGGGAGGTGTCCCACAATGCCTGTTCTCACCTCTCTGGTCATCGGTTTGAACTCTACTGCCCTGCCCTGAGGTGACCAACTGACATCCCCACCCCGTAAATTCCTTTCGAAATTTGGAAGTCCCCTTCCTGTTTGCTCGGTGATGCGTGCAGTGGTCTCAGTGCATCTTTCCAGGTAGCCATGCCTGCTCCATGCACCAGGCAATCCCCCGCTTGGAGCAATGCTGAGCTGCTGGACCTCATCAGCATTTGGGGAGAGGAGGCTGTCCAGTCCCAGCTGCGCTCCATCCATAGGAATTATGATACCTATGGACAGATTTCACAATGCATGACAGAAGGGGCCATGACCCAGGCACATTGCAGTGCTGGGTCAAAGTGAAGGAGCTGTGGAACGCCTACCACAAGGTGCAGGAGACAAACCGCCCCTCCGGTGCTGCACCCACAAGCTGCCGGTTCTACAAAGAGCTGGATGCAATACGTGGCGGCGACCCCACCTCCACTGCGAAGGCTCCTGTGGATACTTCATTGGCTCGCGTGCCAGTCGAGAGTGGACCAAGCCAGGAGGAGGCAATCTTGGATGAGGATGTGGAGGGGGAAGGGGACCAAGAGGCAGAGGATGACTTGGACGTCAGCGATGCATGCAGCCAGAAGCACTTTTCTACCCCGGAGGAGCCTAGCCAGTCACAGCTGTCAGAGATTGGTGAGGCACAAACAGGAGAGGAGGCCCCTGGTAAGTGGATCTGATTTTCAGAATCGCTGAGGTGAGTTGTTGGGGGTAAGAGGGCAGGAAGGTTTCAAAAAGCAGGCTCGTCTCTCACTGCATACCTAGTCTGAGCAGCGGAATAGGCTGTTGATTGACTCCCTCACTTCACAGGAATCTCCCTCAGTATCTCTACAAGAGTTCCTGGAGATCTCTGGGCAATCCGCTTCCGCAGGTCCTTCGGCAGAGCTGCTTTGTTTCTTGCCCCATTAACGGTAACTTTCCAGCGCCACTGCACCGTCACAAGGAGGGGGGAAATGACCATTGCTGCACACAGGTGAGCTGCATAAGGGCCAGGGTGGAAGCCGCAGGCTTGGAGAAGACAGTCCCTTGATTCCCTGCTCCCCCTCAGCAGCGAGATATCTTCCATAATGATCACATCCAGGGCCGTTGTAACCACTAAGCGAACGAGGCGGCTGCCTAGGGCGCCAAGATTTGGGGGCACCAAAAAGCAGTGCCCAAAATTTTTTTTTACTACAGTGGAGTCACATCTTATGCGGGGGTTAGGTTCTAAGGTCAGCACATAAGAGGAAAATCGCGTATAGTGAAAATTACCATAAAGTACAGTACACACAGTATACAATGTATACACTAGAACAGGGGTCCTCAACCTACGGCACGCGTGCCAAAGGTGGCACACGAGCCAATTTTTTTTTAATGGCAGGCTGCGGGTCCCGGCCACTGCTGAGCCCGTTGCTGGCCTGGGGTTCCATTCACTCAGCTGGCAGCAAGCTGAGTGGGCCGCCAGCCCGCTGCCGGTCTGGGGTTCCGTCCGCCAGCTCCTGACAGCTGGGGTCCCAGCTGCCGGCCCCGCTCAGCCTGCTCATCCCGCTGCCAGCCGGGGTCCTAGCCGCGGGCCCCACTCAGCCCGCTGCCAGCTGGGGTCCCAGCCAGTGGCTCCACTCAGCCTCCTGCCAATCAGGGTGAATGGTCTGGGGTTCTGTTCACCCAGGGTTCTGTCCGCCGGCCTGGGGTTCCGTTCACCCAGGTCGACAGGAGGCTGAGCGGAGCCGGCGGCTGCGACCCCAGCTGGCAGCGGGCTGAGGTCCCAGCCGCCGCCCCGCTCAGCCCTTGCCAGTCGGGGTCCCGGCCCCGGGGTCCTGGGGTTCCGTTCAACCAGGCCTGCAGGAGGCTGAGCGGGGCCGGCAGACAGAACCGCAGACCGGCAGTGGGCTGAGCAGCTCAGACCACTGATGGTCTCGGGTTCTGGCTGCCGGCCCCTTGCCAGCCGGGGTCTCGGCCGCCAGCCCCACTCAGCCTCCTGCCAGCCTGGGTGGACAGCCTGGGTGAATGGCCCGCTGCTGGTCTGGGGTTCCATCCACCGGTTCCTGGCAGCCGGGATCCTGGCCGCCGGCGTTGTTGAGCCTGCTGCCGGCCTTGGGTTCTGTTCACCCAGGCCAGCAGGAGGCTGAGCGGAGCCACCAGCTGGGACCCCGGCTGGCAGCAGGCTGAGATCCCAGCCGCCGGCCCCGCACAGCCCACTGCCAGCCCTGAGCAGGCTGAGTGGGGCCGGTGGCTGGGAACCCGGCCGGCAGCAGGCTGAGTGGGCTGAGAGGGGCCGGCAGCCAGGACCCCGGCTGGCAGGAGCCGGCGGATGGAACCCCAGACCAGCAGCAGGCTCAGTGGCGGCCGGGACCCACAGCCTGCCATTAAAAAAAAATTGGCTCACATGCCACCTTCGGCACGCGTGCCATAGGTTGAGGACCCCTGTGCTAGTGTATACTGTGTATACTGTACTTTATGGTAATTTTCACTATACGCGATTTTCCTCTTATGCGCTGACCTTAGAACCTAACCCCCGCGTAAGATGTGACTCCACTGTATTCATTTTTGAAAGTTTATAATAAGCGATGCTCCAGGGGGAGGGACTGGGAAAGGGCGTCACAAGGTGCAAGTTTTGCCTAGGGCACAAGATATCCTTGCACCAGCCCTGGCATCCTGTGAAAAGTGTGGGGACAGTGCTGGCTGTCCCCAAGAGCCTTATGCCCAGTGTAGAGCAGGGTCTGGGAAGAGTGATTTATCCTGCCCCTGCGACTACTCACCATTTTGGGGGTCTTGTGGCTCATGTGTGCTTGCCTGGGGTCAGTCAGTTAGTGACAGGTGTGTGAGTACTGGCTGTGTTTTAAAGCACTGAATCAGTGTTATCTGTGTTGCAAACAATACTGCTTCTGTAAAATGTTGCATTTAAACTTCACAGAGATGACCTTGGAAGCCCAGCCTCCCTTTTTGTTATCGGCAGCGGAACGGCTGCGCAGAATTAGAAAGCGGCCAAAAAGAACTAAGGAAGGACTTTCTGCGTGAGGTTACAATGCACTCCGCCGCCAAGAAACAGGAACTGAAGGAGTGGCAGGACAGCAAGAAGAGGAACCGAAAGGAGAATGCAGCACACCAGAATGAAGCCACGGCATGGCTCTTAAACATTATGGAGCACCAAGTGGACACGCTCCAGGCAATACTAGCTCTTCAATCTGAGCAGCTCTGCGCCCACCCTCCCCTGCAGCCACTGCTGCAAAACTCTTTCCCAGGAGCACCCCAGACACCACCACCACACTCTTATCAACCTCCTGGCTCCAGTCTCTGCTACAGCATTCCACTCCTCCCTCCTCACAGTCCAGGACTGTGGACTCCCACTACCCACTGCATTCAACATCCACCCCTCTGCAGTTTGGCCTTGCTGAAGTACAGTACCCGCTGCATTGTACTCCAAAGGAGAAGGTTGGATATGATCCCTGGACATACACAAATCTTTAGCCGTCCTGGGACCTCTCCTCCTCCTGGGACCTTCCCTTCTCCCATCCCTCTCCCTGCTGATGTATTTTTTGTTTGACTCTCTCCTCCAGTTGTTGTCTTTTAATAAAAGAATTGTGTTGGTTTGAAAGCAATTTTTATTCTATTAATTGAAAGCAAAATGAGCAATGCAAAGCAACATACAATAATGTTAAGGCCCCTTCTTGCATCATGTGCATCACCTCCTAGCATTACAAGCACTGAAATCCTGAGCATAGGAACAAATATTAGTGGCTTTCAGCTTCAAATTGCTGCCTCAAGGCATCCCTGATCCTTATTGCCCTGCGCTGTGCCCCTCTAACAGCCCTGGTCTGTGGCTGTTCAAACTCAGCCTCCAGGCGCTGAGCCTCTATGGTCCAGCCCTGAGTGAAGCTTTCACCCTTCCCTTCACAAATATTATGGAGTGTACAGCACATGGCTATAAGCATAGGAATATTGTCATTGACCAGGTCCAGCTTCCCATAGAGGCATTGCCAGCAGGCTTTTAAATGGCCAAAAGCACACTCAACAGTCATTCTGCACTTGCTCAGACTTTTGTTGAACAGCTCTTTGCTGCTGTCAAGTTGCCCTGTGTATGACTTCATAAGCCACAGCATTAAGGGGTAGGTGGGGTCTCCCAGGATCACAATGGGCATTTCAACTTCCCCTGCGGTGATCTTCTGGTCCAGGAAGAAAGTCCCAGCTTGCAGCTTCCTGAACAGGCCAGTGTTCCGAAAGATGCATGCGTCATGCACCTTTCCAGACCAGCCTGTGTTAATGTCTGTGAAATGTCCACAGTGATACACAAGCACCTGGAGAACCATCGAGAAATACCCCTTGCGATTAATGTACTTGGTGGCTAGGTGGTCTGGCGCCAGAATTGGAATATGCGTGCCATCTATAGCCCCTCCGCAGTTAGGGAAGCGCATTTGTGCAAAGCCATCCACAATGTCTTGCATGTTGCCCAGAGTCACAGTCTTTCAGAGCAGGATGTGATTAATGGCCCTGCACACTTCCATCAACCTAAGTCCAACTGTCGACTTTCCCACTCCGAATTGGTTAGTGACTGATCGGTAGCAGTCTGGAGTAGCCAGCTTCCACAGTACAATCACCACACGCTTCTCCAACAACAGGGCAGCTCTCATTCTTGTGTCCTTGCGCTGCAGTGCTGGGGCGAGCTCATCACACTGTCCCATGAATGTGGCTTTCTCAGGGATGAAAGTAACTTACAAGACTTACCGGTACTGCCGGAGTCCTGAGGAGGGGGCGTGGCCTCATCCGGAATAGGCGTGGCCTCAACTGAAAGAGGCGGGGCCTCTCAAGATTTAAAGGCCCTGGGGCACTGGCTGTGGCTGGAAGCCCAGGGTCTTTAAATCAACCCGGGGCTCCCAGCTGTAGAGGTGGCTGGGAGCCCCCGGGGCTCAGGGGCAAATTAAAGGGCTGCGGGGAGCCCCGAGCCTTGCCGGGCTGGGGCCGGGATTTAAAGGGCTCGGGGCTCCCTGCAGCAGCGGGGAGCTCCGAGCCTTTTAAATCCCAGCCCCAGCCTGGCCGCTGGAGCTGCAGGCAGGATTTAAAGAGCCCTTTAAATCCCCACCACGGAAGCCGGTGTGGTCTGGCACGGCGTACTGGCTCTTGCCGGTATGCCGTACCGGACAGTACTGGCTTACTTTCACCTCTGGGCTTTCCTCATCTGAAAGTTCTGCAGCCACTGCTCATCATCCCAGATGTGCATGACGATGTGATCCCACCACTCAGTGCTTGTTTCCCGAGCCCAAAAGTGGCATTTCACTGTGGTCAGCACCTCCATGAATGCCACAAGCAATCTCGTGTTGTAGCTACTATGAGTGGTGAGATCAATGTCACACTCCTCTTGCCTTTGTAGTTTAAGGAATAACTCCACTGCCACCTGTGACGTGTTAGTCAGAGCGAGCAGCATATTGGTCAACAGTGCGGGATACATTCCTGCAAACCAAAGAGGCAGAGCACACAGTACACAAACCATTGAAAGATGGCGCCAAATGCAGATGGAAGCACAGGGATTTCTGGGATGCAGAGCAATCCATCACGGGATATTGGGACAGGACCCAGGATGCCCGTGACCCCCTCTGCCTTCCCACAAGGCTTAGCGGCAGAAGAGAAAGAGATGCTCTGTGAAATGGCTGCCCAGAGTGTACCACTCCGAATACCACTGCAAGTGCCGCAAGTGTGAACATGCTATTGCGCAGGCAGCTGACAATGTGAACACACAGCAGCTGTTTCCCTTCAGCGCTCTCTGAGCGGCGCTGTAACTGCAGGCGCTGTAACTCTGCCAGTGTAGACATGCCCCCAGTATCGGAAAACAACTTTAGCAAACATGCAGCTATCCTAGCAAAAAGTGCTTTTGCTGGTATAGTTTATATACCAATTCCATGAACATAATAAGATGTACCCAAAAAGACTATTTTGTTTGTATAACTATGTCTACAGTACACTTTTGCTGACAGAGTTATGTCAGTGTGATTTTTTTTTCATACCCATATTCCAACCTACTCCAGCAAAACTATTAAGTGTTCCCCAGGCCTAAGAATCCTAGTTTGGTAGTGTCTCACCAAAATATTTATCAGGAATGGATAAATGTAAAAGGGACTGAAGCATACAATATCTGCTTTAGAAATGTATCCGGTCTTCGTGCTTAGCACTGTTGTCTATGTACACTTAATCCAAAGGAAGTTTATCTGCAGAGATTCCACAATGAACAATGGACTGAGTAAAAATACAATTTTACTATTTGGTAAGAATTTGTATTGTTACACTGAATAAAGAAATAACTTTCTCATCTCCCTAAAACTGTGGGAGATACAAGTATCCTAACAGAAAATGGCAGTCATTTTCTAAATAAAACCAAGTCAATTGTTTCTGTTGGCACAATCAGAAAGATTTGTGTAGTTTAGTAGATAGCTCACTCTGTAATCTACCAGGCTGAATTACCCAGAGATACTTTGTTTTGAAGGGAGTGCAGAAGTCCTGCAGATTTAATTGCCAATAAATCAGCATGACACTCCCTGGCACTTTTTTTTTTACAATGATCTTTTCAAGCAGAAAATGAAGACACTGATTTTTACAGTGTGTGCATACTGCTTATGGTAAGATAACAGCAATGGCACATGCAAGTTCCTCTATTAAAGGCTATACTAGATAATGAAGGACTCCATTAATGGCATGTTCTACTTGCTTTCTGTTATTTTCATTTTGCATTACAGTGAATTTCTTTGTTATTGTAAGCAGAGTATTTATTTTTTTAAGCAATCATTCTTTAATTTGTTATATTACTATATTCCACAGCACTTAAAATTATTTCATTGCTGCTTCATTTTATGTTTGTCTTTAAAAATGTTGAGCTACTTGAAAGCTGATGGTTGTACTTAATTTTCTGATCTAGAAAAATAGACACATTCTTTGGTTTAAATGGAATTAGGGTTCTTTTTAAATAATATTTTTATTGCATTTCAAAAGGTTCATTGCTATACTGAATGGAAACAATATTTGATTCTGTTTATATCAAATATAACTCGATGCTTTAAAGTTGTTAAAAACATAGGGTGGGAGCCACAGACCAGTGAAGTCAACTGAAAGACTGCCAATGACTTCACTGGGCTTTGGATCCAGCCCATAGTATCTTTAGACTACTTTTAATCCAACTATTTCATAGTGCTTGGCAAATATTTAAGATTTACAATATCCCTTTGAGAAAGTTGATCATCATCTTATTATACCCATTTTACAGGTAGGTAAACTGAATCAGAGAAAGATTGAGAATAATTACAATGGAAAGTGTGGGTGCTCGTCGCCTCTGAAAATAAGGCCATAAGAAACTCACCTAAAATTCCGCATTGAGTCACTGGCAGAATGAGGAGGAGTCCTGACTCACAATCTGTCAATGTAACCCTTAAGCAACACTGCCACTCAGGAGCTGAAGTCTGAGATGTTTACATTCTTAGATTGAGGTAAAGTGGCCATTGTACACTAACAGCAGCAGAAGGACATGGTAGAGCTTTTAAGGAACCTGCTGCTGCTGCTGCTACTTAGCGGAGGAATATGCTTTCATTTGGAAGCCCTCAGAAGACAGAAGTCCAGTGTAGAAAGCTCATCCATGCAGACCTAGGCAGGGAGCCAAATCAATTCATTTTATTTTTTTCTACGGTACCTATCACCATGGTAGCTAAGCATGAATAGCAGATGACTACCAACTGAGGATGTTTTCAGATGTAAGTGGAAGTTTATAGACCCTAAAAAAAAAAAAAAAAAAAAAAAAAAAAGCCCAAGAGGCTTACAAGGGACAGAGAGTTCTACAGGTTTTGGGGAAAATGGCTGTGTATTACTGTAGCGGGATTGTCAAGGCTGGATCCCCACTTTGAACTTTAGGGTACAAATGTAGGGGCCTGCATGAAAGCTTTTAAGCTTAACTACCAGCTTAGCTCTGGTTCCGCTGCCACCATTTCAATTAGATTCCCTTCCTGGGAAGCCTTGAAAAACCTTCACCAATTCCCTGGTGAACACAGATCCAATCCCCTTGGATCTAAAACAAGGAGAAATTAACCTTTCCCCCTCCTTCCTTTCACCAACTCCTGGTGAATACAGATCCAACCCCCTTGGATCTAAAAACAAGGAAAAATCAATCAGGTTCTTAAAAAGAAGGCTTTTAATTAAAGAAAAAGGTAAAAATCATCTCTGTAAAATCAGTATGGAAATTAACCTTAGAGGGTAATCAAATTTAAAGAGCTCAGAGGACTCCCCTCTAGTCTTAGGTTCAAAGTACAGCAAACAAAGATAAACACTCTAGTAAAAGGTACATTTACAAGTTGAGAAAACAAAGGAAAACTAACACGCCTTGCCTGGCTATTTACTTACAAGTTTGAAATAGGAGAGACTTGTTTAGTAAGATGTGGAGAACCTGGATTGATGTCTGGTCCCTCTCAGTCCCGAGAGCGAACACACTCCCAAACAAAGAACACAAACAACAGCCTTCCCGGCAAGATTTGAAAGTATCTTGTCCCCTTATTGGTCCTTTAGGTCAGATGCCAGCCAGGTTACCTGAGCTTCTTAACCCTTTACAGGGAAAAGGATTTTGGAGTCTCTGGCCAGGAGGGATTTTATAGTACTGTACACAGGACAGCTGTTACCCTTCCCTTTATAGTTATGACAGGGATGGACACCAGCTCCTTCCTGGGAGGGCTGGAAAGCAGCCCTGGAGAGGGATGGAGCTCTAAAAGCTGGGTTGATTGGGGAAGCAGCTGCAGCTGGGCCATGCCCCAGTCAGGCCACAGCTGGCCTGCATAAAAAGGCTGTGAGCCAGAGGCCAAACAGTCTCCCTCTGCCTGAAAAGGGAGAAGGGCCTGGCTGCAGGGAGCTAGAGACAGGGTACCTGAGTGGAGCAGGGCTGGGGAACTCCAGCCTGGAAAGCCCCAGGCTGCAGCCTAGCATTGGGCTAATAGGTACTGGGGGTTGCAGAGGGCAGCCCAGGGGAAGGCAAAGGCAGCAAGTCCAAACCTAACCTTGCCTGTGATGAGTGGTGTATACTGCAGTCTGCCCCAGGGAGTGGGGCTAGATGGGACAGGCAGTAGCCTTACACTGAGCTGGGGTTAGTGGGTGGGGGTTCCCCTGGGAGGGGAGACCCTGAGAGAAAGGGGTTACTGCCAGGATGCAGCACCCCAGTTAACAGGGCACTGGAGTCCAGGGAGTGACATGGGGGCCAAGCAGTAAGGTGGATCACTGGCCTGCAGAGGGCACTCTGGAACTGGGATGAGCTAATTCCCATGGATGACCAGCAGGAAGCGCTGCAGGGGTGAGTCAGCCCCATTACAATTACATATGGGGATGTTGTTTCCAGTTCAAGGTTTTAGGTGGAAACCTGGCAAACAAAGTGACACTTACTCAAAAGGAGTATTTAAGGGGTAGATTATGGTGGAAGTAGCTATGCTCATATAGTTGCTATAGTGTAGACAGGCCCTGAGATGCTTGGTGCATCAGACTTGAAAAGCTGTGGAAGTGTCAGGTAACTTTTTTTTTTTAGTGAGCTGTTTAGTGAAGAGCTAGATCATGATTAATATAAGCAACACAGTATCTTCCCCCCCCCAGCCCCCTGCGTAATGGTTTAATGTCCAATTCATATTTGGGGTAGAAACTTAGAGCCAAATCCTCAACCAGTGTAAATCAATGTCACTCTGTTGGAGTCAAGGAAGCTCTGCCAAATTAAATGAGGTGGAGATATGGTCTGGGCTGGCTCTAGGTTTTTTGCTGCCCCAAGCAAAAAAAATGTTTGGCTGCCCCCCCGCACTCCCCTGCTGTCCCAGCCCTGGGTTCTCCCACCCACACCCCCTGTTGCCCCAGCCCTGGGCTCTTCTCCCCCCCCACCCCAACCTGCACCCTTCTGCTGTCCCAGCCCTGGGTCACTGGTAACTCGCTCCCAGGGCAGGTCATTCAGCAGGAATTTTGGATGTGCACAGAATACAGACAGGATTGGTTCCCATATGGCTACAGAACTGCAGTAAAGTGGAACAATTTTCAGCTTGTGTGATTGGAGGATATCTGGATGCATATTATAAGACTATCCTACATAAATGAGGAAAAGTTGAGGTGCCTTTATTATTCTTTTTTGTTCCACTCTTTCTTTCTATGGGGAATTTGCCAATGCAATATCACTGTCTTCCTTTTAAACAAATAAAGCAAAACAAAAAAAAGGCAATGACTGTTGAAAATAGCAATTCCAGTCCTAATAACCACTGGGAAGCATTTCTTGCTCAATTTTATCCTACCTTTTCTACAGCAAGTTACAGTGGATCAGTATATTTGATTTGGGAGAAATGAAGTAACAGCTGCCTGAATTGAGCTTGAGCACTCCTGAATTTTGAGGGGTTCAAATCTGGAAGGCAGGTGCTAGATTCCCTTCCTGAATATTAGCTATATCTGGAAAGGAAAATCAATTTCTGCTTCCATGGCTCAGAAGTGGAAATCCTCCTAAGTGCCTGGTACTGTATCTAAAGCTGCCCGGGTCCAGAGCCTCCCCTCTCTTACTTTTCATTTTAAATTCTAGTGGGATCCAGGTACCTCCCTTGCTAGGCTTCAGATAGAGGGGCACTGTCCATTTAGTCCACTCAATTCCTTCTTTGGGGGCTGCAAGGTGAGGTCACACCAGTATCCCTAATCCAGTCTGGGAAAGTCTTCTGAAGGGGATATCTGGGGCAAAGCCTTCTACTCCTTGGGCACACTTGTTTTCCATTCACAGTGCCATCCCTTTCGACTCATGGCAAGCTGCAGCATGGTTCAGCTACCTCACTCCCTACCCCTCCCTTTCCTGTTGATAGCTGCCAAGGGATTGCTGGGAAATGTAGTTCTTTCCCTGCTCCAGGGCTGGCTCTATAGGCAGGGAGCTAGGCAAGGAACTACAGCTCCCAGGGGTTCTCAGCTCCTCTGCTGGATCCCCAGCAGCTCCCTGGCTCCACTTCTGCAGGGTTGTGAGAGGGAAGAAAGTGAGTTTAAAAAAAAAAAAGATGCTGCCCCCTGCAAATGTGCCGCCCCAAGCACCTGCTTGTTTTGCTGGTGCCTAGAGCCAGCCCTGGATATGGGCCTTGCTTTTATTTTATTTTTCCTTTCCCTAAGCAAAGCTTGGATTCGGGCAGAATCACAGGGCCTTGCCCACAGATTTGTTAGATTATTTGGGGATCCTGCACTAACATTATGTTGTATAACTATTAACTGCACATTCTTCTCAGTCCAATTATTATGAAAGCATTTAGACAGGCTGTTGAGTAGATCTTTATTTATAAACACTGTAATTAAAATGAGTACAATGACCAGCAATGACTAACAATACTGTATTAGTTAAATTACTTTAAAATACGACTTGCAATTAAACAGTAATGAATTTATTTATCAATTTAGAAAAAAAATCTTTCAAATACAATTAAAACTCATTATTGTTGGATGTTGATATATTCTTGTATTTAGAGCCATGAGTTCCCTTTCATGCAAGTCATGGCAAAGGAAGCCAAACCAAATAACCTGCCAGAGAGCCATTTAGTCAGCTGATGCAAATCATGCCGAGAATCCGAGATCTACATGTAACACACATTGCAAGAAGGCAGAGGGCATGGCCACAAAGCCCTCTGATTTGAGGAATAAGGGATGAAAGGCTTGTGAGTGAAGTCATGGGAGCAAATAACTACACTTCCTGGAGATGATGGAAATAATGCACTCCTGTCTATGCACCATTCAAAGTCTTGATGCATCTACCCTATGAGATCACTAATATAATAACAACTTGTATTGTGGTAGCATCTGGAGGCTCCAATCAAGATTGTTATTCATTGAACACACATCTAACGAAAAGATAGCCAGTGCTCCAAAGTACTTACTACATGAGTACAATCTTTCTCTGGCGATTCTTCTTGAAGGTGATATACATATGTTACCCGATTAAAGCTGCACAGTTCTGAGAAAATTGCTAGTCTGTTTGAAAAATGGCAAGATCCAAGAAAACACATGCTGCTGAAATTCATTGAGTATGTTGTAACCTTCAGATCTTGCAGAGCTATTTATTGGCTGTGCATCTGAAATGTGTTTACCTTGAAATACATTAGTTCAAGAGGTTGGTAAATTTAAGGCAAACTAACAATATTACCTCATGTGAATGGGATTTGCAACCTTACCTCAGGATGGTGACCTACATATGTGGAGATCTTTAGTTGGTAACTTATTTTGTCTATGAGGGGGGGGGGGGATATTTTGTTAAATATATCAGAAACATTTCCATTTAACTTTTCAGTATCCAGGAATCAAATGATTTTTTGTCCTAATCTAATTGATTTTTAAAGTATTGAAAAAGAGAATAAGCTAACTTGAAAAAAGCTGAATGGAGAAAAAGAGACTTAGATTTATCACCAGTCACTCTCTCTCAGGACAAGGCTCAGAATGAAGGGAAACAAAGGGTGTGCCTATCTCTTTGAAAAAGAATTACATAAAAAAATTAGGTTGGAAAGGAAAGAGTTCCTCTTGTTAAATGTTTATCATATAATCTCTGAGTCATCATAAATGTAGATTTCATAATATGTTCAATTCTATCAGACTTTAAAATATTCATTTGTTTTCCAGTTTCTGTTTATGCTTTGTCTAAGAAGGGAGGACAATAATATCAGTGTTCCTAAACGCCCACTGTCTATTCCAAAGGAAGCTAGTGATACCTGTTGATGAGAATGAAGCCAGTTAGCTGTTAGCCTGGTTTGCAACTGCAAAACTCTGTTATGAATCTTTTTATTACTCCAAATGTTTCTGATTCTCAGGTCAGCTGTAGCTGTATTCATTGTTTTTCACTGTTTCCCAAAAGCAAATGCCATAGCAGTCCAGACTGGAAGCTGCTGGAAATCAGTGTGGCACCAAAAGGAAAGTAAAATATGAATTTGCCACTCAGATTATATTATGGCCAATGTTAGAGATTTTGGAAGCGAGTACAACTCCCCCAGATTAACATGAGATTCATAGGGAAAAGTGATAAGGGCAAAGGAAAATAACCCACTATATGCAATAAAAGCCACACACACTTGTGTGAAACTGACTGACTGGAATTTTACAAACATACAGATGTGCATTACAGTCAATTCCATTGTGTTAGACTTATTGTATTGATATTCCTTGCATCCTATTTAATGTTTTTGAATTTTCAAAAGTAGCTGACCTGCATAGCTAAACTAGCATGAACTTTGACTGTATGAGTCACTTTTGTATTGCAGAAATATATACATACTGTACTTGAATAATGACACAGTTGTGGAATGCAATTAGCTGAACCTCATAAATAAATGTAATTTTAATTAAATGTCAAAAATTTCTAGTCATTTTTTAAAATTAGTTATAAATTTAAAGCACTACTAAGTTCCTTGTCCATATTTGTGGTTTGATAATCATATTTTCCTATTTTAAAAACAAGCATGTTCTGTTGCTGTGTGAAGGATCCATATCAACAATAGGGTAAAGACTGACCATAAAGAGAAACTTATTAGGCACAAAGGACCTGATTCAAGGGTGCCCCATTGCTTCTTTACACCAGCTCTGCCAGCATAAAGGAGCTGTAAAATATCAATAGGTGCTGCTCTGGGAATAACTAATATAGGGAGAGTCCCTGGCAGGCATAAGGCCAATGCTGACAGTCCTATACCATCCCATGCAGCAGTCCCTGATGTAAGGAGCATTCCAAGGATGTTCACAGAGGAGAGGATAAATGCCCAGGGTTTTCCTACATCTCGGCTATTTCTGGTTGCTGGAACCACTCATAGAAGCTGCTGATAGACAATGTACAAGTTAGGTGTGGAAGCCCCTGAGCAACATAACTGTGCATGGGAAGTTGGAGGAAGGGAGGATGAGCACAGATGGAGTCAATGAATCTGTAACCTAATAGACTAAGTATCAGAGGGGTAGCCGTGTTAGTCTGGATCTGTAAAAAGCAACAGAGTCCTGTGGCACCTTTAAGGCTAACAGATGTATTGGAGCATAAGGTTTCGTGGGTGAATGGAAATTTCCATTACATGCGTCTGACGAAGTGGGTATTCACCCACGAAACCTTATGCTCTGTTGCTTTCTAATAGACTAACCAGCCATTCATTCCACTGTCCCATTGGGGCAGGGTTCAGCAGTCACAGGGATTACTTCAGCCCTATGACAAGCTCCACTGCCGCTCTGCAGTCTGAATGGGAAGTTATTTGGGTCACATTTGAAGACCAGGATTTAGCCCAGATTACAGTTTTAGGGTCTGTCCTGGGGCCGATTTTGTTCAACATCTTCTTTAATTATCTGGATGAAGGCATGGATTGAACCCTCAGCAAGTTTGCAGATGACACTAAGCTGGGGGGAGAGGTGGATATGCTGGAGGGTAGAGGTAGGGTGACCTAGACAAATTGGAGGATTGGGCCAAAAGAAATCTGAGTTCAGCAAGGACAAGTGCAGAGTCCTGCACATAGGACGGAAGAATCCCATGCAGCCAGGTTGGGGACCAATTGGCTAAGCAGCAGTTCTGCAGAAAAGGACCTGGGAATTACAGTGGATGAGAAGCTGGATGAGAGTCAGCAGAGTGCCCTTGTTGCCAAGAAGCTAACAGCATATTGGGCTGTATTAGTACGAGCATTGCCAGCAGATCGAGGGAAGTGATTATTCCCCTCTATTCAGTGCTGGTGAGGCCACATCTGGAGTATAGCGTCCAGTTTTGGGCCCCCCATTACAGAAAGGATGTGGACAAATTGGAGAGAGTCCAGTGGAGGGCAACAAAAATGAGCAGGGTACTGGGGCACATGACTTACAAGGAAAGGCTGAGGGAACTGGGCTTGTTTCTTCAGAAGAGAAGACTGGGGGGCATTTGATAGCAGCCTTCAACTACCTGAATGGGGATTCTGAAGAGGATGGAGCTTGGCTGTTCTCAGTGCTGGCAGATGACAGAACAAGGAGCAATGGTCTTAAGTTGCAGTGGGGGAGGTCTAGGTTGGATATTAGGAAACACTATTTCACTAGGGGGTCGGGGAAGCACTGGAATGGGTTACTTAGGGAGGTGGTGGAATCTCCATCCTTAGAGGTTTTTAAGGCCCAGCTTGACAAAACCCTGGCTGGAATGATTTAGTTGGGGTTGGTCCTGCTTTGAGCAGGAGTTGGACTAGTTGGCCTCCTGAGGTCTTTTCCAACCGTAATCTTCTATGATTCTATGGTGATCAGCTCTGATAAGCATTACCTCCCTCGTGTCCTTCTTACCTCCAGTGGGCAGTTCTATTTCATTGGGGCAAATTCTCAAAACACTTCAGAGAATTCCCTCCCTCCCCTACCTTTCTGCCCTCTACATCGTCCACATGTTTTTTTCTCCCAAACGTGGAATACTGTTTGGGAGAAACAGTCAAATTATTTACTTCTTTGCTTAATGTCATTACATTCTAACTTTGATTAATTAATTTTACTTCCTGTGGTCATTACAATCATGGTATTGGTTGTTCCATTACTGACTTTTATTGCAATGCCTGCTGTCCCACTGAAGCCTTTGATATACAGCTGGCATATTTCTCTGATTTGATAATCTTTAATTGCTTCTGTGACCCAGTGTGCCTAGAGCAGCCCTCACTGGAAATGCCAAGATCAGGGCAGGCTGCAAAAGGGAGAGCACATACTCCCCTAAGACTGGTAGGGAACGCTAAAGTTAAACTCCCCAACCAGTCACAAACCATGCTGCTGACCCCCAATACTGGTTATCAGAGCAAAAAAGAAATCACACAACCCCCTTTACTGCATTCCAGTTCTCCGGCTCCCAATCAGCACCTAGGTCCAGTACAGGGAGAAGTTATTTAAAGAACTCTGCTCACATATTCAAAATGTTCTTCTGACCACCAAAGAGTCAACCACGTTACCAGGTCAGTATAGTTTTGGATCTTACCTAAAATACCACGCTGCCAGCCAATCCTTTAGTGTCTAAAACTAAAGCTTTATTATAAAGAAAAAACAAGGAGAGATTTTAAATGGTAAAACAGTCACATACATACAAAGAATTCAAAGTCCATCTAGTTCCTAGCCGTACTGGTGAGTTTGCTGGCTTGAAAGTCCCTCTGGAACACCTCCACAGCTTGGATGGGTCATTAGTCCTTTGTTCAGAGCGTTGTTTGTAGAAACTCCAGAGGTAAGAAGCAGGAACGAAGACAAGAAGCTGAGTCATAAAGTGTAGTCCCTGTATAATGGGTTCATTGTACAGTTGATGTACCTTGATGGGCCATCAAGCAGACCTAGGGTTGATGCCATTCTGTCTGGGGGATGTCACCCAGAGACACAGCACAAGTTTGGAAATACAGATATACCATACATATCTATAACTTATAATAGAAAGGTGTTACACACATATAAACAAGATTATCAGACTTGGCAAATTATAAAATTTTTGCTGATACTTCACACAGCCTATCTGGCATGACGCATTGCAATTTTACAATATCGGTATCCATAATAAAGTGTCCCCCAGATTCCATACAGTGTCACAGTTTCATCAGGCTCTTTACAATTTTCCATTTTTTCTAATAAATTTTTTATTATGCTAACACAGAATTGTGTAAGCCAGATTGCAAAGTTGGTATAAAGTTCTTGATCTATAACTACCCACTTACTTCTCATTAGTCAGCATGCAAGGATTTGCCCAGCACTCCTTACCTCTCTCTAAAAGTGAAAAGTTTCAAAAAGTTCAATGAATAGAAGATTGTTGGGGGGTGGAATAGATCGGGACCAGGAGAAGAAGTCTGGAGATAAATGTGAGAAGCTAGGGACATATGCTTTTTTGTTAAAATTTTATGTTTGCTGTTGAAGAAAAAAATCCAGAATACTTAGTGTTGTTGTTTTAGTTAAATAAAACAATTTAAATATCTGTCTGGTGATGTTCTCCTCCTCATACGGCCTGGCAAGAAAATCCTCCAAATATTAATGATTAACCTGTTGAACTGGAGGTAGTTCACCTCCCAGTGAGTTCATACATATCTGCTTCAATTATCTTTGGTAAATGAAATAACCAAACAATCATTCATTTTCTGATATAGCTGTAAAACTCATCTGAAAAGTTTTCAAAATAAATCACTGCTTAAAAATGTATAGTGTGTACCTTCTAAAAATGAAATCTACATCTATCTCTGAGTTGTGAAGAATATGTATTGACAACCAACAAGAATGCACTTTTATGTAGAAAACCATGATAAAATAGAGTCTTCCTGACTAGTGATTTAAATCATGATTTAAATCAAATCCACCCTGTCTGCTGTGCTCTTGCCTCTGGTCCCTTCATTCCCCCGGGGGGCCCACAGATATGTTTGGCGCTGGGCCCACAAAAAGTTAATCCGGCCCTGCTCCCGACTGCTTCCCATAGCCAACAGTTAACTTCCACCTCACACTCCCCAGTCCTTTGTTCCTGAGTTAGGGAGATGGGGAGCCCCCCTACTGAGAGGTAGGGAAATCCATTTCTCTCTGGGTTATTTGTTGCTAGGTGTCCATGTCCAGGCAATTGGATTTCCCATTGTCTTCTCAAGAGCTCCACTTATGTGGGACTTAAGGCCCCAGACAACGAGGAGCCATTCACACCTGAGTTTCTGATCATCTGCAGAGAACAAACAACCCTTTTAACCCCCTAGGTAACACTGCAGCACATAGTGGAAACTGAAGCTTCATTAAAAAATTACAGGAATTCCCACTTTCTCACACCTTTGTCTTGTGACTTAGCCCTCCAGCCAAGTCACGTTCCGTCCCACCCTTTCCAGGGTGGACCAGCATTCAAATCAACAGTAGTCCCATGACTGTATGTCAGGTCATCAGCCTGAATCAAGGCCTGATATTCCTTCTGGCCTTTGTGTCTGGTGTCTTCATGCTAGCCGTCTCAGTGAGGCAGTAGAAGAACCAAATCCCTCCCTCTACCATGGGCTCCAGTCCAGGGACCTTTTTGCAAGCAATTAACATCTGCCTCAGCCCTCTTACTTCTTCCTCAGCTACTTCCTATGTCAGTTCACCTTCTCCTCAGGGAGCATGCGTTGTCAGGAGGGCTCTGTTCTGGACCAGCTCTCTGGTCCCAACGTGGCAAAAGAAAGAAAAGTACAAGCAACAGAAATAAAGAGTTGCATCAGGCCTTCTGACTATTGCTCTGCATTTGCTTGGGAGCAGCAAATGAGAGGTCTGTCCACCTCCTAGAACTGCCCTTTCAGCTGGGGTTCTTTCTTCTAAGGCATTTCATCCAGGTATGGCAAGCTTCACAGGTTTGGCAGTGCAGGGCTGCCTGAGTCCATAGCTGCTCCTTAACCGCTTCTTGTGCTTAGTTTGTATACCCATCACACTAGGTTATTAATAAAGACAGACTAATATATATCATATTACATACAAAAAACCTAAATTAAAATAATGTTAAGGTTGCAAAGTCAAGCACTTAAAAATTAGGACATGCCAGAATTAATGTTGCCCATGTATCTGTAATTCAGCCACCTTATGCATATGTATAATTATTAGGGCTTCTGTTTTGGGGTATTACATTTGTTTTTCAGGGTTTATTTTTAGCTATTTTTTAGTTTTATGTAAATGTCAAAAAATCGGGGGGTTCTGGAGTTCTCTCTTTATATATGCTGTGATGAGTTACAGTTACCAGTTATAGGCTATTCTACCATCTCTTTGTCATGTTCAGTAGTGCACTGTAGCACATTAAACCAAATTAGGGAACTTTAGTGCACACCACCAAGGTCTACATGGACCAGTTAATGCACAATACATTAGTGTGCTTTAGAAATCATATCCCTGTAGTCTTCATTGCTGTTGTGTGTAAACAAGCCCTTAGATACAAGTAAAGTATCTTTCTCACGTTTTTCCTATGTTTATTGGCTAGACACATTTTTCTTTTTTGTATTGGGGGTGTTTTATCAGTTAAAACTGAAAATCAGACACTCTAAATATAGTATGATACATCATCACATACTAGTTTTTCCATAGGACCCTCTGCCTCGTTCATTGCACAGGATAGGCCTGTGCATGGAATGAATCAGGGTTGTGTAGCAAAGGAGGCTATTCTCTGTAGGACTCATGAGTCACTTCCTGAAGAAGTTGGAAGGTGTTTCATGAACAAGGTGGGGGCTTACAGATCAGTCTTGTGGGAAAACTGGGAAACTGATTCTAACCTGTCTCTGCAAAAGGGTTCCTACGTGATGCTGGAAAAACTACTAACTCGACTTTTCACAGGTAGATACTGGTTGTGTGATTTTTCATTTTCTAGGGACCCCAATTTGAGACACCAGGTTTGCTTTGCAAAGTGCTGAGCACTCACAGCTACAACAGAAGTCAATGGGAACTGTGCTTTGAATATATAAAGGACCCTATAATGCTAAACATCTCTGAAAAAATCAGGCAATCGACATCCCACTTTGTGCACTCAAAATTAGCATACAGTTTTGACACTAATGTCACTCCCAAGCCAGAATATTTTAAACTGAGATTCCCCCTGTAAGGAGTTTAATTTATTAAGTCTCTTACAGAATATTAGTTAGTTTTTAGCCACACAAGTCCAACCCTTGTTTCCCTTTGATTTAGGGATCCCACAGCCCGCTGTCTAGGCCTATGCATTATACTTCCTATAGGCTCCCCTGCACCAACACTTTAGGCTAAGAGTCCCACAGCCCTCCTCCTGCTCCTTCTGGGGCCATCATACCATGTCCATACTGTGACATTTGTGAATGAAACAAGATTGACTAGTCAAAGTGCCGTTTTGCCAGTATTACTGTGTCTACACTATGGGCATCTGCCAGCACAACTACATTGGTCAGAGATCACATCTCTTCATACCCATGATCAATATAGGTATGCCAGCAGAAGTCTATACTATAGACATGGCCTTCATATATTCTGGGTCTCACACCCCATCTACTGTCTGAACACTGAGAAAAGAGACTGAGCTTTTGTACTAAAAACAAGCTGCCAGCAACCAGAGCAAGCAGCAGTTCTGAACAAAAGGCAGATGGACAAATTCCCTGCTGGCGTAATGTAATGCCATTGAAGTCAATGGAGTGAATGGTTCATGTTTATGCCAGCAATAAATTTGTCTCCAAAGTTCCTTAATTAATTTCTTGCATGTGTTTACTTGTTAGTTTGTATATTGTGTACTGCATACTGTATAAATATTTAGAACAAGCTTTCTGATAAAAGAACACATTTTTCTATATGAACTGGGAGCAAGCAGAAATGTTTCCAATACTAGACACATAGTACCAAATTCAGATCTAGTGTCAATAAAATGGTTCCCATAGCATTGTGCATCATCATCATCCCAGAGCCTTCCTAAAATAAATTGTCAGTATCATTTTAAATGGAAAAATAAAATAAAGGGGGAGGAGTTTACAGAGAAAAATCGAAGTTAGACATCTCCATACATCAGTGCGAATTGCATCCAATAATTCCAGAAGCTAAATTTGCTCTCTACAGAATAGAGAGTTGGGGCCAAATGCTGTTAACACTGAACCCAATGTGAGTTTTGCCATTGAGATCAGGGAGAACATAATTTGGCCATTGGTGAAAGTCAGACTCATTTTGTACACCCACAGAATGCCAAGTGGATACAAGTCACGTCTTTGCCAGTTGCACCAGTTTTCTGATCAATGTATAACTCATAGTCCTATTTATGTCACCTCTGAATTTCATCTTGACTTCTCTCATTTTTGTACAGCATTAACCCTGCTGTCAGTGCTTAACAATTAACTATTACAAGAGAGACAGGTCTCTTAGGACTTTCCCCATGAAATTTTTAAATGTGGAGAAGCATTCTAAAACTTTACACAGTACAATGAAGTCCAGCAGCAGCCCTATAGCACCTTGAATGATAACACGTGACAATGTTTCGTTAAGTTTTGTAAGTAAAACAAGGTGCAACCCTTAATTATAGTTAAAATAATATCCCTTTTGAACCGCAGGATTCCACATTCTCAGCTGTACTAATGTAAAGCCACAATAACTCCATTAAAGTCAAGTTTGAGTTCCTCAGGTGAAATAATTCTATATAAGTGCAAAGCATTTTAAGTTATTAACACAGGAGTAGGCAACCTATGGCATGTGTGCCGAAGGCGGCACGCAAGCTGACTTTCAGTGGCACTCACACTGCCTCGGTCCTGGCCACTGGTCTGGTGGGCTCTGCATTTTAATTTAATTTTAAATTACGCTTCTTAAACATTTTAAAAACCTTATTTACTTTACATACAACAATAGATTAGTTATATATTATAGAGTTATAGAAAGAGACCGTCTAAAAATGTTAAAATGTATTACTGGCACTCGAAACCTTAAATTAGAGTGAGTAAATGAAGACTCGGCACACCACTTCTGAAAGGTTGCCGACTCCTGTATTAACAGTACACCACATATACAATGTCTTCTTATACAATGGTATACACTAATTGTAAAAAGGCTCAAAGGAAATCTATCCTATTTGGTAGTGGCTTCTGCATATTTTTTGTAAATGAAGAGCTAAACAAACCACAGACCTAAAGCTACTAAGAAAAAGTACTTGCATTTCTCTGTGATACCCAGAGTAGGGTTTATTAAGATCCATCCTATCAATGAGCATATTTTACAGATTAAGAGCTAATGCTGGTGGTCCCCAGCAAGACCAGACAGATATTGGTTAGTGCATCCTCTCTGCTACAGAAATCCTGCTAGTGACAGCTGGATTACCTGGGGTTGGCTGAGTGAAAATGCACTCTGAAGAGGAGCAGTATGTGTCTCTGGCCAGCACTTTCTGCTGACAGCACTGTGGGTCTAGGCACAACCTAAAACACCAGAACATGCCATTGGGCATTAAAGCAGTGACCCTCTCTACCACCACTTTCATGAATGTTCTGCTGAAATTCAGTCCCTGATTGTGTAGGGTAAGAAAGAGGCTCTCTACACCTCTTGTTTCTTACCTTCTTTATACAACAGTGCAGCATGGGAGAGGATTTGGGTTTAAATATGTTTTCACACCTATTGAGTCAAATCCTGTTCTCACAGAAGTGTGAACCTGGAGAAACTCATTTGAGATCAATGGAGAGACTCTTGATTTTCACTGGTATAACAGAGTAGGACCGAACCTCTAACATGGAAAACAAAAGTATTTGCAAATATCAGAGGGGTAGCCATGTTAGTCTGTATCTGTATCTGTAGTAAAATATTTGCCTATGACATAGTTATAAACATCACCATTGTAGTGACTAGCTATTCCATATTTCAAGAAATTTGCAAGGTTTCCTTTGAACAAATCCTTACTGTATTTACTAAACTGTCAGTTAATGGCTTTGTAGAAAGTATATTTAACATGTTTTTTCAATAATGACTGAAATAAGCAAAACAGTTTGTTTTTTATTGATATGCATAATTGGTTTGAACATTGAAAACTACAGAACATGAGAAACTGCAGCTTTGACATGATAAAATAGCTTTTATTACTGTTACTATAACACAAATCAAAGTCATAATTAATGTAATTTGCTAAGATGTTATCATATTAGTTATGCCACACAAATCAAGCAGAGCAAACAACTAATCTAATGCATTCTTGATATTCATCACACAGTTTGTGTATTAAGTGATATTTTTGTAGTTAAAAATCCTGTATCACCTTCTGTAATGACATTTGTATAATAAAACACAAGAAAGGGGTTTGATGAGAGTCCCTGTTGAAAGAAGAGCAAGAAGAATTATGGTAAAATTGATTTTTTTTAATACAGTTACTTCAGGGAAAAAGAGCTAATTGGAGTAACAACATTTCAATATTTAATTAAACATTGGGATTTGTATCAGTCTGTTTGGTGTGGAGGCAGACAGCTATAAAAGAAATGGGCCAAATTCATCCATGGTGTATAATGCAATGGATTTAATGAAGCCATGGAGTTGTCTTAAGGATGAATTTAACCCAGTCATTTTATTTTTGAGTCATGAAGTTCTTAGCCATTCCTGAAAGGGCTGCAGGGTTTGGCTCATAGTGCTGTAATGGCTCATGGTACCTAGCTTTGTGTTAGGAGTAATTAGGAGGTGCTATGCCAAATCCTGAGCTGGTGTAAATCAATGTAGCTCCATTGACTTCGATAGTGCTATGCCAGTTTACACTGGCTGAGGGTTTAGCATGTGATGGGCAATTCAGAGAAGTTCAGCATACATTTTCAAACTTTATCCCATTTGAAATATAACCAATACCTCCCTTGTTCCCATACAAGAATGCCTAGAAGAGGAGGGCTTACTTTAAAAAGACCTTTGGTTCTTAGACAACTTCTGTTCCAATGTGTTATCTCTCCTGGATACAGAAACAGTCAAGAAATCTGGCCTCCAAGTCTTACAGAAAGTAAGTTTGGAGGGAACAACTTGGCCATGTCTAAGAGATCAGTCAGTATAAGTTTTCCTTGCCATTAGCTGGCCCAATCAGCTAGCATCTTGCCCCCAGAGCAGCAGCCTTAAGATGTAGGGAACCTGCCACATGGAGTGGCTATTCAATAACTACTTCATTTCACACCAGGCTACACTGCAGTTAACTGTGCAGAGCTCAGTTTGTGCATTCTGACCCCCAAAGTCCTAGAGACTATTGAGCATTGGAGGGGTGATATGTGCAGCCACCTGTTTTGTCTGGACAGGCCTTTGGCCCAAATTTTTGTTTTGGGAGTTTGGGTTTGATGCTTGTTTTTAAAAAAACAACAAAAACAAATACAATTTCTCCCTTTCATAATGAAGCGACGAGGAGCAATGAGGAGATGAGGAGGATACCAACCTATGATTAGAAGCTATGAGCTAGATCCTCACCTAGTATAAACTGGCATACTTTCACTGAAGTCAATGCAACTGTGATAATTTATATCCTCTAAGGATTTGACCCTAAATTACTACCCCCCATTCCTGCCATCAATTCAAATTTCAGAATTAGGGTTAATCCCTAGATAACAAAGGGCCTGCTTTTCCTCTCACAGTAGTGTAAATCAGGAGTAATTCCATTGAATTCAATAGTGATAAAACAGTGTAAGGCCGGTGAGAGATCAGAATCAAGCTCCATTTTTAGAAATATCCTCTGGTAGATACGAGCCATCTTACCTGGGCGGTGTGCTGATGATGTTAACCCTATGACCTGCATCCTTCACAACCACAACAAAAGAGCCACTTAAGATCCTGCCATCTCCTTTTGTTGCATGTAACTATTGTTATGGATTGCCCGAGATGACTCTCCCCATAGAAGGGATTAAAATACCAAGCAGTAACTGATCTGAGAGCCATTAATGGTATTGGGTGGGTTAGAGCTCTCTTCTTGGGTAGTTGAAGCTGAGGTTCTTTTGTGTTGCATGGTAGCTGCACAAAAGATGGATAGACATTCAGGGCCACCTGATCTTGGTGAACAGACCCAGGTAAACTGTGCTGGGTCTGGGAGGAAAAGGGGCACAGAGTTTGTTAAGCAGTGTGAGACCTGAAGTGAGGTCTTAGAGAGAGACAGAAGAGTTGTCTTCATTGCCAAAAAAGATGTTCTTTTACAGTGAGTTAACTACCATGTGCTAATGAGCTCACTGTAAAATCCTAAGTAGTGTTATCATCTGCAGCATATGTTTCTTTTAGAGCAATAATGTCAATGTTATTCACCTTGAGAACTCTTGAAAGATAGTTACAGTTAGCATGCAACAGACTGAGACCTTCCACGTTGAGTTGATACATGCATAGAGCTGGTCCTATGGTTCTCTGGTGCTGTCCCAGACAGGGACTCTTAAATTTTGTGTTGCTAATCATACCAGGAGAGTGACAAATTGATGTCCAGTAGCCTTTTGATGACATTTGCTGTGTTAATCAACAACATGTAACAGAAACACCACATGAAGGCTGTTATCTTGTTAATGTTCCCAACAAACAACCTGCAAACAGCCAGCAACCTGATTGCTGACCCAATAAAGAACTTCCAGGCAGGGCCAGTGCAACCCATTAGATGACCTAGGTGGTTGCCTAGGGCGCTACAATTTGGGGGGCGGCGACCGTGGCGGTATTTCGGCAGTGGGACCTCTGTGGGGGGCAGCATTTCGGGGCGAGACCTTCCGCCGCCTAGGGCGGCAGAAAATAGGGTTATCATATTTCAGCAAGCAAAAAAGAGGATGGGAGGAGCCCTGCCCTAGCCCCGCCCGCATCCTGCCCTAGCCCCACCCCTGCCCCTCCCACTTCCCACCCCCCTCAGAATCCCCAACCCTCCCCCCGCTCCTTGTCCCCTGACTGACCCCTCCTGGGACCCCTGCCCCTAACTGCCCCCCAGAACTCCACCCCCTACCTAAGCCTCCCTGCCTCTTGTCCCCTGACTGCCCCCTCCCCCCATCCTAACTGGCCCCCTAGGACCCTACCCCCTACCTGTCCCTTGACTGCCCCAACCCTTATCCACACCCCCAGACAGACCCCTGGGACTCCCACGCCCCATCCAACCACTCCCCACCCCCTGACAGCCCCCCCAGAACTCCCGACCCATCTAAACCCCTCTGCTCCCTGTCCCATTGACTGCTCCGATCCCTCTTCCCACTCCTGCCCCCTGACAGCCCCCCCACAACTCCCAACCCCCCCCTCGCTCCTTGTCCCCTAACTGCCCCCTCCTGAGACCCCCCCACCCTAACTGCCCCCCGGACCCTACCCCCTACCTGTACCCTGACTGCCTAAAACCTTATCCACCCCCCCAGAAAGCCCCCCCTGAACTCCCGACCGCCCCCCGCTCCCTGTCTCTTGACTGCCCGCTCCAGAACCTCCCTGCCCCTTCTCCGACCCCCTGGCCCCCTTACCCTGCCGCTCAGACCAGGACTGGATCTGACTGGATCAGGACCACAGACCTTCACTAAGTCCCTTAGGGGTCTCGCCCTTGTGGCAAAATGGGGGATGAAACGTCGGTAATACCCCACCACCCCTAGGAATGCTCAGACCTGCTTCATCGACTCGGCCGTGGCCAATTTTGGATGGCCTCTAACTTATTCAGCTGGGGTTTTACCAGACCTTTTCCTACCACGTAGCCAAGATATTTGGCCTCCGTGAACCCCACAGCACACTTAACAGGGTTCGCCGTAAGGCCTGCTCGCCTGAAGGTATCAAGGACCGCCCCCACTTTCTTCAAGTGGGTTTCCCAGTCTGGGGTATGAATCACCACATCATCCAAGTATCAGGGGGTAGCCGTGTTAGTCTGTATCTACAAAAACAACAAAGAGTCTGGTGGCACCTTAAAGACTAACAGATTTATTTGGGCATAAGCTTTTGTGAGTAAAAACCTCACTTCTTCGGATGCATCCGAAGAAGTGAGGTTTTTACTCACGAAAGCTTATGCCCAAATAAATCTGCACATCATCCAAGTAGGCCGCAGCATAACTGGCATGGGGACGTAATAACTTGTCCATGAGGCGCTGAAAGGTAGCTGAGACCCCATGTAGTCCAAAAGGGAGGACCATATATTGGAAGAGACCCTCTGATGTAGAAAATGCCATCTTTTCCTTTGCATCTTCGGCTAGGGAAATCTGCCAGTACCCCTTTGTCAAGTCTAGGGTTGTCAAGTACCGGGCATTCCCCAGATGGTCCACTAGTTCGTCTATGCGAGGTATAGGATAGGCATCAAACTGGGATATCTCATTTAGTTGATGGAAATAGTTGCAGAACCTCGTGGTGCCATCAGGTTTGGGCACCAACACTATTGGGCTAGACCACTGACCGTGAGATTCTTCAATGATCCCCATCTCCAGCATTTTCCTGTCTTCCGCTTTTATTTCCTCCCTTTTGGCTGCTGGCACCCGGTAGGGCCTCATAGTTACTCTGGCCCCAGGGTTCATGACAATGTCCCGGTTGTGCGACCCAGCTTTGTCGAGAATACATCGTGATATTGGGCAATAATCTCAGTTACCTCTTTCTTCTGAGCTGTCGTTAGATCGGGAGACACCCTCACTTGTTCAGGGTTTTTGTTCCCTGGGTGCAGGTCTTCTCGAACCGCTATGCACGCCTCTCAGGCATGCTAGGGTTTCAGGAGGTTGACGTGGTATATCTGCTCTAGTTTTTGACGTCCCGGTTGTCGCACCTTATAATTTACTTCCCCTACGGGTTCGACTATTTCGTAGGGCCCTTGCCACTGGGCCAGCAGCTTACTTTCGGCTGTGGGTACCAGTACCATTACTCGGTCACCGGGTTGAAACTGACGAACCTTGGCTTGACAGTTGTAGTAGGTTCTCTGGGCCTCTTGGGCCTTCTCTAGGTGCTCCCTCACTATGGGAGTGACCTGGGCTATCTGGTCCCTCATCCGTAGCACATGCTCTATTACATTCTTCCCCTCACTGGGTTCCTCCTCCCAAATTTCCTTGGCTATGTCCAGGATGCCTCGGGGGTTGCGTCCATACAGCAGCTCAAAAGGGGAGAATCCTGTGGAAGCTTGGGGGACCTCACGGATGGCAAACATGAGGTACGGGAGTAGGTTGTCCCAAACTTTCCCATCCTTGCTTACCACCTTTCTTATCATGGCCTTGAGGATCCAGTTAAATCTTTCCACCAGACCATCAGTTTGTGGATGGTAAACTGAGGTCCGCAGGGTCTGGACATGGAGCAGGGAACACAGGTCCTTCATCAACTTGGACATGAATGGTGTTCCATGGTCTGTGAGGATTTCTTTTGGTAGCCCTACCCGGGCAAAGATTGCCACTAATTCTTTGGCAATGCTCTTGGAGGCTGTGTTTCATAAGGGGACAACTTCTGGGTACCTGGTTGCATAGTCTAGGATGACAAGCACATACTGGTGGCCTTGGGTCCTTTTCTCTAACGGCCCCACAAGATCCATAGCAATCCGCTCGAACGGAACTTCGATAATTGGCAGGGGTACCAAAGGAGCTCTTAGATGTGGATGAGGGCTGTGCAGTTGACATTCAGGGCAGGAGGTACAGTACCGCCGGACATCTTCATGTACCCCTGGCCAGAAGAACCTGTGTAAGATTCGCGCCTGGGTTTTCTCCACTCCCAGGTGCCCTCCAAAAAGGTGACTGTGAGCGAGGCTTAATATTGCCTTCTGGTGTTTCTGGGGTACTAGGAGCTCCTCTTGCTCCTGCATTTGCACGACCCGGTATAGGAGGTTCATCTTTATCACAAAATAAGGCCCTGGCCCCCAGGCCTTTCATTCTATAGGTACCCCATCTATCTCAGCCACCTCCTTCCTGGCGTTATCATACCTCGGGTCGTCCAAAAGTCTCTCTCCCGGGGCTTATCAGCCCAAACTCTGAGGGATCTGTCTCTGCCTTCTCGGCCGGCTCTGTGAGGTTGGGGTTGGAACTGGTCTCTGACCCCTCCTCCATCTCGGGGCCCTCCCTTTCAGTTGCTCGTGTATGTCTGCCTACACAGGCGGCCCTCTGTCCTTGTATCAGGATTCGGGTACCCAAAGCCTTTGCTACCCTTCTTTCTCTTTTGGTCTCCCTGCCTTTCCCCGGGACAGGGAATAGTTCCTGAGACATTTCCACGAAATATGGGAGGTGACATTCCGCTGCGGAAGCCTCCACACAAAAAAGGGGCGAGAATGCTGGTCCACTGCTCCTGGGGCCATGCCTCATGCTGAGCAGGCCTTTCAAATGAGAGGAAATACGCCTCTACATCATCCTCTGCTGCAGACAACCGGTGGCCCTCAGGGTTCGCGTCCCATCGGATCCCCGGGCCTGGATGGTGAGGATCTTCAGCTGGTCCACAAACTCGCACAGGAGGTCTTGATCTTGGGTCACCTGGCTCAGTAATAATTGGTTGGTTTCCTGCTGTAACCTCATGGACTCCTGTTGTGCCATCGCCTGAGCCCGGGTTGCCCCCTGCTGGGCCACTGTGGCTTGCACCAATGCTCTCACCACCTCCTCCATTGTGGTACAAACAAAAACCCTGAACCAAAAACCCCAGTGCACTTTTTTTTGGTTTGGTTTTGTTTTGTTTTTAATAAAAAACCTCTTTGTTTCACCACGCTGTGAACAATCATGATCGCACCCCAACACCAGTTGTGGCAGAGCTCTGACCTTGTCCCCGTGGGTCCCGCACTTCTAGGCGGTTTATGCTAGCCTCAGTGGCTCACTGCGACCCTCCACGTAGCCCTTTTCTCTCTAGGGCCGGGGTTACAGTCTACTGAGCTCTTTTCATCATAAGCCAGCAAGGAGGTTGCTGAGAAAACTCCCAGTCGTCTCTGTTTTCTCTAAGGCTTATTTCAGAACAGTTTAGCCTCCTGTCCTGACAGGGGCCTGTCTTCCCTTCCCAGGAGGTGTTTCTGTAGTGGCAGGTTGGGGGGAACCCGGGCCCACCCTCTACTCCGGGTTCCGGCCCGGCCCTAATGGTAGCAGCTGTTGGCAGCCAACCTTTCACTGCCAGAGTTGCTACATTTCCCTGGGCCACTTCCCCACAGCTCTCCTGCTTCTTCCTTCTTCACCCTTACTTTAGGGCTCCTTTACTGATGGTTTGAGGGTGTCTTCATTAACCAGCCCTTCAGCCGCACTTCCTCTCCTCTGGCTTCCTGGCTCTCCCCAGCCTGACTGGAGTGAGCCCTTTTATAGTATCAAAAGGGCCTTAACTAGAGTCAGGTGTTCACATTACCTTAATAGCCTCACCTGACTCTTTGCAGGTTAATTGGAGTCAGGTGTCCTCATTAGTCTAGAGCAGCCCCTGCTCTGGTCAGTCAGGGAACAAAAACTGCTAATCCAGTGGCCAGTATATCTGCCTTTTACTACTTTGTTGTACCCAACTGTCCTGGGTCTATCACAATATATACATGCACATACAACGCAATGCCATCCACAGCCTCAGAAACAGCTCTGACATTATCATCAAAGGGGCTGACAAAGGAGGTGCTGTAGTCATAATGAACAGGTTGAATTATGAACAGGAGGCTGCCAGGCAACTCTCCAAGACCACATTCTACAGGCCACTATCCACTGATCCCACTGAGGAATACCAAAAGAAACTATACCATCTGCTCAAGAAATTCCTGGCTACAGTACGGGAACAAATCTACATGGACACACCCCCAGAACCCTGACCAGGGGTATTCTATCTGCTACCCAAGATCCATAAACCCAGAAACCCTGGACGCCCCATCATCTCAGGCATTGGCACTCTTACAGCAGGATTATCTGGTTATTTGGACTCTCTCCTCAGACCCTATGCTACCAGCACTCCCAGCTATCTTCGAGACACCACCAACTTCCTGAGGAAACTACAATGCATTGGTGTTCTTCCTGAAAACAACATCCTGGCCACCATGGATGTAGAAGCACTTTACGCCAATATTCCACATGAGGATGGACTACAAGCTGTCAGGAACAGTATCCCTGATGAGGCTACAGCACGCCTGGTGGCTGAGCTTTGTGACTTTGTCCTCACCCACAACCACTTCAGATTTGGGGACAACTTATACCTTCAAGTCAGTGGCACTGCTATGGGTACCCGCAAGGCCCCACAGTATGCCAACATGTTTATGGCTGACTTAGAACAACGCTTCCTCAGCTCTCGTCCCCTAGTGCCCCTCCTCTACTTGCGCTACATTGACATCTTCATCATATGGACCCATGGAAAGGAGGCCCTTGAAGAATTCCACCTGGACTTCAACAATTTCCACCCCACCATCAACCTCAGCCTGGACCAGTCCACAAAAGAGATCCACTTCCTGGACACTACAGTGCAAATAAGTGATGGTCACATAAATACCACCCTATACCGGTAACCTACTGACCGCTATATGTACCTATATGCCTCCAGCTTCCATCCAAGACACATCACATGATCCATTGTCTACAGCCAAGCCCTAAGATACAACCGAATTTGCGCCAACCCCTCAGACAGAGACAAACACCTACAAGATCTTTATCAAGCATTCTTAAAACTACAAATACCCACCTGGGGAAGTGAGGAAACAGATTGACAGAGCAAGACGGGTACCCAGAAGTCACCTACTACAGGACAGGCCCAACAAGGACAATAATAGAACACCACTGGCCATCACATACAGCCCCCAGCTAAAACCTCTCCAGCGCATTATCCACGATCTACAACCTATCCTGGAAAATGATCCCTCACTCTCACAGACCTTGGGAGGCAGGCCAGTCCTCGCTTACAGACAACCCCCCAACCTGAAGCAAATACTCACCAGCAACTACACACCACACCACAGAAACACCAACCCAGGAGCCAATCCCTGTAGCAAACCTCGTTGCCTACTCTATTCCCATATCTACTCTGGTGACACCATCAGAGGACCCAACCACATCAGCCACACCATCACGGGCTCATTCACCTGCACATCTACTAATGTTATATATGCCATCATGTGCCAGCAATGCCCCTCTGCCATGTACATTAGCCAAACGGGACAGTCCCTCCGCAAAAGAATAAATGGACACAAATCGGACATCAGGAATGGTAACATACAAAAGCCAGTAAGTGAACACTTCAATCTCCCTGGTCATTCTATTACAGATTTAAAAGTCACTATCATTGAACAAAAAAACTTCCGAAACAGACTTCAAAGAGAAACAGCAGAACTAAAATTCCTTTGCAAATTTAACACCATTAATCTGAGCTTGAATAGGGACTGGGAGTGGCTGGCTCATTACAGAAGCAACTTTTCCTCTCCTGGAATTGACACCTCCTCATCTATTATTGGGACTGGACTACATCCACCCTGATTGAATTGGCCCTGTCAACACTGGTTCTCCACTTGCGAAGTAACTCCCTTCTCTCCATGTGTCAGTCTATAATGCCTGCATCTGTAACTTTCACTCTATGCATCTGAAGAAGTGAGGTTTTTACCCACAAAAGCTTATGCCCAAATAAATCTGTTAGTCTTTAAGGTGCCACTAGACTCCTTGTTGTTTTTATACCTTTAACATATATATGTATATGTATATAGATAGATAGATAAACATAATGGATATATATCTATACCTATATAACCTATAGATATAGATATGAAGTAGATAACACTTTCCTAGATGCCTTAGCTGTAGCTTATTTGCAGACAGATATGACTAGCATACTTAGACTATATATATGCTACACAGCATCTGATATCACAGTAGTTACATAATTCTGCACTGTCATTTCAGCAGTGGGCACCCATCCAGTAACATTTAGTAGCTCAAAGGAGTAATTTGATCTGCATCTTACACCTGTGCTGTGAAATGCTGTTCTTTGTCTGTTATGGATTGGAAAATGGAGCCCTTTTCTATTGCTGATGTTGTGACTGTCTTGAGCAGTACAGTTAGAAGCAAATCAGAGTATTATGAACACAGTACAAGATGCAAATTATAATTTTTGCCTGTGAAATCAAAGAATGCTAGTCATGTCTGTCTGAAAGTAAGCTACAGCTAAGGCATCTAGGAAAGTGTTATCTACGCGATAGCGATAAACAGCATTTAGTTTCACTTTATTTTTAGCTTGGTTCCTCCTCTTCCTCCCCACATTTAAGTTCAGTTCGAGGCAAGGATCCAACAAAAATAGAATTGCAAGCCAAGCATTAAGCTCACAATCTTAAAACCAGAGCCTAGATATGATAGGCTCCTCTATTTACTATTGCAGAGTACAAAAACAAAAAAACAACAACCAAAACAAACAAACAAAAACTTTAACATTTAGCCTCACATAGTGGGGAAAACAAGTTGCTCCTTCCCTGGGCTCAAATATGCTGTGATCGTGAATATCCTGAGAAGTCAGATGAAATTTACATAAAACACTAAAACTCTTTTGTGTATGTTCTTTCTATAAATTTAAATCTCACATGGGAATGTGGTTTGAATTTAAACACTTAAAGCTGTGGCCTTAACAGTAGGCACTTTTGTATATTCATGCATCTGCTACTCAGTCTCCCTTGCTCTTGAATGATCTGTTGTCTTTAGACAATTAGCATCTTGTGTCCAAAAGAGTAATTTGGCCCTATCCATCCCATTGTCTTTTATGCTCAGCAAATAAATAAATAAATATATCTTTCAATTAAAAGCATAAAACTGATAAGGGATTTAAAAAATCTTTATTGTGATGTGATGAAATATATAGGCGTTGGAATGCATTATATCTGAATAATGAAAATTATCATTAAAAGGTATTAAGTACATAGATTACTGACTACCTTACTACAAATAACAGCAGCTTTCACTAGTGCATGTTGCATGTGTTTGCACAATAGCAAACCCTGGGAAGGCCAAGTCACTTTAAGAACAGGAATTTCTTGAGCTAATTGGGTGAAATAACAATGGAGTGTAATAGCCGCAATTAGCAACACTAATGTTCAAGACATAAACAGGCAGTACACAGATGCATACAATAGGACTTAATCATTAAATTGGGATCTTCAGCAAAGGAAAGTGTTAATTTGAGGACCATGTTTTGCCAAATCCCCATAGATAACAGATTTGTCACGCTGTAACCACCACCAAGACCACTTTACTGTTATTTGACATGTTTAGTGGCCAGATATTCCTCTGCTCTTACATGATCTGAGGTGAGCAAACAGGCACAGGATGGAGCAGCGTGTCCATGTGGGGAGCAGTGACCCTGCTGTGGGTACTCAACATGTTATAGTGCATGCCTTGCATCTGAAGAAGTGAGGTTCTTACCCACGAAAGCTTATGCTCCCAGTACTTCTGTTAGTCTCAAAGGTGCCACAGGACCCTCTGTTGCTTTTAACATGTTATAGGTAAATGTGGAGAGTTTGAACACATGCCAAGGCACGAAAGAGCCAGAGCCAGAGGAACTGCTCTCTATAACAGCAGTTTTCAAACTGCAGGTCGTGAACCAGTACTGGGTCATGGAATGTAAGGCACAGGGTCATGACGGCTCTGGTCAGCACCGCCAACCGGGTCATTAAAGGTCCCGTTGACAGCGCTGCCCGGCTAAGGCAGGCTAGTCCCTACCTGTTCTGAGCAGGTCTGGCTCCTAGGCGGGGGGGCCACGGGGCTCCATGCGCTGCCCTCACCCTGAGCACTGTCTCTGCACTCCCATTGGCTGATTCTCGGCCAATGGGACCTGAAGGGGGTGGTGCCTGTGGGCAAGAGCCGCACGGAGCTGCTTGTGTGCTTCCGCCTAGGAGCTGGACCTGCTTCTGGGGCTCAGTATGGTCTGTGGGGCCAGGACAGGCAGGAAACCTGCCTTAGCACCCCCACTGCGCCTCCGACCAGGAGCCGCCTGAGGTAAGCCCGTGCCCCAACCCCATGCCCCAATCCCCTGCCCCAACCCTGAGCCCCCCCCAAACCCAGAGCCCCTTCCTGCACCCCAAACCCCTCATCCCTGGGCCAAAGCCTGCACTCCCAGCCCAGAGCCCTGACCCCCCCCGCACCCCAACACCCTGCAAGGGCCCCCTCCCACGCCCTGAATCCCTCATTCCCAGCCCCACCCTGCAGCCCTCACCCTGCATCTCAACCCTCTGTCCCAGCCCCCCTGAGCCCCTTCCACACCTCAAACCCCTCATCCCCAGCTCCGTTGGGTCATGGGCATCAACAATTTGCTTCAACTGGGTCACCAGAAAAAAGCTTGAAAACCATTGCTCTATAATATGATCTTCTGGAAATCCAGAAAATTTCCAGTTAGAAATCCATGTGATAGCTAATCCTGGTAGAAGCACTAGCTGTGCATTTCTAATATGCCCTCACGGTAGTAACTAGATACCAAGATTTTTAAGAAAATCATATTTTACATAAATTACACCCAGAATCCACCTTTATGTGCTTCAAGTGATATTATTTAAGATTTGGGGGGGGGGATTATTAATTCCATGAGAAATGGCAATGGCCATTCATCATGGAAGACAGGTTTGTGCATATAGCTGGGTCCTGTATTGTGCCCTGAAGGTAGACAGATGGACTCTCCTGATCTTTGGGAGTGGGGGAGGAGTTTCACAGCCAAGGCCCTCAACCAAGAATACCTCATCCATGGTTCCCTAGCCTAGAGTATCATCTCAGGTTACAGGTTACATCAACAGCAATGTCTCCATAAAGCATACCGATCCTGGAGACTCATAGAGAGTTCAGTAGTTTTCAAAAAAGTTGAGCCCTCCTAGCAGCCCCATCCCTATAAATTATGGTGCCCTACGCAGCCAGAGCACCTGCTTCCCCCTCCCGAGGGTGGGGGCGGGTGCTCATGCTCAAGGATTGCAGAACTGCAGAGGCAGGAGCTGTGGGGAGATGCTTGGGGGGGGGCCCACATCGGGTCCAGGGGATTAGCAGGGGGCCTGGCACCAGCAGCAGGAAGCAGAGTGACCCAACCCCAGCCCGCTCCGCTCCCCCCGCCCCAGCCATATCACTTGGGGAGGGAGGGGTTGGGGAAAGGACCTCCCCCCGCACTCTCCGGTAGCGGGAAGTGGAGCAATCTGGCCCCAGCCTGCTCTGCTTTCCCCGCCCCGGCCTCAACTGTGTTGCTTGGGGGAGAGGGAAGGACCACCCCCCGCACTCACTGGCAGCGGGAAGCAGAGTGTTGCAGCTGGGAGCTGGCGGAGTAGAGCAGGCTGGGGCCAGGTTGCTCCACTTCCCACTGTTGACAGTGAGTGTGGGGTCGGGCCCGACCCCTACTGCCGGCATAGGCCCCCTGCTAATCCTTCTGGGTCCATTGCGGGGTCCATTGCTGGGGGAAGAGGCTTGGGGGGGAAGAGGTAGAATGGGGGCAGGCCGGGTGCGGAGCAGGGGGGAACACTAAGAGGTGGGGCGGAGGGAGTTGTCCTGGGCCTCACAGCCCCTAGGGACAGCCCGGCCCCTTGCAGTGGGTGCAGCCCAGCTGCCTAGGGCACCATGAAATTTGGGGCAATTTGGTGCCCCAAATTTCATGGTGCCCTACGCAGCTGCATATTCTGTGTATGCCTAGGGTTGGCCCTGCCTCCTAGCTTGTAAAGAGTTTTCAGATGAGTACAAAGTGGTTCTGGAATCCTATAGCAAGCCTATGGGCACTTGTGTGATATGTTCTCTTCAGTCTCTCTTATATGAGATACCAGATGGAGCTTCTGTGTGGCTTTCATATTCATCCCCATGTAGAGTTTGCATTTCTTCAAACCTGGAGGAAGGTGTTAAATATTATCAGAGAATCATAGAAATGTAGGACTGGAAGGGACATTGAGAGGTCATGTAGACCAGTGGTCACCAACCCATCGATTGTGATCGACTGGTCAATCCTGGGGACTCTCCCAGTCGATCGCGATCTCTGGCGGTGTAGCGGGTCTGCCACTAAGGCAGGCCCCCTGCCTTTCACGGCCCCATGCTGCTCCCAGAAGCAGCCAGCATGGCCCCACGGCCCTGGGTGGGGGGGAGGACAGGGGTCTCTGTGCGCTGCTCCTGCCTTCAAGCACTGACCCCGCAACTCCCATTGGCTGGGAACTGTGGCCAATGGGAGCTTTGAGGGTGGTGCTTGCAGAGAGGCACAGCATGCAGAGCCACATGCCCCCTGTTCCCCTCCCAGGGGCTGCAGAGGTGCGTTGGCCCCTTCCAGGAGTGGTGTGGGGACAGGGCAGGCAGGGAGCCTGCCTTAGCCTTGCTCACCACCGACTGGGAACCGCCCATGGTAAGTGCCACCCAGCAGGAGGCCACACCCCAACCCACAGCCCTAAGCCCCCTCCCAGAGCCAGCACCCCAAACCCCTTGTGCACCCCAACCTCCTGCCCCAGCCCTGATGCCCCTCCCAAAGCCTGCACCCCTTCCTGCACCCCAATACTCTGTCTCAGCCGGGAGCCCCCTCCTGCACCCAAACACCATGCCAGAGCTTGCACCCCTTACCTCCTCCTGCACCCCAACCCCCTGCCCCAGGCTCAGCCCAGAGCCTCCTCCCACACTGCAAACCCCTTGGCCCCAGCCCAGAGCCCGTACCCCCTCCTGAACCCCAGCCCCCTGCCCCAGCCCGGTGAAAGTGAGTGAGGGTGGGGGAGAACGAGTGACGGGGGGGATGGAGTGATCAGTGGAGGGCTTTGGGGAAGGGGCGGGGTAGATCCTGAATTGCCCTTAATTCAAAAAGTGATCTTGGGCGTAAAAAGGTTGGAGATCACTGATGTAGACTATCCCCCTGCATTGAGGCAGGACCAAGTATAGTGTAGGAGCATAGGCGGATATGGCTGTCCCTTGCTGTCAGTCTCTGAGGGAGGCCATGCCCCTTTGTTGACACACTCCTAAAACAACAGTCTAAGCAAGGGAGAAGTTAGCAGTCTCTGGCTCCAACCCTGTAGGCAGAGTAGAGCCATGAATAGTTCAGGGGCTCAGGGGCTTTAACCTTCAGGCAGTGTGGCTGAAAATAGTTCAGGGGCCCAGGCCCTCAGCCAGGGTGCAGCACCACACAAAGAGTCTAGGGCTTACGCCGGAGCTGAACCCCAAGCCAACGGTCTAGGGCTCTGGTAGGGGTTGAGCACCAAGCAAACAGTCTAGGGCTCAGGCAAGGGGTGAGCACCAAGCAAACAGTCTACGATCCTAGTTCATTGGATGGTAGACTAGACCAAGTCTTCTGGTGGGGAGGCTGCCACTCCAGGGGGAAATGGGCCCACCTGACTCTACTGCGTCCTAGTCCAGGGCCTAACACTGGCAGAGTGGTCTGCCACTGGGTCAGTGGAGATCCAGTCGCAACACGCTGACCTAGAGTCAGCCAGCAACGTAGCCAGACAGTAGTCGGTTCCCCCCAGGCCACTTTCTCCCCTCCCCTCAGGCTGTAGCTGAACCCTGGGGTTGTCTGTCATCTCTCGGGGGTACACTGCCAGTGGTAATCCCAGCAGCTCCTCAGCATTGGGAGTGTCTGGCAGTTCTGGTATCTTGAATGTGTCCTTAGGACAGCAGAAGTCTTCTGTGATCTGGCTCCAGCAGCGGGCTGGGGGTGTCTGGCTCCCTCTGTGGCTCCTGCTCAACTGAGCTGCACAGCTGCCTCTTATACTTCCTATTCCTGTCCCGCCCTTCTGCTTCCAGTGGCGGCCGAGGTTTTCCTGGTTCAGCCCACCAGGTGGTGTCTGGCTGTCACTCACTGTCTGGTTCTGAGGGACGCCACACCCCTTTGCTACAGCCCCTCAAGCACAGCTCCCGGTCTCCGGGACTGGTCAGGTTTCCTTCCCCCAGTCGTGACAATGCGTCCACGTTGGCATGCTCCTTACCGGCTTGATGTTGTACGGTGAAGGCGAATGGCTGTAAGGCCAGATACCATTGTAGCGGCCAGGCATTGATGTGCTTCATTTGTTGGAGCCATTTCAGGGGTGTGTGGTTGGTTACCACTACAAAGGGCTTACTGAGGAGGTAATATTGAAGGGCCTCTACTGCCCACCTAATGGCTAGGGCATCTTTTTCAATTACCAAGTAGTTTTGTTATCTCGGGAATAGCTTCTGGCTAATAAAGAGGACTGGGTGTTCCTCCCCATTGACGTCTTGGGAGAGAACAGAACTCTGGCCCACTGCTGAGGCATCTGTTTGGAAAATGATGTAGATATAGCCATCTGTGCCTGGCTATATCACACCGGTTCTTGGCAGAGATGGTCTTTCAATGTGGGGAATGCCTTCTCACAGTCGGGGGACCACCGGATGCTCTGTGGCTGGTCTTTGGTGAACAGGCCAGTTAAGGGGGCAGCAATGGTGGCAAAGTCAGATACGAAGTACCGGTAGTATCCCACCAGCCTCAGGAACTGTCGGTCCTGCTTCTTAGTGATCAGGGTCAGGTGGTTTTGGAGACCTTGCACCTTCCTGATTAGGGGGTATAATGTGCTTTGCCCCAAGGTGTAACCGAGATAGGTTGTCTTTTGCCACCCAATCCAGCACTTCTTGAAGTTCACGGTGAGACCTTCTCCCCCTTAGGGTCCTCAGGACAGCTGCCACGTGGTTCAGGTGGTCCTTCCAGCAGCGGCCGTATATCACCACGTCATCCAACTAGGCAGCAGTGTACTTGACAGTGTACTTCCTCATTCGCTCTGCAGCAACGCACCTCATACCTAAGCTCATCCCTGCAGCACCTAAAAATCCTGTGGGTTACTACCAGAACAATTGTAATGTGAAAGTGGGGATAGGGACGTGCTGAACCTGGGGCATATGAGGGTGGCAGCTTGGAAGTGCTGCTCGACCCAGCCTATTGAGTCCAGGGACATATAAGGGGTCAGCTTGGGAGTGCTGATTAACCTGGTCCTCTCAGACGTGCTCTGTTAATGTGTGTGTGTGTGTTCGTCTGATTCTAGGGCTGGAAGAACCCAGCCCTGGGGAACGTAGGTCCTGGAGTATAGCTCCATTGGTAGAGAACATGCAGAAGGGAGAAGTAGAGCTCCGTATAAGAACACAAGTGATACAAGGAGTACATTGATAGAATTACAGAAAAAACCCCTCCCCCAGAAGAGTAACCCTAATAAATGAACATACCCCAAAGTAGCAGGCAAATCTGGTAACTAATTGGTGGAGAATGTGGGCAGCATGTGACCCTAATCACGTGGTACTTGTTGAGTAGTTGCTGCAGAGTGGGGAAACCAAGGCACAGACCTAAGAAAACTGTCTCTTCCTTTTTCAGACTAAGCTCCTTTAGCGAGGTCCCTCTCTCATAGAATATTTGGTAATGTCCTGTAACTGTGCAATAAGGAGTTAAAGAGTTCTGCCTTAAAAATAAAGAATTTAGAGTAATACTGTGACTCTGTGTGATTCTACAGCTGATGCATCCCTACCTGTATGTGTGTGCTGCCAGAGGCCGGATAGCCTAATTCAGCAAAACAGGGAGAGGGAGCGCAGGCTAGGGGAGCAGGCAGGCTCAATGGAATCCCAGTACATCAGGTGTCATCCCAGAAGGGGGGGTCCAACCCGGCACACCTATAAAAGATGGGGAGTGACATCATGATTTGTCTTCACTCCCCCACAATTCAATACCCGAAAGAACCTCTGGAAGACTAAGAATTTGGAATGGGGGAGGGGAACCCAGCAAAGGCAGCCTGTGCCTCAAGAATCTGCAAGCCAGCTTGTATCATAAGTCAGGATGAAAGATTGCTAATTCATATCCCATCTATCTAGTATATTAGTCTCAGTTTGCATTTTTGTTTATTTGCTAGGTAATCTGCTTTGATCTGTTTGCTATCACTTATAATTACTTAAAATCGATCATTCTGTAGTTAATAAACTTGTTTTATCTTAACCAGTGTGTTTTTGAAAGAAGTGTTTGGGAAAATCTCAGCTTGGTTAACTCAGGCTTGTTGCATATCTTCCCCACATCAAGGGGGAAGCGAACTAAATGTAATGAGTTTGCACCAAACAGACCCCTGTGCAGTGCAAGATGGTCTAATTCTAGGTTTATACTCCAGTAGGGGTGCAAGGCTTGGGGGCTGGGAAATTGGCTTGTGCCTGATGTTTGTCCATGAATGGTTTAGGTAAAGCACTCAGGTGACTCTTTTGTGTGTGTGGTGCCACCTGCTGTTGTATTGGGTGATAACAGGGCCTGGAGAAGCTGGCTGGCATCATCAGCAGAGCAGTGTGAGAGAGGCCAACCCAGCTGAATTATTAGGGGGCACAGTGGTTCCAATGGCTACCAGACTGCACCCTGGGGAGCCAAAAAGCAGCCAGTTGCAAACTGAGTGAGCGGCGAACAGAAGACAGGCAAACAGAGCTCTGAGAGGAGCTATGGTGAGTGCTGCATTGGGGGGGCTGTGTTGTGAGCTGGTGAATATCCGAGTGTCTGTCTGCTGTGACAATTTGTTTGACTGGAGCTATTGCAGGGACTGTTTGACCATGTGGTTGTTTGTTTGAAAAGTGTGAATTGGGAGTGCTTTGTTCCAGGTGAGCCTTGAGTGGTTGTTTGGAGGGAAGGCTTTGAGCCAGGCCAACTGCTTCGAGCCAGCAGCCTTATAAAAAGGCAGCCAGTGGCAAAAAGAGTGAGTGGCGAACAGAGGGAGTTTGCTTGGGGGGAGTTCCCACAGAGTTGCTTTTTGCCTTTCAGGCTTCTGTGAGCAGAAAATACAACATATGCAGAGGCTCTTGGAAGGAAGATATTATGGATAGTGAGCAATCAGCTGTTGGGACCTGCACAGAATGTGCCATGTTTGTCTTTCTCCCCAGATAGAAGCAACTTCATCTGTACGAAGTGCAAGCTGGTCGCCATATTGGAGGAGAAGGTTAAAGGACTAGAGACCCAAGTATCAACCCTGCATTGCATCAGAGAAAATGAAGACTTTCTGGATAGAAGTCAGCGTTTCGTACTGCAGGCACAGCATGTTGAAGACTCAGAGAGGGCAGTGCAAAATGGGGAAGAAAATTGGCAGCATGTGACCTCCAAAAGAAGAAAGGGGAGAACCCAATGCAGATAGAGGTAAGAAACCGTTTTCAGGATCTCTGCACAAGTACTATGGCGGAGAGTGGTTTGGAAGAATCATCTGAGAGAAGGGATCAGAAGGAGTTCTCATCCATCCTCCCTGTTGAAGGAAAAGGCCCAGGTAGGGATCATCGAATTGTGGAGGTAAATGCATGGTTATGCAGGTGGTGTCGGAGAGAGAGCTTTGGATTCCTTGACCATAGGATGTTGTTCCAGGAAGAAGAATTGCTAGGAAGAGATGGGATCCACCTAACTAAGAGAGGGAAGAGCATCTTTGCAGGCAGGCTTGCTAACCTAGTGAGGAGGGCTTTAAACTAGGTTCGCCGGGGGATGGTGACCTACGCCCAGAGGTAAGTGGGCAGGTGGGATACCAGGAGGAAACACAAGAAGGAGGATGCAACAGGGATGGCCTCCTGATTCATACTGAGAAAGTAGGGCAATCAGCTAGTTATCTTAGGTGCCTGTACACAAATGCAAGAAGCTTGGGAAACAAGCAGGAAGAATTGGAAGTCCTGGCACAGTCAAGGAACTATAATATGATTGGAACAACAGAGACTTGGTGGGGTAACTCACATGACTGGAGCACTGTCATGGATGGGTACAAAAACTGTTTAGGAAAGACAGGCAAGAGAGAAAAGGTGGAGATGTTGCACTGTATGTAAGAGAGCAGTATGATTGCTCAGAGCTCCAGTATGAAACTGGAGAAAAGCCTGTTGAGAGTCTTTGGATTAAGTTTAGAGGTGAGAGCAACAAGGGTGATGTCGTGGTTGGAGTCTGCTATAGACCACCAGACCAGGAGGATGAGGTAGACGAGGCTTTCTTCGGACAACTAACAGAAATTTCCAGATCACAGGCCCTGGTTCTCATGGGGGACTCCAGTCACCCTGACATCTGCTGGGAGAGCAATACAGCAGTGCACAGACAATCCAGGAAGTTTTGGAGAGTGTTGGGGACAACTTCCTGGTGCAACTGCTGGAGGAACCAACTATGGGCCATGCTCCTCTTGACCTGCTGCTCAAAAACAGGGAAGAATTGGTAGGGGAAGTAGAAGTGGGTGGAAACCTGGGCAGCAGTGATCATGACATGGTCAAGTTCAGGATCCTGACAAAAGGAAGAAAGGAGAGCAGCAGAATATGGACCCTGGACTTCAGAAAAGCAGACTTTGACTCCCTCAGGGAACTGATGGGCAGGATCCCCTGGGAGGCTAATATGAGGGGGAAAGGAGTCCAGGAGAGCTGGCTGTATTTTAAAGAAGCCTTATTGAGGGCACAGGAACAAAATATCCCAAAGTGCAGGAAGAATAGTAAATATGGCAGGCGACCAGCTTGGCTTAAAAGAGAAATCTTCGATTAGCTTAAACACAAAAAGGAAGCTTACAGGAAGTGGAAACTTGGACAGATGACTAGGGAGGAGTATAAAAATATTGCTTGAGCATGCAGGGCTGTAATCAGGAAGGTCAAAGCACAATTGGAGTTGCAGCTAGCAAGGGATATGAAGGGTAACAAGAAGGGTTGCTACAGGTATGTTAACAACAAGAAGGTGAAAGGGAAAGTGTGGGACCCTTACTGAATGGGGGAAGGCAACTTAGTGACAGATGTGGAAAGGCTGAAGTACTGCATGCTTTTTTTGTCTTGGTCTCTACAGACAAGGTCAGCTCCCAGACTGCTGCACTGGGCAGCACAGTAGGGGAGGAGGTGAGCAGCCCTCTATGGTGAATGAGCAGGTTAAGGAATATTTAGAAAAGCTGGATATGCACAAGTCCATGGGTCCAGATCTGATGCATCTGAGGGTGCTGAAGGAGTTGGCTGATGTGATTGCAGAGCCATTGGCCATTATCTTTGAAACCTGGTGATTGGGTAGGGTGACCTAGGTAGCAAGTGTGAAAAATTGGGACGGGGGGGGGGGGGTAATAGGAACCTATATAAGAAAAAGACCCAAAAATCAGGACTGTCCCTATAAAAATTGGGACATCTGGTCACCCTACAATTGGGGGAGGTCTCAGATGATTGGAAAAAGGCAAATATAGTGCCCATCTTTAAAAAAAAAAAAGGAAGAAAGAATCAAGAGAACTACAGACCGGTCAGCCTCACCTCAGTCCCTGGAAAAATCATGGAGCAGGTCCTCAAGGAATCCATTTTGAAGCATTTGGAGAAGAGAAAGGTGATTAGGAACAGTCAACATGGATTCACCAAGGGCAAGTCATGCTTGACCAACCTGAGTGCCTTCTATGATGAGATAACTGGCTCTGTGGATATGGGGAAAGCGGTGGATGCAATATACCTTGACTTTAGCAAAGCTTTTGATACATCTCCCACTGTATTCTTGCCAGCAAGTTAAAAAAGTAAGGATTGGATGAATGGACTTAGAAGGTGGATAGAAAGCCAGGCTTAACAGGTAGTGATCAATGGCTCAATGTTTACTTGGCAGCTGGTATCAAGTGGAGTGCCCCAGGAGTCGGTCCTGGGGCTGGTTTTGTTCAAATCTTCTTTAATGATCTGGATGATGGGATGGATTGCACCCTCAGCAAGTTTGCAGATGACACTAAGCTGGGGGGAGAGGTAGATATGCTGGAGGGTAGGGATAGGGTCCAGAGTGACCTAAACAAATTGGAGGATTGGGCCAAATGAAATCTGGTAAGGTTTGTGGAAGAAAACAAATGTCCTCACTCTCAGTTTGAAGCAACAAGCCAGAGGCAGCTTTATTATGAGTAATTTCAATTGCATGGGAGAGTACTCACGGGCAGGGATTCCCCTCCCTAGGCAGGTCTCCGCCAGATAAACAATTAGGGCAAACATTTATAACTTTTGTTACATACAGCTACATTTTGTTTATACATATTCCTTCCTGATATCTTACTTTTCTCAGCAATTTTCTGCTAGTCTGCATTCCATTCTTATCTAACATAAGGTCAAAATAACCTCTCACCATTTTTTCCTCTACTCACCCAGGCCCTGCATTAAAGTCTCGTGTTATTAAATAGCAGAGTTAGCCTGACTCTTGCTCTTCCTGGAAGACTAAGATGTCCACACTTCCCCCTTTTGTGCTTCCAGCACAATTAGTCTTAAACCTCCATGTTCATCAAACCTTGTATTTCTGATTCTAGATCAAATGGTTGAGCCTCATGGGTTTTGGTTGGATGCAATGACAATGGTTAGTATGAACATGAAAGGTATTAATTACATCCTTTACAACAACAAAATCCTAAACTAAACAACAATACTAAAAGCATTAACATTCCCATTGTAATAATATAATGGGGTTGTTGTATAGCCTTAGTCACAAAACACAATACATCATAATTAGTACATGAAGTAGACACTCTATAGGCTGCATAAAAGGCATACTTTTCAATTTGATATATATTTTGGAGCATATGAATTTGCCCTTGTAATTCAGAGATTTTCTGGACCTCTGGTAGGAGTAAAAGCAAATTTTGGAATCGATCAGACAGTCCAATTAAAGGATAATAAATAAATGATATTATTGCCTGCAGCAGTGTGAGATTAAAATATATGTCCTGCAAAGTGCTGGCCTTAACATACACACAGCTGTTATTTGTTTGGAAAAGCAGGTGTCCTGTCAGGTTAGTTCCTTGTCCCATATCTTCCCAACAGACATTGTCAAAAACAGTGACAACTTCTCTGGGCTTCAGTTTACATACACACTGAAGCTGTGGGGGTTCTAACGGCCAACGTGTCCATTGACTCCCTATCCCCAACCAAATGTCGGGTGTTATTCCAGGGGCACTGACTATAAATCGGTTAGGCATACCAGGTGGTTTAATTTCCCAAATATCACGGTGAATTATCCACTCCCACATGCATCCTCCGCACGGACCCGGCAGGATTTGGTATGTGGGAGCCCACACCCCTTCAACCGGCCCGTATGCTTGGAAAGAGCACTGTGAGCATCTGCACTTCCACCCTGAAAATCTCCAAATATGTCTCCATGGCCACAGATCAGATGGCATTCCTGAAGCACTAGTAAGGGCAGTGGGCCAAGCCTGATGTTCAAGGTCACTCCGAATGGCCATGAGATGGTCATTCAGAAAATCCTGAATTTCTGAACATGCCAGATCCCACTGCAATTCCTTTCCTGCCTCAGTGATATTCAATACCATCTCTGTCAATAGCTTCTGGGTCATTGAACTAAGGGCAGAAATAACATATAATTCACCAACCCCAGCCTGTACCTGAGTTAACTGTGCTCCAATAATAAGACCAGCAGCCTTTTCCAGTTGCTCTAATTTCTTATCATGTTGTTGGCCTTTGTAAATATTCCAAATTGCTGCTGCACTATTGGCACCATCCCATAGGGATAACTAAGGTGTAAAGGCCTTGGTCATTGGGTTTCATCAGAGTATACGGTATTGTCTGTATTAGGATGTGTTACAGGGGTGGTAATGGTAGTGGTAGTGAGTATAATGGTGGAGGCAGTGGTTGTGGCAGCAAGGCGCCTTTAGTATTTGTCATCTAAAAGCCAATTAGGGAGGGCTATACGTGCTGAAGGTACTTGTCCAAAAGCACAGAGCCCAGTCCCCGGAATAAACCCAAACCACCACTCAATACCACAGTCCTAAGCGCAGTTCCCACAAGTTCCTCCCTGCCAGGTTACGATACTCCATCTCTTCCACCAGGGCCAATTCTTAATGTCTTTTGTAGTCAAGAATCCCTGGACTTTGGCGGTTTCAGCGGAACGAACATACCTTCTTCTTCTTTCTGGAACAGTTGTAGTTCAGCATCATACAGGGGATAGGTTACCAGCACATCACCCTGTAATAACTGGGTTCCTCCAGCAGATGGTGAATGTATGGTGGTTCTGTTAGTGGACAAGGGAGAGGTTACCAGCACTTCACCTTGTCCTTTTCTCCTGCTGTCCAGAAGGAGGAAAAGAAGTACCAGAAGGAGGGACAGGCTGATCTGCAGTCGGAGGGTCATCTCAAGGTGGAGGGGCCTTTTTGCAGTAAGAAGCATGGGTCCAGGCAGTCAATCCTTGGCACTTCACAGTGGTATTTTAGTTAACAGGACTTGGTAAGGGCCTTTCCAGCATGGGGTCAGAGCGGTCTTTCGTTGATGGACCTTTATGTAGACCCAGTCTCCTGGTTCCAGCGAATGGCAGGGTTGCTCCGGATCCTTGGCAGGATCCAGGTGCCTCTTTCACCTGTGTATAAAAAGACCTGACACATTTCATTAGTGCCTGGCAGTAATTAAGCATTGTATCATCCATCAAATGAATGTCCATCTGGGCAAGGGCCAGTGGGGGCACAGCCGGTAGGTGCATCGGGCGCCCTGTCAGGATCTCATGTGGGCTAAGTCCAGTCTTTCGATTAGGAGTGGTCCTCATATTCATCAATGCTAATGGCAGGGCATTTGGCCATTTTAAGTTTGTTTCTGCACAAATCTTGGCCAGTTTGTTTTTCAGAATCCCATTCAGATGTTTCACTGTCCCGGCAGACTGCGGGTGGTGGGGACAGTGGAGGTTGTGTTGGATCTGCAAGGCTGCACATAACTCCTTTACAATCTGTCCAGTAAAAATGAGTACCATGATCACTGTTGATACTCACAGGTATGCCAAAGCTTGGAATGAAATCCTTAAGCAAAATGTTCACAATAGACTTGGCGTCTGCCCTTCTGCAGGGGAAGGCTTCAACCCAACTTAAAAAACATCAACTAATATTAACACATACTCATAATTGCAACATTTAGACAGTTGAATAAAATCAATCTGAATATTTACAAAAGGTCCCCAAGGGGTGTGCTGCTTTTCTAGCTTTAACTGCTTTTCCACTATTATGTTGCTGGCAGTATTATTCCAATATTATATATTATATTGCTGACCCTCTTCCCTCAGTGAGTCTCCAGGAAAGGCACTACACATGGCCAACACTATTACAAGCATCGCAAAGCATTTTGGGGAGGGTCAAAGGTGTGTGAGTGGAAAGTGGAAGTTTCCTTTGCAGGTACGAGAGGCCGAGGGGGGAAGAGAAGAAGAAGAAAGGAGCAGAGAACGAATGAATTGAACACTGCAACTAGCAAACTCAGTTCAAAGATAAAATGCTGGCTCCCGCCCAAGGACACTGCTCATAGCCGAGACTTGGCTGGCAGCCGAGAAAGACGGGGGTTTGAATGTGCTTGAAAGAAATCCAGCTGCACATACCTGCAAAATAGCAAGGCCAGCAGGAAGGAAAACAGCAAATCTAAGACTACAGAGATGGAAAACACCAACTACCAGGCAAATTAAAATTAGGTGCATACCAATCTCTTGGTTAACTGCATCAATCATTCCCCCTTTGCTCACAAGTGCCATCCAGTGGTGCACGCGAGCAAATAGGGCAAGAACACCTGAGGCGCAACCAGGCGGCCGTCCGGGGAGCGCCAAAGGTGATCAGGGTGTAAAGTGCACCCAGCAGCACTCCAAGAACATTTCTCAGCTTTTGGCACAGCCTCTGTCATGTATATTAAAACGTTAGTATTCCTCATGGAATACAAAGTGGTTTGGATACTAAGTTGGATAAAACAAGTATACCTCTACCCCTATATAACGCTGTCCTCCGGAGCCAAAAAAATCTTACTGCATTATAGGTGAAACCGTGTTATATCGAACTTGCTTTGATCCGCCAGAGTGGGCGGCCCCCCCTCCCTTTACCGCGTTATATCCGAATTTGTGTTATACCGGGTTGCGTTATATCGAGGTAGAGGTGTATCTGCATTTAGCTCTAACTCTTCCATTTGGTTTTGAACTAGGATGTCTTGTAGAAAATTAAACACAACAATTCTAGCCACAAGACAAAACACCACAAGGACATAGAACACAGAACACAATTTCTATTGTGCCAGTAAATGCATGGTATGTTGGATTGCTCTTTAGCTGGCATTAGCTTTCTCTAATTTTCTAAAGGACAAAAACATATTTCTACCCCTTATGGGGCAATCAGTCGTTTAAAATATTTCTTTCTTATTCAAATACCCTTGCTGATTGCAAGCAAAACAGAGGAATTACCCCCATTTTTTCTGTGTTTGTGTCATAGGCAGGCCAGGTTTCAGTGGCTTCTACCTTATCAATTGGGTAATTTGCATTAGCACACAGATGCTTCCTGGCGTGCTTTTAGATCCAGAGCCATTCACAGGTTAAAACTTTCACTTAAAAGGGACACAATTAACTTCTACCAGAGTTCTGATTGTCTGTTACCTTTAACTCCTGTTTCAAAAAACACACAGTAATCCAAAAAGGAAAACACCACCTATTGTAGCCCCTTGGAGCCTAATAAGATTTTTATTACATAGCAGTGCATATTTGCATTTTCCTCACCCCTTTTACAATATACATGTAAGCAGAGTCAGGATGAGCTCTACCCTGACATCTGGTGGTGAATTATGGCGAGTGTGGAAAAGAACTCCAGGGGCTGATCTGGTTTGCATAGGCACACCCACTCGCCTGGCATGAAACAACAGCAACTCAAAGTGGTTACTTTGGCTGGTGTGGGATCCCCAGTTTCTCTGTTATTGGGGCAGGAAGAATAAAGTTTTGTTACCCTGATTCGGTGAATCAAGGCCAGTGGAACTGTTGTATGACAGAAGGACTGAGTGAGTCCTTCACCATTACCTAAGTAGCACTTACTTGACAAGGGGCATGGGTTACAAAACCCAGTGAAGGGAGAGAGGATGTGAACAGGTATTTATATCTGATGGTATGGGCCCTCTTTGAGGGTTTGAAACACCAATTGCACTACCTCCTCTCTCCACTGTTGAATGTCAGAGCTAACTTTGATTCCATTAGGAGTCTAGTTACAGGCTGCTGAGCTGAATTCACTTTGGGCCAATAGTGCACTAGCACTGGGGCTCCCCTACTATGAGCTGAAATCGCTAAGAGCTGAAATCACAAAAGAGCTAAAGTTATTAAGAGCTGAGATCACTGAGACTGTGTTAACTAGTGGGGGAGCCTGAAGCTGTATTGCTAAGCGGCTGGCAGAGCAGCTAGCAGAGTGGAGCCTCACGGGACGGTTGGAGCTGAGTGACTCACAGGTCGGTGAGCAGGGCGAAGCGGCTGGAGAAGCAGCGAGCAGAGCGGAGCCTTGTGGGAGCGGCCCAAGGAACGGCTGAAGTGGAGCAGAGCTGAGCAGCTCACAGGTCGGTGAGCAGAGCAGAGCAGCTGCTAGAGCAGTTTGTGGACGGCGGGAGCGGCTCACGGGACAGCTGGTGGAGTGGAGCGGCTCGTGGAGAAGGCTGCGGCGGAACCCCACGGAGAGGCAGCCGGTCGGCCTCGGATCACGTAAGGTGCCCCTTAACATCCTGCGTGCCTTCTCCCTCCCCCCCCCCCGTTTGAACTCTGGGGTTGCACTGACCAGGGACAGAGACTTTGTGGGGTTGTCAGACTTTTGGGACTTTGGCGATCCTTGTGTTGCTGCACCCAAGAGACTTTGGGGTTGTTGGACTTTTGGGACTTTGGTGATTCTTGGGTTGCTGGTTTCAAGAACCAAAGGGAAAGGGGACAGCCCAATTTGCTGGGGTGGGTTTTTTTGCTCATGAAGCCTGTTTGTGGTGTTTTTCCAATTTAATGCTGATGTTGTTTACCTCATGTTATTAAACATTTTCTGTTACACTCAGACTCCGTGCTTGCGAGAGGGGAAGTATTGCCTCTTAGAGGCACCCAGGGGGTGGTATGTAATTGTCCCAGGTCACTGGGTGGGGGCTCGAGCCGGTTTTGCATTGTGTTATTGAAACGGAACCCCTAGATACAGAACCCGGCCCTTGTTGCTGCCAACTTAGATGGGCAGAAGGGTTACATACACTACACATGTTCTTTTCCTTGACATTTCTTTCATACAATTTGCGTGATTAAATTCCAATAGACACCCCACATGTTTTTTCTAATCCAACTAAAATGTTCATAGCCAAATGATTTTAATTAAATAGTCTCTTGCCTGGATTTATTTACAGACATTTCTTTGGAAAAGGGCCCATTTTTCCTTCAGAATGGTTGCAAAGAAACCAAGAATTCTTTTTCTTTTAGCGTTTTTACAAAATCCAACTGATAATTCCCTCCAGCAACTACAGAGTTAACTTCTTACTTTTTTTCCCTTAAATCACTTGCTTATGTTCCCAAAACGACACCCCAATCAACTCAGATTTTGCCATTCAAATTATTGTTCCAGAGGTTTAAATTCCCCATGCCTATACTTACTGCTTTCCCTTAGTCCTGCCACCATACCCCTCAGGGCTTCCAACCAGCTTTCCATTTTTTCTTCTTCTCTGCCTGCCTGTCTGCTTGTCTGGGCCCGATCCTTTTTTCCTTGCTGCACCATCCCTTTCCATGGGCACAGGCTTTGTTCCACTACCAATTTAGCAAGGAGGGTGGCCTTCTCAACTAACCCCCACCCCTTGTGGTCCTGTTCTTAAACATTCTCACTCACAAGGCTACCTGAGTCCTCCCCCACGAGGCTTACCACCTGGACAGAACGCACGACCAATTGTCATTTTCACTGTTCAATTTTCTCTAGCTGTCAGGTACACATCTCTTCCCTTTTCCCCAACTCCTCTTATAGCCCGGTCCTGCTACGACCGGGGATAGACCCACCTGCAATTCCCCCCCACACACACACACACACTCATACTCACAAACACACTGCCCGGGCTGGCCAGGCCCGGGGGTAGGAGAGACAGAGAGAAAGGTGGATGGGAGGTTATCCTGTGCACAGGTTGTGCAGAGGAATGCTGCAAAAAATCTCCAACTTGCTTCCACTCTTGGGTTTTTCGCCCTGGGGTCTCTTGGGGCATCCCTTTCAGAGACCTTTGCTCAGTATTCCAGTCCAGGCTGGCTGCCTGTGGTTTCTTCAGCGTCCCCAAACCACACCAGCTCCAGGGTCGCAAAGACAGACTGTTAGGTCTCACTGGGAGGCCAACCTTTGCAAATGTAATCTCAGTCCTGTAACTTGTGTTGCCTTTGTTTTGCCTCTGTTTATATTTTTCACAGCCAGCTGGGTTTTTTGGTGCCTGGCATGCAGAGCAAGGCAGACTGTGTTGATTCTTGACCTTGAACACAGAGCAGTTTTCTCTTTATCTCTAGGCCGAATTGAATTTTCAAATTAACCTGTTCCTTTCCCTCCTCCCTTTTAGCCTTAACTAATTGGGGATTGTAGAGGAGCGGACTCATCCCTGCAGCGCCTCCTGCTGGTCTCTTCTGGGAATTAGCTCTTCCAGTGTCCTGGAGCGCCCCCTGCAGGCCAGTGATCCACCTGTCCTCTGGCCCCCGTGTCCCTCCCGGATCCCTGTGCCCTTGTATCTGGGGTGCTGCCCCCTGGCAGTACACCCCTCAGTATTAGGGTCTCCCCTCCCCGGGGAACCCCCACCCACTATCCCTACCTCACCTCAGAATAAGGCCACTGCCAGTCTCCAACTAGCCCCCGCTCCCTGGGGCAGACTGCAGTATAGGCTACTCATCACAGGTAAGGTTGGGTTTGGACCTGTTGCCTTGGCCTACCCATGGGCTGCCCTCTGCAACCACCAGTACCCCTTGGCCTCCTACTAGGCCGCATCCTGGGGCTATCCAGGCTGGAGCTCCCCAGCTCCTCAGCCTTTCCCCAGCCCTGCTCCACTCAGGTACCCTGTGTCTAGCTTGCTGCAGCCAGGCCCTTCTCTCTTTGAGTGCAGAGAGAGACTATTGAGCTCCTGGCTCCCAGCCTCTTTACACTGGCCATCTGGGCTCTGATTAGGGTGTGGCCCTGCTGCAGCCACTTCCCCCAGTCGGTCAGGGTTTTACCTTGCCCAGCCCCAGCCATCTGCAGGGCTTTTCCAACCCCTCAGGGCAGGAGCGAGTGTCCACCCCACTACAGGGATATAAAGGAGCCAAGGGTGTTGATGAAGTGGTTTGAGTAGGGAGGCATCTGGATGCTTTACATTTCGTTTTTAAATCCTGCACTTGAGTCTTTAATTTTTCCTGGGAGTCCTTCAGACTCTGCACTCGAGACTCATGGAGTCTCGTTGAAGCTTCCTCCCACCAATAGACAAATTGCTCCCACTGTTTGTTAGAGGCTTTTGGTGATGTAAGGGTTCCTCTGAGGTATATGACTTTATCTAGATCAAAGGTACCTTCTAGTGGGAATTGTTTAGATGGATTATCACACATGTAAAAATTCCAATTTTCTAAATACCTGCAGGTCCCAGGACCATAATGCACCCTTTGATGGTGTGGGGGAATTCTTAGACTGTGTCCCCCCCTTCCAATCACACTGGGGTGTGCCCTGTCCACTAGGTCAGCGGCTCATAAGCTAAATGAAAATTCTTACTCTCTCACAGGGAAAGGATCCTCTGGGTCATGGGGTTTCACTGGCTAGCGGCTTAATTCCCAGACCTGGTCAGCGGCTCATGAGTAAGGGAACCTCTCCGCTGGGTCACAAGGTTCAGCTGATCCCCCTTGCTTTCAGAACTCCCACATGGGGTAGCCCTGGAACGGCTGGAGTCAGCTTAGTCTTAAACCTGGTCAGCGGCCCATACCCCCCCTTCATTCATTCATACACACACATTCATTCCCCATATCTAGATGCATCTCATTTAACAATAACCTTAATTCTTTATGTCCGGACTCAATACAACCTTTCCCTTATTTGAGGCAGTAAAAAACCCCTCAGCATTAACCTTATTGAGGGCGGCAACAAATTCCTCAGAACCGCAATAACTAGCTCTACTTGAGAGCGGCAAAAACTATTCCTCAGAACCGCAATGACTAACCTTACTTAAGGGCGGCAACAAATTCCTCAGAACCACTCTGCATCTGATCTTGTCCCAAAAAGAATAAGTTTGGATGGCGTAAGCCCCAAAGGGACAAATGGCCCGATGGGCAGTCCTCCTCCAACACCCCGGTAGAGATTTCAAAAGGTCTCTTACCTCTTGATTGGTCCCTTGGAGTTTGTAGGGGAACGGTCCGTAGTAATTGTTGCTGTCTCAGCCGGGCGTTGCCATCCGAGTCACGGCACCAAAATTGTGGACGAAAACAATGTCCTCACTCTGAGTTTGAAGCAACAAGCCAGAGGCAGCTCTATTACAAGCAATTGCAATTGCACGGGAGAGTACACATGGGCAGGGTTTCCCCTCCCTAGGCAGGTCTCTGCCAGATAAACAATTAGGGCAAGCATTTATACCTTTTGTTATATACAGTAATAATCAAAAGCTACATTTTATTTATACATATTCCTTCCTGATATCTTACTTTTCTCAGCAATTTTCTGCTACAATCTGCGTTCCATTCTTATCTAACACAAGGTCAAAATAACCTCTCACAGTTTTTTCCCCACTTGCCCAAGCCCTACATTAAAGTCTCGCATTATTAAATAGAAGAGTTAGCCTGACTCTTGCTCTTCCTAGAAGACTAAGATGGCTGCACTTTTTCCAACTTCCACAGGTTCAACAAGGACAAGTGCAGACTCCTGCACTTAGGACGGAAGAATCCCATGCACTGCTACAGGCTGGGGACCGACTGGCTAAGCAGCAGTTCTGCAGAAAAGGAACTGGTGATTACAGTGGACAAGAAGCTGGATATGAGTCAATACTGTACCCTTGTTGCTAAGAAGGCTAACGGCATATTAGGCTGCATTAGTAGGAGCATTGTAAGCAGATAGAGGAAAGTGGTTATTCCCCTCTATTCGGCACTGGTGAGGCCACATCTGGAGTATTGCATCCAGTTTTGGACTCCCCACCAGGGCCGGCTCCAGGCACCAGCGTTCCAAGCAGGTGCTTGGGGCGGCAATCTGCAAGGGGCGGCAGGCTGTGTGTTTTTGCCCCCAAGCTGCGCGCCGAATTGCCGCCCCAGATGGCGGGGGCAGTCCGTGCGCCATTAGGGCGGCACGCGCATTTCCACAGGAATTCAGAGGCAGCTTCTATGTTCAGCTGCCCGCGGTGGCAATTCGGCAGCAGCTTCTGTTTTCCGGCTGAAGACAGAAGCTGCCACCAAATTGCCGCTGTCGTGGAAACGCATGTGCCGCCCTAACGGCGCACGGACTGCCCACACCATCCGCGGTGGCAATTCGGCGCGCTGCTTGGGGCAGCAAAAACAGTAGAGCCAGCCCTGCTCCTCACTACAGAAAGGATGTTGACAAATTGGAGAGAGTCCAGCGGAGAGCAACAAAAATTTGGGGGTGGGGCACATGACTTATGAGGAGAGGCTGAGGAAACTGGGCTTGTTTAGTCTGCAGAAGAGAAGAGTAAGGGGGGATTTGATAGCAGCCTTCAACTACCTGAAGGGTAGTTCCAAATAGGATGGAGCTCTGCTGTTCTCAGTGGTGGCAGATGACAGAACAAGAAGTAATGGTCTCAAGTTGCAGTGGGGGACGTCTAGGTTGGATATTAGGAAAAACTATTTCACTAGGAGGGTGGTGAAGCACTGGAATGGGTTTCGTAGGGAGGTGGGGAATCTCCATCCTTAGAGGTTTTTAAGGCCCAGCTTGACAAAGCCCTGGTTGGGATGATTTAGTTGGGAATTGGTCCTGCTTTGAGCAAGGGGTTGGACTAGATGAGTTCCTGAGGTCTCTTCCAACCCTAATCTTCTAGGATTCTAACCCATCACAAAGGGACTAGCATGGTGGCCCACTGAGTTGGGTTCCGACCTGCGGCCGAGGCGATGCACTCAAAAGCTGGGTATAAAGAAGTCTGGTTCCCTTCCTTCCCTAAGCTGCCTGGGGCACCATGTTCTACATTTATTATCTTCATTTAGGGATCTGAGGCAAAGTCAGTACTTGGTCCGTCTAGTGAAGGCAGGGGGCTGGACTCAATCACCCTTCAGAGTCCCTTCCAGTTCTATGAGATAGGTATATATCACAGGGGGTGGTGGAGGGGGTGTGAATAATCACATCATCCAGGTACACAGCTGCATAACTGGTATGGGGCCGCAGGAGCTTGTCCATAAGACGCTGGAAGGTGGCAGGTGCCCCATGCTGCCCAAAAGGAAGAACAGTATATTGAAACAGGCCATCTGGGGTAGAGAATGCCGTCTTTTCTTTCGCATCTTTGGCAAGGGGAATCTGCCAGTATCCCTTTGTTAAATCAAGGGTGGTCAAAAATCGGGCATTGCCCAGGTGGTCAACTGACTCATCGATACGAGGTATGGGGTATGCATCGAATTTGGATATCTCGTTCAGCCGGCGAAGGTCATTACAAAACCTAGTGGTGCCATCGGGTTTGGGCACCAACACAATTGGGCTCGACCATTGACTGTGGGACTCTTTGATGACTCCCAGCTCCAACATCTTTTTTACCTCTATCTTGATCTCCTCCCTTTTTGCCACTGGGACCCGGTAGGACCTTAAAGTTACCTTTGCCCCAGGGTCTGTGATAATGTGGTGATATGCTTCGGTGGTCCAGCTGGTTTGGTTGAAAACACGTCCTGGTATCGGTTGATTATCTCAGTTACCTCCTTCTTCTGGTTCAGCTCAGTGGATATCCTGATCTGCTCCTGCAGGTTATTTCCCTGGATCAGGGTCTCTTGGGCCACTTCACATACCTCTCACTGGTGCCAAGGCTTTAAGAGGTTAATGTGATAAATCTGTTCTTGTTTCCGGTGTCCTGATTGCCGCACCTTGTAGGTTACTTCCCCCACGGGTTCAACCATCTCATAGGGCCCCTGCCATTGGGCTAAAAGCTTGCTTTCTGCTGTGGGTACCAACACCATCACCTGATCCCCTGGTTAGAATTGTCGGACTTTTGCCTGGCGATTGTAATGGGTTCACTGGGCCTCCTGCGCCTTTTCCAAAGGTTCCCGTACAAGAGGGGTGACCCGGGCAATCCGGTCTCACATCTGCAATATGTGTTCAATTATACTTCTCCCCTCATTGGGTTTCTCTTCCCAGATCTCTTTGGCAATATCTAATATGCCACAGGGGTGGTGCCCATATAATTATTCAAAGGGGGAAAACCCAGTTGAGACCTGAGGTACCTCCCGAATGGTGAGCATACGGTAAGATAATAGGGTGTCCCAATCCTTCCCATCCCGACTTACCACCTTCCTTATCATAGCCTTGAGGGTTCGGTTAAACCTTTCTACCAGCCCATCAGTCTGTAGATGATACCCTGAGAACTTCAGTCTATGTATATGGAGCAGGGTACAGAGGTCCTTCATTAGCTTCAACATAAATGGAGTTCCTTGGTCTGTTAAGGATCTCCTTTGGTAGCCTCACTAGGGCAGCTCTTTGGCTATCATTTTAGAGGCCCTATTCCACAGGGGGATGGCTTCTGGGTAGTGAGTAGCATAATCCAGAACGACAAGTATATATTGGTGGCCCCGGGCCATCTTCTCCAGGAGTCCCACTAGGTCCATGGCTATTCGCTCGAAGTGGACCTCTATGCTGAGAAGGGGTACTAAAGGTGCCCTCATGTGAGGACGGGGACTGTGCAACTGACACTCTGGGCAGGAGGCACAATACCTCTGCACTTCATGTACTCCGGGCAGAAGAACTATTTTAGGACCCATGCCAGGGTCTTTTCTACCCCCAAATGCCCTCCAAAAAGATGACTATGGGCAAGGCTTAATACAGAGTTATGGTGTTTTTGAGGTACTAGAAGCTACTGTGCCTTCTGCCCCTGTACTGGTGCAATACGGTACAAGAGATTCTTTTTCATTATGAATTAGGGTCCTGGTCTCTGGGTTTTCCCTTCCACAGAGACCCCATCTATTTCTGTCACCTCCTTCCTAATGTTGTCATACCTTGGGTCTTCAGCTTGGTCCTGTCCAAAATTTTCTCTCCTGGAGCTAATCTGCCCAAGCTCTAGGGGTCCAGTCTCTGTTGCCTCTCCTGGTTCAGAGACATTAGGGTGAGAATCAGGCTCGGGCGCTTCCTCCTCCGGGGCAGCCTCCTTTCCAGCTACCCTGGTCCGCCTGCCCACAACGGTGACCCTCTGTCCCTTGGCCAGGATCCAGGTCCCCAAGGCCTTAGCTGCCCTTCTTTCATTTTTTGTCTTTCTACCCTGCCTGGGAGTAGAGAACAAATCTGGGGATATTTCAGAGAAGATTGTGGGTTGACAGTTTACTGTGGATGCCTCACTAACTTGAAGGTTTCCTCCTTTCTCCAATCCCCCTACTGGGAGTAGGTCTCCAAATCCTGGGAAGTCCCTCCCTATGAGCACCGGGTATGGGAGTTTAGGGACTACACCTGCTGCTACCTCAGTGGTGTTCCCCTGGATTTCAATTTTTACTGGGATGGTGGGGTAGTAACTAACTGTCCCATGGATGCATGTCACCCCTCTTCGCTTTGCCTGCAGCAGCTGACTACGCTTCACAAGCTTCCCTGAAATAAGCGTGATTGCACTCCCCGGATCAACCAGTGTCGTGGTCTCTGCCCCATTTAGTTTTACTGGTCTGGTGTACATATGCAACCCCCACCAGGTAGATTAGGGAGCATGGTTCTGCCAAGTTCCCCAGGTTACACTGCATAGGCTCCTCGGCATTGGGACACTGTGCAGCTATGTGTCCCCACTCCCCACAGGCATAACATCTGTATGGGGCCCTAGGCATTCCCCGGTCTCTTGGATTGGGCAGTCTAATGACACTATCCTCTTCCCCCTCAGTGCTCCAACTCTTTATGGCCTCCGGTGGGCCTTCAGCCCCTCTCTTTTTCTACCTGGGCCCTTCTGGCAGCCCAGTTGCCCGAGCTCTGGGGCTTGGGGCTGCTAGTTTAACCTGGGGTGCCTCTTCCTTAACTGGTCAGGTCAGCTCCCTTGCCATCCTTCGCCTCTCTACCAGTGCGACAATCTCATCGTAGATGGAGAGTTCGTTCTGGCTTACCCAGGCACGAAGGTCTGGCAGTAGTCCTCTTATGTACTGGTCGATGACCAGAACCACTAGTATCTCCTCCGGATTCTGGGACTCAGTTCGTAACCACTTTCATGCGAGACTGATGAGGTCATATAATTGGGACCACGGGGTTTTGTTTTCCTGGTACCTCCACTAATGATATCATTGGGCCCGCACTGCAGTCGTTACCCCAGATCTGGCCAGGATCTCTGCTTTCAGCTGGGGGTAGTCTGCAGCAGCCTCTTCAGGCAAATCATAGTAGGCCTTCTGGGCCTTCCCACACAAGAATGGAGCAAGGATGCCAGACCACTGTTCTCGGGGCCAAGCCTCCCACAGGGCTGTCCTCTCAAAGGCCAGGAGGTATGCCTCTACGTCATCCTCACGCATCATTTTCTGCAGCCAATTGCTGGCCCGTATGATCTGCGTCCAATCATGGCTGTGGTTCAGCTCTGTAAGGGCCTTTACCTGGTTTACCAGTTCCCGCAACATAGCGTGGTCCTGAGCAGCCTGGTCCATCAGCAGGCGATTAGTCTCTTGCTGCAACTGCGCTGCCTCCTGTTGGGCAGCTGCCTGGACATGGGTAGCCTCCTGCTGAGCAGCCGTGGCTTGTATCAGTGCCCGCACTACATCCTCCATTGTGGTGGGGGGGAAATAATCCCTCTCCTTTTTTTTTTTTTTTAAATAATAACACCCTCCTTCTTCCGCCACACTGTGCACACTAAATCTCACCTCTGACACCAGTTGTGACAAAGTTCCTCCTCTGCCTTGGTGGGTTCTGCGTTTTCTGGTGGATTTGCTCGTCTCAGAGGTTTTCGGCAGTGCTCAGTTTGGGTCCTTTTGTTAGTGGCACAAACCTGCCATTCATTCGGCTAACCTCATCACTGGCCAGCATGGGGGAAAAGGGAGGAGAACAATCCCCTGCCATCTCTGCTGGCCCACCTAATGGGTCGAGGGACAGGCCAGAGACCTTCCCCTCTGGTGGGACCCACAGTCCAGATCAACTTCTCTTATATTAAATAGGGAGTTGGGGGCGACAGGGGGAACCCGGGCCCGCCCTCTACTCTGGGTTCCAGCCCAGGGCCCTGTGGATTGCAGCTGTCTTTAGTGTCTCCTGTAACAGCTGCGTGACAGCTACAACTCTCTGGGCTACTTCCCCATGGCCTCCTCCCAACACCACCTTTGTTCTCACCACTGGACCTTCCTCCTGATGTCTGATAACGCTTGTACTTCTCAGTCCTCCAGCAGTACAGCTACTCACTCTCAGCTTCTTGCACGCCTCTTGTTCCCAGTTCCTCACGCACCCCTCATTGACTGCAGTTAGGTCCTTTTTAAACCAGGTGCCCTGATTATCCTGCCTGTCTTAACTGATTCTAGCAGCTTCTTAATTGGCTCCAGGTGTCCTAATTGGCCTGCCTGCCTTAATTGGTTCCAGCAAGTTCCTGATTGTTCTGGAACTGCCCCTGTTACCTTATCCAGGGAAAGAAGGGACCTCCTTAATCTGGGGCTAATAGATCTCTCCCTTATATCACTCTCCTGCCGCCCTTTGGCCTGGAGGGAGGTAGGGGGCTGCTCCTCCTGCTACTAGGCCCTGGGTTCTCCCTACAACTGCTGCTCCCCTCGTGTGCCCATGTCCTCTCCTGTGCGCTTGTGCCCCTCCCCATTTTAGTTTTAACCTGTCTCACTGCACCCCTCAATGCTGTTATATCCCCCCTTCCTTGGTGCAACTAGAGGGGCCGGAAACCCTCCCCAAGTCAGTGACTGACCCCTAGCCCTTGATAGCCCCCCCGATCCAGCCCACCCCCTTTTTTGATGTCCTCCTCCCCTTCCTGCAGCCTAGCGGGGAGGAGTGGTCGACCTGCTTCTCCTCTCCCTGCCCCCCATCCAGTGTTTGTCCTCTCCCTGTCCTCATTATGGCAGGGGACGAGGCGAGTGGGATCCCTCGGGCAGACCCTGCTGCCCCTCCTCCACCCGCCCCATCATCGTCCCCCCTAGCATCTACCTCAACCGCCACTGCCGAGCCACCTGCTACTGCCCCTGCTGGAGCACCGGCAGCGGCGGGTAACGAGGTGACCTCCGCTGCTGTCACGTCCCTCACCCCCTCCGACTCTGGGGGAGCCCCCCCAGCCGGCAGGAAGGGCCAGGGCACAAAGAAAGGTAAAGGCCCCGCCAAAAAGACCAGACCCTCCATGGCAGGGGCTGCCCCCACTGCCGCGGACCCGCCACCGGCCGTGGCGTCCCTCCCTGCTGTTCCCTCCACCAGCTCTGTGGGTGTCCCTCCCCCAGCCCCCAGGGCATACGCCCAGGTGGTGGCGACCCCCCCGCCTGCCGCTGCATCATCATCTCAACCGACCATCGCCTCCGCTACCATCTATAGCAGCCGGGGCCCCTTCCCCACCTTGACCAGGAAGCACGGCGTCCGTTGCCTCCTGGTGCCCGCCTCACCCCATGTGGAGACCTACGTGCGGGTGTTGGCGAGGGTGGTGGGGCCCACGGCCATTGTGGCGGCCTCCAAGATGTACGGGAAGGTCGTCTTCTTCCTAGCATCGGAGGCCACCGCCCAGGAGGCGGTAGAGAAGGGCCTGGCGGTGGGGGGCGTGTTCGTCCCCCTGGAGCTGCTAGAAGACTGGTCCTGACTTCTGTCCCTCCCTTCCTTCCTAATGCCACCCTGTTACCTGCCCTCTCTACCCTGGGGAGGCCAATCTCCGTGGTCGGCCCTCTCCCATTGGGCTGCAAAGACCCTGCCCTCTGTCATATCCTCTCGTTCCGCTGGCAGGTACAGTTACAACTGCCATCGGCAGCGCATGACGGAGAGGCGCTTGAGGGGTCCTTCTTGGTCCCCTACCAGGGGGCCCGCTACAGGGTACATTATTCAACCGGGGAGGCCGGTGCTACCTCTGCCGGGCGATGGGACACATCCGGAGGGACTGCCCCTTGGCCCGGCACGGAGGGGCATCCAGGACCTCCGAGCCCCGGCAGGACGCCGGCCCTGTCATCGCCGGCGCCCATGGCTGCCCGGCGCCCGAAGCCGCCCCTCCTCCTTTCCAGCTCACCAACGCTCCCGCTCGGGCCCAAGGGGTATCTCCCCCAGTGCGCCCAGATGAGCGGGCGGGCCCCGCCTCTGCTGCCTGCGATCTGGTGGGGCCTGTGGAGGAGGGTGAGGTAGGGATACCACCGGGCATAGCAGTGAGCCCGCCCCAAGGGGATTCTCCCCTCCCTTGTGCTGCCCCACCTTTACCTCCCCGAGTCTCTGAGCCATCGCCCTTCCTCCCCGACCCAACCCCTGTTAGCCAGCCCCCAGATGATGCCATGGAGGGCTGGTCCTTAGCACAAGGGAAGCGGGGCAAGCGGAAGGCTGGGGCTCCGATCCATCCTTCAGATTCGGACACCTCCTGGAAGACCAGGAAGGGGGGCACCGATGCTGAGCCTTCCACTTTGCCCCCTGCCAACTCCCCTTCAGTGGTGCCAGCTGGGGATAACGTGGCAGCACCGGAAGGTAACATCACCGCTCCTCCAGAGTCCCTTCCTATGGAAGCCCCTGATGGAGCCCCCTCTCGCCCCCTTACAATCTAAAGCCCCTGCATGCACCAAGGCGAGTGTCGCTTCGGGTGCTGGCAGGGAGAGCCCTGGGGTGGTGGAAGGTGATCTCCCCTCCATTTATTAGGAGATCGAGGCCCTGGGTTTGACCCCGGTTACCCAGGGGGAGGACGTCCCTCTGCCAGCGGGCCTCGATCTGAGCGACCTCGCCTCGGCCCCCCTTTCCCCGTGTTCCGTGCCCCTACCCACTGCTTCTGCCCCCGCCTCTGAGGAGCCCCTGGACTCTTCCACCAACACGGCCGCAGCTGGTACCCCGTTAGCAGCCGCTGGGCCTCGAGGTGACCGCCAGTGCCATGTGGCCGGGACCTCCTTCCTTGGAGGTTTTTAAGGCCTGGCTTGACAAAGCCCTGGCAGGGATGATTTAGTTGGGAATTGGTCCTGCTTTGAGCAGGGGGTTGGACTAGATGACCTCTTGAGGTCCCTTCCAACCCTGATATTCTATGATTCTATGATTCTATGACCCAAGTTGCCAGGGGACTCCCTCATGGCTGCAGGGCAGCCGACCTCCTTCCTGGGTGGGGGCCACATCGTTGATTCTCCACCTACTGATGCCGTGGCCATACCATCTGTCCTGGAGCATGAGCCCAGCATCGCCGAGGGACTCCCTCCCTCCCCGTGAATCCCTGAGCCCATTTGCGGGGTGCCACCCCCCTCACCCAGTGGCTTGGCTACTGGGATCCCCGATCCCACTATCGCCCCTTCCCCTGTCCCTATTCCCGACCCCGTCCCTATCCCCTCCACTTCCCGTGATGCTATTGCCGCCCCTGGGGCTATCTCCTTCCATATCGCAGAGGATGATCACCAGGGAGCGGCCTTTGTTTTTCCCTGTCCCAGCTCACTAGGGGCTGCTATCTTCCCTCCGCCGCCCCCCATTGAGCCAGGGTCTGAGGCGAGCCATGTGGCGCCAGCCCATCAGATGCCACGTCGAGGGTCTGCCCCCTGCTTGCCCGTCTCCATGGGCCATGGGGCTGGGACAGGGGCCCCACTGGGGGAAAGTTATAGATCAGTAACCCCGCCCCCCATGCACTGAGAGAGGAGCTATGGAAGTTCCTTGAGGACATCCGTGGCTCCCGCAACAAGGTACAGCTTGCTCTCCAGCGATGGGGGGATTTCCATCAGATCCTCTTGGCCACAAAGGCCCTCATGGGGGAGGGTAAGAGGATCGGGAGGCAGGCTGCCGTGGCCTACCAATGGGTCCGCCTCTTCCGTGACTCCTTAATCGCCTACGGGGTAGGTCACGGATTGTTGCGTGGCCCGACGGAGGCCGTGGGCGTCTCTGACGGCGAGGATCCCTCCCAGCCCTCCTCATGGCACCGATCATCTTCGCAACATTGAACACCCGGGACTGTAGGATGGGTCTCGGCAGGAGCCAGGTGCTCTCCTTCCTTCGGGAGGGGGGGTACTCTGTGATTTTACTGCAGGAGACCCATATGGATCCGGCCGCTGAAGCTAGCTGGTGGCTGGAGTGGGGGGACAGGGTCTACTTTAGCCACCTCACAATTCGTACGGCTGGAGTGGAGAACCTGTTCTCCCCCGACCTACGGCCCGAGCTGCTGGGGGTCGCCGAGGCTGTGCCAGGCCGTCTGCTGCACCTCTGGGTCCACATGGAGGGGCTTGTGGTCAATCTCGTCAACGTTTACGGCCCGACATCGGGCCCGGAGAGGTTGCGTTTTTATCAGCAGGCATCCGCCTTCCTCGGCACTTTGGATCCTCGCGAGTGCCTGGTCCTGGGCGGGGACTTTAACACCACCCTCGAGGAACGGGACCGCTCGGGGACTGAGCAGTGTCCAGCCGCCGCTGATGTCCTCCAGGAGATCGTCGAACATCACACCCTGGTGGACGTCTGGTGTGACCACCACCCGGATGACATTTCGACGTTCACTTTTGTCCGGGTGGAGGTCTATCAGTCGCGCCACTCCCGGTTGGACCGCATCTATTTGTCACGCTTCCATCTTTCACAGGCCCACTCCTCCAGCATCCAGCCGGCCCCTTTTTCAGATCACCATCTAGCCACTGTGACAGCCTCTCTCTGCGCGGAGAGGCCGGGGCCGGCCTATTGGCACTTTAATAATAGCATGTTGGAGGATGTGGGCTTCGTGGCATCCTTCCGGGAGTTGTGGCTGGCCTGGCGAGGGCAGCGGCATGCCTTTCCCTTGGCACGGCGGTGGTGGGACCTGGGGAAGGTCTGCGCCCAGCTCTTCTGCTATGACTACATCCGGGGCGCCAGCCGATGGAGGGATGCAGCGATAGGCCAGTTGGAACGGGAGGTCTTAGAGCTGGAGAGGCGTCTGGCCACCAGCCCCAGCGATCCATCCCTCTGTGGAGTGTGCCGGGAGAAGTGGGAGGAGCTTAGGACCCTCGAGGACCATCAGGCCCGAGGTGCCTTTGTTCGATCCCGCATCTGCCTCCTTCAGGAGATGGATTGCGGCTCCCACTTCTTCTACGCCCTGAAGAAAAAGAGGGGGGCCAAGAAGCACGTCACCTACCTTCTAGCAGAGGACGGTACCCCCCTCACGGATCCGGCGGAGATGTGCGGGAGGGCCAGGGCCATCTACGCAGGCCTTTTCTCCCAGGATCTGACCGATCCTAATGCTTGCAGAATGCTCTGGGATGAACTCCCGACGGTCAGCGTGGGCGACCGAGACCGGCTGGAGCTGTCTCTCTCTCTGGCCGAGTTCTCGGAAACCCTCCGCCGCATGCCCACCATTAAATCTCCGGGCATGGACAGGTTGACCGTGGAGTTCTACCACGTGTTTTGGGACGTCCTCGACTCGGACCTTGTCACCGTCTGGGCTGAGTCCTTTCAGGGCAGGGTCCTCCCTCTTTCGTGCAGGCAAGCTGTGCTCACCTTATTGCTGAAGAAGGGGGACCTCTGCGATTTACGGAATTGGCGTCCCATCTCACTCCTCAGCACAGACTATAAAGTCGTAGCTAAGGCCTTCTCACTGCGGCTATGGTCCGTGCTGGCGGACGTGATCCACCCAGACCAGACCTACACTGTCCCGGGCCGCACCATCTTCGACAACTTGTATCTGGTCTGGGACCTCTTGGAACTCGGGTATAGGGATGGTCTGTCGTTCGCCCTCCTGTCCCTGGATCAGGAGAAGGCGTTCGACAGGGTGGACCACTGGTATCTCCTGGGAACTCTGCGAGCGTTTGGCTTTGGGCCACAGTTTGTGGGTTTTCTCCAGGTGCTGTACACCTCCGCAGAGTGTTTGGTCAGGCTCAACTGGACCCTGACTGAACCGGTCAGCTTCGGGCGAGGAGTATGTTAAGGGTGCCCCCTCTTGGGCCAGCTGTATGCTTTGGTGATCGAGCCCTTCCTCTGTCTCCTCCATAGGAGGTTGACGGGGTTGGTGCTGCGGGAGCTGGAGCTGTGGCTGGTCCTGTCGGCGTACTCTGACGACGTGCTCCTCATGGTCCAAGACCCTGGCGACTTGGTGCGGGTGGAGGCTTGCCAGACTATCTATTCGGCAGCCTCCTCTGCCCGAGTCAACTGGGTCAAGAGCTCTGGCCTGGTGGTAGGGGACGGGTGGCAGGCGAGCTCCCTCCCACCCGCGCTTCAGGCCGTCCGGTGGAGCACGGGTCCGCTGCTCTATCTTGGTGGTTTACCTTTCTGCCACGCATCTGTCTCCGCCGGAGAACTGGCTAGGTTTAGAAGGCAGGGTGTCGGAGCGGCTCCGGAAATGGATAGGACTGCTCTGGTGTCTCTCCCTTCGAGGGAGAGCACTGGTGCTCAATCAACTAGTCCTGTCCATGCTCTGGTACCGGCTCAACACCCTGGTCCCGGCCCCAGGTTTCCTGGCCAACCTCCGGATGTCGATTCTGGAGTTCTTTTGGTCAGGACTGCACTGGGTCTCTGCGGGGGTTCTCCATCTACCCCTGGTGGAGGGAGGGCAGGGCCTGAAGTGTCTGCACACTCAGGTCCATGTCTTCCGCCTCCAGGCCCTGCAGAAGCTCTTTTATGGTGCAGGTAGTCCAGCGTAGAGCATATTCCTGCGCCGCTTCCGAGGGCTCCGATATGACCGGCAGCTCCTTTGTCTCCATCTGAGAGGTCTTCCGCGAGACCTCTCCGGGCTGCCGGTCTTCTACCAGGACCTTCTCCGGACCTGGAAACTATTCTCAGTGACCAGGTCCGTGGCGGCCACCGTGGGGGCAGATCTCCTCGCGGAGCCCCTGCTACACAACCCCCAGCTCCGTGTGCAGGTGGCGGAGTCCTCCATGGTGCGCCAGAGGTTTGTCCTGGCAGAAGTCACCAAAGTCGGAGACCTCCTGGACTATGACCGGGGAGACTGGCTGGATCCCCTGACGCTCGCTCAGCGCATGGGGCTCTCCAGACCTCGTACTCTCGGCGCGTCCTTCAGGAGGTGAGGGCCGCTTTGCTGCCCGCTGCTCGGGACTATCTCGACCGGGTCCTGCGAGAGGGCATGCCCCGCCCACCCTCCACTCCAAGCCCTCCAGACTTTTTCATTGGGCCCCTGCCCCGTGGACCCAACCAACACCTCCCACGTCCCTTCGCCATGAGCCGGCTGCATGATTTGCAGACGGTTCTGTTCCAGACCGCGCCAAGGAAACATCTATACACACTCGTGCTCCATGTTCTTCATGTCCTCACCCTCGCGTCCCGCCCCGATACCAAGTGGCGGACCTTCTGCCACCTCTGGAGGGTGAGGAGCCCCGGTGGGCCAGCCTTTATTCTACTCTGATCCCAAAGCCCACCGGGGACATCAGTTGGCGGCTCCTTCACGGAGCCATGAGCACGGGCGTGTACTTGGCGTGGTTTACCCCTATCCCAGACACTTGCCCCTTCTGTGACGTGAGGGAGACCCTGGCACATGTTTACCTGGAGTGCACCAGGCTGTAGCCCCTATTCCGGCTCCTCACGGATATTTTGTTAAGATTTTGGTTGCACTTTTCTCCTCACCTTTTTATTTATGCACTCCCTATCCGTCGCCCCACAAAGTCACGGGACCTCCCCTGGTCAACCTCCTCCTGGCCCTAGCGTAACTGGCCATCTATAAAACCAGAGTGAGGAGATTGGCCGATGGAGTCTCCTGTGACTGTGGGGCCTATTTCAGGTCCTCCGTTCAGTCACATATCCGGGCAGAGTTCCTCTGGATGGCGTCCACTGACTCCCTCGATGCCTTCGAGGAGCAGTGGGCGCTGTCCGAGGTTCTCTGCTCGGTGTCCCCGTCTGCTTTGCTTCATTTGACCCTTTAACCTCACTCCTGTCCCTGTTCTTTTATTAGTTGTCCCCCGTAATTTTTTGGTCTCCAGGTCCTGTGGACCCCCCCTTAGGCTGGGGGGGATCCTTTAGCAGTGAGGATCCCAATAGGATCACTCTCCTGTAGCCATCTGGCCTGAACCTGTCGCAAGACATCTAAGATACTGATTTGATTCCCCCTCCATCCAGTTCTGTCTTGTCTCTCCCTTATTTCTGCTATAACAGCCCATGCTCCCCCCAGATTCCAACCTTTCTCCCAGGTCTCCATGTTTTTGACTTACCTGTGGGCTTTGGTCACTTGCCCCCATAGAACCTAGTTTAAAGTCCTCCTCACTAGGTTAGCCAGTCTGTAGCCAAATATGCTCTTCCCCTTCCTCGATAGGTGGACCCCATCTCTCTTTAGCAATCCTTCTTCCTGTAACAGCATCCCATGGTCAAGGAAGCCAAACCCCCTTGGCAACACCATCCTTGCAGCCAGGCATTCATGTCCAGGATGCATCAGTTTCTGCCGAGGCCCCTACCCTTGACTGGAAGGACTGAAGAGAACACCACTTGCGCTCCCAACTCCCTCACCCTCACTCCCAGAGGCCTGTAGTCACTTCTGATCTGCTGAGGGTCATACCTCGCAGTATCATTAGTGCCCACATGGATGAGTAGCATGGGGTAGTAGTCAGAGGGCTGGATGATCCTCGACAATCCCTCCATAACCTCTCGGATACGGGCCCCGGGGAGGCAGCATATCTCCTGGGATGCCATGTCAGGGTGACAGATGGATGCCTCCATCCCCCTCAGAAGAGAGTCTCCAACTACCACTACCCTACATTTCCTCCCAAGAATGGTGGCTGTGATCCTCCCAGCCTTGGGGGTACATCGCTTCTCCTCTTCAACCTTTGGGGGTGATTCCTCATCACTCATTGCCAGGGCAGCATATCGGTTCTCCATCACCATGGTGGGTGGGTTGGGAGTAGGAGTGGAGCACTGCCTTCTCCCAGAAGTAACCAGCTGCCAGTATACTCCCTGTACCAGAGTCTTATCCTCCTCCCCTGGTGGCATGACAGCAGTCCTCTCTAGCTGGATAGCGTCCTCAGCCTTGGAAGTCTCCATATGAATACTGTCAATGAATTTCTATGTGTATGGATGCTCCTCAGCCTAGCCACCTCCTCCTGTAGCTCTCCCACCTGTTTCCTAAGAGATTCTACCAGCAGGCACCTCTCACACTGGATGGTTCCCCCAGCCTGGCTTTCTGAGAGTGGGAAATGCAGGCCACAGTCCCTGCAAATCCACACCAGGATCGGGGTAGAGGCATCCATGGTTAGGTTGTCTGTATACAGGCACAGGTGGAGGAGACAGGAGCAGTGTTGGCACTGGTGATCAGGAATATTTAATAACCTGGGAGGTAATGTGTCTGAAGGGTTAAAATCCATGTGCATGTTATATAACAACCTGGTATATGGATTTGCCAGCTCTTTCTCAGACCCGAAGTCCAGAGTCTGGTTAAGAGACCAGATACCTAGCTAATAGTGATTAGCTAAGAAAAAGCAAAATAAACAAAATGACATTGCCTTTGCTAAGATATGCTTGGTCAGTAGAAATGCCAAATGTTAAAGCAATAACTGAATAATTATGTTTCATCCAATGTTTCAAATTGAACAAAGGATCCCTGTTCCTATTGTGTTTCTCCTGAAGGAAAAACAGTCTTCCCACAAATGCAACCTTGAGTTTATGAAATATTAGCACATGTCACTATAATAATATGGCATCCTTCCACCTCCCTTCCAAGGGACCGATGCCCTGCCTTAAGACATAAAGGAGACAATCTCTATTTCCATATGCTTTCACTGTTTCTTTGCTTTATCCCCTAGACATGTACCTGTCGGACAATCAAAGGAGTTGCTCCATTCCTATGGACCCCAAATCAAAATTCAACATATATATTTTATACTAATAACATTTTATCAAAGTATTAATTAAATGTTAACTTGCTAACTTAAGACCATGGGTGGAGACATTGTGTAACCTTTTAACCATTGACTATTGTGCTATCTTGTCTTGCTGCAAAACCTATCTCCGAGTGTGGAACTGTCTACCCCGTCACTTTCCCCCGCCCATGAAAAATCTATATATTCCATTGTAATCAATTAATTGACAATGTCTCCGAGCCTAATAAGCCAGGTGACACTCTGCCAGCGCTGTGTGTAATAAACCCCTAGGCTTTGACCTCTACACGGTGTGAATTTATGTCCTTCGGTGTCCGATCCTTTGGGATTGGTAGAACCTTTTCTTTTATATGATGAAATATGATTTTCAGAAATCTTCATCATATTTGATTTGGGTAACTGGATGAAGGCCTGAGGCTGGGTTGCTTTAAGGGAACTGTGTTGTTGGTTTTTGGGCAACCTGTGAGGTAATAAAGAAACTGTTTTATGCTGGCTTGGTAAATTTAAGTATTGAATTATCCACCAGCTTTGGAGTTTGTCTGCCCCATTCTTTGCAGTTTACCCTAATTAAGTGACCTCGGCTGGCCCCCACTGGGACCCTGGTCACACCCTCAGTGCCAACTGGCAAGAAGTTCATTGTTCTGTAACAGTAGCTCCTGAGAGGCCTGACAAACTCACTACACCCAACACATTGCTTTCATAGTATTTATCCAAAGAGGGTCAAGTGAGGTATCTAATAAAAACTTATATCATACTATCAGAGGGGTAGCCGTGTTAGTCTGAATCTGTAAAAAGTAACAGAGGGTCCTGTGGCACCTTTGAGACTAACAGAAGTACTGGGAGCATAAGCTTTCGTGGGTAAGAACCTCTTGCATCTGAAGAAGTGAGGTTCTTACCCACGAAAGCTTATGCTCCCAGTACTTCTGTTAGTCTCAAAGGTGCCACAGGACCCTCTGTTACTTATATCATACTAATATTCATAAACATTGTGAGGTATGTCTGGACATGGAAGGTGGGTGAAGCTTCCACTTGGGGAGGCAGTAGCTCCCCAGCCCGCTTCTTCTGCCTGTGGCCCGCCCATACTCCAACCCTGGTCTGCCCCGGCCCCGCCCCTTGCTCCACCCAGGCCTCGCCCCCTCTCCACTGTCTCCCTCCCCGTCCTGTTTACTCCCCCACCCTGCTCACTGCGTGCACATTCCCTTCCAGTCAAATCCCTGAACCCAAGCAAATGATATTTGAAAAAAACCCTCCACTTTTCTGCAATTTCTTTCTAAAGAAAATGGAGCATGTTTTCCACTGTGTGCCAGATGGTGTTTGTGAAGACTGGACATGCAGAAGGTACCTAATTAAAAGCACTAAACTTGGGAATAAAAAATGTCAGTTACGGGTTTTTTGATATACCCTGACATGCAGGCAGGCTGCAAAACGGCCTTTTCAAGTGCCCAGACCCCCTTTCATTGATCCTGGGGAGCATATAATGGCAAGCAGCAGTTAAAGCTAATTGAGAAATCTCTGTCCTTTTTTCACACAATAAAAAAAGGTGTCAGGCCTCATCGTCAGCTGGCATTTGCACCCTGACAGGAAGAAAATAGCTGGAATCAGGCTGCAAAAGCTGCCACCTCTTTTTCACTCCTTCACACAAACAAGCTTGAGCGCCTCCTATGTTTATTGTTTCAACAGCAATAAGCACCCCAGGCAATGAATAAGAACTGCCAAGAGGAATGGCTGCTGCTGCTGGAGATGAATCCTGGCAATAAAATAAAGGCTGGCTGCTACTTTAACAACAATAATACCCACTCAACTCACAGAATCAATAAGGCAAAAAGTCCCACTGAGGCAGCATGGTGGTGCCATGTATCTGTACCTGACCAGCAGATCCTATATCCCCAGGGGTGAAGGAACCAAATCCCCAGTCCCATTCTCATGAGAAACTGGCCACCAGGCAAATGTAATCTCCCATCCACTGAAAAGAGTTGGGTCTTATCCTACCAATGAATCATAGAATCATAGAAGATTAGAGGTGGAAGAGACCTCAGGAGGTCATCTAGTCCAACCCCCAGTTCAAAGCAGGACCAACACCAACTAAATCATCCCAGCCAGGGCTTTGTCAAGCCGGGCCTTAAAAACCTCTAAGGATGGAGATTCCACCACTTCCCTAGATAACCCATTCCAGTGCTTCACCACCCTCCTAATAAAATAGTTTTTCCTAATATCCAACCTAGACTTCCCCCAATGCAACTTGAGACCACTGCTCCTTGTTCTGTCATCTGCCACCACTGAGAACAGCCTAGCTTCATCCTCTTTGGAATCCCCCCTTCAGGTAGTTGAAGGCTGCTATCAAATCCCCCCTAACTCTTCTCTTCTGCAAACTAAATAAGCCCAGTTCCCTCAGCCTCTCCTCATAAGTCATGTGCCCCAGCCCCTTAATCATTTTCGTTGCCTTCCACCATGAAAATAAGCTGCCCAGCGGGTCATGGGAATGATGCCGCTGGATCGCTAGCTGGCATTGTTTATGGTCGGAACTACGACAGTGTCTGATCGTCTTCAAACCTCTGACTTTCATTCTTGATTAATGAAAACATTCTTGGTAAATGCTTTCACGTAGGTCCACAATGCCTCCTCTCCTCCCTGCCACTATGTGCCTCCTCCCTCTGCCTTCCCTTCTTTCCCTCCATACCCCTCTCCCCCCAGGCTCCCGCCACTCAAGCTCTTTGTCTCCTTGCCCCCAGATGAGTGCTCCCCCTGCCCATCACAGAATTTGAACAAGTAAAAAAACCTAATTATCCCTGGCCCATTGCTTACCTGTAGGAATGCTCTAAAGGGCTCTGGCTCAGGAGGAGGGAGATCCATTCCTCCTGGCCATTTATTGCTCAGCCTCAGCTGCCCAGTCCCACTGAGCTGGCACTGGCCCAGAGAACAGGACAGGATAGGGTGCCTGCTGACACAAGTGATCCAGCCCTCCCTGAAGCACACTGACTGACTGCACACATAGCATAAGGCTGGCTGGCCTACCTGCATCTTTGTCTAGCCCTCCCACCTCCTACTTTGAATTGTGATGATGGGGGCAGGTCCGGTGGGGCCCTGTTCCCCCCTTCTGGCAAGTTGCTACAGCATCACATAGTGGGAGGAGGAGTTGTCTGATAAAGTCTCAAATTGAAATTCTCCTGTGATCCAGGAGGAGTGCCTACTGCATGAACGAAGCGTAAAGGTTTTGGAATTGTAAAAACTACTTGGCAAAATTGCACTTCTGAGCACTTTCCATCTAATGACCTCAAAACACCTACCCAAAACCAATGAATTTACACAAACTCCTGTGAGGCAGGTAAGTATTATTATTATCCATGTTTTTCGGATGGAGAAACTGAGGCATGGGCTAATTAAGTCCTCTATCCGCTGTCTTTTTAAATCAATGGAAAAACTCCCCTTGAGTTCAAGCCTTAAATGATGGGTCCAATGTCACACTGGAAGTCTGTGACAGAGGGGCCATTAACAAACCCCCAGATCTTCACATTTCTAGCAGTGGGGAGCACAGGCCACTGGCTGCATTGAGGTGGGAGATCACTCTAAAGCCCCCACCTCCCCCAGTACAGGAACTCGGCAGTGAGGCTGCACCTGACCCTGACACAGTGCAGGGGCTGGACCTGCCCCAGAAACACCCTGGGGCCCTGCCTCTCTGTGCCAGCCAAACCAGGTGTGGCTGAGCAAGTTCAACCCAGCAGGATCCAAGTGTGGAGGGGCTTAGTGGGGGGGATCCAGGTGTGGGATGAGAGATTTCTGTGTGGGTCAATCTGGGTGCGGGCAGCTCAGTGGGAGATCTGGATGCACAGGTGCATGTTGGGGGGTTCTGGGTGCAGGGACAATTGGACTCTGCAGGGGATCCAGTTGATGGTGGATGGGCTCAGCAGGGGGGTCTGGGTCTGGGTGTGGGGAGATGGGGCTTGGTGGGGGGGTGTCCAGGTGCAGCTTGTTGGGGCTCAGTGGGGTGAGGTTCTGGGTGTGTGGGGGGTAGGGCTTGTCAGGATGAGGGTTCGAAGGGCCTGCTTAATGGGGGAGCCCCAGCTGCTGCCAAGGGAACACCGCATGCTGGGCTCCCGCTTCCCCCATCACCTTTTCTTTTCCATCCCTCTCCCCTCACTCCCACATTCCCCTCCCCTGCCCTATTCTACCCCCTTCCTTCCTCTGCCTCCTCCCCCCACCCCCTTACCAAGCCCCACCGCGGGCACTCACTGTTCCACAGAAAATAGGAAAAGCAGCAAAGAGTCCTATGGCACCTTGTAGACTAACAGATGTATTGGAGCATGAGCTTTCGTGGGTGAATACCCACTTCGACGGCTACCCCTTTGATAGAAAATAGGAAGGCTCCCAGCACACAGAAGGGGAGCACCACTGGCACTAGGACCCAGGAGGCTGCGTTCAGCTGCAGAGTCAGAGATGCAGTGGAGCCAGAGATGCAGCCTCCAAGCTGGGCAGCTGGGGGCAACCCCCCGAAAAAAAAATGCACACATGGTCATCGTCGTCCCTGCCCCCGCGTGGCTTCCCTTTGCTTCCCTGCCATAGCTGAGAAAGCCTACGTGACTGAAATTTGAGCTTGTATATGTTCCATGCAGGTTCAGGGGTGGCTGAGGAGGCTATCTGCTACTCAGCTGCCCCAGAACCTGCATGAACCATAATAAAGAAAAACATCTGGTAGCGTGGAAGGCAGGGAGGGGAAGAAGTGGAGGCACTACGTCCCCAGTATTCCGCGGCGTGGCTGCGGCACCTGTGTGGGAAGGTACCGCACATGTCTGGATGATATTTAAGGAGATGTGTGTATATACTGGACAATATGTTGTATAGTCTGAACCAAAGCAGGGTTGACAAGCAGGTATTTTTGGCCATACAAAGGATGTCTGCCTTGGTACACATGTAAAAATAAGCATTATAAGCAAACACAATGGAAGCCTGTTGTGAGGATGTGAAGGCAACTTGGAGCCAGTACACCAGGGAATAAATCGGGGGTAGGGGGAGTCACTCTGACCCTGGGGACAAAACAATGGACTTTGGGGTTATAGGAAGAAGGCAAAAGGACACCTTTTTATTCTTCACTTCTACTTAGCGTATACTCAATGTGCCTCAGGTGGCACATGGCCAGGATCCATAACCGAATTTGGTCAACTGGTTGAATCATTGGCTTCCCCAGCCCGGACTGAGTACTGACAGGGAGTGTGACGTGATGAATGCAGATCCTCCACTGAGAAAGCAGAAAGGACAGTGCCTTTTGCATTCACTAAAGGGGGATCCCAGCCATGTTGGTTAGAGATACTGGGAAATTGTTTTAGGTGTGATAAACAACTTCAGACAAGGCTTTTAGCCTGCTAAAGTTTCAGTTTAGATTCTAGGAAACATATAATTTTTTTATAGATGTAAGCGGAGTCAGGATGAGCTCTACCCTGACATCTGGTGAATTATGGTGAGTGTGGAAAAGAACTTAGGGGCTGATCTTGTTTGCATAGGCACACCCACCCCGCCTAGCATGAGCACACAGCAGCCCAAAATGGTCATTTTGGCAGCTGTGGGATCCCCAGTTTCTCTGTTATTGGGGCAGGAGGAATAAAGTGTTATTATCCTGATTATGTGAATCAAGGACAATGAAACTGTTTTATGACAGAGGGTCTCACCATCACCTAAGTAGCACTTACTAGACAAGGGACATGGGTTCCAAAACCCAGTGAATTGAGAGAGGTTGGGGATAGGTATGTATACCTGATGGTCTAGGTCCCCTTTGAGGGCCTAGCATACCAATTGCACTACTTCCTCTCTCCCCTGTTGAATAGCAAAGCCAATTTTGCTACCATTAGGAGTTTAGCTAGAGGTTGCTGAGCTGAATTCACTTTGGGGCAATGGTGCACCAGCACTGGGACTCCCCTACTACAAGCTGAAATCATTAAAAGAGCTAAATTTGCTGAGCTGAGATCACTGAGTGCTGTGTTAACTCGTGGGAGAGCCTGAAGAAATATTGCTAAGCAGCTGGCAGAATGGAGCAGTTTGCAGGATGATTGGAGCAGCCCATGAAACAGTGAGCAGAGCGGAACTGAGCCATTTGCGGGGGCAGCTGGAGCGGTTCATGGGATGACTGGTGGAGTGGAGCGGCTGGCAGAGCCAAGCAGTTTGTGGGACAGTTGGAGCGGCCCATGGAACAGCAAGCAGAGCAGAGCGGAGCAGTTTGCGGGGACAGCGTGAGCGGTTCATGGGATGGCTGGAGGAGCGGAGTGGCGCGATGCAGCTGGTAGAGCGGAGCCATTCGTGGTGAAGGCTGCAACAGAACTCCATGGAGAGGTGGGGCAGTCGGCCTCGGACCACGTAAGGTGCCCCTTAACACCCTGTGTGCCCCCCCCATTTCCACCCAGGCTGGGAGGGTAAAAGTCTGCAGATAAACTTTTGAACTCTGGGGGGGCACTGACCAGGGACAGAGACTTTTGGGTTGTTGGACTTCGGGGTGATTGGACTTAAGACCCTGAGGGGAAAAGGACACTGCCAAACTTACTTGGAGGTGGGTCTTTTGCTCATGGTTTGTATTATGAATCCTGTTTGTGGTGTTTCCCCAACATGATGCCGCATTGTTTCCCTCCTTTATTAAAAGGCTTTTGCTACACTCAGACTCCATGCTTGCGAGAGGAGAAATATTGCCTCCTAGAGGCGCCCGGGGGGTGGTATGTAATTGTCCCAGGTCACTGGGTAGGGGCTCGAGCCGGTTTTGCATTGCGTTATCGAAATGGAACCCCTAGATACTGAACCCAGCCCTTGTTGCTGCCAACTCAGGGAGCAGAAGGGTTATATATATATCTATAAAACCATTTCCGTTTCCATCATTATCTTTATTATCTATCTCTTAAATCTTAGCTTTTGATAATAATAAACTTATGATTGTTTTCACTCTATATCTCAGGGCTGTGATGTTATATTGGAGCTGATTCTCAGTTGAGCCAAACAAGCTGGTGTGTGCACTATTCTTTTGGGAACAGCTTACTAGGTCTCGTCTGTGAATGTCTAGTGCAGCCTTTCTCAAACTTGGGATCCTGACTCAAATGTGGGTCACAAGGCTATTGTAGGAGGGTTGTGAGATAAAAAATATTGCGATAACCTTTAGATCCTTTGCATTTCATTGCAGCACATAAATAGTTAACCCTAACATGGGGTTACCATATATACATGACCTTGTTTTTGGTCCAAAGGGTGGCATGGTATAGTATTGCCACCCTTACTTCTGAACTGCTGCTGGTGGCCAGAGAGTTGTGGCTGCTATACCCCCACCCTTCTTCTCCCCCATGCAGTGTCCTCTATTTGGTATCTTGAAATATGGTAACCCTATATGTACAGTAATTTGCTATCACTTTTTTGGGGTCAGGGGATCAAGCCTGAAATATTTTCAAAGGGGCTGGACACTCCAGGGGAATACTGCAAGGTTCAGGGATTGAGGTGCACCTATTGTTAACCTGCAAGGCAAAGTAGGGCTGGCAGAAACCTGAGGAAACTGTTTGGGTAGGTAATAGACTGGTGTTGTCAGGGGGCTGACAAACCCAGTTAAGCACAAGCAAATCTTCCTCTTGCTGGAAGCAGGGGAGAACAAGATGACTCACAGTCCTGGGCACCCAGAGAAAGCGCCATAGCCAGACTTGATTTTAAATGGAGCCAGAGATTAACTTTTCCCTAAATTCTACATAGCAGAAAATGACATGGATCTACAGAGTTCTTAGCACAGCTTTCGAAACTCTGCAGTCCATCAAGGTTTCATGCAAACATCTCTAAATTAAAAAAAAATACATGTTTTTTAGACAGAACTGTTCTAAGTATCACAATACAAGCTTTTAAACTGTTGTTCTTGGACCACTTGTGGTCCTCAGAGAGCCAGCTGGTCGTTTGATAATGGCTCTCCTCATATTTAGAAGTCTAAAAATGGCATTAAATACTTCCATAATGTTACTTTTCCATGTCAGCAACTGCTTTAGTTGCCAAAGGGATGTGAGTGAATGAGGAGGAAATCCACGTGATCATGAAGATGGTCTCATGTCGTCCAGGAGAGTCTTGCTATTAAAATATGGTCCTCCCTCTCTCAAAAAAAAAAAAAAGTTTGACAGCCCATCAAAAGAATTAATAGAGAATAGGTCATAGACTCATAGACTTTAAGGTCAGAAGGGACCATTATGATCATCTAGTCTGACCTCCCGCATGATGCAGGCCACAAAGCCGTCCCAACCCCTTTCCCTTGACTCTGCTGTTGAAGTCCCCAAATCCTGTGGTTTAGAGACTTCAAGTAGCAGAGAATCCTCCAGCTAGCGACCCCTGCCCCATGCTGCGGAGGAAGGCGAAAAACCTCCAGGGCTTCTGCCAATCTACCCTGGAGGAAAATTCCTTCCCGACCCCAAATATGGCGATCAGTAGAACCCCGAGCATGTAGGCAAGATTCTCCAGCCAGACCCTCATTGGCCATTGATACTATTTACCAGCAATGGCACGCTGTTTATTTGACTAAAATCACGTTATCCCATTAAACCATTCCCTCCATAAACTTATCTAGCTTAATCTTAAAGCCAGACAGGTCCTTCACCCCCACCGTTTCCCTCGGAAGGCTGTTCCAATATTTCACCCCTCTGACGGTTAGAAACCTTCGTCTAATTTCAAGCCTAAACTTCCCCACGGCCAGTTTATATCCATTCATTCTCGTGTCCACATTAGTACTGAGCTGAAATAATTCCTCTCCCTCCCTGGTATTTATCCTTCTGATATATTTAAAGAGAGCAAGCATATTCCCCCCTCAGCCTTCTTTTGGTTAGGCTAAACAAACCGAGCTCCTCGAGTCTCCTTTCATACGACAGGTTTTCCATTCCTCTGATCATCCTAGTGGCCCTTCTCTGTACCCGTTCCAGTTTGAGTTCATCTTTTTTAAACATGGGAGACCAGAACTGCACACAGTACTCCAAATGAGGTCTCACCAGTGCCTTGTACAACGGAAGCAGCACCTCCTTATCCCTACTAGATATACCTCGCCTAATGCATCCCAAGACCGCATTGGCTTTTTTCACTGCCACGTCACATTGTCGACTCATAGTCATCCTGTGGTCTACCAGGACTCCGAGGTCTTTCTCCTCCTCCGTTACTTCCAACCGATGCGTCCCCAGCTTGTAACTAAAATTCTTGTTAGTCATCCCTAAATGCATCACCTTACACTTTTCACTATTAAATTTCATCCTATTTCTGTTACTCCAATTTACAAGGTCATTCAAGTCTCCCTGCAGAATATCCCGATCCTCCTCTGAATTGGCAATACCTCCCAACTTTGTGTCATCTGCAAACTTTATCAGCCCACTCCTACAATTGGTTCCGAGGTCAGTAATAAATAGATTAAATAAAATCGGACCCAAAACCAAACCTTGAGGAACTCCACTGGTGACCTCCCTCCAACCTGACAGTTCACCTTTCAGTATGACCCGCTGCAGTCTCCCCATTAACCAGTTCCTTATCCACCTCTGGATTTTCATATCGATCCCCATCTTTTCCAATTTAACCAAGAATTGCTCGTGCGGTACCGTATCAAACGTTTTACTGAAATCGAGGTATATTAGGTCCACCGCATTTCCCTTATCTAATAAGTCTGTTACTTTCTCAAAGAAGGAGATCAGATTGGTTTGGCATGATCTGCTTTTGGTAAAACCATGTTGTAATTTGTCGCAATTGCCATTGACCTCAAGGTCCTTAACTACTTTCTCCTTCAAAATTTTCTCCAGGACCTTGCACACTACAGATGTTAAACTGACAGGCCTGTAGTTACCCGGGTCACTTTTTTTACCTTTCTTGAAAATAGGAACCACATTAGCTATTCTCCAGTCCAATGGTACCACCCCCGAGTTTAAAGATTCATTAAAAATTCTCGCTAAGGGGCCTGCTATTTCTCGCGGCTGTTTCTTCAATATTCTTGGATGAAGATCATCCGGTCCGCCCGACTTAGTCCCGTTAAGGTGTTCAAGTTTGGTTTCTACCTCGGATACGGTAATCCCCCCTCCTGTATCCCCTTCTGTCACGCTGCCAATATTCCTAAACCCTTCATTGGCCTCATTGAAGACCGATGCAAAATATTCGTTTAGATATTGTGCCATGCCTAGATTATCCTTAATCTCCACTCCAGCTATAGTCTTCAGCGGTCCCACTTCTTCTTTCTTTGTTTTCTTCCTATTTATATGGCTATAAAACCTCTTACTATTGGTTTTAATTCCCCTCGCAAGGTCCAACTCTACACGGCTTTTGGCCTTTCTCACTCCATCTCTACATGCTCTGACCTCAATAAGGTAAGTTTCCTTACTGATCCCTCCCCTCTTCCACTCTTTGTACGCTTTCTGTTTTTTCTTAATTGCCCCTTTGAGACGGTCACTCATCCAGCTCGGTCTAAATCTCTTGCTTACTAACCGTTTTCCCTTTCTCGGGATACAGGCCTCCGACAGCTCCTGCAACTTTAACTTAAAATAATCCCAGGCATCATCTGCCTTTAGATCCATAAATATGTTAGTCCAATCCACTTCCCTTACCAGTCCTCTTAATTTATTAAAATTAGCCTTTTAAAAATTGTAAACTCTTGTCTTCAATTTAATTCTGTTAATCCTTCCATTTAGTTTAAACCGAATTAGCTCATGATCACTCGAGCCAAGGTTGTCCCCTACAACCATTTCCTCAACGAGGTCCTCACTACTCACCAAAACCAAATCCAAAATGGCCTCCCCCCTCGTCGGTTGAGCTACTACTTGATGAAGGAATTGATCAGCAAGCACATCTAGGAACATCTGAGCTCTATTATTGCTACTAGCATTTGTTCCCCAATCTATATCTGGGAAGTTAAAGTCCCCCATAATTACACAGTTCCTATTAGTATTTACTTCCCTAAACACATTAAATAGTTCTTTGTCCATATCCTGGGTAGATCCCGGCGGTCTTTAGCACACCCCAAGCACTATCCCAGGGGAGGCTCTAGTAGTTCTTTTACCCAGTGTGATTATCACCCAGACGGACTCAGTCTTATCCATTCCATCAGTTATTTCTTTACAGCTTACCTCATTATTGACATACAATGCCACCCCCCCCCCACCTTTACCTTTGTTCCGGTCCTTCCTAAACAGCACATACCCTTCCATACCTGTACTCCAATCATGACTACCGTTCCACCACGTTTCAGTTATTCCTATGATATCTGGTTTCATTTCTCAGACCAGGAGCTCCAATTCCTCCATTTTGTTACCTAGGCTTCTCGCATTGGTGTATAAACATCTTAATGTATGCCGTTTAGCCTGTCTCCCATTAGTTATGCAATTTGTTACGGACCCCTTACTGTTCATCCCCCTCTCCTTCTTATGTCCAATCCCATCCCCCCCCCCGGCTATATCTGTTCTTATCTCATCACTCTCCTTTTCAATGTTGGAATCTGGCGTGGAGATTAACTGTACATCTCCCAACCGTCTCCCCCAACTGGGTCTGCTCCTGTTCCTACTGAAGGAAATGGTGAAACTCCCATTGATTTCTATGGGAGCTGGATCACATCTTTTTTGAGCTAGTGGCAGAAAAAATATCAGATATTCATTAACAATATCTGTCTTTTTAACAAGTGGGATAAACACAGGATTGGAGTAGTGTCAAATCCATTATAAATGCTGAAGAAATCAACTTCAATGGAGAGGTCATGTCTGAAAATGGCCTGTCCAGAACATGTGTTTGTTTGCACAGGAACAAGAGAAGCAAAAAAGTGCCAGTGCCAATGTTGGCTAAACAATAAAGTAAAAAAAGCAGTGAGAGACTAAAAGGCATCCTTTAAAAAGTGGAAGTTAAATCCTAGTGAGGAAAATAGAAAGGAGCATAAACTCTGGCAACTGAAGTGTAAAAATATAATTAGGAAGGCCAAAAAAGAATTTGAAGACCAGCTAGCCAAAGACTCAGAAAGTAATAGCAAAAAAAAAAAAAAAAAAAAAAAATTTAAGTACATCAGAAGCAGGAACCCAGCTAAACAACCAGTGGGGCCACTGGTTGATCGAGATGCTAAAGGAGCATTCAAGGATGATAAGACCATTGTGGAGAAACTAAATAAATTCTTTGCATCTGTCTTCACGACTGAGGATGTGAGGGAGATTCCCAAACCTGAGCCATTCTTTTTAAGTGACAAATCTGAGGAACTGTCCCAGATTGAGGTGTCATTAGAGGAGGTTTTGGAACAAATTGATAAACTAAAGAGTAATAGTCACCAGGACCAGATGGTATTCACCCAAGAGTTCTGAAGGAACTCAAATGTGAAATTGCAGAACTACTAACTGTGGTTTGTAACCTAACATTTAAATCAGAATTCTGTACCAAGTGACTTGAGGATAGCTAATGTGATGCCAATTTTTAAAAAGGGCTCCAGAGATGATCCTGAAAATTACAGGCTGGTAAACCTTACATCAGTACCAGGTTGAAACTATAGTAAAGAACAAAATTCTCAGACACGGAGGTGAACATAATTTGTTGGGGAAGAGTCAACATGGTTTTAGTAAAGGTAAATCATGCCTCACCAATCTACTAGAATTCTTGGACGGGGTCAACAGGCATGTGGACAAGGGAGATCCAGTGACTATAGTGTACTTAGATTTTCAGAAAGCCTTTGACAAGGTCCCTCACCAAAGGCTCTTAAGCAAAGTAAGCTGTCATGGAATAAGAGGGAAGGTCCTCTCATGGAACGGTAACTGGCTAAAAGATAGGAAACAAAGGGTCAGGTTTCAGAAAGGAGAGATGTAAATAGTTGTGTCCCCAGGAGTCTGTACTGGGATAAGTCCTATTCAACATATTCATAAATGATCTGGAAAAAGTGGTAAACAGTCAGGTGGCAAAATTACTCAAGATAGTTAAGTCCAGAGCAAACTGTAAAGAGCTACAAAAGGATCTCAAAAAATGGGGTGACTGGGCAACAAAATGGCAGATGAAATTCAATGTTGATAAATGCAAAGTAATGCACATTGGAAAACATAATCCCTAATGTACATATAAAATGATGGGGTCTAAATTAGCTGTTAGCACTCAGAGATCTTGGAGTCATTGTGTAAAACATCTACTCAATGTACAGTGGCAGTCAAAAATGCAAACAGAATATTTGGAATCATTAAGAAAGGGATAGATAATAAGACAGAAAATATTACATTGCCTCTATATAAAGCTATGGTATGCCCACATCTTGAATACTGAGTGCAGATGTGGTCACCCCATCTCAAAAAAGATATATTTGAATTGGAAAAGGTGCGGAAAAGGGCAACAAAATTATTAGGGGAATGAAATGGCTTCCATATGAGGAGAGATTAATAAGACTGGGACTTTTCAGCTTGGAAAAAGAGACGACTAAGGGGGGATTTGAAAGAGGTCTATAAAATCATGACTAGTGTGGATAGAGTAAATAAGGAAGTGTTGTTTACTCCTTCTCATAACACAAGAACTAGGGGTCATCAAAGGAAATTAATAGGCAGCAGGTTTAAAACAAATAAAAGGTTTTTTTTTTCACACTGCAAAGTCAACCTGTGGAATTCCTTGCCAGAGGATGTTGTGAAGGCCAAGACTATAACAGGGTTCAAAAAAGAACTAGACAAGTTCATGGAGGATAGGTTCATCAATGGCTATTAGGCAGGGATCGTGTCCCTACCCTCTGTTTGCTCGAAGCTGGAAATGTTTTTGGAGTGTGTTGGGGACAACTTCCTGGTGCAAATGCTGGGGGAACCAACTAGGGGACATGCTCCTCTTGACCTGCTGCTCACAAACAGGGAAGAATTGGTAGAGGAAGTAGAAATGGGTGGCAACCTGGGCAGCAGTGACCATGAGATAGTTGAGTTCAGGACCCTGACAAAAGGAAGAAAGGAGAGCAGCAGAATATGGACCCTGGACTTCAGAAAAGCAGACTGACTCCCTCAGGGAACTGATGGGCAGGATCCCGTGGGAGGCTAATATGAGCGGGAAAGGAGTCCAGGAGAGCTGGCTGTATTTTAAAGAACCCTTAGTGAGAGCGCAGGAACAAACCATCCTGATGTGCAGAAAGAATTGCCCTTCTTGCTACCCCCTAATACCGGCCTGTATTTCATATGCAGAAAAACATTTGTTGTGGCACAGGTGGGCTGTGGAGTTTTTATAGCATGTTGAGGGGGGCCTCCGGAAGGAAAAGATTGAGAACCCCTGTCCTGGATCACTACCATGTGAACTCCTAGATCACTATAACAGTCATGGAGTCACAGACAGTCCCTTCTACCCAGACAAATTGGATTTAGTGATAAAATGGTCACTTGCACACACACCCTCAAAATCCCACAATATTCAGGTTGCTTCCAGTCCCAAGAGACCAGTCAGCCACTTACCTACCCTTGGGGGAATTCTGTGCCAAAAAATTCTGTGCACAATATTTTAAAATTCTGTATATTTTATTTGTCAAAATAACACAATATAAACAAGCCAGTTTCAATTTTTTTGATAATTTATTTCAAAATATCTGTCAGCAAGTATGTCTAACAATACAGACAAAAAAAAAATCAGGAATTATTTTTGACAAATAGATTTCTTATTGGGAATATTAATATAGAACCTGTTTAATTCATTTAAACTACAATACAGAAACGTAGTTCTGCACCCCTCAGAAGCAGTGCAAAGGCTTGGGGGAGTCAGGGGTAATGGAGGAACTGAGAGAAAGGGAGGAAGCCTGGGAATGAACCTGGAGGGTTGTTGGGTGTGGGTGGGAGTAGTATAGAACACTTTCTTTTGGGGCGGATTGTTAGGGAGTTGAGGAGCCTCCCCCATGCAGACCTGGCTAACCCTGAGCCTCTCCTATTCAGTCAGGGACATCTGCCCGTTTCCGTGTGTGTCTGCACCCCCCCATCCCCATATAGCCATGGAACCCCCCCTCTCCATGTGGCCCTGGAGCCTCCCTAACCCCCTATCCACATGTGGCCCTGGAGGTCCCCCGTCATCCCCATGTGGCCCAGAGCCCCCTTCCAATGCACCCCACTAGCTCCTGAGCCCACACCCATCTGTCCCCCCACTAGCCCTTCTGAACTCAAGTCTGTAACCTCCCCCCCCCCAGCCCTGTGTGCCCCACTGTGCCTTCTAATCTGGCTCCACTGGCAGGCTGCTATAATGAACGCAGCCAGCTGGTGGGTGAAAGGCAGAACTGTAGCACTTTGTGGGCAGAATGTATGTTCTGCAGATTAAAAAAAAAAATCTGCAACCGACATGAATTCTGCGCGTGCACAGTGGTGCAGAATTCCCCCAGGAGTAACTTACCCAGATTATTGGTATCCTAGATCTTACACCAGATACAACACCTGTAGCCAATTCTGTAATAAACTATCTAAAGGTTTATTAACTAGGAAAAAGAAATGAGAGCTATTTACAGGTTAAAGCAAGAAAACACACATGAGTTGCCATCTAACTCCTAAAAGTGACAGAGTTGTAGTAAAAAAAACGAGGAGTCCTTGTTGTAGTAATGCGTCAATTCAAAGTGTCTTTCAGGGCAGACCCAAGAGGTAACCCCTGGGGATCTCTGGCTTCAGTTTGGTGGCTCTGGTCCTGTGAGAGTCAAACAGGGATGAGACATGGAACATTTTCCTTGTGACTTTGTTTTATTTCCTTATTCAGCTTCCAAGTCCACAGGATGAGCTTCCTTGCACACCGCATGTCCAAGGTGCGATAGTACCATTAACTAATCCTTTGTATTGTGATGTTCCTTGATGGGTTCATCTGATTTTGATAGTTCTTCTGGATGGGCAGGGGAGGGACAATTTCCATGCCTGAGTTCACAAGTTCAGAGCAAACATTTTCAAGGTTATAAAGCAAAACTTACATATCTTCTTATAGCACAGAATACCAATATTACAAGTGAGATACATGCAGCCTTACAAGCATTTCATACAATCTAAACGCTAAATACATTCTTATAAGACTAATACCTTGTGACTGTGGTTCCTTGATGGGCCACACTGAGTCATCACACTCATGGTAAACTCCAAGAAATAGGGCAGATAGTCCTATTGACGGAGGGATAGCTCAGTGGTTTGAGCATTGGCCTGCTAACCCCAGGGTTGTGAGCTGAATCCTTGAGGAGGCTGTTTAGGGATCTGGGGCAAAAATCTGTCTGGGAATTGGTCCTGCTTTGAGCAGGGGCTTGGACTAGATGACCTCCTGAGGTCTCTTCCAACCCTGATATTCTATTCTATGATCCTCAAAACTGGTGGTTTATTCTATAATTAGATTCACCAAGCCAGTGAAAAAACAGCTTGTGTAATACCACACACACTAGTTAACAAGAAGCCAAACACAGTCCTCTTTAGGCAATCCAGCCCTTGGCTCCTATCCAGACAGTCAAGTCTACTATAGTGAGGGGTTACTGAAAACCTGATTTACCATACATGAGGTTTACCAATCCCAAAGGACCAAACACTTATCCCCAGGTCAATATGAGCCTCAGATCTTGCCCAGTAATCATGTTGATGACAATCCTTTAGTAACTAAAAGTAAAGGTTTAATAATAAAAGAAAGAAGAGAGTTATAAATGATTAAAAGATCAATATATATACAGAAGTGACTTTCCTTGTTCAGGATCGCAGCAGTGATGGAATAAACAGTAACTGCTGGCTTGTAAAAGTCTCTCTGGAATCATTCCAACAGGTCAAAATCCAAAGGCAGTTTAGATGTAAAGTCTGTTAGAGTCTTTCCATGCATTTTCCAGGTTATTCCAAACAAATATTTGTCTTATGACTTATACTTTCCCTGTTCAAGGTTTAAGCAGACTAGAGATGGCAGGATCAATCCTGAGGCTTCTATTTTATAGCTCTTTTAGTAGGCTGACAAGCCTCCTCATAGAAATGGTCACAGCAGGGCCTTTCCCAAGGAAGAATAGATAGTGAAGATCACCTGTGGACGATTACTTTAAAGCCAATCTTCTATTTCCTATGCATATACAGTTAAACTAGCTACACACATTCACATAAGGCAATTAGCCAGCCCTCCATTATAACACAGATAGTTAAGCTGAAGACAATGTAGATAATATTAGTTTCTGGAAGTATCTTACATCTTTAAGCTTAAGGTTAACCTGCACACAGTCACATGAATAATTAAGAAATTAGGACATGAAAGGGAATTAACATCTACAGATTAATCTGGTACATTGTTAAACTTCTACCCCTGATTTCACCCTGGTGACATTTCCCTGAATTTCAGTTTTCACTGGTATGATGGGGTAGTAACTAACAGTCCCATTGACACAGGTTACCCCTGTACACTTAGCCTGCATTAACTGGCTATGCTTCACTAATTTACCAGAAATTAGGGTGATAGAATCATAGAATATCAGGGTTGGAAGGGACCTCAGGAGGTCATCTAGTCCAACCCCCTGCTCAAAGCAGGACCAATCCACAATTAAATCATCCCAGCCAGGGCTTTGTCAAGCCTGACCTTAAAAATCTCTAAGGAAGGAGATTCCACCGCCTCCCTAGGTAACCCATTCCAGTGCTTCACCACCCTCCGAGTGAAAAAGTTTTTCCTAATATCAAACCTAAACCTCCCCCACTGCAACTTGAGACCATTACTTCTTGTTCTGTCATCTGCCACCACTGAGAACATCCTCTAGATCAGGGGTCAGCAACCTTTCAGAAGTGGTGTGCCGAGTCTTCATTTATTCACTCTGATTTAAGGTTTCGCATGCCAGTAATACGTTTTAACATTTTTAGAAGGTCTCTTACTATAAGTCTGTAATATATAACTAAACTATTGTTGTATGTAAAGTAAATAAGGTTTTAAAAATGTTTAAGAAGCTTAATTTAAAATTAAATTAAAATGCAGAGCCCCCGGACCGATGGCCAGGACCCAGGTGCGTGAGTGCCACTGAAAATCAGCTCGCGTGCTGCCTTTGGCACACGTGCCATAGGTTGCCTACCCCTGATCTAGATCCATCCTCTTTGGCACCCCTTTTCAGGTAGTTGAAAGCAGCTATCAAATCCCCCCTCATTCTTCTCTTCTGCAGACTAAATAATCCCAGTTCCCTCAGCCTCTCTTCATAAATCATGTGCTCCAGCCCCTAATCATTTTTGTTGCCCTCCACTGCCTTCCAATTTTTTCACATCCTTCTTGTAGCGTGGGGCCCAAAACTGGACACAGTACTCCAGATGAGGCCTCACCAATGCCAAATAGAGGGGAATGATCACGTCCCTCGGTCTGCTGGCAATGCCCCTACTTATACAGCCTAAAATACCTTTAGCCTTCTTGACAAGAAGGGCACACTGTTGACTCATATCCAGCTTCTCGTCCACTGTAACCCCTAGGTCCTTTTCTGCAGAACTGCTGCCTAGCCATTCGGTCCGTAGTCTGTATCAGTGCATGGGATTCTTCCATCCTAAGTGCAGGACTCTGCACTTGTCCTTGTTGAACCTCATCTGATTTCTTTTGGCCCAATCTTCTAATTTGTCTAGGTCCCTCTGTATCCTATCCCTACCCTCTAGTGTATCTACCACTCCTCCCAGTTTAGTGTCATCTGCAAACTTGCTGAGAGTGCAGTCCACGCCATCCTCCAGATCATTAATGAAGATATTGAACAAAACCAACCCCAGGACCGACCCTTGGGGCACTCCGCTTGATACCAGCTGCCAGCTAGACATGGAGCCATTGATCACTACCTGTTGAGCCCGACGATCTAGCCAGCTTTCTATTCGCCTTATAGTCCATTCATCCAGCCCATACTTCTTTAACTTGCTGGCAAGAATACTGTGGGAGACCGTATCAAAAGCTTTACTAAACGCCAAGGAATAACACGTCCACTGCTTTCCCTTCATCCACAGAGCTAGTTAGTTATCTCATCATAGAAGGCAATTAGGTTAGTCAGGCATGATTTGCTCTTGGTGAATCCATGCTGTCTGTTCCTGATCACTTTCCTCTCCTTTAAGTGCTTCAGAATTGATTCCTTGAGGACCTGCTCCATGATTTTTCCAGGGACTGAGGTGAGGCTGACTGGCCTGTAGTTCCCCGGATCCTCCTCCTTTCCTTTTTTGAGGATGGGCACTACATTAGCCTTTTTCCAGTCATCTGGGACCTTCTCCGATCGCCATGAGTTTTCAAAGATAATGGCCAATGGCTTTGCAATCACATCCACTAACTCCTTTAGCATCCTCAGATGCAGCGCATCCGGCCCCACTTGTGCTTGTCCAGCTTTTCTAAATAGTCCTGAACCATTTCTTTCTCCACAGAGGGCTGGTCACCTCCTCCCCATGTTGTGCTGCCCAGTGCAATAGTCTGGGAGATGACCTTGTTCGTGAAGAAAGAGGCAAAAAAAGCATTGAGTACATTAGCTTTCTCCACATCCTCTGTCACTAGGTTGCCTCCGTCATTCAGTAAGGGGCCCACACTTTCCCTGACCTTTTTCTTGTGGTTAACATAGCTGAAGAAACCCTTCTTGTTACTCTTAACATCTCTTGCTAGCTGCAACTCCAAGTGTTATTTGGCCTTCCTGATTTCACTCCTGCAATATTTTTGCAATTGCCTGAGCAGTATTTTTATACTCCTCCCTGGTCATTTGTCCAATCTTCCACATCTTGTAAGCTTCTTTTTTGTGTTTAAGATCAGCGAGGATCTGTTAAGCCAAGCTGGACGCCTGCCATATTTACTATTCTTTCTACACATCAGGATGGTTTGTTCCTGTAACCTCAATAAGGATTCTTTAAAATACAGCCAGTGATCCTTGACTCCTTTCCCCCTCATGTTATTCTCCCAGGGGATCCTGTCCATCAGTTCCGTGAGGGAGTCAAAGTCTGCTTTTCTGAAGTCCTGTGTCCGTATTTTGCTGCTCTCCTTGGCAGTTTACGAGTACCATGGTTTCTACCCCATCCAACTTTACCTGCCTTGTATATTTATGTGGGGTGACTGCAACCCCTACAAGATTGAGTAGGCCGTATGGGTCTGCCCCGTCCCCCAGGTTACACTGCATGGGCTCTATGCCATTGGGGCACTGGGCCACTATGTGCCCCAACTCCCCGCACCCGTAACACCTATAATTGCTTCTAGTCACTCCCCTATCACGTGGATTAGGGGGTTTAGTCCCAGGGTCCCCCCCACTCAGGCCTTTTCCTTCCTTCTGGGTTCCTGGCTGGTTTTCAGCTCCCCTCTTCTTCCACCTAGGATTCTCTGGGGGTTTGGCCGCCCGACCCTCCAGGGTTGGGGTTGAGTGCTTGCTTCATAAGGACCTTCCTTGGGTGAATTCCCTGGCTGTCATCTGTCTTTCCATCAGTGTGATAATTTCTGGCAGCAGTCCCCGCATGTAATGGTCCATGACCAGAAGTCTCCAAAATCTCCTCCGGGCTGTATGCCTCAGGCCGTAACCACTTCCAAGCGAGGTGTATGAGGTCGAATTGTTGGGACCTCAGAGGTTTGGTCTCCTGGTATATCCACTCCTGGAACCTCTCAGCCCATACTGCTGCCGTCACCCCTGATCGTGCTAGGATCTCTGCCCTCAGCCGGGAATAGTCAGCAGTGTCCTCAGTGGGCAGATCAAAGTAGGCCTTCTGGGCCTCTCCACACAAAAAAAGGGCGAGAATGCTGGCCCACTGCTCCTAGGGCCACACCTCACACTGAGCAGTCCTTTCGAATGAGAGGAGATATGTCTCTACGTCATCCTCTGCCGTCATCTTTGGCAGACAAACCGGTGGCCCTCAGGGTTCGCGTCCCATCGGACCTCCGGGCCTGGGTGGTGAGGATTTTCAGCTGGTCCACTACCTCCCGCAGGAGGGCTCAATCTTGGGTCACCTGGCCCATTAATAATTGGTTGGTTTCATGCTGTAGCTTCATGGACTCCTGTTCCGCCATCGCCTGAGCCCAGGTTGCCTCCTGCTGGGCTTGCACCAGCGCTCTCACTACCTCCTCCATTGTGGTACAAACAAAACCCCAAAACCCCAGTGCACTTTTTTTTTAAACCTCTTTGTTCCACCAGGCTGTGAACAATCACAATCCCACTCTTGACACCAGTTATGGCAGAGCTCCAACCTTGTCCCCGTGGGTCCCGCACGTCCAGGCAGTTTATGCTAGCCTCAGAGTCTCACTGCGATGCTCCACATAGCCCTTCTCTCTATAGGGCCAGGGTTACAATCTACTGAGCCCTTTTCATCAGAAGCCAGCAAGGAGGTTGGTGAGAGAACTCCCACAGTCTCTGTTGTCCCTACGGGTTTATTCCAGAACAGTTTAGCCTCCTGTCTTCCCCTCCCAGGAGGTGTTTCTGTAGTGGCGGATTGGGGGGAACCCAGGCCCACCCTCTACTCTAGGTTCCGGCTAGGGACCCTAATGGCAGCAGCTGTTGGCAGCCGACCTTTCACGGTGAGAATTGCTACATTTCCCCACAGCTCTCCCGCTTCTCTCTCTTAATGCCTTCTTCACCCTTACCTTAAGGCTCCCTTTCCAGGGGCTTGAGGGTGTCTTCGTTACCCAGCCCTTCAGCTGCAGTTCCTCTCCTCTGCCTGACCGGAGTGAACCCTTTTATAGTATCAGAGGGGCCTTAATTAGAGTCAGGTGTTCACAGTAGCCTAATGGCAACAACTAACTCTTTGCAGGCTAACCGGAGTCATGTGTCCACTCAACCCTGGAGCAGCCCCTGCTCTGGTCAGTCAGGCAATAGACACCTGCTTCTCCAGTGGCCAATAGATCTGCCCTCGACAACTCTCCTATAGCCCTCTGGCTTGGAGGGAGGCAGGAGGCTGCTGCTGCTGGTAGGCCCTGGGCTCTCGCTGTTGCTGCTCCAGCTACTCCCCTGGCTGGGCCAGACAACCCCCCTTTCTCTGCTACCTGGCTGCTGGATCACCCCCCCCCCCCCCCGTCCTTGGTTGTTGCTGTTCCTGCTGCAGCCCCTTGGGGGGGAGAGGGCTGCTGGCCAACTCCCCAGAGGAGGGGAGTGAGGGATCCCAGCCATTGCTACTGCTGCTGTGGACATCACCACCACCACCTGAGAGAGGTCCTTCCTGCCTGGTCACCGGACTGCCTACTGGAGCTGCTGTTGCTGCCTGGGAGCTGCTAAAGCCTCAAGGAGGAGGAAGAAGGGGACCATCTGCTGCTGGGGGAGCACGCAGAGCCTATGCAGACCACTGTGGAGGGGGCCTTAAGGACTGAGTAACTTTTGAACTGTGCTCTTGTGGTGGAGGTCTTGATTGTGTTTGTGGGGACACAGGGGGTGTGGTGTGGAGTCTGCCCCCTGGTCCATCTATGTCCCCCACCACAACCATCGCTGCCCCCTCCACCACTCCCAGTGATATATACCTATCCTCATAGAGCTGGAAAGGACCCTGAAAGGTAATCAAGTCTAGCCCCCTGCCTTCACTAGCAGGACCAAGTACTGATTTTTGCCCCAGATCCATAAGTGGCCCCCTCAAGGATTGAACTCATAACCCTGGGTTTAGCAGGCCAATGCTCAAACCACTGAGCTATCCCTCTCCGCATCTTGGGCATTTGGCAGGTGGACACTTACCATCTGCCTCAAGGACTCAGCTGCTTGCTTGGCTTGCCATGCCCTGTTTCCACCATTTGGGCCTGAAGCAGCAGCCAGCAACCATTGACGTTTTTTGCAAGCGCATGTGGGTACATATGCTCCCCCCCTTGAACTGACACCCCCCCTTCCCTGCAGCAGTCTCTCCCTCTTCCCTTGCAGCCCTTTGCTTCTCCCCCACACTTTGCCCCAGCCACTCAACAGCTTCAGTTAGTTCGGCTGCCCCGCCCTTTTCCCTCTGCAGTTTGTTTGCCTGCCCCGCCCCAGCCTCTGAAGCTGGCCCCTTGATCTCCCTGTCCTACCTCCAGCCTGGTTGTTCCCCTCCCCCCCGCAGTCCCTCCTGCCCTGATTAGCCCCTCGCTCTGTGCGCCCATGCCCCCATCCCATGTGCTTGTGTCCCTCCTGTTTTAGTTGGCCCTGTATCATTGCACCCCCCTCATGCTATTATAACCCCCATCCCCTAGTGCAACTAGAGGAGCCGGAATCCCATCCTGAGTCACTGACAGAACATCCTCCCACCCCACACCCAGTCCTTGCCTTCACAGGCTGCCCCAACCAGCCCCCCCTTCCAGCACCCTCCTCCCCTGCCTGCAGCCTAGTGGGGAGGAATGGTTGACCTATTCCCCATTTCCCCCCGGTGTCTCTCCTCCCTCCCTACTCATTATGGTGGGGGACAATGCGGGTGGGACCCCTCGGGCAGTCCCCACTGCCCCTTCTCCATTTACCCCCCTGCCATCATCCCCTGTGGCTTCCACCTCGACCACCGCTGCCAAACCACTTGCTACCGCCCCCACTGGGGCAGCGGCGGACAACAGGGGTGAACTCCACATCCCTTGCCCCCTCCGATTTTGGGGGAGCCGGTGGGAAAGGCCAAGGAAAAAAGAAGGGTAAGGTCCCCGCCAAAAAGGCTAGGCCCTCCATGGCAGGGACTGCCCCCTCTACCGTGGCCCTGCCACCAGCCGTGGCATCCCTCCCTGTTGCTCCCTCCATCAGCTCTTCAGGTGCCCCTCTCCTGGCCCCCAGGGCATACGCCCAGGTGGCAGCGGCTACCCCACTTGCCGCTAGGTCATCTCTCCCAGCCACCTCCTCTGTTACCATCTCTGTCAGCCGGGGCCCCTTCCCCACCTTGACCAGGAAGCACAGTGTCCATTGCCTCCTGGTGCCCACCTCGCCCCATGTGGAGACCTACATGCAGGCGTTGGTTAGGGTGGTGGGGCCCATAGCCATCGTGGCGGCCTCAAAAATGTACGGGAAGGTTGTCTTCTTCCTGGCATCGGAGGCTGCCGCTCAAGAGGTGGTGGAGAAGGCCCTGGCGGTGGGGGGGGCGTGTTCGTCCCCCTGAAGCCGCTGGAGGACCTAGGCGTCCGGTTGGTCCTGACCTCCATTCCTCCCTAATGCTGCCCTGTTACCCACCCTCTCTGCCCTGGGGAAACCAATTTCTGTTGTCAGCCTCTCCCGCTGAGCTGCAAAGACCCCACCCTCCGTCATGTCCTCTCATTCTGCTGGCAGGTGCAGCTTCAACTGTCGCCAGTGGCGCATAATGGAGATGCGCTTGAGGGGTCCTTTCTAGTCCCCTACCAGGGGGCCCTCTACAGGGGAAGACTGGTGATACCTCTGCCGGGCAATGGGGCATGTCTGGAGGGCCTGCCCCTTGGCCCGGCACGCAGGAGCATCTGGGACCCCTGAGCCCCGGCCCCGTCATCGCCGGTGCCCCTGGCTGCCCGGCACCCGGAGCCACCCCTCCTCATCCCCAGCCCACCACTGTTCCTGCTCAGGTGCTGGAGGCATCTCCCCCAGTGAGCCCAGACAAGCGGGAGAGCCCCACCTCCACTGCATGTAGTCTGGTGGGGCCTATGGAGGAGGGTGCAGTGGGATTACTGCCGGGCATGGGAGAAGGCCCACCCCAAGGCGAATCTTCCATCCCCCATGCTGCCCCACCACTAGCTCCCCGAGCTCCAGTGCCACTGCCCCTACCCCCCCGGCCCGACCCCTGTCCACCAGCCCACGGATGATGCCATGGAGGGCTGGGTCCAAGTACAGGGGAAGCGGGGCAAGCAGAAGGCTCAAGCACTGCTCCTTCCATCTGATTCAGAGCCCCCCCCAAAAGACCAGGAAGGGGGCCACCGACAGTGAGCCTTCTGCCTTGCCCACGGGTGTATCCCATCTGCCAGAGCCAGCTGGGGATGACGTGGCAGCATTGGAGGGTAGCACTGCCCCTCCTCCGGAGTTCCTCCCTAGGGGACCCCCCGATGGAACCCCTCCTGCCCCCTTGCCACCTGACCTCCCTGCATGCTCTGAGGCAAGAGTCACTTTGGGCACCAGGGAGGAGGCCCCAGGGTGGTGGGTGGTGATTTCCCCTCCATTTTTGAGGAGAGTGAGGCCCTGGGTCTGACTCCAGTGATCCAGGGGGAGGAAGACCCTCTGCCAGCGGGCCTCGATCTGAGCGACTTCACCCCGGTCCCCCCTTCCCCCGCTCTCTCCCCCTAACCGCTGCTTCTGCTCCCGCCTCTGAGGAACCCTGGACTCTTCCACCAGCCCGGCCACAGATGGCCCCCCGCTAACGGCCGCCGAGTCTATTGAGGCGATGGCCAGTGCCACAAGGCCAGGACCTGAGTCATCAGGGGCATCCCTCGTTGATGCGGGGCAGCTGACCTCCTTCCCGGGTGGGGGCCCCACTGCTGCTTCCCCACCTATCGATGCCGTGGCCACAACACCCGCCTTGGAGTGCAAGCCCGGTATCGTCGAGGGCCCCCTTCCCACTCCATGGACCCCTGAGCCTGACCGAGAGGTGCCAACGTCCGGTGGCTCAGCTGCCGGGGGCCCCAGTTCCAACTCTGCCCCTATCCCCAACCCTGCTCCTGACCACTGCCCTGCCCTGCTCCTGATGCCGACCCCGGCCCCCTCCCCTCCACCTTCCACGCTGCTATTACCACCCCTGGGGCCGTCTCCTTCCCCTTCCTGGAGGATAACCCCCAGGGAGTGGCCTTCGTGTTCCTCTGTCCCGACTCTCTAGGGGCTGCTATTTTCCCTCCACTGTCCCGCACTGAGCCAGGGTCTCAGGCAGGCTGCGTGGTGCTGGTACATCGGACGCCATGCCATGGATCCGCCCCCTGCCTACCCATCTTGGTAGGCAACAGGCTTTGACAGGGGCCCCACTAGAGGATGGCCAGGGGCCTGTAACCCCGCCCCCCAATAGGCTGCGAGAGGAGCTGCGAGAGTTTCTCCAGGACACCCGTGGGTCCCGGAACAAGGTGCAGCTCACTCTCCAGCTCTGGGGGGACTTTTATCAAATCTTCTGAGCCATAAGGGCCATTCTGGGGGAGGGTAAAGGGACCAGGAGTCAGGCCGTTTCGGCCTACCAGCAGGCCTGTGGCTTCCGTGACTCTTTGATCACCTACAGGGTAGGTCACGGTTTGCTGCGTGGCCCAATGGTGACTGTGCATGTCCCTGCCAGCGAGGATTCCCCCCAGCCGCCACATGGCACCCATCATCTTCGCAACGTTAAACACCCGGGGTTGTAGGATGGGTCTCTGCAGGTGCCAGGTGCTCTCCTTCCTTCGGGGGGGTGGTTACTCTGGGTCTCCTGCAGGAAAACCACATACAGATCCAGCTGCCGAAGTGGCAGGGACAGGGTCTATTTTAGCCACCTCAAAGTTCATATGGCTGGGGGTCATCAAGGCGGTGCCGGGCCTCCTGCTGCACCTCCGGGTCCGTTTGGAGGGGCTAGTGGTCAACCTCATTAATGGTTATGCCCCGACATTGGGCCCGGAGCGGCTGCACTTTTATCAGCAGGCGTCTGCCTTCCTTGTCTTTTTATATCCTTGTGAGTGCCAGGTCCTGGGCGGAGACTTTAATACCACCCTCAAGGAGCGGGACTGCTCGGGAACCGAGCTGTACCCTGCCACCATGGGTGTCCTCCAGGAGATAGTCAACCGTCACTCCCTAGTGGACGTCTGGCACGACCACCACCCAGACAACATCTTAACGTTCACCTTTGTACGGGTGGAGGCCCATCGGTTGCGCCACTCCCGGTTGGACCGCATTTACTTATCACGCTGTCACCTTTCATGGGCTCACTTCTCCAGTGTCTGGACAGCCCCTTTCTCGTATCACCACCTAGCGACTGTGATGGCTTCTCTCTGCGCGGAGAGCCCGGGGCCAGCCTATTGGCACTTTAATAATAGCTTGTTGGAGGATGTGGGCTTTGTGGTGTCCTTCCGGGAGTTCTGGCTGGCCTGGCGAGGGCAGAGGCACGCCTTTCCCTCGGCGTGGCAATGGTGGGACATGGGGAAGGTGCACGCCAGGCTCTTCTGCCATGACTACACCTGGGGTGCCAGCTGACGGAGGGATGCGATGATAGAGCAGTTGGAATGGAAGGTCTTAGAGCTGGAGAGGCATCTGGCCGCCAGCCCCGAGGATCCATCCCTCTGCAAAGCATGCTGGGAGAAGCGGGAGGAGCTCCAGGCCCTCGAGGACCATTGGGTCCAGGGTGCCTTTGTTCGATCCCGCATCCGCCTCCTTCGGGAGATGGATCGCACCCTGGAGAAAAAGAGGGGGGCCAAGAAGCATGTCACCTGCCTCCTGGCAGAAGACGTCACCCCCCCCGCTACTGATCCAGCAGAGATGTGCAGGAGGGCCAGGGCCTTCTATGCAGGCCTTTTCTCCCCGGATCCAACCGATCCTGACGCTTGCAGGGACGGACTCCCGATGGTCAGCGTGGGCGACCGAGACCGGCTAGAGCTGTCTCTCACTCTGGCCAAGTTCCCAGAAGCCCTCTGCCGCATGCCCACCAATAAATCTCCGGGCATGGACGGGCTGACCGTGGAATTCTACCGCGTGCTCTGGGATGTCCTTGGCCCAGACCTCGTCACCGTCGGGGCCGAGTCCTTGGGGAGCGGGGTCCTCTCCCTGTCATGCAGGTGAGCTGTGCTTGCCTTGCTCCCAAAGAAGGGGGACCCCCGCGACCTTCGGAATTGGTGTCCCATCTCGCTCCTCAGCAGGGACTACAAAGTCGTAGCAAAGGCCATCGCGCTGCGGCTGGGGTCCGTGCTGGCGGAAGTGGTCCATCCCAACCAGACCTATACCGTCCCGGGCCATAACATCTTTGATAATCTGTATTTGGTCCAGGATCTCTTGGAGCTCGGGTGTAGGAATGGTCTGTTGTTTGCCCTTCTGTCCCTGGATCAGGAGAAGGCGTTCGACAGGGTGGACCATGGGTATCTCCTGGGAACTCTGCAAGCATTCGGCTTCGGACCCCAGTTTGTGGGTTTTCTCCAAGTGCTATATGTGTCCTCAGAGTGTCTGGTCAGGCTCAACTGGACCCTAACCGAGCTGGTCAGCTTCGGGCGGTGAGTACAGCAGGGGTGCCCCCTCTCAGGCCAGCTGTATGCTCTGGTGATCGAGCCTTTCCTCTGTCTCTTACGCCGGAGGCTGATGGGGTTGGTGCTGTGGGAGCCGGAGCTGTGGCTGGTCCTGTCGGCAAATGCCGACGACGTGCTCCTCATGGTCCAGGACCCGGGCAACTTAGTGTGGATGGAGGCTTGACAGGCCGTCTACTTGGCGGCCTCCTCCGCCTGGGTCAACTGGGTCAAGCTCTGGCCTGATGGTCGGGGACGGGTGGCAGGCGAGCTCCCTCCCACCCGCGCTTCATTCCATCCAGTGGAGCGTGGGTCTGCTGCTCTATCTTGGCGTTTACCTTTGTACCATGCATCTGTCTCCACCGAAGAACTGGCAAGGTTTAGAGGACAGGGTGGTAGAGCGGCTCTGGAGATGGACAGGACTACTCTGGTGCCTCTCCCTCTGAGGGAGGGCACTGGTGCTCAATCAGCTAGTCATGTCCATGCTCTGGCACTGGCTCAACACCCTGGTCCCAGCCCCGGATTTCCTGGCCAACCTCCAAAAGTCAGTTCTGGAGTTCTTTTGGCCAGGACTGCCCTGGGTCTCTGCAGGGGTCCTACACCTACTCCTGGAGGAGGGAGGACAGGGCTTGAAGTGCTTTCACACTCAGGTCCACGTCTTCCGCCTCCAGGTCCTGCAGAGGCTCCTTTATGGTGCAGGCAGTCCAGCATGGAGTGTACTGGCACACGCCTTCCTGCGCCATTTCTGAGGGCTCCGATATGCCCAGCAGCTCCTTTATCTCCATTGGAGCAGTCTTCCATGAGACCTCTCCAGGCTGCCGGTCTTCTACCATGACTTCCTCCGGACCTGGAAACTGGTTTCGGCCACCAGATCTGTAGTGGCCGCCGAGGGGGTGGATCTCCTCGCGGAGCCCCTGCTACACAACCCCCAGCTCCATATGCAGGTGGCGGAGTCCCCCTTGGTGTGCCAGAGGTTGGTTCTGGCAGAAGTCACCAGAGTCAGAGACCTCCTGGACTAAAACCGGAGAGACTGGCTGCATCCCATGACGCTTGCTTGGCGCATGGGGTTCTCCAGACCTTGTACTCCCCGGCGTGTACTGCAGGAGGTGAGGGCCACTTTACTGCCCACTGCTCGGGTCTTCCTCAACTGGATCCTGTGAGAGGGCATGCCCTGCCCACCCTCCACCCCAGGTCCTCCGGACCTTTTCATCGGGCCTCTGCCCCATGGACCTGCCAGGCCATCGCACCCCTTTACTGTGAACTAGCTGCATGAGTTGCAGCCAGTTCAGTTCCAGACCACGCCATGAAAACATTTGTACACGCTCATGCTCCACACCCTTCATGTCCTCACCCTCGTGTCCCACCCCGACATGAAGTGGCAGGACCTTCTGCCACCTCTGGAGGGTGAGGAGCCCTGGTGGGCCAGCCTATATTCCACCTTGGTCCCGAGGCCCACCGGAGACATCAGCTGGTGGATCCTTCACAGAGCTGTGAGTATGGGTGTGTACTTGACGCAGTTCGCTCCCCTCCTGGACACCTGCCCCTTTTGCGGCGTGAGGGAGACCCTGGCACACATATACCTGGAGTGTGCCAGGTTGAGCCCCTATTCCAGCTCCTCTTGGATCTATTATTACATGTTTGGTTGCACTTTTCCCCTCACCTGTTCATCTACGCACTCCCCATCTGTGGCCCCACAAAGTCACGGGACCTCCTTGTCAACCTCCTCCTAGCCCTGGCCAAAATGGCCATGTACAAAACCAGGGAGAGGAGGTTGGCCGATGGAGTTTCCTGCAACTGGGGGGCCTACTTCCGCTCCTCCCTCCATTCACGCATCCTGGCAGAGTTCCTCTGGGTGGTATCCGCTGGCTCCCTTGATACCTTTGAGGAGCAGTGAGCGCTGTCCGGGGTTCTCTGCTCGGTGTCCCCATCCGGTTCCCTTAGTTTAGCACTGTCACCTCACTCCCATTCCTGTTATCTCATTAGTTGTCCCCAGCAATTATTTGGTATCACGGACCTGTGGAGGGGAGGTACTTTAGCACTTCCTGGATACCAACAGGACTACTCTGCCATACCCAACTGGCCTGGGTCTATATCACATAAGATATAGGTAAACATTTAGCAACTATTCTTTTATTCTTATCCATACAAAGTGAATGAGTTGGGGATTTATAGCTTAATTAACTAAGTGGATGGTCTTGGTTACAATCATAATGCCTCCTTTTAAGTTGTTATGGGTCATACACAGATTGTCTGGTCTGCAGTGCCATATACCTTGTGATGCTGCACTCCATATTTTTATAAAAATGTGTTTATAAGTGGATATGATGTAACTGGAATATGCTTTATGCAAAGGGTATCTTGCAAGGTATCATTACAAAGTTTATAATCTACTGAGTGTGATCATCCTATTTGTATGAATGTATCATTCATGTATCTGAAACTAGGAATATGAAATATAACTCTGAGGTCCCATTGTAATTCTGCAAAGTGTGGGCCATTAATGGTAGTTTGGAATTTTGATGGCTCCCATTATCCAGGACAATTGGTTGTAAATGGCTGTGTTTACTTGTAAGACTTCCTGTATACTTGTGTGCCAGTGAGTGGGTAATGAAGTCTCACAGGACATGTGATCATGTCACCTGAACTGGAATCCATCTTTAACCTGGTGGTTTTCCATTGAGAAGGAGGGGTGTGAACCAGAGAGAGACAAGGGATTCCCACCTTGTGCCAAAGCTATTAAAGGAAGTGGAACAGAACAAATGGGGTCCCACTCATGTGGAATCCCCTGCTTTTCACCTAAGATGCCTGCTGGAACTGACAAGGTCTGTACCAGGAGAAAGGAATGGGCCCAGACTAGGAAGGAGTCTAGTCTGTGAAAGAAGCTTATTTGGAACTTACTTGGTAACTTACTTTGTTCTGTCTGTTATTACTTGGAACCACTTAAATCCTACTTTTTATTCTTAATAAAATCACTTTTTTTTATCATTGAACCTAGAGTAAGTGATTAATACCTGGGGGAGCAAGCAGCTGTGCATATCTCTCTATCAATGTTATAGAGGGCGGACAATTTATGAGTTTACCCTGTATGAGGTTTATACAGAGTAAAACAAATGTATTTGGAGTTTGGATCCCATTGGGAGCTGGGTGTCTGGGTGCTGGAGACAGGAGCACTTGCTAAGCTGTTTTCAGTTAAGTCTGCAGCTTTGGGGGTGTGGTTCAGATCCTGGGTCTGTGTAGCAGCAGGCTTGCGTGTCTGGCTCAACAAGGCAGGGTTCTGGAGGCTCAAACTGGCAGAGAAAACGGACTCTGAGGTAGTCTCAGCACATCAGGTAACAGTCCCAAGGGGGTCTCTGTGTCCGAACCTATCACATACCTATTTTGAGCAAAACTAACATACAAGTGAACTGGTCTGGTCTGCAGTTATGAGCTTGTTAGTTCTTTGCTAATGCCTACAGTCTTGGCAAGAGCTGCCACCTGGTTTGCCAGCATCACAACTGGATCTCTCTGTAGCTGCAAAGTAGCTGTTGTAGAAGAGACCTGGGATTAGGTAATACCCTGTATTTCTGGGTGAAAGAATCAGTGGGAGAGATGGGGAGATGCCTTGCCTTGCTCCCCTCTCTCCCACTTCCAGCCCTTGAACTTGCAATCCTCCATCCATACAGAGCTCCAGAAGAGGGTCATCTTTGTGAGAAGAAGGGCAGGGGGGAGGGAGGGAAATGATGCAGTGCAGGTGGTGCTCCTCTCTTTTGCATGGAGAAGAGGGGAAGATGTGGGGTTGATATTTCTCCATATATGCTTCACCTGGATTGATTAATTCTTGTATCATGAGACAGAGAGAGAACATGCAATATGGGGCTGATCAATAGAGTCCCCAGTGCTGATTCCCTCTGCAAGGCCAGTTCTGAGAGACTTTCAAAGTGAAGATCGCTGCATTCTTGCTACACCCAAGCATATAGAAACTCCAAGCTTATTTCACTGCAATACTCCCACAATAGGCACACTTTCCCCCCCATAATTCATAAAAGGAAACCAGACTAAGTAGTAATCTAGTAAATTTGGGTAAAAATGATCACATAGTCTCTGCTCTGTGTTGTACTTCACAATTACAAGGAAGCTTGGTATTTTAGCCCTTTGTCTGCATAAAGCTATTATTTGCTCTATTAACCAATATATCTTGGCTGTCCACAGTTTCTTTCCACAAAATGATCTGTTTATAGACGGAAGAGATATTAGACCCCTAAATCCATTCCTCTCCACCACAGGGACAGGATCCAGTCCCTTGATATACAGAAAAGGAAACAAATTACTGAGATAGTTACATAAACTAGGGACTCAGAAGCATTATAGTCATAGTAAGTGAGCTAAGAAATATTTGGTAAGGTACAGATTCTAAAGAGTCATTCCCAATAGTCCCTGTTAGTCCAGGGGAGGAGCCCTTAGGAACTCTCCAAACCTCAGGCTAGGCAATTTGGCCAGGTCCTGAGCCCATTGGAGTCAGAGAAAGGGGTTGCTATTGACTTCAGTGGGTGCAGGATTGGGCCTAGGACAGCAATTAGCTCTGATGAATCAGTATTAAAAATAGACAAACCCATTCAGGCAGTTTTACCTATATCAAAATATTATTTTCTATACAGAGGGTTGATACCAAATCCTGGTGTCTTTCTGGGAAACAAATCAATTTGCTACTTGTATTCACAAACTCTTCCAGATGGTTTAATTCTCATAACCCACCATAATTTATTAATTGTGAAGTGAGAAAAGACATGAATCAGCTTCATGTGCTATAAGTAGGGCATTGTCATGGCAACAAGATGCAGAATGTTTGCTATTATTTATGTATGGTTTGTTTTGCTCTGAACCTTACGTTACTGCTTGAAGCAACTGAAATTAGAAATGTCTTGTTTTGAACTCTTCCCCCACTTCGGTATATTTTTTTAAATGCTTAAAAATAAACATGTAAAAGTCTGTGAGCGTCTCTCTCAGAAAATGGCTAACTATATGCAGTTAATGAGACTCCTCAGAAACAGAGGGCTTGATTCCAATTTCATAGCAATATTCTCCACTGTAACACTATTAATTCCATGGATTAACTCCTGATTTATATTAGTGTGATATCAGAGTCAGGCCTTCCCTGCAACTCCTGACTGGGGATGTAGAGGGGGGGAAGGTTCTTTTCTGAAAGGAATAATGCCATACTATACATCACATAATACATGTTAAGGCAAATGACATTATACATTCTTAGGCTCAGCATGGACGTATTTAAAAGTTAAATGATCAAACTAAATTGTAAAGGGTTTTTATTAATTGATTTAAAACAGCTATTCTTATAAGAATTTATTGTCAGATGAAAGCTATATTCCATGCATTTTATGTACCAGTAGTTAATGGTTTTTTGAGAGTCAACCTTTACTTCAGTTAATTTTAATTATTCACCCACTTCCTTACAGTGAATGATCTAAACCAGCAGTCTCCAACCTTTTTGCGCCCAAGATCACTTTTTGAATTTAAGGGCAACTCAGGATCTACCACGCCCCTTCTCTGTGGCCACGCCCCTTCCCCAAAGCCCTGCCCCATTCACTCCATCCCTCCACCCCCATCGCTCGCTCTCCCCCACCCTCACTCACTTTCACCGGGCTGGGGGTTGGGGGTTGGGAGGGGGTGCGGGCTCTGGGCTGGGGCCAAGGGGTTTGCAGTGAGGGAGGAGGCTCTGGGCTGAGCCTGGGGTTTGGGGTGCAGGAGGGGGTATAGGATGCTGGGGCAGGGGGTTGGGGTGCAAGAGGGGGTATGGGGTGCTGGCTCTGGGAGGGGGGGTCAGGGCTGGGGCAGGGGTTTGGAGTGCTGGCTCTGGGATGGGGCTTAGGGCTGGGGCTCGGGGTGCAAGAGGGAGTTCGGGGTGCAGGAGGGGAAATGGGATGCTGGCTCTGGGAGGGGCTCAGGGCTGGGGGTTGGGGTGTGGCCTCCCACTGGGCGGCACTTACCACGGGTGGATCCCAGGCGGCAGTGCAACGAAGCTAAGGCTGGCTCCCGGCCCCTGGGAGGGGAGAGGGGGGCACGTGGCTCTGCGTGCTGCGCCTCTTGGCAGACACCGCCCCCAAAGCTCCAATTGGCCACAGTTCCCCGTTCCCAGCCAATGGGAGCTGCAGAGACAGTGCTTTCAGGCAGAAGCAGCGTGCGGAGACCCCTTCCCCTCCCCCGGGGCTGGAGGGTGTGCTGGCTGCTTCTGGCAGCAGTGTGGGGCCACGGCAGCGGCAGCCCTCCTACACCACCAGAGCTCATGATCGACTGGGAGAGTCCCCAGGATCGACCACTGATCTAAACATTGAGACCTGGATTTCAAAGAATAACTAGGGAATTTAGCTGGCTCGATATTTTTGAGTGCCCAACTTGAGGCATTGTAAAGGGGCCTGATATTTAGCAATTTCTGAAAATTAAGCTGCTTTAAGGTGTCTCAAGTTCGACGCCCAAAAAATGGAGACATCTAAAATCACTAGCCACTTCTGAAAACCTTTAATCTGGAGTCCAACTAGGATATTTTACCACATTCCACACATACTAAAAAAAATTCTGGTTCATAAAAATAGGGCCAATTTCTTGCACTGGTGCAGCTCTGCTGAGGTGTAACTAAAGCTAGAATTTAACTCATAATATATTGTACTGACTTTCTTGGCCACTGCCACTATTCAATAGGAACATAAAGATTGGAAATGAAAGAAACCAATAAGGTAATCTAGTCAACCCACCTAATAGTGCGCCCTACAATATATATATTCAAATGTTTTGTTAACTCTAAGGGCACGTCTTCACTACCCGCCGGATCGGCGGGTAGCAATCGCTCTATTGGGGATCGACTTATCGCGTCTAGTGAAGACACGATAAAATCGATCCCTGATTGCTCTGCCGTCGACTCTGGAAATCCACCGTGGCAAGAGGCGGAAGTGGAGTTGACGGCGGAGCGGCAGCGGTCGACTTGCCGCCGTCCTCACAGCCAGGTAAGTCGACCTAAAATACGCAACTTCAGCTACGCTATTCATGTAGCTGAAGTTGCGTATCTTAGGTCGAAACCCCCCAAACCCCCGTAGTGTAGACCTAGCCTAATTGTAATTATCTAAAAGAATGGGAATTATCTTGGGAGTCTGCTGTGCAGTCTTATAGAACTCACCATCAGAAAGTTTTACCTGATGTTTAATCTACCTTCCTTTCTTATTTTTGTCCTAGGACTCTCACTTACACAGGACCCTCTTGCACCATCCTAAATAATTCCTCTTCTGATTTTAAGCCTGATTGTCCTTTTCTTCCCACGGAAAAAATCCACTTTTTGGAAACTTATGGAGATTCCTCCCCTCCTTCAATGTAAAGGCATCTAGGTCTTGATCCTTCTGCTCTGTATCTTCTTCTGGTAAGCTCATATATCTCCACAGCATTTTGGAGCAAGCCTCCCAACCTTGAGTTAGTGGGACTCAAGCTTGTGCTTTAAAACTAGCAGTGTAGATAGCACTTTGAACTTGTGGCTTGGGCTGGAGCTCAGGCTCTGAAACCTAGGGAGAGAGGAGGGCTAGCATAGGCTCAAAAGGTGGGGGCCCATGCTACAAAGCTGTTGCTCCTCTTTTCTGCCCTCTCCACCCTTGCTTACCACACATCTGAAAGTGGAGGGGAGTATTCAGCTGTTGGTATTTCCATCATTTAAATATTTGTAGATGATAATCATATCCCACTTAGTTATCACTTAGACAATGAACACTGCAATCTTTATTCATCATGAGTCAGTCTTTCCAGCCATTAAATCATTGTTGTTGTTCTTTCTGAACTCTCCCCTATGTACTTACAACTTTCTGGTAATAAGGTGCTCAGAACTGAGTGCAATATTGCACATAACATCTAAGTAGCTTTGTAGATATTTTGAAGTTGTTTTTGATGTTAGATAACTATACATGTGAGGCCAGCTCCTCAGCTGTTCTAAATTGGTGTTGCTCTGCTGAATTCAGTGGAGCTATACAGATTTACACCAGTTGAGGATTTGACATATGGAATCCAAAATGCTGAAAATCTCAGGGCAGGAACTCTCTCTTTACTATATGTTTGTACAGCACCTAGCACAATGGGGATCCCAATCTCCACTGGAGCTCCAAGTGCTATTTTAACACAAATACTGTACATTTTGTTGCAGTCCTAGAGGAATCCCATTTCCAATCAGAGATTCACATACATTCACCTCTACCAGCCACTATTTTGCTTGTAGTTTTCTCTTCTACATCACATACACAGATAACGTCTATCATCTCCCAATTATCTTCATCTTCCCCTCACCCACTTTCCTTGGTGTATTTTCCCTTTACATCCTCTCGGAATTACTTTATCAATTCACATGGCTTATTACTCTTTCCCTGCAATTATTTGTTATACTCATTTGTGATTTTTCTTACATAAGAGTGTCTTCAGGACAGGATCTGTGTCTTTTTCTGCATTTGTACTGTACCCAGTACAATGGGATGTTGGGTCCTACTGCACTGAAAATTAAACATTTTTATTTTATTATTAAAAAGTCAGACGATTTTATTACCCTGGTAAAATTAATGAGCAAAGTAATTTTTAACTCAAAACTCATGTCAAGGTACAGTTAATAAACGTTCATTGACTATTACTAAACTGGTGCTGCTGAACTTCATCATAAAGTTAATTAAATAGTGAAAGACGAGGGCAGCCTCAAGCTAGAAGATGCATTACTTAATTTCTCCATGTTGCCAGATACCCAAAGCAAGCAAGATTTGAGAGTTGTGAACTAAAAGTGTTTGGAGAAGTCAGACATCTAGAAATATTGGTCTTATTTTCAACGATTGTTTGCTCTATGTCAGCCAGTCAGCTATGGGCCTGAACTGGGTCTAGATTTGGATTTCAGATAAGACACAACAAATGAATGTGCCAAACAATCGGAGGATAACATTAGCAAGAGTACATGTGTGATACATGAGGCTGGCTATACGTTCAAAATGAGAACTTCAAAATTCAGGGGTGTTCTGATCCAGAGTTTTGGTTCATATCATTTTAAAGAAGGAGGCCAGAACAAAGTTTGCATCCTGATCCAGATGTCCTCAAAGTTTGAGGTTATTTGGATCCAGGATTAATTGTGGTCTTTCTATTTCCAACAGACATGATGGCATCTGTAAATAGCACCTTAAACCCAGTCTACACAAGGAAATGAGACCATTGCTGTCAGTGGTTTCTGAAAAAGATTGTTATCTATGATCCCATTTCCTAACATGGACTGGGTTTAGAAGGTGCTATGTAAAACAGACAGCTATCATCACACATGTCATCACATTACTGGAAATAGAGATGAGCCACAATTAAAATCCTGGATCAGAACACCCCTGAATGTTGAAGTTCTCAGCTTAGGCACATAAACAGCCTGCTGTATAACGGGTTGTATTATGGTAGTGACCAGAGGCCTGAGGCAATATCAGGGCCCCATTGTGCTGAGCATTATTACAAATCTAAGACAAGAGACAATTTCTGCCCTAGAATACCTACACTCTAAACAGGGAGAAGATATGTCAAGGGAAAAAAAAGTATTTGATGTTAATTATACTTCTATTTACCAAAAATGAAACTTTGAGTAGTATGTGTAAATTCAGTGATTGTGAAGAGAGACAGCTTGACAGCTACATTAGACTGAATCCTCTATCCACTGAACAGGAACAGAACTGCTCAGCCATGAAGTGGCAGACCATCTCTAACAGTAAGAAGGTATTTTAATCTACATGCTAGGGCTGTCAAATGATTTTAAAAAGTAATCACGATTACTTGCAAGATTAAAAAAATAATTGTGATTAATTGCAGTTTTAATTGCACTGTTAATAATAGAATACCATTTATTTAAATATTTTTGGATGTTTTCTACTTTTTCAAATATATTGATTTCAATTACATCACAGAATACAAAGGGTACAGAGCTCACTTTACTATTTTTTATTACAAATATTTGCGCTTCAAAATAGAAAAGAAATAGTATTTTTCAATTCACTTCATACAAGTACTGTAGTTCAATCCCTTTATGGTGAAGGTGCAACTTACAAATGTAGAATTATTTTTTTTACATAACTGCACTCAAAAACAAAACAATGTAAAACTTTAGAACCTACAAGTCCACTCAGTCCAATTCAGCCAATCACTAAGACAAACAAGTTTGTTTACATTTTCGGGAGATAATTCCGCTACTTTGCCCTCTCCCCCATATCTGCCTAGGAGGTTGTCATGGCCACAGGAAAACCCTCTGGTGGCCACATGCTGCCACAGTAGCTGCATTTGAGAAACACTGGTATGGAAGATATTACCAATCTGCTGAGCTATTCAGTCCCTCAAAATACACATCTTTCAAAGCTGTCATTGTTTTGACCACTTAAATGAATATGTTCCTAACATTTATTGTCACTGTTTGAAATAGGCCTTATGCTCTTAAGTTCACAGTATATGGATTGACAGATTTAGTTTCAAGGCAGGTCTACATTATGGGGCTAAGTTGACCTAAATGTAACTCCAGCTACGTGAATAATGTAGCTGGAGTCAATGTACCTTAGGTCGACTTATTGCAGTGTCTACACCGCGCTGTATCAACAGGAGAAACTCTCCTGTCGACTTACCTTATGCTTCTCGTTCCTGTGGAGTACCGGAGTCTGCTGGAGAGCGATCGGCGGTTGATTTAGCGGTCTTCACTAGATTTTGCGGGTCTTCACTAGATCCATTAAATCGACCCCCGATGGATTGATCGCCGCACGTCGATCCTCTGGTGTGTGGAGACAAGCCTCAAATGGCTTCTTCATGAACAGAAGGTGACTAGAATTGTCTTGCAAAGGATTTTTATTTAAGTGAGGCCTGTTTCCTTTTTCCTTCTTTATGATGTATAAAGAAGGCCTGGAGGATTTTCTCATCTTTGGTTTTGTTGGAGAACCACTGGGAGCCATAGGGGACGTTTATTGTGAGTTGGTAAGGCCTTCCTTTATTCAAAATATTAAAGAGTTATTGACATTAAATAAGTGTTAACACAAACAAACATCTGCCTCCTGTGGTCAGAGTGTACTGCCATTGTATCCCAGTCACAAATGCACAGAGCACAATAGACTGCTGTGGTTCATGAGGAAAAGCAAGTAGAATGCACTTGGGGTGCAAACAAAAGCAACAGACACTGGGGGAACAAATTCAGGGTTTGCAGGAGCAGGTAACAAGCCTCACTGTTCTCTCAGAGCAAGGGTAAAAATCTAGGTGTAAAGGTTCCTAACTGTTTTAGCTGTTAGCTTGTACTTTAAACTAACTCCACAGGGTTAATTGGTTGCTTTCCGCCCCACCCCACCCCTTACACTTTCGATTTTTCTGAAGTTTTGATGGAGAGTACTTTGTATATTTATGTGAAAAGTTTGTTTGGACAAAACATGACAGTTTGCTGGATTCTGTTTAAACTTTTGGAGTAAAAGATCCAGGGGCAACCGTGGAGATAAAAGTTTTTTACTGCCTTTTTGAACAATCCTGAGGTAAAGACAGCACAGGGTAAAAGGCAGTTGTTTGCAGAAATTAATACTACAGAGTGGGGGAGGGGAAAACAGTGAAGAGTTGTGGAAATGTTAAAAGGTAATGGTTGTGAAGATGTTAAAAAGTAACAGTTGTGGTGTTATAAGAAGGACGTTTTGGATTTAATGATAAAACCCAGTTATGTAAATGTAATTATTTGTGCAACTTAGTACAGTCACATTGGGTGGAACCCTGGTAGTTAAGCAAATTACATAAGGAGGTCAGGTGACTACTACCATCACTATGTTTTTGTCCCCAGGAGCCATTATAGCTATTCTGAGGGGAAATGGGCCCTTTTCCCACAAAAATGGTCTGTAAAGGACTGCTGCAGGCAGCCAGATACTCTGATCTATATTATTTGACTATTGGATGAGTTAATCAAAATCACTAAAGGAATGTAAGGGGGTTTAATTGGAGTTTAACTTGACTATCTCCGATTGTACAAGATGGGAATGTAATCTGGGTACAGTTGTGTAAAAAATAATAACCGCAGTGCAAGGGGTGTTGGGCAAAAGAGAATTTTTGTGTGTGAATCTTTTTGTGTAATTATGTGAGGTTTTAAGGATCTAAACCAACACTCATGGTTTGTAAAATCCTGTTTGTAGGTTTAAGATCAATTGGTTTTGTTTTGTTTTTTAAATAAAGGAAAAACAATGGCACTAAATCCATTTGAATCATTCATTCAAAGTTGCAAAACTGACAGACACTTTTTACCAAACACAGGTAACTAGTGTTTTTTGGCTTTGGTATTTAGCATTTAACCCTTAAGGTACCTCAATGCTTTATAAAGTTTAATATGTTTTTAACTAAAGACTAAAGTTGTGGCTGTGGTGGGATGCGGCCGGGGCCAGGGGATGGGGGAGACATTCTGGATCTTTTTGTGTGTGTGCATAGGAAAAAAGAAAAGGAAGAGGGGAGCAATGTTGGGAACACTGAGCCTTGGGGTGGCTTTGGGTGATCGGACTGTTGCTTTGGTGGGGGTACATGAGAATTCTGTGGGCACAGGGGAAGCAGTTACACCTTGTGTGAAAGTTGATGTGGCTAATATAATGTTGTAGAGTTGAACAGTGGAGGGGGTGTGCATTTTCCAGAACATGTGCAGTGTATATTGTAGAAGGGGTAAAAGAAATGCAAACAAAACATGCTACTTAATTAAAATCCTATTGGGGCTCCAAAAGGAGCCCCAATAGGTTGTGTTTTCTTTTTCAGATGGCTGTGTATTTTAGAAGCAGGAGTTTAAAGTGAAAAGCAATCAGAACTCTGGTGGAAGTTAATTGTGTCCCTTTTAAGACAAAGTCTCTGAGCTGTTGATAGCTTTGGACCCAAAAGCAAGCCAGAAAGCCTACAGGTGGACCTACAGAGGGGAAACCAAGGATTGCCAGGCCTAGAATGGAACGATTGTTGTTGCTAATCACAGTTCTTACTATTGTAAACCCTGCCCATATCCCACAATGTGAAGTGGCAAAAGGAGGAAACACATGGACTGCTACACCCCCAAGTTGTGGTAATAAGGCAGATAAGGACCTTAAGGATCTATCCATAGAAAATTGTACCGATGATCCCCCCATCGGAATTTGGCAGTGTCGGTGTGTGGTGTATGGATTGGAAGGGGAGGGGTCCTAACCTGGTGGAGAATATATATGTCATGATCAATGACAGTGAGAAACAGAACAGAACAGTACTTGTGGCACCTTAGAGACTAACAAATTTATTTCAGCATAAACTTTCGTGGGCTGCAGCTCACTTCTTCAGATGCATAGAGTGGAACAAAAAGACAGAAGATATTTATACATACAGAGAACATGAAAAGGTGGAAGTACGCATACCAATTGTAAGAGGCCAATCAATTGAGATGAGCTATCAGTAGCAGCAGAAGAAAAAACTTTGAAGTGGGAAACAGAGTCATCTGAACATGTGGTTTGTCATGGAGGGCCCAAAAAACATATAAGCCTCCAGTCTCCTGAGGTATTTGGGTTATGGGGGGTCCCACAATTAGGGACTGATGTTACCATGTGGACTCATAATGGTACCTGCACAGAGGAAAATCCCTGGACGTGCAGTTATTATGTACACATCACACTTGGCATACAGTCTCCCCCGGGATGATGGGTATACGACAATTTAACCACTTTGCAGAATGTAACCCTACAAGTAATATGGATGCCTGGAAGAATCCTGATCTAAGCTGGCCGCAGCCTGGAGACAGAAATACTTCCTGACTGGCGAATGTGTGGGATCCACTGTGGGAGCGGGTGCAACCAGCACTTTTCAATGTGTTTTTACAGTCCATAATATGGGTGGTACACCACAGAGAATGGTGGTTGGACTGGGTACACCCCAACTGCAGTACATACATAGAAGGGTTGAAGCAACAATTTAATTGCTGAGTGAAGGGACATCCATGGAATTGTCACTGGAAAAGGGATTTGTGGGCAGCAGGAAACCCAGGGTTGGGTGTAAGAAAACTGGGGGGATCGTTGGGTAACTAAGTAAATGATAAGCCAGAATGTAAAATTGCAGCAGCAAATCAACTGGCACAGCAACGGTCTACAATCACAATGGGATGGAAAAGGGCAGCAAAAGTGAACCTGCGGCTAACTCAATGGACGGGAAACCTCGTGACATGGGTAGAGGATGGCTTCAAAAGGCTAACTTGGGAGGGGTGTGTGTGTATGGGGATATAAAATGCTCAACTCTGAGACTAGCACCTGTATAATAGTTACTGTGGTACCTTGGAATGGGATGGCTACTAAGGTGGTTCCCATGAGCCCTGTGGGAATAATAAGAAAGGGAGGAGCTTGCTGGGAACCACTGTGAGATAGATGGGGAGGATGGAATGGTGTAAAATGGACAGTAATTCAGTTAAGTAATTGTTTGTCCAGAGAAAATATTTGAATGTGTCCCTCCTCAATCACCATGGAGGGGCAGAATTAATGGCCTGTTGCAAATAGGGGCCATTAGAGGTGATATATATTGGGCATGGGGTGTTTGCTGGGAATGTACACAACACTTGGGGATACAAGTGCACCAGCATCTGGCACAGTTACATACATCTACATGCTGCCATCGGGACTATGGTGAACGAATGGATCTGTGGACTTCTGGTCTTTTGCTGTTTGCTGTCTTCGTGACAAAAACAAGGGAAGTTGGACAGTTGAGGGAAAGCCCTTTAACAAGTCCCACTGATTTTCAATGGGGCTTGGATACTCAATTCCCTTAGGCCCCTTTACAAATACCAGCCTTGATGTTCATGAAACTAGACTGAGCACACTGGAGACTTACTTCCTCTATCCAATGCGAGAGAATTAATAGTGACACTGGAAGTGTCCTTGTCCTTCTGATATGCCTCGACCTGGGTCTGGAAGGACCATGTTTGCTGGTCAGAGAATAATTTAGATTCCATGTTTTTCCATGCTTGGCAGTCAGAGATTGTAGCCGTGACACTAGGCCACGCTCCCCAACCAGACCCCGAGTGAGGACCATTACAAATTGGTGGAGAATGTGGGCAGCGCCCCACCCCTGAGAGAAGGGAAGATTGACTGACCTAGGTGGCCAAACAGCCTCATTTAGTAGAACAACGTGGGCTGGTAGGCCAGTGTTGACAGAGTTAGAACTGTGGCTGAAATGGATGATGGAGAACCAGCAGCAGCTAGGCAGTGTAGCAGCAACAGCTCCTGTACCCTCCAGTGTTCCAACTCCGGGTTGTTGCCCAGAAACTGCGAGACCTGTGCTGGAGGTGGCTAAAGCCAGAAAGGTGGACAGGAGTAGAGGCAGCTGAACTCATCCTGGTAGAGACGTTTGCCCAAATCCTCCTGAAAGTGGGGGGTGCTCAGCCATCGACCAGAGTCACTTACCAACACCGTGCGATTGATGGAAAACTATCTGGCAGCTGAGATGGCTCTAACTCCCGCACCTGAGCCATTGCTTGACTCCAGAGGGACCCCTCGACAGAAGTGGGAAGCCAGCCAGGAGAGACAGAAACTAGACAGGGTGCTCCCCAAGGCCCCAACCTATCAGGGACCCAGCTAGCCCTCTAGACCAGGGCTGGGAGCCCGGGAGAAGCCCTAGGCCCTCCAACTTCAGCCCGAACATAAAACTTGGGGATCCCAAGGGTCTTCCCTGCCCAAAAGCCAGGAAGGGCAAGGGGGCCAACCAGGTTGCCAGATGTCCAGTTTTCAACCAAACACCCAGTCGAAAAGGGACCCTCCCCAGCCCAATAAAAATGAGCGAGTGACTGAAGGTGGAGGAGAGCAAGTGACGGAGGGAGAGAGAGAGCAGGGCGGGGCCTTGGAGAAGGGGCAGGGCAAGGATGTTTGGTTTTATTCGGTCAGAAAGTTGGCAACCCTAGGCCAGGCCAAGCACCTGGGGGAAGACATCCCCAGAAGCCCAGCTCCCAACCAGCAGTCCCGGGGCTGACCATGGGTGCCTGTTTCTTTTGTGGGCATTGGGCCACCATTATCAGGAATGCCCCTATATGGAGTGCTGCTGTGGGCAAGTACGGACGACAGAGAGCCATGCTCAGAAGCGCACCTCAGCAAAAGTAACAGTTCCTGTTCAAATAAATGGGACCAATGTAATAGGCCTAGTAGATTCTGGGTATGGGCAAACCCTGGTCCAGGACGATTCGTTCCCCAACCCTGAAGCCCCTGGGGAAACCATCTTCCTGCAGTGCATTCATGGGGACATTAAACACTATCCCATGCCTGGGTAGAGGTCACCATAGGGGATTTCACATAGGTCCTCATAGAAGGGCTAGCTCCAGCCCTAGCCTACCTTATTATCTTGGATCAGGATTGGGAGCACTTTTTCGACATATTGAGGGGATATAGACATGCTCCTGGAACCCAGAGGAAGCACCTGAGGGAACCAGGGCAGGCAAGGAACTCCATCCCGTGACACTGGCTGGAGTAAGCAAGGAACAGGACCCCAGGGAAGGGTGTGTGACACTGCACCCCATATTCTTCACAGTGATATTATTATATGACTATGGCATAATTCTGATGTATTTTATGCAAGATAAGTCATGTAAGATAGCTTTGGAAAGGTTATGATTTACTGAATATGATTATCCTATTTTTGTATCTGATGTTAGGAATATTGACTATGTATCTGTATTATAAATATGTTTACTCCTGGGAACACCCACTAGGCAAAAGACTGTCAGTCTAGATGGATGGCTGGGAAGGGACCATTCAAGTTAATGAACCATTAGGAAAAACAAAGGGTCTTAGGAGAAGCTAATCTCCCACTGGGAAGTCTTTCTGAGGCCACGGTAAACAGCCTCTGACTCATGGCTGCTTTGACACTACAGGGTCATGTGAACAGGTCACCTCGTACTGGACTCCATCTTGGAATACCAGTGTTTTTCCACTGACTGGCGTGGGAACCAAGCTTTGAGACAAAAGGTTCCGGCCATATGCAAAAGCTATTTAAGATAGGCAAGTGATATCATCAAGGTTCTTCACTGATTTTCCCATCCAAAGAGTCTCTTGGAAACACCTGAGGAACAAGAACTGAACTGGGGGGAAGTGCTGGACCCAGGCTAAAGGGATTTTAGCCTGTGAAAGGAACACCTGGGGTTTTTAAGCTGTAAGCAAGTGCAGCTGGCCCCTTAAGAATCTCTTCAGCCCGCTTGAATCATCATTTAGGGTGAGAATTTGCTACTCATATCCAATCTCTTTAGTATATTAAGCTTAGGTTGCGTGTTTTGTTTGTTTGCTAGGTAATATGCTTTGATCTGTTTTCTATCCCTTATAATCACTTAAAACCTATCTTTTGTAGTTAATAAACTTATTTTTGCTTTGTCTAAAACCAGTGTGTGGGAGTCATAACTTGGGGAAGAAAGCTGTTGCATATTCTTCTCCACATTGAGGGAGGTGGCGAATTTCATGAGCTTATGCTGTACAGATCTCTGTGCTACACAAGACGGTTTAATTTTGGGTTTACATTCCAGAGGGTGGTGTGCACTTGAGCAGTTGGTCAGTTCCTTAGCTATAACCTACCCATGCAGAGCTGATCACAGCATCTGTATGTACTGCAGCTGGGTGTGTCCTTACCTGTATGTGTGCTGAAACCTGGGAGAGGACTAGGCAGGCTGGTCACAACAATACAGTGTAAAGGGAACACAGGACAGTTGGTCGGGGGGGCTCAGTGATACCCCAATTCCAGGTGGCACCCCAGGAAAAATCCATCACAGGGGGTTCCAGCCAAAAGGAAGTGTTGCCAGAAAGTCCTCCTAATGAGAAGACATTACAAACCCTGCTCCAGGAAGGGGACTTAATGACCCGAGAGACAGATTTCGTGAAGGACCAGAGGGAGGATGAGACTTTGAGCAGTGCACATGAACAACTCCCAGTGATTAATGGCAAGGTTGTAGACCCCGACTGGGCTGTGCAGTACCCCCAGTTTGAGCTCCAGGAGGAATGACTATATTGGGTGGAAAAAGCCCATCGGATGGGGGAAATGTGGTCACAACTCCTCGTCCCTCGGCCACATCGACCAGAAGTCATGCAACTGGCCCATGTTATCCCCTCGGCAGGCCTCCTTGGACAGGAGAAAACTCTGCCCAGATCTTAGACCACTTCTTCTGGCCTGGTTACATCAAGAAGTTAAAAACTTCTGCAACTCCTGCCCTGAATGCCAGCTAGTTGGGCCTAAAAGGTGAGGTGAAAGGCCCCCCTCATCCCTCTCCTGGTTGTAGATATCTCCTTTGAATGAATTGACATAGACCTTGTCAGCCCCCTGGAAAAAAGTGCCACCAGATAGAAACGCCTGTTGGTGATAGTCAATTATGCTACTCGTTATTCTGATGCAATCCCACTACGTAACACCAATGCAAAGACTATTGCCACTGAATTATTGAAAGTCTTTGCTTGAATAAGAGTTCCCAAGGACATTCTCACTGACCAAGGCACAAACTTCATGTCCCGTTTGATGAAACAGGTCTGTGATCTTCTGAAAATAAAGAGCTTCTGTACCTCAGTTTATCACCCACAAATGGATGGCCTGCTTGAATGCTTCAACCAAACCCTGAAGCAGATACTGAAAAGGTTTATACCAGAAGAGCTTTGTAATTGGGATCAACTGATCCCCTCTCCACTCCTGTTTGCCATTCGGGAAGTCCCACAATCCTCTACTAGGTTCTCTCCATTCTAGCTCTTGTATGGGAGATGGCCCCGGGGGAATCCTCAACCTGGTCTGGGAGATGTGGGAAGGAAAATCTCCAAGAACTCAGAATGTTCTACCATATGTGTTGAGACTCAGGGGGCAACTTGAGACTGTGGAAGTTTTGGCTAAAAAAAACCTCCTTACCACCCAACAGACCCAGGAACGTTCCTATAATAAGGGAGCACAGGTACACACTTTCAGGCCAGGCGATTGAGTCCTCCTTCTACTCCTGAGTACAGAGTCTAAACTACTGGTCAAGTGACGGGGCCCTACGAAACTGTGCACCAAGTCAGGCCAGTCAATTATGAGGTTAGACAGCCCGACAAATAGAAACCCACCATGGTCTATCATATCAACCTGGTGAAGGTGTGGAAAGACTGAGAAAGCCCCATACTTCCCTGAACCAGAGCTGATGCCCCAAATGCCTTATGCCATGTCCCCAGAGGCTATACAGGTGGGGGAAACAACTTCATCCTGAACAAAAGGCCCAGCTGCAGAGCCTAGTGAAAGCATTCCCTATGGTGTTTTCCTCCAATCAGGAAGGACCCACCTCATGCACCACCACATCCAGACCTAATCTGGACAGATTGTCCAGGAAAACCACTGTCCACTTCCCCGCAAAGTGCATGAGGCGGTAAAACAGGAAGTCCAGACCATGTTGGAGTTTGGGGTCATTGAGGAATCCCACAGTGAGTGACAAAGCCCTGTCATATAAGTCCCAAAGCTGGGTGGCACTATCCAGTTTTGCATCGACTTCAAGGAAGGTCAATGTGATCTCCAAATTTGACTACTACCCCATGCCCTGTGTGGATGAACTACTAGACTGTCTGGACAAGGCTCAGTATATCACCACATTAGACTTAACAAAGGGGTATTGGCAAATTCCACTCACACCAGAATCGCAAGGAAAAAACACCTTTGCCACTCCATTTGGCCTCCACCAGTTTAAAACTATGCCCTTTGGACTCCAAGGAGCACCCATGATGTTCCAATGCCTTATGGACCAGGTTTTGCAGCCCCATAACTTGAAAAGCCACAGCCTATTTAGATGATGTAGTCATCTACAGTTGAACCTGGGAAGAACATCTGGCCCAAGTTGCGGCCATGCTCCGCTCCCTGGAGCAGGCTGGACTAACAGCAAACCCTGAAAAATGTAAAATAGGGAAAGAAGAAACCACCTACGTGGGATATATTTTGGGGAAAGGTCAGATACAGCCCCTTATATAGTTCAGGCCCTTAAGGACACCTGTGCCCTACCACAAAGAAACAGATCAGGAGTTTTCTGGGACTTGCTGGCTACTACCGCTGGTTTGTACTGAGGTTCTCGACAATCGCAGCCCCTCTGACAGATCTGGTTACAGACAACAGCCCCAAGAAAGTGCAGTGGTCCGAGGCCTGTGAAAAGATCTTTCAAGAATTAAAAGACTGCCTCTGTACAGAACTGGTACTATTCAGTCCAGGCTTCTCCAAAGAATTCATTTTGCAGACAGATGCTTCTGAGGTGGGACTGGGTGCTGTTTTATCTCAGGAAATAAAGGGGGAGGAACACCCTGTATTTTATTTGAGCTGCAAACTGTTCCCACAAGAACAGGCCTACTCTGTCAGAGAGACGGAGGGCCTGGCAGTAAAATAGGCCATAGATTCACTCCGATTCTCTCTCCTGGGAAACCCATTCAAACTCTTCACCAGACATGCCCCATTAAGATGGCTAAATACCATAAAGGACACAAACACCCGCCTGATGCACTGGTACCTGTCTCTCCAGCCCTATGTGTTCCAAATTCAGCATTGAGCCATGAAAGCCCACCAGAACTCTGACTTCTTTTTCAGGGAATGGTGGTAGCAATTGGATGGCCCCAGCTCCTCTGGCTCCATCTTGAGGGGGAGGGTGTGTGATGGGGTGTACAATCCACTTTGGACAACAAGGGGTTAAAGGATTATTTTGGGCTCAGCCAGCTCCACCCCACCACACCTGCAGCAAATTCTCCATCTACTGGAGGAATTAAAAGGCAGGGAATTAGCTCATTTGGGTGGCAGAGCTGGAGGTGAGCAGACCTACAGCCCACAGCTCCAGCAGTACAGAGTAGGGTGACCAGGTGTCCTTTTTTTGATTGGAACACCCAGTCGAAAACGGACCTTGGTGGCTCCAGTCAGCGCCACCGACCAGCCCATTAAAAGTCCGGTCAGCAGTGCTGCAGAGCTAAGGCAGGCTAGTCCCTACCTGTCCTCCGTGCTGCGCTCAGTAAGCAGCCAGCAGGTCTGGCTCCTAGGTTGGGGGGCCATGGGGCTCCGCACGCTGCCCCCGTCATAGCACTGGCTCCACACTCCCATTGGCCAGGAACCAGAGCCAATGGGAGCTGCGGGGGCAGTGCCTGAGGACAAGAGTAGCACCGCGTGCATTACCGCTTGCCGTGCCTCTGCCAAGGAGCCGGACCTGCTGGCCGCAGGAAGCCTGCCTTAGCCCCCCGCTGCACCTCTGACCAGGAGTCAACAGAAGTAAGCCCATGCCCCAACCCCATGCCCCAGCCCTGAGCCCCCCCAAATCAGGAGCCCCCTCCTGCACCCCAAACCCCTCATCCCTGGCCCCACCCCAGAGCCTGAACCCCCAGATGGAGCCATCACCCCCCCGCATCCCAACCCCCTGCCCCAGCCCAGAGCCACCTCCCACATCATGAACCCCTCTGCCCCACTCCCCTGTCTGGAGCCCCCTCCTGCACCCCAAACCCCTCATCCGTGGCCCCACTCCAGATCCCACATCCCCAGATGGAGCATTCAGCCCCCCTGCACCTCTGCCCTAGCCCAGAGCCCCCTCCTGCACCCTGAACCCCTCATTTCTGGCCCCACCCCAGAGCCCACTCCCCCAGTTAGAGCCCTCATCCCCTCCCGCACTCCAGCCCAGTGAAAGTGAGTGAGGGTGTGGGAGAGCAAGACACCGAGGGAGGGGGAATGTAGTCAGTAGGGGGCAGGGCCTCGGGGAAGGGATGGGGCAGGGGGTGTGACCTTGGGGAAGGGGCAGGGCTAGGGTGTTTGGTTTTGTGCAATTAGAAAGTTGGCAGCCCTCGTGCAGAGCAGAGGGAAGTCTAAAGGCTCTGACACAGCTGCCCAAAGGGGCCCTCCCTGAGACAACCAGAGAGGGAAGTATCCTCTGGACCTTGGAAACTCCCTCTTACTACTTTTAGTTTGAATTTCCCCACCAGGGGAAGGCCTTGGACTAAGCTGACACCAGCAGGGAGATGGGACACAAGAGGAAGAGGCCCAGGGAGGACAGCCTTAAGCAGCCTTGGTTGCCAGACTACTGGTGGCTCAAAGGGCCCTGGGTTAGAGCCCGGTGGAGTGGGAGGGCCTGGGCTCCCCTTCCCACAACCCCCTTAGCAGTCAGGCCTTGTGGCCATGACCACTAGGCCATGGTCTCCAACCAGACCCCGAGTGAAGACTATTACAAGGGGCCACACTGATATGGCTCAATCAGGGCAAATTGCAAAGAATGGAGCAGACGATCCCCAACACAGGTGGTTATTCTAATAATTAGATTCACCAAGCCAACAACAAAACAATTTCTACAATACCCTTATTGGTTATCCAGAAGCCAAAAAACACAGCTCCCATAAAGCAACCCAGCCTTGGGCTCCCACCTAGACAGCGAAGTCAAATATGATGAGAATTACTGAAAATCTTGTTAATCATATATAAAGTTCTACCAATCCCAAAGGATCAGACACATTGCCCACCAAATCAATTAATATTTCAGATCTTACCCAAATACATGCATACAGCCAATTCTTATTAACTAAACTTAGATTTATTAAAAAAGAAAAGAAAGTATTGGTTAAAAGATCTTTATACGTACAAATATGAATAAAGTTTGTATGTCATTTTCATAGTAGTGATGGTGAGCTGCTGCATTACAAAAAGCTCTTTCCTGAATCAATTCATTAGGCTATAGTCCAGATATGCAGTCCACATATAGAGAGTTTGTTCTAATTCTTCCATCAGAAGTAGCAGGGTAATCCAGACTGGACCTGGAGACCTGAGTCTTGTGATTCAAGCTTCCCCTGACCAAGCTTAAGCAGATCTGAAATAACAGGATCAGGTCCTTAGAGTTCTTTTATAAATCTCTGGCAGACTATCAATAGCCTCTTGACAGCAGGTATTCCTTGGGTAAAACATTGTGACTTTGAAGTAAAACCTCCTATTTCCTATGTCTACACAGGCAATTAGTTGGATTCATCAACATAAGGTAATTATCCATTAAGCCGTTCATAGACAGTTTACTACAAACTTCAAAGAGAAATATTGACAATGATATTATTACACCCAAGTTCCATCTTAATGTTAATATCCCCTTTGGATCTCTGAATCAATAGACTATAGCAACAGACATGAACTGTAAGGTTACATTATTAACCTCTAACAAAATATAGGTAAACACAGACCAATAAAATCATTATCTTCTTCCAATTCTTTAACAATACAGGTCTACATTTCAAAGCTCTAGTCTATCTAACATGGCTTTGCTAGCTATTTATAAGGAACAGTCCTAATTGCCATTCACATACTTTTCTAATATGTCTTTAAAGATTGAATTTGGGTCATTTAGTCTGCTGGTTGCTTAACCCTTTTTGGCTCAGTGTCACACTTGGATAATGACAACAAGGAGTCTGGTGGCACCTTAAAGACTAACAGATTTATTTGGGCATAAGCTTTCGTGGGTAAAAACCTCACTTCTTCAGATCTGAAGAAGTGAGTTTTTTACCCACGAAAGCTTATGCCCAAATAAATCTGTTAGTCTTTAAGGTGCCACCAGACTCCTTGTTGTTTTTGTAGATACAGACTAACACGGCTACCCCCTGATACTTGACTTGGATAATGGTGTGGAGAGCATTCTTACAAAATTTACAAATGACACCTACCTGGGATGGGTTGCAAGCTGTTTGGAGGATGGGAATAGAAATCAAGGTAGGTGGAAAATGAAAAAGGAAGAAAACAAATTTCCTAGATTCCTAATTTCAGTACAGAATTTTAAATGTTCTTAAGTATAAGCATTTGGACTAGATATTCTTATAGCAAAGGGCAAAGACCCAAGAAGATGCTGTACTCTGACAAAATGGTTTAGATAATCAAATTGACCTTTTGGGGACCTTGGATTTCTAGCAGTTTTCCTGTCTTGATTATTTTAATTTTCATAAAACTTAGCTCATAGAAGTTGGAGATGGGCAATAGTGGGTGGGATAAAGGGGAAGAGGAAGAGCTATTAGGTTAACTAGTCCCAGTTACTAGTACAGGATGATTCCCTGCTGCAGTGGTTCTCAGATCAGTGTGTGGATTACCCTGGTATACATAACCTGTTCGGGTGACTGATAGAGTGAAATATTTTGAGATCCAAACTGTGCAGGATTGGATTGTTTGAGAGAGGGCCCATAAAACAATTTATCTGCTCTGAAGTGGTCTGCAGGAAAAAAACATTTTTGCTTTGCCTTTAATGGTCTTTATCTACTATTTACTGAAACAGAAATAGTCTGTAAAGACTTTCGCTCATGTGAGCCCTCACAGAAAACCCCATGGCAGGGGCCTTGAGGGAGTGGAGAGAATAGGGAGGAAGGTTTCAAGGTTCACTAATTCCTTCAGCAGTACTATTTAATATTTTCATTAATGACATGGATAATGGAGTGGAAAACTGTCGAATCGTGGAAGTCAACGAATGGCTACGCAGGTATTGTTGGAGAGAAGGCTTTGGATTCCCTGACCATGGGATGGTATTACAAGAAGAAGGATTGCTAGGCAGAGACGGGCTCCACCTAACGAAGAGAGGGAAGAGCATCTTCACAAGCAGGCTGGCTAATCTAATGAGGAGGGCTTTAAACTAGGTTCATCGGGTGAAGGAGACCAAAGCCTTGAGGTAAGTGGGGAAATGGGATACCAGGAGGAAGCACGAGCATGAGAGCACAAGAGGGGAGGACTCCTGCCTCAAACTGAGAAAGCAGGACAATCAGCGAATTATCTTAAGTGCCTATACACAAATGCAAGAAGCCTGGGAAACAAGCAGGGAGAACTGGAAGTCCTGGCACAGTCAAGGAATTACGATGTGATTGGAATAACAGAGACCTGGTGGAATAACTCACATGACTGGAGTACTGTCATGGATGGATATAAACTGTTCAGGAAGGACAGGCAGGGCAGAAAAGGTGGGGGAGTTGCATTGTATGTAAGAGAGCAATATGATTGCTCAGAGCTCCAGTATGAAACTGCAGAAAAACCTGAGAGTCTCTGGATTAAGTTTAGAAGTGTGAGCAACAAGAGTGATATCGTGGTGGGAGTCTGCTATAGACCACCAGACCAGGGGGATGAGGTGGACGAGGCTTTCTTCAGGCAACTAACAGAAGTTATTAGATCACAGGCCCTGGTTCTCATGGGGAACTTCAATCACCCCAATATCTGCTGGGAGAGCAAATACAACAGTGCACAGACAATCCAGGAAGTTTTTGGAAAGTGTAGGGGACAATTTCCTGGTGCAAGTGCTGGAGGAACCAACTAGGGGCAGAGCTCTTCTTGACCTGCTGCTCACAAACGGAAGAATTAGTAGAGGAAGCAAAGGAGGATGGGAACCTGGGAGGCAGTGATCATGAGATGGTCGAGTTCAGGATCCTGACACAAGGAAGAAAGGAGAGCAGCAGAATATGGACCCTGGACTTCAGAAAAGCAGACTTTGACTCCCTCAGGAAACTGATGGGCAGGATCCCCTGGGAGAATAATGTGAGGGGGAAAGGAGTCCAGGAGAGCTGGCTGTATTTTAAAGAATCCTTATTGAGATTTCAGGAAGAAATCATCCTAAAGTGTAGAAAGAATAATAAATATGGCAGGCGACCAGCTTGGCTTAACACTGAAATCCTTGCTGATCTTAAACACAAAAAAGAAGCTTACAAGAAGTGGAAGATTGGACAAATGACCACAGAGGAATATAAAAATATTGCTCAGGCATGCAGGAGTGAAATCAGGAAGGCCAAATCACACTTGGAGTTGCAGGTAGCAAGGGATGTTAAGAGTAACAAGAAGGGTTTCTACAGGTATGTTAGCAACAAGAAGAATGTCAAGGAAAGTGTGGGCCCCTTACTGAATGGGGGAGGCAACCTAGTGACAGAGGATGTAGAAAAAGCTAATGTACTCAATGTTTTTTTTGCCTCTGTCTTCACAAACAAGATCAGCTCCCAGACTACTGCACTGGGCAGCACAGTATGGGGAGGAGGAGACTAGCCCTCTGTGGAGAAAGAAGTGGTTCAGTACTATTTAGAAAAGCTGGACGAGCACAAGTCCATGGGGCCGGATGCACTGCATCCGAGGGTGCTAAAGGAGTAGCGGATGTGATTGCAGAGCCATTGGCCATTATCTTTGAAAACTCATGGCAATCGGGGGAAGTCCCGGATGACTGGAAAAAGGCTAATGTAGTGCCCATCTTTAAAAAAGGGAAGGAGGATGATCTGGGGAACTACAGCCTCACCTCAGTCCCTGGAAAAATCATGGAGCAGGTCCTCAAGGAATCAATTCTGAAGCTCTTAGAGGAGAGGAAAGTGATCAGGAACAATCAGCATGGATTCACCAAGGGCAAGTCATGCCTGACTAATCTAATTGCCTTCTATGACAAGATAACTGGCTCTGTGGATGAGGGGAAAGCAGTGGACATGTTATTCCTTGACTTTAGCAAAGCTTTTGATATGGTCTCCCACAGTATTCTTGCCAGCAAGTTAAAGAAGTATGGGCTGGATGAATGGACTATAAGGTGGATAGAAAGCTGGTTAGATCGTCGGGCTCAGCGGGTAGTGATCAATGGCTCCATGTCTAATTGGCAGTCGGTATCAAGCAGAGGGCCCCAAGGGTCGGTCCTGGGGCCAGTTTTGTTCAATATCTTCATTAATGATCTGGAGGATGGTGTGGATTGCACCCTCAGCAAGTTTGCAGATGGCACTAAACTAGGAGGAGTGGTAGATTCACTGGAGGGTAGGGATAGGATACAGAGGGACCTAGACAAATTGGAGGATTGGGCCAAAAGAAATCGGATGAGGTTCAATAAGGACAACTGCACCTAGGAAGGAAGAATCCCATGCACTGCTACAGACTACGGACCGAATAGCTAGGCAACAGTTCTGCAGAAAAGGACCTAGGGGTTACAGTGGACGAGAAGCTGGATATGAGTCAACAGTGTGCCCTTGTTGCTGTCAAGGCTGCTTCCCTACTCTGAACTTTAGGGTACAAATGTGGGGGCCTGCATGAAAACTTCTAAGCTTAACTACCAGCTTAGATCTGGTCCACTGCCACCACTCCCAAATGTGCTAATTCCCTTCCCTGGGTAGCCTTGAGAGACTTTTCACCAATTCCCTGGTGAATACAGATCCAAACCCCTTGGATCTTAAAACAAGGAGAAATTAACCATCCCCCCTCCTACCTCCCACCAACTCCTGGCGGATCAAGATCCAACCCCCTTGGATCTAAAAACAAGGAAAAATCAATCAGGTTCTTAAAAAGAAGGCTTTTAATTAAAGAAAAAGGTAAAAATCATCTCTGTCAAATCAGGATGGAAACTAACTTTACAGGGTAATCAAACTTAAAGAGCCCAGAGGAATCCCCTCTAGCCTTAGGTTCAAAGTTACAGCAAACAGAGATAAACAGTCTAGCAAAAAAGTACATTTACAAGTTGAGAAAACAAAGATAAAAACTAACACGCCTTGCCTGGCTGTTTACTTACAAGTTGGAAATATGAGAGACTTGTTCAGAAAGATTTGGAGAGCCTGGATTGATGTCTGGTCCCTCTCAGTCCCAAGAGCGAACAACCCCCAAAACAAAGAGCACAAATAAAAGCCTTCCTCACCTCCCCCCCCCCCGCAAGATTTGAAAGTATCTTGTCCCCTTATTGGTCCTTTGGGTCAGATGTCAGCCAGGTTACCTGAGCTTCTTAACCCTTTACAGGTAAAAGGATTTTGGAGTCTCTGGCCAGGAGGGATTTTATAGTACTGTACACAGGAGGGCTGTTACCCTTCCCTTTATAGTTATGACAGTTGCCAAGGAGGCTAACAGCATTTTGGGCTGTATAAGTAGGGCCATTGCCAGCAGATCGAGGGACGTGATCATTTCCCTCTATTTGACACTGGTGAGGCCTCATCTGGAGTACTGTGTCCAGTTTTGGGCCCCACACTACAAGACGGATGTGGAAAAATTGGAAAGAGTCCAGTGGAGGGCAACAAAAATGATTAGGGGCCTGGAGCACATGACTTATGAAGAGAGGCTGAGGGAACTGGGATTGTTTAGTCTGCAGAAGAGAAGAATGAGGGGGGATTTGATAGCTGCTTTCAACTACCTGAAAGGGGATTCCAAAGAGGATGGATCTAGACTGTTCTCAGTGGTACTGGATGACAGAACAAGGAGTAATGGTCTCAAGTTGCAGTGGGGGAGGTTTAGGTTGGGTTGGATATTAGGAAAAGCTTTTTCACTCGGAGGGTGGTGAAGCACTGGAATGGGTTACCTAGGGAGGTGGTAGAATCTCCTTCCTTAGAGGTTTTTAAGGTCAGGCTTGACAAAGCCCTGGCTGGGATGATTTAGTTGGGGATTGGTCCTGCTTTGAGCAGGGGGTTGGGCTAGAAGACCTCCTGATATCCCTTCCAACCATGATATTCTATGATTCTAAAATGTGCAGCTGACACCAAGCTGGGAGGGGTTGCAAGCACTTTGGAGGACATGGTTAGAATTCAAAATGATCTTGACAAAATTGGAGAATTGGCCTGAAATCAACAAGAAAAAATTCAATAAGGACAAGAGCAAAGTACTTCACTTAGGAGGAAAAAGAAAATGTACACATATACAATGGGGAATAACTGGCTAGGCAGTAGTGCAGTTGAAAAAGATCTAGGGGTTATGGTAGATCACAAATTGAATATGAACCAACAATGTGATGCTATGGCTAAAAAGGCTAATATTTTGGTGTATTAACAGGAGAGTTGTATATAAGACATGGAAGATAATTGTCTCTGTCTACTTAGTACTGTGTCCAGTTTTGCGTGCCACACTTTAAGACACATGTGGAGAACTTGGAGTGAGTTTAAAGGAGAGCAACAAAAATGGTAAAAGGTTTAGAAAACCTGACCTATCAGGAAAGGTTAAAAATTGGTCATGTTTAGTCTTGAGAAAAGAAGACTGGGGTGGGGCGGGGTGGGACAGACACCCGATAACTGTCTTCAAATATGTTAAGGGCTGTCATAAAAAGGATGGTAATCAATTGTTCTCCACGTCCACAGAAGGTAGGACAAGTAGCAATCAGCTTGAACTACAGCAAGGGAGATTAAGTTGAGAAATTAGGAAGAATTTTCTAATTATAAGGATAATTAAGTATTGGAATAGACCAGGAGTAGGCAACCTATGGCACGCGTGCCGAAGACGGCACGCGAGCTGATTTTCAGTGGCACTCACACTGCCTGGGTCCTGGCCACTGGTCCGGGGGGCTCTGCATTTTAATTTAATTTTAAATGAAGCTTCTTAAACATTTTAAAAACCTGATTTACTTTACATACAACAATAGTTTAGTTATATTTATAGACTTATAGAAAGAGACCGTCTAAAAATGTTAAAATGTATTACTGGCACGCGAACCTTAAATTAGAGTGAATAAATGAAGACTCGGCACACCACTTCTGAAAGGTTGCCGACCCCTGGACTACAGCCACGTCCACACCCCTGAGTGACACAGTTATACCGACCTATCCCCCAGTGTAGACAGCACTGCATCAATGGGAGGGGTTCTCCCCTCAACACAGGTACTACTTCTCATGGAGGTGGCTTAACTTCTCCTTGTCATCGGCACAGAAATGTCTTCACTTAAGTGCCACAATGGTGCAGCTGTGCCACTGCAGCATTTTAAAGACCTATCCTAAGTTAGTTTAGAAGTGAAATAATATATAATGAATTTTAGGTTACAGAGGCCATTAAAAATCATTTTGTCTTGCATTGTTTAAAGCTTCATCTTACAGCTTTGGGCTGTGTTTCACAGAGGATCTCTAACCTACATCTGTACCATGACACATTACAAGATGTGAATGATCATATCCTTTTTGGTTATAAAAATGAAAGAGCCCTTAAATGTAAAACAGTATATTTTTATGTACCTTTTACACCAAGATATTATTCTGAATTTAATTACATTGTACCCCTGCTAAGGTTTGCCTCAGGTTCCCCAAGAGATTGTTCAGTTTAAGAAGTTCACATTGGACCTCCATATAGAAGTTTTATAATGGGAGAACAATATTCTTTAAAGCTGGTAGAATGAATTATCAAGAGATAGATATAAACACATACACCAAGAGAGAAAAGATGGTCCAGTGATTAGGTCAGTAGCTTAAGACCTAGAAGATCTAGAGCAGGGATCGTCAACCTATGGCGCACGAGCCAATTTTTAATGGCACACTGCTGCCTGCCGGGGTCCCGGCCGCCGGCCCCGCTCAGCCCGCTGCTGAACCCAGGCTGGCAGCGGGCAGAGCGGGGCCGGCGGCCGGGACCCCGGCAGGCAGCAGCGTGCCATTAAAAATCCTGCACCCCCACACATAACCAGCTCCCACACACCCCATGCCCTGACTCTTGCACCCCCCATTCCCACCCTGAGCACCAAATGGGAGCTCCTGCACCGCCCCCCACATTCCACCTGCACCCCTCGCACCAAATGGGAGCTGCCCAGGTAAGCACTCCAAACCCAAACCTTCTGCCCCAACCCTGAGCCCCCTCCTTCATTTTAGCTCCTTGCCAGACCCTACACCCCAACCTGCTCCTTCACCCCCAGCCCTGTGCTCAGTGCATTCCCACCCTCAGCTCAGTGCAGAGAGCGAGGAAGAGAATGGGCTCGAACCAGGGAGAAGGTAGGTACCCATTCTATGTGGGCAGGGCCGGGACCCCAGACCAGCAGCAAGCTGAGCCGCTCAGACCACTGCGGGTCTTGGGTCCCGGCCGCCGGCCCTGCTCAGCCCGCTGCCGGCCCCAGGTTCTGGCTGCCGGCCCCTTGCCAGCTGGGGTCCCGGCTGCCGGTCCCACTCAGCCTGCTGCCGGCCTAGGTGAACAGAACCGCGGGCCAGCAGTGTAAGATCAACATTTTAATTTAATTTTAAATGAAGCTTCTTAAACATTTTGAAAACCTTGTTTAACTTTACATACAACAATAGTTTATTTATATAATATACACAGAGAGAGACCTTCTAAAAAACATTAAAATGTATTACTGGTACGTGAAACCTTAAATTAGAGTGAATAAATGAAGACTCGGCACACCACTTCTGAAAGGTTGCCAACCCCTGGAATAGACTGAAATAGGGTCACAAACAGGGCCGGCTCCAGGGTTTTTGCCACCCTTGGGAGGCGCAAAATAAAATTAAAAAAAAAGCTGCAATCGTGATCTGCGGTGGCAATTCGGCGGGAGGTCCTTCACTCCGAGCGGGAGTGAGGGACCGTCCGCTGAATTGCCGCCGAATAGTTGGACCTGCCGCCCCTCTCTGGAGTGGCCGCCCCAAGCACCTGCTTGGCAAGCTGGTGCCTGGAGCCGGCTCTGGTCACAAAGCGATTCTGGAATCCCCCTTATTGGAGGGTTTTAAAAATAGTTTAGATCAGGGGTTGGCAACCTTCGGCAACCTCACAGCCCATCAGGATAATCCAAAGGTAATGCAAACATGGTGGGCCACAAAACATTTTGTTTACATTGACTGTCTGCAGGCACGGCCACCCACAGCTCCCAGTGGCCGCGGTTCGCCATTCCCGGGCAATGGGAGCTGTGGGAAGCAGCGGCCAGCACATTCCTGCGGACAATCAACGTAAACAAAATGTCTCATGACCCACCTTCAGATTACCCTGATGGGCCATGTGCCAAATGTCGCCGACCCCTAGGTTAGATAAATACCTGTCAGGGATGGTCTAGCTATACTTGTTCCTGCCTCAGTGTGCACCTGCCCTTCAGTGTGTGTGTAGTAGTGTGTGTGTGTGTGTCCTGGAATGGATGATCTCTTGATTTCTTTTCCAGCCTGTAGCAAGGTCGAGCACTCACCAGCGCGGCACCTCCTGCTGGTTGTCTGGGAATTAGCTCTTTTCTAGCCTACGGAGTGCCTCTGCAGGCCAATGTCTCACCTGCTGCTGGCCCCATGTCCCTCCCAGAGCCTGGTGCCCTTTACCTCAGGGTTCTGCCCCAGCAGTACCCCCACACTCTGGGTCTCCCCTCCCAGGGGAACCCCCAACCTTCTAAACCCACCTTGCCTCAGTGGTTACTGCCAGTCATCATCTAGCTCCTGCTCACTGGGGCAGACTGCAGTCGGTAATGGCCACTCATCATTGGCAAGGGGTTAGGACCTGCTGCCTTTCCTATTCCCAGGTGGTATATCTGCAGCCCTAGAACCTTTGTAGGCCTTCAACAAGACCTGCAGCCTAGGGTTTTACCAGGCTGGAACTCTCCAGCTCCCTTGCCCTATTCCCCAGCACTGCTCCAGTTCAGGTACCTTCCTCTCAGGCAGTGAAGGGTCCACCACCGGGTGAGTAAAAGCGCTGCAGCTGGTGGCACCTTTTTTTTTAATCGCTCCCCCTGTTCCCTCCACCTGGCTACGCCACTGACCAGAGGTGCCTTCTCCGCCTTCAGTCTCAGGGAACCCGCCTTGGGAGGGTATTGGCTCCAGGGTGATGCAAAGGTCCTGGCTGCCGGGGAGAATGGATTCTCCGCTTGCCTGCTGCACATTCTCCTCCTCCTCTTCCTCATCCACAAAATCCTCCTCTGTGTTGCATGAGACTCCCCCCTTGCAGATGTCCACAGACAGTGGTGGGGTACTGGTAGGGTCCCCCCCTAGAATGGCATACAGCTGATCAAGAAGCGACATGTATGGGGCTCTGAGCCGGAGCGACCGTTTGCCTCCTTTGTTTTGTAGTAGGCTTGCCTGAGTTCCTTAACTTTCATGTGGCACTGCTGTGTGTCCCTGGTGTAGCCTCTCTCCACTATGCCTTGTGTGATTTTGGCATATATAGACTCATAGACTCATAAACTCATAGACTTTAAGGTCAGAAGGGACCATTATGATCATCTGGTCTGACCCCCTGCATGCTGCAGGCCATAAAACCGTCCCTACCCTTCCCTGGACTCTGCTGCTGAAGTCCCCAATCCTGTTATAGTGACTTCAATCGGCAGAGACCCTCCTGCTAGAGATCCCTGCCCCATGCTGCAGAGGAAGGCGAAAAACCTCCAGAGGCTCAGCCAATCTGCCCTGGAGGAAAATTCCTTCCCGACCCCAAATATGGCGATCAGTAAGACCCCGAGCATATAGGCAAGAGTCTCCATCCTGATCCCTGTTAGCCATTATGCTATTTACCTACCATTGCTTGGTTTTCTTGACTACTATGTTTTACCATTAAACCATTCCCTCCATAAACTTACCTAACTTAATCTTAAAACCAGACAGGTCCCTCGCCCCCACCGTTTCCCTCGGAAGGCCATTCCAATATTTCACCCCTCTAATGGTCAGAAACCTTCGTCTAATTTCAAGCCTGAACTTCCCCACGGCCAGTTTATATCCATTCGTTCTCGTATCCACGTTAGTACTAAGCTGGAATAATTCTTCTCCCTCCCTTGTATTAATCCCTCTAATATATTTAAAGATAGCAATCATATCCCCTCTCAGCCTTCGTTTTGTCAGACTAAACAACCCAAGCTCCTCTAGTCTCCTTTCATACGACAGGTTTTCCATTCCTCTGATCATCCTAGTGGCCCTTCTCTGCACCCGTTCCAGTTTGAGTTTGTCTTTTTTAAACATGGGAGACCAGAACTGCACACAGTACTCCAAATGAGGTCTCACCAGCGCCTTGTACAACGGAAGCAGGACCTCCTTATCCCTACTAGATATACCTCGCCTAATGCATCCCAAGACAGCATTGGCTTTTTTCACCGCCACGTCACATTGTCGACTCATAGTCATCCTGCGGTCTACAAGGACCCCTAGGTCCTTCTCCTCTTCCGTTACTTCTAACCAATGCGTCCCCATCTTGTAACTAAAATTGTTATTAGTCATCCCCAAATGCATCACCTTACACTTTTCACTATTAAATTTCATCCTATTTCTGATACTCCAATTCACAAGCTCATTCAAGTCTCCCTGCAGGATATCCCTATCCTCTTCCGAATTTACAACGCCTCCCACCTTCGTATCATCCGCAAACTTTATCAGCCCACTCCTGCAATCGGTTCCGAGGTCAGTTATAAATAGATTAAATAAGATGGGTCCCAAAACCGAACCTTGAGGCACTCCATTAGTAACCTCCCTCCAACCTGACAGTTCACCCTTTAATACGACCCGCTGCATTCTCCCCATTAACCAATTCCTTATCCACCTCTGGATTTTCATATCGATCCCCATGTTTTTCAGTTTAACCAATAATTCCTCATGGGGTACAGTATCAAACGCTTTACTGAAATCCAGGTATATTAGGTCCACCACATTTCCCTTATCTAATAAATCCGTTACTTTCTCAAAGAAGGAGATCAGATTCGTTTGGCACGATCTGCCCTTCGTAAAACCATGTTGTAATTTATCGCAATTGCCACTAATCTCCAGGTCCTCAACTAGTTTCTCTTTCAGAATTTTCTCTAACACCTTGCACACTACAGATGTTAAACTAACAGGCCTGTAGTTACCCGGATCACTTTTTTTCCCTTTCTTGAAAATAGGAACCACATTAGCTATTCTCCAGTCTAACGGGACCACCCCCGAGTTTACAGATTCATTAAATATTATCGCTAACGGGCCTGCTATTTCCCGCGCCAATTCCTTCAATATTCTCGGATGAAGATCGTCCGGTCCTCCCGACTTAGCCTCATTAAGGTGTTCAAGTTTTGTTTCTACCTCGGATACGGTAATCCCCCATCCTGAATGCCCCTCTGTAGTGGTGCTAGTATCCCTAATCCCTTCATTGGCCTCAGTAAACACCGATGCAAAATATTCATTGAGATATTGCGCCATGCCTAGATTGTCTTTAATCTCCTCTCCGGCAATAGTCCTCAGCGGTCCCACTTCTTCTTTCTTTGCTTTCTTCCTATTTATGTGGCTGTAAAACCTCTTACTATTGCTTTTAATTCCCCTCGCTAGGTCCAACTCTACATGGCCTTTGGCCTTTCTCACTCTATCTCTACATTCTCTGACTTCACTTAGGTACATTTCCTTACTGATCCCTCCCCTCTTCCACTCTTTGTACGCTGTCTGTTTTTTCCTAATCGCCCCTTTGAGTCGGTCGCTCATCCAGCTCGGTCTAAATCTCTTGCTTAGTAATCTTTTTCCCTTTTTTGGAATACAGGCCTCCGACAGCTCATGCATCTTTAACTTAAAGTAATCCCAGGCTTCTTCTGCCTTTAAATCCATTAATATGTTTGCCCAATCCACTTCCCTTACCAGTCCCCTTAATTTGTTAAAATTGGCCTTTTTAAAATTATAAACCCTAATCTTTGACTTAATTCTGTTACTCCTTCCATGTATTTTAAACCGAATTAGCTCATGATCACTGGAGCCCAAATTGTCCCCTACTACCACTTCCTCAATGAGGTCCTCACTACTTACCAGAATCAAATCTAAAATGGCCTCCCCCCTCGTCGGTTCAGCTACCACTTGATGGAGGAATTGATCAGCAAGCACATCTAGGAACATCTGAGCCCTATTATTGCTACTAGCGTTTGTTCCCCAATCTATATCCGGGAAGTTAAAGTCCCCCATAATTACACAGTTTCTATTAGTAATTACTTCTCTAAACACATTAAATAGTTTCTTATCCATATCCTGGGTCGATCCCAGCGGTCTATAGCACACTCCAAGCACTATCCCCGGAGAGGCTCTAGTAGTCCTATTACCCAGTGTTAGTATTGCCCAGATGGACTCAGTATTGTCTAATCCATCAACTATTATTTCTTTACAGCTTATTTCACTATTGACATACAATGCCACCCCCCCACCTTTACCTTTGTTCCGGTCTTTCCTAAATAGCGCATACCCCTCCATACCTGTGTTCCAGTCGTGACTGCCATTCCACCACGTTTCTGTTATTCCTACGATATCTGGTTTCAGCTCTTGGACCAAGAGCTCCAATTCCTCCATTTTATTACCTAGGCTTCTGGCATTGGTGTATAGACACCCTAATGTATGTCGTTTAGCCTGTCTCCCATTAGTAGCACTATATGTTGCGGGCCTCCTTGTGTCCGTCCCCCCTGTCCTTCCTATGTCCAATCTCATCTCCCCGGCTATGTCTCCTCTCATTTTACTCACCTTCTCAATACTGGAATCTGGCGTGGAGATTAACTGTGCATCTCCCAACCGTCTCCCCAAACTTCCTAGTTTAAAGCTCTTTTGATAAGATGAGCTAGCCTCCCTCCCAGAAGTCTATTTCCTTCCCTACTCAGGTGAAGCCCATCCCGCGAGAACAGGTGTCTGTCCCCGAAAGCCTCCCAGTGGCCATACATCCCAAAGCCCTCCTTATAGCACCACTCCCTTAGCCAACTATTTATTCTCACAATCCTATCAGCCCTTTGCTGCCCTTCCCTGCTGGATCGGAGTTCTGCCTGCACAGATTCTTCTCCCCATACAGCAATCAGATCCAGTGTCTCCTGTTCACTCCATGCTGGAACTCGTTTGTGATTCTGGGACTGCATGGTCACCTGTTCTTCTGAGTTCGCCACGCTGAGCAAACAGGAAATGAAATTCAAAAGTTTCCGGGGCTTTTCCTGTGTACATGGCTAGTGCATTGGAGTTGAAAGTGCTGTCCAGAGTGGTCACACTGGAGCACTCTGGGATAGCTCCCAGACGCCCATACCATCGAATTGCACATTGCTGCTTCTGCACTATCCCAAATTCAACCCAAGAAGGTTCGATTTTAGCGCTACTTCCCTTGTCGGGGAGGAGCACAGCAGTCGATTTTAAGAGCCCTTTAGGTCGATGGAATGGGATTGGTTGTGAGGCAACATTGCTTATAAAATCAACCTAACGGCTAAATTCGACCTAACCTCATAGTGTAGACTACCCCTAAGAGCCTCAGCTGGTGAAAAATGTCTTAGCTCCATTAAAATCAGTGGAGCTGATCTGATTTACATCAGCTAAAGAATGTGTCTCTATGACTAGATAGCTTCAAAGAGAGAAAAGTAAGTACTGTAGTAGAGAAGTATATTAAACATGAACAGTATAGAGAAGACCAAGCAAACCTTCCTTTCCACCCATGTGTCATCCAAAAGCCAGAGGACACTAGATAAAATTTAAAAGACAACAAATTAATAAAAGCAAACTTTTTTTGCACAACATATAATAAACTTGTAGGAAACACTGTCAGGGTATTGTTGAAGCAAATTGCTAAGTAAGACTTTAAAAGTCTTAAATAATTACATTATTAGAATTGCACCTGCAATTTCACTAGCTAGGATAAAATGACAAGAGCTATCAATTGACATGCTTCAATTAGTACATAAAATGATTATTCTGCTGAGATTAGGAAACACTCCCTCTACTAATACTGTACAGACAGAGGTATTATGGGGAAGTGGAGTACACCTTTCAGTGAAGCATTCAACAGTGGGCACTGTCAGAAGCAGCATATTAGATGAGATAGACTGTTGGCCTAGTATGGAAATTCAGTTTGTGAAACATGGTCTAATAATGCATTTTTACACCAACAACAAGAGGGACACAGAAGTCAGACATAAACGGAGAGTTGGATTTTTCTTGTATTGCTCACACAGAAGTATATTTGTTGAATAAACGAAGAATCATAGAATCATAGAAGATTAGGGTTGGAGGAGACCTCAGGAGGTCATCTAGTCCAACCCCCTGCTCAAAGCAGGACCAACCCCAACTAAATCATCCCAGACAGAACTTTGTGAAGCTGGGCCTTAAAAACCACCTCCCTAGGTAACCCATTCCAGTGCTTCACCACCCTCCTAGTGAAATATCCAACCTAGACCTCCTAATTCCTAATATCCAACCTAGACCTCCCCTACTGCAACTTGAGATCACTGCTTCTCATTCTGTCATCTGCCACCACTGAGAACAGCCTAGCTCCATCCTCTTTGGCACCCCCCTTCAGGAAGTTGAAGGCTGCTATCAAATCTCCCCTCACTCTTCTCTTCTGAAGACATCATATATAACTGATGATGAAGATAAATAATTTCATAATTAGTCACAAACAATTTAAGACCATCAAGATAACATGATTCCATTTTTAAAAAAGTCTAAAATATTCAGAGTGAAAATACTATTTATATAATATTGCACAGCAAGTTACCTCATGTTTTGTTGGTGTTAGCAGATATTACTGGGGCCACTTTAATTTATAATATGCATCCAGTTCTTCTGGGATTTATAAGATTTTGGCAAAAAAGAGATCATGATAATTTGAGTCACTTTCTTCATCTCCATTTACCTGTTAAAGTTTCTCAAGATTTTCCACCAAGTTCTAGAAGAGTAAGAACTCCATCAGCATTGTTAAATGTACATGCTTCAGCTGTGTAAAGAGATTTTTTTGTTTTAGTAACAACACAGTCAGACACAGGAGGCCTCAACAAGGGCTAGGACAAATCTCTATTGGAGAAGAGAGTCAGAATTTTAAAATTAAAGGTTGCCACCTAGTGGTAGGTCCAGGAAGTGACTTTTGGATATAGATATGATTTAAGAATACAGCTTTTTTTGTGTTCCATTTAAGATTTTAAAAATACGTATTGTGACATTTCACTCCATGGGCTTTATGAAAATATGCTTGTGATACGAGTATGACATAACTGAAATATACTTTATGCAAGATGGCTCATGAAAGATATCATTGGAAAGGTTATGATTTACTGAATGTGATTATCCAATTTGTATGCCTGGATCTGAAGTTAGGAATATTAACTATGTATCTGTATTTCAAATGTGTTACTTTGGGTGTCACCCCCAACCAGCCCTTCAGGTACAACAATGGAAAAGCCAGACAGGGCTAATGGGCCATTAGCAGAGACAATGGACTTGAAAGAGTTTAGTCTTCCTGTGGATGCTCCAGACAGGCTGCGAGTAATGGCTGCCACATCCCTGCAGAGACATGGGTCCGAGTCACCTGCTACTAGACCCACCCCTTGGAATGCCACTGGGAGACAAAAGGTTCCTGCCATATACAAGAGCTATATAAGGCAGAGGAGTGACATCATCATGGTTCTCCTCTGCCTCCCCACCCTAAGAGACACTGAAAAACACCCGGAAGCAAGAACTGAACTGGGGAGAGAAGGGTTGAGCCCAAGCTGGAAAGGTGTCTAGCTTGTGAGTAATAATATCTGAGGTCTCAAGCCGGAGACCAGTGCATCTGCCTTTCAAGACATTCTGTAATCTGCCTGCAACAATATATAGGGTGAGAAATAACTATTTGTAACCAATTTCTTTAGTGAAACAAGCTTAGTTTGCATGTTTGGTTTTATTTGCTTAGTAATCTGCTTTGTTCTGTTTACTATCTCTTTAATTTAAAATCCACCTTTTGTAGTTAATAAACTTATTTCTTGTTTATAATATAACCCAGTTTGTGCAATTCATAATTGGGGGGGATAAGAGGCTGTGCATATCTTCCTCCACATTGAGGGAGGAGGAGGATTTCATAATATACCTTTGGATCTGCACTCCAAAGGAGGTGGACACCTGAGTGCTGGGGCAAGTCCTTAAGCTGAGCCTTCCCAGAACTGATCTCAGTGTCTGTTTCATTCTGCAGCTGGGTGTGGCCCTGCCTGTGTGTGTGCTGGAAGAGGCTTAATAGCCTGGCTCAGCAAGATAGGTAAAAAAGGTGCCCAACATAACAGGTGGGCTCAGTGGTATCTCAGCACATCAGATGGCATCCTAAGGGGTCCAACCCGTCACACGTATCTTTGCACTTTCATTAAACTTTTCTACAATGTGGTCAGAAAAAAACTCTGTTCTTAAATGGTTTTATTCAAGATCCTAAAATGTGGATTTTTAATTCCCTTAAATACTGCTTGCCTAGGTGCTTTATAGAAATTATGTACTGTATGTTACTTAGGCTATGTCTACATTACAGACCTTACAGTAGCACTGCTGTACCGCTGTAGCTGCATCACTGCAGCTGCACCACTGTCAGGTCTCCTATGTAGCTGCTCTATACTGGTGAGAGAGAGCATAATTAAACTTCTCCCAACAAGCAGCATTAGCTATGTCTCCAGGAGACGTTTTCCTGCCAACATAGCACTGTCCACACCAGCGCTTTTGTCGGTGAAACTTATGTCAGTCAGGAGGGTGTTTTTTCACACTCTGTGACCAACAAAAGTTTTGCCGACAAAAGTGCTAATGTAGGCAAAGTCATATTTACAATTCACTCTTCCACAATACACTTTTCCTTTGATTCCTCTGCTATGCTGAAGAATCTGTGTAGTATCCACTAGTTGATGATAATGTTTATATGATGGGAAATTTGTGGAAGATTTTATTTTCCATCACTTGTTTCCATCAACCATTATAATAGTAATTAGCGGACATGCTAATTCCTTATTTATTAAAATTCCCTTCCCCTATGGGCTGAATTGCATGTTTAAGGGACAAACCTGTGCTGAAGTGGTGTGAAGCTGCTTTGCCCCAAAACCAAGCTCACAGAGGCAAGAGCCAGTTCAGAAGCACAGGATCTCCATGAAAATGGTCCTGACTATCAGGGACCCACAGCTGAACTCAGACCCATCTTATTGCCCTCACTTGATTAAACTAATAAAGCTGGCCTCCTGATGGCACATTCTGAAACCCTGCAGCAGCTCTGTGTTCCTGGCTGTTCAATAGTTTTCTATGCTTGCAGCTGTATTCCTGCTTGCTGTCCCCTGGTGCCTGAGTTCTGATTCTGGCTCTGACTCGTGACTCCTTCTTCCTGGCTCTCTGCTCTGGCTCCCTCCCTAGACTTGGGAATTCAGCTCCTGATTTGGGCTCTGGCCACCACTGCTCCAACCACTAGGCAAGCCTCTCACCCTATTAGGCAAAAATGCCAACGGCCTGATCTATAATACTGGCCTCCCCTTGGGTCTCTTCTGTTTGCATGGTGGGAGTAAACCCCCATGCCAATAGAATGATTGGAGGGTGGTGGTGGAAATCTCTGCATGGAGATTTCCTGTCCCAGATCTCCCTACATATTCTTTTCTATGGGAGGAAATGATTTGGGCCAACATCATTATCTATCTGATGAGAGTAAATGCTTTCTCAACACCCTCATGTTATTTCATAATGCTGATTCAGGCCCTTTAAACAGATCTTTATTCATTGAATATTTTGGATATGTCCATTATTTTCCTGTAAGGCCCTAATGGATTCTTTGTAGGTATTGTTCATTATGTCTCATATTACAGCAGTATGGTGCTCTTACTTTTTTTCTTTTTTATGCAGATTATATATAAGGTGGGCCATACATGGTGTAAATATATACTTATGGCATTTTCTAAAATAGACTTTGAAGTAAAAAGCCACAATGTTTCCTTTGAAATCATTATGGTCTATTCTGTCTATGACTACTTGGAGCTGATCACCCATTTTTGGGTAATAGACATTACATCACAACAGCCACTAAAGAATGATGTTGAAGCAGCTGTTGCAAATGCTCACAGAAGGGTATCTCTTCCTCTTTTTGATGATTCTATTAAGCAAGTTAAGCATGTGAACTGGTTTCAGACTAGACTCCTATGACTGTACTGGAAGTCTATTATAAAATTTGTTGAAATGTTTTTGCTCCTTTAGCTTTAATTTTGCAAGCAAAATTTATAATTAGAGCAGAAGAAAAGGATTTTGGAGTTTCCAGAGCAAAATTATTTGCTATTCAGGTCATGTCTACACCTACAGTTATTGCACAGAAGTAGTTTAAGGGGCCTACTATCAATCACATGTAGGGCCCCGCCCCCTGACACCTCAGGCCCCACCCACCTTCACCCTAAGACCGGCCCCCTGGGGGTATTACTTCTGGGGTCAAGATGGACACATGACCAGAAGCAAAAGGTGTCATGTGATCCCTCTAAGAACTCCTCCCACTGCCCTCTACCAATAGGGATGGGTTTCACCACCCATAGGACCGCCCCGAGTGGAGATTTGACCAATCAGGGGATGTTCCGGGGCAGAGTGACCCCTGCCCCGGAAGAGGGTCATGTGACCCCTCTATAAATTCCTCCCACTACCCTCTATAAATCAGGATGGGTTTCAGCCAAAGAGGACCTTCCCGAGAGCAGAGTTCACCAATCAGAGGGAGTTCAGGGGCGGAGTGACCCACCCAGAAGAGGGTCATGTGACCCCCTCTAAGAACTTCCCCTACTGCCCTCTACTAATCGAAGTGCAGCACCACCCCCCAGAAGTCTCAGTGCCACATGGAAGATGCCATTTTGTTCCAAGAACACATGTTTTAGAAATGGTGGAAATGCTGAGAGGAAACATGGACTCCTTCACCACCCCCGTGAGAACTTCAGACTTTGTTTTAGCAACAAGGGCCTTTGATCGCCCATGAAGAAAGTGCTACATCAGCGACAGTTCCGAGGAGGAGGAGGGAGCAGTTGAGGGGAGCCCTTTGGCCCAGCTGTTGATGGATATGCCAGAACCCAAACCCCAAACCCAACCCCTCATGAGGAAGACCACCCCTATGGAGAAAGGTGACCATGGCTCATGGAAGTCACCGGTGGGCAAGGTGAACGGAAAAGACGTTGTTCTGGTAAATGAACAATTTAAATGTGACGGTCGAGGATTGGAGTGTAATGGGGTTAGGAACTGACCCAGGGTTGCGTAAATCTAAAAACAAGCAGTGGTGGCTTACAGTTGTTTCTTTTCTGAAAATCTCTCGACAGCTCAACAATGCCTTTCTAGAGGCCCTGGAGGCCCTGGACAGCATTGCATCAGACAGGAAAGACAAACCAGGCCCACCTTGTTTTTGCTCAACACCAGTACAAATAATTGACGAGGACACCGAGGATGACAGCTACATGGATTTAAGGAGGAAGCTTGGCATGGAACTAACTGAGACAGTGCCAAGTCATTAGCGTAAAAAAATCATGCGTTCTGTTGTACGTGTTGCTGTTTATGCAGTCCTTAATCACTGCCTTAGGAAAAAGATTTTTGAAGATTGTGAAGGCTGTGTCATAGACACGTCAGCCCAATGGCACCATGACTGTGTGAGTTGGACTTCGGAGGATATAAACTGCAAGCTCTGGGACCTGTGCTCTGACCTGTGTTTGGAAAGCTTATTAAACACTGTTATTGCCAGAAGTTATGCTTATGCTTTGCAATGTCTGTGCCTAACCCAAGAAAATTTAGCACAAGGGGTGACCTTGGTAAATGCTGTGCAATTCAGTTGAGACCCTGACACTGTTTTAAAGAAAATGACCAAACCGGAAGATGCCTGCTTACAGCGTTATATTGACCATCTGGTCCACACAAAAATTTAAAGAACCCTGCTTAAGAAAAAGACTATTTGTAAGAAATCTAAAAGGATTGAGTTAGAGAATGGTGAGGGGACACACATGCGATATAAAACTTGGTAGCTGTAAATAAAAATATCTATTGAAAAGGGCTTTGTGACTATCTGTGTTTCTATTAGAAGGTCTGTGTGGCCCTTAAATAAGTTAAACGTTTTGATGGAGCATCTTGGTTTGTTTTCAAGGGGCTGTGTGTCTTTTAAATAAAAAAATATTTTGTGAGAAACTAGATCTTGTGTCTATGTGTAAAAGAGACCCATTTACAGGTCAGGCTTGACAAAGCCCTGGCTGGGATGATTTAGTTGGAAATTGGTCTTGCTTTGAGCAGGGGGTTGGACTAGATGACCTCCTGAGGTCCCTTCCAACCCTGATATTCTATGATTCTACAGCAAAAAAGCTGAAATGTGTATAGTAGATTCTTGTGGGGAAACCCCCCCCCCATGTGTTTTTTAAAAAAGGCTTCTATATAGAACAGGGATGTTTGAGACGTGTGTTTGAATACCATAGAGCTAGATGTTGCCATCAGGGTTGAACGTATTACTGATCAGTAATTAAGTTTGATGGGCGTACACTCACAATAAGGGAGGTGGGTGGGGATGGTGAGCTGTGATTAATATTAAATGAAATAAAACCTCAGGAGTTCATGGACGCTATTGGACAGTTTAAATATAACCCCAGGAGTTGGTAGAACTCTATAAAACTCTAGAAAATGGTAGATGAAATTTAATGTTGATAAATGCAAAGTAATGCACATTGGAAAACATAATCCTAACTATACTTATACAATGATGGGGTCTAAATTAGCTGTTACCACTGAAGAAAGAGATTTTGGAGTCATAGAATCATAGAATATGAGGGTTGGAAGGGATCTCAGGAGGTCATCTAGTGCAACCCCCTGCTCAAAGCAGGACCAATCCCCAACTAAATCATCCCAGCCAGGGCTTTGTCAAGCCTGACCTTAAAAACCTCTAAGGAAGGAGAGTCCACCACCTCCCTAGGTAACCCATTCCAGTATTTCACCACCCTCCTGGTGAAAAAGTTTTCCTAATATCCAACCTAAACCTCCCCCACTGCAACTTGAGACCATTACTCCTTGTTCTGTCATTGTGGATAGTTCTCTGAAATCATCCACTCAATGTGCAGCAGCAGGCAAAAAAGCAAACAGAATGTTGGGAATCATAAAGAAAGGGACAGATAATAAGATAGAAAATATCATATTGCCTATATATAAATCCATGGTACGCCCACACCTTGAATACTGCATGCAGATGTGGTTGCCCCATCTCAAAAAAGATATATTGGAATTGGAAAAGGTTCCAAAAAGGGCAACAAAAATTATTAGGGATATAGAACGGCTTCTGTATGAGGAGAGATTAATAAGACTGGGATTTTTCAGCTTGGAAAATAGGCGACTAAGGGGGGATATGATAGAGGTATATCAAATCATGAGTGGTATAGAGAAAGTAAATAAGGAAGTGTTATTTACTCCTTCTCATAATACAAGAACAAGGGACCACCAAATGAAATTACTGGGTAGCAGGTTTAAAACAAACACAAGAAAGTATTTTTTCATGCAACACACTGTCAATCTCTGGAACTCCTTGCCAGAGGGTGTTGTGAAGGCCAATACTATAACGGGGTTCAAAAAGGAGCTAGGTAGATTCATGGAAGATAGGTCCATCAATGGCTATTAGCCAGCATGGGCAGGAATGGTGTCCCTAGCCTCTGTTTGCCAGAAGCAGGGATTGGATGACAGGGCATGGATCACTTGATGATAACCTGTTTGTTCATTCCCTTTGGGACACCTGCCATTGGCCACCGTCAGAGGACAGGGTACTGGACTTGATGGACCTTTGGTCTGACCAGTATGGCCATTCTTAAGTTTCTTATGTTTCTTATTTGACAGTTTAAATATAACCTCAGGAGTTTGTAGAACGCTATTGGACAGTTTAAATATAATCCAGGAGTTGGTTGAACACTATGGCCCATTCTTTATAGCAACTCAAAGTCATTAAAAAATATATTTACAAAACTAAACATAGGTCTAACCCAAAACTGAAATGTTTAAAGGGTTTACAAAATACTTTTACAGAACAAGCAATTGCTTTAAAAACATTTAAAAGCTCTGGGTATTTGTATGGTGTTTACTATGGTTGTGATACATCCATTTTATTTCAAAACAACCCAAAACTTTAAGCATGAAAGAAACATGTTTAAAAATAAAAAACAAGACATTCATTGATATCAGTAACATTAGGGATTGTTGTGTATGGTGATATACTGTTTAATACTGTAAGAAGGCCCTACAGTGCTGTTTTTTCATTGAAACAGAAAAATGTATTTTAACTAAAAAAAAAAAAAAAGAGCAGCCCAGTTGTGCAGACAACTTAATTCCCCCACCCCTCAGATCACAAAAGGGTACTTTGGGGAGGGGTGCCTAATTTCCTTAAGTATCTAATAATTCCGAGTTGTAAGTGATCAAATCAACCTGCTAACTACAGACTCTGAAACAAAGAGTTTGGATGGTATAAAAACCTCAGTTTTTTTGACGACTGTCCGCTTTCAACAGAAACTATCTTGAACAGAATAGCTGCTGGCTTGCAAAACTAGGTATGCTGCTTTTTTTTAACTCTGAAAATATATATTTTATAATGTCACTCTTTGTCCATGCTGTCCTTACTAAATAATGGTATCTATCTTTATTGCAGTGTGATCTGTTTAGTATGGAAATAGCAACTTATAGCGCTTTTCACCACGGCCAGGTAAAACCCCATTTTTAACTATAGTTATGCTTAATACTGTTAAATTAAAAAACACCAGATATAACACAGATTGCACAGGGATTTGATGCAATTGGGGAATAATACTAACCAAAAATTTTGCTTGTTCTATAATCCAAAGGCCCATATACACATGGGGAAAAACAGAATAACCATGTGCCAGCATCCCTTTACCCTGTGGTGGAAGATAACTTTCTGCAATTGGCTTTTAAAAGCGTGTGTGTGTTTTAAAATGTTTTTTAATTAGTTAGTGTTTAAATTGTTATTGGTAATTCAGGGAGCCTATGTTAGAGACAGGTGTGGATTTTAAAAAGTATTTGGTTGCAAACTGTTGATTTGGTGTGTTTAAAACTGCTGTTATGTGTGTGTCATTCAGGGAGCCTATGCTAGAGATAAGTGTGTGGGGTTTTACAGTATTTTGTTTCAAAACAGTTTGGTTTTTACTCTCCAAAATGTGATGTGTTTTTAAAATGGGTTGTTTTAAAATTAGTGTTTAAATTGTTGTTGGTGATTCAGGGGGCTATACAAGACCTAGTTATGGTGGGGAATTTTAAAAAGTATTTTATTGCACTTTGTTTTTGGATGCATGGTGGAAACATGTGCTTATATTAAAAAAATGTCTAGGTTTTAGAGAAACACTAGTGGTAGAAATAAACCAAAATCTGTGTTTGTTGTACAGCCTGAAATGGATTATTTTGTTTTAAAACTATCACTTTTTAAGTAGAAAAACACCCTAATGAATATTTTATTTTTTAAGTTTACAAGACAGTTTCATGAGTTTTATAATAATAATGTTGTCTGCTCCACAGAAAGGTCAGAACATGAGAGATCCTTAGACCAGAGGGTAAACAAATCAAAAGAAAAAGGAAAGAGACAGCTGAAAAGGAAAATTCACCAGCATCAACGGCTGATGGATGGATGAAGCCCAGTAAATATGTTTTGCTTATTGGTTTGGTTATTTTATGAGATTTTGTATTTTAAGGAAATACATAGGGGTAGGTGAGAAAGATGGTAAAGTTAAGTTTTGTAAAATGTTTATCTGATGCTAAATTGGAAGATCTCTGTTTTTCTTAATCAGGCAGCTCTCCTGACAATGCTGTAGTCAGAACTACAGGGACACCTCTACCAGAACCGCCAAAGAACCAGAAATCTGCTCTGAGACCTTTAATAATAATAATAACAACAACATTGCCAACACAAAACAGCACAAGAGCGCAGATGAAGCATCAGGGCAGTCCAAAGCTCCTATACATCAAACCCAAGGACAAAACAAAAGACTTTGGTAAAAGCAATCCCACGCAAACACAACTGCAGTTCCTCAGCAGTCAGCACCACACCAAACCCTGAGAAAACTGTGAGGGAAAACACACACATTCACAAACCCGGAGCATGTGCTTTAGGGGTTGTGAATAAAAAAACAAGGACTGAAAGCTCCTGCACTGCTGGGGTATCTCCTTATGAAGTATCTGAAAATTATTATGAACCATTCTCCCAACACAATAAGCTCGGCACAGCTCTTTAGTATGCTAAAAAGATTTAGGAAAAATATGACACTTCATTCAGAAAGCTGATGGATGCTGTATCCTCAGGGGTGCTAAAAGAAAGGAGGACTGGAAACTACATCAAAAATGCAAAAGCTCTTGCAGGTGACTTTTTGAAAAATACTTCAATTTTCCCAGAGGGTGACTCTGAGCAGGCATGACTAGTCGTGGAAAGGGGCCGGGATAAAAGGGGCATCCTCAAGGGTACACATCAGCTAAGGTATAAACAAAAGGGGGAACAGCATTTGAGGGATAAATGGATGGCTGCCCAAGAGTTACGGGCAAGGGTCACTGTAAATTTTTTTTTAAAAGGCTAAAGAGGTGATGAGGAGAAAAAAACCAAAAGAGATGCCCCCTATTGGAGGCTCTCAAAATGATGTGTCTGAGAATGGGGAGGCGGAATCTGACCTGCAGGGTGGTGGTGACTCTTAAACAGAGTCTGATTTAGAAAATTCCACAGAAGGCCATCTAGATGGTTCCCTGTCTACTCCTGATGATCCTCGTGGTGGCCCCTTGGAGTCTGACACTCAAATAGCATCTGACGTAGAAGACGCAGCTGATGGTCCCATAGAGGGACCCCCAAGCAACCCTGAAAATGCAGATGCAGACACCCCAAACAGATGTGTATATGGAGCAAGTGAGAAGTTGGCAATAGGAATTACCTAGATTTGGGGGCTTGGTGTATTGTGAGGAATTTCATTTTATCAATCTTGACTGAATAAATTCAGATCAGTAGGTTGTCAAAGCCATACACAGGGGGATACAGTTAGTTCTCTATGATGTTAACAGTAGAGTAGCCCCTGATGATTACGTTCAGTTACATTTAGGCCTGGTCTACACTACGACTTTAATTCGGATTTAGCAGCCTTAATTCGAATTAACCCTGCACCCATCCACACAACGACGCCGTTTAATTCGAAATAAAGGGCTCTTTAAATCGATTTCTGTACTCCACCCCGACGAGCGGAGTAGCGCCAAAATCGATTTTAGCAATTCGAATTAGGGTTAGTGTGGCCGCAATTCGATGGTATTGGCCTCCGGGAGCTATCCCACAGTGCACCATTGTGACTGCTCTGGACAGCAATCTGAACTCGGATGCACTGGCCAGGTAGACAGGAAAAGCCCCGGGAATAGTTGAATTTCATTACCTGTTTGCCCAGCGTGGAGAGCACAGGTGACCACAGATAGCTCATCAGCACAGGCAACCATGCAGTCCGATAATCGAAAAAGAGCATCAGCATGGACCGTATGGAAGGTACTAGATCTGATCGCTATATGGGGAGAGGATTCAGTGCTAGCAGAACTTCGTTCTAAAAGACGAAATGCCAAAACTTTTGAAAAAATCTCCAAGGGCATGATGGAGAGAGGTCACAATAGGGACTCAGAACAGTGCCGCGTGAAAGTCAAGGAGCTCAGACAAGCCTATCAAAAAACAAAGGAGGCAAACGGTCACTCTGGGTCAGAGCCGCGGACATGCCGCTTCTACGCCGAGCTGCATGCAATTTTAGGGGGGGCCGCCACCACTACCCCACCTGTGACCATGGATTCCAGGTCGGGGATAGTCTCATCAGCTACACCTGAGGATTCTGTGGATGGGGAAGAGGAGGAGGAGGAGGAGGACGAGCTTGCAGAGAGCACCCAGCACTCCGTTCTCCCCAACAGCCAGGATCTTTTTCTCAGCCTGACTGAAGTGCCCGCCCAACCCTCCCAACCCAGTATCCAAGACCACGACCCCATGGAAGGGACCTCAGGTGAGTTTACCTTTTAAAATATAAAACTTGTTTTAAAAGCAAGGGTTTTTAATGATTACTTTGCCCTGAGGACTTGGGATGCATTCGCAGCCAGTACAGCTACTGGAAAAGTCTGTTAACGTGTCTGGGGATGGAGCGGAAATCCTCCAGGGACATCTCCATGAAGCTCTCCTGGAGGTGCTCCAAAAGCCTTGCCACAAGGTTTCTGGGCAGTGCAGCCTTATTCCGTCCTCCATGGCAGGACACTTGACCACGCCATGCTTACAGCAAGTAATCTGGTATCATTGCCTGACAAAGCCTGGCAGCGTATGGTCCCGGTGTTTGCTGGCATTCAAGCAACATCCACTCTTTATCTTGCTGTGTAATCCTCAGGAGAGTGATATCGCTCATGGTAACCTGGTTGAAATACAGGAACTTAATTAAGGGGACAGAGGTGGCCGTTCCTACTGGGCTGTTTGCCTGTGGCTGAAAAGAAATCCTTCCCTGCAGTTAGCCAAGCGCAGGGGGGGAAATTGGCCCTGAGCTTTTCGCGTTTGGCTAGCAGGGATCTTCCCTGTTACCAGCCATGCGGTGCGGGGAGGGGTACAGCGATCATCCCAGAGAATTCATGGCGGGAGTGGGGGGGGCGGGGGGGGTTAGTTTGGTTGCTGCAGGGATCTTCCCTGATACCAGCCTCGTGGTGGGGGGAGGGATAAAGCGATCATCCAGAGAATTGAATGGGGGGGGGTGGTTAGTTTGTTTTCTGCTGCTGCTAAATGTTAACAGGAAAACCGCAGCACTCAACGGGCTTTGCTTGGTATGTGGGAAAGGAGGGCGCAGAAGCCGAAAGACAATGGCTTACCATGGCCACATGCAAGCCGAATTCTGTTGCTCGGACCTGTGATCTCTAGCAGCAAAGCCACAGGCACTCAGTATTAAGAGGCAAAATGCGACCTTGCACAGAAATCACATGTGCTATGTAATGTGAATAGTGTTGGTCACCGTGAAAGAGTATAAGCATTGTTCTGCAAAATATATCTTTTTAAAAAATTCTCTCTTTTTTCCCCTCCCTACAGCAGCTGCAAATTCTTCAAGCCTCCCTCCTCCATCCCGAAGGCTATCACAGATAAGGCATCAGAAAAAGAAGACGCGAGACGAGATGTTCGCAGAAATCATGGAATCCACCCGCAGTGACAGAGCTCATCTGAATGAGTGGAAGGACACGGTTTCAAAGTATAGGAAAGAAGCCAGTGAACGTGAGTACAGGAGGGACCAACGTGAGGACATGAGGGACCAACGTGAGGACAGGAGGGACCAACGTGAGGAGAGGAGAGACGCTCGAGATGAGAGATGGCAGCAGGAAGATCAGAGGAGGCAGGATGCAACGCTGGGGCTGCTGCGTGAGCAAACAGACATGCTCCGGCGTCTGGTGGAGCTTCAGGAATGGCTGCAGGAAAACAGAGTGCCGCTACAGCCCCTGTATAACCCCCCTCCCCATGTTCCATGTCCTCCTCACCCAGACATGTAAGAACGCGGGGGGGGGAGGCTCCATACACCTTCCCATTCCACCCCAGTGGACAGCCCAAGCAAAAGGCTGTCATTTTTTTAACCTTTTTTTAGTGGCCTTTTCCTTCCCACCGATCCTCCTCCCAAACCCGACCCGGGTTCCCTCCCTCTTTTTATAATCTATTAATAAAGAATAAATGATTTTTAAATGATAGTGACTTTATTTGGTTTGAAAGCAAGCTGGGGGAAGGGGGAGGGTGGGTTCCTTACAGAGAATGAGTCAATAAAGGGGGCGGGTTTTCATGAAGGAGAAACAAACAGATATTTCACACTGTAGCCTGGCCAGTCATGAAACTGGTTTTCAAAGCTTCTCTGATGCACAGCGCTTCCTGGTGTGCTCTTCTAATCGCCCTGGTGTCTGGCTGCGCGTAATCAGCAGCCAGGCGATTTGCCTCAGCCTCCCACCCCGCCATAAAGGTCTCCCCCTTACTTTCACAGAGATTGTGGACCACACAGAAAGCAGAAATAACAATGGGGAGATTGGTTTGGCTGAGGTCTGAGCGAGTCAATAATGATTGCCAGCGACCTTTTAAACGGCCAAATGCACATTCTACCACCATTCTGCACTTGCTCAGCCTGTAGTTGAACAGCTCTTGACTCCTGTCCAGGCTGCCTGTGTATGGCTTCATGAGCCATGGCATTAAGGGGCAGGCTGGGTCCCCAAGAATAACTATTGGCATTTCAACATCCCCAACGGTTATTTTCTGGTCCGGAAAGTAAGTCCCTTGCTGCAGCCCTTTAAACAGAGTAGTGTTCCTGAAGACGCGAGCGTCATGAACCCTTCCCGGCCATCCCACGTTGATGTTGGTGAAACATCCCTTGTGATCCACAAGTGCTTGCAGCACCATTGAAAAGTACCCCTTGTGGTTTATGTACTGGGTACCCTGGTGCTCCGGTGCCAAGACAGGGATATGGGTTCCATCTATCGCCCCACCACAGTTAGGGAATCCCATTGCAGCAAAGCCATCCACTATGGCCTGCACATTTCCCAGAGTCACTACCTTTCGTAGCAGCACCTGAGTGATTGCTTTGGCTACTTGCATCACAGCAGCCCCCACAGTAGATTTGCCCACTCCAAATTGATTCCCAACTGACCGGTAGCTGTCTGGCGTTGCAAGCTTCCACAGGGCTATCGCCACGCGCTTCTCAACTGTGAGGGCTGCTCTCATCTTGGTATTCTGGTGTTTCAGGGCAGGGGACAGCAAGTCACAAAGTTCCATGAAAGTGCCCTTACTCATGCGAAAGTTCCGCAGCCACTGGGAATCATCCCACATCTGCAACACTATGCGGTCCCACCAGTCTGTGCTTGTTTCCCTTGCCCAGAATCGGCGTTCCATGGATAGAACCTGCCCCATTAACAACATGATCTCCAAAGCACCGGGGCCCGCGGTTTGACAGAATTCTGTGTCCGTGTCCGTGTCCATGTCCATGTCCTCATCACGCTTGTCACTGCGCTGCCGCCGCCGCTGCCTCCTCGCCTCGTTTTTCTGGTCCTGGCTCAGCATAAACTCCACGAGAACACGCGAGGTGTTTACAATGTTCATGACTACTGTCTTGAGCTGAGCGGGCTCCACGCTTGCCGTGGTATGGAGTCTGCAGTGTTCACCCAGGAAAAAAGGTGCGAAATGGTTCTCTGCCATCCGTTGCTTTCATGCAGGGAGGGAGGGAGGGGTGAGGCTGTACCCAGAACCACCTGCAACAATGTTTTTTGTCCCATCAGGCACTGGGATCTCAATCCAGAATTCCAATGGGCGCGGGAGACTGCGGGAACTATGGGATAGCTATGGGATAGCTACCCACAGTGCAACGCTCCAGAAATCGACGCTATCCCCGGTACTTGGACGCACACCGCCGAATTAATGTGCTTAGTGTGGCCGCATACATTTGACTTTATACAATCTGTTTCCCAAATTCGAATTATATAAATTCGGATTAATCCCGTAGTGTAGACATACCCATAGAGTTGAGAAGCTTCCACCCAGATGTTAAACTTATTGGGCCACCCCAACCATTTCACCAGTAGCTGCTTTTTTCTCCCTTTTCCTTTCTCCGCTAGAACTTTTTCAATCCTGTAAATCCTGTCTCAGTTGGGGTTTACTTTTTGTAATTCTTCAGGGAAAAAAAGATCCAGTAACTGCCTCACCCTCGTAATCTTTTAATCAGTATACAGGTCTCTGGTCCCTGATTAAGCCTTCATCCATATGAATATCTCATCGGTGAACATTTGTTTATAACCTTTTTAACAGCTCCTTTTGTTTTAGATAGTTTCACATGGTCACTTTTTCTAAGAGATGCAATAACCTGTTTTAAAAGAAAACAGTCTCTGTAAACCGTTTTCCATACCAAAGAATTTGAAGGGTTAACATCAGCAGGTCTGGTATGTATAGTTCTGTGAAAGCTCTGGTTGTAACTCTTTATAAAGTCAGGTAACATGTCAATGTAGCAAAAGGTGTTATGAGCTGTAAAATATCTCCACATCCTAGTTTTTAAAGTTCTGTCAAATCGCTCCACAACCCCTGCTTTGACTTCATTATTAATAACAAACTGGTGAATGCCATGCCGCTTTAACAATCTGCTTAAAGGTTTGTTTAAAAATTCCTTCCCCCGATCGGTTTGTAATTTTTGAGGCACGCGACTTTTGCTGAAAATAGCTTTAAAGGCCTTGCATACCTCACCACCCGTCTTGTCTTTTAGGCCCAGGCATATTTGGATAGAATGTCTATCACTGTTAAAATGTACTTAAAACCGCTGTTGTGTTTGGAGAACTGGTGCATATCCATCCAATCTTACTGCCATTGCGCATCCACATCTGAAACAATGGTCTTGTTTCTTTTAAAACATATTCGAGCCGAACATATAAAGCGTAAGAATCGGTCTGAAAGCCAAGCTGTTACCTCTTCTATCAAAGTTTTGCTTTTTGGCTGCTTGAAAAAGAGGATTTACCCCACCGAAGCTCCCAACTTCCCCAGGGGTGAAATATATTTTCTTTAACAGAGCAATCTGTGTAGACATCACTGTTACTTGTATCATCTTTTAGTAACATGAGTGTGGAGGGGACACATTCATATTGACAAATTTAAACAAGTTTTATTAATCGCCTGGTTTAAAACGACCTTTTACAGCCGCCTGAGAAAATGGACGCCATGACCCCTATCATTAGGGAGTCTGAGCTGGTTCATTCTTCCATTTTGTCCTTTTCCAGATTTTCTTCTTGAGATCTGTGTCTCAGACACAAGCATAAACCGCTTATGCATGATATATTTACTCCCACAGGGCTACCAATATGTAAATTCTCAAAGGCCTCTAGAAAGGCATCATTGAGCTGTCCAGAGTTTTTCAGAAAAGAAACAGTGTAAGCCCACCACTTCTTGTTTTTAGATTTACACAACCCCGGGTCGGTTCCTAACCCTTTTACACCCCATCCTCAAGTCTCAACCGTCACTTCTTAATCGTTCATTTACCTGAGTGACATCTTTTCCGTTCACCTTGTCCACTGGTGACTCCCATGACCCATGGTCGCCTTCCTCCATAGGGGTGGACAAGAGACCATCACACTCGTTGGGCTGCCTCACAAACGTTTGGGTTTCAGGATTGGGTTCCAGGGTATCCATCAACAACTGGACCAAAGGGCTCCCCTCAACCGCTCCCTCCTCCTCCTGTTGCTAATGTAGCACTTCCCTCATGAGTGGTCGAAGGCCCTTGGAGCTAAATCTAAGTCTGAAGTTCTCACAGGGGTGGTGAAGGAGTCCATTTTTCCTCTCAGCATTTCCACGATTTCTAAAACACACCTTCTTGGAATGAAATGGTCTCTTCCACGTGGTGCTGGGACTTCGAGGGGTGGTGCTGAACTCTGATTGGAAGAGGGCATTGGGGGAAGCTCTTAGAGGCATCATGTGACCCTCTTCTGTGTGGCTCACCCTGCCCCAGAACTCCCCTCGATTGGTCAAATCCACTCTTGGGGAAATCCTCTGTGGCAGAAACCTATCCTTATTGGTAGAGGGTGGGAGGGCGGAGTTCTGAGAGGGGTCACACGACCCTCTTCTGACCCGGTCACCGTACCCAGAACACCTCCCAATTGGTCAAATCCACTCTCGGGGAGGTCCTATGGGGGGTAAAACCCATCCTGATTAGTAGAGGGCAGTGGGAGGAGTTCTTAGAGGGGTCACATGACACCCTTTGCTTCCGGTCATGTGTCTGTCTTGACCCCGGAAGTAATACCCCAGTGGGGTGGGGGTAGGGTGACAGGTGGGAGGGGCATGATGGCTCAGGAGGCGGGGCCTGTGTTTGATTGATGCTAGGCCCCTTATACTACTCACTGGAAGCTGAGTTGTAAATCTACAGTGCTCCAGTGTGTCACACTCACTGACCATGTGGACCCTGCTGCTACATACTCAAAGTTCCTTACTGCACATTGACATACTGCTGATTCACACCTCAGTATGTCAATGTACACTAGGGAATTTCTAGTGCGCAGCAGCAGTTTCCACATAGACAGTTAATGCATGACATGCTGCAGCACTTGCTGCACAGGCTGTATAGGTATAGACATGCCCCCATGCTGCCTTTTACAAAAGAAGATGCAGGCTGTACTCTGTCTGTCCCTTAGGTATTTGTATGCCCCTGTCTCCCCATCACCATAGTATCTGAGCATTTTACAATACTTAATGTAGTTATTCTCACAACACCTGCTGTGAGGCAGGAAAATATTATTTTTCTCCATCTGAAAAATGGGGCCTTGAGGTACCAAGAAAAATTATGGCAAAGCAGTAAACTAAATGCAGCTCTGCCAAGACCCATGTTAGTGCCCTAATCCCTAGATCATTTTTTCTCTCTGCAGAAGTAGAAATACAGAGCAATATAAAAGACCTTCCAGCAAATGTATCCCCCATCCCTGAATTTAGGTTGAACTCAACTACCCAATCTAAGCCCACTGACCACACGATCAGGGTGACTTAGTTCCCCCCTTACCCCATGTATAACCTTCTCATACACTCATTTAAAAATATATTTAGTACATTAAACACTTAACACCATTCCCAAGAATAGAACAGAAACCTTCCAAACAATACAACTTTCAACCCCTTATAAACCTACACTGAGGCAAAGTGATAAATATGCCAATGAGATCTGTCCACAGGTAAGAGTCTCTTCAATTTGTCCCTTTTCATTAACAAGGGGACCCAGAGGTTGTTCCCTACAAGCCTTCCAGTTCTGGGGTTTACAGGGGATATATTAACTAACTTATGAAAGTAGGAATCATTAAAAAAAAATCACATGCTCATACCAGGGCCAAATCTCATCCTGACTTTCCCATATGACAATTCTGCAACATGCAGTGCCTTCTGCAGCCCTTACATAGACTAGAGGATTTAAAGGGACACCCTCAACTTAAAATCTAATCCATTTCAGAAAGTGGCTTTTGAAATCATTTTACAATCACATTTTCCTAATTATAAACATGTTTCTCTATCCTTTTTATGTCTGAAAGATCCATAAAAGAACAGGGGGGGGAGATTTAAGCCCTGAGCTGTAAGCGTTTGCAGGATCTACAATGAAAACAAACTATATACAAAGTGCTGAACAAAGAAGACAAACTAAAAATAGAGATGAATCACTTCACCGCCACCTTTGATTTTCAGGTATACCCAACTGAGGTGTTTCTGTAATCACAGTAGGTTTAAAAAAGAGAAGGCAGACAGAAGTTAAGCTGAAGGTGTCCCCTTGGCTCCAGATAATTAGAAAAATATTTTATGGGAATTTGAAATCTACTTCAGAGATGATTTTTAAACAGCAGGAATTTGTTTTAAATTTTGAAAAGTATCCACAAGTCAGTGAACATGCACTCTGCCTTATGAGTATTTTTTTCTTCTTTGTTTTTTCCCCCCACATGCCCATCATCATATTCACACTAGAACAGCAGATTGCAATGCTACTGGTAGAAATCACAAAGGAGCAAATGGGATGTATGAGCTGAATAAAACTGGAATCAAAGAACAGCAGTTCAGCTAGTATTGTTTGGATTTCATTCACAAATTACCATCTCCTTTCCTTGGAATAAACTTAGGCTCCAGACTAGGGGCAATATCTCACTATGCACCCACTCCCAATAACCACATTGTGGAAGTTGGGAAAAGCGCAGACATCTTAGTCTTCCATGAAGAGCAAGAGTCAGGCTAACTCTTCTATTTAATAATGCAAGACTTTAATACAGGGCCTGGGCGAGTGGGAAAAACTGTGAGAGGTTATTTTGACCTTGTGTTAGATAAGAATGGAACGCAGACTGTAGCAGAAAATTGCTGAGAAAAGTAAGATATCAGGAAGGAATACGTATAAACAAAATGCAGGTTGATCATTACTGTATATAACAAAAGGTATAAAACCTTGCCCTAATTGTTTATCTACCGGAGACCTGCCTCGGGAGGGGGAATCCCTGTCCGTGTGTACTCTCCCGTGCATATTACAATTGCTCGTAATAAAGCTGCCTCTGGCTTGTTGCTTTCAGAGAGAGGACTTTGTTTTCCTCCACAACATTATTGAGAATTACGTGCAGGCATGATAAAGAAGGACAGAATATTCTTCTTGGGTAGGAGTCAGAAGAACATAATCTTACCGGCTTTAACAATATAGATTACCCTGTCCACTAGGTGTCTCCATGAGTTTATGAAAGCCACATACAAGAAGTCATAGATATGTTCACTTACTGTTTAGGATGTATCCAGTTTCAACTGATAAAACCAGGAAATATCGTGATTGGCTGAAATAACTTTGTTTTTTTACTTCAGTTTTTGGAGGAACTTCAAATGGTACAAAATAGGCAAAACATAAATGAACGCCATCAGTCTTTCAATGCACATTAAGATTAAGAAAATGCCCAAAAGTAGGGTTACCAGATAGCAACTGTGAAAAAACGGGACAGGGGGGTAATAGGCACCTATATAAGTAAAAGTCCCAAAAAACGGGACTGTCCCTTTAAAAACCAGACATCTGGTCACCCTACCCAAAAGAAAAAAATAAATCAAACCAACAGGCTGTAGAACCATCTTGACGTTTCAATATGTACCAAACATAACCTAAAGTTGTGACTGTTTTATTTTTTTAAATGAAGTTGTGGGTAAAAAATAAAGACAAATATAGGAGGCAATTCTCTAGCATATACATATATATGTAAGCAGAGTCAGGATGAGCTCTACCCTCACATCTGGTGGTGAATTATGGCGAGTGTGGAAAAGAACTCCAGGGGCTGATCTTGTTTGCATAGGCACACCCACTCGCCTGGCATGAAACAACAGCAACTGAAAGTGGTTACTTTGGCTGGTGTGGGATCCCCAGTCTTCTCTGTTATTGGGGCAGGAAGAATAAAGTTTTGTTACCCTGATTCTGTGAATCAAGGGCAGTGAAACTGTTGTATGACAGAAGGACTGAGTGAGTCCTTCACCATTACCTAAGTAGCACTTGCTTGACAAGGGGCATGGGTTACAAAACCCAGTGAATAGAGAGAGGATGGGGGCAGGTATTTGTGCCTGATGATATGGGCCCCTGTCTGATGGGTTGAAACACCAATTGCACTACCTTCTCTCTCCACTGTTGAATATCCATTAGAAGTCTAGTTACAGGCTGCTGAGCTGGATTCACTTTGGGGCCCATGGTGCACTAGCAGTGGGGCTCCCCTACTATGAGCTGAAATTGCTAAGAGCTGAAATCACAGAAGAGCTGAGATCACTGAGGCTGTGTTAACTAGTGGGGGAGCCTGAAGCTATATTGCTAAGCGGCTGGTGGAGCAGCTGGCAGAGTGGAGCCTTGCGGGACAGTTGGAGTGGAGCTGAGTGACTCACAGGTCGGTGAGCGGAGTGGAGCGGCTGGAGGAGCAGCTAGCAGAGCGGAGCCTTGTGGGGAGTGGCCCAAGGGATGGCTGAAGTGGAGCAGAGCTGAGCGGCTCACAGGACGGTGAGCAGAGTGGAGCAGCTGCCAGAGCAGTTCGTGGGGCAGCTGGAGCAGCTCACGGGACAGCTGGTGGAGTGGAGCGGCTCGTGGTGAAGGCTGTGGTGGAACCCCGTCAGCCTTAGATCACGTAAGGTGCCCCTTAACACCCTGCGTGCCCCCCCCCCGAACTCTGGGGCTGCAATGACCAGGGACAGAGACTTTGGGGGGTTGTTGGACTTTTGGGACTTTGGTGATCCTTGAGTTGCTGGTTTCAAGAACTCAAGGGAAAGGACACAGCCCAACTTGCTGGGGTGGGTTTTTTGCTCATGGTTTGTGTTATGAATCCTGTTTGTGGTGTTTTTCCAATTTAATGCTGATGTCGTTTACCTCATGTTATTAAACATTTTCTGTTACACTCAGACTCCGTGCTTGCGAGAGGGGAAGTATTGCCTCTTAGAGGCACCCAGGGGGTGGTATGTAATTGTCCCAGGTCACTGGGTGGGGGCTCGAGATGGTTTTGCATTACGTTATTGAAACGGAACCCCTAGATACAGAACCTGGCCCTTGTTGCTGCCAACTTAGATGGGCAGAAGGGTTACATTTACAAGGGCTGCAAATTCAGGTTCCCAGGAAGCCAGCTATTGGACATGATTGTGTGGGAAATAGCAGGAGAGTATTAGTATAAACTGATGAAAATCAAAATTTTTCAGCCCAAAACTGTTAAAAGCCAAACAAATTTTTGTTTTCAGGTGAAATTTTTAAAAAAGAAACATTTTCTAGGAAAGCAGATACTTTCCATAAAAACTAAGTTTTTTAAAAAAACCTGATTTTCCATTCAAAAATATTCCAGTGAAACTTTTTTTTATCAACTGTACTCATATCACATAACCAGGTAAAATGTATTGATTATTTAGAAGTATGGACTACAATTATGGAAACAATCACTGAACAGTAGTAAAATCTGCCTCACTTTCACACTGGAAGAACTTCAGTTATAAAAGAGGACATTTAAAATTAATTTAAATGGTATTTTTTTTAACTTTTTGGTAAACATAGTCAAAAGATAATATTTTCTTTTGATTGAAACACTTTGAATGCAAAGAAAGGTGAGAAGACTGAGAAATTTGGAGATGGACTACCATATTTGCTAAAGGCAAAAAAGAGTGGGTGAAACCATGACCCCAGTGAAATCAATGACAAAACTCCTGTTTTCCATGTGGCCAGGATTTCACCCAGCATAGCTGAATCTCTAGTCCTTTACATCTGCATAAAGTAGGAGTAAAACCCTGGTATTCAGTTTGGGAAGCATTTTATACGCACTTTTTCCTTATTTTGCATAGGTATAAATAACTACACAAGGTGCAAAGCAATGGAGAATCAGGTCCCTGTGTATTAACATAAAGAAATAGAGTGCATTAGGGCTTGATGATGGCAGTTCTTCCTCTCGCTATGGTGAGCTTTAGATCAGGCCCTACAAAACCAGACTTGGGGAGACTTTGAACAGATTAATCCAAAGAAGATGCACAGATACTGGCAGCAAGACACACTTCACTTTGAGGGGACTGCTAAAGAAGCTGCTGAAGCCCACTGAGATAGAAAACTACTAGATTCATCACCCATTTCTCATAGGAAATTAATTTAAACCATAAGAAAACAAAAAGAGTTCTGCTATAAACAATGGGCCAAATTCTGACACCCTTCCTCATGATGAATAGTACTTTATTTCACAATCAATGTGGCTGTAGTATCAACAGCAATTACACCAGATGCAAAGTAGAACAGCGGAACTACTTGTAGAGCAAGGTGCTACTCACTGAGCATGAGCAACAGTATCAAAATGTGGCCAAGTGTTACCAGACAAAAAATAAACCCAGCAGTTTCCAAGGTACATAATGAGACTTTTTTTTCATATTTGCACAATAGGAAGGGAGCAGGGGGAATGGAGGCCTGTATGATCCAAAAAGAGAGAAGTGGCTTTGATTTGCTTTCTTAAACATTGGAGTTAGAAAAATGCCCACATATGCCTAAATAAAATATGAGAGTAGAAATCAGAAATGCAGTTTGCACAAAAAGATTGGTTTAAAAGTTAAATATGAAGGTCTGACTTGCAGATATTTTTGTAATTTTAACAAATAAATAGCATTTCTTATCATTTCTCATCTGTTTTTAAATTGTAATAAGATTAGTGGTGTGGTTTATAAGAAATCAGCACTTCATAAATAATCAAGATGTGCAATAATCAACATCTGTGATGGTCTTGGTAACTACTGGAATTCAATAACTGGCGATAGTACTATTTGTTAACATTTTAAAGTTCTAAAAGTGGTGAAAGGCCAGCCTGGGTTCTAAAAGGGGTGACAGGCTAAAAATGCACCTGATGTAAATAGTGTTACCTAGCAGCTCTGTGTTCTTGGGGAACCAGGGCACAGTACCCAGCCTGTTTGACTCACGAAAGATACCTCCATCCCCAGCCTCTGCTTGAATCAAATCTGCATCAGAAGAAAGACTTACAAAAAGCAATGAAAAGGCAGTGGGAGACACACCTAAACCCCTGGGATAAGGATGATAATATTAAGGAAACTCCCCTAGTCTCATTTGCATCAAAGATGGGGCAAGGAGGCATCTCCATTAGCATACAGAATGGAGAACAGAGATTCGAAGGCAAGAACTGCACAGAACTCTGGGACCAGAAAAGCAGGGAAGCACTGCATGATGGAGGATCTCTGCTCCAGATGTTAATGAACCCATGCCTGCACACACCCAGCTCAGTAGTTATCAGACCAATTCTAGTAATAAATCCTTTATTGGTATCCAAAATAGTGAAGCTCCCTAATTGCATTGTGAGGTCCCTCCAAGGAACACTGCACTGCCCAAAGCCAGGAACGATCAGCTCCCATGGTCTAGCCTGCACAAAACAACTTTGGTATGCTTCCTTGTTTACACATAAATAAATCTAGTGTTCTCCCTTGAACCACTGTTTTGCTTAATCATGTTAAAATATTTGTAGACAAAATAATTTATTGTAGCTAATTAAATAACCAGGACTAACATCTGGTAGTAATATAACATTATTATTAACCAATAGTAGACTGGCCTAATCATTGGAACCATACAATTATATTGTTCAGCATTACATATAGTCCAAATTAACATTTATAGATATACAGTTTTAACAAGCAAAAAGGGTTTTCAAATTGACAATATTCAGGGGTAAATTCAAATTGATAAGTGACTACTGAAGTGACTTTAGAGAAGGCAGACTGAGTTGTAGTAGCATAGTACAGCAGGAAGGACTTGTTTATCAGTTTCTTCAGGTTCCAAGTTGTTAACAGATTAATTCCTTATAATCCTAATAATACAAGTGTATGAGCTATGGACCATAACATTAGTTTGTTTCCTTAATGTATTTGTTGGCTTTACAAGTTTTAGATAGTTAGCTAGATCTTTTTCTCCAGGCTTCAACGGAAGGAAGTGAACTAGAGATCCAGAGGATAAGTAGAACAATTTTAATCAATGAGTAATCACCTTTGTTCCATTTCTAGCTCCCACATCACTAATGCCAAACAGGCAGAGTGATGCTGTGAATTATTACTGAGTTCCTGTAATCCCAAAACAGATGTATTGATTTTTGGCCCAGAGATTAATAACTGGACAATTCTACCTGCAATGAAAGAATGTAAAGTTAGCAAGCAGAATGTTTTGAGGTGACAGAAGAAAGGAATGGAATGCTGGAATAAAAGGAATGGAATATAGAAATCAGAAGGTTCCATGGCAGTTGGAAGTTGATAACTAGCTGCACTAAGCTGGTAAGAGCATCTCTCAACAGTGTCCCCTGTAAGAAAAATGCCAAATGTAGATTACAACAGGGATGGGCAAACTTTTTGGCCTGAGGGACGCATCGGATTTTGTAAATTGTATGGAGGGCCAGTTAGGGGAGGGAGGTCATGGCCCGGCCCCCACCTCCCTTCTGCCACCGCCCCGCCTGGGACTCCTGCCCCATCCAACCCCCCCTTTCCCTGACAGCCCCTCTGGGACCCCTGCCCCATCCACACAACCCCGCTCCCTGTCCCCTGACTGCCCCCGGACTCCCTGCCCCGACTGCCCCCTGCTGCCCCATCCAACCCCCCTGGGACCCCTGCTGCCCCATCCAACCACGTATCCCCCCCAACCACCATCCACACCCCCACCCCCTGCCCACTACCCCGAACTCCCCTGCCCTCTATCCAACTCCCCCTGCTCCCTGCCCCCTTACCGCACTGCTTGGAGCACCAGTGGCTGGCAGCGCTACAGCCGCACCGCCCAGCTGGAGCCGGGCCACGCTGCCACCGCTGCCACCATCCAACACAGAGCATCGTGTCAGGCCGGCTCTGCAGCTGCGCTGCCCCAGGAGCTCATAGCCCCACAGCCCAGAGCATTGCGCCGGCAGCAGAGAGAGTGAGCTGAGGCTGTGGGGGTGGGGGGACAGTGGGGGAGAGCCCGGGGGCTAGCCTCCTGGGCCAGGAGCTTGGGAGCCGGGCAAGCCGGTCCCGCAGGCCGGATGTGGCCCACAGGCCGTAGTTTGCCCACCCCTGGATTACAAAGTAGTGAGACAGAACTAGTTCTAATGTCAGTGTTCAGTGGTGGAATTTTACTTAGTTTTCATTTTTTTCCAGTTAGAAAGTTGCACTTTATTTATTGTATTAAAGTGCTTCATGTGCTAGGAAAGACAAGCTCCTGAGTCCAGCCTGCTTTTGAAACATCCAGGTACCTATCTCAGCAATGGCTGAGTCTCCAACTATCCTGTTCTGTCATTGTGTCTCTGGAGAGATGTAAATGGATCTTTGAAAACTCATGGTGATCGGGGGAGGTGAGAAAGGTGGTGTGATGCTATTAGCCACTTGTTTATTATCCATCATTCTTATCTGTTCATTACAGAGTTTTGCTCAGGTATATATCTAGTTATAGATCCTAACTGATTTAAGGTAGTGCAGTAAGTGTGAGCAATCTGTATCCTATTCCAGATGTTCTCAAACTGTCATTTATGGATTTCTGGCAGCTGTTGCAAATTGCCGGCTCTACTATGATGGGTCCCACACTTTCTCTTCTTGTGGGGGTGTGCAGGGCTCCGTTTCTTGCCCCTGATCTGGGGTATTAACTGCCCCACTAGTATCCCAGAGAAGGGGAGTGGAGAGGGAGGGACCCGGGCCCGCCCTCTACTCCAGGTCCCAGCCCAGGGGCCCTAGGGATAGCAGTAAACCACTTGAACTAGCGATTCCTTCCCCTGGGCTACTTCCCTTTCTGGCCCTTCAGCTTGTGGGGATTCCTGCCCTCTCTCTGCTTTGGCAAGGTTTCTCCCAACCCCTTGTGCCTGTGGAGTCCCTCTGCTCTGTACAAGCTGGGTTTCCCTTTACCTAGGGTCTTGGTCTTCTGGCCCGCCACAGCACTTTTCCAAACTCTCCTCTGCTTCCCTCCAAACTGCTCTCCTTCAAACTGCTCTCTGCTCCAACACCAAACCACTCTGCTTCAATTCCTTCAACTGTCTGATTGAAACAAGGGGGTTTTATCAGGTGACTGGCTTCAGGTGCTCTAATTAATCTGTAGCAGCCTCTCTTCCCTCTACAGGGAATAAGGCTCTCATCATCCTGGGGCTTACATATCTCCCATCTGTCACTCTCCTGCTGCCCTCTAGCCGTGCTATATCACACAGCCTATGAAAAGCTGGGTGATATGATGCTGGTTTTCTTTGTTTTCAGTTGCTGGATTGCATTAATGAAAGCTAAATGGATATTAAATATTTCCCTGCTTACTTTTCCATGTCAGCGAGTTACAACAGGGATGTAAGTGATTGTAAATAAGATGGGGAGATGATCCATAAAATAATGTGGTCCAACCTACAAAAAGATTTGAGATGCACCATCCTGTTCTATTCTAGGTCTACCAGGTGGTAAGTTAATAAAACAATTGTTAGTAAACCTATGCTTCTTTCTTTTTTGCCATGGTGTCTTCTCTCCTCCATTCCTAAATAGAGGCTTAAACCACAAATAGGAGCTATTATTTCTAGGATTCTGTGACAAGGTCAGGCTGGATGGCTGCAAGAGGGTGCTCCTATTAGGTTCCAGGAGGTGGGTGGGCACAAGGGGCTCACAGGGCAGGGGCCTGATGAAAAGGTCAAGAGGGCCTGGGGTATAGCATGAGCAGAGAGCACCCTCAGCAACTGCCACAAACCTGGTTGCCAAAACCAGCTTCCAGGTCTGGAGGTGGTCCTGGTAGAAGACCGGCAGCTCAGAGAGGTCTTGTGGAAGACCTCTCGGATGGAGATAAAGGAGCTGCGCATTGTATCGGAGCCCTCAGAAGTGGTGTAGGAAGGTGTGCGCCAACATGCTCCATGCGGAACTACCTGCACTATAAAGAAGTCTCTGCAGGGCCTGGAGGCAGAAGACATGGACCTGAGTGCGAAGGCAGGTCAGGCCCTGTCCTCTCCAAGGGGAGACTCAAGACCCCCACAGAGACCTAGTGAAGTCCTGGTCAAAAGAACTCCAGAACTAACATCTGGAGTTGGGCCAGGATCAGGGTGTTGAGCCAGTGTCAGAGCATGGATAGTACTAGCTGCTTCAGCACCAGTGCCCTCCTGCACAGGGAGTAGTCCTGTCCACCTCTGCAGCCGCTCAGCCACCTGCCCTCCAAGTCTTACCAGTTCTCCAGCAGAGAAGGATGTGTGGCAGAAAGATAGATGCCGAGATAGAGCAGCAGACCCACTCTCCACCATATAGCCTGAAGCGCGGGTGGGAGGGAGCTTGCCTGCCACCCATATCCGACCAACAGGCCAGAGCTCTTGACCCAGTTGACCCGGGCAGAGTAGGCCACCAAGTAGATGGCCTGGCATGCCTCCACCCACACCAGGTCACCCGGGTCCTGGACCATGAGAAGCATATCATCAGTATACGCTGACTGGACCAGCCTCAACTCCAGCTCACAGAGCACCAACCCCATCAACCTCCTATGGAAGAGATGGAGGAAAGGCTCGATGGCCAGAGTGTATAGCTGGCCTGATAGTAGACAGCTTTGATGCACGCCTCATCTGAAGCTGTCCAGTTCAGTCAGGGTCCAGTTGAGCTTGACCAAACACTCCATGGAGGCTTACATCACCTGGAGAAAACCCACAAAATGGGGCCCAAAGCCAAACATCCACAGAGTGCCCAGGAGATACCTGTGGTCCACCCTGTCAAAAGCCTTCTCCTGGTCCAGAGACAGGATGGCAAACAACAGACCATCCCTACACCTGAGCACTAGGAGTTCCCAGACCAAATACAAGTTGTCAAAGGTGGTACGGCCTGGGACGGTGTAGGTCTGGTCCAGGTGGACCATGTCCACCAGCACGGACCCCAGCTGCAGTGAGATGGCCTTTGCGACAACCTTGTAGTCCATGCTGAAGAGCAAAATGGGATGCCAATTCTGAAGGTCGCAGAGCAAGGCAAGCACAGCCTGCCTGTATGACAGAGGGAGGACCCTGCTCCCCAGGAACTCGGCCCAGACAGTGACAAGATATGAACCAAGGACGTCCCAGAACACACGGTAGAACTCCACGTCAGCCCATCCATACCCTGAGATTTGTTAGTGGGCATGAGATGAAGGGCTTCTGAGAACTCGGCCAGAGTGAGAGGTAGCACCAGGCGATCCCGCTCACCCGCACTGACCATCGGGAGTTTGTCCTAGAGCATGCCGCAGGCTTCAGCGTTGGTTGGATCCGGGGAGAAAAGGATGGCATAGAATGCCCTGGCCCTTCCACACATCTCTTCTGGATCCGTGAGGGGGGTGCCATCCTCTGCCAAAAGGCAGGTGACATGCTTCTTGGCCCCCCCCCCTTTTTCTCCAAGGCATAGAAGAAGTAGGAGTCACAATCCATCTCCCAAAGGAGACAGATGGAGGATCAAATAAATGTCTCCTGAGCCCAATGGGCCTCAAGGGCTCGGAGCTCCTTACATTTCTCCAAGCACACTCTGCAGAGGGATGGATCCTCGGGGCTGACAGCCAGACGCCTCTCCAGCTCCAAGACTTCCCGCTCCAGCAGCTATCTCACCACATCACTCCACCAGCTGGCACCCCAGGTGCAGTCACAACAGATGAGCCGGGCGTGCACCTTCCACACATACAACCACCGCTGCACCGAGGGAAAGGCGCACCTCTGCCCTTGCCAGGCCAGCCAGAACTCACGGAAGGATGCCACGAAGTCCACATCCTCCGGCAGACTATTGTTAAAATGCCAATAGGCTGGCCCTGGCCTCTCCAACGTCAGAGAGGCTGCCATGGCCACCAAATAGTGGTCCAAGAATGGGGCCAGCCAAATGCTGGAGGAGTGGGCCAGCAAGAGATGATGATGAGATAAATAAATGCAATCAGAAAAAAATGTACCTGCTCTGGGCCCGATGTCGGGGTGTAGACATTGACCAGATTCAAAGTCAGCCCCTCCTCGCAGGCCCGGAGGTGCAGCAGGTGGCCCAGCACAACCTCGGCGACCTGCAACATCTCAGGCCATAGTTCGAGGGAGAACAGGGTAGCCACTCTAGCCTGAGAAGCCATGAGGTAGCTGAATTACACCCTGACCTCCTACTCCACTGCCAACTAGCCTGGCGGCTGGATCCATGTGGGTCTCCTGCAGGAAAACCACAGAGTACTCCCCATCCCAACTAGCACATGCAGAGACCCACCCTACAGCCCCGGGCATTCAGTGTGGTGAAAATGATCAGTGCTATAGAGAGGACTGGGGGGGGATCCTCATGGGCAGGAACACTAACGACTTCCATTGGACCCGGCAGCAATCCATGACTGACCCCGAAAGCCATCAGTGAGTCATGGAAGTCATGGAAGCCTCCTGGTCCCTTTACTCTCCCCCAAAATGGCCCTCATAGCTCAGAGGATGCGACAGAAATCGCCCCAGTGCTGAAGAGCAAGCTGCACCTAATTCCGGGAACCACGTGTGTCCAGGAGAAAGATGCACAGTTCGTCTCACAGCGCATAGGGAGTTGGGGTCGCAGACCCCTGGTTATCCTCCAGTGGGATCTCCACTACAGCACCATGGCCTACTGAGATGGGCAGACAGGGGACATACCTCCAGCGCGGCGCCTGTTCTGCCGGTGCCACACAGCTCATCTCAGACCCCGGCACAGGAGGGGGCAGCAGAGGGAAAGCAACAACCCCTAAGGGGTTTGGAGATGGGAACACAAAAACTGCCTCCTGAGGGCCATCTGACGGAAAGGAAACAAGACAACTCTGGGGGCGGCAACAACATGGGGAATGGAAGGGGAGGATGTGGGGACAGTATCAGGGGCAGAACTGGGTTTGGGGATGGGTGCAGGGCCAGGACTGGGGACTCCAGCAGCCAAGCCACTGGGGTGTGGCACCTCCCAACCGAGCACAGGGGTTGAGGGAACAGGGATGGGCCTCAACAATGCCGGGCTCGGGCACTATATCAGACTGAACGCCCACAGCCACGGCATCAGGGAACGGGATGCCAATAGTAGGGCCCCCAACTGGACAGGAAGGCAGCTGCTCCACATCAACAGGGGGTGCTCCTGATGGCTTGGGGCCCAGCTGCTCGGCACTGGCCATCACCTTGGTGGGCTTGGCAGCCACAAGCAAGGTGCCATTCACGGCTGGGCAGGCGGATGAACCCAGGAGCACCCCAGGAGTAAGACCGGGGGCAGCAGTCAGAGGAAGGGGAGAGAGGGGGTGGCATGAAGGAACCGCTGCCCAGATCGAGGTCCACTAGCAGGGGGTCATCCTCCCCTTCGGTTACCAGGGTCAGACCCAGGGCCTTGATCTCCTCAAAAATGGAGCAGAAATCCCCATCCGTTACCCCAGGGTCCGCAGATGACAAGTGGGGGGCTGGCTCCATCCGAGTCCCCAACAAGGAGGGACTCTAGAAGGAGAGCGGTACTGCTCCCCGTTGCTGCCACAACTTCCCCGGTCAACTTTAGGTGATGGGCCCTATCAGGGGGTGTTACGGAAGGCTCGGCAGCAGAAGCCCCCCCTCCAGTTTTGGGTGGGGGCTCCTCCCCCTCCACATTGAGCGGGAGATACTGAGCCCAAGCCTTCCACTTGCCCGACTTCCCCTGGAAAAGAACCCAGCCATCCAAGGTGTTAGCAGAGGGCTGGTCAACAGGGGCGGGTCAAGGGCAAAGGGACTGAAGGTCATGGAGGTAATGGGGGGACAGCAAGAGGAAGGGAAAGCTCCTCCTGGGGTGAGCCCTTTCCCATGCCCAGCAGTGGCTCTGCCACCCTCACCTCCGCAGGCCCTGCCCAACTGCACACGATGGAGGCGGGGCCCACTCACTCATCTGGACACACCGGGGGGCCCACCCCAGGGGCCCGAGTGGAGGTGGTGGCAAGCAGGTGAGGAGAAGGGGTGGCTACCGGAGCCAAATGAGCAGGGTCACCAGCGATGACAGGGCCGGTGCCCTCCAAAGGCTCGGGGGTCCCAGGCATCCCTCTGTGCCGGGCCAAGGGGCAGTCCCTCCGGATGTACCCAGTCACCCAGCAGAGGTAACACCAGGCCTCCCTCAAAGAGTAATACATCTGGCAATGGGACCCCTGGCACTTCCCCATCAAAAAGAACCCCTCTAGCGCCTCTCTGTCATGCGCCATTGGCAGTAGTTAAATCTCCACCTGCCGGCAGAATGAGAGGACATGATGGATGGCAGGGTCCTTGCAGCCTAATGGGAGAGAGCTAATTACCAACAGTGTTTTCCCCAGGGTGGAGAGGAAAGACAGACGGGCGGCATTGGGAAGGAAGGGTGGGATGGAAGTGAAAACCACCCATATGCCCCGGTCCTCCAGGGGTTTGAGGGGGATGTACATACCCCTCACCACCAGGCCCTTTTCCACTGACTCCTGGGAGGCAGCCTCCAATGTCAGGAAGAAAACCACTTTCCAGTACATCTTACAGGTCGCCACCATGGCCATGGGCCCCATCACCCTCACCAATTCCTGCACATAGTTCTCTACGTGGGGCGAGACGGGCACCAGGAGGCGGCGGATGCTGTGCATTCTGGTTAGGGTGAGAAAGGGGCCCTGGCTTCCAGGGATGGAACCGGAGGCAGTGGCCAGGATGGATGATGATGTGATGGGTGGAGGGGCCACTGCCATCTGGGCGTACGCTCTGGGGATCAAGGGAGGGATGCCCTCAGAGCTGGTGGAAGGGACGGCAAGGAAAGGGACAGGAGGGGCCACAGCCAATGGTGGGCTTCGGCAGAGGGGACAGACCCTACCAGGGGGAGCTTGGCCTTCTGGATGGGGCTTTTACCCTTTTTCTTCCGCTGGCCCTTTCCTACCGACCTGGGGGGGGGGGGGCTTCCCCAGAATCGGAGGATACAGAAGGCATGGCAGCAACGGGGTCCACACCTGTGCCCACTGCTGGTGCCCCAGCGGGGGTGATGGTAGGTGGTCCAGTAGTGGCAGTTGAGAAGGCAGCCACAGGGATGGATGTGGGGGGGAAATATGGGGGGGGGCAGCAGGGTTTACCTGGGGAGGCCCACCCGCCATTTCCCCTGCCATACTCAGAAAGGTCGGGGATGAGCACCGAAGGTGGGGGAGAGAAGAGGGGGAGAGGCCAACTGCTTCTCCCCACTAGGCTGCAGGCAGGGGAGGAGGGTGCCAAGAAAGGGGATGTACAGGGGCGCTAATCAAGGTAGGGAAAACAGGCAGAGGGGTCGGGGGGCACACAATTGCCTGCACATGGTGGAAATTGAGATTGCAGGAACAAACCATCCTGATGTGTAGAAAGAATAGTAAATATGGCAGGCGACCAGCTTGGCTTAACAGTGAAATCCTTGCTGATCTTAAATGCAAAAAAGAAGCCTACAGAAAATGGAAGATTGGACCAATGACCAGGGAGGAGTATAAAAATATTGCTCAGGGATGAAGGAATGAAATCAGGAAGGCCAAATCACACTTGGAGTTGCAGCTAGCAAGAGATGTTAAGAGTAACGAAGGATTTTTTCCAGGTATGTTAGCAAGAAGAAGGTGGTCAAGGAAAGTGTGGGCCCCTTACTGAATGAGGGAGGCAACCTAGTGACAGAGGATGTGGAGAAAGCTAATGTACTCAATGCTTTTTTTGCCTTTGTCTTCACAAACAAGGTCAGCTCCCAGACTACTGCACTGGGCAGCACAGCATGGGGAGGAGGTGACCAGCCCTCTGTGGAGTATTTAGAAAAGCTGGACAAGCACAAGTCCATGGGGCCGGATGCGCTGCATCCGAGAGTGCTAAAGAAGTTGGCGGATGTGATTGCGGAGCAATTGGCCATTCTCTTTGAAAACTCATGGCAATCGGGCAGGGCCGCCCAGAGGATTCAGGGGGCCTGGGGCAAAGCAATTTTGGTGACCCCTTCCATAAAAAAAAGTTGCAATACTATAGAATACTGTATTCTCATGGGGGCCTCTGTGGGGTCCTGGGAAAAATAAACATTTAAAAACCTTCCATATCTCAGCACAAACCCAGTTTTGAGAAAACTTCTTTTCAAGTCACCTTTACAAGGTATCACTGGTTCTCAGCATCAGCTAGTGCTAAAAGGCACTAAAGCTCATTAAAAGGGTTGGACAAATATTTTCTGTCAAAACTTTTTTTGGATCGAAAACTAGGGGTTTTTAAAAAGCAGAAAAAATCACGGACAATGTCTGCTTTCCTTCAAAATTTATTGTGTTTTTTTTAATTGAAAAGCTGAAATTAGTCTGCCAAAACCTGAACATTATTTGGGGTTTCAGAAGTGTGTGGCCAAATATTTGCTGCTTGTTGTGTTTGATTGTTTAAAGAAACAATAAACAAATTCTGCTTAAAAAAAATCCAAAACATTTGAACCACCTCAGCTTGTGACCAAACGCCTGAGCCCATCCAATCAGAGATTTTTCCAGGTTTCTGATACTCTGCTGGCTTCCCTGACTCATATCTGTCTCCATAACTTTGGGTTCATTTAGGTTAGAACATAAGAACATAAGAATGGCCATACTGGGTCAGACCAAAAGTCCAGCCAGCCCAGTATCCTGTCTACCGATAGTGGCCAATGCCAAGTTCCCCATAGAGAGTGAACCTAACAGGTAATAATCAAGTGATCTCTCTCCTGCCATCCATCTCCGCCCTCTGACAAACAGAGGCTAGGGACACCATTCCTTACCCATCCTGGCAAATAGCCATTAATAGATTTAACCTCCATGAATTTATCTGTTTCCTAGAGACTGGCTCCATGGGGTCCCTCACAAACTGGAGAAGGTTACTGTGGGTTTGTCTTTAGTATAGCTTATGTACATACTCCACGAACTGAGCATTTGAGCTTGTTCCAGAATCTGGGATGAGCCTATGTTGTGAAAACTGAAATGCTCAAAATAGCAAATGCTTGTGAATGGACACAGGGTGCTAAAATTAAATTAACCCAGGGTTCTCAAACTGGGGGTTGGGACCCCTCAGGGGGTCACAAGGTTATTATTGGGGGTCACAAGCTGTCAGCCTCCACCTCAAACCCCGCTTTGCCTCCAGCATTTATAATGGTGTTAAATATATTAAAAAGTGTTTTTAATTTATAAGGGGGGGTTGCACTCAGAGGTTTGCTATGTGAAAGGGGTCACCAGTACAAAAGTTTGAGAACCACTGAATTAACCCCTCTGGAGCCTTGGGGAATGCAGGGGGGGGTCTCCCTTGGTAGGTTTGGGAAGGAGATAGGTGGTGTAGATATTGCTCTTCTCATGTGATCCCTCCCCCATGGCTCTCTTGGCTCTATCACTGTTAATCTAAAGTGGCTAATTTTAAATGAAGCTACACTCCCCTAACATGAATCTCCCTATGGCACTGAAATTAAATGCAGGGAAAAGGGAAAATATAACAGCTTGGCTCTTGGTGTTAAATAGTTGTCTGCAAGCCTCAAACTGCTGAATGAGCTTTAGGGTAGGGAAGGCTGTGCCTCCCCAAACAGCCTGGCCCTGCCCCCTATCCAACCCCCATCCACTTCCTGCCACCCGACTGTCCCCCCCAGAATCCCAACCCATCCTGCTCCTTGTTGCCTGACCGCCCCCCCCCGAGACCTCCCCCATCAACCCCCCCTGCTCCCTGTTCCCTGACTGCCCCGACCCCTATCCACCCCCCCGCCAAGTCCTGACAGACCCCCAAATGCCCATGATCCAACCCCCCCTTCCCTGTCCCCTGACCGCCCCCCCAGAATCTCTGCCCTCTCCCTGTCCCCTGACTGTCCCCGGGACTCCCTGCCCCTTATTCAACCCCCCCCCCCCCGGCCCGGCCGCTTACCCCCTCTCCCGGAGCCTCAGCACGCGCGTCCATGAGCCTCCCTAGACAGTGCTGCAGCCTCGTGCCTCCGGCGGGGCCTGAGCTCCTCCCCGCTCAGAGCCACGTGATGAGAGGACGGGGCTGTACGCTCCAGCGGGACCGGAGCTCCCACTGCTCAGCCTGGAGCTCGCAGCTCCGCCCCCTTATCATGCGGATCTGAGCGGGGAGGAGCTCAGGCCCCGCCGGAGGCACTCGGCTGCAGCACTGTCCAGGGACGCTCCTGGATGCACGCACTGAGATGCTGGGGGATGGCGATGGTGGCAGAGGAGCCTCAGCCCTTCTCGTGGGAGGCCCCTGTGGGGCCCGGGGCCTGGGGCAAATTGCCCTACTTGCCCCCCCCCCCCAGGCAGCCCTGCAATTGGGGGAGGTGCCGGATGACTGGAAAAAGGCTAATGTAGTGCCCATCTTTAAAAAAGGGAAGGAGGATGATCCGGGGAACTACAAGCCAGTCTGCCTCACCTCAGTCCCTGGAAAAAATCATGGAGCAGGTCCTCAAGGAATCAATTCTGAAGCACTTAGAGGAGAGGAAAGTGATCAGGACCAGTCAGCATGGATTCACCAAGGGCAAGTCATGCCTGACTAACCTAATCGCCTTCTATGATGAGATAATTGGCTCTGTGGATGAGGAGAAAGCAATGGATGCGTTATTCCTTGACTTTAGCAAAGCTTTTGATACAGTCTCCCACAGTATTCTTGCCAACAAGTTAAAGAAGTAATGGCTGGATGAATGGACTGTAAGGCGGATAGAAAGCTGGCTAGATTGTTGGGCTCAATGGGTAGTGATCAATGGCTCCATGTCTAGTTGGCAGCCGGTATCAAGCGGAGTGCCCCAAAGGTCGGTCCTGGGGCCGGTTTTGTTCAATATCTTCATTAATGATCTGGAGGATGGTGTGGACTGCACCTTCAGCAAGTTTGCGGATGGCACTAAACTGGGAGGAGTGGTAGATACGCTGGAGGGTAGTGATAAGATACAGAGGGACCTAGACAATTAGAGGATTGGGCCAAAAGAAATCTGATGAGGTTCAACAAGGACAAGTGCAGAGTCCTGCACTTAGGAAGGAAGAATCCCATGCACTGCTACAGACTACGGACTGAATGGCTAGGCAGCAGTTCTATAGAAAAGGAGGGCTTACAGTGAACAAGAAGCTGGATATGAGTCAACTGTGTGCCCTTGTTGCCAAGACATTTTGGACTGTATAAGTAGGGGCATTGCCAGCAGATCGAGGGACGTGATCATTCTCCTCTATTCGACATTAGTGAGGCCTCATCTGGAGTACTGTATCCAGCTTTGGGCCCCACACTACAAGAAGGATGTGGAAAAATTGTAAAGAGTCCAGTGGAGGGCAACAAAAATGATTAGTGGGCTGGAGCACATGACTTATTAGGAGAGGCTCAGGGAACTGGGATTATTTAGTCTGCAGAAAAGAAGAATGAAGGGGGATTTGATAGCTGCTTTCAACTACCTGAAAGGAGGTTCCAAAGAGGATGGATCTAGATTGTTCTCAGTGGTACCAGATGACAGAACAAGGAGTAATGGTCTCAAGTTGCAGTGGGGGAGGTTTAGGTTGGATATTAGGAAAAACGTTTTCACTAGGAGGGTGGTGAAGCACTGGAATGGGTGGTGGAATCTCCTTCCTTAGAAGTTTTTAAGGTCAGGCTTGACAAAGCCCTGGCTGGGATGATTTAGTTGGGGATTGGTCCTGCTTTGAGCAGGGGGTTGGACTAGATGACCTCCTGAGGTCCCTTCCAACCCTGATATTCTATGATTCTGTGAAATACCAACTCCTCTGGCTGGGAAAAGGGAAGAACTATAATATCATTGGGGAGTGCAGTGAAGAACAGGACTCAATATAAATGGGGAAGGGACACAAGTGTGTGAGGAGGGGACATAGGCACACAGAGAGAGGGGACTGCTGAATGAGGGTAGGGCTAAGGATGGCAAAGGGAAAAAGGAACAGGCTGGGAGTAGACAGGGGCAGGGCAGGAAAAACACAAGGGCTAACTGCAAGGGCCAGGGCAGGGCAGGCAAACTAACAACCCCCACAGGGACTGGGATGGGGCAGGCAAGCAGCCAGGGGAGGGCAAGCAAACAAACAAACACCACTAGGGGAGCAGGGCAAAAGTGGGGAGGGTCAAAAAAACAGGCAGCAAGTGGCAGGCAGCACAGGGAAAGGGGGCAAACTGCTGCAGGGAGGCTGGTGGGCAAAGCAGAGAGTTAGAAGATCCACCAGCCAAAACCAGCAGAGAAGGGGAGGACAAGTCCAATGGGAGGGGAAAGGCGCTTTCGCTTGCGCAAAGCTGTCCTTGTGTGCTGCTGCTACAGTACCAAACTATGTAAAAAGGGCAAAGACAGCAGCCAAGTTGAGGGGTGAGGAGTAAATCCAGGTGGCAAGTGGGAGTAATGGAGGGGGTGGTGGTAGTGGGGGGGGAGTTAGACTGCGAGGAGAGCTCCACACCTCTCCCCCTTCTCCCCACAATGGTAGCAGCTACCACCATCACAGAAGCAAAGGTGAAAAAAAGACACAAACTCCCTCCACAGTGTCCTGCAGTGGTCCTGCACTCTTCCACAGCTGCAAAGATCCTCTTCTTCCTCCCCAAGGCAGTAACAGGTTCCCAGGCAGCAGAAGCAGCAGCAACTAGCAGTCGGGCAGGCATCCAGGAGGGATCCCACAGGTGGTAACAACAGCAGCGATGGGATCCCTCACTCCCCCTCTGGGGAGCAGGCCAGCAGGGAGAACTCCAGCCCACAAGGTAGCGGGGGTGGGGGTCTGGCCCAGACAAACACTGAAGAGAGTGCTCTAGACCCAGCAGCAGTAGAAAGAAGGTCCTGGAAAGCTGATCTGTTAGCCCTAGAATGTTAAAGGTCCTCTTCCCGACTAGCTGAGAAGGGCTTACCTCAGGTCAATTAGGGAAACCTGAATCCCATTAAGGGGTGCCTGAGACCTTTTAAAACTCTTCCTCTGGTGAGCGGAAGAGAGAGAGACAAGCTCCTGCCAGGCTAGTGCAATAGGGAAATACACCTCTACCCTGATATAATATGACCCGATAACACAAATTTGGATATAACGCGGTAAAGCAGTGCTCCAGGGGGGCAGGGCTGCGCACTCCGGTGGATCAAAGCAAGTTTGATATAACACGGTTTCACCTATAACACGGTAAGATTTTTTGGCTCCCAAGGACAGCGTTATATTGGCGTAGAGGTGTAAGTTGCTCCAGGGTGAGAGGCTGTGCCCCTTCCCATTGGGGAAACAGCCAAATCTGAGTACTTGTTAGGGGAAGGACTGACATCCCAGGGTAGCTAAAAGGCTGACACCATAGCTCAGTGGTTTGAGCACTGGCCTGCTAAACCAAGGGTTGTGAGTTCAATCCTTGAGGGGGCTATTTAGGGATATGGGGCAAAAATCTGTTGGATGATTTAATTGGGGATTAGTCCTGCTTTGAGCAGGAGGTTGGACTAGATGATCTCCTGAGGTCCCTTCCAACCCTAATATTCTACGATTTGACCAATGAGGAGGTAGAGAAAGGTACCCCCCTGGGTTTTTATGTTTGAGACTCTTTCCTTTTTGTTTGGTGGAGGATCACCCCTTAGGCCGACCGTGAGGCCTACTCTGAAAATATGACCAAAGGAGCACAGAAGGGGGAAGGCAAACACTTCCCTGAGTGGAGCTGATCCCCCTCTGGTGATGGTGGGCCTGGGGTAAAGTGCTAAGTCTGGTGAGACAAAGGACATGCATTGCCACAGTACTTATATAGTCCCTGCTATTGGAGTATCTGAGTCTCTCACAATCATTAATACTTTCATCCTCCCAATGCCCTTATAAGATAGGGAAGTACTATTATCCCCATTTAACAGATGGGGAACTGAGGCAAAAAGCTGCTAGCTGACTTGTCTAAGGCCACAGTTAGGACCTTTAGGTGCTCCTACGATACAAATGATAAGGAGAGAGGAAGGTTGGTCTAGTGATTTAGGTCAGCCTAAAACTTGGGAGACATGGATTTCTGGCCCTGCCCTTCTACAAACTAGTGTTCTGTATACTCTGACAATGGGCGTGGAGAAATTAGATGGAAGTTACGCTGATCAGAGTGCCACTGAGGCAAAAGATGTTCTCAGCAATATGGAACCTAAAGATGCATTGCCAAGTGGTGATTACAGTGCATGCAAGTGTGCTGAGATTCAAAAACATGCTAAATAAGGGATGGGGTGCATTGCACAATATATCCGTATAAGGGGCATACCCGTCAATAAAATGCTGGCTCCGCCCCTGACCTGACAGGCCCCACCCACATGTAAGGTTGGCTCTGTCCCTTGACTCCCTCATGCCATGCCTACCTGTCAGATTGTCCCTGTCCACCTGACACCATGAAACCCACCCTTCTCCTGGGGTATTACTTCTGGGTTCAACATGGACACATGACCGGAAGCAAGGGGTGACATGTGACCCCCTAGGAACTCCTCCCATCGCCCTCTACCAATTGGGGTAAGTTTCATCACTGTAGGACCACACCAAGAGCAGATTTGATGAAATAGGGTGAAACAGGTGTGGGCTTACAGTTGTTTCTTTTCTGAAAATCTCTTGACAGCTCAATGACACCTTTTGAGAAGCCCTTGACAGCATTGCATCAGACAGTGAAGATTAATTGGTCTCATCTTGTTTTTGCTCAACACAGATCATTGACGAGGAAGCCAAGGATGACAGCTATATGGATTTAAGGAGGACTCTTGGCATAGAACTAACTGAGCCAGTGCCACGTTGTGAGCGTAAAAAAAATCATGTGGTCTATTGTACATGTTGTCATTTATTCTGTCTTTAATCACTGTCTTAAGGAGAAGCTTTTCAAAGATTGTGACTGCTGTGTCATAGATGCACAAGGCCAACGGCACCATGACTGTGTGACTTGGACTTCAGGTGATATAAATGGCAAGCTCAAGGACCTGTAGGCTGACCTGTGTTTGAAAAGCTTATTAAATGGTGTTATTGCCACTGGTTATGCTTTGCAATGTCTGTGCCTAATCCAAGAAAATTTAGCACAAAGGGTGACCTTGGTAAGTGCTGTGCAAAGTGCTGAAGACCCTGACAGTGTTTTAAAGAAAATGACCAAATCCGAGGATACCTGCTTAGCGCGTTATATTGACCATATGATATGCACAAAAAGTTACAGAACCTTGTTTGGGAAAAAGACTATTTGTAAGAAATCTAAAAGGATTGAGTTAAAGAATGGTGAGGGGACACACATGCGATATAAAACTTGGTAGATGTAAATAAAATTATCTATAGAAAAAGGCTTTGTTTCTGTTATAAGATCTGTGTGGCCCTTAAATAAGTTAAAAGTTGTTGGAGCATGTTGGTTTGTTTTCAAGGGGCTGTAAAATAGTTTGTGAAAATCCATCTCTTGTATCTTTGTGTAAAGAGACCTATTTAGAGCAAAAGCTGAAATGTGCATAGTAGAATCCTGGGGAGGGCGGCGGGAAGAGGGGAGAACAAAAATGTGTTTAAAACAGGGATGTTTGAGACATGTTTTTGAGTACAATAGCTGACTCACCCTGTTGAATTGATGGTTTAAGCACACCCTCACTGAAATAGTAGGGGAAACTCTGTTGGCTTCAACCAGTTACTCCTGGGGGAATTCTGCACCAAAACATTAAATTCTGTGCACAGTATTTTAACATTTTGCAAATTTTATTTGTAAAAATAACCAATTATTTTGAAATAAATTATCAGCAAGTTTGTCTGTAACAATACAAAATTCCCCAGTAGACCGTTAAAGAAACCCTAATGACAACCCAGTTCCTACTTCTCTGCTTCCTCTCCCCAACAGCCCAGCCATGGGGATCCCCCCAGCCCAGACACTCTCATCCCCTTGTTACCCTACTATTTGGAGTTAAGGTATCCCAGTACTGGCCCACCGATCCAAAGGGGGAGAAAAGTGGTGATCTGTCCTAAAGGAATTGCCAGGATATTGTCAGGTGGTTTGTGTCTGACCCGCAGAGGACTTCCCAGAGCAGGCTAATCCTGCTAACCCTTGAAAGGACATGGATACAGCCTTCCTCTCAAAGGATTGTCATACAAGCAATAGTTCTTCAAAAACAAAGTTTTATTTATTTGAGAGAAAAATTGGTAATTACAATATATTTAGTAAAGCAAGAAAGAAAGCAGTACAGTATATAGCAGGCAGTAAGGCACAATTAAATTACATTTAAAGATTATACATTCAATTGACCAGAAGACTAAACAGACTATGAGACAAATACAATGTTGAGAGTTGGTACACACTGAACTTTTCATAATATGCATAAGGCCTCTAATACAATAACATTGGATTAATTACAATGTAACATACAAGTACTCCATTGCATATGCATAAAACAGCGCTACAATATAGCATTAAAGAAACATTGAACAATTAACAATTACCATTCTGTGAGTAGTGGCCGGTGGCTCACAGGATGGAGTGGGGTAGGTCACACTCAAAAGTAGGCATCCAGCTTTATTGACAGACACACACAAGCAGTCTCTTAAAATAGACAAGAAATCAGACTTCTTCACTACTTCCTCTGAGCGTCTCAGTCCTTCTGCTCTGTCAGTCTCTACTCCGATCTTTTTCTTCTATTGCTGCTGCCTGGTTGCTTTCTTGATCTTCTCTTCATATTCTTCTCTTGATCATCATCTTCTTCTGTATTTCTTTCTCTCTCTTTCAACCACCATGCACTCTAGCTTGCCAACTGACTCCTTATGTTCAGTTTCTGGCCTCCTCTGATTGGTTGATCTTTCATGCTGTATGCTCCCTGCATGGGTGGCAACCTGTTCAGCCAATCAGCTCTGCCCTGACATCATAGCTACACTCTTCCTTGCCCTAACCCCTACCTGCAGGTATTTTGGAGTGAGTTGAGTCACACTTCCTGAACTTTGTTCGACCTTTGTTTCTTACTTGTTATTGGTCAATTTAGTCTGTGTCCTTCATCTTTGATGTTTTCTAATAGAAAATCCGTGTCCACCATTTTGTATTTTTAGCTCCAAATTATCATTATTTATAGCTTATCTAAAGCATCCAGCCTAAAACTAACTACTGTCCCCTACAAACTAAAGCACTCTGATGCTATCACTACCTCTGTAATGCTAATTGGGAGAGGTGAATTGTTCGTGATGTTTCTCCCTCCCTCTCTGACCGTCAGTATTTCTATCCAGGGTGCTGCAATCTATACAGGATTCAAGCAGGTGAAAATCTCTGGTAACACCCTTACCCCAGAGGCCAGACACTCACAGACCCTACCCTCCTAGAGCTCAGGGATCCAGAGTGAGAAACATCCTGATGCTGGGTCCTGGGCTTGCACGCGTGCCGGGTTTCCTGAGCGCTGCCACCTCCTTCCTTTAGAGCTTGCTGGGAACTGCAACTACTGGGAACCCTCCAACTCCCTCCCTCCCCCTGGCCTTGTCTTCTATTTGTGAGCTGGGCTCTGCCAGGTCCAGGGGCCCCTAGTGGCGGCCAACATCTCTGCAGCCCATTTCTGTGGGGAAAAAAGGAAAGTCTGCACGCTCAACATTAATTTCTGCAAAATTCTGCATTGCACAGTGGTGCAGAATTCCCCCAGGAGTAAACCAGTCTGTAGATCTAGGTCTAGATGTGATTATCCACCCTTGTTTCCATCAGGGTTAAAGGTATTAGAGATAAGAATGCTATGAGTCAGTCTTTCTAGCAACTCAAAGTAATTAAAAATTTAAAATAATATGTTTACAAAAATAAACAAGGGTCTAAGCCAAAAATGAAATGTTTACAGGATTTACAAATCTCCACCATACTTTTATAAAATAAGCATTTGCTGTAGAACAAACAAACATTTAAAAGCTATGGGTATTTGTTGGGTGTTTACTATAAAGTGCCACAGGACTCTTTGCTGCTTTTACAGATATATTGCTAAGTGGCTGGCGGAGCAGAGCAGTTTGCGGAATGGTTGGAGCAGCCCATGGAATGGGGAGCGGAGCGGAGCTGAGCAGTTTGCGGGGACAGCTGGAGCAGTTCACGGGACGGCTGGTGGAGTGCTGGCAGAGCGGAGCAGTTTGTGGGACAGTTGGAGCGGCCCACAAAACAGTGAGCAGAGTGGAGCAGTTTTGTGGGGATGGCTGGAGCGGCTCTTGGAGCAGCTCTTGGGATGGCTGGAGGAGCGGAGCGAAGCAACTGGTAGAGCGGAGCCGTTCGTGGTAAAGGCTGCAGCAGAACTCCATGGAGAGGCGGGGCAGTCAGCCTCGGACCACGTTAAAAAAAAAATTTGTGGGAAGGGATAGCTCAGTGGTTTGAGTATTGGCTTCCTAAACCCAGGGTTGTGAGTTCAATCCTTGAAGGGGCCACTTAGGGATCTGGGGCAAAAACAGTACTTGGTCCTGCTAGTGAAGGCAAGGGGCTAGACTCAATGACCTTTCAAGGTCCCTTCTAGTTCTAGGAGATAGGATATGTTCATTAACTTTTTATTTTTATAAACCAAAACTTAGAATGAAAGAAATGTTTAAAATAAAATAAATAACAAACAAACAAAAAACCCTAAAAAGAACAGGAGTACTTGTGGCACCTTAGAGACTAACAAATTTATTAGAGCATAAGCTTTTGTGGGCTACTGCCCACTTCTTCGGATGCATATAGAGTGGAACATATATTGAACTCTAATAGTCTCTAAGGTGCCACAAGTACTCCTGTTCTTTTTGCGGATACAGACTAACACGGCTGCTACTCTGAAAAAAACCCTAAGACATTCATTGATATCTGCAAGGTCCCCCCAGTCAGGAGAGAGTACAGTAGCATTAAGGATTGTTGTGTATGATGATTTTACTGTTTAATACTGTAAGAAAGCATTATAGTGCTCTTGTTTTTTCATTGAAACAGGAAAATGTATTTTAACTAAAAAGTAGGCAAAAGCATCTAAGTTGTGCAGACAATTTAATTTTCACCCCAGATCACAAAAAGGAACATTTGGGTAGGGGTGCCTAAATTCCTTACATATTTATTAATTAAAGAGTTGTAGTAATCAAATCAACCTACTAAGGGTATGTCTACACTACGAAATTAGGTCAAATTTATAGAAGCCGGTTTTATAGGTATCGTTTTTTATACAGTCGATTGTGTGTGTCCCCACATAAAATGCTCTAAGTGCATGAAGCCGGCGGACCGCGTCCACAGTACCGAGGCTAGCGTCGACTTCCAGAGCACTGCACTGTGGGTAGCTATCCCACAGTTCCCGCAGTCTCCGCCACCCATTGGAATTCTGGGTTGAGATCCCAATGCCTGATGATGCAAAACAGTGTCACGGGGGGTTCTGGGTACATGCCGTCAGGCCCCTCCCCCTCCATCAGAGCAACGGCAGACAATCAATTCACGTGCCTTTTTACCTGGGTTACCTGTGCAGACAACATACCACAGCAAGCATGGAGCCTGCTCAGCTCAGCTCAGCTCACCGTCACCATATGTCATTTGGGTGCCGGCAGACGTGGTACTGCATTGCTACACAGCAGCAGCTAATTGCCTTTTGGCAGTAGATGGTGCAGTATGACTGGTAGCCTTCATCGGCTATCTGGGTGCTGGCAGACGTGGGGCTGCACTACTATACAGCAGCAGCCCCTTACCTTTTGGCAGTAGATGGTGTATTACGATTGGTATCCATCGTCGTCGTTCTCCAGTTCAATCATAGGCACCTGGGCAGACATGCTTTGTCTCCTGGAGACTCAGTCCTGCCGGCAGTCCTATTGAACCATCTTGACGATGATGGCTAGCAATCGTAGTACAGTATCTTCTGCCAAGCACCCAGAAGATGTCGAGGGCTATCAGTCATGCTGCACCGTCTGCTGCCAGCTTAAGATGTAAAATATAGATGGACCAGATTTGTTCTGTATTCATTTGCTTCCCCCTCCCTCCGTGAAATCAACGGCCTGCTAAACCCAGGGTTTTGAGTTCAATCTTTGGGGGGGCGATTCTGTGTGACAGTTGTTTGTGTTTCTCCCTGATGCACAGCCACCTTTGTTGATTTTAATTCCCTGTACCTGTACACCATGTCGTCAGTCACCCCTCCCTCCTTCCGTCAGTTTCGCGCCTTTTTTCAGACCAGACACCATAGCACTGGGATCATGGAGCCCGCTCAGATCACCGCGGCAATTATGAGCACTATGAACACCACGCGCATTGTCCTGGAGTATATGCAGAGCCAGGACATGCCAAAGCAAAACCAGGACCAGCCGATGAGGCGATTGCAGCACGGCGACGAGAGTGATGAGGAAATTGACATGGACACAGCCTTCACACAAGGTACGGGCCCCAGCAATGTGCAAATCATGGTGTTACTGGGGCAGGTTCATGCTGTGGAACGCCGATTCTGGGCCCAGGAAACAAGCACAGACTGGTGGGACCGCATCGTGTTGCAGGTCTGAGACGATTCCCAGTGGCTGCGAAACTTTCGCATCCGTAAGGGCACATTCATGGAACTTTGTGACTTGCTTTCCCCTGCCCTGAAGCGCCAGAATACCAGGATGAGAGCAGCCCTCACAGTTGAGAAGCGAGTGGCGATAGCCCTGTGGAAGCTTGCAACCCCAGACAGCTACCGGTCAGTCGGGAATCAATTTGGAGTGGGCAAATCTACTGTGGGGACTGCTGTGATCCAAGTTGCCAGGGCAATCAAAGATCTGCTGATATCAAGGGTAGTGACTCTGGGAAATGTGCAGGCCATAGTGGATGGCTTTGCTGCAATGGGATTCCCAAACTGTGGTGGGGCGATAGACGGAACCCATACCCCTATCTTGGCACCGGAGCACCAAGCCACCGAGTACATAAACTGCAAGGGGTACTTTTCAATGCTGCTGCAAGTCCTGGTGGATCATAAGGGATGTTTCACCAACATCAACATGGGATGGCCGGGAAAGGTACATGATGCTCGCGTCTTCAGGCACTCTGGTCTGTTTCAAAAGCTGGAGGAAGGGACTTTCTTCCCGGACCAGAAAGTAACCGTTGGGGATGTTGAAATGCCTATCGTGATCCTTGGGGACCCAGCCTACCCCTTAATGCCATGGCTCATGAAGCCATACACAGGCAGCCTGGACAGTAGTCAGGACCTGTTCAACTACAGGCTGAGCAAGTGCCGAATGGTGGTGGAATGTGCATTTGGATGTTTAAAAGTGCGCTGGCGCAGCTTATTGACTCACTCAGACCTCAGCAAAAAGAATATCCCCATTGTTATTGCTGCTTGCTGTGCGCTTCACAATATCTGTGAGAGTAAGGGGGAGACATTTATGGTGGGGTGGGAGGTTGAGGCAAATCGCCTGGCCGCTGATTACATGCAGCCAAACACCAGGGCGGTTAGAAGAGTACAGCAGGGCGCGGTGCGCATCAGAGAAGCTTTGAAAACCAGTTTCATGACTGGCCAGGCTATGGTGTGAAACTTCTGTTTGTTTCTCCTTGATGAACCCTCCGCCCCCCCCCACCCGGTTCACTCTACTTCCCTGTAAACCAACCACCCCACCCTCCCCTCCCCCCTTTGAGCACCGCTTGCAGAGGCAATAAAGTCATTGTTACTTCACATTCATGCATTCTTTATTAATTCATCACACAATTAGGGGGATAATTGCCAAGGTAGCCTGAGGGGGTGGGGGAGGAGGGAAGGAAAAGGACACACTGCAGTTTAAAACTTTAAAACTTTAACACTTATTGAAGGCCAGCCTGCCGATGCTTGGGCAATCATCTGGGGTTGAGTGACTGGGTGGCCGGAGGCCCCCCCACCGCGTTCGTGGGCGTCTGGATGAGGAGGCTATGGGACTTGGGGAGGAGGGCTGTTGGTTATACAGGGGCTGTAGCGGCGGTCTCTGCTCCTGCTGCCTTTCCTGCAGCTCAACCATACGCTGGAGCATATCAGTTTGATGCTCCAGCAGCCAGAGCACCGACTCTTGCCTTCTGTCTGCAAGCTGACGTCACCTATCATCTTCAGCCCACCACTTGCTCTGTTCATCCCGCGATTCAGCCCGCCACCTCTCCTCTCGTTCATATTGTGCTTTTCTGTAGTCTGACATTGACTGCCTCCACGCATTCTGCTGTGCTCTTTCAGCATGGGAGGACATCTGGAACTCCGTGAACATATCATCCCGAGTCCGCTGTTTTCTCCTTCTAATCTTTGCTAGCCTCTGCGAAGGAGAAACATTTGCAGCTGGTGGAGGACAAGGGAGAGGTGGTTAAAAAAGATACATTTTAGAGAACAATGGGTACACTCTTTCACGTTAAATTTTGCTGTTCATATTACACAGCACATGTGCTTTCGTTACAAGGTCACATTTTTCCTCTTATATTGAGGGCCTGCCGGTTTGGTGTGAGAGATCACTCACGTGGTGCCAGGCAACAGAATTCGGCTTGCAGGCAGCCATGGTAAGCCACAGTCTTTTGGCTTTTTTAACCCTCATAACATGTGGGAATGGTTTCAAACAGTAGTGCCCTAATTTCTCATACCAAGGACCCGTTGGGTTGGCCATTTAAAATGGGTTTGTAATGCAAAAGGAGGGGCTGGGATTTCCGGGTTAACATGCAGCACAAACCCAACTACCCCCCCCCCACCCACACACACACTCAATTCTCTGGGATGATCCCTTCACCCCTCCCCCCCACCGCGTGGCTAACAGCGGGGAACATTTCTGTTCAGAAGAGCAGGAAGGGGCACCTCTGAATGCCCCCTTAATAAAATCACCCCATTTCAACCAGGTGACTGTGAATGATATCACTCTCCTGAGGATAACAAAGAGAGATAAGGAATGGATGTTGTCTGCATGCCAGCAAACACCGGGACCATACGCTGCCATGCTTTGTTATGCAATGATTCCAGACTACGTGCTACTGGCCTGGCGTGGTAAAGTGTCCTACCATGGTAGACGGGATAAGGCAGCCCTCCCCAGAAAACTTTTTTCAAAGGCTTTGGGAGTACATGAAGTAGAGCTTTCTGGAGATGTCCCTGGAGGATTTCCGCTCCATCCCCATACACGTTAACAGACTTTTCCAGAAGCTGTACTGGCCGTGATTGCCAGGGCAAATTAATCATTAATCATTAAACACGCTTGCTTTTAAACCATGTGTGATATTTACAAAGGTACACTCACCAGAGGTCCCTTGTGTGCCCTCAGGGTCTGGGAGCACGCCTTGGGTGAGTTTGGGGGTTACTGGTTCCAGGTCCAGGGTGATAAACATATACTGGCTGTTGGGGAAACCGGTTTCGCCGCTTCCTTGCTGTGAGCAATCTTCATTGTCTTCATCATCATCATCATCTTCCGCGTACCCCGAACCCATTGACCCATTGAGTCAAAGCACATGGTTGGGGTAGTGGTGGCTGCACCCCCTAGAATGGCATGCAGCTCCGCGTAGAAGCGGCATGTTTGCGGCTCTGCCCCAGACCTCTCTGGCTTTGTGGTAGGCTTGCCTTAGCTCCTTAATTTTCACGCGGCACTGCTATGTGTCCCTGTTATGGCCTCTGTCCTTCATGGCCTTTGAGACCTTTTCTAATATTTTGCCATTTCGTTTACTGCTACGGAGTTCAGCTAGCACTGATTCGTCTCCCCATATGGCGAGCAGATCCCGTACCTCCCATTCAGTCCATGCTGGAGCTCTTTTGCGATCCTGGGATTCCATCATGGTTACCTGTGCTGATGAGCTCTGCGTGGTCACCTGTGCTCTCCACGCTGGGCAAACAGGAAATGAAATTCAAAAGTTCGCGGGGCTTTTCCTGTCTACCTGGTCAGTGCATCTGAGTTGAGAGTGCTGTCCAGAGCGGTCACAATGAAGCACTGTGGGATAGCTCCCGGAGGCCAATAAAGTCAAATTCCATCCACGCTACCCCGAATCCGACCCGCAAAGGCCGATTTTAGCGCTAATCCCCTCGTCGGAGGTGGAGTAAAGAAACCGGTTTAAAGGGCCCTTTAAGTCGAAAGAAAGGGCTTCGTCGAGTGGATGTGTCCAGGCTTAATTCGATTTAACCCTGCTAAAGTCGACCTAAACTCATAGTGTAGACCAGGGCTAACTAAAGACTTTGATGTCTAAACAGAGTTAGGATGGTATAAAAAAACCCTCATTTTTTTGGAGACTGTCCTCATATAACAGAAACTATCTTGAAAAGAATAGCTTCTAGACTGCAAGATGAGGGGGAAGGGATAGCTCAGTGGTTTGGGCATTGGTCTGTTAAACCCAGTGTTGTAAGTTTAATCCTTGAGGGGGCCATTTAGGGGTCTGGGGCTTGGTCCTGCTTTGAGCAGGAGGTTGGACTAGGTGACCTCCTGAGGTCCCTTGCAACCCTGACATTTTATGAGGTACGTTGCTTGTTTTTAACTCTGAAAATATATATTATATAATGTTATTCTTTGTCCATGCTGTCTTTACTAATAATGATGCCTATTTCTATTGCAGTGTGGTCTGTTTAGCATGGAAACAGCATCTTCAAGCTGCATTTCACCAGGGCAAGGTAAATCCCCATTTTTAACTATAGTTGTGCTTAATACTTTTTAATAAAAAAACAAACAAACAACTGGTATTAAACAGGTTGTATAGGGGGTTTGATGCATTTGGGGAATAATACTAAAATTTTTCTTGGTTTCAGAGTAGCAGCCGTGTTAGTCTGTATCCGCAAAAAGAACAGGAGTACTTGTGGCACCTTAGAGCCTAACAAATTTATTAGAGCATAAGCTTTCGTGGGCTACAGCCCACTTCTTTGGATGCATATTATGCTCTAATAAATTTGTTAGTCTCTAAGGTGCCACAAATACTCCTGTTCTTTTTAAAATTTTGCTTGTTCTTTCACCCAAAGGCCCAAATACACATGGGGGGAAATAGAATAGCCATGTGTGAGCATCCTTTTACCCTGTGGTAGATGGTAAATTTCTGCAACTGGTTTTTAAATATGTGTGTTTTAAAATGGTTTTAAAAGGTTTAATGTTTAAATTGTGAATTAGGGGCCTGTGCAAGACATAGTTATGATGGGGGAGTTAAAAAGTATTTTGTTGGAAAGAAGGCGTGTGTTTAAGCTAACATGAGATCATGCTGAACCAGGCTAAGCACCAATGACTAAACTGTTTTAAAATTATCTGTGGGGTAAATTTGACCAAAGAACAAATCTACCCTGATGAACTCTTTCAGTACATGGGGTGGTCAGATTGAAAAAAGATTATGCTCAGTGATGTAGCGGTGTTTGGACAGCATTTACAAATCAATATACACGTGGTGCTTTATACGGTGAAAGGAGGTGTGGGAGGTTTTAAAACAGGGGGCCCAGTATCCTCCAAGACTTTTTTCATCCTGTTGCCCAATGAGCATTACTCTTTTCAGAGGGCATAAAATTATACCTCCGTCAGAAACAAGAGGCTTCAGGGTATCCGAGCTTGTGCATGGATGAAGAAAAACAAAATACTACATATGTTAGTGATTTGTACCAAAAAGAAGGCGCGTGTTTACGCCAACATGAGATCACGCTGAACCACCCTATGCACCAATGACTAAACTGTTTTAAAATTCTCTGTGGGGTAAATTCGGCCAAAGAACAAATCTACCCTGATGAACTCTTTCAGTACCTATTTTCCCCGAAAATGAATTCCAAGGTTTCATCCTGCAATTTTATTGATGATGAAACAGCGTGAGTGTCTTGGAAGCACGCACAGGACTGCTACTCTGTCTCTGGCAATACCAACATTTTCATAGCTTGTTTCACCACCTCTTACACCAGCTTAGAATGATACAAGCTGCTAGACACGCTGCAAAGGTGCCTGTACCATGACACAGACTTGGTGATATTCGTGAAAAGGGAGGGTGACTGGAACCAACTATGGGGGATTATTTAGGGGACCTCATAAGCAAGATCCCACCAGATCAACACATCACAGAGTTTGTGTCAGCTGGTCTGAAAACACCACTGGTACCAAGCTGTTGGGAGGAGAGGCCTGTATGAAAGTCAAAGGGGTTACCCTGAACATAGCAAACTGTGAAAAGATAAACACTGATAATTTGAAAGCTCTAGTCCTGGACTATAAAGCGGACCTGAGAGAGAACATCCCAAAAAAGATAGAGGTGCAGTTATTTATTGTAAATAACAAAAATCAGTGGCAAATAGAAACAAAGGCCCTTAAGAAAACACAGAAAGTCATTTACAAAAAGAGGGTCTTCGTGCTTTTGAAAATTGATACGTAGTGGAAACACCCATTTTCTGTAATTCTTGCAGGGTCTAGCAACTGCAGAAAAAGTTACTTTATAAAAAATGTGTTGGATAATGCTGAGCGAACGTTGTCAGTTATACCTGAGAACATTGTGTGGTGTTACAGTTGCTGGCAACCTCTGTATAAAGAACTGCTTGGTAAATATCCCTTTATCAATTTTGTGGAGGGGTTGCCTGATGCTTTTGATGATGACCGGTTGTTTCCTACCAATAAAGTTGACCCTGCCAGCAGGTAGGGGATCTTGGGGGACAACTACTGCACTGGTGGGGTGCAAAATAAACTTTATTAAGAAAATGCAAAAACAGGGTTTGTTAAGGTAGACAATTGGGGAGGGGTTTCTTTTAGTAAATAGGATAGGGGGTTTCAATAGTGGGGTACAATACAGTTGGTAACCAATTAACACTGAAGTATAAATGTAACAGGTAGCTAACCAATTTCTATGTAAAGAGTGTGTCACAGCAGCATATAACCAACTAACAGTATGGGTAAAATATGTTAAATAACCAACAACTTTAGGTAAAAATGTGTCACAGTGGTGTAAATGTAAAACGTGAGGTGTGTTAGAGAGAAAAGGGGTAACCAATGGGGTTTTATGCTAGACTTCAGTAATACAATTGAGGTTTGGCAGCAGTAGGAGTGGGGTGAGCACGTGGGGGAAGGGATTAAAAGAGAGAGAGAGGAAGAAAGTGGTAGAGGAATGAGGTTGGGGGATGGGGAAGAGGAGCATGTGGTGGAGGGAGATTTAAACTCAGGGAGACACAGAGAGCAGACAGGCTGCAAGTTTAAACAGCAGAGAGACAATTATACAGAACACAGCAAAATCTTATCTATGATTTAACTTAACCAAGACTACAAAAATTAGCAAGTAACAAAACACAATGCAACAATTCTTTAAGCCTAACTTACAGAGTACAATGCAAGCAATTTTCTAAACCTAACTTAACCACAGCTATGCAAAATGAAATTACAATTTATCTAGACTAAAGGCTAAACCTAACCTAATGGGTGCACCTTATACTAGGGATAGTTTCAGAGGGCAGAGTGGTGTGTGCCCAGGATACAGCTTCAAGGGGGGGGTGGTTAACTAGTGGTAGCTGCAAGCAGGCTTATTTCTAGCAGCAAAGGCGCTGCGGAGCTAAAAGCAGATTACAGATACAGACCAAGGAGTTAGCTTGGGTCTGCCTGCTGGGGAAAGAAAGCCAGCAGCCAGAACAAGGGGTGTGTGCAAGAGGTTTTTCCTTACCAATCCCCAAAGCAGCAGCAGGAACAGCAGTTTCAGCATCAGAGGACGCAGAGAGGGCTCGATTCGCTTACAATAATCAGGAGATCTCCAGGCACAAATTTGTTGTTCGTGGGAGGGGAGTTTAAAAACGGGGGTACGCTCAAAAACAAACGAGAGTGGTGAGAGGGCCACCCAAAGACCCCTAGCTGATCAGACCAGGTGGCAAAGCAAGGACCTTCTCCGGGGGTCTGATCAGAAAATGTCTGGTTTTAAGGGCAAACTCAGGCAGTTTCCCGCCAGTAACTTTGACTGGTTCCCCTTAATCCAGGGGAGGAGAGAAGGCAGGGAAACTGCAGGTAGGCACAGGACATGTCTGGGCAAGTTCTGAGTCACAGGTATGACTCATATGCTCAGCTATGTGGCCACCTTAGGTCTTGCATACCTGGGCAGAGCACCCTACACCGAGCCGGGTCCGAACAAAGAAGCTAGACAAAGGAGCGAAAAAGCCCCCACCTCCCTGAGCAGAGCAATGGCTCCAGTCAGTCTGCACAAGCCATTTTCATGAGCAGGGCCAGGCTGTGACTTTGGTCAGTTCCATGGCCGGGGGGGGGCGGCCACTCAAAAAAGGAATCCAGCAGGGGGACAGCCGTAACAGACAAAAGTAAATATGATTATCTTAGATGATCTGATGAACTCTGCTTGTGAAAGCAGTGAAATTGAGAAAGCCTTTAGCAAGTACGTGCATCACAGGAACCTGAGCATTATGTATATAGGTCAGAATGTATATTGTTAGGGAAAAAAGAGCCATGTGATTAACCTAAACGCAAAGTACATGGTTCTGTTCAAAAACCCCAGAGATAAATTACAAATCACAATGTTGACTTGGCAAATGTACCCCGGCAAGGCACAATTCTCTCTGGAAGCTTTTGAGGATGCTATCAAAAGACTTTATGGCTACCTGGTGGTGGATTTAAATGCTTCTACAACAGAGGCTTATCGATTAAGAACCGATCTTTTCCCTCCAGATTGGCCAGCAGTTTATACTTTGGAAAGAACAACAGTCAGGTATAAAAAGAGATGAATTATCAGCAGGTCCTTTTGAACAGCTGGGGCTGCTGACCAAAAACATGTCTAGCTGTGTGAAGAGAAACCTGGTCCTTTTAAAATTACTTAGCAAATCATCCCCACAGCAAAGGAAGGCTATACTGTGTCGGCCTCTGACGATTTAGTAGCAGCCATCTCAGAAATAGCACTCAATACCTTAAAAGGAAATGGTACAGTATCAAGTGTGCGTGCTGAAAAAGAGACACACATTTATAAAAACTCTGTATAATAAAACAGTATCTCTTAAAAGAAAGAAGCATCTGGTGAAGCAGTCCAGAGTGTTTATTGGACCTCTGTTAAGTTTTGCTATCCCTCTGATAATGGGGTTTTTGACTAATCGATAATTGAATATGCAGAAAAAAATGTACCTTCTGCCAAGCTGCCAGTTGGAGCAATTAAGGGTTCCACCTCCAGCAGAAGAAAATATCAGAACGACAGTGACTCGCTTACTGGATGCTGAAATGAAGTCTTCAAAGGACTGACTTAGCCGAATAAAAAAGGCTAAACTTTATGGTGACGTGCTTCAAAGGTACCTAACTTATGTGAGGCAGAGAGATGTGGATAAAGTCTGTTTCTACTGGAACAGGACTGGAGCGTGACTGCCAGACCCCCAGAATCACCAAAGACCTCTGACTCTGTTGCTCAGGAGGTGTTGGATGCCGTGAATAAGCGTTATAAGAAAAATGCATTAGTATTGCTAACTAAGCTGAGTCAGGATAAAAATATCTCTTCATGGAATGATAAAGGGGCTTTTGTGTACAAAGGATCAGTGGTTAACGCTTCTAACATGCTCGACTTAGTCAAGGCCACCACCCAGACATGCTCTGTTGCTAGCAGATGCGAACCTAAAGGTTGGGATGTGCTTATGAACACTATGGCGGAACTGAACGTACCATCTTCCATCATGGGCATCACGGCCAACAGAAATCTTTTGGAACACCTGAAGACCTCGACCACTAACACCAGAGTTGATCAAGAAACAACACCATTGACACCTTTTTTGCCTTCTAAAAAATGAAAATTGGCTAAAAGACCCAAATGGCTCAGTGTGCAATGTTTTTCATGTTCTAAACATAATTTTAAAACTGTAATGTTTTGCTTTAAATAAACCACTTCTATACTTTTAAAAAAAATTAATATCTACATGTACTTTCTATGAATTGGTCATTGTAAAATAACAAACAAGCAAAAACCCACCAGACATCAATTGTCTTTAAACCCCTCATCTTTATTGAGAAACATGGCTATGAAAGTCGTTGCAAGATACACGTGTCTGGGTTTGTTGAAACATGTTTTGAGCGAGCCTAGGCATGCCCGAGAATTTACATTTTATATTTTTTTCAAAATTCATCACCATCCGGTCATTTTGCACTAAGTCGTTAGAATACAATTTTAAAATCTGGTCAAAAGATTGAAACAGTGATGTAAGAAAAACACGCACTGATAGCCACAAGTGATGGGGCGGGGGTCTTGTAATTGTCTAGTGTGAAACACAATGTCAATGGCATTTTTGTTTAAAATTTTCACAATGCTTCCATGAAACAACACGCTGTTTGGGGAGTGCCCGTATGAGTCAAAAAACTCTCTGTGGTTATGCTCTGCCAGGTACAAGATAAGGTTCACCCGGTTGGTTGTGAGTATATGTGTTGACTACCAAACCTGGGGTCTCCGAGACAACCTGTCACAAGGGAACCAATCGCAAGGGAACACATCTAAGAAATTCTCTTTTGTGTAAGGGTCTGCTGATAAGACACGCGAGAGCTGTATGGTGTCCATATTCACAGGAAGTCAAATAGAACATTTCTCCTCTGATTTATCTCTATGATGTTGTCAAAAAACCATACATGATCATATTGATGGTGACTGTCAAAACTTTTGCAAAACGTATATCTGCTCTCAGGTTCCCAGTTTTAATCAGGGAATAGTGATCAGCACATTGCTGGTTGGGACACCAGTCAAAGGCAAAGAAGGTGTAACCCTGTGCAAACACCTCATGGTCGATTAACGGAGAATGATCTTTCATGTATTTACCAGCTGTCTGTATCAGATTCATGTACTCTCTCAGACAGCGCCCAGTCTCAAAGTCTGGTTGCAGAGGCTTGGCTGGTATCTGTTCACCATTCACCACAAAATTAATATCATAATGTTTAAAGTGAAAGGGGTTTTTAACGTAATTTCCACTAAAGGCATCATGTAAAAAGCAACAGAGGGTCCTGTGGCACCTTTAAGACTAACAGAAGTATTGGGAGCATAAGCTTTCGTGGTAAGAACCTCACTTCTTCAGATGCAAGAAGTGAGGTTCTTACCCACGAAAGCTTATGCTCCCAATACTTCTGTTAGTCTTAAAGGTGCCACAGGACCCGCTGTTGCTTTTTACAGATTTAGACTAACACGGCTACCCCTCTGATAAAGGCATCATGATACACAAACCCCAGGACGAGCATTTGGGGTAATTCCCAAGAACAGGTTCTCCTGGTTACTGATCCTGCTGCCTGCAGCGATGCTGAACACTTTCATTTCCACACGGTCCATGGGGTATTTAGCATTAGTGGTAAGCAGGGCCTCCATTTGCCCCAGACAGAAGCCCGGCACCACCCGTACTTTCTTCACAAAAAGGAACGTTGATACAATGTGCAGTTTAAAGCCTTCGGCCGCATCGCCTATTAAGCAGAAGATGTCTTTACTGCATGTCAGTTTAATTTTCACATCCACTCCATTCAACAAAACTTTTTCTTGAAAAAACAGGTCACTGTACAGATGACCCAACGGCTCTATCGTCCTGCTCAGGGATGTCAGATTTGCCCGCCTCACAAACCTGCTATTCCTGCCATCCAGCTCCATTGCTTCATGTTGTCCAGGAGTGTCTTTGTAAAACAGGCCAGCAGAAAATTGTATGGCGAGGGTGTCATTGCTATAATTGAGTATCAATTCTATAAAGGCCCTGTAAGGGTAACAGTTGTTGCTTTGGCTTAGGAGGTGGTCTCCCAATGTCACATCCAACTGACTGAAAATAGGCATCATGGGGAAATTCACAAGGCCTGCCTCGCCCCACTGGTAAGTTCAATTCTATCTCCTTTTACAATCTTGCAACAAAGGTGTTGTTTAAATCCATATAATCTATGCCATTCCCTGACATAAAATAGTTGATGGGGGCAGCCTCCTTAATGGCTGATAGAAGCAGCACCTCAATGTAGATGCTTTTCTCAATGCTGGTCTGCGTAGGGGCTATTTGGTACAAGTCTAGTTTGGATTTGGTGCACTCTTTAGCTCTACAGTGAACAAAAGCCATGTTGATTAAAATATGTCTCTTTTACCATGTGGAGAGTGTCTCCTCTTTCGCCCAACCTTCCTCTTGGTCTTTTGCTTATGGCCAACCCTGCGCATCAAAGCTGTTTTTTTAAAGGGTTTCGGGGGACCCATGAGTCACAGGTCTAACACATTTCTCTTCCTCCTTTTAATTTACAACTAACCCTCTTGTGCAGATGCATTCCCAATATTCTCCAGAATAGTGCGGGAGACTTATTTCCAAAGGTGATTTCAAAAGGGGTGTCTTCGTTAATACTGTTCCAGTTGTGCGGGTATTGTATTTCCATTAACCCCACCTCCCAGGCACCTGGGAGATCCAAGGCCTTAATTAGCTGTATTGCAAAGTTCGAACTGGTGTTTTGTGGAAAAGCCCCAGAGCTGGCATTGCTGGGCAAAGTGATGTAAAAGCCGCTGTCACTCTTTTTTTTTTCTCTCTCTTTGCAGGATGAATTGTTTTCATTCACGTCTAAATGTCACAGAGTTGAGAAGCTTCCACTCTACTGTTAAATTTATCGGGCCCCCAACCATTTCACCAGTAATCTTTTAATCAGTATACAGGTCTCTGGTCCCTAATTAAACTTCATCCACTATGAATATCTCATCAGTAAACATTTGTTCATAACCTTTTTCAAAAGCTCCTTTGGATTTAGATAGTTGCATGTAGTCACCTTTTCTAAAAGGGGCAAGAACTGGTTTTATTTTAAAACCATCTCCTTAAACCGTTTTCCATACCTTCAGAGAATTTGAGAGATTAACAACAACGGGTCTGGTACATAGCATTCTGTAACTCATTATAAACTCAAGTAACACACTGATGTAGCGAAAGGTGTTGTGGGCTGTAAAATATCTCCACATCCTAGATTTTAAAGTTCTGTTAAATCACTTGACAATCCCCGCTTTGACTTCATTATTAGTAACAAAATGGTGAATGCCATGTCACTTTCACAATCTGCATAAAGGCTTGTTTAAAAATTCTTTAAAAAAAGTTTGTAATTTTTGAGGCATGAGACCTTCGCTGAAAATAACTTTGAAGGCCTTGGATACTTCACCATCCATCTTGCCTTTTAGGCCTAAGACCCAGGCATATTTGGATAGAATGTCTATTGCTGTTAAGATGTACTTAAGACCGCTGTTGTGTTTGGAGAACCAATACATAGCCACCAAATCTGCCTGCCATTGCACATCCACATCTGAAACAATGGTCTTGTTTCTTTTAAAATGTATTTGAGACAATTTGTGTAAAGTATAAGCATCCTGGTCTGAAAGCTAAGCTGTTTTCTATTCAAAGTTTTACTATGCTTTTTGGCCACTTGAAAAAGGGGGTTAACCCCTCAGAAGCTCCCAACTTCCCCAAGGGGTATTATATATTTTCATCAACAGAACCGTCTGTGTAGACATGACTGTTACTTGTAACGTCTTTTACTAACACAAGTATGGAGGGGACACATTCACATTGACAAATTTAAACAAGTTTTATTAATCACCTGGTTTAACATACCCTTTTGCCTGTGAAAATGGACACCATGGCCCCTACCATTAGGGAGTCCAAGCTGATTCATTCTTCCATTTTTTTTCTTTTCTGGATTTTCCTCTCAAGATCTGCATCTCAGACATGAGCAAAAACAGCTGATGCAGGACAGATTTACTCCCACAGGACTACTGATGTGTAAGTTCTCAAAGGTCTCTAGAAAGGCATAGTTGAGCTGTCGAGAGATTTTCAGAAAAGAAACAGCTGTAGGCCCCCACTGCCTGTTTTTTTAGATTTATGCAACCCTGGTTCAGTTCTAACCCCATTATGCCCCATCCTCGACCATCACTTCTTATCGTTCATTTATCTGTGCAATGTCTTCTCCATTCATCTTGTTCACCAGTGACTCCCAGGAGCTGCGGTTGCCTTCCTCCATGGGGGAACACAATGAGAGTCTGTCAAGCTCATCTGTCTGCCTCATGAGCGCTTGGGTTTCGGGATAGGGTTCCAGCATACCAATCAATGGCTGACCAAAGGGCCCCCCTTGGCCGCTCCCTCCTCCTTAGAACTGTCGCTGATGTAGTGCTTTCTCCACAGGTGGTCAAAGGCCCTCAGAGCTAAAACAAATTCTGAAGCTCTCACAGGGGGTGGTGAAGGAGTCCATGTTTCCTCTTAGAATTTTCAGGATTTCTGAAACACACATTCTTGAAATGATATGGCCTCTTTTACACTGCATTGGGACTTGTGAAGGATGGTGGTGCCAGACAGCCAACCATCAAGCTCAGAGACCAGGAGGTTCTGGCCCTAGACCACGTGCTACTCTATTGTGATTGGTACACATTTCCCTTCTGGGACGGCCTAAAGGGGCTGAAACTGGTTCTGATTGGTAGAGGGGTTGGGGTGAGTTCTCAGATGGGTCACACAGCCCTCTTCTGGGCAGGTTACTCTACCCCAGCACATGCCCATTTTTGGTCAAATCTGCTCTCGGGGCAGTCCTATGGGGGTGAAACCCACTGGGATTGGTAGAGGGTGGTGGGAGGAATTCTTAGAGGGGTCACACAACCCACTTCCGGAGGGGACACTCCACCCCGGAATTTCTCCCAATTGGTCAAATCCACTCTTGGGTTGTTCCTACAGGGATGAAACTCACCCCGATTGGTAGAGAGCAATGGGAGGAGTTCTTAGAGGGATCACATGCGACCCCTTGCTTCTAATCATGTGTCCATCTTGACAACTGGAAGTAATACTCCAGGATGTGGGTGGGTCTTATGATGTCAGGTGAGCAGGGCCTGAGGGGCCAAGGGGCAGGGCCAACCTGATATATGGGCGGGGCATGATGGGGTCATGAAGCAGGTCCAATGTTTGATTGATGGTAGGCCCCTTATAGTACTTACTTCTAAAAATATTACAACTTGCACTTAACACCTTGCTTCCAAGGAGCTTTACAAACAATTAATTAGACATCCAGCATCTCTGTGAGGTACTTTTCCCATACGTTTTTTTAGTGTGTTGTACTCATTATACTGGGCCAGGACACTCACAGAGAGATTAGATTTGTCTAAAAAGAGATCCTGATGACAAGATACTTAACAGTGCTCTGTTGTATAAATCATGAAGCAAAGGTCGGAGAAGCCATTAATGTGCCCTATTCAAGGCAGCTGTAATAAAAGACATATCCTGCAGGGACTTCTCACTGAGAAAAGATAGACAGGAAAGAACCTTCCACTTTCTTACTTTTGCAAAATGGTCAAATCCTTCTCTGTCTCAGCAGACATGCCAGCTACTGAAAGTTGTATAATTAGCAGTCCAGTCTCACTTATCTCATGTCTAGAATTACCATACTTGGGGATGGTGGTAAAATGACATAGCGCTCCTGCAGTCCACTCACCAGCAGGAGGCACAGTAGTTCAGAGAAAAGGACTAACTTCAAGAACCAGTTGTGAGAGCGTAGTGGAGGGGAGGGGTAGTAGTAGTACTAGAAGAGACAAGTAGTTATTTTTATTTCAATAAATTAAAGCTTGCAATTTTACTGAGAGAATTCTGACTACATACTAGTTAGATGGGCAAATAAAAGGGTGATAATGGCACCAACCAAGCCAACTGCAATTGTACATGAACAGAAATCACATTTAAAGACAATTCAACAGTCAGAATGCCAGCACTAGGAACAGCAGCCTGCACAACAGGTTGCCACCTAGAAGGAGCACAATGATAAGGACTCCCAACACTAGTACTACTCACTCTAAACATGACAATTCACTACCAGATGATCCAGAAGAGACTTAGTTTTCCTCTGTCAAGACATACATTTAGCAGTTTACCGCAAAACACCCAACCCAACCAAACACTTATTTAGAGGCAGTGGGCCACATCCTCAGCTAGTGTAAATCAGGGTTGCTTAATAGACTTTATTGGAGCTACACTAATTTACAACAGATGAGATCTGGTTCACTGAATCTTAACATACATTTATTTTAATAATCACACTTCAGTTTGCATAGCTGGCATATGATAGACTGGATCTCACTTCCTTAAAAGTCAGAGACTGTACTGGAAACTGCAACTCAAAATGACTTACAACCTATCAACAACTGTGTAAGGGACTTCCCCACACAACACACACTCTTGTGATTTATCTTTCAGATGTACAATAGATATTTCTATTTTAAATGCCAGAAGCTTTAAGGACATGGTATATTAATAAGGAGGAATGTAAACAAATTAGCACTTTTGACCACTATTGAAGCAAAACAAAATGAGAGAATATACACACCTCAGTTCTCTTCAAAAATCACAACTGTAGCCTCTCCCTCCAATCTTGCTGCTGACAACTGTACAGCATACAAAACAAAAAGCTGAGAATCAATGACAATCAGTTTAGTCCCTACCTCCGCCACCAAGAGTCCCATGGATACTTCAGAGGGACCAGAGGGAGCGGCCAGCAGACTCAACCCTGGGGATGAAGTGATGGACGAGGAAGTGGAGTTGGAGGATGATGTGGAGCACACAACAGGGTTGTCTGGTGGTGCGGTGAGTTAGGACCTCTTTTTGACCCCGGAAGGGTCTAGCCAGTCCCAGCTCTCTGGCTTTGGCACGTATAATGCAGGAGGGGGAGCTCTGCTAAGTGCTCATTTTGCTTTGATACTGCACAGTGAGAGGACTTTGTTATACGATAGAGAAGGGATAAGGAACAGAAATTAACAAATGAGCTTATGCAGCTATGCAGTGGGGGCATGGTGGAAAAGTTTGTTAATGTACACGGGTTTGTCACTGGAATCCTCCATAGTGATCTCTAGGAAACTTTCCTGTAGGTATTCTGTAGGTTTCTCCCCCTGCTGTAGGAAACTTTGCCACACCACCAGCAATTATTTCTGAAGGGACCAGAGTGGCACACAGGTGAGAAGCATATGGAGCTGGTCTGAAGTCACTTGTATGCAGGAGATGCACCCTTGCATCCTGGGTTACCCTTAGGAGGGAGATATCTGGTTTGATTACCCTAGCCTGTGGAAAAGGGTACCAATATTCAGAATAGTGTCCCTAGCTGCTTGTAGTAACTCCCTTCGCAAACCATCCATTGTTCCTTCTTGACAATTTCTCCTTGCCTCCCCCTCCCCTGGGTGAACTACCATATTTGGGACTTGCGCTGAACTGTGTGGGAGCCAAGGGATGGGTGAGAAAGAGGTGTGTGTAACTTTTGTGATTCACAGCTGTGAGCGCACTCAGAATACTATCTCTTTTCATTGTTTTTTTGGCTTCTGCAGATGTGCCCTTGAGGACCCACTTCTCCACACCGGCAGAGTGCCTCCATCAGATAAGGCAGCGAACCAGGAGGAGTAAGGAGGATATGTTCGGCGAAGTGCTGCCGTCAACAGATACAGCACATAGTGAAACAAGAGCATGGAGGGAGACAATTAATGAAAGACTCAGGCTGGATAGCCTGGAAAGGAGACAGGGGCAAGAGTGGATGATAGATGGACAGGAACAGATGATAAAGCTGCTGGAAGGCCAGACAGAGCTGCTCAGGTCCCTCATTACGCTGCTGTCTGAGCACCTCCATGCATGACTCCTCCTGCAGCCAATACAGAATGCCATTTCATACCTTCACCAAACTCCCCCACCGCATTCCTTGCATGTTCCTGGTCCGTCACAGTACCCTATGCATTCCATGCCTAGGGAGTGGTTTCACAATGAAAGCTGGAGTTATATCTGTGTGAACCCTAACTGAGAGACTGTTCCTCGTTGCCATGTCCCTTTTGATCAAAAAATTGTGTTTTGTCCTGTTTAATAACTTGAGTCTTTGAAATAAAATGAGTATTTGTGCCATACATATGTCGGTCAGTGCAAACATTCAAACACAGTGGCTATAGGCAGGAATAGTTGCTTAGTACAATTAACGCTCAAGAAGAAAGCACTACAGGGGTCATTCAAGGCGGCAAGTAAACATTGCCTGGCTATACAATCCAGTGTTCCAAAAGATGCGTGCATCATGCACATTCCTCTCTTCCAGTGGATGTGAGGGAGAAGAGGTAGACTCTGGAGGTGGCCCTTAAAAACTGTTAGCAAAGATCATATATAATTATGTATAGAACCTAACTTGAGCAGCTGCTTCTTTGACTATCTTGTGGGACTCATTAAAATCCTGCTTGATGCTCAAATAAGTTCCTGTGTTTGGTGAGTTGGAAAAAGTGTGTGTACTTTAAAGAAGTTACAGGATTTGGAAAGTAAGATAAAAAATTCAGAAATATTATGGAGTTAGTCACTGCTCCCCATGATCTCTTACAAACTGAAAAAATTATGACAAGAAGCAGAGTAGCCTCTGCTCACTGCAGAGAAAGAAATAAGAAAGTTAAACAGGGAAGAGTCAGAGTGCATTTGAAAAAGGAAAGGAAAAGAGAGGAATAAGAATATTAGATGTTCAAATGGCATATGATGAAGTTACTTGTCCATAGCTACTAACCAAATGTAGTATTATAAGGCCAGCTCCTTAGCTGGTTGGCATAGCACCATTTACTAAATGCCTACTTACATCAGCTAAACAGCTGGCCCTAAATCTTTAATTGTCTGTCAACTATAATTTACATTAAATGATTGGACATTATTGCTTACTTCATTGTTGTATGAATCCTATTAAAAGAGGCAACAATACTCAAATTAAGTATTTTCCAGGTTCACACTCTGGGAGCTTGTTAGATTCCCAGTTGGTTCTGGGAATATGCTGTAGTTGTGACCAAGCACACCTTTTTTCCCTTGTCTGTGCTTTGCAAGAAGGTTATGAGCTTTCCTTTCAGATGTGGACATGGGCACAGTTATCCATGCCCCGGTCACCAGAGAGTGGAATGCAGCGCTGGACTCTTCATGGTGCAACACCTGAAGCCCATTTGAAAACTTCAGCTAGTGCAGCTTGTGCTGGCGTGCTTGCTAGATGGTGTTTTTCACAGGGAGCATCATTATGCCTATGCTGTATGTTCTGTGCTGGCTCCAATTTGTTTCCACCTGCAATTCAGTGTTGTTTGTGACCTATAAAGCCATAACTGATTTAGGCCCTGCCTATTCTGTGCCTGTCTTCATTGCAGTTGAGAGCAGCCAAGACCCTCAAGCTAACAGCCTCCTGGTTTAAACCAGAAATCTAGTTGCATCTGGACCCATGCAAGATGATGGTTATGCTGGTTGGCAAAGGAAAGCACTTGAAGGAGTTTGCAGTCACTATGTAGTTCTCTCTGGATTTAGGTGCAGACAAACACAGAAAATTCAGAAAATAGTTTTGGAGTTCTCCTGGATGGATTACTCTCTGATGCTAAGCTCTCACATACTAGTATCCATGAATAATGCTTTCTGGCATCTGCATTTGGCTAGGATGATCCTCCCATCCTGGTGGACAGTGACCTGGTTTCAATTATACACAGTTTCATCACATCTCTGCTGAACTACAGCAATGTGATATACCTCGGCATGAAGCCATCAGGCTTTAGGAAACAAACTATACCAAATGTTGCTGTGAATATCCTCAGCAACACAGGCTACTAAAAGCACAGAGTTGTCCTCCACTCTCTACACTGGCTTCCCATAGAATATTGAGTTAAGTTTAAGGTCTTGGTCCTTATCTTCAAAGTGACTGATGGCCTGGGCCCAGGAGATCTAAAAGGTTATCTAAAGCTTTTGGATGAGGACAGTAATTGAAAGCTCTGTTCCTCAGGCAAAATGGAGACACCCACCACAAGGGGAAAGCTCATCTGTGCAGGAGACAAAGCCTTCTTGAAGGCTCGTTCAAGACTGTGGAACGAACTCCCACAGGAACTAAGAACCACCTCAAACCTCAAATCTTCTGTTCCATGGCATGTTTCTTTGACCTGCCATCACTAACATAAATGTTTAGCAGTACCTAACTATAATGAAAAACTTCCAAACCCTACGGAAAACCAATTACACAAAACTTTCCACCTGAGGAGAAGATGTGTGAGAGAGAATGAACCACTAGTGCCAGATGCTACTTATGTTAATGCACTAATGGAAGGTGCTCAGGTACTATGATGATGACAATGGTATAAAAACCTGAGCAGAATAGATACAGGATGGGGCTGACAGCAAGGGCATTTTCAGTGCTGGACTTTTCACTCTGAAACTTGCTTTCCTCCCTTGATCTGACAGATTGAGTCTGTCAATCTACAGAGCATACTACAACCTCTATTCTCTCAGGTTTTCAAGAAGGGTATTGGTTGAGAAGAGTGTAAGTGGGTGGAAATTGCAGCCCCTGTGGGGATAAGGATGAAGTTCTACTTCTTATCGGTTTAATATGTGACTGTTGTATTTGTTTTTGTACTCTTCATATACCTGGGAGAGGTCTGTTTTATAAATAATATTATCAATAATTAGGAAAAATAACACATAGCAATATCTCTGCACGTATTGTGTCTGGATAATTGGTCTGCACAATGGGCTGCCTGTTGCTTTCTGGGTGGATTTTAAGGTGCTGATTTTGACTTATAAAGCCCTAAATGGCTTGTGACTGGCCTATTTTAGAAGCAATCTTTCCTGTTTGATTCTGTGGCAGTTCTGAAGCTGGGCTGCCCTTAGCTAGGAGGAAAAGGAGTTACTGGCTGGATCTTCTACATAAGGGTTCCTAAACCTTGTAATTTAATTCCTACAGCATGGTCCAAAATAGCCCTCATCTGTTAAGGTGAAGGGTGTGCTGAGGGTTGGTGTTTTATGTGCCAAGGGCTGTTAATTATGACTGGGCTGTGTTTTTGTTCCCTTAAGGGTTTGGGGGGAACTGCGGGTTGTTGTTGTTGTTTTTTGTATTAGTATGAGTGCATTTTTTATACATAGCAAAGGCACCTGGAGACCTGGGTTCATACATCTTAAAATCTATTATGTAAATATTAAACAAACATGCCTACTCTGTGAAACTTTCTGGGTGTGGCTTGGTGAGAAAGGAAGGATTGTCTAGTGCAGGAAACAGCAGCCAGCACATCCCTTGGCCCACACCACTTCCCGCAGCCCCCATTGGCCTGGAGTGGTGAACCACGGCCAGTCGGAGCTGCGATCAGCCAAACCTGCGGATGCTGCAGGTAAACAAACCATCCCGATCCACCAGCAGATTTCCCTGATGGGCCGCGTGCCAAAGGTTGCCGATCCCTGGTCTAGTGGTTAGGACACTAGACTTGTGACACCTGGGTTCAATAAATGGGTATAGTAGTACTTCCATATTTCACAGGGGTGTTTTGAAGACAAAGCCAAAGACTGTGAGGTTCTCATATATGACAGTAGTGGGGACCATTATAAATACCCTACATAGGTAGCAGGAGTTCATATGAGCCTCTTCTATGGTTTCAATTCAAATGGCTTTACTTTCCCTAAGATTTTACTTTGAGTTTCAGCTCAAATTGAAACTCAATCAAAAATCACTCCCATTTCACAGTGAATTCCACATGTCTTGAAAGAATAAGTCTTCCCAAATTCACTCAAAACTGTATATCGATTCTCTCAATCATGCCTAAGTCTATAGAGTAATTTGGAACTGAGTTCCAAGTTCATTACAAAAACAGAACTCAGGCAAGATTCCTGTAGATTCAGATCTTGTAATCCAAGTTTCACACAACTATATCTCTCTCTCAGCCTGCTGCACATGCACAGTGACATAGGTATGGAATCTGCCATAACTATATTGCCAAGCTGAGTCTAAAACAGCCAACAGCCGAGAGTGCTGAGGGAATTGGCTGATGTGATTGCAGAGCCATTGGCCATTATCTTTGAAAACTTGAGGTGAGCGGGGGAGGTCCCAGATGATTGGAAAAGGGCAAATATAGTGACCATCTTTAAAAAAGGGAAGAAGAAGAACCTGGGGAACTACAGACTGGTCAGCCTCACCTCAGTCCCTGGAAAAATCATGGAGCAGGTCCTCAAGGAAACCATTTTGAAGCACTTGGAGGAGAGGAAGGTGATCAGGAACAGTCAACATGGATTCACCAAGGGCAAGTCGTGCCTGACCAACCTGATTGCCTTCTATGATGAGATAACTGGCTCTGTGGATATGGGGAAAGCGATGGACATGATATATCTTGACTTTAGCAAAGCTTTTGATACAGTCTCCCACAGTATTCTTGCCAGCAAGTTAAAAAAGTATGGATTGGATGAATGGACTATAAGGTGGATAGAAAGCTGTCTAGATTGTTGGGCTCAACGGGTAGTGATCAACAGCTCGATGTCTAGTTGGCAGCTGGTATCAAGCAGAGTGCCCTAGGGGTCAATCCTGGTGCCGGTTTTGTTCAACATCTTTATTAATGATCTGGATGATGGGATAGATTCCACCTTCAGCAAGTTCGCGAATGACACTAAGCTGTGGGAGAGATAGATACGCTGGAGGGTAGGGATAGGGTGACCTAGAGAAATTGGAGGATTGGGCCAAAAGAAATCTGATGAGGCTCAACAAGGAGAAATGCAGAGTCCTGCACTTAGGACGGAAGAATCCCATGCACTGCTACAGGCTGGGGACCAACTGGCTAAGCAGCAGTTCTGTAGAAAAGGACCTGGGGATTACAGTGGATGAGAAGCTGGATATGAATCAGCAGTGTGCACTTGTTGCCAAGAAGGCTAACGGCATATTGGGCTGCATTAGTAGGAGCATTGCCAGCAGATCGAGGGAAGTGATTATTCCCCTCTATTCTGCATTGGTGAGGCCACATCTGGAGTATTGTGTCCAGTTTTGGGCCCCCCACTACAGAAAGGATATGGACAAATTGGAGAGTCCAGCGGAGGGCAACGAAAATTTTCAGGGAGCTGGGGCACCTGACTTACGAGGAGAGGCTGAGGGAACTGGGTTTATTTAGTCTGCAGAAGAGAAGAGTGAAGGGGGATTTGATAGCGCCTTCAACTACCTGAAGGGGAGTTCCAAAGAGGATGGAGCTCGGCTGTTCTCAGTGGTGGCAGATGACAGAACAAGGAGCAATGGTCTCAAGTTGCAGTGCGGGAGGTCTAGATTGGATATTAGGAAACACTATTTTACTAGGAGGGTGGTGAAGTACTGGAATGTGTTACCTAGGGAGGTGGTGGAATCTCTATCTTTAGAGGTTTTTAAGGCCTGGCCTGACAAAGCCCTGGCTGGGATTATTTAGTTGGTGTTGGTACTGCTTTGAGCAGGGGGTTGGACTAGATGACCTCTTGAGGTCTCTTCCTGCCCTAATCTTCTATGATTCTATGAACATGGTAAGTGATGTAAACCTATTCAACTATAGAGAAATGTCAAACTGCACACCTAATTTATACATCTATAGGTATTTATACTGGGTGTAACACTGATATCCAAGTGTCTGTCCCTTGATTGTGAATCCACATAGGGAATGTCTACTCCGCAGCCAGGAGCATACATCCCAGCTTGGGTAGATAGACACTTGGTAGCTCTGCTTGAGCTAGCATGCTAAAAATAGCCTTATAGCTGGGGGTAGCTTGGACAGCAGGTTGGGCTAGCCATCTAAATAAGTAGCCCGGAGGCCCAGGTGAGCTTTTACTCAGGTGGCAAGACTTAACTGCCACTCGTGCTACCCCCATCAACACTGCTATTTTTAGAGTGGTAGCTCGAGCAGACTTAGCAGGTGTCTGTCTACCCAAGCTGGTAAGCACCCTCCCTGCTGCAATGTGGACATACCCTCAATGTTAGGGTATGGTTAGTTGGCTCACTGGAAGTAGCCTTAGTTCTGACAATAAATGTGAGAAAAGAAGGAAAAGGGAGAAGGTAGGATAAAGGATGTAATATGCTTAGAGATAGAAGAGGGGAAATAATTAATTGACTTGTACTGGCTAACATTGTGAGAGCTCTTTCTTATAGTCAGTGAAAATATTTTCCATATTCTCACAGTATGTCTGTCAGATGCTTAACTATCCCAAGTTATTTGTCTACAGTTATCCTCATAGGAGTTGTGTAAATTCATCTGTAGGATGATTTTTTAGGAAATACTACCTACAGACTATCCTTTCATTCTGACTGCTTATTTGAAACCAAAAAAATCAGTTATCATCCCTCTCAGGTTAAATTAGGGAACATTTCACATGAAATTCTGAATGTAGATTCCATGTGGTTTGTTTACATCTGACTTTGTCTCTTGCATTCTGACCTTCTGAAAATTCTAGAGTGATTTTTCTTATCAGCTTTCTATATCCTTATTCTTGGACAAATATGAAATATTGGCTCTTTCAGCTTCTGTGTCTGGAACATAACAATACATGTACTGCAAGGGTGTGCACTTACAGAGATGTTAAAACACAGGCAGCAGGCACTCAGATCTTGCCATGTATGAAAATGAGTTTAGTTGAAGTCAAGAAAACGCTGATACTCTTTCTTAACGTGGGGCGCTTATGGTAGTGAAAAGCAGATGCAGACTCCCCTCTGGAGTGGGTGAGCACAGCCAAAAAAATCGATATTATTGGCTGAGGATTGGTTTGACCAGGGACACAATGGCTGACTTCAGTGGGACTGTTGAATGAAAGGACTGCAAGATTAGGGCTGTATGTAAGAAACCAGCTAACAGAGACATCTGGTTGGAAACACATTTCATGTAATGCATTTTATATAACTGGCTAAAATTTCAACAAGGAGTCTGGTGACACCTTAAAGACTAACAGATTTATTTGGGCATAAGCTTTCGCGGGTAAAAACCTCACTTCTTCGGATGTATAGAGTGAAAGTTACAGATGCAGGCATTATATACTGACACATGGAGAGCAGGGAATTACTTCGCAAGTGGAGAACCAGTGTTGACAGGGCCACTTCAATCAGGGTGGATGTAGTCCACTCCCAATAATAGATGAGGAGGTGTCAATTCCAGGGGAGGAAAAGCTGTTTCTGTAATGAGCCAGCCACTCCCAGGCCTGGTCTACACTAGGAGATTATGTCGAATTTAGCAGCGTTAAATCGAATTAACCCTGCACCCGTCCACACAACGATCTCAAAAGCCATGACAGAGAGAGGATACAGCCGGGATGCAACGCAGTGCCGCGTGAAAATCAAGGAGCTGAGACAAGGGTACCAGAAGACCAAAGAGTCAAACAGACGCTCCGGATCGCAGCCCCAGACATGCCGTTTCTACGAGGCACTGCATTCCATTCTAGGTGCGGCCGCCACCACTACCCCACCACTGACCGTGAACTCTGAGGATGGGATATTGTCGACGGCCACTTCCTCGGAGATGTTAGCGGACGGGGAAGATTTTTAGTCCTTGCCAGTGCAGCTACTGGCAAATAAGATCTATATGTCTGGGGATAGAACTGAAATCCTCATGGGACATCTCCACGAAGCTGTTCTGGAGGTAATTGGAAAGCCTTTGCATGAGGTTCCTGGGAAGAGCGGCCTTATTGTGTCCTCCATGGTAGGAAACTTTTCCGCGCCAGGCTATCATCAAGTACTCTGGGATCATTGCCTTGCAGAGCATGGCGGCATACGGCCCTGGTTTTTGCTGGCTTTCACGCAGCATGCGCTCTTTCTCTGTTTCAGAAATCCTCAGTAGAGTGATGTCGCTCATGGTGACCTGCTTTGAATTAGGGGAATGTTAGTATTGGGACTGCTTGCCTGCTCCTTTACCTAACTGTAACCGGCGGTTTACAGCCACGCAGTGGAGACGGGAGAGGGGCAGCTTACAGGGATCTTTCCCGGGAACAGCCGCGACGGGGTGCGACAGGGGCAGAGTTCATGCTTGCCGAATTGCCGGCAGCAGGAACTGGCCAACGCTAGGAGCATTGCTTTGAACGTGAAAGGAGGGCACTTCTATAATTTAAGTTTTAAGCAGCCGAAAGTCTACGGCTTACCATGTCAGCCTGCTACCCGAATTCCGCTGTCCTGCCCCGCTTGTCTGCAAGACCCCAGGCACTGAATGCGAAGGCCGAAAATTCGACCTTGTTCTGAGTGCGCATGTGATAGGTGCTGTGCATGGTCTTGTTCACAGAGAAAGACTATGTTCATTGTTCACAAAAATTTATCTTTGTGAGGAATTCACTCCCTTTTTCCCATCCCACAGCTGCGACTGTCTCCCGACCTACTCCGGCATCCCCCTCCCAGAGGCTGGTGCAGATTAGGCGGAGAAAGAAAAGGACACGGGACGACATGTTCTCAGAACTTATGGGCTGCTCCCGAGCCGAGGCAGCCCAGCAGACCCAGTGGAGGGAGAATGTCGCAATACCAGCGATCACACAGCGAACGGGAGGAGAGGTGGCGGCAGGAAGACCAGTAGGCGACTCAAACGCTGCTTGGACTAACGAGGGAGCAAACGGACATGCTCCGGCGCCTTGTGGATGTTCTGCAGGACTGGAGGCAGGAGGACAGAGCCCCGCTGCAGTCTATCTCTAACCGCCCTCCCCCACCACAAACCCCCATACCCCCCCTCACCCAAAGTCCCAAAAAGGAGGGGCAGCAGGGGCCATGAAAACTGTTAATCCACCCCTGCAGACCGCTCAAGTACCAGACGGCTCTCATTCCCAAAGTTTTGATAAGTCCTTTCCTTCACTCCAAAAGCACCTCACCCAAGCCCCCGTCCCAGTGTCATCCCCTAACTGTGTAGTTGCTAATAAAAAATACGTTTCTGTTAATTACTGTTTCCGTCATGTTCTTTTAGAGGAAAGTGTGTTTGAAGGGGGGGAAGGGAGTTGGTAATTGGAGAGGACAATCACCTTTACCAGGGGGCAGGTTCAGCAGAAGGTCACACACACATTGCAGTCACTAGGCACCCTGGTCAGTCTGGGAGGTGGTTTTCAAATTCGGGGGGGGGGGGCGCTATGTGACTTTGTGGCGTGGGAGGGCGGTTAGAGATCTTATGCAGCGGTCCTTAGCCTGGATCACAGAGCCACGCTGCAGGGGATCTGTAACCGTCCTCCCCCGCCACAAAGTCACATAGCCCCCACACACAGAGTCCCGAAAAGTAATAAAGAAAACGGTGTTCATTAACAAAGTTCCATTTATTTTATTTTTAAACGTGTGTTGGAAGGAGGGGAACGGGGTGAATGGGATATGTAACTGGAGAGGATAGTCAACATTAACTGGGTAAAGAAACGGGGGCAGGTTCAGCTTTTCTTTAAACAAACTTAATAGTCACAGGTTACCCTGCTCACTGACGAACTTAGCTTTCAAAGCCTCCCGGATGCACAGCGCATCCCGCTGTGCTCTTCTAATCGCATGGCTGTCTGGCTGGGCGTAATCAGCAGCCAGGCTATTTGCCTCAACCTCCCACCCTGCCATAAAGGTCTCCCCCTTGCTCTCACAGAGATTGTGGAGCACACAGCAAGCTGCAATAACAATGGGGATATTGGTTTCGCTGAGATCAGAGCGAGTCAGTAAGCTTCTCCGTCTCCCCTTGAGACGTCCAAAAGCACACTCCACCACCATTCTGCACTTGCTCAGCCGGTAGTTGAAGAGTTCTTTTTCAGTGTCCAGGGCGTCTGTATAGAGCTTCATGAGCCAGGGCATTAGTGGGTAGGCTGGGTCCCCAAGGATCATTATAGGCATCTCCACATCCCCAACAGTTATTTTGTGGTCCAGGAAGTAAATACCTTCCTGCAGCCGTCTAAACAGACCAGAGTTCCTGAAAACACGAGCGTCATGAACCTTGCCCAGCCATCCGACGTTGATGTTGGTAAAATGTCCCCTATGGTCCACCAGTGCTTGCAGCACCATTGAAAAGTAGCCCTTTCTGTTAATGTACTGGTTGGCCTGATGGTCCGGTGCCAGGATAGGGATGTGAGTTCCATCTATGGCCCCACCGCAGTTTGGGAATCCCATCGCGGCAAAGCCATCTATGATGACCTGCACGTTTTCAAGGGTCACTACCTTTGACAGCAGTAGCTCAACAATTGCGTTGGCTACTTGCATCACAGCAACCTCTACGGTAGATTTGCCCACGCCACAGTGGTTCGCAACTGACCGGTAGCTGTCTGGCGTTGCAAGCTTCCAGAGGGCTATGGCCACTCGCTTCTGGACAGTCAGGGCTGCTCACATCCGGGTATCCTTGCGCTTCAGGGCAGGGGACAGCAACTCACAAAGTTCCAGGAAAGTTCCCTTCCGCATCCGAAAATTTCGCAGCCACTGTGATTCATCCCAGACCTGCAGCACTATGCGGTCCCACCAGTCCGTGCTTGTTTCCCGGGCCCAGAATCGCCGTTCCACGGCATCAACGTGACCCATTGCCACCATGATGTTCACGGCGCGGGGTCCCATGCTTTGTGAGAGGTCTGTGCCCCTCTCAGACTTAATGTCCTCACCGCGCTGCCGTAGCCTCCTCGCCCGATTTCTCAGCATCTGCCTCTGGAAAAGGTGGATGATAAGGTGCAAGGTGTTGACAACGGCCATAACTGCAGCAATGGTCGCAGCGGGCTCCATGCTCGCAGTGCTGTGGCGTCCGCGCTGTCACTCACCAGAAAAGTGCGCGAACTGATTTCCCGCCTGCGCTTTCAGGGAGGGAGGGCGGGAGTGACGGTTGGATGACAACAAGGAGTCTGGTGGCACCTTAAAGACTAACAGATTTATTTGGGCATAAGCTTTCGTGAGTAAAAACCTCACTTCTTCGGATGCATAGAGTGAAAGTTACAGATGCAGGCATTATATACTGACACATGGAGAGCAGGGAGTTACTTCACAAGACTGGTTGGATGACGACAGTTACCCAAAACCACCCTTGACACATTTTTTGCCCCAGCAGGCATTGGGGGCTCGACCCAGAATTCCAATGGGCAGCAGGGACTGCTGGAACTGTGGGATAGCTGCCCACAGTGCACCACTTCCAATGTCGATGCTTACCCCATTAGTGTGGACTCACAAAGTCGAATTACTGTCCTTAGTGTGGATACACACGTTCGACTTTGTAATATCAGTTCCACAAATTCGATTTAAGTAAAATTGAACTACTCTCGTAGTGTAGACATACCCCCAGTCCCTATTCAAGCCCAGATTAATGGTGTTAAATTTGCAAATGAATTTTAGTTCTGCTGTTTCTCTTTGAAGTCTGTTTCTGAAGTTTTTTTGTTCAATGATAGTGACTTTTAAATCTGTAATAGAATAACCAGGGAGATTGAAGTGTTCACTTACTGGCTTATGTATGTCAAAATTCATTTGCAAATTTAACACCATTAATCTGGGCTTGAATAGGGACTGGGAGTGGCTGGCTCATTACAGAAGCAGCTTTTCCTCCCCTGGAATTGACACCTCCTCATCTATTATTGGGAGTGGACTACATCCGCCCTGATTGAATTGGCCCTGTCAACACTGGTTCTCCACTTGTGAAGTAACTCCCTGCTCTCCATGTGTCAGTATATAATGCCTGCATCTGTAACTTTCACTCTATACATCCGAAGAAGGGAGGTTTTTACCCACAAAAGCTTATGCCCAAATAAATCTGTTAGTCTTTAAGGTGCCACCAGACTCCTTGTTGTTTTTGTAGATACAGACTAACACGGCTACCCCCTGATACTTGGTTAAAATTTGTCATTCAAAACTTTTTTTAAATGAAAAATGGCCTTTTTACAAAACTGAAAATTTTCATGGAAAAAAAGATCAATTGAGTTTTTGATTTCAAGGAAAACTAAAACAAAAAACAATTTAGTTTTCAAAACCAAAAATTACAGTTTTACAGTTTTTAATAGTTTAGTTCCCTTCCCTCCTTCTTTTCTTTTTTCCCCCTCCATTCTTTTTTCGGGGCAAAATGGAAAAAAGCTAAAAGGCAAGAAAAAGAAAGGAAAAGGAGGTTCAGGGAGAGAAAGATAAAACAAAGACAGAGAACACAGAAACAAAAAACTTAAATGTTCTGTGGGTGATTAAAATCAGAAAATTTATATTTTTAATTAAAAATAAAAGGAAATGACTTTTTTGAAAAAATTTTACAAACATATTTACCATTTTCCAACCAGCTCTAATATTTAATAAATTTTAAAACCTATTTTATTGGACACATCTGAGATTTTGTACAGAGACAGTTCAAAATAGGGCTTGTTTCCTCTTTTTTTAATATGCCCAGCTAACAGAGAATGAACTTTCAATGCAATTTTAAAGTGCTTAATATGAGAGGGCCACAATATTTTTAACAATTATTTTTAAAATAGTAACTTTTTTCATATAATCCAGCTTTTGCTATTTTTATATTTATACAAATAAATGTAATAAGAATTCAGTTGCTGCACAGTTAAAAAGTGTACAGAAAATAAACAGAAAATAAACATAACATTTAATTTATCTATATGTGTTGCCCTTCTTCTGAGCGGTATTAGATGTTAGGGCCCTGCAGATTATCTTCCCATTGGAGGAAAAATCAGTGAAGCAGTGTGAGTAAATTCTTAGTGCAACTTATTTATCTTAAACTATATCTAGTCCTTGAACAGAGGCGACCTTAAACAGCATGCAGGCAACATCTTCCCGAAATCTCCACCAAAACACTAATGCCTAGTTCCGAGGGAGCAACTCTGCTCCAAAAATTGACTCTAGTTAGAGATATTAGGGGTATGTCTACACTATGAAATTAGGTCGAATTTATAGAAGTCGATTTTTTAGGAAGCGATTTTATATAGTCGATTGTGTGTGTCCCCACTAAACCGCATTAAGTAGGTGGAGTGCGTCCACAGTACCGAGGCTAGCATAGACTTTTGGAGCGTTGCACTGTGGGTAGCTATCCCACAGCTCCCACAGTCTCCACCACCCACTGGAATTCTGGATTGAGCTCCCATTGCCTGATGGGGCAAAAACATTGTCGCGGGTGGTTTTGGGTACATGTTGTCAGTCACCCCTCCGTGAGAGCAACGGCAGACAATCGTTTCGCGCCTTTTTTCCACGCAGACACCATACCATGGCAAGCGTGAAGCCTGCTCAGCTCAGCCGCCGCCGCTGTTGTGTCCTGGGTGCTGCTGACAGCAGACGGTACAATAGGGCTGCAAACCATCGTCATGCTTCCGCTGCCACTCTGGTCTCCTGCTCTGGCAGCAGACAGTACAATAGGGCTGAAAACCATCGTCACACTTCCACTGCCACTCTGCTCTCCTGCTCTGGAAGCAGATGGTACAATAGGGCTGCAAACCATCATCATGCTTCCGCTGCCACTCTGGTCTCCTGCTCTGGCAGCAGACGGTACAATAGGGCTGAAAACCATCGTCACGCTTCCGCTGCCACTCTGCTCTCCTGCTCTGGCAGCAGATGGTACCATAGGGCTGAAAACCATCGTCACACTTCCGCTGCCACTCTGCTCTCCTGCTCTGGCAGCAGACGATATAATAAGGCTGAAAACCATCATCACACTTCCACTGCCACTCTGCTCTCCTGCTCTGGCAGCAGATGGTACCATAGGGCTGAAAACCATTGTCACACTTCCGCTGCCACTCTGCTCTCCTGCTCTGGCAGCAGACGGCGCAGTAGGGCTGCAAACCATCATCATGTTTCCGCTGCCACTCTGCTCTCCTGCAGACGCAATACCACAGCAAGCATGGAGCCCGCTCAGATCACCGCGGCAGTTATGAGCACTGTAAACACCTTGCACATTATCCTGCAGTATATGTAGCACCAGAACCTGCAAAAGCAGGCAAAGAGGCGACGGCAGCGTGGTAACGAGAGTGATGAGGACATGGACACAGACTTCTCTCAAAGCACGTGCCCTGGCAATTTGGACATCATGGTGGTAATGGGGCAGGTTCATGCCGTGGAACACTGATTCTGGGCCCAGGAAATAAGCACAGACTGGTGGGACTACATAGTGTTGCAGGTCTGGGATGATTCCCAGTGGCTGCAAAACTTTCGCATGCGTAAGGGCACTTTCATGGAACTTTGTGACTTACTTCTCCCTGCCCTGAAGTGCAAGAATACCAAGATGAGAGCAGCCCTCCCAGTTCACAAGCGAGTGGCGATAGCCCTCTTGAGGCTTGCACGCCAGACAGCTACCAGTCAGTTGGGAATCAATTTGGAGTGGGCAAATCTACTGTGGGGGCTGCTGTGATCCAAGTAGCCAATACAATCACTGAGCTGCTGCTATCAAGGGTAGTGACTCTGGGAAATGTGCAGGTCATAGTGGATGGCTTTGCTGCAATGGGATTCCCAACTGTGGTGGGGCGACAGACGGAACACATATCCCTATCTTGGCACCGGAGCACCAAGACTGCCAGTACATAAACTGTAAATTTCAATGGCGCTGCAAGCACTGGTGGATCACAAGGGACGTTTCACCAACATCAATGTGGGATGGCCAGGAAAGGTACATGACGCTCGCATCTTCAAGAACTCTGGTCTGTCTGAACGGCTGCAGCAAGGGACTTACTTTCCAGACCAGAAAATAACTGTTGGGGATGTTGAAATGCCCATAGTTATCCTTGGGGACCCAGCCTACTCCTTAATGCCATGGCTCATGAAGCCATACACAGGCACCCTGGACAGTAGTCAGGAGCTGTTCTACTATAGGCTGAGCAAGTGCAGAATGGTGGTAGAATGTGCATTTGGACGTTTAAAAGCGCGCTGATGGAGTTCACTGACTCGGTTAGACCTCAGCAAAACCAATATTCCCATAGTTATTACTCCTTGCTGTGTACTCCACAATATCTGTGAGAGTAAGGGGGAAACATTTATGGTGGGGTGGGAGGTTGAGGCAAATCGCCTGGCCGCTGATTACGTGCAGCCCGACACCAGGGCAGTTAGAAGAGCACAGCAGGGCGCGTTGCACATCAGAGCAGCTTTGAAAACCAGTTTCATGACTGGCCAGGCTACGGTGTGAAAGTTCTATTTGTTTCTCCTTGATGAAAACCCGCCCCCTTGGTTCACTCTACTTCCCTGTAAGCCAAGTGCCCTACCCTCCCACCTTTGATCATCGCTTGCAGAGGCAATAAAGTCATTGTTGTTTCAAATTCATTCATTCTTTATTAATTAGTCACAGAAATAGGGGGATAACTGCCAAGGTAGACCAGGAGGGGTGGTGGAGGAGAGGAGGAGGGAAGGACAAGGCCACACTGCACTTCAAAACGTATTGAATGCCAGCCTTCTGTTGCTTTGGCAGTCCTCTGGGGTGGAGTGGTTGGGTGCCCAGAGGCCCCCCTCCCCGCGTTCTTGGGAGTCTGGGTGAGGAGGCTATGGAACTTGGGGAGGAGGGTGGTTGGTTACACAGGGGCTGCAGCAGCAGTCTGTGCTCCTGCTGCCTTTCCTGCACCTCAACCATACGCCGGAGCATATCAGTTTGATCCTCCAGTAGCCTCAGCATTGCCTCCTGCCTCCTCTCATCATGCTGCCGCCACGGCTCCTCTTGCTCCCGCCACCTCTTCTCTTGATCTCGCCACCTCTTCTCTCGCGCATCCCTCCTGTCCTCATGTTCCTTTTGTGCTTTCCTGGACTCTGACACTGTTTGCCTCCACGCAGTCTGCTGGGCTCTTTCAGTGCAGGAGGACTGCATGAGCTCAGAGAACATTTCATCGCAAGTGCATTTTTTTCACCTTCTTCTCTGCACTAGCCTCTGGGACGGAGATGATAGTGGTAGCGTTGAAACATTTGCAGCTGCGGGAGGAAAAAAAGGGAGAGTTGGGTTGACCATTTAAAATGGGTTGGCCATTTAAAAGGAGGGGCTAAGGTTTTCGGGTTAACATGCAGCACAAACCCAATTAAACCCCCCCTCACACCCAATTCTCTGGAATGATTGCTTCACCCATCCCCCCACCGTGTGGCTAAGAGCAGGGATGATTTCTTTTCAGCCACAGGCACACAGCCCAGCAGGAACGGCCACCTCTGAATGTCCCTTAATAAAATTCCCCTATTTCAACCAGGTGACCATGAATGATATCATTCTCCTGAGGATAACACAGAGAGATAAAGAGCGGATGATGTTTGACTGCATTCCAGTAGCTTTACTGGCCGTGAATTCATCCCAAGTCTTCAGTGCAAATTAATCATTAAACATGCTTGCTTTTAAACCATGTATTATATTTACAAAGGTACACTCACCAGAGGTGCCTTCTCCGCCTTCAAGGTTCAGGAGCCTGGGTTGGGAGGGTAATGTCTCCTGGGTGATAGTTCCTGGCTGTCGGAGAGAACGGTTTCTCCGCTTACCTGCTGTGCGCTATCATCTTCCTCGTCCCCAAAATCCTCATCCCTGTTGCGTGAGACTCCCTTGCAGGAGTCCAGTTGTAGGGGCACCCCTTAAAATTGCATGCAGCTCATGATAGAAGTAGCATGTCTGGGGGTCTGACCCGGAGCGGCCGTTTGCCTCTTTGGTTTTTTGGTAGGCTTGCCTAAGCTCCTTAAGTTTCATGCAGCACTGCTGCGAGTCCCTATTATAGCCTCTGTCCTTCATGCCAGTGGAGATTTTTTCAAATATTTTGGCATTTCGTCTTTTGGAACGGAGTTCTGATAGCACGGATTCGTCTCCCCATACACCGATCAGATCCAGTACCTCCCGTTCGGTCCATCCTGGAGCTCTTTTGTGATTCTGGGACTCCATGGTCACCTCTGCTGACAGGGCCAGCTCCAGCTTTTTTGCCGCCCCAAGCGGCAAAGAAAAAGAAAAAAAAAACCGATTGAGCTGCCACCAAAGTGGAAGAGATGGAGTGAAGGACCCGCTGCCGAATTCTAAAGCGGAGTGCTTGGGTTGCCGCCGAAGTGCCGCCGAAGTCCAGGACGTGCCGCCCCAATAGCGGACGGAGTGCCGCCCCTTTCTATTGGCTGCCCCAGGCACCTGCTTCCTTCACTGGTGCCTGGAGCCGGCCCTGTCTGCTGATGAGCTCTGCATGGTCACCTGTAGTGATCAGCTTGCCACACTGGCCAAACAGGAAATAAAATTCAAAAGTTCGAAGGGCTTTTCCTGTCTGCCTGGCTAGTAGATCTGAGTTGAGAGTGCTATCCAGAGCGGTCACAATGGAGCACTCTGGGATAGCTCCCGGAGGCCAATACCATCAAATTGCGTCCACACTACCCCCAAATTCGACCCGGCGATGTCGATTTCAGCACTAATCCCCTCGTTGGGGAGGAGTACAGAAATCAATTTTAAGACCCCTTTAAGTAGACCAGAATGGCTTCATAGTGTGGACGGGTGCAGGGTTAAATCGATCTAATGCTGCTAAATTCGACCTAAACTCGTAGTGTAGACCAGGGCTAGGGCAGACAGCAAATTCACTTGCTATTTCCCACAGCTCCGCCATTCTGTAAAAGAAACTGCCTCTTAAAACTGACAGTAATATAGCCTTTCTTCTAGGCTGTACACTGCTAACACCCTACCTAAGACAAAGATCTTATAAAACTGTGTGTAAAAGTACCATCTAGTGGCTCCAACCATAACAATATAAATTGTAAAAACAAATATAACCCCCTCACCAATTTTTTTTTTTACTGTGGGTGTCTGGTTTATTTGGTGTTTCTCTGTCCATGGAACTGTCCTGTTTTAACCAATTTCACTGTGACTTGGGAACAAGTTAGTTAAAAGATAATGTTCCTTTTTTGGTAAGAAACATCCCCTTGCAAGTGTTTTAGAACTGGATATCTTCGTTGGTTTTTTGTTTGTTTGTTTATTTTTCTGGCTTGCATTTTAAACACTATAAGAAGAGTAAGGTTTAAAAGCCAATCTCATGATTTTTGAGGTCTGACTCATGATTTTTGAATGCTTGGAGTTGGCAGTACTGTAATTGACTTCAAACCTGACTGAGCCCTCTGGATGCAAATAATAAAATAATGATAATGATGGGATCTGACTTTCTTGAAAGATCACCACACCCCAGCTTTTATAGTCTTGCTTCACTGCTGCAGCTACCTGCTGTTTCTTAAGGAAACAGTGGACTGGTGTCTTCTGCTTTATTTAGGGGATATCAGTGAACCTCTGCTTTATTTATTCTCCTAGACCAAATATAGCAAATTTTGCTAACTATATTTTTATTCTTTCATAAATTGTAAATGTAATATCTTATTTCCAGAAGATCAATAGTTTTTAACATACATACAGCCTCAATGAGAGTACTACATATTATTTTGTGTATGTCTGTTCTATTGCTTTCTCGTGCTTTTATTAAAAACATAAAATAAGAAATAAACCTGATATTTGGCTTCATTCCTCTCTGTATCCAGGCATTATGCAACTTATATGCCTTCCAAACTTCTTCTGCATTTCATCATTTTGACAACTGATTACATGGGTGTTGAAGGCACTCAGTACCGTACACAATCAGGTTCTTTTGGTGTAAAGAACGGTGCATGTTGTACACCCCAATTAACATGAATTACAACCTCACATGAATGAGTTTTTGCATAGATTTTTGAGATCTGGGCATAATAGAGTGAAGCAATCCATTACAGTGAAAACACTTTCTCGGTCTCCCTGATGCTCTAGTAGTCCATGTGGCTATGCCCTGCTTGGGGAACCTGCTCTTTTACCTGCTTCAGCGGGTGCTGCTGCCACCGCCTGGTGACTTTTTTGGCTGCTACTAGGCCCAGTTTGGGGCTCCTAATAGATTAGTTGAGCACTAGTCTACATAGTTGAGTGGAGAGGCTGTCATGAGCTGATGCATCCCTCTGGCAGGTCCAATCTGGTGTGAGGCAATAGGGCACTCCTTTTAGCTCGACCTGGCTTCTATGGAATAGATCCTTCCTTTCTGTGTTTTCTGTCTACCCCAAAAGTCAAATATTTTCTCTTGATCTCCATCATAGTCAAGGCTATAGTTTTGTTTTTCCCCCCATTGACTATAACATTAGAGATACTCTGAAAGTGAGATGGCCGATGATAAAGCTGTGATGAATTTTCCAAAACCAGTACTGATTTCACATCACTCTTCTGGTGCTCCTGGAAAAGCTCCCATGTGTTTTGTAATTAGGAAATATGTGGCAACTTGTTTTAAAAACTGCAGGCTAGATGCAAGCTGATGGATCAGATCGCTTATTTTCTTTGTTATTTTAAGTTCATTCTTTAAACATGTCATACCTGCTGTGATTAATAATATTTATCCTGATAAGACTGACTGTAGTGTTTTCCCTGCAGCAGGGGAGATTTGACTAGCTCAAACTTTTTCCCTGAGAGGTATAGGTGCTTTGCCAAGAACTTTATTTCCTTCCCTTCAGTCCAAGATATCACTAGAACATATTGATCCTGTCCTTGCATCAGCCAACAAGATTTCCATAGTCTCTATTTTACAGCTTTGAACCTGTAAGTAGGGGAGATGATTCTTTTATAAACAGATTGGAAGACTGTTTTGCCTTTTACAGCAGTTTATTTCACTTCTTTTAGGCCACTTTTCAGACTAATATTTCTCGATGGCCTTTTAGGTGAATACACTTTCAGTCCTTCTTTGGCCTTAGAGACTTAGCTTTACATTATTTTATGTAATAGCAGTATTTATGTGGCTTTCCCCATGATGAACAATCAATGTATAGAAAATCTTAGCATATAAAAAAGCTGTCATTACATAAAGCATAAATAAGTTAGTTAATGTTCAGGAACTTTGGGTTGGTGAGTAAATAGTTTGCATTGAGCTACAATCATTTTTAATTAATTCTAAAATATATATCTTAAACTGTAGACTGGTAGATTATAGCAAGTTACAGTGAACTTAAAAGGATCATGTTGGGAATGCTTTGTGTTATATTATTTTTTTAGAAAAAGACAAACATAAAAGATAAATAGGATAGTTTTATGAGATATCTACCAACTTAATAGCAACCATAGGAGTTTTTCTTTAGATGCTCATGTTGTATCTGTTTTTGAGTCAAAATTATTTTAACAAAGAAGGCAAAAAATGTATTATTTGGGGAAAAACTGTTTCTATTCATTTCACAGTTGGTACCTCTGAAATACTGTAGAGCCTACACAGAGCCACTCAACTGAAGTGAAAATAGTCCTTTTACCTTTTGTATCAATTGGCAGGGGGCACTTGTACATTCTTTTCTGGTATCTGAAGAGTCTTTAAAAGATATAATTGTTTGATTTTTCACTAGTCTGAAACTCCTTGCCTTGATAAATAAAAGAAAATCAGATTTCTTCTTCAACTATTAAAATATTATCCAAGCCTCTAGTAGAGCTACAAAGTTCATGTTACAGTGAAAGTTCTCGACCAAAAAATTCTGCGCCAAAAAAATTAAAATTCTGCACACAATATTTTAAAATTCTGAAAAATTCTGCAAATTTTATTTGTCAAAATAACACTACATAATCACACCAGTTTCAATTATTTTGGTAATTTATTTCAAAATACCTGCCAGCAAGTATGTCTGTAACAATACAGACACACACAAAAATTCCCCCAGGAATAGAGAGTTAAAGAAACCCTTATGACAACCCAATTCCTGTTTCACTGCCCCTTTCCCCACCCCCAGAGCCCAGCCAGGGGGAGCCAGACACCCACAACCCCTCCCCCCCAGAGCCCAGCCATAGTGCACCCCCCAGCCAATAAACCCAACCCTCCCCATAGCCTAGTTTCGGGGGGGCTGGCCCAGATACCCCTTCTCCCCCAGAGCCCAGCCGTGGGGCCCACGCTGGCCAAGACACCTGCACCCTCTCTGTCCTGAGCCCAGCCGCCCCCCCTCCCCAGCCCTAGGTTGACCAGACAGCAAGTGTGAAAAATTGGGCACCTATATAAGACAAAGCCCCAAATATAAGGACTGTCCCTATAAAATCAGGACATCTGGTCACCCAACCCAGCCCAGACAGCCACTCCTCTCCCCCACAGAGCCCAGGGATCCAGAGGGAGAAAGAGAAGGTTACTCACCTTGTGCATTAGCTGAGGTTCTTTGAGATGTGATCCCCTGTGGGTGCTCCGTTTAGGTGTTCGTGCACCCCTGCGCTCATAGTCGAAGACTTTTGGTAGCAGTGCCCGGTTGGGTCACACATGCGTGGTCCCTGCCTCGCACTGCTGCAGGCAGTTAACCAACACTGTGCGACCAACCCTTCTCTAACCCACTCAGTTCCTTCTCTACTGCAGAGACTAATAAGGAAACTCTGAAGTAGAGGGGAGAAGGGAGGGTATTGGAGCACCCACAGGGACACACATCTCGAAGAACCTCAGTTACTGCACAAGGTGAGTAACCTTCTCTTCTTCTTTGAGTGATGTCCCCGTGGGTGCTCCACTTTATGTGACTTCAGAGCAGTGCCCTCCGATGAAAGGAGGGGCTTTGGAGTTGAAGTCGTGACCTCCGATAGTACAGAGCATCCGAAGAAGGTATCAGATGTTGCCTGTTGCTTTAAGGCATAATAGTACTGTCTAAAGGTATGGGCTGAGGCCCAGGTAGCAACTCTACAAATGTCCGTGACAGGTACATTGTGCAGGGAAGCCGTGGAGGCTGATAAGGTTCTAGTGGGATGTGAGCGAATCCCCATGAGGGATTGGCAGACGCACTGATGATAGCAATTATGGATCTACTTGGAAAGTCTTTGTTTATAGATGGTGCTCTTTTAGGAGCATTCAGTGATGGATAGAAACAGTCTGGGTGATTTATGGGATGGTTTAGTCCTGTCTATGTGTAACCCTTCTGCCCATCTAAGTTGGCAGCAACAAGGGCCGGGTTCTATATCTAGGGGTTCCATTCCAATAATGCAATGCAAAACCGGCTCGAGCCCCCACCCAGTGACCTGGGACAATTACATACCACCTCCTGGGTGCCTCTAAGAGGCAATACTTCCCCTCTTGCAAGCACAGAGTCTGAGTGTAGCAGAAAATGTTTAATAACATGAGATAAACAACATCAGCATTAAATTGGAAAAAACACCACAAACAGGATTCCTAACACAAACCATGAGCAAAAAAACCCACCCCAGCAAATTGGGCTGTGTCCTTTCCCATTGGTTCTTGAATCCAGCAACCCAAAAATCACCCAGAGTCCCCAAAGTCCAACACCCCCAAAGTCTCTTGGGTCCAGCAACCACCCAATGTCCCCAAAGTCCAACAACCCCCAAAGTCTCTGTCCCTGGTCAGTGCAGCCCCAGAGTAAAAGGGGGGCACGCAGTGTGTTAAGGGGCACCTTATGTGATCCGAGGCCGACCGTCTCTCCACGGGGTTCCGCTGCAGCCTTCATCACGAGCCAGTCCACTTCCTGCCGTCCCACAAACCGCTCCGCTCTACAAGCCGCTCCGCTCCGCTCACTGACCTGTGAGCCGCTCCAGCCGTCCCCGCAAACAGCTACACTCGACATTCCTTGGGCCACTCCAACCATCCCCGCAAGCCTACACGCCGCTCGCTGCTCCTCCAGTCGTCCCCACAAATTGCTCCACCAGCTGCTTAGCAATATAGCTTCAGGCTCCCCCCACTAGTTAACACAGCACTTTATAACTTTAACTCTTTTGTGATTTCAGCTCTTAGTGATTTCAGCTCAGAGTAGGGGAGCCCCACTGCTGGTGCACCATTGGCCCAAAGTGAATTCAGCTCAGCAGCCTGTAACTAGACTCCTAATAGAATCAAAGTTATCTCTGACATTCAACAGTGGAGAGAGGAGGTGGTGCAATTGGTGTTTCAAGCCCTCAGAGCAGGGCCCATACCATCAGATACAAATACCTGTCCCCATCCTCTCCCAATTCACTGGGTTTTGTAACCCATGCTCCTTGTCAAGCAAGTGCTACTTAGGTAATGGTGAAGGACTCACTCAGTCCTTCTGTCATACAACAGTTCCACTGGCCTTGATTCACGAAATCAGGGTAACAAAACTTTATTCTTCCTGCCCCAATAACAGAGAAACTGGGGATCCCACACCAGCCAAAGTAACCACTTTCAGTTGCTGTTGTTTCATGCCAGGAGGTGGGTGTGCCTATGCAAACAAGATCAGCCCCTGGAGTTCTTTTCCACACTCGCCATAATTCACCACCAGATGTCAGGGTAGAGCTCATCCTGACTCTGCTTACATATGTAAGAAGCCAATGCCTTCTGAACATCAAGATTATGAAGTGTGTAATGTGTTCTATGTGTGTCGGATTTAGGGGTGTGGTCTGAGGGAGTCTTTATCCTCAAAGAACACTATGTATGGGGGTTCTGGCATGAAAGCCCACAGTTCTCCCCACGTCTGACAGATGTCATTGCCACAAGAAATGCTACTTTCATAGAACGGTGTAGCAGCAATTATGTCATCATGGGTTCAAACGGGAAAGAGGTGATGATCCGAAGGACCAGGTTCAGGTCCCATGCTGTAGTAGGCTCATGTAGTTCAGGGTAGGCATTACTGAGTCCTCTGAGGAAACACTGGGTCAGTAGATGGGTAAAAACAGGATGGCAATCCACCCTGGGGGTGGAATGTTGTGATGGTAGATAGATGGACTTTTATTGAGCTCATGGATAGATCTGACCGTTTGAGTTCTAACAGGTAACGCAGTATAGAGGGTAATGTCCCTGAGATGGAAGTAATCCGTTTTAGTTGACACCAGGCCTTAACTCGTCTCCCCTTCAGGGTGTATGGGCAACAGTTCATTTCTGTTCATCTGTGTAACAGTATATTTTGTACCTCCTCTGAACAGGTCAGCTCAGGTTCTGTGGGCCGTGGAGGAGCCATGGCTCTGAGATGGAGTTTCTGTGGATGCAGGACACGGCTCGAGTCCTGGGACAGCGGGTGAGACAGAAGTGGGAGTGCGATTCATGGATGCACAGTTATGCTGAGAGGGTAAGGATAGCATGGTTTGGCGAGACCATGCTAGTAGAATTACTGTGGCCCATCCAGCCTGATCTTGTGGATCACTTGGTTCAAGAGAGGAATAGGAGGGAAGGCATAGAGAAAGGGAGTGTCCACTTGAGGAGGAATGCATTGCCTAATGACTGCACACAGATCTGCACCAGAACGAAAATGAGGGTGTTTGGTATTTTGTGCAGTTGTAAAAAGGTCTACTGTGGGGAAGCCCCAGTGTTGAAATACATGCAGGAGTACTGTGTTGTTGAGCTCCCTTCGTGGTCCTGAGAAATTTGTCTGCTGAGGGTATCTGATGGACCATCGTCAGAGTTTTATAGCTTGCACACAGAAGTACTGTGAGCGTACTCCCCCTTGTCTGTATATATAATACATACAAGCTAAGGCTTCAAATAGCCTTGTCCTTGATGAGGGTAGGTCTACACTTACCTCCGGGTCCGGCGGTAAGCAATCAATCTTCTGGGATCAATCCCGGAAGTGCTCGCCGTCGACGCCGGTACTCCAGCTCGGCGAGAGGAGTACGCGGCATCGACGGGGGAGCCTACCTGCCGCCTCTGAACCCGTGGCAAGTTCGAACTAGGGTACTTCGAATTCAGCTACGTTAATAGCGTAGCTGAATTCGAAGTACCCTAGTTCGAAGTGGGGGGTTAGTGTGGACCAGGCCTGAGTGGCAGGGATTGGGAGGAAGCGTTGTGGACAGCTTGAAGTTCCAATAGGTTTATATGTCAAAGGGATTCTGCAGGGGACCAGCGGCTCTATATAGAATGTGGGTGCAGGGTGCTCCACATCCCAGGAGTGAGGCATTTGTGGTCTGAATGAAGGGTGCCCCCGTTGGTCGGTTTTGCCCGATATCATGGGATGCTTGTTTATGCTGTGCCTGCGTGGAACAAACTGATAGGTAGCCTTCTTTGTAGGCAACGGATGTTTAATCTGGTGTGTCTGACAGCAAATGTTGTGGCTGCCATGTGGTCAAGGAGTTAGGGGCAAGTCCTGGAAGATACCTATGGGTATTTCACGCAGTGGGTATGAGGCTGGTGAGAGAGTGAGAGAACGTTGTCTCAGTAGTGAGGCTATGGCCTCGATAGAGTTGAGGTGGGCCCCAATGAAGTCCAGCTCTTGCACAGTTGTTAGAGTGGGCTGGTCAGTATTTATTAGGATGCCCAGATACATGAAGAGGGTTACCACCTGTTCGGTGGCTTGCAATGCTGCCTGCTGGGTTGACGCTTTTAGCAGGCATTCGCTTATAGTGTATAGAGTGACCATCTCAAATCGTTGTGTTTCTGATGAACTTGTTGAATTATTGGAGATTGAGTATTAGTCTCCATCCACCGAGTTCTTGCTCGGGGAGGTTGATGTTTGGGATGCAACAACTTGAGAAGTAGATTGTTGTCCCCTCAGGGTGTGTGTCTGCGACCCCTGTGAGTCAAATCACCACTGTTGTTGTGAATACATTGGCTGGTGGTATCATTGGGATGTAAAGTAATTCCTCTATTTCCTCTTGGGTTTGGGATTATAGGTTCCCAAGGATTGGAGAGTCACTCATGAGTGCGTGAAGTGAGTCATCTGTCTTTTTGGTGAATAATTTGGGGTGGCAAGTCTTCCACCATGGATTACACCTCTTTGGGGAAGCCAGAAAAATAGAGCCATGAGGCCCTTCTCAGTACAACCACCGTCGACACAGATGTTGCAGCCCTGTCCTCAGAATCAAGTGTTGTGAATTGTTCTTCCTTGTCCTTGGCAATGAAATTAATCAATTCGGATATTTTTGGGTAGTTTGTATTGTTGTATTTCATTAGTAATGTCGCATAGTTGACTATGTGGAGGTAAGGTGTAGCCAAGGAGTAAGCCTTATTGCCAAAACTGATCAAGTCTTTTCCAATCCTTATCATGAGTTGTGTTTCTGGGCTGTCGTCGCATGCCACGTCACTGGACTGCGTCTATTACTAAGAAATTAGGCGCTGGGTGCGAACTCTGCACCCTTTGTTGGTACACACTTCCTGTCGGACCTCCCGCCAGCTGGAGGGGCAGCCACAGGGGTCCGCAGAATGACCCTTACAGGGTCTATCAGTGCCTCATTCATGTGAAGAGCAATTTTTTTTAAACAAAGTGGATGTATGCAAAAAGTCCACTAGCCCATGCTGTATCATAGCGACCTCCTCGAGGCAGGGCCGGCTCTAGCTTTTTTGCTGCCCCAAGCAGCAAAAAAAAGCGCCGCCCACCCAAGCCCCCCCGCCGAGCGCCGCCGGAACCCCCCCCCCAGAGCGCCGCCCCCCGCGCTGCCCCCCGCCGAGCGCCACGCGCCGGAGCCTGCCCCCCCCCGCACCGAGCACCGCCGGAACCCCTCCCCCGAGCGCCGAGCCCCATGCCGCCCCCCCCGCCGCGCCGCCGGAGCCCGCTCCCACCCCCTGCCGAGCGCCGCCGGAACCCCCCTCCAGCGCCGCGCCCGCGCCGCCCCCCCCCCGCCGAGTGCCGCGCACCGGAGCCCGCCCCCGTGCCGAACGCCGCAGGAACCCCCCCCGAGCACCGAGCCCCGCGCTGCCCCCCCCGCCGAGCGCCGCCGGAACCCCCCCAGAGCGCCGCCCCCCCCACCGAGCGCCGCGCCCCCCCCCCGCGGAATGCCGCACCGCGCTCCCCCTGCCGCCCCTTACCAGGTGCCGCCCCAAGCATGTGCTTGGGTGCCTGGTGCCTGGAGCCAGCCCTGCCTCGAGGGAGATGTCCAAAGAGGGCCACCCTCTCAAAGAAGCCATGGAAGAGTTTGAAATCATCCCCTATATTAGGGGGAGGAGGCATAAAGGTGTCCTCTGTGGACAATGATGGCAAGTGGGTAGGTGATGCCCCTGCAGAAGCAGGGGTTCTTCCTCCTCTTCCCCTGGTACCACTTAGGGTGCTGGTACAGAAGCTGTGGGGAAATACTGGGTGCTGGGTCTGGCCATGGTGGGCAGTCCCCCCTTGTGTGGGGCATATGACCCATGGATTCCAGTATGCCCATTGGAATGGGAGCAGCATAGGGGGTCCCCATATTACTGTAAGTACCTGGGGACAGCATAATATGCCCCAGGAGAGACTCAGGTTGACTGACTCCTGATAGATAGGAGCTGGTGGGGGAATAGCTCCCTGTTCTTCCTCATCTTCCTCCTTCAAATAAGGAGAGAGACAGTGAGTGGTGTTGGGGACGCAGGGAGACTTGGTGCTGAGGGTATCATTCTCATATCAGTACTGTGAATAGGGGGATCCGGGGCAGAGCCGAATACCAGAACCCTCGGTCTGAGGAACTGCTGCTGTGCTGGTTTGATTGGCCCCTGTGGCTGCCTTCTTGTCAGTGCCAAGGCGGAGGAGAAGGTGGCGCTGTTGGCTGCGCCTCTATGCGTGTCAGGAGCGCCTTTGAAGAAGCCGCCTTTTGTAGCAGTGCTGCACCGCCGTTTGTAGATTGCGGCACAGATTTTGATTTCCCCTCAGGGCCTGTGTCAGAGTCAGCTCTTGTAGAGACTGTGGCTCTAGCGGTGCCGGGATTTTACACTATTTCGGCTCCCGGTGCTGACAGCACAGCTGGTGCTGGTATTGGATGCCTGCCCGCGAAATGAACATACATCACAGTGCGGAGGCACAGGGTTTTGATTTCCCCTTAGTGCCTGTGTTGGAGCCCACTCTTGTAGAGTCTCTGGCTCTAGCGGTGCCGGGGATTTCCACCACCTCGTCTCCCGGCGCTGGATGCCTGCCCGCGGAGCGGCTGTAGATTGTGGCGTGGAGGCACGGGGCTCCAACCTCCCCTCAGTGCCTGTGCCGGAGCTGTCCTCCGCAGTCTCTGCAGCAGTGCCAGAGCTCTCCGCCACCGCTGCTCCCAGTGCTGAGAGCACAGCCAGTGCTAGGATGGCTGTTCCCCCACCACCCCTCCCTCCATTCCTGTGGTGGGGACCCAGGTGCTTCCACGAGTGATGCCCAGCAGGGCACTCTGACGTGGGGTTGGAGACAGGACCACTGTCCGAAACCGCGGTTGGCGGGGGGGGGGGGGGGGGAGTCCTGAGTTTCATGCACCGACGCAGGTCTGAGAGATCTCTCTACTCTGTGCCATTCTGGCCGTGAGCCTGAGGCAATGCAACACTTTGTGGCATGCCTGCTTCGCCCAGGCAGCAAACACCGGCTGTGGCTGTCAGGGACACTGTGGAGGAAAGGCGCTGAAAGCCTGGGAAACCAGACATTCCCGAGGGGGGGGGGGCGCTTTCACCCCCAAAATGGCTGTTTTTCTGAAGTTCCTGGCTGTGAGGATTTTTTTTTAAACCAAGGAGAAAAGAGAAAAGAAAAGTGAAACAAGCTAAGTAGCTGCTAACAAGAAAACTAAGTAACTGACTGTAACTAATTAACTACAAGGTAGGCAAGGCTCTGCTGATTGCTCCAACTGCTAGCCAAGGGCGGTAGAGAAGGAACTGAGTGGGGGTTGGTCACACAGCATTGGTTAACTGCCTGCAGCAGCGCGAGGCAAGGACCACACATGTGCGACCCTACCGGGCACTGCTACCAAAAGTCTCCGACTATGAGCGCAGGAGTGCACGAACATCTAAAGTGGAGCACCCACAGGGACAGCACTCGAAGAAGAACAGCCTGATGCTTGGTCTCAGGCTTGCATGGAGTTTCCTGCCACCACCCTCTCCTTCCCTCAGGGCATGCTAGGAACTGCAGCTGCCAGGAACCCTCTAGCTCCCTCCCCCTTCCCCTGGCAGTGTTTTCTATGTGTGAGCTGGGCTCTGCTGGGTCAAGCAGCCCCTAGTGGCAGCCCACAGCACTGCAGCTCATTTCTGCAGGGGAAAGGAAATTCTGTATGCACAATGTTAATTTCTGCAAAATTCTGCACTGTGCAGTGGTGCAGAATTCCCCCAGGAGTGGTAGATATTGTCCACTAATTAATTAAATTAACTAGAATCTGGCCTTATATTGTAGCAGCTCCTTGTCCCCAGTCTCCTAGCCAGCCAGTTCCATTTCCCCCCACTCTTCCTGGTTCCTTGTCCAGGTGATCTCTCTCCCTGCCCGCAGGGCTTACAGTTGCTCTGTTGCCCCCACCTACATTCCCCTTCTCCACTGGTTCCCAATCCAAGTCTCCCTTCCCAGGCTTGCTTAATCACAGTGTCTGAATCTCCCTGTCTCGAATCCTCATTCAGTCTCTTCACCCAGCCAATCCCAATTCTTCCCCCATACTCAGCTCCTCTTATTAGATGTCTCGCTCTCCACCAGCTCCCAGTCTTCTTGCCCGGGAACTCCCAGTCTACACTCCCTGGACCCCCACTCCCTGGGGTGGGAGGTGGTACTGAGAGCACAGGAGTGAGTCTCTTTGCTCTCAGTTCAGGTCTCTGGCCCCAGCCCAGCCTACAGCAACATGGAGAGGCAGTTACAGTAGGAGACCTGCTCAGCCTCAGGTTAGAGCATACCCAGTATGGACAGAATCTTGAGAATTTAGCTACTAAAAATCTGACTCACCTCTATTAAACATGTGCAAACTGCATTTTTTCAAAACCTTATAACTTGGTCACATTTGGTTGGATTTTCCTAGGAATGGCAAAAAAAGCACATCCCTGACAAACGCCAAATTTCAAGTCCCGTCTTCAAAGCTTTGGGCACGATGACAGCTTCTCAAAAAGACCAACAGAAATTTTTACAATGGGCAAAGCAATATTATTTTTTCTTAGCTTTGGTCTCAGAAAAGGAGGAACCATTTTGACTGAAAGTTTCCAAAATAAATCCTGGCTGAAGCAATATGGAAAATTTCAGCCTACATGGTTAAAGATAAGGGCTTTATAAGGGGAAGTGCTACAAGTCCCACCTATAATATACACACATACTGGTGGTGCTGGAGTCTCCTGTTGAATTTGATGGATGAGCTACAGTCACTTATCGTGGGTCCTGAGATAAGACCAAAGACCAATTTCAGACAGGTGAAAGCAATTGTAGCAGAATGTGCACTGCTTTTACCTTTATGCCTTGCATATTTCCACTTGATTGAGAGCTCTTGGGGATTGCTGCAAAGTTTTTCAATCTGAGATGGCAGAACTGTTGTCATTAAGTCTTATCATGGGCTAAGACAGGGGTTGGCAACCTTTCAGAAGCGGTGTGCCGAGTCTTCATTTATTCACTCTAATTTAAGGTTTTGCGTGCCAGTAATACATTTTAACGTTTTTAGACGGTCTCTTTCTATAAGTCTATAATATATAACTAAACTATTATTTACTTTACATACAACAAGGTTTTTAAAATGTTTAAGAAGCTTCATTTAAAATTCAGAGTCCCCCAAACCAGTGGCCAGAGTGTCTTTGTAACATTTTCTTGGTGTACCTCTAAAACAAGTTCCACACTGCAATTCTCTGTAGAAAAGCCTTTGATATTCTACTATCAGACATACAGACCACACAATCTGAGATATAAATCTTCAATGCCTGTGATGTTGCAGAAATCAAGGACCTCTGTGTTTGGAACAAAATCTTGCTATTTAATGCCAAGTATCCACCTTAGATAGTGTAGTTGGAACTGTTCCAAGCATTTTATGTGGTGTTGATAAGCAGTCCACGTATTGCAGCCGTAGAGGAGGGTGGTGATGACAGTGTTGTGGTAAACATTTTTTTTTTTTTTTTTGGCAATCTGACACTGTGTTCGTTCTGGACATGACACAAATTTTCCAAAGGCATCACTGGCTTCCTCAATGTGCTTTGTAATGTCATCATCAATCATTGCATCTCATGAAATGACACTACTTACGTAGCAAAATTTGTTATTGACCTTAAATAGTACATTGTCGACAATTACAACTGAAATAATTGCAGTACTTCCTGGTTGTGACTGGACCATGACTTCTGTCTTCTTTAGGCTGATTGTTAAGACAAAACATTTTGCTGCACATGCAAAACAGTCAGTGAGCAACTGAATGTCCCTGAAGTTATTGGTGAATAATTGTCTCTATAACTTGTCTTTGCACACAGGTGATGCAGATTAAGATACTTCCATTCATACAGTACTGCATATAAATGCCACAATCAATGACACTAAATGCACTTATTAGAACTACCGCAAATACACTAAATAATGTTGGAGCAAGAACACTGCCTTGTTTTATTGCATCGGTGACACAAGAGGAGCCGAGAAGCAGCCGTGGTCAAGGACAGGAACCTGCATGAAAAAATTTAATAATGCTGACATATTTATCGGGGCAACCGAACTTGTGGAAGACTGTCCACATGCCATCTTAATTTAGAGTCAAAGGCCTTAGTAAGAGTGACAAAAATTACATATAGGTCTTGATTCTGGTCATGACATTTCTCCTGAATTTGCCAGTGTACAAAGATCACATCTGAAGTACCACACCCAGGACAGGAACCACATTGGCTTTCAGGCACTATCTACTCTGCAAGTTGATCAATTAGTTGGTTCAGCATGCCTTGGGTATCTTTCTTACAGTGATGAAGAGTGGGATGCCACAATGGTTATCACAAGAAGCGTGATTGCCTTTCCTTTTGTAAAGATGTATAATGTTGCCAACTATAAGTTCCTGTGGCACAGCCACAGTAGAGACCAGTGAACTTCCTAATCAGCTCATGGCCCCCACATTTGAAGATCTCAACAGGAATACCATCTGGACCTGCTGCTTTGCTGTTTGTCATTTGCTTGACAGCTTTACATACTTCTGTTGGTGAAAGAGAAACTTTCGAGTTTACACAGAGCTCTTATTCAGGTCTTGTTTCTCTGACCAACAGAAGTTGGTCCAATGAAAGATACTACCTCACCTATCTTGTCTCTCTAATATCCTGGGACCAACAGGGCTACAACAATACTGCATGCAGCTTCCCATATGTCAGATATGTTCAGTGGAATTGAAAGTTGGTCTTGAATTGGAAGTTATTCAGGATTATGAAGTGCTGATGATGATGTGGTGGACAGCCAATTCAGAAGCTTATTAAAGTGTTCAGATCACCTTTCCAGAATTTGTCCATGATCGTTAGCTGCAGTGACTCATCTGCATTCCAAATGGGGTGGTACCATTAGATTGTGGACTGTACATGGTGTTCAGTTAATCAAAAACACATCTGGAGTCTTTTTGGTCTGATGCTGTGTATTCTTCCTTCTCCATACCTAATCCTAACATTTTCTTGGCCTCATAGTAATACCAAAGTCACTATAATCATCCTGATATAGACAGTGATTTAAATAGGGGAAGATTTGAGAGTATGTATAATCTCTTTAGAAAATGGCAGAGGTTGAGGGGAAAGAAAAGGAAGGGGACAACTTAATAAGGGAATTTTTCAAACAGGTCAATTTTAAATAACTCCTCCCCTTTGAAACATTCCAGAATACCCAATATTCTTGTATAGGGAGATTTGAGTAAAGTTGTCTATTATTTCTATTTTTTAAAGTATGAAAGTATTATCTTTTATTAAAACCCTTACTAGAGATTTCATAGTCATTTTGCAGCTGTATTTCTCCAAGTCTCATTTTTTTTCCAAACAATTAATATATTTGCTTGCAAATTAAGCACAGATTAAGCAAATACAGCTTTAGATTTAAAATTAATTGAATATGAACTCAATATCACTAACCTTAAACATTAAAAATGAGTCAGGCCCCCCAAAATCATGACTGACTTAAAAATTAGTCTTAAAATTGAGGTTCTTTTTGTTTCTCTTCTGGTTTTTGAGCATTCCTTTCATGCTTGCCAACTTTTCTTGATAACCCTGAGGGCTAGAAACCTATTTTGTTGAAATGAAAGCAGAGATTCTCACATGAATCAGGAACTAGGGTTTTAGAAAAACTCCAAATATCCCAAAACTTTATTTTTAAAAATATATTTTATTTTAAAAAAAATTAGCATACTGGAACAGCTCACTTGATGTAAGAAAAATGTAATGGACCTAATTCTCTTCTCCCATCAGTGAGAATCAGGAGCAGGTCCACTGAATTCAGAGGTCTTGCACACACATAAGTAAAAGAATCAGACCTATTGTTGAGTAACAACAACAAATTAAAGTTATCAGCACTATAACAATTATAGTAGTAATGCAGATCAAGTAAACAGGATGCATCACTTAAAAAAAAAAACCACCACACTGTCACAAATCATAAAGCAACATAGAGTGAAAAAAAGTTAACACATTCCATCACTGTACAATACTGATTTAAGATACAGCATTCATCATTTTTGCAAGACAATTTTTACAGTGAACATATTTCTGTTGATTTTTTTCTGACTTGTTCTGTGGGCATGTAACATTCAGGAAGGAGATTTTTACATTCAATTTTTCACTTGCACACTCAGTTTTGTACTGGACAAATATCCCATTAACAAGTATTGGAAGTGGATTACAGAGGTTAATGTTATTTACATGGAAAAGAATTGAAAGACTGAATGTAAATCATATGTAGTTAATAGCAAGGACTAGATAAGTGGCATTATAAGGCAGCATCACTCATTGACTCACATGGAACCATAATTTGGATGGAAAAACAAGTGATCCAAAGATAAGATTTTGGAAAGTAAAGAATACTAATGAGACTATGAAGAGGTTAAATTAACATTTCTAAGTATCTAAAAAGATAGCTAGCCCCTCTACTCCTCAGAGTGACGGTCAGTAATCTGTCTGCCCAAACAAACAAGAATACCATGTACTGGGATGCTGATTTTCTCTTTTTGACACCGACTCCAACTAGAAAGGCAAATTCTGAATTCACAGAAGTGTTGGTGGCAAGTCTTGTGCTATTTAATGTTTTTTCTAAAGTCCCAGTTCCTGGAGCCATGTCAATACAAGAAAAATCTCAGTTTTCATTTAAAAAAAAAAAAAAAAGTAAGATTCTAACTTCTGTGGTTGTGGTGAAAAGCCTGAAAACATGAGCTGAGTGTATCCCAAAGGAACCAAAAGCTAAATAAAAAGAACCCCACATTTATTATTTATTATTATTATATTATGAGTTTTAAACCAATCTTGATTTTTTTGGTTGACTCATTAATTTTTAACACTAGGAGTTGATAATACTGGCTATGGATGAGTGGCTATTAACAGTACACTATTTAACGTGGATTTAATTTTAATAAGTATTTCATAATTTTATTTCATTAATAAACTGTAGAAGCAACACACATTTGCTTATATTTCATACATTACTTCAACGATTAGATCACATGAATGTTCACAACAGTTCAATGGTTAGTACGGACCTTACACTGCTGTTGATTCACATTTTGTGCATATGCATCTGAACGGTCTTCTCCCTCACTCCCTCTGTCCCTCTACAACAAAATATTGAGGACTTGAGATATTAAGACATAGGTGATTAGTAAAGATTAGTACAAGTTATATATAGTACTCTTGTTACTGCAGTCAAAACAGGTCAATTCCTGCTATTGAGATCTATTGCATAACATCTTGCTAGACATCTTCCTGATCTTTGTTGTCTTAATCAGACACTTTTAAAACACCACTTGTATTTTGGATTTTGAGGCCAAATTGACAAAAACATATTTATACTCCTTTCTTTAGGTAAGAAATACATTTTTTTTTAGGGCTTCCAGTGTAAGTGTGAGGTTATCTAGAGAGGTTATTTTGAGGAATCATGTTATTAATATGAGTCACTAATTAACAAAAACCCTAAACCAATGTGCCTTATTTAAGATTTGTTATTAACTACTACCTTGAACGTATCTACAGATTTAAAGATGTACAAGGTGTAGGAGTTATGTCATCAAAACATTGTTCTGAGTTTTAACTGTATGATTCTTAGTAACTGATATGAATTGCACAGTGTAAATGCATTTGAAAAGGTTTCTTTTTACCAAAGGAAAAAAGCTATAGTACATAATGAGAACTAACATTTAGTCTTTTGACTAGAATTTGTCTTTGGAATTTCTAGTTTTAACAAGGTGTGACAAAGATCCTCCTCTATCTTGGTGGGTCCTGCACTTATTGGTGGATTTTCCTGCCTCAGAGATTCATCATGTGGGTTGGGGGAACAGCCCAGAGACCTTCCCCTCTGGAATAACCCACAGTCCAGGTCAATTGGGAGGTTTCAGGGGAACACAGGCCCGCCCTCTACTCCAGGTTCCAGCCCAGGGCCCTGTGGACTGCAGCTGTCTATAGTGCCTCCTGTAATTGCTGCATGACAGCTACAACTCCCTGGGCTACTTCCCCATGGCCTCCTCCAAACACCTTCCTTATTCTCACCACAGGACCTTCCTCCTGGTGTCTGATAACACTTGTGCCCCTCAGTCTTCCAGCAGCACACCCTCTCAGCTTCTTGCACCTCTTACTCCCAGCTTTTCACACTCACCCCACAAACTGAAGTGAGCTCCTTTTAAAACCCAGGTGCCTTAATTGATTCTAGCAGCTTCTTCTTAATTGGCTCCAGGTGTCCTAATTAGCCTGCCTGCCTTAACTGGTTCTAGCAGGTTCCTGATTACTCTAGTACAGCCCCTTCTCTGGTCACTCAGGGAACAGAAACCCTGTCTGACCTGGGGCTAATAGATCACTCTCCTGTAGCCCTCTGGCCTGGAGGGAGGGGGCTGCTCCTCCTCTTCTTTCTCTGCTACCTGCTTGCTGGCTGGCTGCTAGACCCACCCACACCCTTGGGTGCTGCTGCTCCAGCTACAGCCCCTTGGGGGGGGGGGCTGCTGGCCCACTCCCCAGAGGAGAGGAGGGAGAGACCCCAACCATTGCTCCTGCTGCTGGGGATGCCACCTCCACCTGAGAAGGGTCCTTCCTGCGGGCCACCAGACTGCCACCTGGAGCTGCTGCGTTTGCTGCTGGGGAGCTGCTGGAGCCCTGAGGAGAAGAAGAGGACCATCTGCCAGTGGGGGAGCGCGTAGGAATTCTACAGACCACTGTGGAGGGGGCCCTCCCGGACTGAGTAACTTTTGAACTGTGCTCTTGTGGTGGGGATCTAGAATGTGTTTGTGGAGACACAGGGGGTGTGGTGTGGTGCCTGCCCCCTGATCCATCTGTGTCCCCCCCCCGATCCCCACCACCACCATCATCGTTGCGCCCTCCACCACTCCCACTGGCTACTTACCATCTACCTCGAGCTCCTGCCTCTGGGATTTCAGCTGCTCACCTAGGCTTGCTATGCCCTGTTGCCACCATTGGCCCTGATACAGCAGCCAGCTTCCAAGGACTTTCTTTTTGTTGCAAGCGCACGTGGGTGCATGTACCCCCCCCAGTTTTGACTGACCCCCTCCCCCCTGCGACAAGCCCCCAGCTTTGCCCCTGCTGCCTACCCATTTGCCCCTTGCTGCCTTTTGCCCCTCCCCCTTGCCCCAGCCCCTCGCTAGCTCCAGTTTGTTTGTCTGCCCCGCCGTTTCCCTCTGCAGCCTTTGTTTGACCCACCTTCCGAAGCTAGCCCCGTGGTTCCTCTGCCCCATTTCCCACCTGGTTGCTCCCTTCCCCCTGCGGTCCCCTTGCCCTGATTAGCCCCTCCCCTCGTGCGCCCATGTCCCCTCCTATGCGCTTGTGCCCCTCCCCGTTTTAGTTTGATTCTATCTCACTGCACCCCCCAATGCTGTTATATCCTCCCTTCCTTGGTGCAACAAGAGGAGCCAGAAACCTTCCCTGAGTTGGTGACTGACCCCTAGCCCTTAATAGCCCCCCCCATCTACCCCCTGCTTTTTTTGGTGCCCTCCTCCCCTGCCTACAGCCTAGCGGAGAGGAGTGGTCGACCTGCTTCCCTCTTCCCTACCCCCCCTCCAGTGTTTGCTCTCCCCCCGTCCTCATTATGGCAGGGGACGAGGAGAGTGAGACCCCTCGGGCAGACCCTGCTGCCCCTCCTTCACCCACCCCACCATCATCCCCCCCCCAGCCTCTACCTCAACCACCGCTGCCAAGCCACCTACTACCACCCCTGCTGGAGCACCGGCAGCGGTGGGTAACGAGGTGACCTCCGCTGCTTCCACGTCCCTCGCCCCCTCTGACTCTGGGGGAGTCCCCCCAGCCGGCAGGAAGGGCCAGGGCACAAAGAAGGGTAAAGGCCCCGCTAAAAAAGCCAGGCCCTCCATGGCAGGGAGTGCCCCCACTGCCGCGGCCCCACAACAAGCCGCGGCGTCCCTCCCTGCTGTTCCCTCCACCAGCTCTGTGGGTGTCCCACCCCCAGCTCCCAGGGCATACGCCCAGGAGGTGGCGGCCCCCCCCGCCTGCCGCTACATCATCTCCCCCATCCACCGCCTCCGCTACCATCTATAGCGGCCAGGGCCCCTTCCCCACCTTGACCAGGAAGCACGGCATCCGTTGCCTCCGGGTACCCACCTCGCCCCACGCGGAGACCTACGTGCGGGCGTTGGCGAGGGTGGTGGAGCCCACGGCCATTGTGGCGGCCTCCAAGATGTACGGAAAGGTCGTCTTCTTCCTAGCATCGGAGGCCGCTGCCCAGGAGGCAGTGGAGAAGGGCCTGGCGGTGGGGGGCGTGTATGTCCCCCCGGAGCCGCTAGAAGACCTGGGCGCCCGACTGGTCCTGACTTCTGTCCCTCCCTTCCTTCCAAATGCCGCCCTGTTACCCGCCCTCTCTACCCTGGGGAGGCCAATCTCTGTGGTCAGCCCTCTCCCATTGGGCTGCAAAGACCCCACCCTCCGTCACGTCCTCTCGTTCCGCCGGCAGGTACAGTTACAACTGCCGCTGGCGGCACGTGACGGTGAGGCGCTCGAGGGGTCCTTCTTGGTCCCCTACCAGGGGGCCCGCTACCGGGTGCATTATTCAATGGGGGAGGCCCGGTGCTACCTCTGCCGGGCGATAGGACACGTCCAGAGGGACTGCCCCTTGGCCCGGCACGGAGGGACATCCAGGACCCCTGAGCCCCGGCAGGGCGCCAGCCCCGTCATCGCCAGCACCCCTAGCTGCCCCTCCTCCTTTCCGGCCCACCAACACTCTCGCTCGGGCCCAAGGGGTATCTCCCCCAGAGCGCCTAGACGAGCGAGAGGGCCCCGCCTCTGCCACCTGCAATCTGGCGGGTCCTGTGGAGGAGGGTGAGGTAGGGATATCGCCGGGCATAGAAGAGAGCATGCCCCAGAGAGAATCCTCCCTCCTACATGCTGCCCCACCATTGCCTCTCTGAGTCCCTAAGCCTTCGCTCTTGCTCCCTGACCCAACTCCTGTTAGCCAGCCCCCGGATGATGCCATGGAGGGCTGGTCCTTAGTACAGGGGAAGCGGGGCAAGCGGAAGGCTCGAGCTCCGCTCCTTCCATCTGAGGCGGTAGCCCCCCGGAAGACCAGGAAGGGGGAAACCGATGCTGAGCCTTCCGCTTTGCCCCTGGGTGGGTTTTGTCCACCATTGCCAGCTAGGGAAGACATGGCAGCATTGGAGGAAATCACTACCCCTCCTCCGGTGTCCCTTCCTATGGAAGCCCCTGATGGAGCCCCTCTCGCCCCCTTACAATCTGAAGCCCCTGCACGCACCAAGGCGAGCGTCGCTTCGAGTGCAGGCGGGGAGAGCCCTGGGGTGGTGGAAGGTGATCTCCCTTCCATTTATGAGGAGATCGAGGCCCTGGGTCTGACCCCGGTTACCCAGGTGGAGGACGACCCTCTGCCAGCGGGCCTCGATCTGAGAGACCTCGCCTCGGCCCCCCTTTCCCCATGTTCCGTCCCCTTACCCACTGCTTCCGCTCCCGCCTCCGAGGAGCCCCTGGACTCTTCCAGTAACCCGGCCGCAGATGGCACCTCGCTAGCGACTGCCGAGCCTCTTGCAGCGATGATAGGGTGACCAGATGTCCTGATTTTATAGGGACAGTCCCGATTTTTGGGTCTTTTTCTTATATAGGCTCCTATTACCCCCCACCCCCTGTCCCGATTTTTCTCACTTGCTATCTGGTCACCAGTGCCATGCAACCGGCACACGAGTCGCCAGGGGATTCCCTCGTGGCTGAGGGGCAGCTGACCTCCTTCCTGGGTGGGGGTCCCATCGTTGATTCTCCACCTACGGATGCCGTGGCCTTACCATCTGCCTTGGCGCATGAACCCGGCATCGTGGAAGGCCCACCTCCCTTCCCGAAAATCCCTGAGCCCATTTGCGGGTGCCACCCCCCCACCCAGTAGCCTGGCTGCTGGGTCCCCCGATCCCACTATCGCCCCTTCCCCTGTCCCTATTCCTGACTCCGACCCTGCCCCTGACACTGACCCCGTCCCTGTCCCCTCCACTTCCCATGATACTATTGCCACCCCTGGGGCCGTCTCCTTCCGTATCCCAGAGGATGACCCCCAAGGAGCGGAATTTGTTTTTCCCTGTCCCGACCCACCAGGGGCTGCTATTTTCCCTCCGCCGCCCCCCATTGAGCCAGGGTCTGAGGCGGGCCACGTGGCGCCAGCCCATCGGACGCCACGTCGAGGGTCTGCCCCCTGCTTGCCCGTCTCGGTGGGCCACGGGGCTGAGACAGGGGCCCCGCAGGGGGATAGCCATAGATCGATAACCCCACCCCCCCATACGCTGAGAGAGGAGCTACGGGACTTCCTTGAGGACGTCCGTGGCTCCCACAACAAGGTACAGCTTGCACTCCAGCGATGGGGGGATTTCCATCAGATCCTCCAGGCCGCGAGGGCCCTCATGGGGGAGGGTAAGAGGACCGGGAGGCAGGCCGCCGCGGCCTACCAACGGGTCCGCCTCTTCCGTGACTCCTTAATCGCCTATGGGGTAGGTCACGGATTGTTGCGCGGCCCGACGGAGGCCGTGGGTGTCTCTGCTAGCGAGGATCCCCCCCAGCCCTCCTTATGGCACCGATCATCTTTGCAACATTAAACACCTGGGGCTGTAGGATGGGTCTCCGCAGGAGCCAGGTGCTCCCCTTCCTTCGGGACGGGGGGTACTCTGTGATTTTACTGCAGGAGACCCATATGGATCCGGCCGCTGAAGCTAGCTGGCGGCTGGAGTGGGGGGACAGGGTCTATTTTAGCCACCTTCACCGTTCGTACGGCTGGAGTGGCAACCCTGTTCTCCCCCGACCTACGGCCCGAGGTGCTGGGGGTCGCCAAGGCTGTGCCAGGCCGCCTGCTGCACCTCCGGGTCCGCATGGAGGGGCTTGTGGTTAATCTCGTCAATGTTTACGCCCCGACATTGGGCCCGGAGAGGTTGTGTTTTTATCAGCAGGCGTCTGCCTTCCTCGGCACCTTGGATCCTCACGAGTGCCTGGTCCTGGGCGGGGACTTTAATGCCACCCTTGAGGAACGGGACCGCTCGGGGACCGAGCAGCACCCGGCCGCCGCGGATGTCCTCCGGCAGATCGTCAAACATCACTCCCTGGTGGACGTCTGGTGCGACCACCACCCGGATGACGTTTCGACATTCACTTTTGTCTGGGTGGAGGTCCATCGGTCATACCACTCCCGGTTGGATCGCATCTATATGTCATGCTTCCATCTTTCCCAGGCCCACTCCTCCAGCATCCGGCCGGCCCCTTTGTCAGATCACCATCTAGCCACCGTGACAGCCTCTCTCTGCGCGGAGAGGCCAGGGCCGGCCTATTGGCACTTTAATAATAGCTTGTTGGAGGATGTGGGCTTCGTGGTGTCCTTCCTAGAGTTCTGGCTGGCCTGGAGAGGGCAGCGGCGTGCCTTTCCCTTGGCGCGGCGGTGGTGGGACCTGGGGAAGGTGAGCGCCCAGCTCTTCTGCCGTGACTACACCCGGGACGCCAGCCGATGGAGGGATGCGGCGATAGGGCAGTTGGAACGGGAGGTCTTAGAGCTGGAGAGGCGTCTGGCCGCCAGCCCCGGTGATCCATCCCTCTGCGGAGCGTGCCGGGAGAAGCGGGAAGAGCTCCGGACCCTCGAGGACCATCGGGCCCGAGGTGCCTTTGTTCAATCCCGCATCTGCCTCCTTCGGGAGATGGATCGCGGCTCCCACTTCTTCTACGCCCTGGAGAAAAAGAGGGGGGGCCAAGAAGCACATCACCTGCCTTCTAGCAGAGGACGGCACCCCCCTCACAGATCCGGCGGAAATGTGCAGGAGGGCCAGGGCCTTCTACGCAGGCCTTTTCTCCTCAGATCCGACCGATCCTAACGCTTGCAGAATGCTCTGGGATGAACTCCCGACGGACAGCGCGGGCGACCAAGACCGGCTGGAGCTGCCTCTCACTCTGGCAGAGTTCTCGGAAGCCCTCCGCCGCATGCCCACCAATAAATCTCCGGGCATGGACGGGCTGACCGTGGAGTTCTACCGCGTGTTTTGGGACGTCCTCGGCCCGGACCTTGTCACCGTCTGGGCCGAGTTCTTGCAGGGCGGGGTCCTCCCTCTTTTGTGCAGGCGAGCCGTGCTCACCTTATTGCCGAAGAAGGGGGACCTCCGCGATTTACGGAATTGGCGTCCCATCTCGCTCCTCAGCATGGACTATAAAATCGTAGCGAAGGCCATCTCGCTGCGGCTAGGGTCCGTGCTGGCGGACGTGATCCACCCAGACCAGACCTACACCGTCCCGGGCCGCACCATCTTCGACAACTTGTATCTTGGAACTCGGGTGTAGGGATGGTCTGTCGTTCGCCCTCCTGTCCCTGGATCAGGAGAAGGCATTCGACAGGGTGGACCACGGGTATCTCCTGGGCACTCTGCGAGTGTTTGGCTTCGGGCCCCAGTTTGTGGGTTTTCTCCAGGTGCTGTACGCCTCCACAGAGTGTTTGGTCAGGCTCAACTGGACCCTGACCGAACCGGTCAGCTTTGGGCGAGGAGTACGTCAAGGGTGCCCCCTCTCGGGCCAGCTGTATGCTCTGGCGATCGAGCCCTTCCTCTGTCTCCTCTGTAGGAGGTTGGCAGGGTTGGTGCTGCGGGAGCCGGAGCTGCGGCTGGTCCTGTCAGCGTATGCCGACGACGTGCTCCTCGTGGTCCAGGACCCGGGCGACTTGGTGCGGGTGGAGGCTTGCCAGACCATCTATTCGGCGGCCTCCTCCGCCCGGGTCAACTGGGTCAAGAGCTCTGGCCTTGTGGTACGGGACGGGTGGCAGGCGAGCTCCCTCCCACCCGCGCTTCAGGCCATCCGGTGGAAACCTTTGTGACAGATCCAGACCAGTGGGGTACAGGAGTCTGGTAGAGGGCAAATATACTGGTCACTGGATGAGTAGTTTTCTGTTCCCTGAGTGACCAGTCATAAGACAAAGGAAAGTTAGTAGGTTACAAATTGTAGTAATGAAACAATAAAACCAATGTCTTTGTTGAGTCTATGATTTTTATTTTATAGCAGCGTTATGAATTTAAGTTCCCAGGGTTATCTTTTGAAAGTGATATGCAGGTTTCCTTTGAGGATGAGGACTGAGAAGTCAGCGATGGAGTGATCCCCTTTGTGAAAAGTGTTTGCCTCTGGGTGATGGGGTGTTTTTGTCTTTTTATATTTTTCTGTGAGTTCACTCAAGAGTGTAGTATTTGTCTGGTTTCACCCACGTAGTTGTTATTGGTGCATTTGATGCACAGGATTAGGTTCACCATGTTGTGATAGGCATGTATAGGATGCCATGGATGTCACAAAGAGTATTGTGGGGAGTAATAATCATTGTAGCAGTGAAGATATGTCTACAGGTTTTGCATCTGTTGTTATGGCAGGGTCTGGTGCCACTTTGAATTGATGTGTCCTGGTCTGTGGGGGGCTTACCTCTGATGATGAGCTTGGTGAGGTTGGAGGATTGTTTAAAGGCCAGGAGAGGGAGTTCAGAAAAGATTTCTTTCAGGATGCAGTGCCCATCAAGTATAGGTTGTAATTGCTGTATGGGTTCCTGAGTGGGGTGACAGTGACTGCACACCTCTAGTTGTCACTTAAGGATTTGGGTTGTTTTTTTTTTTTTTTTAATAGAAGCAGGTCCTTTTGGGGTATTTGAGCGGCCTGTTCCATGATGCGATCTACTTCTCTGGTGGAGTGTCCATGTTTGGTGAAGGCAGTTTTAAGTATGTTAAGTTGTGTATCCCAAACTTTCTCCTCAGAGCAATTTTTGTGGTGTCTGAGTGCCTGGCTGTAGATTAGAGTTCTTAGGCCTGGTCTACACTACGGGTTTAGGTCGACTTTAGCAGCGTTAAATCGAATTAAGCCTGGACACGTCCACACAACGAAGCCCTTTCTTTCGACTTAAAGGGCCCTTTAAAACGGTTTCTTTACACCACCTTCGACGAGGGGATTAGCGATAAAATTGGCCTTCGCGGGTCGGAACTGGGGTAGTGTGGACGGAATTCGACGTTATTGGCCTCCGGGAGCTATCCCACAGTGCTTCATTGTGACCGCTCTGGACAGCACTCTCAACTCAGATGCACTGACCAGGTAGACAGGAAAAGACCCGCGAACGTTTGAATTTCATTTCCTGTTTGCCCAGCGTGGAGAGCACAGGTGACCACACAGAGCTCATCAGCACAGGTAACCGTGATGGAGTCCCAGGATCGCAAAAGAGCTCCAGCATGGACCGAACGGGAGGTACGGGATCTGCTCGCCATATGGGGAGATGAATCAGTGCTAGCTGAACTCCGTAGCAGTAAAAGAAACGGCAAAGTATTAGAAAAGGTCTCCAAGACCATGAAGGACCGGGGCCATAACAGGGACACACAGCAGTGCCGTGTGAAAGTTAAGGAGCTACGGCAAGCCTACCACAAAGCCAGAGAAGCAAATGGAAGGTCTGGGGCAGAGCCGCAAACTTGCCGCTTCTATGCGGAGCTGCATGCCATTCTAGGGGGTGCAGCCACCACTACCCCAACCGTGTGCTATGACTCCATCAATGGAGAAACACACAGGGAAGACAGTTCGGGGAACGAGGAAGATGAGGATGGAGGTACTGTAGGTAGCTCACAGCAGCAAGGAAGCGGAGAAACCGGTTTCCCCAACAGCCAGGATATGTTTGTGACCCTGGACCTGGAACCAGTAACCCCCGAACTCACCCAAGACCCTCAGGGCACACAGGAGACCTCTGGTGAGTGTACCTTTGTAAATATTTGTAAACATTACACATGGTTTAAAAGCAAGCGTGTTTAATGATTAATTTGCCCTGGCAATCGCGGCCAGTACAGCTACTGGAAAAGTCTGTTAACGTGTATGGGGATGGAGCGGAAATCCTCCAGGGACATCTCCAGAAAGCTCTCCTTCATGTACTCCCAAAGCCTTTCCAAAAGGTTTCTGGGGAGGGCTGCCTTATCCCGTCCGCCATGGTAGGACACTTTAGCACGCCAGGCCAGTAGCACGTAGTCTGGAATCATTGCATAACAAAGCATGGCAGCGTATGGTCCCGGTGTTTGCTGGCATGCAGACAATATCCATTCCTTATCTCTCTTTGTTATCCTCAGGAGAGTGATATCATTCACGGTCACCTGGTTGAAATGGGGTGATTTTATTAAGGGGACATTCAGAGGTGCCCGTTCCTGCTCTTCTGAACAGAAATGTTCCCCGCTGTTAACCATGCAGTGGGGGGAGGGGTGAAGTGATCATCCCAGAGAATCGGGTGTGTGTGTGGGGGGGTGGTTTACTTGGGTTTGTGCCGCATGTTAACCCGGAAACCGCAGCCCCTCCTTTTACATTGAAAACCCATTTTAAATGGCCAACCCAATTCATCCTTGATATGGGAAATGCGCTGCTGTTTGAAACCTTTCCCGCATGTTAAGAAGGTTAAAAAAGCCAAAAGACTGTGGCTTACCATGGCTGCCTGCAAGCCGAAATATGTTGTCTGGGGCGCACTGCGTGAGTGATCTCTCATACCAAACCGGCAGGCAGAGGAAAAATGCGACCTTGTAATGAAAGAGTGTACCCATTGTTCTCTAAAATGTCTTTTTTTTTTTTTTTTTAACCACCTCTCCCTTCTCCTCCACCAGCTGCAAATGTTTCCCCTTCGCAGAGGCTAGTGAACATTAGAAAGAGAAAACGGAGGACGCGGGACAATATGTTCACGGAGCTGCAGATGTCCTCCCACGCTGATAGAGCACAGCAGAATGCGTGGAGGCAGTCAATGTCAGACATGAGAAAAGCACAATATGAATGAGAGGAGAGGTGGCGGGCTGAATGGCGGGATGAAAAGAGCAAGTGGCGGGCTGAAGATGATAAGTGGCGTCAGCTTGCAGATAGACGGCAAGAGTCAATGCTCCGTCTGCTGGAGCATCAAACGGATATGCTCCAGCGTATGGTTGAGCTGCAGGAAAGGCAGCAGGAGCAGAGACCGCCGCTACAGCCCCTGTTTAACCAACAGCCCTCCTCCCCAAGTTCCATAGCCTCCTCACCCAGACGCCCAAGAACACGGTGGGGGGGGGGCTCCGGCCACCCAGTCACTCCACCCCAGATGATCGCCCAAGCATCAGAAGGCTGGCCTTCAATAAGAGTTAAAGTTTTAAAATGCAGTGTGTCCTTTTCCATCCCTCCTCCCCCACCCATCCCAGGCTACCTTGGCAATTATCCCCCTAGTTGTGTGATGAATTAATAAAGAATGCATGAATGTGAAGTAACAATGACTTTATTGCCTCTGCAAGCGGTGCTCGAATTGGGGAGGGGAGGGTGGGGTGGGGTGCTTGGTTTACAGGGAAGTAGAGTGAACCGGCTCGGGGGGGGGGGGGGTTGGAGGGTTCATCAAGGAGAAACAAACAGAAGTTTCACACAGTAGCCTGGCCAGTCACAAAACTCGTTTTCAAAGCTTCTCTGATGCGCACCGCGCCCTGCTGTGCTCCTCTAACCGCCCTGGTGTCTGGCTGCGCGTAATCAGCGGCCAGGCGAGTTGCCTCAACCTCCCACCCCGCCATAAATATCTCCCCCTTACTCTCACAGATATTGTGGAGCGCACAGCAAGCAGCAATAACAATGGGGATATTCTTTTCACTGAGGTCTGAGCGAGTCAGTAAGCTGCGCCAGCGCGCTTTTAAACGTCCAAATGCACATTCCACCACCATTCGGCACTTGCTTAGCCTATAGTTGAACAGGTCCTGACTACTGTCCAGGCTGCCTGTGTACGGCTTCATGAGCCATGGCATTAAGGGGTAGGCTGGGTCCCCAAGGATCACGATAGGCATTTCAACATCCCCAACGGTTACTTTCTGGTCCGGGAAGAAAGTCCCTTCCTCCAGCTTTCAAAACAGACCAGAGTTCCTGAAGACGCGATCATCATGTACCTTTCCCTGCCATCCCACGTTGATGTTGGTGAAACGTCCCTTGTGATCCACCAGGGCTTGCAGCAGCATTGAAAAGTACCCCTTGCGGTTTATGTAGTCGGTGGCTTGGTACTCCGGTGCCAAGATAGGGATATGGGTTCCGTCTATGGCCCCACCACAGTTTGGGAATCCCATTTCAGCAAAACCATCCACTATTGCCTGCACGTTGCCCAGAGTCACTACCCTTGATATCAGCAGATCTTTGATTGCCCTGGCAACTTGGATCACAGCAGCCCCCACCGTAGATTTGCCCACTCCAAATTGATTCCCGACTGACCGGTAGCTGTCTGGCGTTGCAAGCTTCCACAGGGCTATCGCCACTTGCTTCTCAACTGTGAGGGCTGCTCTCATCCTGGTATCCTGGCGTTTCAGGGCAGGGGAAAGCAAGTCACAAAGTTCCATGAAAGTGCCCTTACGCATGCGAAAGTTTCGCAGCCACTGGGAATCGTCCCACACCTGCAGCATGATGCGGTCCCACCAGTCTGTGCTTGTTTCCCGGGCCCAGAATCGGCGTTCCACGCCATGAACCTGCCCCAGTGACACCATGATTTCCACATTGCTGGGGCCTGTGCCTTGTGAGAGGTCTATGTCCATGTCAATTTCCTCATCACTCTCTTCGCCGTGCTGCAATCGCCTCCTCGGCTGGTCTGAGTTTCGCTTTGGCATGTCCTGGCTCTGCATATACTCCAGGACAATGCGCGTGGTGTTCATAGTGCTCATAATTGCTGCGGTGATCTGAGCGGGCTCCATGATCCCAGTGCTAGCTATGGCGCCTGGTCTGAAAAAAGGCGCGAAACTAGTATCTGACGGACATGGGGAAGGAGGGAGGGCGGGAGGAAGGGCGGGCCGAGTGACGACATGGCGTACAGGTACAGGGAATTAAAATCAAGAACGGTGGCTGTGCATCAGGGAGAAACACAAACAACTGTCACACAGAATGGTCCCCCCAAAGATTAAACTGAAAACCCTGGGTTTAGCAGGCCGTTGATTTGATGGAGGGAGGGGGAAGCAAATGAATACAGAGCAAATCTATTTTTTACATCTTAAGACGACAGTGCAGCATGACTGATAGCCCTCGGCATCTTTCTGGGTGCTTGGCAGCAAATACTGGGCGCTTGGCAGTTAGTGTATTACGATGGCCTTCAGGCCTATTGCACAATCTGCTGCTCAGGGAAGATTCTGCTAATGTGCGATGATCCAACTTGTAATAGGACGGTTACCAGTCGTAATACACCATCTACTGCCAAAAGGCAAGGGGCTGGTGCAATGCAGCCCCACAGCTGCCAGCACCCAGATCGCCGATGAAGGCTACCAGTCTACTGCACCGTCTACCGCCAAAAGGCAGTTAGCTGCTGCTGCTGTGTAGCAATGCAGTCCCACGTCTGCCGGCACCCAGATGACATATGGTGACGGTGAGCTGAGCGGGCTCCATGCTTGCCGTGGTATGTTGTCTGCACAGGTAACCCAGGTAAAAAGGCGCGAATTTATTGTCTGCCGTTGCTGTGACGGAGGGGGAGGGGCCTGACGACATGTACCCAGAACCTCCCGCGACACTGTTTTGCATCATCCGGGCATTGGGATCTCAACCCAGAATTCCAATGGGCGGCGGAGACTGCGGGAACTGTGGGATAGCTACCCATAGTGCAATGCTCCGGAAGTCGACGCTAGCCTCGGTACTGTGGACGTGGTCCGCCGACTAGAGCACTTAGAGCATTTTATGTGGGGACACACACAATCGGCTGTATACAACCTATTTCTATAAAACCGGCTTCTATAAATTCGAACTAATTTCGTAGTGTAGACATACCCTTAGTGTATGCCAGGTGTCCCAGAGGGAATGAACAGATCAGGTAATCATCAAGTGATCCATCACCTGTCGCCCATTCCCAGCTTCTGGCAAACAGAGGCTAGGAACACCATCCCTGCCGATCCGGGCTAATTGATGGACTTATCCTCCATGAATGTATCTAGTTCTTTTTGAACTCTGTTATAATCTTGGCTTTCACAACATCCCATAGCTGTTCCCATGTATTGGACAAAGTTAAATGTAAAGTTGTTATGGGTGAGGTTGAAAAGGATGAATTTGGTGATGTGTTTGGGATGGATATCTGAGAGTTGGACATGATCTTATAGACATTTGAGGCAGATAGCAAGGTCATCATGGTGATATTGCCTCACCCATCTCATTTCTCCCATATTTCTTATTTAGCAGACAAATTACCAGGCAAGGCATCAATTTAATAGCATTTTAATACTTTTTTTCCCTATAGCACCTTGATACAGTCTGCAGTCCTGTCATCTTTCACTGGGTGAAATCATGGTTCCACTGATGTCAATAAGAATTTTGCCATTGATTTCCACAGGGCCTGGATTCACCCACTATGATTAAATGATCAGTATAAACCTATTATTATATACCATTTCGCCCATCCCCACGTTCATTTATTTGAGATGCATCCCCATCCTGGTCAGATAAAACCTATCCCCTTCTCCCCACCTCACACCTTTTGATGCAAATTACTTGAGAACACCAGATTTATATAAATACAGCAGGATTTTTAACCATCTTCCACTTAATAGCTATTTGAAGAGAAAAAACAAAGCATTAGAGTGTTGTTTTTCCACATCTGAAATGCAGATTGTTAATATGAATGATGTGAAATGAAAGCAATTTAATGGATGTTAGTAGTTATAGGTTAAGGTTGTATATTTTTAATAAATTAGTAAATAGCTCTTTAACCATTGAACAGGATTATTTTTGGTACTGATAAGAAAGCTACAGCTGAATTAAACATGTATAAATAAATATTCAGCATATAAATAATGTATATCGGGGATCGGCAACGTTCGGCACGCGGCTCGCTAGGGTAAGCACCCTGGCGGGCCAGGCCAGTTTTATTTACCTGCTGATCGCGGCCCCCGCTGGCTGCGGTTCGCCGTCCCGGGCCAATGGGGGCGGCGAGAAGTGGCGCGGGTGAGCGATGTGCTGGCCGCGGCTTCTCGCCACCCCCATTGGCCCGGGACGGCGAACCGCGGCCAGCGGAGGCCGCGATCGGCCGAACCTGCCGCGTCAGCAGGTAAATAAAACTGGCCCAGCCCGCCAGGGTGCTTACCCTGGCGAGCCGCGTGCCGAACGTTGCTGACCCCTGGTGTGTGTGTGTGTGTGTGTGTAGTGTGTGTATATATATATATATATATATATATATTTAAAAACTGCACTTACAAAACATATGTATCAAGAAGGTTAAGTTTATCACTGTGCAGCATTTCCACCATGCCCTGCTAGAAGTTTGTTTTCACTGTTTAGCATGATATATTGAAGCTACTTCGAAACACATAACATATCTATATGTAAAAAGAGAGTTAGTATTTAAGACATTGTTACTAACCTGTGAACGTAATGCCAGAAGTTATTTCACTTCAGTTCTAACCGCTAGGCAAACTATACAGTGAAGTTTTATGCATTTTATATTCAGCTACCATATTAAAAAGTATTTTAAAAAATACTTCCATCTGTTTCTAGAAAACCAAACAAGAATATTCACCAAAGCAAAAAAGGGTATGATCCAAGAGAAGAAAAGTGTCAGAAAGTTCTCACCAATCTTAATTCTGCCCTGTATACTTCCACCTATCCATCATATATGGGCTGGATCCCATACTGGTATTAACTCCCCTCCCAAATGCAGACCAGAGACAACCTTTATATCTATCACAATGTGGGTTTCAGTTGTTCCTCTATTTCTGCATCTACTGACCGATGAACTCTTCAACATCTAGCCACCTTCCCAATACAGTCTAATTACCAACCTCTATGTCTACCCAACTCCTTCCTGATGCCTACCCTCAGGATGTGGCCTGGAGATGCCAATTTACTAGTAAACTATATCTGTCATCCTGAAATAAGGTGCAGCAAAGGAGAAAAATGGGTGGTTTTATAACAAAAACCCACGTTATGATGCTCATGCAAGGAGTTCAGGCTGGTGTGGTCACCTTTGCTGAGAATTTCCTGCCTTTTTCACATTTTAGTATTCAAGCTCAAGTTTTATTCAAGATTTTGCTGTGATTGTGAGGTGGCTCCAATGCTTACAATAAGATGTCAACCATTTAGGAACGTGTGGAAAAACAATTTGGTAGTGGCATGACAGCACTAAAATTAAGCTTGTGTCACAACTTCTGTTTTAAGCCTTAGGTTCTTTAACACAAGAATTTTATGGAAGCCCCTTGAACAACTATAAATAATATGCCTTGTACTGCATTCATTACTCAGACAGATTGACTCTTCTAAGTCCTCTAAAATGGACATTCTCAGTTGGATTCCTCTGAAATTTGCCATGCCTCAACTAGGTGCAACATAGGGTTAGTGAGCCAAATTTGGGGTCATTTGAGCTAGAGGTTCTGGAGATATAATCCCAACATAACCATTTTTCAAAAAGTTTGTAGGTGGTTGGTTTGGTTTTTTGCATAGAGCTAGAGACCAAATTATTGCTGTGATGTAAGTCAAAATGGTTTCAACCTGTCAAATTTTACCTAAGATAGTGCATGGCACCCGCTAAATCTTTTGGGGACCCAAATTGAGAACAGTATTTAAGAAATATATATCTTTTCCACTGTACATGCACCAATACAGAAAAATGCCATTCCCACTATTTTATAGGCTTCAAATTTTGACTCTGGTAAGTGCTCTAAAATCTGAATGGTTACTCAGATTGCTTTGAAATGTGATGTGCCTCATTGGGGGGCACAGGATGGTGTTAGTGATCCAGATTTGGGGTCACTTGACCAAGGGTTCATGAGTTATAGACTCCCCCCAACCCAATTTTCTTCTACTGTATTTCACTATTAAGCTGAGTGGTACTAAGGATCAGCTGAATCACAAACTTCATTAGGATTAACATAACTAAGGATAAGCTAATCACTGGCCCCCACCTAAGACAAAAGGAGTTTTGGACTAAGTGGCTGGAGATTGCTGCAATTCCTGAGCTCTGGGTGGCAATTTTATTTTGGGGGGAATTTACATACAGGAATGCTTCCTGGGAGGGGCATTAGGGGGCAGAGAAGCAGGGGGAATAGGAGGAGAGGGGTTTGGGGCTGCAGGCAGGGGAGTGGAGTCATGGAGAGGAGAAAGAGGTTGTGGGCTCATATGAGGGAGGCATGGGAAATGGGGATTACAGCAGTGGGACACTGGGAAGAGGGATGTGGGATTCAGTGATGGAGGCCTGGGGGAGAATAGAGGCAGGGGTGCCTATCAGGCCCACAATCCCCTTCCATTTGTGTCATGATCTGCCACCATTAGAGCTCATCTACAGAGGTGTGACCCCCATCCCTACCCCCCCATGTGACCCAGTTTCTGGAGGGGGCTTGCCTATTGGTGTGTGGGAGGGGGTCTGAGCCCTTCTTCTTATTTCCCCTATGTGAGCTGAGGGTCCCTGAGGCCCACTCCCTGCCCCCATACGTGTACCAGCCTCCAGGGGCTCTCTGGTCATCTGTGATGATCTGACCCCTCCTCCCTGCCCCCCTCACATGAGCCAAGTTGTGAGGAAGGTCTGAGCCAAATGAGCTGAGAGGGGCGCCCTCCTCCCCAGTAGTATCTGAGCCCTGCTCCATGCCCAGATATATGCACCAGTACCTCGAGACCCCTACCCATCTACAGAGGTTTGACACCCCCATGCTGACACCTCAGAGATGGGCAGAGTAAGGGGGTATTTATTGGACAGAGGATCTTTCTCTCAGTCATAAAACTGTCAGTATTTTGGAACAAAAAACACTGTCTGTGATTTCTCTCACCAGCCTGTCTAAAAACTCCCCCCTCCCTCCCTTCTGAAATACACTCCAGAAACAAAAAAAATAAAAAACTCCCCCATACTACACCTCTACCTTGATATAACACTGTCCTCGGGAGCCAAAAAAATCTTACCACGTTATAGGTGAAACCGCTTATATCAAACTTGCTTTGATCCACTGGAATGCGCAGCCCCGCCCCCCCGAGAGCACTGCTTTACCGCGTTATATACGAATTCATGTTATATCAGTCGCGTCATATCAGGCTAGAGGTGTAATTTCCCCCTACTGTTACTCTCACCTTCTTGTCAACTGTTTGAAATGGGCCACTCTCATTACCACTACAAAAGTTATTTTTCCTCCCTTGGTATCCTACTGTTAATTGAATTGTCTCGTTAGACTGACCTCACACTTGGTAAGGTAACTCCCATCTTCTGATGTATTTATACCCGCTCCTGTATTTTCCGCTCCATGCATCCGATGAAGTGGGTTTTAGCCCACAAAAGCTTATGCCCAAATAAATGTGTTAGTCTCGAAGGTGCCACAAGGACTCCTCGTTGTTCTTGCTGATACAGACTAACAGCTACCACTCTGAAACCTGACTCCAGAAACTGAACATGAGGGGGGTTAGAGGAAAGGGGGAAGTAATGGCCACAGAAATGTTTGTATAGCAAGGAGTGAAGACATCAGGGACATGAGTTGACGGGGGGCTTGTTGGAGTGGGGAATGCAATGAAGAGGTCAGGGGTAGGTATGCTGAATTAAGGCTGGTGGAACTCAGCTAATTGGTTTGCATACTGATTGGCTCTGTATGCAAAGCATAGGATGTGATATGTACAACTACCTAAATGTCTACTCGTTGCTACCAAACAACAACCTGTACTTGGAGGTGTAGATCCCAGTGCAAGGAGTGCAGTGTGGGGTGGAAAAGGAGCATTATGTGAGTGGAAAGAAAGATAGAAGCTGAGCTGAGTCCAGACTCCCCCACAACGCTGGCTGCCCACACTGGAAAGGAAGAGATGGAGGAGGTAACATGAGGAGATCGTCTCCTGCCTCACAGTATGGGCTCCCCATGTTACCGAGCCACCATCTCTCACAGAATATTAGGTTTGGAAGAGACCTCAGGAGGTCATCTAGTCCAATCCTCTGCTCAAAGCAGGACCAACACCAACTAAATGATCCCAGCCAAGGCTTTGTCAAGACGGGCCTGTTAGATGAATAGGGCTGTGGATTAGAATGAATGGGTTGTAAAAGGAGGTGAAGAGTTTGTACATTTCAGAAGCTGTGGGGCTGGCAGAGTAAAGGTAATAAGGGGGCATAGCCGAAAGAGGACAGAGGTAAGATTGCATGGGCAATCATAACTGTGCATTTCTTAGTCTTCAGAAGTTTGAGCCTTGCTCAACTCAAAATTCTGCAAAAGGGACAATGTACCACCACCCTACCTTAACTCTGCTGTAATGTAGTTTTTTTGCCATTGAATATATAAGGGTTCTTTTTTCAGCATCCGTGACTACATGCATGGCCAAGAAGTTGCATCCTTTTAAACCAGCGATTAACGTAGGGCTGATCCAACTCCCTTTCAAGTTAACAGGAGAATTTTAATGGATTTCGGAGGTCGTAGGCCTTGTCATAAATATAAAGGGAAGGGTAACCACCTTTCTGTATACAGTACTATAAAATCCCTCCTGGCCAGAGGTACAATATCCTTTTACTTGTAAAGAGTTAAGAAACTCAGGTAACCTAGCTGGCACCTGACCAAAAGGACCAATAAGGGGACAAGATACTTTCAAATCTGGGGAGGGGGAAAAGGCTTTGTTTTGTCTGTTCTTTGTCTGTCTGTTCTGTGTGCTTGCCGGAGACAGATCAAGAAGGCAAGCAATCCAACTCAATTAGAATTAGTAAGTAATAATAAGGAAATGCGTTAGCTTACTTTTATTTTGGCTTGTGACTTCCTTTGTAGGAGGAGGGAGGTTTATCTCTGGTTTTGTAACTTTAAGGTTTTGCCTAGAGGGGAGATCCTCTTCGTTCTTGAGTCTTTTGTTATTCTGTAAAGTACTTACCATCCCGATTTTATAGAGGTGATTCCTTTACCTTTTCTTAAATTAAAATTCTTTTATTAAGAACCTGATTAATTTTTCATTGTTTTAAGATCCAAGGGTTTGGGTCTGTGTTCACCTGTACCAATTGGTGAGGATATATTCTCAAGCCTGCCCAGAAAAGGGGGTGTAGGGTCTTGGGGGGATATTTGGGGAAGGCAGGGCTCCAAGTGGCCCTCCCTAAATGTTTGTTTAAATCACCTGGTGGTGGCAGCGTTACTTAATCCAAGGAATAGGGGCGTTTTTAACCTAAGCTGATAGAAATAAGCTTAGGGGTCTTCATGCCAGTCCCCATGTCTGTACCCTAAAGTTCAGAGTGAGGAGGGAACCCTGACAGGCCTAATACAACTCCCACTAACATCAACCAAAAGACTACCCTTGACATATTGGGAATTGGATCATATCCCATCAAAATAAGCTGACTGAAACACCCAGGAAAAGTCTACACAATACTAATTGTGGTGCATTAAAAAACAAACCAACCACACACAAACAAAAAAAAATCACCACTTTTTCATTTTTAGCTTACAACTACAGTTTTAGCTTTGCATTCTTATCTTTGATCAACAATTTTAATTGTTTTTCCTGAGAAGATAGTAGAAGTCTGGTTTCATAACACAGGTGTCTACAGTTGCATGAAATTATATGACATTCTCTAGCTCTTGCACCATTCATCCTAGATTTCAGATTTTTTTTGTGCCCCAAATTTACAGTTTGGATTAAATAAATTAAGTAAAATGGTGATTCATGACAGAATGCTATCTGGTGTCTTCACATGGCTTTAATAAATTCTCTGCAGACATGCAAAGCATATTATGGATAGTGCATTCTCTCCCACCCCAGAACATTAAAAGACAATCTTCTCTAATAGACAACATGTTTGCACCCTTGATAGCATTAAAATCCCCATTCACACCACCTTATACTAGTAGTCTTTTCTTTCCTTATAACTTCCTTTTGTAAAATGAGAAGCTCAAATTCCTGAGTGCAAGTATAAGGAATTATCTTCTAATGTAAAAGTCCCAAGTTGACTTACACCAGAGCAATGAGATTGGAATACAGATAAGACAGTAATCTATGGATTCTTGATAAGTCGCTTTATTTTACATCCTTCCCGTTTCTTTCCCAATAGGATATTTTGCTTTTTGAGCTCAAAGGAATGGACTGCCTTCTCAGTTGAGATTATCTGAGAATATTACTCCTGGGGGAATTCTGCACCAAAAAAATAAAAATTCTGCACACAATATTTTAAAATTCTGCAAAAGTCTGCATATTTTATTTGTCAAAATAACAATATAATCACAACAGTTTCAATTATTTTTGGTCATTTATTTAAAAATACCTGTCAGCAAGTATGCCTGTAACAATACAGGCAACAAATGTTTTTTGACAAATAGACTCCTTACTAGGCATATTAATACAGAACTGAGTAATAATTTGTTTAAACTACAATACAGAACTGTATTTCCTGCACCCTTCAGAAGCAGTGCAAAGGCTTGGGGGGGGGGGGTCAGGGGTAACAGAGGAGCTGAGGGAGAAGGAAGTAATGGCTGGGAAGGAGCCTGGATGTGAACTTGGAGGGTTGTTGGGTATGGGTGGGGAAAAAGTACAGACAGGGTTTTTTGGGGGGCAGGGAGGGATCGTTAGGGAGCTTCCCCCATGCACATTCTGGCTAACCCCTAGTCTCTCCCATTCAGTCAGGCACATCTGCCCCGTCCCCATGTGTCCTTGCACTCACAAGTGACCACAATCAAGGCAGTCATTTGAGACAACTTTCCCCAAAACACAAAGGATTTCAAATGGTGCTCAGAATGTCGTTTGTGCTGTCTAAAATATAGTAAGTGATAGCAGCTGTTGCAAATCTCTTTATGCAGAAAGGGATACAGTAGTCCAGCAGAGCATGAGCATTGATGGCTGAAATGCTTGTTAATTCAATGTCTTTTTTTTCTTTTGTTTATATTATAAACATTTAATTATAGGCTACTTAGGTGGCTTGTTTCACAAAGACCACCAAACAGCCTTCAAACAGCTGTTTTAATACTACTATTTACCTTAGCTGGATTTGAACCAGTGATGTATCAATACCCAATCCTTGTGTAGCGTTTTTCATCAGTAGCAGAGGGGCCATCTTTCTAAGTTGCCAGGGAATGCTTGACCTCTGCCCCCAGACCCTGCCCCCACTCCACCCCCTCCCCGAGCACGCCCTGCCCTTGCTCCTCCCCCTGGCACCTCCTGCACGCCGCTGAACAGCTGATCTGCAGTGGGCAGAAGGTGCTGGGAGGGAGGGGGAGAAGCTGATGGGGAGGCTGCCAGTGGGACGGAGGGTGGAAGGGCTGCCGGTGGGTGCTAAGCACCCACTATTTTTTTTCCCCGTGGATGCGCCAGCTCAGGAACACCCATGGAGTCAGCTCCTATGATCAGTAGCTCTCAAAGTGCTTTACAAAGGAGGTCAGCATCATCATCTCCATGTTACAAGTGACATCCAGAAAGGTGAAATGACTTTCCCAATAAGCCTGTGGCAGAACCAGGAATAGAATCCAGGTCTCCTGAGTCCCAATCCAGTCCTTTATCCATGAAGCTATACTGCCTAGTATGAAAGATTGTCATTTCCAACATTGTTCTGAGGCCATTCAGTCATTTTGACTAGAAATCTTCTATCAAGAGGATCTTTGGGCTGAGTGAACATGGGCTACTGAATTATTTTTTCACCCTCAAAGTGCATCTTCCAGGTGCAGCTAAGATCATCCTTTCCTTCATATTGCTAGTCATATCTAGAATTAGCTGAATCCTGTGCCTCTGGAAAAGTAGTACTTCACTCTTTATATGTAGTTGGTTTGGTTTGTCTTTGTTTTGGCAACTCCTTTCCCCAGTTGCCTCCTATATTCATGAAAGGAAAAGAACTTTTGATCTCAGTACATGTAAACCTTTCTACTCCTGCTGAACAAAATTTTGACAATTTATTATTCCTGTAACTTACCTGAAAACCTATCTATTTTCCTAAATCATTGCAAGTCAATTTTTACCCGGCGTTGGAGTGTAGTCTTTAAGGGAGTCTTCTGCTGTTACTACATACTCTTGGCTTCTGAAATAAGAAAAAAAAGAGAGAAAAAAACTTCAAACACATTGTTAAACAAATGGTATGTGTTCATATGAACATCATATAACAAAATCTGGTTTCTCTTCTTAGGTTCCACCCCAAGAAAAGGTTAGTAGAAGCCTAAAGCATAATAATATATATTCTTTAAATATTTATAACGGACTTCCTAGACCAACTGCAAAAAAGTAACAAATCGTGGTGGAAATGATTGCTGAACTTAACTTGTAATCAAAACTACACTTTTAATCATTTTTTACAATCCCAATGGCATCACTGGGATTCAAAGCTATCTTGGGAGAGAATGTTGTCTCTTGAGAATCCATAAGAGGGGGATGAGGACAGGGACACGAGGTAGGACACTGTGAAGGTTCTTCCATCAAACTACTCCTAGAATAGATTCAAGAACTAACAAGACATTTTCTCTTTATCTTGCCACTCTCACAACTGTCACAGAGCCTTCCAGTTCCAACATTCCATCTTTCTTGCATAAAGAATCAAAATAACACTTGAAAACAGAAGTGTAACAGAGAGGAACAAAATAAAACAGGTTGCTTGGGGAGGAACACAGTGTTTGGAACCACTTTCAATTACTTATATTTCTGCTGCTGGTCCTGTCTAGCTCGGAAGAAATTTTGCACTGGAGCTATGCTGCAAGACAGTAGGGAGACAGCAGTCACTGTGCAGACAACCTTGCAAAGCTACATCAAAACTACAGTAGCATTAGTGAATCTTATTGTGTTCATGAGATTTGAGGGGGTCTATCCTCCCTGCTTTTGTCAGGAGGGGGGCAAACTCCACACTCCCTCACCAGAAGACGCTAGCGAAAATCTGTAAGGGGAACGTTATCTCCCCAGACCCCCTTCCACAGGCTTTCCTATAGCTAGGAATTATCTGGATTTTTGACTTGTTTTCCCACAACCTGTCAAAACTGGCTTGTATACCTCAGTATAATATGAGGGGTAGAGTCTAATGTGTCTGCTGTTAGAGCACAGTACAAGCACTACCACAAGTTTAAAAAATATGCATTTCCTTTGAAATCCTTTGCATTTTGGGGGAGGTTGTCTCAAATGACTGCCTTGATGGTGGTCACTTTGGTGGACATTTCCTTTCCCACCCTTTTTCTGCCTTGCCTATTTGGACTAAGCAGTTTGGGGCCAAGGACCATCTTACTATAGATAGGTCAACATTACAAACATTCGCCAGCATAGCTATGTCAGTTGGGGGTGCAATGAGTTGAATTTTTGCTGGTACAGCTATGCCAGTTACAAGCTCCTAGCATAGACACAGTTATGCTAACAAAGTATGCTTTTGCCAGTACAGCTAATTTCACATGAGAGCAGGGGGGGCGGGAACAAGCTATACAATCAAAAGCATATGTTTGCTGGTATAGCTGCATCCACACTTATAGCTATGCTGATATACAAGTTTCACTGGTCAAGGGCATGGGGGAAAATAACTCACCCCTGACTGATATAGCTATTCTGATTAAAAACCCCAGTGTACTTGCAGTAATGCTGACAGAAAAGTACTATTATCATTTGGGGAGGCGGTGCTCCTACACCAGCAGAAAAACTCTTTGGGTCAGTGGCCACACTAGGGAGCTATGCTGGCATAGCTATGCCTACACAAACTCTTAGACCTGCCTAAAAATGCTTTGTCCATAAAATATACTAATATACTTATACTGGCGAAGCACTTCTAGCATAGATATGACCTATGTGTTTTTACAGCAGTTAGTATAGTCAGTTGGGGGTCTCTAGACCTTATTGTAATACAATAATAGAAGTATTTTCCCAGTGACTGCAAGAAAGGAGGAGATGTAACTAAACCCATGCAAAGACAGGTTCACTTTGGTTTAATGCTACAGTAGGGTACGGTTGATCTCTGAACAAAACTTGTTTAAGATCACATCTCAGTTTTCAGAGCCACAGATTCAATAAAGATGGCCATTGCTAGAGGATAGGGTAGATTCCAAGTTTTGTTATTAGAAGAGATACAGCTAAAGTTAAGGTTGTTTTGGTTAAATTAACTGTAAATTTCCAAGCTTTCTAATGTTTGGGTGTGTTAAAAATGTGATCTTTAAACAAAAAAAAATTCAGCCTAAGCTTTACTGTTATTCTGGAGAAACTATAGTATTCTTATTCTTTTTTCCTTTAAATCATTGATGAATGTTTACTATCTTAATTTAATGTTAAGGGTTTTTTGGCCAGGAATTTATTTAGGTATCTTATAAAGTGTAAAAGTTGCTTAGCAACATGAGTTTCTGTACAAGCTTGTTTTATCCCCCTCCCAGAATGTGACTCTAGCACAGTTCACTCGCACATTCAGTTCTCATTCTCCTCACCACCAAAAGAAACCACTTGGTTTCACACAGACACAGACACACAGAGAAACTGCTTATAACAAAAATCCATAGGCCGTAATGTATACTGAAATGGCTTATAACTAAGTTTTGTCAAGTACCCCCAACACTGGTCAATGGCTCCAGTTTTCAGCATGACCAACACATCATCAATATTTGAGATCCTCATTTGAAAAAAGTGTCCACCCTGATTTGCCTCTAAGCTTTTTCAGTAAAGTTCTATGCTAGCCTATGAATTTGGACCTTCAGACAAATTGATTTAGTTCTGGCAAAATTAGATCATAGATCTGGAGGTTGCCTTTCAGCAACTCATGTCCAAATCTTAAAAGTAGGGCCCTACCAAATTCATGGTCCATTTTGGTCAATTTCACAGTCATAGGATTTTAAAAATTGTAAATATAGTGATTTCAGATATTTAAATCTGAAATTTCACGATGTTCTAATTGTAGGGGTCCTGACCCAAAAAGGAGTTGAGGGGGGAAACAAGGTTATTGTAGGGGGGTTTGCAGTACTGCTAATCTTACTTTTCCGCTGCTGCTGGCGGCGGCGGAACTGCCAGCAGAGCTAGGTGGCCAGAGCTGCCACCAGCAGAAGCACAGAAGTAAGGATGGCATGGAATGATATTGCCACCCTTACTTCTGCACTGCTGCCTTCAGAGCTGGGTCCTTGGTCAGCAGCTGCCACTCTCTGGCTGCCCAGCTCTGAAAGCAGCACAAAAGTAAGGTTGGCAATACTGTGACACCCTTAAAATAACCTTGCGACTCCCCTGCAACTCCCTTTTGGGTCAGGATCGCAATTTGAGAAACACCGGTCTCCCCTGTGAAATCTGCATAGTATAGGGTAAAAGCACACAAAATATCAGATTTCATGGGGAGAGACAAGATTTCACAGTCGGTGAAGCATTTTTTTATGGCCATGAATTTGGTAGGGCCTACTTAAAACCAATGCACTAAAAGTAAAGGAGGATACTGGTAATGAAGAATTTTAAATAACGAGCTGGGGCACTAAGATTTCACAGATTAGAGCTAGGTTTAAAGGAAAAAGCAGTTAGATAGAAGTACATCTATAAAATTACAATATTGTATTTAAAGATTTGCAAGTTTGCAGAAGTTATGTTTGTTTCTAAAACTCATTTGAGTTTTAGAACCAAGTGATTATGAAATCAAGAGTATTCAAATGATTATTTAAAGAAGAGCATTTAAAAAATTTCTCAGAAGCCTTACAACCAAGATTTAAATTTGGTAAAATTCTGCAGACTAGATCAAGGTCCAAACGAAAGCAGTTTTGTTACAAAGAATTTTTTCTTCTCAGAACAGTGGAATTATAATCATGCTGTCACTCAGAGCCTTTTTGGAATGGATAAAGTGGACTAGACCCAAATAAGAAATTGGCAATAATTCTGAGTGAAAGTTCTTTTCTCTTCCTACAAATAAAGTTATCTTTCTACAAATAAAATAATGTAATTTATTTCTCATCTCTCTGCTTTCAGTGGAAGGGGTAGAGTTAGAATTCTTTTCAGGCAAGAGGAAAAACTATACAGGGGAGTCACATCTTACGCGGGGGTTAGGTTCTGAAGTCAGCGTGTAAGGCGAAAATCGCGTATAGTCAAATGCTCATTGAGTGGAATGGCAGGCAGAATCGCCCGCACTACAGGTACAGTATTTAAATCATTGTTTTTCTCTTTTTTTGTTTTTGTTTTGCCAAGTGGTATAGTTAAAATCGCGTAAGTTAAATGCGCTTATGAAGCAACTCCACAGTACTGATTTCTTGACCATTTCTCAAGGCAACAAAATGGTACAGGCCACAGTATATTGCTCAATAGATGGCATCTTGTTGTAACACAAAGATGTTAAATTAAATTTTATCATTATATTAGGCTAACCTGAAACACACCAAGAGAAAAATTCTTTGAATTCAGATTTGAGTTTTTTTAGAATAACTGTTGTTTCCTAGAGCCTATGCGATCTCCATTTGTTCACCTAGAACAAATTTACCTTCAGCCTGGCATGCTTTTAGTCTTCAGTAACTATTTGCTTACACTTGGCATAGCTAGAGTGTTTGTTATTGAAGCTCAGACATAAATTAGTCGAAGGCTTTGCAGGATCAGGACCTGAGTAAACAGAAATAACTCAAGTGTTTATACTTAAGCATGCATGCTTGCAGGATTGAGACCATAGTCTTAAGGGAGTAACTTTGGAGACAGCAAATGATTTTCCTTGTATTGCTACCATTTCCACAGGATATGTGTATCTTATAAAAAAGAAAAATAAATGTAACTAATTTCACTGGTTTCTGGTCTAAAGTCCCCTGTTGACTACCAGCCATGACAAGCAGTGATTGTTTAAAAGAAGTGTAGGTCTGAAACATTGGAACAAGACCAATAATATATTGTTATATTTAGCAAAAGATAATACAAGTGAGAATTTGGAAGAGGGAGATATACATTGCCGGGATGGAAGAGTTGCTGAACAGAATCCGGCAATAGGTAGGCATTGAGTGGAAACCAAGGAAACCCCCACCCCAAGCCATTGAGGCCAAGTACACATCTAACAAAGTTACCAGGGCACACAATACACACAACAAGGCATTTTAGTCAATCATTTCGTGTCTCCCTACCTACCATTTAATACATTACATTAACTGAAGGTTCTGAATGCTTACTCTCCCACCACGCTTCCTCTTTTGTTGCTGCTCCACATTGCTACCAAAAATAGCAGACTCTGTAGAGACTTCAGTTCAGATGCAACTGGAATCTTAACCTGCTCTCTGACGAGTCACATAAACCCAAGCTGCTTAAATAGCTGCTCTCTTCACTTTGTTGCTCCAGGAATTGATTAATCACTTCTCTCCATGAGATCACCAGCTATACCTACACTATTATTATTTCCACCCTACGTTTTTCCTCCTCCCACAAAGAAATGCATCTAGCCTCCCTTCTTAAATGCAAAACCTTCACCCCTCTCTTCCACCCTCTTCTTCCAGAGGCACACACATCTATGATCCTTTCATCGATATTGCTGCTGTTACCACCAGTCATTCAAGAACCCGTTCTACTTCCACTAAGAAAGGCTTTTGTAACCCTTGTGAACAAACCATTACTGCTTTCAACTCCCCTGCAAAAGCCCCCTTTCTCCTCCTCTCCCCCAAAGCATCATCCTTTATAACCCAAATCCTTATATTCCGCTTCCGCCAAACACTTCTAGGCCTCTTCTCTCACAGTGTCTGTACGAAACTCCCCTCATAAACACTGAGCCTCAACAGCTGCTACCCGTCTCCCTCTTCTACCCCCCACAACCTCTCCAACCTCCCCTATGGGGTGTCTGTCCCAAACCCTTGGCTTATATCCTGCCTCTGCCTCCAGCCACCCCACCCCGCTCACCCCAGAACCCCCTCCCCACTTTGGCTATGATGAAAGCTGCTATGTGATTGGCTGCGAGACTGCCTCCTCTCTGTGTAGGAGGTGCTGATTGGCGGAGAGCGGCCGCGAGTGGCTGCCTCTCACTGAGTGTCTCAGGCAGTGTCAATGGCTCCTCCTGCCACGGAGCAGCGACGGTCTTGAGGATTGCGGGGCTCCTTTAAGAGAGGGTTTTTGGGGGGGCTGGGGAGGGGGGGAGCGGAGCGAACATCCCCCATAGCGAGCGCTCGGGAGACCCAGGCGGCCCCTGTTCCTCCATAGCGAGCCGGGGAGGAGACGGCAGCAGCGGCGGGACCCGCAACTGGAGACACCCCCGCGCCGCCGCCGTGAAGCGGCCACCCCGGGGCTCCCCTATCCCCCCCCCCGAAGAGGCACCGTTTGTCGGAGGATCAACCCCCCCTCCTCTTCCACCACCCACACGAGCCGGCAAATGAACTCGGTCCGAGCCGCCAACAGGAGACCCAGGCGAGTGTCCAGGCCGCGCCCGGTGCAGCAGCAGCAGGAGAGAAACAACGCAGCCGCCGCCGGGGAACGGGGTAAGCGAGCCTGGCCGCGGCGCGGAGGGGCCCTGCCCGAGGAGAAGGGGGAGGCCGTGGTGGTGCAGTCCCCCTCCCCGCGTCGCCCGGCCATGCACCGCCAGGAAAAGCCCAGGCTGCTTCACCCTTGGCTCCTGCTCAGGCCGCGCTTTGTTTGGCTTGGGCTCTGCCCCAGCTAGGGCTGCTGGGCCCTGCAGCCGAGCGGCGGGGGCGCTCGGCTCTTCCCCGGTTCCGGGGAGGGTCTCGCTCTCCTCCCCGATGCGGGGGCGGCAGCTGCTCCCCCTTCTCCTCGGGGGAGCCCCTCATTGAGGTTTGTGGGCGATCCGCTAGTGCTGGGAGGAGGCAGGGCACAGTGACCCCCGAGATGCAGGGTGAGGGACTAGTCCCCTGGGCCGAGGGGGATCCGCTGTGCCTGGGGACATGGGGAGATAGTAACTAGGCTGCTGGGGTAACCGAGTAAGTTGTGTTGACACCGTCTCCTCTTCTCCACCCCCATCGTTTAAATGGTGTCTCAGGGAGACAGCGGCAGCCGCCGCGGCTCCTCTCTCTCTGCCTCTTCCCAGTCTCCTGAGCCGCACAATGTTTGCTGCGCAGTTTGGATTCAGTGCTTTGGTTACACAGCCCCGAAGGGGGAGGGGGACCCATTACAGCGAAGCATTTCAGTGTAACACATCGGCCATTTATTTACCTCCACCTCGCAACTCTTCTCTCCCTTCACCCAATATCCCCTCACCACGTTTGTCCCTCCTGAGAAAAGCTAGTGCCAGGATCCGGGGTGGGAAACGGTAGGTGCCGACCAAATGCATCTGAACCCTGGTTGTTTTTTGTCTGTATGTTGGTCCAGGGCCTAGTGCAAAAATGTTGTCAATTTGGACCTAATCAGGGAAGCACCATTGTCTAAAAGGGCTGAGAATTCACCGAGGTGGGATTCCGCCTCTAATGGAGACTGTAGCAGAAACGCTGGAGCCGAGGTGTTTTTTGTTTTTGTTTTTTTGTTTTTTTTTTGGAGGGAGAATGGTTCCTTAATCACTTAGCTCTCTAACTGTTGCCATATTAATTAGCTGGTTTGTGTGTACAGTATTTTCAGGGGGTATATTTTAAAGGAGAGGTTGGGGTGGGATTGAAGGAGACATTTTGCACGTCTTCTCTGGTGGATTGGATTTCAATTTTTTATGCATTGGCTGTCACACCTCTCGCCTGATAAAGGGAACTGACCTGTGATGCCGTTTTAGATGTACAAATGTCTTAAAAAAAAAAAAGGTTTCATTGTCAGCTGAATGTCTTTTGTTTCTGAGTATCTGGGATGTTACATTAGAAGCAAGATATATTCACGATGGAGATGCATTATGTTTTGATTGCATAAAAACACTAAACTGTATAAAAATGAAGTAAAGAATTTAAAATGAAGTATTTTAAATTCTCCATTTCTCCCTTCTCTTCTTTTCCTTCCTCCTTCTCTATGTCCCCACCACCACACACATTGGTCAGAGCAAGGAATGTTACTCAGACCAGATCCTTGTGTATATAACTAGAGGATGTGATGTCTTATGCCCAATTATGGAGTTTGTGTAAACCTTTACAAATCTTCAGTAATTATATAATTAAAATGACTTCTCTGATAAACTGATATTTAAAACATTTTTATTTCCTCCTTTTGTGTGACATGCACTAAAGGCTTTCATCTTCTATGTTATGTATAATGTAAGTTTTTTTTTTTTTTAATTCTCCTGGGTTGATGTTTTTAAAAACAGAATAATTTTGTAAAAGAGAAAAATTACATAGTTATAGGTAAATGGCTATGACTATTCAACCTTAAGGTTCTGCTAATCATCTCAAACTGTACTAATTTGTTAATGATATGAGCAGAAACTTTTTCAGTTACATGCCAGGCTGTAAATTAATTAATCACATTACATATTTGAGGAGGTCTGTGTACCCTGAAATTTGTGGACTACTTATTTAATGTTGTTTACCACCTACTTATGATAAAGGAACTATAACAACATCAAGTTTCACTGTTTGTTGAACCTAAGTGATTTTTTCCCCCTCTTCCACTTTCTAAGTTTGACTTGACCCCAATCTGATTATAAATTGTTGGATGTTATGTCAGTTTTATACTAACATTTAGAGCATCTCTGCCATGCTTGTTTTTTTCCTAGAGGTGTACGAGCCTGAACCAATGTTCATGGAAATTAACAGGAGCTTTTCCAATGGCTTTCAAGGGAGTTGGACTGGACCATAAGTACAGAGGAGTCAATAAAGTAAATAAAATATTACAAAATATTAAGGGATTAGAGAAATGGCATTATATAAATCAGTGGTGTATTTTCATTTTTATTACTACCTTCAGTTTTGGTCACCGTCTGAATAAAAGTAATAGAGACGTGAGCAATGTAAAATTATTAGTAAAAGGCTTTCATCTGAAAAGAAATATATAATACTGGGATCTAGTTTAGAAAGAAGAGCAGCAAATGTGATGATGTATAAAATAACGAATGGTATTTATTTGTCTCATGCCTTAATATAGAAGCAAGGGGACTTTTAGGGATGCAAATAAAAAAATAACGTTTTTAATGCATTGTACTGTTTATCTGTACAACTCCTTATTGCTTGAGACAAATGGTGTTGTTTATATAGAGATCAGACCTTTTATATATTGATGCTTTAAACCACAATAGCAACAACATTTAAACAAACTTGAGTAATAACTAAAGGTTATACCTCCTGTTACAGGAAATGAATGGATCACTAGGTGGAATAAAAAAAAAATCTTTTGCCCATGGTACATTTGGATAGGTTCATTATAGGGGTTTGAACTACAAGGGGTTTGCCAATGCTTCGCTGTGTGACTTGACACAATCCAGTCATGGGCATTTGTATTCTGATATTTCATATTTGCAGTGTAGTATCATCATGATATCTCCACAGTATAAACTATTAGAAGCTGGTAACCAGTGGGTTCTTTTGTTTGCAATGTGAAAAGGACATCATCATAAGCACATGCAAATCAAATAAATCTGTTCCTGTGTCATATAGCTGTGATGTGGTTAAGGCTATGGTGTAGTTGAGTCCTTTCATCTTCCTCTGAAACATGTGGGACAGACTCCTTTCAGAGACAGGATACTGGACTAGATGGACTTTTTGTTCTATGCTTAAATATTCCCACATTTCCTGTGTAGTACCATTGTTCACTAATACCATTGTTCACTAATAGAAATAATGGCTATAATTTGTGGAAGAAAACAAGGTTAGACCATATCTTAAAAATTCTTGCTCAGTACATAGCTTAAAACTGTTAGCATGAGAAATGGCACAGAAGATACGTGTTTTTTCCCCTTGTTTGCAAAAAGCAGCTGTTCACTTTATCTATATATATCTATATCTCTATATCTATATCTATATATTCTTTGTGTCCTAGTCTTGCATATGCTACTGGGCATAATCCAGTTGAAGCCCAGGGGTTATGTCCAGCACCAAGTTCTTAATGGAATTGAGGATCCTATATTGTAAATTGAAAGTATACCTTGCAAGTTTGATTTTTGATTCTACCTGTATTTTACAAAATAGAAAATTGGTAGAGCAGGCCTTACTTAGGCCTCATCTACATATACATTTACATTGGCATAACAAAAGGTGTGTGTGAAAATTGATTTTATTTTGGTGTGTTTGTGTGAACACTCTTATTTTGGAATAAAAGTGGCTAAAGTCAGTTCAGTCACTTTTATTGTGAAATAAGAGTGTCCACACGCAAACTTGCACCAAAATAACTGAATCAGTTTCAGTTTGTGTATAGATCAGCTCCAAGATGGCAAGAAATCAGAGAGAAGTACTAGAGGTAGAAATAAATTTAATGTCGGTTTTTCATGTTCCTTAACAATCACATCTGGCTAAGAAAAGGTGATATGTTTATACAGGGATCTGTGTTTCTTATTCCCCTAAAGGGAAATTTTGAAAAAGTAGCTTAAATAAAATTAGTGGAAGTTATACACTCGGTTCTGCAGTACTGCTTTGGGCCCAAATTCTGTGTTGTGAATTGTGGGATGCAGGTTTTGATGCCTAAGTTAGTAAAAATGCTGTCACACACTTGTCGAAAACTCAAAGGCAAGTTTGTCCATTGTTAATATCAAGACATATACCTCATATAAAAGCCCCAAAGACCTTTTCCATGATTTGAGAATAGTTGGGTTTTGTATGCCAACACACAGGGTTCCAAAAGCTTTTATTTTTCATAGTTGCTTAAATTTCCTTTTTTATCGATTTAAAAGAGAGAAATCTATCTATCTATGTATACATACAGAGACAAGCAAATACATTTCTGTAACATTGCTAAATTTTGTTATGTGATTGCCTTTTATTTTACTTTTTTTTATAAGAGCCAAAGCCAAATGTATTTGATGTAGGAAAAATAATTCAGTAACATATGATGTATGTAAACTACACATCCAGAGTAAGGACAAAGAATAAGATATACATGTAAATAGGAAAAATATTTTGTTTTGGAATAGGTATTGTAGAGTAAAAGTGATCAAGAAAAAGTAATGTTTATTATCTGTTTGATATTGTCATTACTTAATCTTTTGACATTGTTTGTTACACTTTTCTCATAATTGTTATACTTTGGCTAGTTTTTAGCTAAAAAAATCTCCATTGGTAGTTTGAGTGGTGTGTGTAATGGTGTAAATATGTCTGGTGAGTTTGTTACTTGCATATATGATCGGCACATAGCTCAGACATCTTTGTTTTAGTTCTTTACTGATCAGTGAAATTAGTCTCCTATGAATAACAGAGAAAACTATAAGTTAAATAACCTCTGAAACATTGCTTTCCATAGTTTTTAAATGTAGCATTTTTTTACAAAATTTTTTAAAAGGAGACTTTTAAATTTTGTTTTATTAGAGCAAACTAACAAACATTAAGTGTGCAGTCTGAGATTAAGTATTTTAAACTTGCCGTATAGGAACCAGTTGTTACTAAATCTTACTTCTTCCTGTAGCGTGGTGCTGCTGGGGCTGGGGTTGCTCCGGCCAGCTAGCATGGCCCGACTGGGGCCACTTCGGCCTGGCATGGCTGCTGGGGCTGGGGTCCCTCCGGATGGTTAAGGTCGGTTAATGGTAAGCCTAATGCTTACCGTTTAACCTTTTATATCCCTAATGGGGAGACTAGGATGGAAGACACATTTTTCCAGGCGTAGACCTAAGGTTTGGCATTTATTATCCATCAAGTGCTTTGATTCATATTACTGATTGCAAAGTTTATAGTTAATAAGGCTATTATCATCCATAACTGTTATCAAAAAGGATCCCAATTTCATTTGTCTGATCCATGCATCTGCTTTATTGAGTCGGCTTTCTCTAGATGGCTGTTTAGTTCAGCAGAAATAGAGATGAGAGGGGAGGCAGTATCTGCTCCTTGCACAAGAGGTGCCTTGCTCCAAAAACTGGCTCACTTTTGTAGGTCTACTGTGTGAGAGTCCCAGGATGGAAATACATTTTGAGTAGGTGGAATATACAAACTTGCATTTCATATTTCCTGCCCAGGTTGACCGAGGTCTCATCTCTGATTTTGGAGTCAGCAGAGCTTGATGTCTTGGGTGACTTCAACATCTAGGGCAAGACAAGAAGAGGGATTTCATGGTCATCATGTCTGTTGTATGTGTATTCCAAGTGGCTGGTTTCATTCACAGTGAAGGGTGTACTCTGCTCTCTAAAGTGCATGTTTTCTGGTTCTCAGCTTGGGGTGCATATGAGGGGTAAGGACGAGGATTACACTTTTGTCATAATCTTTCATTCGCTTGCAGTTTGAAATTTGTGGCCACTTTTACTACTGTTGGGGTGGAGAATGCATTTAATTGGCTTGTCTACAGAATTAATGGGCCTATTTGCATTTCAGTGCTCTCTGTGGGAGACTATATATGGCATATGTTTCTTTCTGTTGGTTATCATGATTGTATTTTGTCCTTGACAATTCTAACAATGGCTCTTCAATTTCTTCTTAATATATAATCCTCACGTGTCACTGTGCTTCATGCATGCCCTGCACCAGATGAAATGTGGCAGTTGTACCCAAAGTAGCAAAAGCTAATTTTTATGATGATCGTGCAAGTGGATAATGGAAATGAACATTTCTCCTTTCACTTTTACTGTTGGTGAAGACCCAAACCATGGAATTTATTTTCAGGTGGGCAATATCTTGCTGATTTTGAGCAGATTCTAATTATAAACAGAAGTAAGTGTGGAACCTGGAGAAGACTATTTGTCTTCTTTGAGTTTTGGTAAGTTTGGATACCTGTAATGCTAAATGTACTGCCTATACTCTTTTAAAAAAAATAAAAAAATAAATTAGGTTTTGCCTATAATTCATAAGCTGGACTTCTCTGTTTCATGGCTGATTAAAATCTAGCTAGAGTGACGGATTGGGTTCACTGTTGTTTGAGATTACTAGCACCTCCGTCCTAGAGAGCCAGGTGCCAGCTTCTCTTGTGTAGTGATTAGACTTTTGCTCAAGAAACCATCCCTTGACATTGGTGTTCTTGCCAACCAACGCCCTATCTCTAACATTTCTCTTTCTGGATAGTTTATTGAGAAGATTGTTGGGAGGAAACTTTGGCCTCATTTGAAGTCTTCAAGCTGATAGGTGAAGGAAATCAGCTGTTAACTAAATATTGTATGGAGACTATGCAAGTGAGGTCCATTGTTTTTGTTTATTCTTTTACACTTAATCGGTGTTCTTTGATACCATTGACCATGAGGCTTTGTTGACTTGCTTGCTGACCATGTTTAGCATAGGCAGGATCACATTTCAGTGTCTGTTCCCCATGGGATGATCCCACATTGTAACATTAAGTAATGACTCATCTGTCCCAAGGGCTCTGTTTTGCGAATTCTATTCTATCACCCCTTTATAACATGTACATGTGGTAGCAAAGGGGTATAGTTGGACAATCTAGGTTGTGTAGCATTCAGTATATAGGTGATGTGTGGCTCTGCATCTGACTCAAAAGTCATATTCTCCCACTAGCCAGAGTCTAGTTGAGATAAGTTCTAGAACAGAACATCCTGACAGAAGTTCTGTCCAGACAAAATAGGAGTGATTCTGGTTTGTGGAGGAAAGCATCTGGAAAAGGTTGCTAGGGGTGTTTTCTCTTCTGTGTGTTGTCAGACAGTTCACAATTTGGGATTGCCCTGGATTTTCAGATCGTGGTGGTGAAGAAGCTTCTCACCCTAAATGATCTGTTTGGGCGCTTAAGATCTTTTCCCTAAGGTGTGGACCACTCCACAGTTTCCCATGTCTTAATTGCCTCCAGATTGGATATGGGCACTGAACGCTACGTGGGACTACTCTTGATAACCGCTCAAAAGCCTAGTGCAATGTGCATCTCCAAACTTCCTCAGAGGTGCCAGTCATAGGGAGCCTATTCCACCTGTTTGCTGAAGTCTATTAATTTCAGGCTTGCTTCTGGAAGAAACTCAGGTGTTGATTGACCTATAAAGTCATAAATGGTTTGGTCTTTGCTTCGGAAACTGCCTTTGTATGTACTTCCATGACTGCTGAGTTGGTTTACTCATAGTCTGTAGCAGGGGTCAGCAACCTTTGGCACGCGGCCCATCATAGTAATCTGCTGGTGGGCCGCGAGACATTTTGTTTATGTTGACCGTCTGTGGGCACGGCCCCCCCGCAGCTCCCAGTGGCCGAGGTTCGCCGTTCCCAGCCAACGGGAGCTGTGGGAAGCAGCGCAGGCCTCAGGGACGTGCTGGAAGCTGCGGGGGGCCGTGCCTGCAGACGGTCAATGTAAACAAAATGTCTTGCGGGCGGCCCGCCAACGGATTACTGTGATGGGCTGCATGCCAAAGGTTGCCGACCCCTGGTCTGTAGCTTTGAGTGGCTGAAAGCTGGAACTAGGACATTCTTAGTGGATAGTCCTTGAGTTAGAAATTCATTTCCCCTTTTCATCCAAAAGAACCATAGTGTGTGTTAAAGTACCTGGAATAAAACCTGTCTTTTTTGGTCAGGCTTCTCATTGAGTCGCATCTTATGGGAATGATGTTTCAACTCTTTGTGTTTTCCATTAATAAATTCTTGTACTTAGAGAGGGCTTATCAGTAGATTTTTAGAATCCTATCCATTAGTTAATGTTGGTTATTTCATGTTGTCTTGAAAGACTTCTTACCTATATAAACAAACTGTTTTCACATCAGTTTCTTTTAGAATGTGCTTACTAATAAAGTATAAAAAGTCAGCAATTTTATGTGCATTTAAAAAAAACCCACTATGATGACTAAGACAACCGGTAAATATATGTATGCTCTCATTTTCAAGGGTGATGAGCAAAGTATGAAAACTTAGATAGTTGTCATGAAAATGGAAATAATGCATTTATGGTCTAATCAAAAGTCCATTCAAGTCAGGTGAAAGAGTCCCAATGATTACAGTGATACTTGGATCGGCCCTTAAATGACACTGGTCAAAACTGCCAATTTCCCATTTTTTCAATTGCTTATCCATTTACTGTACATTTAGCTAAAGCTTTTTTGAAAGTAAAATCTGAATTATATGAAGTAAAGATCTCAGTAGCTGTTGATGAAACAAACTGTCCTAACAGGTCAGCTTTTTAAATGATAAAGCATGTATTGCTTAAATAGCTAGATAATGGAAAATGTCTCTTCATGTAGCCAAATATCCACACATCAGTGATTAAACAGTGAGAGTCTTGGGGGAAAAAACTTCCCATGTTAATTTTTTTTCTTTTTCTTATCACACTAGCCCTGTGAGTACAGCTGGTGGTTGAATAGTGGTCCTATAGTTATGCCTGAAGAGGCACTTTTTCCAGACTCTTTATTTTATTTATTTTATTGTTTAAGGAAAGCTTACCTTCTGCTCAAATTTTTCATGTTTATTCTGAGTTCAACAGTAACTTTCTTTGGAACGCTTGTTATAATTCAGTGTTGCCCAGTTATCTGAGCATGGGCAAGTGATTGTGAGTATTGTTTTTGTGTCTGCAATTTAAGCATCATATTAAAACATCAAACTTCGCACATTCTTACTGTAGTTTTCCGAGGAATGTAATCCTCCAGTGTTATGTCCCAGGCGTCTCCAGAGGGGGGCAGAGCCCAACCCCTGCTGGCGGCCCTAGCAACCCAACACCAAGGCGGTGCACCCTGGAGCAACAGAGAGGGGGAGGGGCTGCTACTTCCATCCTCCCCCACAGCAGAGGAGGCTGTGGCTGCAAGAAAAGCCCCTGGTGGCCGCATTTAAGAAATGCTGTTTAATCCATCCATTTAGTAGCAGTAGCAATGGTGAGAACTCATCCTGTCCAAGTCAGTTTTCTAAATGAAGTTTGAATATCTAAGCTTAATTGGAATTAAATACAGTATTAACATTATTGCTCCTGGGGGGATCCTGTGCCTAAAAATTATGCAAAATTATGCAAATTTTATTTGTCAAAATAATGCAATATAATCACACCAGTTTCAATTGTTTTGGTAAGTTATTTAAACTAAAATACAGAAAAAAGTCACAATAACTATTCAGCTTTTCCTAAACACATGAAAGTTAACTTACAAATACTTTGTAACTAATACCATGCATTCAAGTTATCCTGGATTTTCATTTAAATTACATTACAGAACACCAAACAGGAAAAAAAAGTAGAATGTCATTTTAAATTGCTCAGACTTTCACACATGAAAGTCATAAAGTTTTGCTAATCATTGTCCTGGACCTAGCTGGGTACTTTGGGAAGTACTTGTTTCTGATTGTCCTGACATTTTATTGACTGCTTGTTAAAAGTTTTATTTGCCCTCAAAAGCCTTTTTTTAAATGGGTAAGTAAAAATCTACCCCAATTGTGCCACTTTGGCACAGGAAAAAAGTGAGAAAGCGCATAGATCTTCCTAGCTGATTTCCTTACTGTCATAAGGCTTTACATCACTCTGGCAGTATAGGGGCCTTAAAACTTCTTCAGGGTTTTATGCTCCTGGGGGAATTGACTGAGAATGGGAATACTTAACTAACAATAGAATAATTAACAATGTTACTATTCAGACAGGTTGCTACATTTCTGCCTCAGAGAATGAGATCAATTAACCAGCAACATTAACAAAATGTGTTGTTGTTTTTTTTGTTTGTTTTATAAAAGCTATTTGCTTTAATTAATTTTTTTTCAGTAACATACTAATATTTAATTAAGTGTTTTTTCAATTCACAAGAAGTTACATTTTATTAGGCAGACAGTCTGCTACACTTCTGCCGCTTCTATATAACAAAAAGACCTACCCTCCTCCACGCCCCTTGAGCCGGCATCAAGAGGCTTGTTGGCCTGCGCCCCGATGGTAATCAACGTCTCCCCCACAGGCTTGCACGCCAAGCCCCCCTCTCCCTGCAGTGATTCGCATCTCTGAAGCTGCTCCAGGCATTCTGGAACAGACGTGCTGCTGGGGAAGAGACGCATGGTCCCCCTGCAGATTTCTTTTGCCTTTTTCTGTGCGGGGGGCACAAAAATATGTGGGCCATATGAATTCTGTACCCCGGATTGGCGCAGAATTCTGTCAGGAATACATTAACTACAAGTAATATTTTTTTACCTTGCAGCACCTTCTCCACACTTAAATTTATTTTTTTTAAAGCAAAAAACAAAACAAATAGGAAAGGGGGAGAATTTCACTCACGCTTTCTACAGTGAAGTGAGCTTGGTCATACTATACCAATGTTCACCATTATGTTAATGGATATCACAAAATATACAATGACCAGTGAAAATATATTGAACATTTAATAGAAAGTTTATGTATGCTGCCTAAGTTAATATTGCAGTGGGCGATCTCATTTTTCTACATTTCATGCCTTATTATGGAGTTGCTTATGTCTATTCCATAGTTAAGGTTGAATAAGAAGTTTTCACTTTAACAGGAGCTTTAAACCTTTTTTTTTTTTTTTAAGAAACCTAAATATAGAAGATATACTTTGAATGCTTTTAGGATTTTTGTTGATAGTTTGATAGAAGTTGGGTTAGATTCAGAAAAAACAGTAAGTGTTCATAAATGATCCCTTTAAAGCTTTTTACTGGATTGTCTCACCTTGTTTCAGACACCTTTTGCAAGAAATCTAAAATGCTCTATGATCTGTGCTTTTCTTTTCTTATGGTGATTAATACAATATTGGTTATAAATGAATGGTATTTGTCAGTGTTGTGGTTTTCACTTTCTCCATAACTGAAAAGAAATGTTCCAATTAAAGGTGGCGCAAGGTCATTGCAAGCAATGTCTGGAATAGATTCCAAGATTTAAGCCATGATAGGCTTAAATCGTAGCTACTCACCCATATTCTTTTCAGATAGAATGTGCTTTGTTTATCCTTTCTCTGTCCAGTATACTCTTTTATTAGAGCCAGGGATAGAACTCGATTTCCTGATCTCCAATATGTGACTGCTGTCCAGCAAACAAATGTGTAAAGCAATGGGCTCCCTGCTGCAGCCAGGTTAGTATAGTTCGGGTGGTGCTCTAAGCTTGTACCCACTGGTAATAGTCGCCTAGGGTCCTTATGCCATTTGAGGATAGCTGGAGTACAGCAAAATCCATCTATTTTCCCTTCTCATCCTGACATGTCCCTTGCACAAGAGGCTGTGGGGTAGGATGGGTAGAAGATGAGTATGCTGGGGGAATTCTGTCTGCTGGGGGAATTCTCAACAGGATGTGGATGGTTTTTCCTTCCTTTGACGTGCCTAAGAATCTGTCTCAAAGTATTGATTGTGGCCTTTGTGAATTAGAGAGTTTGGTCCCGAGGCTGAAAAGATTGGCCCCCCCGACCCTACAATATGGCATTTTTAAACAACCCACCATCACTCTCCGTCCCACATAAATTAGAAAATAACTGGAATTAAAACTTGGTGTGAAGTTACTGTGCAAAATTCCATTTTGTCATTTGCCTGCTGCAAGTAACTCTTCAACAGAGGAAAATATTTATTTCAGCCAAAATGTGAACCTTTCTTTTTAGCGTTTATTTGGTTATCAATATTTTGACCGTAACAAATACAATTTTAACAGATAAAATGTTTTAAAAAGCATATTTAAAAAATTTACAATATGTGATAGAAACATCTTTGATAAATGATTGCCTCCAAGTGTATTGGTAAGCAGTCCAGAAATTTAAGATTTCACTTTTCATAATCCCCTTCTGTTCAGTTACTTTGGTTACAGCATTTGACCAAGATCGTACATGAAATTTGGAGCACTCGGGAGTAAAACTTGGATCTCCTGACTACAGACTGCATGTTTTGACCATGAGACCCTGCTTCCTATGGATCATTTAGCAATGACTGCATACTGGCAACAGTCTGTTTTGGTTGTAACTGGCCCAGTTTTTACAAAAATTTGGTCACAGCCAATTTCCTGGGATGCTGGCAGCAGCTTTTTAAAAAAATGTAATACTGGCCTCCTGCATCTAAGAACAGCAGTGCTGAGTGGGTGGGAGGCTAGCTGGGTGAGAGTGCTACCTCCCTTCCTCATTCCTGCCTCAGACTTTCCTCCAGGGCTGGCTCCAGGCACCAGCTTACCTAGCAGGTGCTTGGGGCGGCCACTTTGGAGAGGGGCGGCATGTCCAGCTGTTCGGCAGCAATTCGGTGGATTGCTTTACAGGAGAGCTTAGAATGCTTTACAGAAGAGCTCAAGAATGACTTCCCTGGAAATCCTTCACTTTTAGTGAGTTCCTCTTACAACATGTCCTGATGCATTCTGGTAACTGCAGGATAGGAATGGTATGAGTGGAATCCTGGCTCCATCGTTGGAGGTATTAGGATAATTATCAGCTCCATCCTCCTTGTTCCTTCCCCCTTTATGCTTTTGTCCCATGCTCTCTCTGTGTCCCTGTGGAGATGCCCTTTCAGTTTCTGTTTGTAGGGCTCCTTACTGCAGCTTTTAATGGAGTTTATTTTGCTGTGCTGTGCTTGCTTTTTTCCCCCTTGTCTCTTCCTTGGGCTGGGTCTTTTTCTTGCTCTCTCCTCTTTCTGTGATTGTTCAGCCCCAGTCTGCACTGGGTCTGCTCCACTTCTTTGAGGGTGAGGAACTCTCGTCTCCCACAGTAGAAGAGTTTTTTACATTCTCCTTTTCTTCCTTTCATTTAGGTTGAATTTCGTCACTTTGACACCATGTAGCGCGAGCTGAGAAATGCCAGACTCCAAATGCTTTAGCAGAAAGCTTCTCTGGGTTCTGGTCCCTGATGACACTGGGAGTAGATGTCTCATATCCTTGAGGGTTTGATCTAGTGTCCATCTTTCCCCACCTGTCTATGACAGGCACAGTCCTTCACAAGATTGTAAAATCCAGGTCAGCTTGTTAGTCGTGGAGTGGCCCAGGAATCCTTAGTTTGGGGAGCTGCCTAACTTCTTCCTTGATCAGTCTCTCTGTATTCCCCAAAAGCAAGGCTTTGACCGACAGTTCACCATGGGAAACCTGATAATCTGTTGGCAACCTGATGGCATGTTTTTAGGTAGTTGTGTGTGAAGTAGCAACAGTTTTCAGAATGGATGCTTTCCACATTGGTGTACCTGTGATGTTTGCATGATCTGTTAATCTGAGGTAACTTCAGATCATAGAATCATGGAAGATTAGGGTTGGAAGAGACCTCAGGAGGTCATCTAGTCCAACCTCCTGCTCAAAACTGGAGCAACCCCAACTAAATTATCCCAGCCAGGGCTTTGTCAAGTTGGGCCTTAAGAACCTCGAAGAATGGAAATTTCACCACCTCCCTAGGTAACCCATTCCAGTGCTTCACCGCCCTCTTAAATGATGCATGGGAGGGAGAGAATCCAAATCTTTAAAATGCAATGTTCTAGCATTTTTGCCACTTTTCAGGGTAAAATATATAAAGATTTGAATGACTAAGTGTCAGCTATTGGGGGGCCTTGAGAAACAACAAATGTTGCTCCATGGGTTCCCATCTGGAGATGGTGACCTCAGAGCAGCTTGGAAGCTAAAGCTGAGAACTTTTGGGTGTACACAAAGCTCTTAACTCAGTGGGACACAACCAGATGTTAAATGCTGTTAACAGATGGTTCTTTCTGAAGAAAAGAGAGTGTCTTGAGAGGTGCCTCCCCCTTAAAACTGTCTTTCTAATTGCCGCCATTTTATCTTGGTCTTGGTCTTCACTTAAAACTTATAGTTTTATAGTTATGTTGGTTTTCTCCCCCCCCCACTCCACCAAAGGTTAAATAGTGAATAAGCTTGTTCCTGTCAAAGTGGTTTTCTGTTTCCACTTGATCATAAGGTTTGTCTCATTCTCCTTTGTGCACAAAGGAAACTTTGCATATGGAGAATGGCATAGAGCAGGAGTCGGCAACCTTTGGCACGCGTGCCAAAGATGGCATGCGAGCCGATTTTTAATGGCACGCTGCTGCCTGCCCGAGTCCCGAGGACACGCAGCCAGTGAGGGGCAGAGCCTGCGCCGCCCCAGAGAGGAGCCGCCTCAGCAGCCTGCCCGTGGGCTCCCGCGTCCCCTCACTCAACAAGGAGCCCGCTCACCTGGGCTGCCTTGGTATAGCTGGCCATGGTGGATTGGTGGCGTGCCGGGGGAGCGGGTTCTCTGCCGGACCCAGTCCCGACTCCCGGCGGCAGTAAGCGCCGGCTGCTGAGCGTCTCCGGGAGAAGGCACCCGGCCGTGGCCATAGATCGGTACTTGCTGGGAGGAGTGGAGAGCCCGGCGGCGCTGAGCGCACAGCAGGTGCAGGCGAGCGGGAATCGGTGGTGGCCAGAGAGCCCTGGGACGAGGAGCTTGCATACCGCGGGGTCATGCGCCGCCCGGAGCGGCTCCTCCAGACACAGCCAGAGGGGACTCTCTTGCTGGGGGGCGCTAGTTGCACTCGTGCGGTGTGCCGCGGGCCCCCGAGTGGGTGAACCAGCTGGGGGCCACAGGAGTGGGGGAAGCCCTCTGCCGTGACCCTCCCCACGCACCCCCAGCCCTCTGCCCTGAGCCCTGAGCCACCCCACATACACACCCAGCCCTCTGACCTCTGCCCTGAGCCCCACAGCCTCGCACGTCCCCCAGGCCCCTGCCCTGAGCCCTGTGCCGCGCACACACCCCAGGCCCCTGCCCTGAGCCCTGTACCCCCCTCACACACACCCAGCCCGCTGCTTGACTCCTTCACTCCCCCCCACGACCCCAGCCCTGACTCTGGCACCACACACATACCCAGCCCCCCCCCGCCCTGACACCTGCACCCCCCTCACATGCCCCCAGTCCTCTGTCCTGACTCTTGCATCCCCCCCAAATACCCAGCACCCCCACACCCTATGCACCCCCCACATCCCCACCTTGAGCACCAAACGGGAGCTCCTGCACGCGCGCACGCACACACACACACACATTCCCACCTGCACCCCTCGCACCAAATGGGAGTGCCCAGGTAAGTGCCCCACACCCAAATCTCCTGCCCCAACCCTGAGCTCCCTCCCTCATTCTAGCTCCTGGCCAGACCATTCACCCCCAGCCCTGTGCTCAGTGCACTTCCACCCTCAGCTCAGTGCAGAGAGAGGAAGAGAATGGGCCAGAACCAGGGAGAAGGTAGGTACCCACTGTATGTGGGCAGGGCCGGGACCCCAGACCGGCAGCAGGCTGAGCGGGTCTGGCAGCTGGCATCCTGGCTGGCAGGAGCCGGCGGATGGAACCCCTGAGCAGCAGTGGGCTGTGGGGTCCCGGCCGCCAGCCCTGCACAGCCCGCTGCCGGTCTGAGGTTCTGGCTGCCGGACCCTTGCCAGCCAGGGTCCCGGCCACAGGCCCCGCTCAGCCCACTGCCAACCGGGGGTTCTGGCTGCTGGCCCCTTGCCAGCCGGGGTTCCGGCCGCAGGCCCCGCTCAGCCCACTGCCGGCCTAGGTGAACAGAACCCCCAGACCAGCAACAGGCTGAGTGGGCCGGCAGCGTAAGATCAACATTTTAATTTAATTTTAAACGAAGCTTCTTAAACATTTTGAAAGCCTTGTTTATTTTACAATACAACAATAGTTTAGTTATATAATATATAGACTTATAGAGAGAGACCTTCTAAAAAACATTAAAATGTATTACCGGCACGCGAAACCTTAAATCAGAGTGAATAAATGAAGACTCGGCACACCACTTCTGAAAGGTTGCCGACCCATGGCATAGAGAGTACATTTATAAAAGTTTGCAGATGATACCAAGCAGGGAGGTGTTACAAGTGTTGGAGGACAGGATTAAAATTAAAAATTATCTTGACAAACTGGAGAAATGGTCTAAAATAAATAGGATGAAATTGTGTAAGGACAAATGCAAAGTACTTCATTTAGGAAGGAATAATCAATTGCACAAATACAAAATGGGAACTGACTGCCTAGGAAGGACTACTGCAGAAAAGGATCTGGGGGTTTTAGTGGATCACAAACTAAATGTGAGTCAACAATGTAATACTGTTGGAAAAAAAAATAAAATTCTGGGCTGTATTAGCAGGAGTGTTGTAAGAAAGACAAAAGAAGTAATTCTTTCACTACTCAGCACTGATAAGGTCTCAACTGGAGTATTGTGTCCAGTTCGGGAAAGATGTGGATAAAATTGGAGGAAGTCCATAGGAGAGCAACAAAAATGATTAAAGGTCTAGAAAACATGATCTACAAGAAAAGAGTGGGAAAAAATTGGGTTTGGTCTGAAGAAGGGACATAAGTCTTCAAGTTGTTATAAAGAGGAGCAAGATAAATTGTTGTCCTATCCTAAGTGGATAAGGAGAAGAACTAAAGGGCTTAAATTGCAGCATGGGAGATTTAGGTTAGACATTAGGGAAAAATTCCTAACAATAAAGGCAGTTAAGCACTGGAACAAATTACCTAGGGAGATTATGGAATCTCCCTCATAGGAGGTTTTTAGGAACTTGTTAGACAAATACCTGTCTGGGATGGTTTTAGATCAGTGGTGGGCGTCCTGCGGCCCGTCAGGGTAATCCGCTGGCAGGCCGCCAGACTGTTTGTTTACTTTTGCACGGCCGCCCACAGCTCCCAGTGGCCGTGGTTCGCTGTTCCCAGCCAATGGTAGCTGTGGGAAGTGGCGCGGGGACGTGCTGGCTGCCACTTCCTGCAACTCCCATTGGCCAGGAACAGCGAGCTGGGAGATGCGGGCGGCCGTGCAAATGTAAACAAACTGTTTGGTGGCCCACCCCGTTTTAAATAATCCTTAGTCCTGCCTTAGTGCATGGGACTGGAATAGGTGATCTATGAAGGTCCCTTTGAGTCCTACATTTCTATGATTCTACACATCTGAAGAGAACTTCGAAAGTTAGAAAATGAAACGGTTTTTCTTGTTTGTGAAGTGTGCGTGTTTTGTTTTGGGTTGTTTGTTTTTTTTAATTTTTTTTTTTTTAATGTGTATGAGTTCTAGGAAGAAAAGCTTAATAGTTTCTAGAGGGCTTTTTTTCTTGTTGAGGTCACAACTGGATTAAGGAGACCAATGTCCTAGATAAGGGCTACCCTTTAAACAAGAATTATTCAGTGAGAAGGGTCCCTCTCTTAGAATGAGAGAGGGGAATGCTTCCCTTTTGATCTGAACAAGGCAGTCACTTTGGCATCCTCATATACTTTTTCTTGTCTTTTTGAAGTGGTAGATTGGTGAATGCTACCTTTTGCAGGCTGGTCCAGTAATCCTCTTCAATTAATCTGGTTGTCTGTATCTGTTATAAAATTGGGTATTAATGCAGAAGTTCCTGATACCTTTACTGGTGCAGAGGGATGGTGGAGAATAGTCTTAATTTCTTGTAGTCTCCCTAGAAAACTACACAGTAATTTTTAGATGGTGGTGGAGTTACGATTTTGAACTAAACTATTTAGTGCTATATACGTTTTTAGCCCTAGGTTCGTGTATGTGTTTGGGTGGGTTTTTTTTCTTTTGATAACCAGATACAGGGATATAAACCTTGAAAGGGAATGTAAGATCAGTATGCAGGGGTGGCAATTTTAAAGCCTGTTGTGTACTTTATCCTGTAGATTAAATGGGCATATTGATGATCAGTCATGATGGCTTAAATAATATGTTTTTGAGTAACCACAGAGCCAGTTTTTAAGTAACCATACTGCATTCTCCTTGGTGAAATAAATTGCTACTTTTGCATAGAAACTTGTATTTAGCATAACTGTTTTTACTGTTTTCATACCAATACCAAGCGATCTTATCCTCATACAGATTCATGAAAAACTTTAATTAACAAAAATAAAATTAAGCTGATCTGTGTCATTATGACATCTTAAGCATCAGGGTCAAATTTTTTCAAATGTCAGCCACCCAATTTAGAAAGTTAGCACTAAACTTATATCTCCTTCCTTTCTGTTTCTGTGAAGATACAGACTGAGATTTTGAAAACTTTCTAGCCAATTCACATGAATGTTAATGAAAATTGTGTCCTATAGGAATTGGGTATCTAAGTCCCTCTGGCAGCTTTGAAAGGCTCAACCAGAATAGTAAAATTTTTTGCTAAACTTAAAAAACAAACAAAAAACAGACAAACTTGAGATACCCTTGTATGTCAGATTCCTTTAATGAATTTTTAAAGGCTTGTTATGTTATACAATAGTCTTTTCAGGATTCCTTTAATAATGTTTTCTCTCTCTTCCCCCCCCCCCCCCTTACAAACTTGTAGCCTTTTGTCTTTCCTGGTTTGCCCCTCTGCTTTTAATCTTTACCATATATGGTGTCAAAGAAGTGCCACGGCTGCGTGGAAGGGGAGATGTAGGAGATTATTCTGCCTAGCCACTTAAGAGTTGAATAATCTATTACCGCATGCTTCCCCTGCAGTTGAAGCTGAATATTATGCTGCTGGAAAAGATGTGTAGCGTGTATTTCCTGCAGCCTCTGAGGGGAGAGACATATCCAGACTAGCCTGCCACTGGAAGGAGGCAGCTTGCTGTCTCAAATCCAAAGACACAGAAGTAGAGGAGAGTTAAATGAAGCTCACTGAATATCCTAACTGAGGGTAGGTGTTCTGGAGCCTCCATCTCAGTGTCTAAAAATGTCTGCAAATAGCATTCCCACTTACCTGTCTCTAAGAGATTTTCACTCTGGGCAGTAAGTGGAGGTACCTCAGGGACTAGATGCAGTGCCAGTTTCTCCCAGAGGTGCTGTTAAAGCAGAGATCTAAAGGAAACTTGTGGATGAGCAGAAAGTGGCAGTGAATATTTGGCCATTTGTCTGTTATGTCCCATGCAGTGGGTGGATGTAGGGCATTGGAGTAGGTGTGAACATGACAATATCCGCTCCCATGAGTAAGAATTGAAGGTCTGGGATTCAGGAGCTGATGGGTTAGTATAGGCCTGTAACGTAATTTAAAAAAAAATAAAATACCCTGACAAATTTATAAGCCAATTGATCTACATTAACAAACTGGTTTAAATACGTTTTATTTAAAAATCAGTCTAGTCAAATTGGTATAAACCTCCAAAGTTGACACACTTGAAACATACTTAAAACAGTTTTATCCTGTGTCTGTGTTGAAGGTTTACATTGGTTTAACTAGACTGATTTGAAATAAACTTAATTAAACCAGTGCAACTTTGATAAAGTAGTCTTGCTTAACAAAACACCTCTCACAATGTGGAGAAGTCGCTTTTCCTTTGTGAAAGTAAAGCGTACAGTGCTGATCAGTTTGACTTACCATATACAATAAAACCTTTGTTATCCGGCATGTTGGGAGAATGGGGGTGCCTGTAAGTTTAAAAAAAAAAAATTCCAGTTAACTAAGAGGGAGGGAGTTCGGGTGCGGGAGGGGGCTCAGGGCTGGGGGTTGGGGCGGAGGAGGGGGTGCAGGAGGGGGCTTGGGGCACAGGAGGGGCTGCGGGGTGCTGGATCTGGGCATCACTCATCTCGAGCAGCTCCTTGCAAGCTGTAACATGTCGCTGCTGCTCCTAGGCGGAGGTGTGGCTAGGCAGCTCTGTGCAGTGCCCCCAGTGCACCCTGAGCGCCGGCTCCACCTAGGAGCAGCAGCGACAGGTCATCGCTTGCAGGGAGCTGTCCAAGGTGAGCGCTGCCCGGATCCAGTACTGCCCACGCCCTGCTCCCCCTCCTGCGCCCCAGCTCTGAGCCCCCTCCTGCACCCAAACTCCCTCCCAGACCCCATACCCCCTCCCGCACTCCAAACCCCTTCTGGCTGTTCCTTCGCCTATGAGCAGAAGGGGCATGTCGCCACTTGCGGTGAGTCACGCAGAGCCAGGTAGGGAGCCTGCCGGCCCCACACCAACCGGACTATAAACCGGACTTCCAATGAAGATCAGAAATGCCAGTTTATAGAGCTTTCCAGTTGGTAAAGTGCCGGATAATACAGCTTTTACTGTAGCTTGTGCTTTCAGTTGTATTTGATTCACTCTACTGTAATGTCCTTCGATGCTTTGTATAGCATTGATGTACCTTTACAGACTGCTTGTGGGTTTGCATAATGTTTGTGACTCAGAGTGGTCTTAAGTGTTTTTTGTGTGTCCTGATGGCAATACGTACCTCCCTTTGGAACCCAGTAATACCTGTGATCTTTCCCTTCCCTTTGTTGTGTGTTTTTTTTGGCACATAAGTGCCAACAGCTATGATCAAGTATAAGGTAGAACTTGTTAATGTTCCATTGCTAGTACATTAAGTTTAGGGTGCTCACTTAAATTCTATTATTGCATGGTCTTTGGACAAGAGTTTGAGCAATTTGGAGTAGATACTATGCCATTCTGATGGTCACAGGGTGAGGCTTCCAGGAGAGAGAGAGAGTGTCTATGTGTGTGTGTACACTTAACTGGAAAATACAGAAAACTCTGTTCATCCTGTGATTTCATTTCAGTGGATATGTAAGTGTCATCTATAATCTAGCTAGGGTAAGTCTCAGTACACTTTAAAAATTCAACTTCCACCCCCCACCTTCTTCCCTCCCAAATGCTTTAGCTGTATAAAGCAAACTTTTATTACCTTTAAAATCATGTAGTATGCTGTGGAGATTGGAGAAACATGCAAGGAAATTTCCACTTTCTTGTGTCTGAAGACTCTTTGGGGTCCCTTGAAATGAGTGAAAAACCAACCTCTCTGGCCATGTCAGTTTCATGTGGATAGGTTTGCAGGTTCTGGAAACCTGTTTTGCTGCCTTCTGCATACTTCTGTGGGCGTAAGAAGTTCATGACATCTTAGGAGCCTTACTTAAATTACAAGGAATACCTGAACTCTTCTTTGTATTTAATTACTATACATTTATACTAGTAAATGAGTCATTTTAAAAAGATCTGAAAATAAACATCTTTAAAAATTACTTGTCTTTTTTTTCTTCATTATAATTAGGGCTGTTGATTAATTGCAGTTAACTCATGCAATTAAATTAAAATTAATTGCGATTAATTACTGTTTTAATCACACTATTAAACAATAGAATGCCAATTGAAATTTATTAAATATTTTTGGATGTTTTTCTAAATTTTCAAATATATTGATTTCAATTACAGCACAGAATACAAAACGTACAGTGCTCACTTTCTGTTACTTTTGATTACAAATATTTGCACTGTAAAAATGACAAAAGAAATAATATTTTTCAGTTCACATCATACAAATACTATAGTGCAATCTCTTTATCGTGAAAGTACAACTTACAAAGGGAGATTTTTTTTTTTTTCCGGTTACATAACTGTACTCAAGAACAAAACAATGTAAAACTTTAGAGCAGGCGTCGGCAACCTATGGCACAAGTGCCAAAGGCGGCACACGAGACGATTTACTGGACACAGTGCTGCCGTCCTGGGGTCCCGTCCTGGATGGACGGAACCCTGGACTGGCAGCGGGTTGAGCGGGGCCAGCAGCCAGAACCCTGGCTGGCAGGGGCTGGCGAACGGAACCCAAGACTGGCAGCGGGCTGAGCAGCTCAGCCCGCTGCCAGTCTGGGGTCCCACCCGCTGGTCCGCTCAGCCCACTGCCAGTCTGGGGTTCCATCCGCCAGCTCCTGTAAATGTAAAATGTATTACTGGCACGCGGAACCTTAAATTACCGCGAATAAATGAAGACTTGGCACACCACTTCTGAGAGGTTGCTGACCCCTGCTTTAGAGCCTACAAGTCCACTCAGTCCTACTTCTTGTTCAGCCAATCGCTAAGAGAAACAAGTTTGTTTACATTTATGGGAGATAATGCTGCCCACTTCTTATTTACAATGTCCCCTGAAAGTGAGAACAGGCGTTCATATGGCACTTTTGTAGCCGGCATTGCAAGGTATTTACATGCCAGATATGCTAAATGTTCATATGCCTCTTCATGCTTCAACCACCGTTCCAGAGGATATGCTGATGATGCTCGTTTAAAAAAAAAAGTGTTAATTACATTTGTGACTGAACTCCTTGGAGGAGAAATGTATGTCTCCTGTTCCATGGTTTTACCCACTTTCTGCCATATATTTTGTGTTGTGGGAGCATATGTTGTTTAATTTAAGAACACTTTCACTGCAGATTTGACAAAATGCAAAGAGGGTTCCAATATCAGATTTCTAAAGATAGCTATAGCACTCGACCCAAGATTAAAAAATCTAAAGTACACTTCCAAAGTCTGAGAGGGACAAGATGCGGAGCATGCTTTCAGAAGTCTGAAAAGAGCAACATTCTGATGCAGAAACTACAGTTGATGGCATCTGACTCAGATGATGAAAATGAACATGCGTCGGTCTGCACTGCTTTGGGTCATTATCGAGCAGAATCCGTCATCAGCATGGACGTGTTCCCTCTGGAATGGTGGTTGAAGCATAAAGGGACATACGAATCTTTAGCGCATCTGGCACGTAAATACCTTGCGACGCTGACTACAACAATACCATGCGAAGGCCTGTTCTCACTTTCAGGTGACGCTGTAAACAAGCGGGCGGCAGTATCTCCTGCAAATGTAACCAAACTTGTTTGTAGGACTGAGTGGACTTGTAAGCTCTAAAGTTTTACATTGTTTTTTATTTTTGAATGCAGTTAATTTTTTGTACAGAATTCTACATTTCTAAGTTCAACTTTCATGATAAAGAGATTGTACTACAGTATTTGTTTTAGGTGAATTGAAAAATACGGTTTCTTTTTTTTTTTTACAGTACAAATATTTTTGTAATAAAAAATAAATACAAAGTGAGCATTGTACACTTTGTATTCTGTGTTGTAATTCAAATCAATATATTTTAAAATGTAGAAAACATCCAAAAATATTTAAATGAATGGTATTCTATTATTGTTTAACAGTGCGTTTAATCATGATTATTTTTTTTAATTGCTTGACAGCCCTAATTATAATGTATAAGGAGAAACTGAAAAGTAGGGAGGTTTGTTATGTTTATTTTTAATCTCAGAAATGCCAAGTCCAACCTTGCCTGGAGGTAGTGGGGACTCTCACAAGATGTGTATAGTTAGCTCTCACACATTAATTGAAACAGGAGGGCTTATAACACAGACTTCCTTTCTCCAAAATATTGGTTAGCCATTGAAGTTAACCCTGGAATTTTTTTATATGTAGTCTGACTGAGGCTTCATTGGCTATATTACAAGTTGCACTGGTTTAACTAAAACCTGTTTTGGGTGAGCTGTTACAACCCCCTACATGGCCTTCTTTAAAGTGATGTAAAACTGACTTATATTGAGGTTTAAATCAACTTTAAATCAATTTAAATGTCTGCACAGGGGTTTGCACTGACTTACTTAAATCAGTCTAAAATAAGTTTTTATTTAGATTGTGCAACTTGTAATCAAGACATTGCCTCTAAATCCTTTCCCCTCTGAATAGTTCATCTTTCATTGTCTTGACTCGCGTGATGTCACCATTTCATTAGTTCTAGTGCTCAGAGACTTCCAGGCTAAATTCATAATTTAAAAAACGAGCAGAAGTTTTTTTAACTCTTCAGATCTTGTTTATACATTGTAAAGAAACAACTAAACAAAAAAGCACAAGATCAGATTTGTTTAATATTCTTTACAGCTTATCTTTAAGATAAATTTTTATTTAATAGTACTGAAGATTTAAACTACTTTAAAATAATATAATTTAACATAATTGTAATAAAATGATTTTACTGCAGTCATTCCAAATACTATCACTTGTTTGGGCTGAGTAAAATATTGTTTTTTTTTCTATAGCATCATGGGTAAGAGAGCAGATTTGTGTGCTTGAGCTAACAGATTTGAGTGTTGGCTTTGCAATGCTTTGTTTAAAACAAATTTTAGGATTTTAGTTGCACAAAAGTCCAGAAATTCAAAGTTTAGCTCAGGGGGAATCTTAACTTTGCCCCTGTGTGTGTGTGTGTGTGTGTGTGTGTGTATTACAGCAAGATCTTTTATTACATGGTCACGCAACACACAATAAATACAATTGTTGTTTGTTGTAAAAGAATATACAATTCAGCATATTTAATCTCATTGGAGTAATATAGGAAAAGTGTGTTGTATTACTGTATATTGAAGTTGCAGTCTAATCTTTCATCTCTTTCACAATAGTGGGTAGTAAGACTCTATTGTAATTCACAGGAAGGAAGAGTTAAGTTTGTTCTGAAAACCTTAATGTTGGATTTCCTAATTTCTACAAGGTTGGTGCATAGTTCAGGTTGATATTTTAAGAGCTTTTTTGTATGCTATTTTCTTTTTCTAAAATGGCAAAATTTAAAAAAGGGAAAAACTGTGTTTGGAGGCGGAGTAGGTAGGGAAATGTCAGTAGTTTATTCAAATTAGTATTTCATAATAAAATGTGTCCATACTAGGCTTTGGAATTCTAAAATTCAGTCTTCCTTGAATGCACTGAATCATGGGCTATTTTTAATTGAGTTCATGGTTAAGATGCACCCAATGAAAACAGAGGTTTAGCATAACTTTCTAAAACAATTCTGGGGTAGAATTTTGTCATGCTTTTTCTCAGCCTACGGTTGATGGGTGTTTTTCTAATATAAAAAACCAGTCATTTGAGACTAGGACAATCAAATATATTTACTTATGGCTAAACCTCACCCAAAGTTCATACCCAGGAATTTCATCCAAACAAGAAATTGCACATGCTAGATGTATCTGGGACTTTGATTCAGTCCTGTCGATGTATTCAAACTGTTTCTCCATCTATTTCTGGCTACTCTTAAGTTCAGACCATCTCTTCACAGAGAATATTGAACAAGTGGCATGCTCTGCCTGCTTCAGGCCTATGCGAATATCAGAAAACTGCAAAGCAATGACATGAAGTAACCCACTAACCTTTGTTAAGCATTGCTTTTTGGACTTAGCAGCCGTATTCAATTCCAAGTTCAGAAGAGCAGTTCTTCAACTGCTGTTTTGATTGTTGTAGCTGACACTCATTCTCACCATCCTGAAGAGATGCTGCTTGCCAGTCACCTACAGTGGAATCCACACTGACATATACTCTAAGAACGATTACTTTCTCTGTAGTAATTGTGGTTCTTCAAGATGATGTTGTCAGTGTAGATCTACCAATCCACCGTTGCTTTTTGGAGTTCTCAGCTATCACAGATTTTGAATTGTGAGAGAACTGAGGGACGGTCACAGCTGCTTCTCCCTTTATGGTTGCATAGGAGAGAAGGAGGAGGCACAGAGTGAATGCAAGCCCAGGATACTGCTTTTCAAAAGACTCTGATCTCACACACAAGAGGTGCATGCATGCCTATAGTTAGATCCACACTGACTATATATCTCATTGAACTACGGTTACTGTAGAGAAAGTTACCATTTTTTCTGAGTCTGGAGAAAGTGTAAACAATGGCTGTGACTCCTTCTCTCTTCCCCTCATTCATTTTATTGTGGTGTTAGTCATCATGAGGCACTAGTGTTAAGTTAGCATTAAATAGTTAGTTGCTGATCATTTTAGTGGATGGAAGAGGAAAGAAAGCAAACAGGCTGTGGGATTGAATTGAGGGGTTGCTGCAGGGAAATAAAGAAGAGACAGAGAGAAAGGAGGATGGAGAAGCTAGAAAGAAAAAGGAAATTGTAATGGTCCTAAAAGTGAGAGTATTTCCCTACTAAGGTATACCTATCTCCTAGAACTGGAAGGGACCCCGAAGGGTCATCAAGTCCAGCCCCCTGCCTTCACTAGCAGGACCAAGTACTGATTTTGCCCCAGATCCCTAAGTGGCCCCCTCAAGAATTGAACTCACAACCTTGGGTTTAGTAGGCTAGTAAGGTACCAGACTTTTTAGTGATTGTTTACTTACTGCTTGATCTTCATTCAAAAATCCCATTGACATCAATGAGAGTTCCATTTTGGTTGGAAGAAAATATATAATATGACATTCATACACTGGCTCATGGACAATAATTGAAAATGGAATTAAGATTTCTCCACATAATGCGCTTGGCCCTCCTGCACTAGCTGATTTGTTGCTTCCAGCTCAAGTATATGAGTCTCCCAAGGTAGACCTGCTGTTATACCAGAGCTTGAAAACCCTGCTGTTCCTGGTAAGTGCCATCAACTTCTGCAGACTCCGTTTCGCTTAGGCCTGGTCTACACTGTAAACTTAGGTTGACAGAAGCTGCCTTACATCGACCTAATAATGTATGTGTCTATACCTCCAGGTCCCTTCTGCCGACCTAATTTGCCTGCTATGTCTACTTAATTACTCCACCTCCACGAGAGGTTTAGGGCTTAATTTGATGTTGGTGGGTCGACATAGAGGGAGAATAGATGCAGCGTTGTTTAAATCGACTGAATTGGCCTCCAGGAAGTATCCCACAATGCTCTGCTGTGACTGCTCTGGTGATCGTTTTCAACTCTGCTGCACAGCAACCAGTTACACACAAAACAGTTCCTCCTGTTAAAGATCCAGGAACTTGTGAATTCTCATTTCCTGTTTGATCAGCGTGGAGAGCTCACCAGCCCAGCTAATCATGGCAACTCAGCGCCCCAAACATGCTCTAGCCTGGAGTACGCAGGAGGTGGTGGATTTTATTGGTCTGTGGGGAGTAGAGTCTGTGTAGGCACAGCTCTGCACCAGCCAGAGAAACGTTAACATCTACAAGAAGATCACGTGGGCCATTGAGGAAAAGGGCTACAGCAGGGACATGCAGTAGTGCCATGTGAAAATCAAAGAACTTGGGCAGGCATACTAGAAGACAAGGGAGGCAAACAGTTGTACTGGTTCTGCACTGCAGACATAATGCTTCTACAGTGATCTGCATGCGATTCTAAGCTGGGACCCCACCACTACCCCCAAAAGCAGCGTGGATACCTCAGAGGAGTCTGAGTATCGGGCCGCCTCAGTCAACAACAAGGAGAAAGTTTTGGACAAGGAAGAATAGGAGGAGAATGGGAGACTGGCAAGTGGGAGATCCATTCTCCCTGAGAGCCAGGAGCTGTTTTTAACCCCGGAGCAGTCCAACCAGTCGCACAACAGCATCATGGCCCAGTGTGATGCCGGGGAAGGCACCTCTGGTGAGTATGCAATTCCAATCAAACTGTAGGGGTTATATGCTCTGATGTATAGCTGAAGAAAAAGTGAGATACAGTGAGTATCTGCTTGCGAGTGGTTGCTCCAACTATGCAGACTATTTATGTGCACAGGGATGGCCCGGGAATCCTCAATGGAGATCTCCAGGAAACTTTCATGGAGGTACTCTGCAATCCTTTTCAGAAGGTTTCTGGGGAGGGCTGCCTTATTTCTTCTACCACAGTAGGACATTTTCCCATGCCACTCCAGTATTAATTCTGCTGGCATCATTGTGGTACACAGCATAGCAGGATAAGGACCAGGTTGTACCCAGATGCTTTCAGCATCTGCTCCCTTGCTGCCTCTGTTACCCTCTGGAGACTGATATCATATAGAGTCACCTAGGGAGACGGTGGTAGTTTTCATTACAAGTGCTCATACCGCAAACAGTAGAGCATGTGATCCTCCACCCATCATGATTTCTGGGTCCCTCTCAAACACGATTTCCCTAACATGCCAGTGGTTTGAGTGGCAGGGATCGGTGTTGACCTAGGAATCTGCAAGCCCTGGACAACGGCTACCAGCAATGTTAAGGGGGGGGGGGGGGTCCTGTCTTCTCTCACAGCTGCATCCTCCCTTCCCCCTATTCTCCCTCAGAGCCTCCTTGGACAAAGACCACACTTTGGGATGCTCAACACTGGTCCCCGTTCTCCGTGCACCGTCAGTGTTGCTAAGGGGAGGGGGCATTGCACACCTGTACTCCCAATACAGGTTGCCTGCATGTTGCAGCACAATGCCTGTCGCCCATATCCCTGGGCCATACTCACCATGGCTGGAACAGCAAACTGGTTCATTGAATAGCTAGGAATACTGCTTATGTTCTGGATTTCACTTCAGTGGAATAAGGGGAGTGATTTTTAAATACTAACTGTATGCTAGACCCAGGGTATGCACTGACAATGGTTGCCTTGTGCTTTGCATGCCTTACTGTGGAAAGCTTGGCCTTCAGCGCATCTTTCATACCAGTGGAAAGGCTTTCCCAGATTAGAAGATGGAAAAAGAGAACACAACATGTTCAACGAGATAATGAATGCCTCTTGGACAGCGGGAATGGAGATAAGAGCCTGGAGGATTTCATTCTCTGAAAAACTGGACATGGAGAACAGGAGAGCATCGCAGGAGCGTGTCACACAGGATGAGATGCTGCGTATTATGAAGGACCTGTCACACATGTTGAGGCATCCAGTTGAACTTCAGAAGAGACAGCAGAACAGCCTGCAAACATCACCATATTCCCACTCCTCCTCCCCCAAACGTTCCAGGAGGCGGGATGGGGAAAAGAGCAGTATCCCTTCCACACAACACCAAGGTCGGGTACGAAGAACAAAAGGCGGCGATTCGATGACCTTTGATGGGCAAGACTGCTGTGCTTTTACAGACAAGCTGACTTGGTTTCTCCCTTCCCAAATTTATTACACCGTTTGTCTAAGGTTAAATTCTTTTCCTGGTCTTTCAGTTTCTTTGCGTTTGTGCAATAAAAGTAAATGTTTCAAGAATGAAATACTCTATATTTATTCCAAGCATAAGGGTCATTACTGAAATGGGTTTTCAAAGCATCCTGGAGACGCAGTGCTCCTCACTGGCCTCTTCTTATTGCTACTCAAAATTAGCAGACAGCCTCTCTGCCTCCACATCCCACTCCTGTGGAAACTTCTCTCCCTTTGCCTCACAGATGTTATGGAGTATGCATCACATAGCAATAACAATGGTGATATTGCTTTCACTGAGGTCTAACCTAGTAAGCAAACTGTGCCAGCGACCCTTTAAACATCCAAAGTCACATTCCATCGCAGTCCTGCACTTGCTCAGCCTATTGTTGAATGGCACCTTATTGCTATCCAGGTGTCCAGTGTACAGCTTCATGAGCCATGGGAGCAAGGGGTAGGCTGGGTCTCCTTGGATCACAATTGGCATTTCAATGTCATCAGTGGTTATTTTGTGATCTGGAAAGAAAGTCCCTTCTTGCAGCCTTCTGAACAGATCCGTGTTCCTAAAGATGTGCACATCATGCACCTTTCCTGACCATCCCACGTTGATGTCAGTGAAATGCCCCTGGTGATCCACCAGCGCTTGCAACACCAGCTGTTTGAATGATATTGCAATGTTCCACATGGCAGCTTCTGTCTCATCTCTGGAAATGCTGCAAGATAAGGTGCAAGGTGTTTCTAATACTCACAATAATAGCGCACAGCTGAGCGGGGTCTGTGCTTCTTGGACTATGGCGTATGCCCGGCTAAGCCAGCCTCTTGAAAAAAGGCGCAGAAAAGTATGGGGTGTTTGTGGCTGAAATCAGGGTAGGGAGGGAGGGAGGAAACTGCATCATGGGAGGTCAAAGCCATGTTCCCATTTCCCAATGCAACAGTGTTTTGGTCCCATGAGGCATTGCAAGTCCTTCCCAAAACCCTCTGCAGTTAGTTGCACTGTGGATATCTACCAACAGTGCACTGCTCTCTGCATCGATGCAAGCACTGCTAGTGAGGAGGCACTCCACCGGCACAATGAGCATGGTGTGGACACGCACGACTGACTTAATTACTGTGGCAGCTGGATGTCGACTTAAGTTGACTTACTTTTTCTAAGGGCATGTCTACGCTACAAAGTTAAGTCTGCAGGCTGACAACTGTGGTGTTACTGCTTCTGCTTATAACTTTGCTAAATTATATCAGAGTGAAATTGACAAGATTCTGGTCAGCTTCACTATTATTGAGAACTTTATTGGCAGCAATGAAACTGAGAAGAATTGGAAACATTTCACTCTGTTGCCTCTTGGCAGAGCTTTGAGCAGCACTAGAGGCATGTATTGGAGCTTTGAACTAGGCAAGAGGGCTCATTGAGGTGATTGTAGGGTGTTCCCTTATAGTGATGTGTCCATTTATTGCCTCTCAAGGATCTGTCATGGCCAGGGGTACCTCTGTGCTGTCCTACTCTTTATTCTCCATCTTCCAGGTCTTTTTACACAGACTCCATATCCTTTTGCTCATCCAATCACCATACCCCTTCTTCAGGTCTGGGTTTATTCAGATAAACTTAAAAGTAAAACTCAGTCCTGAACCAAATTCATCCATTTTATCCTGTTTTGGGATCATTTCCTGGCCTTTCCTGCCTCTCTGCTGGAGCCTGCTCACTCCTAGCAGCTTCTTATTTTCCTGAGCATCTCCCCATTCAGTGCAGCTTCCAGCTGCTCTCCATTGGAGAATCACTTGATTCCTATCAGGTGTGGCTCATTATGTAATCAGGGTTGGCTAGCCCCAGCTTCTCCAGTCTATGGAGCAAGCCACCCTGTTACAGCCTCCGTTCAGCAGCCAAAAAGCTGAGGGAAGAGTGTCAGACTCCTTTTCCACCCACCCCCATAGGGGCTGGGAGAATCTGGAATGAGAGAGGTGGGTGAGAGGAGCCAGAGAAGGGCTTGATTTTCTGGCGGAAGGGTATGTGTGGAGCATCAAATATTGAGTAACTATTAGCAAGAGTCTGATATTAGAGAAAGAAGGTAGGTTGAGTAATACCTTTTTTTGGACTAACTTGTTTTGGTGAGAGAGACAAGCTTTTGAGCTGCACAGAGCCATTCTTCAGGTCTGGGAAAGGTACTAAAAGTGTATTTAGCTGTGGCATGGGATTTAGAGGCAACATTCTCCCTTTTTCCAGCTGCTTTTGGGGCATAGTTGGCTTCTCACATGTTCATGGTCCCATGGCAGAGGCACGTCCCTTTACTATCAATCTACAGCTAGTAGGTTTAGAGACTGGCCGATATCTGCTTACATTTCCAAATGAATGGGGATATTGATGGGTAAGAGGGGGTGGGTGGGAGAGAGTGAATTTATTATCTCCCATTCTGTGTCTGTGCATAGTCCATGCAAAATAACTACATTAAAAATCATTAAGGTTGCAAAGTCAAGCACTGAAGAATTAGGAAATGCCAGAATAAAGGCTACCGAGGCAATCCTAATTCAGCTCCAATGTAAATATGCATGTGATGAGAAATCATTAATTACATTACTGCATACTATGTTTCTGAACCACTGCCTTATTCAGTGTACCAAGTGGACAGTGTTCAGTATTTCCTTTTGTCTGTATCATTCATCGTATGGCTCTATGCCTTATTTACTGCACATCATCTTAACCCTGCTCTGAATGAGCACTTTATTTCTTCAGAGGCTTTTCTGTGGCACTCATCATTGTATCTGAGTGCTTCATAGTTACAAATTAGTCCAGAGGATAAATTAATTAATAAGATAGGGAAGTCTTAACCCTATTTTAGAGAGAGAGAGAACAGAGTATTAGGAAGATGGACTAATTTTTCAAAAATAGCCACTAATTTTGGGTACTGGTACACCTCTACCTCGATATAACGCTGTCCTCTGGAGCCAAAAAATCTTACTGCGTTATAGGTGAAACCGCATTATATCGAACTTGCTTTGATCCACCGGAGTGCGCAGCCCCGCCCCCCCGGAGCACTGCTTTACCGCGTTATATCAGAATTCATGTTATATCGGGTCGCGTTATATCGGGATAGAGGTGTAGTTAGAATTAACTAACTATTGGCATGGACAGCCGTCTCTAAAATGTGCTTGTTACTGGAATAGCTTAGCTGAATGTTCAATCAAGAAAAACTAACCATGAGGAAGAACTTTTGTATATTTGGGAACCAAATTCAGCACCAAACTAGGCAGAGTAGTTCCAGTTCAGGACAGACAACCTAAAAGTATAATAATAGATCATTCTGTGTTGTCATCAGGTACCCCTCCTCAGTGGAAGTTGAATTCCAGGCACTTGAAGAAACAGCTAGTCCTGCCCCAATCTGTTGTACTTTCTTTGAGGTGGTGGTTGAAACATAACCAATTTAAAAGCAAGCATGCTGGAACTTGGGGGGAGGGATAGTTCAGTGGTTTGAGCATTGGCTTGCTAAACCTAGGGTTGTGAATTCAATCCTTGAGGGGGTGATTTGGGGATTGAGTAGGGGATTGGTCCTGCTTTGAGCAGGGGGTTGGATTAGATGACCTCCTGAGGTCCCTTCCAACCCTGATATTCTGTGATTCCATGATCTTCCTTCCAGTGGCTCACCATCCTTTGGAATCCTCTCCAAGGATCCCAGTCACTTATGAAAAGGAAGATTACAGCCATCAGTCATTCTATGCTTCCACCACACATTAAAAAATGCCTGATTTGAGGATATAGTTGAACAATGCAGCCTCCATCCTAAATATAAATAAACTAGAAGAAAGTATATGACCAAGGAAAACCAGCTGTTGATAGGATAGTATGGGCAGAGAAATGTAGACTCTTAACATAGCCAGAGCACACAACACACATTATTGCACCTAGTCTTGTATTACCGTTAGTTTGCATTATATCTTCCACCCCTCCCCCAATTCCATTACACTATTGTGTCTTGTCATAAGCCATGACTATAAGCTCTTTAATGCAAGGATTGTCTCTCTTGTACATGTTTGAACTGTGATTAGCACAATTGAGTCTCTCAATAGATGTTACTATATTATAAAAAGTACTGGAATGATTAAGCAGTCCCAGATATGCTTGGGAGTTTAGAAAACTAAAAGCAGGTTAAATTGTGACAAGATCACTCAATGGAGGTGATCATAAATAGAAATGATGGCTACAAAGGTTAACGGGGGGAAAAAAGACAGGTGTTTCTGCAGGACCAGAAAGAAAGTTAAAGAAGCACAGGTACCATTTAAAAACTATTTTAGTGCAGTATGTAGATTAATTAGCTGTGAGAACAATCTTAAGTAGGTAGAATTTCATTTTTATTATTTTTATAATTATGACTGATAATATTGGTCTATTTTTAATTTTTTTCAATTTATATCGATTTAAGTTTTCACAGTTGCAGGATATTATGGGGGAGTCAGACAATAATTATTTGACAGTAGATGTTGAGATTCAAAAAGTTAAAGCTTTATAACCATTAAAACACAAACTGTCAGTCAATATAACATGTCAAAACATACAAAGTAAATATCCTTAAATCAAACTCAAAGTTTTCAAGCAACATTTTTCTTTCTTTGTCTATCTGTAAATTTCAATTGTTATCAATGGAAATATTTTTGTTGGCTTGTGTGTGTACAGTGACACCAACATTTAATTATGAAAATCTAATCCTTCCAAGCCTATAGTAGTCCATACTGTTTTCATACCTAATTTTTAACGTAAAAAACCAAGTAGAACAGTCACCTTCTCCTTTTTGGAAAAGACTTTCAGAATGCCTTTATTCATCATAAAGAAGTTAAAATGTGGCTTTGTGCCTTTTTTTTTTTATCACTTTGCGGGTGTCCTTTAACATAGACTTTAATTTTTTTTAAATATAATTAAGAAAAATGAAGGGTCCATTCTGACCTCAGCTAAAAATGAATGATTATTAATTTATCCCTCAGCATTCTGTTTTAAGGAAAGTCTTAATGTTACTTATACTGAATTCTTCCTTTTTATAAAAGGTTCATGGCCTGTAAGCCTAGTAGTGGAAGTAGAGTGTTGCACTTCTATGCAGTATGTTCTTGGCTTTGTAACGCTTTGCTCCCCTGTCCAGCAGCGTCTGGGAGTGGCAGACAGCAGGGATTCTGGACAAAAGGCTCTGTCCAGCCTTTTAGACTAGAATGGTGATGCTGAGGGAGCTGGGTCTTGCAAATAGGAGGCAAGGTGCCAAACTTATTGATATATTTTTTTTTGACTACATAATCAATAACTTCAATTAATGCTTAAAATGTTTAGCATCGTTGTATGTAGTGTTGTTGTAGTCATGCTAGTCCCAGGATATTAACAATACAAGGTGGGTAAGGTAATATCTTTTATTGGACCAATTTCTCTTCTGTTCTGGGACACCGAGTATGTTTCTCAGATCTGAAGAAGAGCTCTGTGTAAGCTCAAAAGCGTGTCTCTCTCACCAACAGAAGTTGGCTAGTAAAAGATATTATCTTGCAAACCTTGTCTCTAAAATATTTAGCTACTCCTGGGGGAATTTTGCACCACTGTACAATGCAGAATGTTGCAGAAATTAAACATTGTGCATGCAGAATTTCCTTTCCCCCACAGAAATGGGCTGCAGTGCTGCTAGACGCCACTAGGGGCCAGTGGACTCAGCAGAGCCCAGCTTGCACATAGAAGACACTGTTGGGGGGAGGGAGCTAGAGGGTTCCTGGCAGCTGCAGTTCCCAGCATGCCCTGAGGGAAGGAGAGGGCAGAGTGCAGGAAATTCTGTGCAAGCCTGAGATCAAACATCAGGCTGTTTCTCCCTCTGAATCCCTGGGCTCGGGGGGAGTAGGGTGACCAGATCACCCAAGAATATCGGGATGCGGGGGGAGGGGAGGAGGGTGACGCGGGGGGGGGGCAAAAAAAAAAAACCCTTCCTCCGCAAGCGCTGGAGGGAGGCCCGGGAGACTCAGGGGAAGCGCGGGGCCAGGGTGAGTAAGAGTCCGGCCTGGTCCCGAGCAGGCAGGACTCAGTTGGGTGGTAGGGAGAGGAGGAGGGCGGCCCGCGGTGCCAGGCGGCGGCTGTTCTCACCCCCGGGCAGCGGGACTCGGGAGCAGCCGCTGCTGCAGCTCCCACTGCCGCGGGGGAGGAAGCGGCCATGGCGCTTGGCGGCTGCGGCTCTGGCGCCCCCGAACCCCCCGAGCCGGGGCCTGCTGCGGGGACCCAGCAGCGCGCACGCTGGGCCCAGCCCCTGGCCAGTTGCGTCTGGGCTGCTGCCCAGCTGGTGCTATCCCGCGGCGGCCCCGGAGCGGGGGCAGCAGGCCCCAGCCCCCCCGTCCCGCTCGGGTCCCGCAGGGGAACGAACGGGGCTGGGCTGCCGATGCCTCCGCCCCGGGGCCGCCGCAGGATAGCACCAGCTGGGCAGCAGCCCAGACGCGACTGCCCAGGGGCTGGACGCAGCATGCGCGCTGGTGGGTCCCCGCAGCAGGCCCTGGCTCGGGGGGGTTCGGGGGCGCCACAGCCGCAGCCGCCGAGCGCCATGGCCGCTTCCTCCCCCGCGGCAGTGGGAGCCGCAGCAGTGGCTGCTCCCGTGTCCCGCTGCCCGGGGGGGAGAACAACAGCCGCCGCCTGGCCCCGCGGGCCGCCCCCCTCCTCTCTCTACCACCCAACTGAGTCCTGCCTGCACTGGGCTAGGCCGGACTCTTACTCACCCCAGCCCCGCGCTCCCTCTGAGTCTCCCGGGCCTCCCTCCAGCGCTTGCGGAGGGAGGAGGAATGGTGAGCCCGGGGAAGAGGCGGGGATTCGGGGAGGGAGCCAATTGGGGGAGGAGGGGGTGGAGTCGGGGCGGGGGGGGGGATGCGAGCACTTCCGGGCTCCAGGCTCCGGCGCATTTCCTTGTTTGTCCAGTGTCCCGACCGCACGTCGGTCGGGACGCGGGACAAACAAGGAAATATCGGGACAGTCCCGATAAAATCGGGACGTCTGGTCACCCTACGGGGGAGGAGGGCGGAAGCGGAGGGCGAGTGGTCTGGGCAAGGGGGCCCCCACAACTAGGCTCTGGGGGGGAGGAGGTTCAGGTGCATTGTCTGGGGAGGTGGACCTGCAGGTGGCACCGGGGGGTGGGAGGGGTTGTGGGTGTCCGGTCCCCCTGGCTGGGCTCTGGGGGAGGAAAGGGGGGAGAAATAGGAACTGGGTTATCATAGGGGTTTCTTTAACTCTCTGCTCCTGGGAGAATTTTTGTGCGTCCATATTGTTACAGACATACTTGTTGTTAGGTATTTTTAAATAAATTAGCAAAATAATTGAAACTGGTGTAATTATGTAGTGTTGTTTTGACCAGTAAAATTTGCAGAATTTTATAATGTGCGCAAAACGTTTAATTTTTTGGTGCAGAATGCCCCCAGGAGTATATTTAGCTTACCTGTCTCAAACACTTCACATTACCTTGTATTCAACTTCATGCTGGCAAAATGTGGTTTGTTCTATAGATAGTCTTGTCTTGTTATTTAACAAATATGTTGGTTTTGTCTATTCTAGAAAATGTATCTGCTTTACAGCAATTGTAAAGCGTCAACAGGATTGTCTACTCTTCACAATAAGCTTGGGCTCTGACTCAGATTTGACTCAGATCAGTCTGATACTGGTCACCAAGGACTCAAGACCTGTGTCCTAGGACCCTGCTAGGAAGGGTGCATCAGAATCTAAATCCTGCTGTGACAGGTCCAGGCCTGTCAGTTTTGCCTTATGGATGCAGCTCAAGCAGAAGGTCTGCGTAGAGCAGAATGGACGTGCTCATGCAGCTGTGAGATCTGGGTCCAGCAGTTGTAAACCCAGTGTTACAATGCGCTGTGGACTCTCAGGCACAGGCTTGGAAACACCGAGTCTACAAGGTTGGGTCCTACAGACGTGGATCTACATAAGCATGTTTTTATAATGAGGAATAGGCACTTCCACATGGTGCTATGAGATGGTGAGGCACAGGCTTCTGAAACATCCTTGACAGCATGTGTGTTAGCTAGCTTCATGAAAATCTGAACAACATATTTTGATGCTGCTAAAGATGCAGTTGGTTTTGGGGAGTGGTGAGAGATTATTAGCACACCAAATGTACTAATTCTCTTCCCTACATCCCTTTCTCCTCCCTATCCTCTGCCCTGAAAAAGAAAACCAGCCTCAGTACCAGCAAAGCGTAATTATGAAGTGACTTCAGTTATGGCTTAAGTGCATAGGGAGGGGGCCAAGGAATACTAGGTTGCTGATAATTGTTTTAGCATCCTTTTAATACTGGTAAAGTTGGCATCTCAGAGCTCTGCAGGAATGAGGAGCTATACATTGGTTAGAACTCCACAACCCTTGAACCTTGGGAATGCTAAAGTTATATTAATAATTTGAGCATTGCCTGTTCCAGTACTTGTCTGTTATTTGGGACATCCTTTTGAGCAGCTAATTCTCCAAGCGTGGAAAGCCTTTATGTGCGGCCTTTTTTTTTTTTTGTTTAAAGGGAAAATTACTTGCCTTGTAATTTTAAAGATGCCTTTATAAAGGATTATCACCTACCCACCTCCTTTGTGTCATTAGCGATATGGGTTTTTGAGGTGAGTGTTCTGGGTTACCTCTGGAGCCATTTTACTTATATTAACATGCTTCAATTTTTTTTCTAGAATTTTTCTAATATCTACAAGCATCCATTTAATGGGGGCTCTTAATTCCTTTCAACAACAGGAAGTGGCTTGAACGTCCCAGGGTCTCTGAACTGCATGCACTGTTGTGCAGAACCTTTGAACCAACCAAAAGGTGCCCCGGGGGTAAAAAAACTGAAGAGCTAGCAGAACTTCTTTGCATAATTTGTTCTGGAGGTACAGAACCCAAGAGGCATGGAATTACCAGGCAAATAATTTTTCTGGACCTTCCTGTATAATACAGAGGAAAAAACTACCCGCACTTTGAACATACTTTCTGAGCATGAACAGTGGGCATCTAAGATTCCAGGAAAGACTAATGAAACCTCACTTTCTTTGACGTTACTGAGCCAGAGCCTATTGGTAAAGTTAGACAGGAAATAACATGGATTGCTGCACTCAGGCTGCAGATGGGACAGTTTGCATTAAGAAGATTGCAAAAGTTAAGATTCAAACTCTACTGTGTTTCACATACAGCATATATTACTTTCTGTTTCTGCTCAGTCTCCCTGTTCGCAATCCCCACTGTTTTAATTTCTTCAGGTCCCTTTTGAAGTTTAATTCTGCCCTTCTGTGCATTTGTTCCATGTCCAAATCTGATGGTGTCTGCATATTTGATCATGTTTGAATTTATATCAAAGGAGCAGCAGACAAAGTCACATATTAAGCAAACATGCATAAATACATAAATAAGTGTATTTTTATATCTGTTTTTTTTTAATCTAAGGCTCCCTTAGTATTTTTAGATTAAAAATAAGCAGACAGGACAACAGAACCAAATTGCAAAGGGACTTGGAGAGAGTGGAGCAGTTGGGAATGTTCAAGAATAAGGGGAAAGTGAGTACCAATTATAGAATGGAAGTAGTCACTCCATAGTTAAGATTGTCCATGATAAACATTTAAAAAAAAATACCCCACTCTTTCCCCACAGTTTCTCTAGAAATAAATAAATACCACTAAAATCCAACATGCCACATCTAATTTTGGGGTGGATTTTTGTGTTTGGGGGAAAAGTCAGAGAAAGAGTTTAATAGTAGTGGATGGAGTTTAAAATATTTTCCTATTGACTGAACTGAAAATTTTCCCAGTTGTATTTGGAAGGAGAATGAAGGGGAGTTGTAGGGACCAGAGAGCATAAAGATTAAGGTGCATATAGATTTGGAGAAGTACGAATGATGGATGCAAGGGTCTGGGATGGGTAGTACAGGAAGCCAAGAGTGAGATGGTGAGGGTGGAGGAGAAAAGGAGATAGTCTTTATCCATGTTACACTGGTTTCTTGATATAAAATTTTAAGCATTTAGTTTTCAATTTAGGTAAAAGATGGCCAAACTTTAGAATGTCTGCAAATGAATAATTGAGACCCAGATATAGATGAGAGCTAGAATTGGTTAAATGGAATAATTTACATATAGTAATGGCAAAGTTCTTGGTGCAGGCTTTTAGAATAAACTGCAGGTTCAAATCAAGTGTCTGGAGTACATCCACGGCTGGGATGGGTCATTCAGTCCTTCGTTCAGAGCTTCAGTTTGTAGCAAAGTCCCTCCAGAAGTAAGAAGCAGGATTGAAGACAAGATGGAGGAGATGCAGCTGCCTTTTATATTCTTTCTCTTGTGGGTGGAAACCCCTTGGTTCTCCTGTGCAAGATCTCAGCAAGATGGAGTTTGGAGCCACATGGGCAAGTCACATGTCCATGCATGACTCAGTTTTTTACAGGCCAACGCCATTGTTTACATGTTAGTTTGAAAGTTCCAAGAAAGCTCAGATGTGGATTGGCGTCTCCCAAAGTCCATTGTCAGTTAAGTGTTTCTTGATTGGGCACTTACTGAGAATAGTCCCTTCTCAAGAAGCTGACGAAATGCTTCACTGAGGCTACTTAGAATCAAAACACATTGATATGCAAGTATATAGCCAATATTCATAACTACAACTACAAAAATGATGCATCCATACAGATATCATAATCAGCAAATCATAACCTTTCCATAGACAACTTACACGACAACCTTTGTACAATATTTGCTGCAAATATATAACAGTGGTTGCAACAACGATCTATACGGTCAGAGGTTATGTCAGTAACGTCACGCCTACCTTTTGTAATTGTTCTTCGAGATGTGTTGCTCGTGTCCATTCCATTACCTGCCCTCCTGCCCCTCTGTTGGAGTTGCCAGCAAGAAGGAACTGAGAGGGCGTAGGGCTGGCGGCGCCTGATATACTGATGCATGAGTGCAGCACTCAAGGGAGTGCCACAGCTGAGCCTACGGATACTGCTAAGGCAAAAGTCTCCAACAACTGTGCACATGGGTTCACACACATCTAGAATGGAATGGACATGAGCAACACATCTGAAAGAACAACAGTTACGAAAGATAGGTAATCATTTTATTCCAGAACTCTTCAGAAATGTATGCCTGAAAGTAGGAGCCCAAGGCCATATTTAGGCATGTAAATAAGTGATCATATATTTTCAAAAGTGCTTTTGACCTCATATAAGATTCTGCAGCACAATTCTGTAGCAAGCTGTGACTTGTATGGAAAATTCAGCAGAATTGTAGGCTTCCTGGAGTCCTGAATGTGATTTTAAAATTGTAAATTTGAGGTTTACATACACTTATAAATTCATGATCCAAATAGATGAAAATAACAATAAAATATTCTTCTACCCCAACACATTAAAATATGGAAATTTACAGAATTCGTTCAGAACATCACGTATCGTGTGTTTCTTTCAAAATATTTATGTCCATTTATTAAAGACTATATAAAATCAATAGTTTACACTCAACATCACATTTCAATAAGAGAAGAAACCAAGTGAGGAAAATTTTAAAGTTGGGTGGGCATTGTAAATTGGATAGGGTTAGATTATATGGCAGATGGGGTATTGGATGGGTTGCCTGACTGTTCACTTCCAACATTCTGATGTTTAGGTTTTTTTAAAAGTGTGGAATATTTAATATTGTTTTTCAACCGTAACTCTTTTTAACAAAGTTTTTTTTTTTTCTTTGTGATATATGCAAAATCCTACGCTAAGAGAGAGGAAGTAAACCACGCGGAGGCAAAATTGGGGGAATATAACTAAACAGCTGAACTTGTTTCCATCATAGTAGATTTTTGCATGTGGTGGATATTTTCCTAATATGATTTCTCATATCCAAACACTGTAGCTGCTGCATGGAATGTATGGGATTGGGAAGGATGTCTATTCCAAAATATAGAAAAAGTAGTACTTATAAATTATGTCTTCAGTCACATGACATGAAAGCTTTTTCCCAGCTTAAATGTCTTCCATTCTGGAAATGTGTATTGATGGAATTGGACAGTGATATTTGTGTAACTTGTATTCAAATTTAAATTTTTAAATTTGGTAACAGAATTATTCTACTAGGTCTAACACATAACAGAATAGAAAGCATGAGCTACACTCTTTAAAGATTTATGTTCACATTTAAAAAGAATCCTAGCCCTGGTCTACACTACGGGGTTAGGTCAAATTTAGCCGCCTTCGGTCAATTTAAAAATGACTGCATACACACAACCAACCCCATGCATTCTTGTTGGTTGTAATGACCGTAATACATATTCTTCACAGCTCAGAGATAGATGTAGGTTTCATTTTTAGAAGGTACACACTATACATTTTTAAAGTGATTCATTTTGAAAACTTTTCAGATTAATTTTACAGCTATATCAGAAAATGAATGATTGGTTATTTCATTTACCAAAGGTAATTGAAGCAAATATTTATGAAGTCCTTGGGAGGTGAACTATCTCCAATTCCACAAGTTAATCATTAATATTTGGAGGATTTTCTTGCCATGCTGTATTAGGAGGAGAACATTACCAGACAGACATTTCAATTGTTTTATTAAACTAAAACAACATTATGTATTCTGGATTTTTCTCTTCAACAGCAAACATACAATATTTTAACAAAACAAGCATATGAATTTTTGAATTTAGTTAAACATTCAAGTTTTTTAAAATAAGGTTTGGTGTTGAAATTGTTTTTAACTAAAATAGCTAAATGAAATATTTAAAAAATAATAATTAATCCACTATGTCCGCCAGTCAACATGAGAAACTTAAAATATTGGCTTCTACAGCTAACTCAGTCGTCTTCACCTTCATTTTCCTGTTTGTTCATAATCTGGAAAAGGAAAACAAGCTTTCCTGCTTTTTCAGGTCCCAAATGATTTCTCAATTTGGAATGAATTAGTCCAAAGGAAGAAAATATTTTTTCTACACCATCAGAAGAAGTTACTGCTGTTAAAAGTGAGATTAGCACTTCAACAGTCTCTGAATCCAAGTGCTTAAGTGAATTCCACCAGTTCACTGGTGTGCCTATCTTTAAAACATCATCAGCAAACATATATTTCCTTACCTCTGAAGTTTATTATAGTTGGCATTATGGAGGGATGATTGCTGGATGTCCATGTCATAGCCAACTCCTCTTCTTCAGCAGTTAAGGTTTGACCCTGGTACCGAGTATTGAAAATATTTGCAAGAAAATGAGCTGGCAATAGTGCTTGTCCCATTTGTTTCTTTAATGCTTGTAATTTAAGTTTGTCATTGCATATTTCTCTTTTTAAGATCTCACTTCCAAATTTCAAGCGCGTCAACAATAAAACAACTATTTCCCTGCATTTTGTTCAAGGCTACAGAAATAGGCTTTAGGGTACTCAGCATGTGTTCAACATTTCTCTTAAACCTAATGTTAAGAACTTTGGCTGTGACAGTGCCATCTATTTTTTTCACGATTTTGTTCACAAACTGTCATCAGATTAGGCCAGTTCTTGTGATATGATAGTACCATAGAGTAACGCCTATGTTTTTTTGCTCAAATATGAGAATTCAAGAACAGTCCAGAAAGAAGACAGGCAATCCTTAAGAAAGAAGTATGAAATAAAAAAGTTGACCAACCTGAAGATCCTGCATATTCAGACATGTTCCTTTCATCATCTTCAACGCAGCTTCCTCCTGAGAGAGAACATTTCTCATGATGTTGTTTCATTCGGGCAACCAGGCCTTGCATTGCTTTGTTGCACTGTTTGTATTTTGCACGCATGCCTGTCTTACCCACAGGTAGAGGAACTTCATTAAAATATTCCCAAACTGGGTCTCTTTTACGGCCTGCTGTCATTATAGGTTTTCCCTTCTAGTGAGAGAATGGTATGGTAGATCTCAAATCAGTGAAGGCTACACTCAGAAAGACCTCAAGACTTTTGGAATATGCTGCTCAAACAGTTTCACTTTTGTTTCTACTGCCTGTCTCTCCCTTCTCACATTTATCTCCAGACTTCTCCTTGTCCAGATCTAGTCCACCCTCAACAATCATTGAACTTTTTGAAACTTTGCACTTGTAGAGAGAGGTAAGGGATTGACTCTGTGTACACAAATTTGCAGAGGGACAGTAGGGTTGAGGTCTGTTATTTCTCACCTCTATATATTATTTATTTATTTTAAAACATTTTTGCTGTTAACAAGCATGTTATCTCTGGAGACACAAATCCACAGTTTGAGAACTGCAAAACTAAGCATCTCTGATGGTATCTTCTAGACTGAGCCCCAAGTCCCATTGGGTAGATAGAAAGATTAACCTAAATAATCTATACAGAAGCCCCTGGAACCCCTTAAGATTGGGTCCCTAATCCATGAACTATTGGAACTCATTTAGAAAAGTTTCCTTAAACATTACATGAATATATTGTCTCATACTATAGAATTAGAATTTATAATCCCTATTCCATGAGGAGATACATTATAGCTCAAAGATATCTTAATTAAAACTATCTTTAGATAGGTTTTTTTCCTCAAAAAGCATTTTATGAAAAAAATCCTATTTAAATAAAAAAAAATCCAATTAAAATTGTTTTTTTTAAATCATTGATTTTTATCCACCCTAATTGCAATTAATCGCAGTTCAATCGCACTGTTAAACAATAGAATGCCAATTGAAATTTATTAAATATTTTTGGATGTTTTTCTACATTTTCAAATATATTGATTTGTTACCCGCAAAAAATCCAGGGCACTCTGCCTATACTCTACCGAGGGCTCAAGGCATGACCTGGTCAATTTCAGGCATCCCCACCCTTTCCCTTCCGAGGGTTCAAGGTATAAGGCACCTATCCTTAACCACGGGGCTCAGGAAGAAACCTGGTCAACTTACGTACCCGCCCTTTCCCTCGGGACTCAGGGTTCTTGAGGACTGTGGAACCTTTCCCCAGTGAAAGAGCCTTACACAGTTGTGCTCTAAACATCTATTTATTAGCAACACACACAGAATACATATGCCAAGCAAATCTTCTATGCTCACCATTCCCAGCATACAGACAAAATTCACCCAATTGCCAGTCAGGATCCTCTTGTTTGGGGGGGTTCAACAATGCCATCACAGTCATGCAGAGGTTCAGAGTTCTTGCAACTTGGTATTAAATTCCAGTCAGGAGATGATTCCCAAAGAGCATTTTTTTTTTTAACCCGCATTCTGTCCTATATTTCATGTTATAGCAGTCTTGGATAGTGACCCAGCACATGTTCATTTTAAGAACACTTTCAGTGCAGTGCAGATTTGACAAAAGGCAAAGAAGGTAGCAATGTGAGATAGCTAAAGATAGCTGCAGCACTTGACCCAAGGTTTAAGAATCTGAAGTGCCTTCCAAAATCTCAGAGCGATGAGGTGTGGAGCATGCTTTCAGAAGTCTTAAAAGAGTAACACTCTGATGTGGAAACTACAGAACCCAAACCACTAAAAAAAAATCAACCTTCTGCTGGTGACTCAGATGATGAAAACGAACGTGCATTGGTCCGCACTGCTTTGGATTGCTATCGAGCAGAACCCGTCATCAGCATGGATGCATGTCTTCTGGAATGGTGGTTGAAGCATGAATTTTTAGTGCATCTGTCACATAAATACCTTGTGATGCCAGCAACAACAGTGCCATGCCTGTTCTCACTTTCAGGTGACATTGTAAACAAGCTTCGGGCAGCATTATCTCCTGCAATTGTAAACAAACTTGTCTCTCTGAGCGATTGGCTGAACCAGAAGTAGGACTGAGTGGACTTGTAGGTTCTGAAGTTTTTCATGGTTTTATTTTTGAATCCAGTTTTTTTTTTTGTACATAATTCTACTTTTGTAAGTTCAACTTTCATCATAAAGAGATTGCACTACAGTACTTTTATTAGGTGAATTGAAATACTATTTCTTTTGTTTCCTTTTTGCAATTCAAATATTTGTAATGACAAATATAAAAGTAAAAAGAACAGGAGTACTTGTAGCACCTTAGAGACTAACAAATTTATTTGAGCATAAGCTTTCGTGGGCTATAGTCAACTTCATCAGATGCATAAAATGGAACATATATATATATATATATATATATATATATATATATATATATACATACAGAGAACATGAAAAGATGGAAGTAGCCATACCAACTGTAAGAGGCTAATTAATTAAGATGAGCTATTATCAGCAGGAGGAAAAAAACATTTTAGACGGTTGACAAGAAGGTGGTGTGAGAATATTTAACATGTTGAAATTGATTCAACATGTGTAATGACCCAGCCACTCCCAGTCTCTGTTCAAACCCAGGTTAATGGTATCTAGTTTGCATATTAATTTAAGCTCAGCAGTTTCTCGTTGGAGTCTGTTTTTGAAGCTTTTCTGTTGCAAAATTGCCACCTTTAAGTCTGTTACTGAGTGACCAGAGAGGTTGAAGTGTTCTCCTACTGGTTTTTGAATGTTATGATTCCTGATGTCAGATTTGTGTCCTTTTATTCTTTTGCGTAGAGACAGTCCAGTTTGGCCAATGTACATGGCAGAGGGGCATTGCTGGCACATGATGGCATATATCACATTGGTAGATGTGCAGGTGAACGAGCCCCTGATGTCGTGGCTTATGTGATTAGATCCTATGATGGTGTCATTTGAATAAATATGTGGACAGAGTTGGCATCGGGCTTCGTTGCAAGGATAGGTTTCTGGGTTAGTGTTTTTGTTGTGTGGTTGCTGGTGAGTATTTGCTTCAGGTTGGGGCCCTTTGTTGGGCCTGTCCTGTAGTAGGTGACTTCTGGGTACTCTTCTGGCTCTGTCAATCTGTTTTTTCACTTCAGCAGGTGGGTATTGTAGTTTTAAGAATGCTTGATAGAGATCTTGTAGGTGTTTGTTTCTTGTCTGAGGGATTGGAGCAAATGCGGTTGTATCTTAGAGCTTGGCAGTAGACAATGGATCGTGTGGTGTGTCCTGGATGGAAGCTGGAGGCACGTGGTAAGTAAGGTTTCCGGTATAGGGTGGTGTTTATGTGACCATATTAGCACAGTAGTGTCCAGGAAATGGACCGCTTGTGTGGATTGGTTGACTGTTATCAAGTCCTCACAGTCGTTTTTTCTCAAGTGTAAACATGCCCAGTTTTTTTAACCTTTATAGGTTAGGTTTTCTAAACCTTTCGTCATTTTTTGTTGCTCTCCTCTGAACAGTCCAGTTTGTCCATATCTTAAGTAAAATATGATGCCCAAAACTGGACACAGTATTTCAGCTGAGACTTTACCAACGCTGAGTAGAATGGGGCAAGTTTACCTCCCATGTCTCATGTGCTACAGTCATGCTAATATATCCCAGAACAATATTAGCCTTTTTGCAAGTGCATCACAATTTTGGCTCACATTCAATTTGTGATCTGCTATAAACCTGAGGCTCTTTTCTGCTGTACTACTGCTTAGCCAGTTATTCCACATTTTGTGTTTTTGCATTTGATGTGGTTAATCCTCCCCTTTTCAAAGAAAGGCATACTGTCCATGAACTGGATAGACACACAGAAAAAAGATATAACACATCATATTGGCTGCTTGTTGTTCTGCCTGCACCACCACAAGATCACCCAGGCACATTCACACCACTAGACAGTCCCTCCCAGTGCTTCTTGACCCTGTTCAGAATCTGGCTGTTCTTGCTTCCTCTTTTCCCTTTGGGGATATGGAGTTGATAGATTACCTCAAAAAGTTCTCTAGAGAAGCCAAAGCCACCGCATGCTAAGAAGCCTATAATGAGAGGCCTAAAAATGCTAACAAGAAAAAGCATATATTCCCAGAGGCTTCTAAGGAAGAAGAAGCAATTTCTTTATCATCTAATCAGAGTTACCTTTACACTTGCAGGACATTCACTAAGAAGTTTTAATGGGAAGATTTCTGGAAATGTGTTTCACTTGCAAATAGTTTGTTTTCTCAGCTCCATCTGTTTGCCAGACAAGTATCAAAACTTTGGATTAAGGCTGTCATGCTTTGACATACTAACTTTTTCCCCACTACCCATTAGATCTGTGATTTCCTCACTACGGGCATCAAAAAATTCACCTCCTGGGGAAGAAACTCACCATTCTGGAGGACCTCAGAAAAGGTGGACCCAAACCATGCAGTTCCACAGTCAGATCCCAATTTGGTCACCATAATTACAGATGCCAGTCACATCTGACATAGAGCCCATATGAAGCAGATGTTTCTGCATGGCAAGTAGTGAGATAGTTGTGGTTCCAAGAGACACAGAATTCCTGTATTCCCTAGTGTTAGTAAATTCCTATATCTGCCATAAAATTAGAGATGCTTTGCAGTTGTGGCTTGTAGCAAAGAGGTCTGTTGCTGGAGTTCTCCATTTCCTGCAAACTTGGTGAAATATTTGTGAACTGAGGCTCCCTTTCATGGGAGGTACGCTGGAACAGCGCTGAAAGTCTTTAGTAATGAAGAGATTCCCAACTATATGGATTGCTCTGATAGCTAATGGATTCTTTTCTATCCATTTTTCAGAGTGAGTGATGCCTATCTGAGTGAGGTTACATGTTTCCGATTGATTGTTGAGATAAGCCACCACTGCTGCAAACATATGAGGGCTGTATTCTGTAAAATTTGAGGCTTGAAGTGTAAGAGCAGCAGGTGAATTGTTTTCATTTCTAGTCTGTAGATGTGAAGGTATTTCTCAACGTCTGTATCTTCTTGTATCTTAGGAATGTACAAAAGGAGAGATTTCCAAGCTGAAAAGTCCCAGTCTTTTTAAAGAGATGACTAAGAGAGGTTATAATAGAGGTCTGTAAAATCTTGAATGGTGTAGAGAATGTGAATAAAGAAGTATTATTTACCCCTTCACATAACACAAGAACCAGGAATCACACAATGAAATTAATAGGTAGCAGGTTTAAAACAACAAAAGGAAGTACTTCTTCACACAATGCACAGTCAGCCTGTGGAACTCATTGCCAGGAGATGTTGTGAAGGCCAAAACTATATCTGGGTTCAAAAAAGAATTAGATAAGTTTATCGAGGCTAGATTCATCATTGGCTATTCATTATCGGCTGTGGGTGTCCCTAAGCCTCTGATTGCCTCATCCTATGACTGGACGACAACGGATGGATCACTTGATCGCCCTGTTCTGTTCATTCCCTTTGAAGCATCTGGCATTGGTCACTGTTGGAAGACAGGATACTTGGCTAGATGGACCATTGATCTGATCCAGTATGGCCATTCTTATGATAAAATAAACTGTTTCTCATAGCTGAAGAGTGAAGGCGAAGCTTGGTTGGTGAGAAACTTTTACACACTATATATGATTAAACTGTGGAAATTGTTGCCACAGGAAGGTGAGACGAAGAATTTAGCAAGATTAAAAAAGGGATAGGTTATTTACATGAAATTCAAGACTGTCCTAAGTTATTCTAATTAGGGCTGTTCGTGATTAATCGCGTGATTAAAAAAATTAATTGCGATTAATCACACTGCTAAACATTAATAGAATACATTTATTTAAATATTTTTGGATGTTTTGGATGGGGGGAGGGATAGCTCAGTGGTTTGAGCATTGGCCTGCTAAACCCAGGGTTGTGAGTTCAATCCTTGAGGGGGCCACTTGGGGATCTGGGGCAAAATCAATACTTGGTCCTGCTAGTGAAGGCAGGGGGCTGGACTCGATGACCTTTCAAGGTCCCTTCCAGTTCTAGGAGATGGGATATCTCCATTAATTTAAAAAAATTTAGTTTTCTACATATTCAAATATATTGATTTCAGTTAAACACAATACAAAATGCACAGTGCTCTTTTTCTATTTATTTTTTATTACAAATATTTGCACTGTAAAAAACGAGAGTATTTTCAGTTCACCTAATACAAGTACTATAATGCAATCTCTTTATCAAGAAAGGTGAACTTATAAATGTAGAATTATGTACAAAAAAAACCCTGCACTCAAAAACAAAACAATGTAAAACTTTAGAGCCTACAAGTCCACTCAGTCCTACTTCAGCCAATTGCTCAGACAAACAAGTTTGGTTACATTTGCAGGAGATAATGCTACCCGCTTCTTGTTTATAGTGTCACCTGAAAGTGAGAACAGGCGTTCTCATGGCACTGTTGTAACCAGCATCGCAAGAATTTATGTGCCAGATGCGCTAAAGATTCATATGTCCCTTCATGCTTCAACCACCATTCCAGAGGATATGCATCCATGCTGATGACGGGTTCTGCTCGATAACGATCTAAAGCAGAGAGGACTGATGCATGTTCATTTTCATCATCTGAATCAGATGCCACCAGCAGAAGGTTGATTTTCTTTTTTAGAGGTTTGGGTTCTGTAGTTTCCGCATCTGAGTGTTGCTCTTTTAAGACTTCTGAAAGCATGCTCTACATCTCGTCCCTCTCAGATTTTGGACATCACTTCAGATTCTTAAACCTTGGGTCAAGTGCTGTAGCTATCTTTAGAAATCTCACATTGGTACCTTCTTTGCATTTTGTCAAACCTGCAGTGACAGTGTTTGTAAATCAAACAACGTGTGCTGGGTCATCATCTGAGACTGCTATAATATGAAATATATGGCAGAATGTGGGTAAAACAGAGCAGGGGACTTCAGTCACAAATTTAATGAACGCACTATTTTTTTAACAAATATCATCAGCATGGAAGCATGTCCTCTGGAATGGTGGCTGAAGCATGAAGGGCCATACAAATGTTTAGCATATCTGGCATGTAAATACCGTGCAGTGCTGGCTACAAAAGTGCCATGTCAACATCTGTTCTCACTTTCAGGTGACATGGTAAATAAAAAGCGGGCAGCATTATCTCCCGTAAATGTAAACAAACTTGTTTGTCTTAGAAATTGGTTGAACAAGAAGTTGGACTGAGTGGATTTGTAGGCTCTAAAGTTTTACATTGTTTTGTTTTTGAGTGCAGTTATGTAACAACAAAAAAATATATATTTGTAAGTTACACTTTCATGATAGAGATTGCACTACAGATGCTCCCCGGGTTACGCAAGACCCGACTTACGCAAATTCGCACTTACGGAAAAAGTTCCATAAGCCAGTAATAGGATTTTCGAGTTAAGGAAATTTTTGCGTAACGTATGGGTATACGTTTTCGACTTACGCAAAATTCAAGTTATGCAAGGCTTTCCGGAATGGAACGATTGCGTAAGTCGGGGGGTGTTTGTACAGTACCTGTATGAGGTGAATTGAAAAATACTATTTCTTTTATCATTTTACAGTGCAGATATTTGTAATAAAAAATAATATTAAGGGAGCACTGTACACTTTGTATTCTATGTTGTAATAGAAATCAAAATATTTGAAAATGTAGAAAAATATCCAAAAATATTTAATAAATTTCAATTGGTATTCTATTGTTTAACAGTGCAATTAATCACGATAGATTTTTTAAATCACGATTAATTTTTTATTTTAATTAATGACATTTAAAATTTTAGAAGAGATAGTAAACCTTATGTTTCAGGCCTTAATCCAACCTCTAACTCAGGGGTCGGCAACCTACGGCACGCATGCCAAACACAGCACACAAGCCGATTTTGAGTGGCACGCTGCTGCCTGCTGCGGTCCCAGCCCTCAGTCCCCCCGCCCACCACTCTCCCCTGCGGGGGCAGGAGGCAAAAGCTTGGTCCTGCGGCAGCCAAGCTTCTCCCCTTCCCCCGCTTCTTCCCCCAGCGTGGTGCTTTCCTGCCCCATCTCCTCTCTTTTCCTGCGCCGATCAGCTGATGGCCCTTGCGAGGGGGAGGGGGACGAGTGGCAGCGAGCTTGCTGCTCCGTAGAGGAGGCAGAGAAGAGGTAGGGACGGGACCTTGGGGAAGGGGGTGGAACAGGGCATATCCCTTCCAGCCCCTTGCCATGAGCTGCTCCTGGCACCTCCTGAACCCCCACACAAACCCAGCCTTCTGCCCTGCACCCCCACACACCCCAGTCCTCTGCCCTGACCCCTGAACCCCCCCACACACCTCCACTGCCCTCTGTCCTGACCCCTGAACCCCCCCACCCCAGCCTTCTGCCCTGCACCCCCCACACCTCCCAGCCCTCTGCCCTGACCCCTGAACCCCCCCCACACACCTCCAGCCTTCTGCCCTGCACCCCCACACACCTCCAGCCTTCTGCCCTGACCCCCCCCCACAGCCTTCTGCCCTGCACCCCCACAGCTCCCATCCCTCTGCCCTGACCCCTGAACCCCCACACACACCCAGCCCTCTGCCCTGAACGCCTCCCTCACCCCCCGGTCCCGGCTGCCGGCCCCTTGCCAGCTGGCGTCCCGGCCGCAGGCCCCGCTCGACCCACTGCCAGCCTAGGTGAACAGAACCCCAGGCTGGCAGTGGGCTGAGCAGGCTGGCGGCGTAAGATCAGCATTTTAATTTAATCTTAAATGAAGCTTCTTAAACATTTTGAAAATCTTGTTTACTTTACATCCAACAATAGTTTTGTTATATAATATAGACTTATAGAGAGAGATCTTCTAAAAAACGTTAAAATGTATTAACAGCACGCGAAACCTTAAATTAAAGTGAATAAATGAAGACTTGGCACACCACTTCTGAAAGGTTGCCTACCCCTGCTCTAACTATTGGAGATTAGTATGAGATCTGTGTAGGGGCATATGTAGTATGAGATCTATGACGGGACAGCCTCTCTCAGGACTTGCTGTTCCGGGAGGTGAGCGCCTTTACTTTAAAGAGACAGCGCACGGTCTTTCAGAAACTTCCACAGCACCCACAATCTCTCTCTCACTCACATTCACTCTCTCTCAATCTCTCACACAAACTCACACACACACTCACACTCACACTCACAGTCTGTCTCTCTACACACAGACCACACACCTCCCAACACATACTTGTGTTGTTGTTGGTTGTTACTTCTTGGTACTTCCTGCAATGCACATATATTCGCTGTAATTTTATTCTTTCAAAGTGTGTTATTTTAGTTTTTTTGACTGGTCTATGCATTTCATAATTTTTATTTCTCTTTTACATTTAAATTTAATTCTTTGGGTAGTGAGTTCTAAAATGCCTAACCTGTCCTGGCTGGAGTAATTATCCCTATGGTAACTTTTAAAAAATATATATCTAGGTTTTTTGAGTACTGGTGGCACATAGCTCGGTGCATATAAAATTTATTCCGCACATGGATGGAAAAAATTAGAGGGAACATTGGCCACTACCTCTGTCGTGGTTTACCAGCCACACAACAGACAGAATGGTTCCCAGTGGAGGAACAGAAATAACAAAAAGAGACCTCACCCTTCTTCAGGTCAGGGTTCTGGTCAGTCGAAGCCGTCTTTAGGCCAGAAGCAGGCCTTTTGAAGGCACGCTCGAGGACAGCGCACTGGTACGGACGCTGGATCCCCCCTGCCATACCTTCTCTTGCAGACTATTCCCTTTCTACCCTATGTGGACCCATATTACGTCAAACCGCTGAGTACTCCACATAGTAGAAAGGGGATGCTCCCTCCAATTCTCGGCCCTCCCACCCTTTCAACCCTCTTCCCTGTCCCCCTTCAGGGACCCCTCTCACAAGCAACTCCTTATATAGGAGGTGCACTCGCTCCTATTGCTGGGGGCAGTGGAAGAGGTTCCTCAGGCGCTGAAGGGCAAGGGCTTCTATTCCCAGTATTTCCTAATACCAAAAGTCAAAGACGGTCTCAGGCCCATCCTAGACCTGCAGGAACTCAACAATTTCATGAAGAACCTGAAGTTTCGCATGGTCTCTTTGGTCTCCATCATCCTTTCCTTGGATTCAGGGGACTGATATGCTGCCCTCGACTTAAAGGACGCTTACTTTCACATTGCAATTATGCCGTCCCACAGAAGTTACCTCAGGTTTGTGATGAACCACAGTCACTAAGAGTTCACAGTTCTCCTGTTCAGCCTCTCAGCAGTGCCTTAAGTATTTACCAAGTGCATGGCAGTTGTGGCTGCGTTCCTGCGCAGACAACAGTTACAGGTGTTCCTGTACCTCAACGACTGGCTGATCAAGTGGAGCCACAAATCGGGTTCAGAACAGTGACTTTTGATGAACTGGGCCTTCTGAACGTGCAAAAATCTATTCTGTCCCCCGTTCAATGGATAGAGTTCATAGGGCGGTACTGGACTCCACGCAGACCAAGGCGTACCTCCTAGAATTGTGGTTCCGGGTCATGGGCGACATTATTCAAAGTCTCAAGCAGTTCCCTACCACCACAGCAAGGAATTGCCTGAAGCTTCTCAGTCACATGGCGGCTTGTACCTATGTGGTGCAGCATGCCAGGCTCAGACTCCGGTCGCTTCAATCATGGCTGGCCTCGGTGTATCGGCTGTTTTGGGACAATTTGGACAAGGTCGTCACTCTGTCTCCTCCGGTCCTCAACTCCCTCCTGTGATGGCTTGACCCGCAGGTGATGTGTGCGGGAGTTCAACATACCGCAGCCATCCCTCTTGTTGGGGATGAACGTTTCAGCCTTGGGGTGGGGTGCATGTCTGGGAGACCTCAGGATGCAAGGTCTCTGGTCTCAGGTGAAGCTCGCTCTCCACATCAATGTCAGATAGCTAAGAGCAGTCTGCCTAGCATGCCTGACCTGCCAAGTTTAGCTGGCAGGGAAATGTGTATCGGTTATGATGGACAAAACCACAGCGATGTTTTATATAAACAAACATGGGGGTGCACACTCCTCTCCCCTTTGCCAGAAAGCCCTCAAGCTGTGGGACTTCTGTGTAGCTCGTTCGATACACCTGAAAGCATCGTACTTCCCCGGAGTGCAGAATAGGTTGGCAGACTATCTTAGCAGGTCGCATTTGGATAGCTCTTGGCACTTCAGACCCCATCTCTCAAATTGCTCAGACTGATGTAGACAGTCTAGAGAGCAGTGGTCTCCAAACTTTTTTGATTGCGCACCCCTATCAGTAAAAAAAAATTTTGACCACGCACCCCCTGCTGTGCCGGCTCTACCATTTTTGCAGAAGCAAAAAAAAAAAAAAGCTGCTCGGACTCCCGCCTAACGAAGCAGCAAAAAAAAAAAAAAAAAAAAAGCACTCTTCCTGCCGCGCACCCCCAAGGATCCTCTTGCACATCCCCTGGGGTGCATGCACCTCACTTTGGAGACCACTGGCCTAGAGAACTTTCTATGCTATTAGGAAAAAAGAACAGGAGTACTTGTGGCACCTTTGCTCTAACAAATTGGTTAGTCTCTAAGGTGCCACAAGTACTCCTGTTCTTTTTGCGGATACAGACTAACACGGCTGCTACTCTGAAGCCTATGCTATTAGGATCATTCTCCCTTTTTGCTGCCTTCAAGGGATCGTTTAATTTTCTGCAATGTGATCTAGAGAAAAATTGAGTTTCTTTTAAAAAGTTTCAATCTTCTGCATTTATTGTTATTGGTTCTTTATTTTCTGTTAGTAAGGTTTGTTTTTTGTTTTTAAAAGCAGTTAAGCAACTGAAGCCTTAACTCCATGAAGTTGCTCCAATTTAGAAATTCAATCTGGTACTCAAAATACTGTGGCCCATCCTCATTTAAAATTTGAAATCATTATTCCTCTAGTGGAAATCACAGCCTTTTCTTATAAATATCTGTTCATTACAGTTCTTAGTGATGGAGAGATCATGAGGACTTTGTCCGTCTTCATCCCAAAGTACATTTCAGCTTTAAAGTAATCAATTGCTCTTTCCCTTCCTTCTATCTCATTTTGAAATGTAACCAGAAAAGGATCTTGCATTCTTTGTAAATGGCCCAAATCTTTAAACTTTGTTTGGAAAAGGACAAAAATATTTTGGTCAGTTGTTCCCTATATGTTTTGGATCAGCACAGCAAGGCAAAGCCGCTTCCAAAGTATCACTTTATCAATTAATTAATTCAGCTATTGTTGAAGCATATCTCCCAAAAAGGGACCCTTGTCTTTAGTCAGTAAAAGCCCAGCAGAAAGGGGTCAGGGAAGTTGAAGTGCTCTCAATAGAAGAGATTTGCCAAGCAGCCACCAGGAAGTTAATCCACTCATTTATTAAGCACTATAGGATGTACTTCAGTGTCTCAGCTAGTCCAAATATTAGCCTAATATTTCTAAGGGCTTTAATTCAGGAATCCATTAAAAAAATATTAAGGGGGATATTTTTTCGTCTCATTGTTTTAGCTCATTGGCATTGTTGTTTAAAGTCTACTAGTATGGATTATTGGAGCTGCATGCTTTAAAAATGGGAATTTTTCCTTGTCTGTAAAATGGGTTTGAGAGTAGCTCCAGTATTCATATACCCGCACAGTTATTTTGTATTTTTCATGTAAAGTGGTTCTGTCAGCATTTCAATAGAATTAAGCTTTCTTGGTTAATGTGTGCACTAGTAGAATGACCTTACGTGATGAAGACTTGGATTTGTCTGTTTGCCTGACAATCACTTGTCGAAAGTGAAGACCCATTAGTATGGATTATTGTAGCTGATCTAACAGAAAACCATTGTATAGGTAAAATAAATCACCTCTTTCATCTGTCTTTTTGGTATCTAAGGGTTAGTTCTGTAAGGACTGTGTAACTGGGGGCAGACTAAAATTAACAAGACCTATTTTTCCAATTACATCTATGAATAGTCAGACATTAAGTGTGCAAAATTTGATGGGGGATGAGGACTTGTTGGAGTATTTTAGCGAGTGTTTTGTATGTGTGTGTGAAATCATAGTTATACTTGCACACTTTCCTAAAGTTCTGTTTCATCCCTTTCCTCCTGCCTATAAAGCTGGATTGGTCACTTTTGAAATTTGATACCTCTCCTGAGTATCAGAAATTTCCAGTGTACACACTTTTGGGTCATGAAAAGTGGTATATTTCTTCCTAGTATCGCTCCTGTGGGATTTCTTGGTTCATATTTGTCAGTTCCTTTCTGACAGTTACTTTTTAATGTAAGCTTTACTAGATCCCGGTGAGAAGGACTCCCTATTATATATATATATATATGTTGGTTCTCAGCTCTCATGCTGGATTCTTGCGCCCCTGCAAATTTGCCGCCCCAAGCACCTGCTTGCTTTGCTGGTGCCTAGAGCCGGTCCCGGGTGCAACTTGTTTTCTTCTGAGTGAATGTCGTCTCCTTCTCATTCCATTTCAATGAATTGTGCAGGGATTGCTATTGTCCGGCTTTTACCTGGAGATGGTGGAAGCAAAGGGGAAAGGAAGATTCTTATGTCTTCTCCTTTCAGGCACCCACTCTAAGGCAGTGGCTTTCAACCTTTCCAGACTACTGTACCCCTTTCATGAGTCTGTTTTGTCTTGCATACCCCACAAGTTTCACCTCACTTAAAAACTACTTGCTTACAAAATCAGAGACAAAAGTAAAAAAGTGTTACAGAACACTATTACTGAAAAATTGCTTACTTTCTCATTTTTACCACATAATTATAAAATAAATCAATTGGAATATAAATATAGTACTTACATTTCAGTGTATAGTATATAGAGCAGTATAAACAAGTCATTCTGTATGAAATTTTAGTTGGTACTGACTTTGCTAGTACTTTTTATGTAGCCTGTTGTAAAGCTACGCAAATACACCTCTACCTCGATATAACACTGTCCTTGGGAGCCAAAATTTTTTACTGCATTATAGGTGCGCAGCCCCGCCCCCGGTGCACTGCTTTACCGCGTTATATCCGAATTCGTGTTATATCGGGTCGCGTTATATCGGGGTAGAGGTGTATTTAGATGAGTTGATGTACCCCCCTACGTACCTCCAGGGGTACGAATACCCCTGGTTGAGAACCACTGCTCTAGGGCTACGAACAGTCTGGCTTGAAGGTAATAAAACATTAATTAGAAGTATATTTCTACTTTATCCTCAAAACAAGGCAAACTGAGTGTTAAGAAATCCTTACGCAGATATTAAAAAACACAAAGTAAACAATGTATACTCTGTAAAATCTGACTGTATCTTCCCCAGTATGTTAGTAATTAAAAAGATAGACTTGCAGTCACTGATTAACAGTAATGATCTTTTTAGGTCATTTTGTTATCAATTGCATAAGTTATTTTCAGGAATTAACTTGCTGTATGTTTTGGGTCTGAAGTTTAAAAACCTAAACTGCTCTAACAAGATACCATGGAGTGGTTTTTTTTCTTTTTCTTTTCGTTGCATGTAATATGCTGACCTTTTCTTTTTTTCTTTTTTTTAACTTGAAACATACCTTTCTACTTTTCCTCCCCCCATTTGGGAAATATTGATTTCTTATACTGCAGTAACAATTTTCCATTTGCTCTAAGATTATGTTGGTTGTAAAAACAATCTTTATTTAAATTGTGCTTTTGTAGAATGGAGATAGGGTTGTATTCAGGAGTATTGTGTATGTTAATGAAATGTTTTATGTTGCAGGTGCAAGTCCTCAGTGAATATAGTCTAGCCATATGTAGTAGCTATTACATCCTGTTACTGTTCTTTAGAAGACTTGTGCTATGTTTTATGTCAAATTTCATCTTCATATGCTCCTCATTTAAAAAAAATGTAAATAAGAAACAAGTGTAAAAAAATCTTTCCTAGTTAGAATTTTTGGAGGAATACAAAATTCTCAGCCTAAAATGTGAAATTGCCAAAGGAAATTAAGGGTTTGTTTTTCTTTTGAGTTGGTTGGAAAACATTGGTAGTGTTTACACAATTTTAGTTAAAACGGATATAGCATTCTTCATGCTCTTTGCTTTTGAGTGGTGCAGTAGTAGTGAATAACAAATAGCTGTATGTATTTCACTGAGTTATCATAATAGATGCATAGACTGGAGTTGGAGCCTCCTGCATGGGTGCTCACTGTTCCCTTTTCTTCCACAAGTTGTTGTTTTCAGGAAAGCCAAGCGTGACAATAGTCACATCCTCATGATGTGGTCTGGGCTCCACAAGCTTTGTACTTGGATCTCCTCATCATGATATTAGAAGTTCTATTCCTGTTGTCAGTATCTTTCTTCTTTGAAACTCATTCTATGGAGAGGACCAAATTCCATATTTAATTATAGTTTTTGTGGGTCTGGAATACGTTTATAACTAAATGTCCTCCTCAATCTACAGCAGAGTTTCCACTGATACGAATAGAAATTTTCCCCAAAATCGAGTGGAATGTGGTATTTGTATAGCAAGTAAGATTTTAGTTATTTAATCTGTACTTCGTTGTCAGTCACTACCACTGAGTGGGGAAAAATATGCTCCCCTTTAGGACCACTGCTATTTTTACCTTTTGTTTCTCTTCCCTATATTCCATTCTCTGTTTTTCTCCCTCTTTTCCATCCTTTCTTTTGTCTCTTCCCTTGCCACAGATTTCCTTCACTACTTACATTCTCAATTCCTATCCCCTGGGGTTCCCGTCCTACTCTGTTCCCTATTCTGTCCACTAAACTTAAATAGCTAAAGCTAATATTTAAAGTGTTGCCATTAATCTTTACAGCTAACACATTTAATGACGGCGGGAAAGTTTGTTGTTCTTCTTCTTTGAGTGTTTGCTCATGTCCATTCCATATTAGGTATATGTGCTCGCCACATGCACTGATGCTGGAAGTTTTTCCCTCGGTGGTATCCGTAGGGGACCGGCTCTGATGCTCCCTGGAGCGGTGCGCACATGCCATGGTATAAGGGGTCCCGGCAGCTCCCCCAACCCTCAGTTCTTTCTTGACGCCCATGACGGTTCTGGAATGTCTGCTGCTTTGGCTAGCATTGCGTTTTGTTCAGTGTTTTTTCAGAACATTTCTTGTAAAATAGTTAATAGTTCCCTTAGTGTTAATTCTAGTTTAGTCAGTCCCGGATGGGACTAAGCCTAGTTACTCATGCCTTCCAGGCAGCTTCCGACATGGCGGACTCTGCTGCTCATACAATGGCCTCGGCCATCTCCGTGTGGCGGGCATCCAGGCTGCTCCTCTCTGGTCTGTTGACTGAGGATCAGCAGTCTATGCAGGACCTCCCCTTTGACGGCCAGGCCCTGTTTTTGGAGCAGATGGACAGCAAGGTGCATGGGCTAAAAGACTCCCGCACTCCTGAAACTCTAAGACTGTATGCCTCTGGTCCAGTTCGTAAGCAGATCAAACTGCAGCCATCTCAGGGCCAAGGGAGCCAACCCCGGCAAGAATCACCCCACAAAAAGGGCAGGGGCTACAAGCACTGCCTGAGCCACCCCCCTCCGCCCAAGTGGGCTCAACCTGTACTCAGCAGGGGAGCAAGCAGGCATTTTGAGGGTGTATCCAAGGGGGGACCTATCAGACTGTACCCTGGATCTATCTTTCGCACTGCGTCCTCAGTACAGTAGCTCAGGGTTATACCCACCAGTTTCTTTCTACATCTCGCTCCCACCCATCCCCTTTCCTGTCCTTCAGGGACCCCTCTCATGAGAGTCTCCTTGCGCAGGAGGTAGAAGGGTTGCTGCAGCTGGGTGTGGTGGAAGGGATTCCTCACGAGTACAGAAACAAGGAGTTCTATTCTCAGTACTACTTAATCCCAAAAGCCAAGGGCGGTCTATGGTCCATCCTGGACCTACAAGACTTCAACAAATACCTACAGAAGTTGAATTCCACATGCTATCCCTGGCCTCCATCATTCCCTCCCTGGATCTGGGAGACTGGTATGCTGCCCTTGACTTGAAGGATGCGTACTTTCATATAGCAATCTTCCAAGGACACAGGGACTTCCTACATTTCACAGTAGGATTGGACCACTACCAGTTTTCGGTCCTCCCTTTTCCCCCTAGCTACAGCACCGATAGTGTTTACCAAGTGCATGTCGGTAGTAGCGGCTTACCTCAGGCATCAGGGTATCCAGATCCACCTGTACCTCGACAACTGGCTGGTCAAAGGTCAATCCTGGTCCCAAGTCCAAAGGGATGTTGCATGTTGCAGGCCACATGCCGGTCCCTGGGCCTGCTGGTAAATGACAAAAAGTCGATGTTAGTTCCAGTGCAGAGGATAGAGTTCATCAGAGCGGTGCTCAACTCCACCTGCGCCAGAGCAATTCTGCCGCAGGAAAGCTTCCAAGCGTTGGTGAACCTCATCACAGGAGTCTCCGCATTCCCGCTGACCACAGTCATGGTTTGTCTGTGCCTGCTGGGCAGCATGTATGTATGTCGTCTGTCATGCCAGGCTCCGGATGCGGCCCTTACAGCAGTGGCTGGCGACGATCTATTCCCAGTCCAGAAATAACCTGGAAAAAGTCGTTACCACCCACAGACGATACTTACCTCACTTCAATGGTGGACCGACACTAGGGCAGTCCTGGAAGGAGTTCCATTCGACAGCCCTTGTCACTCCATCAAGTTGATATCAGAGGCCTTGAACCTAGGCTGGGGAGTGCATCTCGATGACCTCCAGATCCAGGGCATGTGGTCCCTGGAGGAAATGACGTTGCACATAAACATAAAAAAACTCAGAGCAGTACATTTGCCTTGCAGGGTCTTTCTACTGCACCTGGTGGGCAAGGTGGTGAGAGTGTTGACGGACAAAACGGCCTCAATGTTCACATCAACATCGCATCGATCACCTCAGCAGATCCTTTTTCTTTCACCTTGAGTGATCGCTCCATCTGGAGGTAGCCCGGACACTATTCCAGAGGTGGGGAACTCCCCAAGGGGACCTGTTCACCACCAGACAGAACAGGAAATGCCATCGCTTCTGTTCCCTACAGGATCTGGGCAAGAACTCCCTCTCCGATACCTTCCTCCTGTCATGGTCAGGGAGCCTGATGTACGTGTTCCTGACAGTCCTGCTCATCAGCAGAGTCCTGTCAAAGATCAAGAGAGACAAGGCCCAAGTCATCATGATCACCCCGGCATGGCCTCACCAGCATTGGTTCAGCACACTGATGGACTTGACGGTGACTGCTCCCTGGCCCCTTTCCGACTGACCAAATCTGCTCTTGCAGGATCATGGGCATCTCTTACACCCCCATCTCGCCCCCTCCATCTCATGACGTGAATACTGCATGGTTGAATTTGGAAGCGCGGGCCTGCTCTAACAAGGTCCAGCAAATCCTCCTGGAAAGCAAGAAGCCCTCCACTAGATCAACCTACCTGGCCAAGTGGACGAGGTTCTCCTTACAATCTATCTTAGATTACCTGCTCCGTCTTAAGAACCAGGGGCTGGCCCAGTCTTCCATCAAGGTGCACCTTGCAGCTATCTCCGCTTTCCACCTGCCAATTCAAGGTCAGACGGTGTTCTCGCACGACATGTCGGTCCGATTCCTCAGAGACCTCGAGAAACTCTTCCCACCGGCCCGAGCCCCTGTCCAACAGTGGGACCTTAACTTGGCTCTTTCTAGGCTCACGGGCCCACTCTTTGAGCCTATGGGCTCCTGCTCCCTCTCCTACCTGTCACGGAAGGCCACTTTCCTTGTGGCCATGACCTCTACGAGAGGATTGTTGGAGTTAAAGCCCTGACATCGAAGCCTCCGTATACGGTGTTCTACGAGGACAAAGTTCAACTGTGACCCCATCCAGCCTTTCTGCTGAAGGTGGTGTCTTCCTTCCATGTTAACCAGGACACCTTCCTCACGGTGTTTTGTCCCAAGCTGCACACCACTAGTGTGGAAAGGAAGCTGCACGCTCTGGACGTCAGACATGCTCTGGCGTTTTACCTGGAGTGTCAAGCCCTTACGCAGGTCGACCCAGCTATTCATCACGACAGCGGACAGGATGAAGAGCCTTCCAGTGTCCTCGCAGAGGATTTCCAACTGGATCACTTCCTGCATCTGGATCTGTTACGAGCTAGCACAGGTCCCACCGCCGCCGATAGTGAGGGCCCACTCGACCAGAGCTCAGGCATCCTCGGTGACCTTCCTGGTGCACGTCCCCATTCAGGACATATGCAGAGCCGCAACATGGTCTTCAGTTCACACATTCACAGTGCACTACGCCATCACTCATCAGGCCAGAGATGGCGCTGGGTTCGGCAGAGCTGTGTTGCAATCTACATGTCCGTGAACAACTACCCACCTCCAGGAGTACTGCTTGGGCGTCACCTAATATGGAATGGACATGAGCAAGCACTTGAAGAAGAAAAGACAGTTTCCTTTTCCGTAACTGGTGTTCTTCAAGATGTGTTGCTCATGTCCATTCCATAACCCGCCCTCCTTCCCCACAGTTGGAGTTTCTGGCAAGAAGGAACTGAGGGTGGGGGGTGCCGGCGGCGCCCCTCATACCGCAGCATGTGCGCACTACTCCAGGTATCCCTATGGATACCACAGAGGGAAAAACTTCCGGCACTGGTGCATGTGGTGCACACCTAATAAGGAATGGACATGAGCAACACATCTCGAAGAACACCAGTTACGGAAAAGGTAACTGTCTTTTTTTAGAGGTATTGTTTCAAACTCTGCAGAGTTGGGAAGAACATTCATACTTTTCATATTTCCTGTGTTTTCTTTACAACTATGAGGACTAGAAATTCACTTTAAAAAGGCAATGGTTTATTATTTGACTCCAAAACAGCATTATAGATACTTTATCGTGCTCTGTTCCAAGCTATTTTACAGGATTGGCCTTTAACAACGGATAAAAAGTGTATTTGACAGATACAGTCATCCTTCAGATAAGTACAAGTAGCCTCTGTCTTGGCCACACAGATTGTAAAGATGTTCTAGTGTAGGGCCTCGTCCAAGTCTCTTCCCTAGTGCAGGGCTGTCCATTAGAGCTGGTTGAAAAATGGGCAAACAATTTTGGGTAAAACTTCAAAGTGGTATCCATTTTGCAGGATTCAGAATGGAAATTTTTTCATTATTTCAGCTTATTTGTTATTTTTAATTCATATTATTTTCCTTGTTTCTTCATCGTTTTTTCCTTTTCATACTGAGTGCAATAAAATGAATGGTATCCATTTTTTTCATTTTTTTCTTTTGCTACTTTGTAACTTTTCAAAACTTCATTCTTTTGAAAAGCTAGAGTGGCAAAATGAAAGATAAAATGTGAAGTGAAAACCCTAGTCAATCAGTCATTCTAATGAATTCAATGGCAAAAAATTAATAGAGGGAAAACAAAACAAATATTTTAAGTTTAGGAATCTTTGGTTTTTATTTGGAAAAAAAAAAAATATATATATATATATATATATATTTGCAGAAGTTTTTCTGTTGGGAAAAAAGAAAGTTTTCATAGAATCATAGACTTTAAGGTCAAAAGGGACCATTATGATCGTCTATTCTGACCTCCTGCACAACGCAGGTCACAGAATCTCACCCACCCATTCCTGTATCAAACCCCTAACCTATGTCTGAGCTATTGAAGTCCTCAAATCGTGGTTTAAAGACTTCAAGGTGCAGAGAATCCTCCAGCAAGTGACCCATGCCCCACGCTGCAGAAGAAGGTGAAAAAACCACAGGGCGTCTGACAATCTGCCCTGGAGGAAAATTCCTTCCTGACCCCAAATATGGCGATCAGCTAAACTCTGAGCATGTGGGCAAAACTCATCAGCCAGACTCCCAGGAAAGAATTCTCTGTAGTAGCTCAGATCCCACCCCATCTAACATCCCATCACAGGCCATTGGGCATATTTACTGCTAATAGTCAAAGATCAATTAATTGCCCAAATTCGGCTATCCCATCATAGCATCTCTTTCATAAACTTATCAAGCTTAGTCTTGAAGCCAGATATGTCTTTTGCCCCCACTGCTCCCCTTGGAAGGCTGTTCCAGAACTTCACTCCTCTGATGGTTAGAAACCTTTGTCTAATTTCAAGTCTAAACCGCCTGATGGCCAGTTTATATCCATTTGTTCTTGTGTCCACATTGGTGGTTCTTCACACAGCTCACAGTCAACTTGTGGAACTCCTTGCCTGAGGAGGTTGTGAAGGCTAGGACTATAACAGGGTTTAAAAGAGAACTGGATAAATTCATGGAGGTTAAGTCCATTAATGGCTATAAGCCAGGATGGGTAAAGTATGGTGTCCCTAGCCTCTGTCAGAGGGTGGTGATGGACGGCAGGAGAGAGATCACTTGATCATTACCTGTTAGGTTCACTCCCTCTGGGGCACCTGGCATTGGCCACTGTCGGTAGACAGGATACTGGACTAGATGGACCTTTGGTCTGACCCAGTATGGCCATTCTTATATTCTTCTTATGTACCGAGCTTAAATAATTCCTCTCCCTCCCTGGTATTTATTCCTCTGATATATTTATAGAGAGCAATCATATTTTGAATGAATAGCTTTAACTAATAATATTAGTATTTAACAAGACTTGTGGAGAGAGAGCCTGAATCCAGGATGAAGTTGAGAACCAAAGGCTTATGGCTGATCCTCCTTTCACTGATAAAATAATGATGTGCCTACTTTCCAAATTTTTCACTAAGGTCCCCAAATTCCTCTTGAACCAGTCCAACAATTGTCTAGACCTTTTCCCTAGACTTTACAGTTTATGCAGGAAAACTAAGGTACATATTGAGCTATTACCTGGACAAGTTTTTATAAGTATTCACAGTTGATTGTGATATTTGCTGGTCTTGTGGTTGGAGTACAGGACTAGTAATCAGACTAGTGGCCTATTTTTTTTTTCCTTCAGGGGTGTTAAACGCCTCCTTGACTTACATTGGAATTGTACCTATACAGTCTTATGGCTTACTTTTTGTAACCACTTCTGAGATGTCTGATAAGAGCTCTCATTATTAGAGGTAGTAATAAAATTAATGTTCAATATATGTTTTTAACTTCTTCTTTCTTTTTAATAACAAAACAATAGCAATTTGTTTTTGTGAAATTATATTGATTTTTTTTTCTTATTACATAATATACTTAGTGTAAGAAATACAAAAGCATCTTGTACTAATAATCTGAGGCAGAGAAATGCTATGTATTTATAATTTTCAGAAATCTGGTCCTGTGTTCACAGGATAAAACTGATGATTACAGATGGCATATGCTTCAAGAGGTGTGCCTCAGAGCATAAATAATATTCTGTTGAAACAAGTGGATATAGGTATCTTTATAGGATAATCTAAATTGTAGACAACATTTTTATTATAATGCACCTTACTCTTGTTGTCAGATCCTAATAATTAATACTTACTGATAACTACTGTCGGAGAAAAACAGAGTTCTCACTATTTGTTTGGGTACAGCAAGTCAGATGCTTTATTAACTCTCACAACTGCGCAGAGGGAGAGAGCTAAGCAGGTCTCTCAACAGGTAAACAATTAGAGCAAGCATTTATACCTTTTGTTACAGACAATAATAAGCAACAGCTGCATTTTGTTTATACATAGGTCATTCTGATATCTTGTTTTCCATATTATCTACACAAGGTCGCAGCAACTTCTCACACAGTTCTTTCCCACTCGCCTCACACATTCCTCGCTTCTACAAATCTCGCGTTATTAGGGTTACAGTTAGCCTAACTCTTGCTAACGAACTGTCATGCATTGCATCCCCTTCCTGTCAGTTCTTTCTCTGCTTCCACAACCCCCCCTTTTGTACTACTAGTACAACAAACATTTTCAAATCTCTATTTGCATTAAATCTGGGAATTCAGATTCTACATCAGATGCTTCAACTTTAGGGGTTTTGACTGGATGTAATGACAATGCATGATGAGCATGGACATGAAAGGTATTACTATTATTACGTCCTTTACAACAACAATAACATACTCCTGCACAACACAAGCAATAACATTCCCATAGCGATAATATGATGGGGTTGTTGTACAATCTTAGTCATATAACACAATACATCATACTTAGTACATAAGGTGGATACTCTATAAGCTGTCTGAAAGGCATACTTTTTAACTTGATATATATTTTGAAGCATGTGAATTTGCCCTTGTACTTCAGAGATTTTCTGAACCTCTGGTAACAGTGAAAGCAAATTTTGAAATCGATCAGGTACTAAACTAGTTCAGTTAAAGGGTATCTGGAACCTAAGGACTACTTGCAAAATTCTATCTGCAGGCCAGTAAATAATATGATTGCCTGCAGTGGTAATGAGATTAAAATGTATGTCTTGCAATGTGGTGGCTTTAACATACACACAGCTATCATTAGCTTGAAAAAATAAGTGTCCTGTCAGGGTAGTTCCTTGTCCCCTACCCTCCCAGCAAACGTAGTCATGAAGAGTAACAACTTCTCCTGGCTTCAGTTTACGGATACCCTGAAGCTGTGGGGGTTGTAACGGCCAAAATGTCCATTGACTCCCTAACCCCATCCAAATGTCAGATGTAATCCCAGGAGCACTGACTAAAAATCGATTGGGCATACTAGGAGGTCTAATTTCCCAGATGTCTCGGTGAATTACCCAATCCCACATGCATCCTCCCCATGGACCTGGCAGGATTCGGTATGTGGGAGCCCACACACGCCCCCCAACTGGTCCATATGCTTGGAAGGGGCACTGAGAATGTCTGCACTTCCACCCAGAAAGTCTCCAAGTTTGTCTCCCTGGCCACAGATCAGATGGTACTCCTGATGTGTCTGTAAGGGCAGTGGGCCAAGCCTGATGCTCTAGATCATTCCGAATGGCCATTAGCTGGTCATTCAGGAAATCCTGAATTTCTGAACATGCTAGATCCCACTGCAATACCTTCCCAGCCTCAGTGATATTCAATGCCATCTCTGTCAGCAACTTCTGGGTCATTGAACTAAGGGCGGAAATAACATGTAACTCACCAACTCCAGCCTGTACCTGGGTTAGTTGTACTCCAGAAACAAGGCCAATGGCCTTCTCTAGTTGCCCGAATTTCTCATCATGTTCTTGGTTCTTAAAAATATTCCAAACTGCTGCTGCATTATTGGCCCCATCCCAAAGGGAGCCGGTCAAGTCTCTCTTCTTTCTAGAGGAAATAACCCAAGCCCTCTGTTGTGCTAATCTAATGGCAGCCCCCTGTGAGCAATTTGGGTATGTAGAGGTAATCTGGAAACTGGATAAGGGCAATGAAAATTTAACAGTCCCTAGTGTAGTGTAAATCACAGTCCATTGATATCCTAATACATCTCTCTTTGGTGTAGTACTATACCACATCTGTTGGTTGAACACCTTTATGTACTTCCGGGAGGCATTGATATTAATGGCATAAGAAGGGGTGTATTGCAATAAGGTACAGGTCACATTATTAGTCACTGGAATAATTTCTATGCAGGTAAAATTTCCAGTGGCAAAACAAACTCTGGGTATTCGTTTAATTGTTCACTAATTGGGTGACCAAATAACAATAAGGGCCTCTCTCATTTAACACAGTGCAAATTCCAGGAACATTCGCTATAGAACCCATCAATTGCAATTACAGATTCTTGGGGTTCACTGGTAGTGATATCATATACTTTTATCTTCACTGATCCATTCAATTGTTTGCTTATATGGGATATCCTGAACCTTAAAAATATATTTTTTCAAACAATATTTAAATAAATCACTAAAGTGTGAAGGCCTTAGTCATTGGTTTTATCAAATATATGGCATTGTCTGTATTTGGATGTGTTACAGGGGTAATAGTGTAATGGAGGAGATGGCAGGGGCAATGGCAACAAGGTGCCTTTGGTACTTACCATTTAAAATCCAATTAGGGAAGGCAATACATGCTGAAGGACTTATCCAAAACACAGGGCGCAGCCTGTAGAATAAACCCCAAAATCCATTCAATACCACGTTCCCAAGCATGGGTCCCACAAGTTTCTTCCTGCCAGTGTATAATTCTTTGTTTCTTCACCAGGGTCAGTTCTTAATGTCTCTTGTAGTCAGGAATCCCTGGACTTTATGGTTTCAATGAAGCAAGTGTTCCTTCTTCTCTTTTCCTGAAACAGTGTGGTTTAGCATCATACAGGGGAGAGGTTACTAGCACATCACCCTGTAATGGTTTTGCTTCTTCTAGAAAAATCCAAAGGCACAGTAGGTCTGTCAGTGGACAAGGGAGAGGTTACTAGCACTTCACCTTGTCTTTCTTTTTCCTGCTGTCCAGAAGACACAGCAGAGCTAGAAGGAGAAATAGGCTTATCATCAGTCGGAGAGTCCTCCCGAGGTGGAGGGGTCTTTTTACAGTGAGAAGCATGGGTCCAGGCAGGTAGTCCTTGGCACTTCACAGTGGTGGTGGTGGTTAACAGGACTTGGAAAGGGCCTTTCCAGTGTGGAGCCAAAGCAGTCTTTCATTGATGGACTTTACGTAGACTCAGTCTCCTTGTTTCAATGAATGGCAGGGCTGCTTGGGTCTTTGGGTAGCACTTCTTTTATCTGTGAGAAAAGAAACCTAACACATTTCATTAATGCCTGGCAGTGTTTTGCAGATTTCATAGTTGCTTGGGCACATTCAGGCCCCCCTTTTCTTGGCTGTCAGCCAAGTCTTAGCTGTGGGTAGTATCCTTGGATGGGGCCAGCATCTTATCTTTGGACTGAGCTTGCTAGCTATTTTTTCCTCAGTTAACTCATTCTGTTCTTTTTCCTTCTCCCCTTCTTGGCTTCTTTTAACCTACAAAGGAAACTTCCACTCTTCACTCATACACCTTTTCCCAACAATGAACACATACACATTGCCATTATACAGTACATTAGTCTTATTATTCAATGTATGCCATGTACACCCTTCCAGTAAAATAACTTTATTACGGAGCTTTGGAGCAAGAAACCAGGACAAGCACACCCACTTTTGAGGAGTTCACTCGGTACAACCTCAGGTGTCCAATAGTTTTCCTCCCTCCCCAGCCCTCTGCCTAGAAATCTGAGGTAGCCAGAAGGATCCCATGGGCAATATGGGGAGTGGGTTAACCTTCCATGTCCTTGCTTCCAAAGACTGTTGGTATGCAAATTTTAACAACAATTTTTTTCAATTAAAAAAATCTGGCCAATGAAGTTTCTTTTTCTTACTTAAGCAACTGTATTAGACTTTAGTATATCACATTTTCCTGATTTATCCAAACACTTTTTGTATTCCAAGTTGAATAAAACAAATATCTGCTTTTTGATTTAACCCTTCTATTTAATTTTGAACTAGACTGTCTTATGAAAATATTAAACCCAACAATTCTGGCCACAAGACAAACGCCACAAGACAGGACAAAGAACACAAAAATAATTCCTATTGTACCAGTAAATGCATGGTACATTGAATGCTGTTCAGCTGGCATCCATTTTCTCTGATGATCTGAAAGACAAAAGAACAGAGGTCTACCCCTTCTGGGTAGTCAGTCATTGCTTAAAATATTTCCTTTATATACACATACTCTTGTTGATTTTAGACAAAACAGAGGAATTGCCCCATATTTCCGTGTATTTGTTTCATAGGCAGCCCAGGTTTCAGTGGCTTCTACCTTATTAGTTAGAAAATTGTATTAATACAGATGCTTTCTGGCTTGCTTCCAGATCCAAAGCTATCCACAGCTTAAAGATTCTTACGTAAAAAGGGTCACAATTAACTTTCCCAGACTTTTGATTGCCTTTTACTTCTAACTCCTGCTTTCAAACACCCAGTGATCTGAAAGAGACAACACAACCTATATTGGTAGGTTTGCATTTCTTTTACCTCTGCTACAATATACACTGCACATGTTCTGGGGAAAATGCACATCCTATCCACAATTCAATTTCCACAACACTAGCCACATCAATTTCTACACAAGATGTAACTGTTTCTTTTGTGCTTACAAAATCTCCATGCACCCCTAGTAAAGTGACAGCTTGACCACACAGAGCCAGGGGCACTGTCCTTCTCTCTCTTTTTACCAGATCTTTTATCTGCTATTTTGTTACCCAAAAACAAATTCAAATCTTTATTCTTTCCTGAACACCAGGTAAAGGCCATTTACTTAACATATAATTCAAAGGGCTATCCTTAGAGGGTTTTACCAGAGACCCACCCATCTGCCTGCTGACACTCTAACAGAGAATTACACAGAGAACAGAGGGAATTATGGCCTAATAGGATCCTATTACAGGAATTTCTACTAATACTGACCGCTACAAGGGACGGGACAGAAGGATCCCAATTCGACCTCAGAGCTTCATCGCACGCGATGGCTTCCACTCTGAGGAATTACGAATGAGAGGCTCAGTTCCGTCCACACACCTAATGCCTAAATGTATAAGACAGAAATTCATTAACCGGAGTCGCCAGTAACTGTCGCCAAAATATCGGGTCCACCTAGCTGAGAGCCAATAACAGCTAGACAGGGATAAGGAAGAGTTGCTTTATTCAGCAGAAGAAAGGAGAGACTTGCACCTTGGTACAAAGACTCTGTCTTACACACATTTTACCATTTCATTTATTATCCTGGGGATTTAAAATCCCCATGCTTATAATTACTTACTCCTTTCCTTCCACTATGCCCTCAAAGTTTCCAACCTGTTCTCCAATCTCTCTATCTATTGCCTGCCCGTTTGGGCCTGATCCTGCTTTTCTCGCTGAACCGTCCCTTCCATGGGCACCAGCTTTTTCACTACCAATTTAGATAGGAGGGTGGGCTTCTCAACTAGCCCCCACCCTTCCTGGTCTCTTCTCTTAAACATTCTTACACACAAGGCTACCCGAGTCCTCCCTCGTGAGGCTTGCCACTTGGGCAAAACGCATGGCCCATTGGCATTTAACTATTCAATTTTCTCTTGTGGCAAACACACTGCTCTTACATATGCAAACACAAATGGTTAAATTCTGACAAGTCCCTGAAGGACCGGTACTTGCTTAGCCAGTGCTTCCTTTTCTGCCTGGAAATCCTGTCTTAAGGCTTGCAACTTGCCCTGGGCGTAGGTTTGAGTTGCTGCCTGGTTCATGATCTATGCTCTTAATTGCTCAATTCTAGTTATCAAGTACACAACTCTTCCCTTTTCTCCAACTTCTCTATTGCCCAGTCCTGCTACGACTGGGGTAGATCCACCTGACACCCTTCCCGGTCAACCGGGGTGGAAAGAGGAATGCTAAATCCCTCTCCAGTTCTCAGACTTACTGCGGCTGAGAGTAGGCACACTTTCATACTCACACACGTACATCCAGACTGGTCATGTCTGTGTATAACGTTCAGAGAAGGTGCTGTGCAATCTCCAACTTGCTTCCTCTCTTGGGAGGGCAGTTCTTTTACACCCTGAGGTCTCCTGCGCCGTCTTTTCAGTGATTCCAGTCCAGGCCGGCTGCCTGTGGCTTCTTCAGCGTCCCCAAACCACGCCGGCTCCAGGGTCGGAAAGGCAGACTATTGGATCTCACTGGACAGTTAAGCTTTGCAAATGTAATCTCAGCACTGTAACTTGTATTGCCTTTGGTTTGACTATATCTATATTTTTTCACAGCCAGCTGGGGCCGAAAGCAGTTTTTCTTTGTACTTAGCCTGGTCTGCATTGATTCTTGACCTTGAACGCAGATTAACTTTCTCTTTATCTCTGGACCAAGCTGAATTTCAAATTAACCCGTTCCTTTCCTCAATAGACAAATTGCTCCCATTGTGTGTCAGAGGCTTTTTGGTGATTAAAAGCTCCTCTGAGATGTATGATCTTATCTAGATTGAAGGTACCTTCTAGTGGGCATTGTTTAGATGAATTTTCACGCATGTAATGATTCCAATTCTCTAAATACCTGCAGGTTTTAGTACCATAATGTACGTACATGAAATAAGCTGGGGTACCCTTAGTGGGTGAGAGGGAATCCTTAGACTGTCCCCCACGCATTTTCCAATCACACACACAGGGAGGAGGATGCCCTGTCCACGCTAGCGGCACATAAACTAAGGATCTCTCCCTACAGGGTATTCACACAGGAGAGACTAACGAGGATGGCCACGACCCTCCTACACCTCCCTTCAGCAAAGAGTGTCGGCTAGTCTCAGAGAGACGGCACCGCTTACTCTGTTGCATCCAGTGAGATGATCAGACAGTCAGTGGCTGACACGGAGAGGAAAAGGGGAGGGAAGATGGGTTCACACGCTCCTAGACCCAGGTAGCCTCCTCGCTGGACGATGCCAGGCCGAGTTAGCCCACCGTGGGTCGGATCTCCTAAAAGATCCTCTAGTTACCGGGCTTGCGTTAGAGTAGTTCTGGTCACGAGCCAAAAGACTTCGCAGAGGACTCTGGACGTCTTCCGGTAACATTCAATTCACACTGGTGTGTGCGTGTACACACACACACACACACACTCTCTCTCTCTCTCTCTCTCTTATTCCAGGTACTATTCCCAAGTACCTCGATGCATCACTCGAGGCGGTAAAAACCCCTCCTGAGGCGGTAACAATCCCTCAACACTGGTGCATGCCTATGCACCTCGCATATGCATACAGGGGGCAGCAACAATTCCCCTAAGCCGCTCAGCATCTGACCTTGCTGCACAGTCAGTAAGTTCGGATGGCGTGAGCCCAACAGGGACAGACGGCCCCATGGACAGTCCTCCTCCGACACCCCAATAGAGATTTCAAAAGGTCTCCTACCTCTATTGTGGCGCCATGGGGTTCGAAGGGGAACGATCCGTAGCAGCTGCCGACGCCTCTGCGGGCGTTGCCATCCCGGACGAGCCCCCAAATTGTCGGAGAAAAACAGAGTTCTCACTATTTGTTTGGGTACAGCAAGTCAGATGCTTTATTAACTCTCACAACTGCGCAGAGGGAGAGAGCTAAGCAGGTCTCTCAACAGGTAAACAATTAGAGCAAGCATTTATACCTTTTGTTACAGACAATAATAAGCAACAGCTGCATTTTGTTTATACATAGGTCATTCTGATATCTTGTTTTGCTCACTAATGTAGACTCTTAGTCTACATTCCATATTATCTACACAAGGTCGCAGCAACTATTAATCGCACAGCCCTATTGCAGGCTCTTGCCTGTCTTGCAGACTCTGGTCCTGGCCCGACAGGACAAGCCTGAGTGGCCTCCCTCCGAGTGAGGGACTATTACACGGCCCTTAAAAACAGTGATGATGGGACCCAGGGGATTGGGGTCCTTCCCTCCAACCTAGCTCTCCCCTTCACACAGCGCCAGACTCCCTAACAAGGCCCTTTCCCCAAAGACCTACAGTTCTTCCAGGCCTACACAGATCTCTGCTATTCCTCTTACCCCTATCATCTCATTCAACTCTCCTCTTTCTAATTATATTTAGATCTTAAATTGCTCTAATAAAAGTATAGTGTATGTACACATGAATCTTACTTTGCACTTAAGATCTTTTCTTTGAAAGTTTTAACCCAAAAATCCAAGATGTCATTCTTTTGTATATCCTAGCCACCTCTGTTTCTATCATTATGTAATGTAGATTATTTGATCATATAGAAGGTTTTTAAAGTCTTTGATTAACTTTTATGAATTCGCGTTTGGAGATGTATATACATCTTCTAATTCTAGAGAAGTATTCTGAGACATGCTCTCTTCCTCCAGATAATCGTGGTAGAGGATAATAGTTACTTATAAAGAAAGGGAATATGTCCTTGCCTCTGTCTTCGCACTAGACACTTTTTTTAGTGGTGTCATCCTAATATTTAAATTTTGATTTTACTTAAACTTCTGTTTTCTCTTGCAGCAATGACAGCATCTTTTTATCCGAAGTGACTATTACTGTTTTACTTTAAGAACCAGAGTGGGATTATCCATGAAAATCTTCCCTCTCTCTCTAGTTGTAGGAAGATCAAACTGCTGAGTTGGGAGTTTTTTTCCAATTTTTTCTTTGTCTCCTTGATTCTTTTTTCTGTTTCTTATAGTAGTTTGGAAGTACTGCATTAATCAGTGACACATATTCTGCAGCATTACAGCCTCATTGTTTAGAGCAGGGGTGCATCTACACTAATACATTTTGTGGCTGTAATTCACCATTGGTGGTAACAAACTGAGTTCTAGGTTAGAGGAGGCTGGTAAAGCCTAAGTCTCAGAATCCGGCCCTACTGGGATTCACAACCCCCCTGTTTAGCTGCCACCAAACCCTGTAGGCACCTAAAGTCATTTGATGCCTACATTTTTGCAGTAAAAGTTCCCTAGTCACCTATGTTTCTGCCTATGTGCATGCGCACTGCAACCCCACTGCAGGCCCAGAGCAGTGCACAAACTGGGGGAAGATAGGTGTTTCTCCTCCTAACTTGCTTTTGGGTCCTGATCAGGTAAGTGTGCTCAGAGCTTGCCTAACAAATGGGGCCCCTGTAGATGAGCTTACACAAAACAGCCTGAGGGGTTTGAGGAGGACTTCCCTCATAACTTTTAGCTCATTGGTTAGGGTTCTCACCTGTGATGTGGGAGACCCCCAGTTCCATTTCCCCTTCAACTGAGGCAGAGAAGGCATTTAAACAGGGATTTTCCACTTCTCAGGTGAGGGCCCTATCCACTGGGCTATGGGATATTCTGATGTGGGTCTCCCTTAGTCTCTCCTGTTGAAGCTGAATGAGGATAAATAATGAAAGAATCATTGGGCCAAAGAGAGAGCGAGAGAGAGCAAGCATCAGAATGACGCTATAGCCTGGTTAGAGCACTCACCTGGGAGTGGAAAGCCATGATCCAGTCCCCTGCTTCAATAACTTTTAAACATTATTTATCCACGGTGGAATATCTTCAGCAGAAGAGGTTGATGGAACCTCTTTCTCCCCCCCCGCCCCCATCAGAATATCCCAGAGCTCACCTGAGAGGTGGCAGATCCCTGTTTAAATGCCTTCTCCCACTCACATGGAGGAGGGACTGGGGGTCTCCCACATCCTAGGTGAGAACTCTTGTCTATTATGAGGGAGCTCCCCGCACCTCAGCTTCTTGCAAAAACAGCATAGGCTCCTAATGCCAAGAGCGAGTTTGCAGCTGAGAATCCCAGGCAGAGGGAGGTGCCTCCCCTGCAGCCTGGACTCAGGCACGTATCTTTGTGAGAGGGGCAGGGCTTAGCACACACTCCTCACCTTAGACTCTCCCATTGGCTAGTTTAGGTGGGACCTGACTGGTGTGCTGGATTTTGTGATCCCATTTTGACGCACCGTTCGTTTTACAGGAAGCCTGAACGTCTTACTCGGTTTTTGTGAACTGCAGTGATTTTCTAGACACCTAAAAGTTAGGTTTGGCAGCGCTCAACTTCATCATGAATCTAATCATTAGTCTCTTTGCACCTCAGTTCCCCATCTATAAAATTGGGATATTAGCACTGTCTTGCCTCACGGGGGTGTTGTGAAGATAAATACTTTGGAGATTGTGAGGTGCTCATATACTATGGTAATAAGTGCCATATAACTAGCTAAGATGAGTAGTTTAATTATGGCTGTGAAGCTTGCTGGGTTTTTTTTATTTTTTAAATCCTGTTTTCTTATGGAGCTCAGTCCATTTCACATCTCCTCCAGCATCTCTGTGACCTGACAGTTTTTCAGTAAGGCTTGTAGGGTGAGAAGTGATGGTTTACATAATGGATAGAGAAATAATAATGGGGAGAGAACATCCGAAGTATATGGTTTTTTAGAATTTTCTTTCACATTAGTTGCTGCTGTTTGAAGTAGCTTTGCTTACAAAAGTATGCATTATCCTCTCTATATTATGCATATACACCTCTACCTTGATATAACACGATCCGATGTAACACGAATTCGGATATAACGCAGTAAAGCAGTCCTCCGGGGTGGCGGGGCTGCATACTCTGGTGGATCAAAGCAAGTTCAATATAACGCGGTTTCACCTATAATGTGGTAAGATTTTTTGGCTCTCAAGGACAGCGTTGTATCGAGGTAGAGGTGTATTTTATAATTTTTTAATGTTTTTGAAATAATGATATTAAAATCTTGAACTGTGAAGATAGCTTTTGTTTTGTATTATTTTTATTCTTAGATTAAATGCATTGACCACAGACTATTTAGCATATCTTACATTTGAACAAAAAAATTGGGGTTTCCTCAGTAGATCTCTTCCTGCACAACCTCCATCACTCACTTTTATTCCATATTTCAAGTTTAAAATGGTTTAGAATGAGAGAGAACAGATATACAAAGGTGAGTCCAAAAATCTTTCCTCAGTTAAGCAGAAAGTGTGTTTTCTGAGGAGGCCTATGTAAGAGATACAGGTTTCTTTCTTAATTAAGAAAGAAGCATCAAGTTTATACTTTGACTTCCACATGTATTTGTTCTTATATTGTTTAATGTGTGTGGTACAATGTCGTGAATGAATGATTTAATTATTAAAGTATCAAAACAGATTATTCCTTTCTCATTGCATTAAGTGTATTCCTGTCAGAACATTTTCATGAGGTACTAGCATGAAATAAAACAAAAACCGTACAAATGAAATTTATAATACCATTGTTCTTGGTTTTATTAAGGGGTTGGAGGGAGCACACGCTTATTACTATCATCTTCTTTGTGTCTTTAGCCAAATAAATGAAAAACAAAGCAACTTTTTTTCCCTCTTTAGATAATACTATGCTAGTTTTTCACCTCTGTAGTAAAGACCTAGCACATTGAGATGCACCATCCCTGAAATGCTTAGGGAAACCAGCCTTAAATTTTGTGGTACATATGATGACAAAGTAGATGCCTTCTTGATAGCTTATGGTTAACTTACAACTTTTGTATCTTTCACTGTAAAGGTAGTGGTATGCAGAAGTAAAAAGCACTGAAACTTAAAAGTTGACTCTTCATTAGCACAGTGAATAATTTATTTAATAAAGTTAAAGTAAGCCCTAGTATAAAGGACGTCATAGAATTTGTAGCATAAATATTGTGTAAATACAAAGAAAGAAATGGGTTAATGTGTAGAAAACAATTGAAAATAAAAATATAGAGAGCATACATGAAGATGAACTTGTGTATGCACTTCCAGCAAGTGGATTATTGTGGCATCTTTCTGGCTGCATGTGCTTAGAAAAGCAAGTCGTTGATGCTTCTTTTGCACCAGGAAAATACCAAAACTTCCTGCACGCTTTTTTAATGAGTTTGTGGAAGCTGTATAATTCAAATTACTGAATTTCCTTTTGACCTTTTGATAGATGATGATGTACCTGCAGATATGGTTGCAGAAGAATCGGGTCCTGGTGCACAAAATAGTCCATACCAACTTCGCAGAAAAACTCTTCTACCTAAAAGAACAGCTTGCCCTACAAAGAGCAGTATGGAGGTAATATTTTTTTTTTTATAAAGTATATTTTGTTTTCAGGAATAGGTGGCTAACACGAACACTTTTGCAAGTGCCATAATGTCTTAATTAATTCTTATTTATATGGTTAAAGGGTGCCTCCACTTCAGCAACCGAGAACTTTGGTCATCGAGCTAAACGTGCTAGAGTATCTGGAAAATGCCAGGATTTATCAGGTAATATTTTTTGGGGAGGGGGAAGATTGGAGAAAAAACGTTTTGACTACAGCAGGGGTTCTCAAATTTCATTGTACTGCGACCCCCTTTGGACAACAAAAATTACTACACTATCCCAGGAGTGGGGGGCCAAAGACTGAGCCCCACTGCTGCAGGCGGGGGGGTCTGGAGTCAAAGCCCAAGGACTTCAGCCCCAGGCAGGGGGCCTGTAACCTGAGCCCTGCCACCCAGGGCTGAAGCCCTCGGGCTTCGGCCATGGGCGGTGGGGCTTGGGCTTTGACCCCAGGCCTCACCAAGTCTAACAGCAGCCCTGGTGACCTCAATAAAACAGGATCACAACCCACTTTGGGGTCCCAACCCATACTTTGAGAACCGCTGGACTACAGCGTACAGTGTTCAAAAGAGATTTTTTCCCCCTCAGATAGATAAATAAAAGAAAATGAAGTGAGAGGAAAAACCAAGTTTCTGATTATTTGAACTTGAATTTTGGAAGCTTATAGGTGTTCAGATCCGGCTTTTAAAGGTATAAAGGCACACTGATTAAAAGGTATGTCTGCACTAGAAAACGTTGCTGCCTGAGAACAGGTGCCTTTGGCGAGGGCTGGGCTTTACTGGTGGTGTTACCTAGTGGTTAGGTCATTGGGTCCCAGTTCTCCTCAATTACTGGCATCCCTCGCCAGCCATCACTCCAACGCTGTGGTGGTTCATCTTCCACTAGGTAGCAATTTGGCCTTCTGGCCACATCGCCATCTTCCCCCTTCCGGACAAAAAAATCCAATAAAACATATAGAGTTCAATAACCCCACAACAGAAAGGATCTTCAGCTCACCTCCAGACCTCTATGGATTGGTACACCCTTGACTTGAGACTTACAATGTCTCTAACCTCTCCTTTCCTCCAAGTTTATGCCCCCTCCCCAAAAAGGGCAGTTGTTAGGGTAGCCTGGACCTCCATCTCCACCAGGCTCTAACCAAAGTCCTATGAGAGGCAGTGATAGCAAACACCCTGGAGTGCTTCGGGGCTGCCTTCCTGTGCCACATCTTAATACTTGCTTCCTCACAAGGCCTTAAAATCCTTCACTTAAAATCCAACAGAAAATAACAAAAACAACTGAATCTTCAGCACACCTGGGCTCAGCTGGTAGGCGCCGCCTTTACAGCTTAGCCCCAGCTTCAAACTGGCCTAAATTCTGCGTTTCACTCCCAGTGCCTGATGCCATTGCACTCTCTGTCTACCTAGGGTTTCAGGCAGGTTGCAGTCTTTGATCGGCCTCCATCTCCAGTCAGGCTTCCCTCAGCCAAAGAGAGAAGTTTCCAGCTACCTCTCTCCTGAGTCTTTTCTCTGGCCCCTTCTCTGAAGGCGGGGGTAGCTGCCATTGTAGGCCTGTTCCTTGCGGCCAGGACCTCTGCTGTACCCTTATTCAGGAGCCCCCAATATAAGTCTCTCCTCCTTTACTGTCATGCCCTGTCTCCTGAACCCCTGAGATGCCTAGCTCCCTTTTAAGCCCCTCCTCCAGCTGGAGCAGGCTTCACAGGTACAGCAGAACCGAATCACCTGAGCCCAGAACTGCTCCTTAACCCCTTCTGTCCTAGGGTTGGGTTATACACCGCATCACAGTGACAAATATGGCTCTCCATACTCCTCACTCAATTGATGTTAAATGGTGGTTCTGCTGGTCTGGAACAGGGTCAAGAATTCAACACCTTTTGTAAGAAACAGAATTTTGACAAAGACAGGAGAAGAATCAACTGCCAAGTGGATTTCCTTTCTCGCAGCTGGAGCCATATCCTTCCACACACCCACCATGGCCTCTCTCCCCATCTTTCACGGCTTCTCCAGATACTGGATTCTGTAACATCATTCTCTTTTAGTGGATCTTTCCTGCACTTCAGTGTGACCATATGCCCTGCTTTTCACGCCGTTGGATCCTCCCATCATGTGTCAGCCCTTTGTGGTGCTCATTTTGCATTAAGAATTGGAGGGCTGCTGTTTCTCCTTTGTGGGCAGTGCCTCAAAACAGAGGAACACAACAATGCTTGTGTATCTCTCTTACCCCATCCATTTCCACACTCCCATGCATGTAGTCTGTCATCTGTGTCCCTCTTCATTCTTTCTCAGCATCTTCCCTTTCCTATTACTCTTAACACCATCTTCTTACCTACTTGCTATCTCTCATTAAATTCCCCTTCTCCTGTTTTGTCAGCAAGATCTGACCATTTTATCTCTGATTCCTTCCACTTCTTATCAAAACTTGGTTCTTTTTCACTGACTCAGCATCTGTTGCTTTTCTTCCCTATGGTTCTCTTTATCCTCACTCTCCAAATCTGAAGGTCATGGAGTTGGCTCTAGGCTGCTCCTCCACCCATTCTGTAACTTCTAGCTCATTTTTTAAATTTTATTTTATTTTTATTTTTTTTGGAAGGCCACTCTATTTGGTTCGTCTCTCTGAGTAAGTTTTACCTGCCGACCCCCAGTTCTGATGTTGATGAGTATTTTTTTTATTATTATTATTATTATTATTTTATTATTTATTAATAATTAATAATAATTAATAAATCTTTAAACCTCCATCTTTTACCCTTGAGGTTGTCTAGAATAACTTCCACAACTACCAGTGTGGTTCTACTTCTGCAGTTTCTTTTGTTAACTTTATTTGATCTCTAACGTTGTGCCAATTCTGCTACTCTCCTTTGACTTGGTTTTTGTGTCTGTCTCTGTATGTCACTGTCTCACCAACTCTTATTTATTCTTCAACCTTGTTTGCTCTTCCACACAGCTTTTGTGATATTCATTACACCAACCTTTCTGACCTCTGTACTGCTCCTAGACAGCTCCTTGTTCCATGCTGTAAGCTTTACTTCTTGTTATATTTTTTTTCTACTGATTTTCTCTTTTGTACTCTACACCATATCTATCCCTTTAATCACCAAGTTTGATTCTCTCCCCCATTCTTTTACCACTGCTGTCACAGTGCTTTGCATCTTTGGAAAAAGAATTCAGATTATGCAGATAGCTCCAGCATGGAATTGCTTCACAGATACTCACTGTAAGAATTGCAAACCATGGTTTATGGCCCTCAGATGTTTCATAGCCGTATTCTTAGTAGACAAGTACACGCCAGCTACAGATCAGACTTTCCTAACTGTGGCTAAAAAGGCCTGTCCCTGAACCCACTCAGTCTGCCAGCCCAGATGCTCTCATTCTCTTCCTTGTTCAATTTTTTGTTCCATATTCTAATTTTGTAATGGGGTGTGTCAAGGCTGCTTCCCCACTCTGAACTTTAGGGTACAAATGTGGGGGCCTGCATGAAAACTTCTAAGCTTAACTACCAGCTTAGATCTGGTTCGCTGCCACCATCCCAAAGCTAATTCCCTTCACTGGGTAGCCTTGAGAGACCTTTACCAATTCCCTGGTGAATACAGATCCAAACCCCTTGGATCTTAAAACAAGGAGAAATTAACCATCCCCCTCCTTTCTCCCACCAACTTCTGGTGGATCAAGATCCAACCCCCTTGGATCTTAAAACAAGGAGAAATTAATTAGGTTCTTAAAAAGAAGGCTTTTAATTAAAGAAAAAGGTAAAAATTATCTCTGTAAAATCAGGATGGGAAAATAAGTTTACATGGTAATTAAACTTACAGAGCTCAGAGGACCCCCCTCTAGCCTTAGGTTCAAAGTTACAGCAAACAGAGGTAAACACCATAGTAAAAGGTACATTTACAAGTTGAGAAAACAAAGATAAACTAACACGCCTTGCCTGGCTGTTTACTTACAAGTTGGAAATATGAGAGACTTGTTCAGAAAGATTTGGAGAACCTGGATTGATGTCTGGTCCCTCTCAGTCCCAAGAGCGAACAACTTCCCAAACAAAGAGCACAAACAAAAGCATCCCCACCCCCCCAAGATTTGAAAGTATTTTGTCCCCTTATTGGTCCTTTGGGTTAGAATCATAGAATCATAGAATATCAGAGTTGGAAGGGACCTCAAGAGGTCATCTAGTCCAACCCCCTGCTCAAAGCAGGACCAATTCCCAGCTAAATCATCCCAGCCAGGGCTTTGTCAAGCCGGGCCTTAAAAACCTCCAAGGAAGGAGACTCCACCACCTCCCTAGGTAACGCATTCCAGTGTTTCACCACCCTCCTAGTGAAATAGTTTTTCCTGATATCCAACCTGGACCTCCCCCACCGCAACTTGAGACCATTGCTCCTTGTTCTGTCATCTGCCACCACTGAGAACAGCCGAGCTCCATCCTCTTTGGAACCCCCCTTCAGGTAGTTGAAGGCTGCTATCAAATCCCCCCTCATTCTTCTCTTCTGGAGACTAAACAATCCCAGTTCTCTCAGCCTCTCCTCATAAGTCATGTGCTCCAGACCCCTAATCATTAGGTGTCAGCCAGGTTACTTGAGCTTCTTAACCCTTTACAGGGAAAAGGATTTTGGAGTTTCTGGCCAGGAGGGATTTTATAGTACTGTACACAGGAGAGCTGTTACCCTTCCCTTTATAGTTATGACAGGGTGTGTGTCTCTGTGTGTGTTGTGGGGTTTTATTTTGTTTTAACAGAGTAAAAATAATGGAAGATATTAGTGATGGGGAATAAAGTGTTTCTGAGATGCCATTGTTGAAGACAGTGTGGTGTCACTGAGGACCAATTATCATAGGGAACCAAGAGATGGAGTGAGGCCTCAGGACCACTGGTGCAAATGGTGGTGTGGGTGAAGAGCACAGGGGACCTTGAGAATGTATCTCAGAAGATAATCACTGTCATTACATGGATTTTCCAAATAGAGAGACAGCAAAAATATAGCACTGATTGATTATAGTGTCTTCAACATTAATGGCAACCACATACAGTATCTGAAAAAAACACATAGCCTAGGAACTGGTTCTTAATTTTAACATCTATCCCAGGCTTGTTACTCATGTGTAAAACGAGTTTACCATTTCAAAATTTTAACATCTATCTCTGTACAGTATCTAATTGTATGTCAGTCTTTTTTTGACAATTTGAGTTAGTTTTCTAATCTCTGTAACCCTCTCATTTAGTTGTCTTTATCTGGACAACACTATTTCCACTCTGTGAAAGAAAATATATTATTAACATATGAAAACCTTGATGAAAAATGTAATGTTCATATTAACATTACAAATGAATGTCCTAATTGCTTTACTAAAATAAAAATTCAATGTATATGAAACACCCACATAAAATAATTCAGTTTACAAAATGACAGTCTTGTATAGTGCTTCTTTGAAATACTCAAATGGCATTTAATTTCCAAATAAAAATAGAAAGATTTCCTTTCATATATTCTAAATATTTACTTACTTAACCTGGAACAATCTGCAGGAAGATACACACCATTTCTACCATGATCCTTTGCTCTCTTCTGTCACCTGCTCCTCCTTGTCACCTTAAATCCGCTGCTTAAGTCATCTGACTTCCACTTCTCTCCTTGCTTGCCATGTCACCTTTTTCATCTTCTACTTTAACTGTAAATGTTTGTACCTCTCCCATGATGTATCCTCCTACTGCATTTTAACTGCTTTTGGAACATTAGATGACTGCCTTTGATCTTGTGCTTCCTCAGCCAACGTTTCCTGCTCAAAAGGCTCTAGCACTGCTGTAGATGCTAGAATATGCTACAGAGTACTGCATCACATATTATTGGTTACTACTGATCCATTACTTGAATGTATATGTACTCAGATAAACATGCAGACTCAAAAAATAATTTACACAGTAACTTGCCTTTCTTTCTCTTCCAAAACTGTGTTTTCAGCCTCCTATATTTGTTGACTTTTTTATAGTATAGTGATGGGTTTAGAAAATGTTTGTCATATGTCTGCATCTAACCCTCTCCTCCCAATTAATTTTAATAATTTCCAGTTGGGTATATACTGATCTTTTGCTTTCCTCAGTTGTGTAGTCTCCAGCTTTCCCCTACAAAAAGGCTTCCATACAAGACATAGTGCTACACATCAGGATTGAGAGACCATTACAATTTTGAGCTATATGTATGAGGGCTGTAAATTCTTTCAATCCCTCATCCCTCATTTTTGGTTATACTAATTCCTGTCCTCAGTCAACTGTTAAATTAACAATAAATATGAATCACCTCTGTACACATAATACACAAGGAGAGAGAGAGAGAGAAAACTTTAAAACACAGCAAAGACTTTACCATTGGTTAAGTCTTCATGTCTGCTGTGATCCAGTCAATTAGTCATATTAAACATTTTAAGAAAATGTTTACTTTTTAAATATTACAAATCTTACCATTTATTGTGTTAAAACAAAGAGAAGAAGGAGAATGAAGGAGTGGGGATAGCAGAGTGGTTTTCTCCTTCTCCAGTCCCCCACATTTTTCTCCCTCTCCCCCATCCACTAATCTACTGTCCCTTATGGTTATACCAATTACTTGAAAAGCTGTCAATTTTATACATAATAATAAAAATACATACATTCTTTCCTTTGTAAATGAAAGTAAGGATGTGTCAGCAGTGGGCAGGGTGGGGACAGAAGAAGATAGTGAGGAGTTAGTGAACTGGTAGAGAGGTATGAGAGTAGAGAATAGCAATCTCCCCTCCCCCCACAGACAGACAAACAAACTGTGACCATTCTCTCTCTTAGTTGCCATGTTTGTGTGGCTCCATATGACATTTTATATAAATTATTTAATGAGCTGATTTACCTATGTGCAAAAAATTGCATATGACTATAAACTTTTTTGTATGGTCCATACACCCTTCCCTGAGCAGCGGTGAGGGTAGGACATGGAACTGCACAAAAACTTGGCACCTAGGTTGGAGGGTATCTAAGGGTTCGGTGGTAGCAGTGAGGAGTGCTTGTGTGTGATTGGGATTGCTAAACTAAATAGGTGGTTGCTAGGGTGTGTGGGACGCTTGGATTGGTGGGTCCTGGAGAGTGTCTGGGGGTAGTTGGGAAACTGGGTATTATTTTGGCGTCTGGGGTTGTTGGATTGTTGGAGGTAGGATCATGAGTACTGTTTGAGTGGGTGGATGGATGGGGCCTGGGTGTGGGATGCTCTTAGGGTAGGTAGCGTGCTGGTATGTCTGGGAGTGCTAAGGTAGGTGGGTGGATGCTATCTGGTGATGGGGGTGGGGTCTCTTTGGGGTTCTGGCTGGTGGTTTAGGCTTTGGCAGGGAATCGGGGTCTCTGGGAGTATGAGATCTGGCTGGGATGCTGGGAGTCTGGGGTCTGGTTCAGGGGCCGGGTGAGCTGAGGGCTAGTATTGAGCCCCCCTTATCTTCTGTATTCTCCAGTCACCTACCTGCTGCCACCACCTCTCTGCCTATATTGCTGCTGCTCCTTTTCCACTTGAATCCTGCAGGAGCAGCAGCTAAAAGGCAGACAGACATGTGGCCTGTTTGCCTGAATCCAGTTTCCACAGCTGCCTGTAGTGGCCTCTGGTGGAATTGTAGATCCTGCCTGCAGCTCAGCCAGATATGTGACATTTAGGTTGAGCTGTGGGAGTGCAGACTGGGCTTCCTAATACATGAGTGTCACACAAGATCTGTGACAGTTGGTAACCTTGCTCATTGTCAGTGAGGCCTTTCCGGTCTCCATAGCAACTGAAGACAGACTGTATCTTTGGCTCTGAAAATGGGTTTAGGACTGGCTCTCAGGAAGAATTTCCCAAATGTCTCTGCCTCCAGATCTGGACAGATGGCAGATTTCAGGTCTTCCTTTTTAGCAGCTTTTCACAGGATTTCAAAAACAGTGTTAACTAAATATCTCTGTTTCTTCATTGGCTTCTAAGTTTTTCTTAAAACTTTCAGTTGGTTTTCTGAGAAGGTCAGTAACTCCCCTCCCCACATCCAAAATGTCAGACAGATGGCTTGGGTAAGCAGCTCCCCCTGCTCTTAGTTGGTAGGTTCCTGGAGGCAAAGATGAAGCTCCCAGCCAGCACATTGGCATTATCCACAGTGAGGTGTTTGATCAAGCTGTAAGGAAATTCAGGTCTTGGCCAGTGTATAGGCAAAGATCCATGTTGCTATGATTGAACAGGCTGCAGGGAAGCTCTCTTATCTGAGACCGGGTCAAGAAGTAGTAGCATGGAATCAAGGATTAGGTTTCATTTGTTTGCATGTCCCCTGAAAAGGCTGCCTCTCGCCCCTCAAGCATGGGAGTCCCATTTCCACAGTTTGCACACCCAGCCAAGAAAGCTTCAGTGGAGCTCCCTGACTCCATAGTATCCAAGAGGAAAGAAATCCCTACTCCCAGCCACCACCTAGGTGAGGTTCATGCTGAGGTGGTGGAGAGGTCTGCAGTGGTGACCCTACACCATGGAAGCTTTTATACTTTATGGTAGCTAAGGTACTTCAGCACCTCTGGCAGCTCCATAGATATTGGTCACCCATCTATCTTCAGTTGCTCTGGTTCACTTGTTCTCTGTGGTTGGTTCACACTCGGCTAAGAGTAAGAAGTAGAAAGCAGGGAGTTGCACAGTTCAAATCCCCTTCCATTAGGGATGATCCTCTCTCCTCTCCCCACCTCCATGAGTCCCACAGGAGGTTATAAATTGGCTACTCTTTTTTTGGGAGACGTGTTGGGAACACGCATCTCCAGCCTCTGTCCTTATAGTCACCCTGGTAATGCTCCCTTTCTCTCACAGGGATTCCCCTTTCACTCAGGAGTTTGATCCAGGGCACAGCAAAAGAAGATGTTGCTCACTGTGGCCTCTTAAAGAGGCAGCAAATTTTTTAGTCATCCCCTAAAATAGGCTATCCTGTTGGCCTCAGAACTTCTGTTGAAGTCTTAAAAACCTGTGGAAATATTCTCCCCTCAAAGATCCTCTAAAGTTAAGGGGAATTTCTGAAGCTGCTGTTTGGAACGAGATATCTCAGACTTTCAGCTAGGTTTTCTAGAATTAAGCACAAAAGGAGAACTAACTGTACAGGCTCCTGTGTTTATAGAAAAACAAGCAAGCAATGGGAGGAAAAAATAACGTTCTTGCTAATTTGAAGAAGAGATCTGTAATTACTCCTCAACTGCTTCGTGAGGACATGATTAAGCAGGAGTGGGAATTCCCCAACAGACAAACGAAGAAATTTTATTTGCACCCAAAATACTACAAGGACTTCATCACCCTGCCTAAGATTGAACCTGCTTACTAGTCCTTAATAAAGGGCATTGGGGAAGTATCATAGCCAAACAGATTCTGAATGGAAATACTGAAATTTATCATTATGGCATTATCCTCCCAAGACTGCATATCTTTAATAGATGGCCAAGAGGTTTTTCTTGACACTTTGATCAGGAAGAGTTATTGAAGATATCTTAGTTTCTGATACAATAGGAAACTTTTTCAATACTCCCCTTCTTTGGGCTTTTCTACATAGGAAAGTTATACGGTGCAAGATTCAAATATAAGCTAAGGTGTGATTTATTCCACTATGTTTATACTGGTATAATCTCCTTTGTGAACACTCTTACTGCAGTATGAGAAGGCCTCTTGATTTGATTTAGCTTATTTGTTGGGAAGGCATTTAAATAAAATTCCCAAAAGCCATTTGTATGGTGGAATAAGTATGTCCACACAGGGGTTTATATCTGTTTAATTATACTGTTATAACTGGTAGAAGTTTCCTGTGTAGGTAAGCCCTTTGACCCATAACTTCCACATGGGTATTCATAAAGACTCTAAGCATCCTTCCCCTTTCAAAGAAAGAGATATATATGTCTACTCTTGTCCTGATGAGTTCATCAGGACCATTTCACAGTCAGTGCTACGCAGGATGTAGTAGCCAGTGCCATCTGCCTTCAGCTTTAAGTGAATGAGTGGAAGAGCCAGTTTTGTAGTCCTCACAAAATGCCAGCATCTATGGGTTCTGGTTGCCATTCCAGAATATAGTATTTCTGATTTGTCAAGCATTTGAACATTTTTCCCAATTATTAAATGATTGACTCTGCGCCTGAGCTTGTAGTCTCCTGCACAGATACTCTGCACAATTTCTGCTACACATCCAGCCTGCAATTGCAGCAAATTGGTATATAAAGATCCTGGTCTAGAGCCGGGACTTCCATCGCTTGAGAAGTTGCTCTTAAGGATTTAGCAGCAGCTACCTGATCTTGGGTTCAGAGAGGCTGGCCATCAATACAGATACCAGATTCTGTGTAAATGGAGCACATCTGGACTCATGTGACTCATGGGATGTGGCCCAAAGAGGCGGTATCATGGAGAAATATATCCTTTTTGGAGACCCAATCAACTTCCAGATCATTGCATTGTAAGTAGAAAGCCCACTGAGGAACCTACTTGAGTCCAGGTCTAGTTGGAAAACCAAAAATTCTTCTTCGAATGATGGTCCCTATTTGGATTCCAATCATAGGTGCACATGCACCAGAGTTGGAATTGTTCACAGTAGTGTCTGTTGACCTGCACGTGCATCGTGCGTTGACCACGTGGCACATCCAAGGTTTTAAAAAGCCGTGCAGGTCAACCCCTCTCTAGTTCCCTCTTACCGCCATACGGCCAGAGTCCGAACCCCTGTTCCTCTGTGCTCTTAGCTTGCATTGAGTACTGTACTTCTTCTGTTATTGCTGGATATAGTTCTTTGTAGTATAGTTGTCCATCCTTGTTTTTCCCCATCCATTAGTTTGTTAGTAATCCATTTGCTAGATTAGGAATGGGAATCGAAGACTTTCCCTTGGTGGGACTCTTCCCCGGCTAGGGGACTATGCCCAGGCAAGCCAGGTTTAAGTACTGTGCTTCTTGCCCTCACTAGTTCTCTGTTGCATGCAGCGACAGTCTGCCACTACTTCTTGCCCCGAACCCAAGAGGCTCGTGAGCTTTGCCTCCATAAGTTCCTGATGGATGCGGCAATGCGCCCTTATGCGCTACAGGATCCGCACCGGTGTCCAGCCCCACTCCTGGTCCATCCCACCTGGCACTGGTGGCACCACCGAATCCGCCCAAGCTGCATTGTGTGCATACGAAGCACACACGAGCACAAGGGTGGCTCACCAATGGGGGCCACCCCCAAGCACATTTCCTCTCTAAGCCGTGCCAGTTTGGGTGAGAAGTTGCACGCCGACAATGCGAAGAAGTCTCACTCAGAGCATAAGTCCAGGTACCGTGCTCCAGTGGTGTTGACCTTGGCCCCAGTGACTGCTCCGCAGTCTTTGCCTCTGCCACCATCCATTATGCTAAGACTGTCTGGTCTCTCCTGCTTGGTTCTGCGCATGTTAGGATGCCTGTCCCCCTTGACTCCCATGGCTGAGCTGATGTTACCATTAGCTGGCTTCCCGCTGGCTACCGTTGGTCCTCCGTTCCCGCTTGAGGAACCTCTCCTATTGATGGACTGTCTTCCATTGCCTCCCGTCCTCAGATGGTCCCGTTGCTTCTGATGGCTCCACCTCTGCTAGGCCCATCCTTAGACTTGGACTGGTGCTCTGATGCAGATCCTGCCTTTTCGCCAGCCCATTCTTACAGCCCAGACGGCAGCCCTATCCACCAGCTCATGGGCAATTCGCCGACCCGAGGGGACCACTGGTTCTGAGTGACCCTTATGCCTAGCCCTATTGGGCAGCTTGGGGCCTGTACCAGCATGTGCACCATCCACACTCGTCATCTGCCACCACCGCCTACGGAGCTCATCGGATGTCTCTGCTCCTCCGGATCCGCCTGTGCCACTGGCAGTGTCGTAACTGCTGGCCCCGCAGGTCGCCACTGGTGCCTCTTCCTCACCTGACAATGCACTCAACCCTCCCTTTCTCTTGCCACTGGATAACCATGCTCAATATCAAGCCCTCCTTCGTCATATACCAACTGCCCTCAACCTTCCCATGGAGGACATCCAGGACCCTCAGGACCAATTCCTGGATATTCTTCAGTCTCCAAGTCCTGCTCATACTCCCTTACCCATCCCTAATGCTATTCTTCAGCCTGCACAGGCAGTCTGGCACACACTGGCTTCCTGTGCACCTACTCTAAAGTGGGCTGAACACCGCTACTTTGTGCCGCCCAAGGATATAGATTTTCTCTTCCAACACCCACCTCCATATTCCCTGGTGGTCCAGGTGGCCCCAGAGCGCACTTACCAGCAACACCTTCGCTCCACCCCTACCCCCAACCAGGCAGCCAAAAAAATTAACCTTATCGGACATAAGGTATACTCCTCTGTAGGCCTCCAATTCCGTATTGCCAGTTACCAAGCCATCCTAACCAAGTATGATTCCCATTCACAAACCAAACTGACAGCGTTCCTCGACTTCCTTCTTCTTCGAGAGATGTCCCTGTGGGTGCTCCACTCTAGGTGTTGGTGCGTCCCTGCGCCTTCACTCGGAGATTTTTCGTAGCAGTACTCGTACTGGCCACGCATGCGCAGAGGCTGCCCCCTGCAGTGAGTCTAGAATAATAGTGCGCATGCGTGGCCAATCTCCTCAGTTCCTTCTCTACCGTCCCCGGCCTGAGACGGAGCTCAGCAGACTCGTTAGGAAATCCCTCACTTTGTTACAATTACCTGTTCTAGTAGTTAGTTTGTTGTCAGTTCTTGTTAGTGTAGCTCATTAGTTCTTTTATCTGTTTAAAAAAAAAAAATTTTTTTTTCTCTCAGCCGCAGCCGCTTCTACCATGCCTGGCTCCACAGGCTTTAAGGGCTGCTCCGTGTAAGGATGCTATCCCGCTCTCTGATGGCCACTCTCATTGTATAAAATGCCTGGGGAAAACTCACATTCCCCCAAAATGTGCCCACTGTACCAAACTCAGTTCCAGGGCACAAAAGGACAGGGAGCTTAAGCTGAAACTGCTCCTCCTGCAGAAGTCTATTGGGTCAGTTTCAGACCCAGGCGCCGACTCCAGCTCTACTGCCCGCCACAGCCCCCCTGCTTCAAAAAAACTGAAGAAAGCTACAAAAAAGGGGCAGACCTCTCCAACAAAGAAGTTGGTGAGGCACAAAAGTGCCTCAGGCAGGTCAACAGTTTCCCTGCCTGTGTTTCCTCGCCTCAGCACTTTTGAAGAGCCGGGCTCCTCAGGCACCGCACGAAAGCTGCCTCAACGTTCGACAAAGCTCTCCGATCCATCGGTTGTTTGCTATCTTTAGGCCTGCAAGTAAACAAAAACAAATCCACATTATACCGCACCCAACATCTGGAGTTCATAGGGGCATACCTCGACTCCCGGACGGGGTTGGCATCTCTCCCACCAGCCCGCTTCAATTCTATAAGTCAACTAGCCACAAAGATTCGCAACAGTCCCTAGGTGACTGTCCGGGACTGCCTACAAATACTAGGTCACATGGCCTCGTGCACCTCCGTCGTCCAAAATGCACGTCTATACATGAGGCGCTTCCAAGCGTGGTCGGCCACGGTGTACAGACCGAATGTGCACCCTCTAAACAAGACTCTCTCCATACCTGTCCGAGTCAAAGATGCTCTACAGTGGTGGACAATTCACTCCAACCTCTGCTCTGGAGTCCCCTTTCTTCAGCAGGCTCCATCCCTCATACTGACGACCGATGCATCTCTGACAGGATGGGGTGCACACATGTCTCACCACACAGCCCAGGGGCTTTGGTCTTCAACCGAGACCTCTCTCCATGTAAACGTCCTAGAACTTCGAGCCATTCGCAATGCGTGCCGTCAATTCCTGCCACTGATCAAGAACCAACACGTACGCATAATGACAGACAATATTGCGTGCATGTTCTACGTGAACAGGCAGGGGGGGCTCGATCCCAGTCTCTGTGCACAGAGGCTATGAAACTCTGGAAGTGGTGCATTGCGAACAACATCCGGGTATCAGCGGCCTATCTTCCCGGAGTGATGAATACCACAGTGGATGAACTAAGCAGACGTTTCCCGTGGGATCACGAATGGGAATGGGAATTAAACGAGCACACCATTCACAACATATTCCGCATTTGGGGCTACCCAGCAATAGACCTCTTTGCAACTGCAAAAAACAAGAAATGTCCCAATTTTTGCTCCAGAGCAGGGCTAGGCAAACATTCCCTGGGAGATACATTCATGATCCCATGGCACCAAAACTTACTCTATGCGTTTCCCAATACCGGTTCTGAACAGGGTCCTGATAAAAATACTAAGAGATGGAGCCAAGGTGATCCTAATTGCCCCATCATGGCCCAGACAGCCCTGGTTTCCGTTTCTCACCAAAATGTCGATTCGACCACCAATCCCCTTGCCTCTCATTCTGAACCTCCTATCACAACAACATGGCCGTTTTCTCCACCCTAACTTATCCATGCTCCACCTCAAAGCATGGTTCCTACATGGTTCTCCCAAAACGAACTAGATTGTTCTGAACAAGTTCAAAGACTGCTCCTACATAGCAGAACACAATCTACTCGTACCACCTATCTATGTAAGTGGAAACGATTCACACACTGGTGTTCAACTAAACAACTTAGTCCCACGTCAGCATCTCTTCCGCTCATACTTGACTACCTATTGGACCTTAAGCAACCGGCCTTTCTTCCAGTTCCATCAGGGTCCATTTAGCTGCTATTACAACTTTTCATGACAAAATTGATGATACTTCTGTATTTGCTCATCCTATCACCAAGCACTTCCTCAAGGGACTCCAAACCCTATACCCAGACATAAAACCACCCACCACCCCGTGGGACCTTCATCTAGTTCTCTCTTGCCTAACCCAACAACCCTTTGAACCCCTAGCCACGTGTTCCCTTTTACACCTTTCAATGAAAACAGCATTTTTAGTGGCAATTACCTCCGCCAGGCGGGCAGGAGAAATAGCAGCTCTTATGGCAGACCCACCATATACGATATTTTTCAAAGACAAGGTTACCCTCAGGTTACACCCCAATTTTCTTCCTAAGGTACACTCCTCATTCCACATTAATGAGCCTATTCACTTACCAACCTTTTTCCCGAAGCCACATGTGAACTCGTTCGAAGCCTCAGAGCATACACTAGACGTACGCAGGGCTTTGTCCTTCTATTTGGATAGAACCAAACCTTTTAGAAATTCTTCCAGACTTTTTGTTTCCATCACGGAGCGTTCCAGAGGTACGCCTATTTCTACCCAGAGACTTTCTAACTGGATTTCTCAGTGCATCCGATTGTGCTATCAGATGAAGAAAGTTACACCTCCAGACGGCATCAGGACACACTCCACTAGATCTATGGCTGCCTCTGTAGCATTCTTACGCAAAGTTCCCCTGGCTGATATCTGTAAAGCAGCTACCTGGTCATCTGAGCACACATTTGTTAAACACTATGCCCTTACTCAAGGCCCTCTATCTGATATACGTTTGGGCAGGGCTGTACTATCAACGGCGTTCCTATCAGATCCGAAGTCCCTACCTCCTTAAGATACACGGCTTTTAAGTCACCTAGAGTGGAGCACCCACAGGGACATCTCTCTCTCGAAGAGGAGGTTACTCACCCTGTGCAGTAACTGACGTTCTTCGAGATGAGTGTCCCTGTGGGTGCTCCACTACCCACCCTCCTCCCCTCTACTTCGGAGTTGGGGTAGCCTCCGTTGTAGAGAAGGAACTGAGGAGATTGGCCACGCATGTGCACTATTATCCTAGACTCACTGCGGGGGGGCAGCCTCTGCGCATGCGTGGCCAGTACGAGTACTGCTACGAAAAATCTCCGAGTGAAGGCGCAGGGACGCACCAACACCTAGAGTGGAGCACTCACGGGGACACTCATCTCGAAGAACGTCAGTTACTGCACAGGGTGAGTAACCTCCTCTTCTCCCGGACACACAACAGGACTTTCAGTTGCTCGTAGACAAAGACACATTGATTGCCAACGTTGTGCTTCAAGCTGCAGTAGCCACTGCTGATACCGCCTCCCAATCACTGGCCTCCGGGGTGATGCTCCACTGCGACTCATGGCTTCAATCCAGGGGCTTTCCGAAGGAGGTCCAGACTACCCTGGAAGATCTTCCCTTCAATAACCATAGACTTTTCACTGACAAGACCGACAAGTCCCATCACTCCTTAAAAAAATCCTGAGCCACCGTCCGATCCCTGGGCCCCTACCCATAGGCTAAACCAATCTTCAGCCCCCGCCCAACTTACTGACGTTACCCCCAGTGCCAGCCTGAGCAACACCAATGCTACCCATGCTCTCAACCCATGCGGCAGTCTACCACCTCTAGCTCTGCTGCCTCCACATTCACCCACCGTTCCTCTAGACAAAACTTTTGACTCCTTCGCAGAGAAACGCAAACCTTCCTCCACTCCACCGGTTGTACCCCACGTCCTCTTTGGCTGCTGCCTTGCCCTCTTCGTCTGCAGCTGGGGCAAGATGACCACCAATTGATCGGTGCTGGATGTCATCTGCCAATGCTACTTGATCGAGTTTTTTTCCTTTCTTCCTCACTACCCTCCCCGTGTTTGTCCCTCAGACCTCTCCCAATATCACCACCTCCAACAGGAAGTGGACGCCCTCCTCTGAAAGGGTGCTATAGCGCCCATGCCGTAGCACTATTACTGCTGTGACTTTTACTTCCCCTATTTCCTCACACCGAAGAAAGGGGGTAGTGTCCACCCTATCCTGGACCTCTGCTTGCTCAACAGATTTCTCCGCAAGTTTCACTTCCGGATGGTCATGCTCCCCCTGATACTCGCGTGTCTTCCTGATGGAGCATGATTCGCGGCTCTCAATATGAAGTATGCCTATTTTCATATCAACATTCATCCCACCCACTGCAGATTCCTCTGCTTCATGGTGGACTTGAAACTGGTAGTGAGAATTGCCTTTCACTTTGCTCTCACCACTGTCTTCCGGGTCATTACCAAGATGTTTGCCATTGTGGCGGCTTATATTTGCCACCTGGGACACTTCCTCTTTCCCTACCTCAAGGAGTGGCTCCTTGTTGCACCTTCCCTCACTCATCTCCTTGCCACTGTCCAAACCCTGTGTGCCTTACTTGGCGAACTTGGCATTTGCATCAACAAAGAAAAATCAGTACTTACCCCTACTTGCAGCCTCATCATTATAAGGGCGCTCCTTGATTCTGTCACGGTTCGTGCCTTCGTACCATCAGACCATTTCACTGCCCTCATTGCTCCGATTGTGAGGCTTCGTCGTTGACCATGCATGCTCGTCTGACAGTGCCTCTCGCTCCTTGGCCATATGGCAGCCTGCACCTCAGTTACACCCTTCACCCACCTTCATATGCACTGCCTGCAACGATGGCTCTGCTTGACTTGCAATTAGCAGACGGACCCTCTCACCAAACCGGTCCTTCTCCCCCTTTCGGTCCTCACCTCCCTTGCTTGGTGGCACAACCCATCCTCTGTCCTAATGGGTGTCCCTTTGATGCCTCCAGTGCCACACACCACCGATGCCTCCATGGCGGGCTGGCGAGCACATGTGGAAGGCTACACGGCCCATGGCCTCTAGTTGCCCAGGGAAGCGAGAATGCACATCAGTGTCCTTGAACTCCACGCTGTTTGCCTGGCCTGCCGAGCACTCCTGCCACTCCTCCACTCCTGCCATGTCCAGCTGCCCTCCGACACCATGGTGACGGTTGTATATGTCAACAAGCAGTGTGTGCGGAGGCCATCCTCCTTTGGAATTGGTGCCTCAAACATGAGATAACTCTCCACACTATGCACCTTCCCAGTGCAAGCAACTCCCTTGCAGATACTCTGTCACTCCTTCCATGCCAAACACGAGTGGGAACCCCACAACCCCATGTTCTGCTCCATCTTTTGCCAGCGGGGCACACCTTGCTAGGATCTCTTCGCCACTGCGAACAATCACAAACTACCTCTCTTCTGCTCCAGAGGAGCCCTAGGCCCAGGTTTCCAAGGATGCCCTTCTCCCTTGGACCACCGAACGCCCCTATGCCTTCCCACCCATTCCCCTGCTTCCACAAGTCCTATGCAAAATACACCAGGATCAGGTGACTGTCCTCCATATGGCTCCTACTTGGCCTCGCCAGTATTGGTTTATGGACCTTCTTCTCTGAATCTGCCTCCAATCCGGCTTTCCAACCTTCCTAATCTCCTGACGCAGGACCATGTTCATATCCGATACCCCAACCTTGGCCCTCTTCACCTCATGGCCTAGTATTTGGATAGGGTTGATGGGTAGATACGGTATGCTCCGCTCCTGTCCACGGCATCTTGGCACACAGCCGGTGCCCATCCACTGGAGCTTCCTATGAAGCCAAATGGCGCCACTTCACCCTTTGGTCACATGACCATGGCTTCTCCCTGGATGACATCTATCGTGAGACAATCCGGCCTCTCACACTCCTCAGTTCATGTCCACCTGGCGGCACTCCGTGCCTTCCTCCCTCCGGTGGATGGCTTCTCTGTTTTCACTCACCCAACTGCTGCCCACTTCCTCTGTGGCCTTCTAAATGTCTTTCCCTCAGTCCGCAAGCCCATACACTCCCTGGGGCCTTAACTTGGTCCTCCCTGCCCTCACTCTCTGCCTCTCTTTGAACCCCTCGCCACGTGCTCCGTCACTCACTTTTCCATGAATGTCCTCTTCTTAGTGGCCATTACCTCTGTATGTTGCCTTAACGAACTGGTGGCCATGATGGCAAAGCCTCCCTTTACTGTCTTTTACAAAGGTAAGGTCTCCTTCTGCCTCAACCCCAAATTTCTCCCCAAGGTGGCATCCCTGTTCCACCTCAATCAATGCTTTTACCCCAAGCTACACACCTCCACAAGGCACCGCGCACTCCGCTCCCTGGACATATGTAGGCGCTTGCATTCTACCTTCAACACACACGCCCCATTCGCACTTTCTCCCACGTCTTCGTCGCCATTGCTGACTGCTGTCAAGGCTGTGTGCTCTCCTCACAACATATTTCCCACTGTATCTGCCGCTGTATTACTGACTGCTTTACTTTCTCTCATGTTCCTCCGCCAATAGGGGTCACGGCTCATTCCCCGCAGTCCCATGCCACCACATCAGCCTTCCTTGTGGACGTTCCATGGCAGGACATTTGTCGTGGCCACTTGATCATCTGTTCATATCTTTGTCACACATCATGCCATCACCCCTGCTGCATTGGCAGGCACTGTCATCGGACAAGCTGTTTTACACACAGTGACTGCTGTCAAGCCCTTGCACCCACCTCCACTCTAAACACTGCTCGCTACTCTCCTGCGATTGGCATCCACGTAAGGCCCATCACTTGAATAAGAGAATGTTACTTACTCTAACTGAAGGTTCTTCGTGATGGTGTCATCCCTATCTGGATTCCAACACCCGTCCTCAATCACCTCCACGGCGTGCTTCTGTGTAAGAGGGACTTGGAGCAGCGTCGACCCGCACGGCTTCTTAAAGCTTCGGACGCGCCACGTGGTGAATGCACGACGCATGTGCAGGTCAACAGATACTACTATGAACAGACCCGGTGCATGGCACACATGCGCACCCACAATTGGAATCTGGATAGGGACTAAACAATTTTGAAGAATCTCCAGTTACGGTAAGTAACCTTCTCTTACTATGAGAGGAAGACACACCCAGAAGTGGCAGAAAAGGTCATCTTATCTCAAAAGTGGTCTCCTATATGCCCATCTCTCCCCTTAAGCCATTGAAGGTGAGATTAGTAAAGAAGATTTCAAAGGAACAGGCCAGAATGATCCTGGTTACCTTCTGCTTGACCTTAATCTTGGTACTTGGTACTTCAGACATAACTGGATCTTTGTCTCAAGATACCAACATGAAAGAACATAAAGTAATGGGCATATTCTACATCAAAATCACATGCTGTTAAAATTGTCGGCTAGGATACTAAGAAGGAACTTGTCATTCATTTTTAATGAGTAGGTGATAAACATCCTCCTAGCATCTCAGTGGAGACTTGTTGATGTCTGTGACGCACTTGAATCAGGTTAACATACTGGTGTTAAAAGGGGCGCATCAGGACAAAGTCAGCAAAAGTAAAACACATTCTAGTGTTTCTACTCAAGGCTAATACTTAGGAAAGACAAATCTGCAGTTGTAAGAAATCAAGGAACATCTCTGATCACCGCCACAGTAAGATTCCTCCAGACCACCATTCTCATTCAGTCCCTTAGTAATACACAGGTTTTTGTTGAGATCTTGACTTGTGTGTTACAAGCCTTCCTAAACCATCTTTCTAGCTTTTACAGACAGTATGTTCATACCAGCATGGCTAAAAATGAATTATTTAAAAAAAAAAAAGTTTATTTTTTTTTAAATTATTTTAAAATTAAATTTGAAATTATGACTATATATGTTAAGGCTTAAACTTATGATCTTTTATACTTACAATCTAGAAATCTATTACAATTATTTAAATTAAATAAAATTGACGTTAAGCAATATTTATTTATTTGTTTGCCAAAGGTTTTTAAAAAGTCAAACCACTGAACAGGTGGAAGTAACTGGGTAAGCACCTGTTTGTAGAAGTGCTAAATCGGATTTTTAACAGCAATTGCCTCTTCTGCAGGTGTAGAGAGAATACTTTAAATTCCTTGTATTCAGCCAGTTCAGTTCAATGACTAGTTCATTAAAAGTAAAGAAATTGATTGGAAGTTGAAAAAACAGGAAAGCTTGTTTTCCTCTTCCAATCTCTGAACAAAAATGAAATGTGAGAGGATGAGATCAGAAACAATTGCTTTAATTCACTAACTGCAGATAATACTTGCTTTTTTAATAAATTAGTTTTAAATAAATCAAAATAAATCAATTTTGAATGCAAAATCTGTTTATCAAACATTTTTTTTCTTATGAATCCAGCACATTGTAGATAATTTTATTTAATAAAATAAAAATATGTAAATGGTGTTTTTATGCACTTTTATTTAATTTGTTTCCATCAAAGTAGAACATCACACAAATCACAAATAAAAATTAATCCTCCAGTAAATAAGAAGCATATCATTCACCGTTCTCTAACAAATGGCAAAAAGAACTACATTTAATGTAAAGGCTATATTTAGTTGCAAATCAACATGGTTTCATGGTTACCAACCTATGAGAATCAGCTTTCTTTAAGAAAATAATTAAAAAGTACAAATATGAAACAAGATTAAAATTGATTATTTAAATCAAGGCTTCCCGCTTGCTCATTTAAATCATGATAAAAATCAGTGATTTATATCATTTTGATTTAAATCAAGCCACTCTGGTCTGTGCCTCTTCTCACTGAAAGTAACTTACCTGCTTACTACATCTTTAACCAGGGGGATTTTGGAGCTTGGCATGCTCTCTATGAAACCTCAGTTGGATAGTTATCGAAGTATGGTAATTCTTCAAACTGACCTGGCCTTTTTTTCTCAATGTCACCATAATCTTCCTGCTATAAGAGGAAGTGGTACTGTTGTCATTCTGGCTAAGACCAAACATCATACTGAAGTATAATATCATAAGTTTATGTGAATAGGGCCATCAAAAGAATGTGTATATAGCAAAGGTATTCAAAGTCTTAAGTACAGCTTTTGCCAAGTGTATTACTGCTCACTTTTTTAAAGGAGTGATGATCATTGTGGGTGGAGACATTACACACATCTTGCAATGAGAAATGAAAGGTCACGGTGTCGTGTTCCACCCATGCCTTCTCATTCTCAAAACACCATGGAGCTGACTACCTCCTCTGGAGAGACAGTAACTCCTCACTTAATGTCGTCGTTTCGTTGTTACGTTGGCGATCTATTAGAGAACATGCTTGTTTAAAGTTGCACAGTGCTCCCTTATAATGTTGTTTGGCAGCCGCCTGCTTAGGCCACTGCTTACAGGAAGAGCAGCCGATTGGAGCTAGCTGGTGGGGGCTTGGAACCAGGGTGGGCTGGCAGCCCCCCATCTGCTCCCCTAAGTTCCCTGTGCGGTAGCTGCCCAGCAGGCTATCAAGTGCTGGGAAGTTCAGGTGTCCCTATCCCCACTCCTGCCCTCTGCCTTGGAGCTGCTCCCAGGAGCCTCCTGCTTGCTGTGCAGGAGGTTGGAGGGGAAGAGGGGTGCTGATGTCAGGGTGTCCCCTCCCCCACTCCTGCCCCCCACTCCTGTACCCCATCTCCATGGAGCGGTGGAGAGGGGGGGAGGATACACACAATAGGGCTCTGGAAGAAGGGAGGTTGCTGGCAGCAGCTGCTGTCTCAACTTGCTAATATACTTAAAAAAGCAGTGTACTTAGAATGGGTTCAGCATACTTAAAGGGGCAATGCGCATGTGTCTCTTACACTCTCACACACACACATGCACTGTGTCTCTGTCTCTCACATACATGCACCCCCTCCTCCCCCGGCACTTTGGAAAGTGGAGGGAGTGGTGAGCTCCAATGGGATAGCGTGGGTTCATCATCACATTCAGTTTCCGCAGGGAATGTTTGCAGACACTGCCATGCATCTGTTGTGTCTTCTCTCTCCATTCATGCTATCTTGTAGAGTGTGAGGCTACATTAACAACAATGTGTTAGTTCAGGGGTTCTCAGACTTTTGAACTGGTGACCCCTTTCACACAGCAAGCCTCTGAGTGCAACCCCCCTTATACATTAAAAACCCTTTTTAATATATTTAATATCATTATAAATGCTGGATACAAAGCGGGGTTTGGGGTGGAGGCTGACAGCTCGCAATCCCCCATGTAATAACCTCGTGACCCCCTGAGGGTCCCGACCCCCAGTTTGAGAACCCCTGTGTTAGTTCATCATTTAGCAGCAAGGCATTCCCTGGGAAATATCCCATTCTCTTCCATCCTCTGACTCCATCACCTCAACCATAAGCGAGGAGTTACTGTATTGACTCCTCCCTGCCTCCATAGAGGTGATATCACCTTTGTAAATCAACAACAAAGACTGCCTAATATGGAGGGGACAGAGAAGAAAAAATTCTGTCTCACCATTAATTTTCTTTCTAGAATTGTACATGTCAGCCAGCCTGACCCTCTCTGAGAGGATTGAGTTATGTCCAGAATCTGGCTTTTGCTGGCTTGTTAAATAATTTTAAAGGGACGTGTGTTCCTCCTTCCTAAATGTCTCAATCCTTAAATTTGTTGTGGAGGCTCTGCAGCAAATGATTTGAGTTGAATAATATTACTTAACTTGTGTATAGGTTTATTTATTGAAACTTTGGAAGCTGTTGTTTTGTACAGTTCTTCCTGAGGAGCAATCCTGAACACAATCTGAGCCAAAGAACTGGTCTGAGTTCAGTGACTAAGGAGATGGGGAATATCCCCACTGTGAAGAGAGTGCATTTTCCTTGACAGACAAACGGAAAATGTTTCCATCTAAAATGTATGGAGAAAGAGAGTGCAAAGTATGAGAGGTGGAGTACAGTACTAGCTATAGTCCCATTTTCTCCACCTTGATGTCCTAGCTTAATCCCTAGTATATTTTTTAAAGGTAACATTTGAAATGATCAACTTTAATTCTTAGTTACATTTTTCCCACATTAAAATAGAGATCAGGGCAAGGACATTGAGGAGAAAAGGGGGCAGAGCACATTAGGGTTATTGCTGGATAGCGATCTCCCATGTCCCCGGCACCCTTCACATATCTTTTCTAGTGTCAATGTGGAAAAACAAGAACATTTTATTAATGGCGTTTTCTGGCAATTAACCCTTCTGAGAAAATTGTCCTGTGCTTGGGTGTTTGATGGTATTTTGTCTCTGGGATTTTGAGTTCTTGTTTGCTTTCTATACTGAGATATGTGCCAAAAATTGAATGACAGAGAATAAATTTAAAACAGTTAGTATTTAAGAGTTTTATTGAATGTTTCTATATAAAGGCATGTATAATAACTTAAGTATAGTAATATGCAAATAAATCAAAAGGTTGAGGGGAGAAGTTTAAAAGTAGGATTAGAAGGATGTTTCTCAAACTTTTATATTGGTGACCCCTTTCACATAGCAAACCTATGAGTGCGACACCCCCCCCCCCTTATAATTAAAAACATTTTTTGTGTGTTTAACACTATTATAAATGCTGGAGGCAAAGCGGCATTTGGGGGTGGAGGCTGACAGCTCATGACCCCCCCATGTAATAATCTTGTGACCCCCTGAGAGGTCACGACCCCCAGTTTGAGAACCCCTGGTCTAAATTAATCTTAACTATTGAGTCACAGACAGTGCCTCCATATTATGCTGATTGTTCATGCTTGCCTCTGCACGTAGATTAAATTTACTCAATGAAATTTACTGTTTAAATAAACTGCCAGATTCAGGCTACAGAGGATGTAATGTTTAGTATTGTGTGAGCTTAAACAGCTTTTCTCCTTCAATTTGTAGTACTAATCATGTGTAAAAAACACTCTAATCGTTAGAATAGTCGAAAGGTCAATGATTGCTTTAAATCAGAAACTGGGTAGGTTAAATGCATCAATAATTTGATGTACATTAATATTTTAATAGCAGCACCTGCAGAACAATATCTTCAGGAGAAACTGCCAGATGAAGTGGTTCTAAAGATCTTTTCCTACTTGCTGGAGCAAGATCTTTGTAGAGCAGCTTGTGTATGTAAACGCTTCAGTGAGCTGGCTAATGATCCAATTTTGTGGTAAGTGAAAAGCTATTCCTCATTATCTTGAGATATATTGTATGTGCTGCACAAAATGCCAAGTACAATAGAAAAATTAAAATGCTGGTTAGGAGTTATAATTAGTTTAAATTAAAACAAATGCTTGTGTTTTAATATGCTTACCTTATATCAGCTTTATCTGTTACAAGCAGATATGCATAAACATATCAGTTACGTGCAGTTAAAAATAGTAAAACTTTTCCCCCTAGAATTATACCTGTTTAGTAATGTTATCTGAAAGTTCAATTACTTACTCTTTTAGTACCTTCCCCCCTCTTAAAGTTTGTGTGGGAATTGTATACCTTGATCCAAGATAGCAAAGTCTTCCTTAAGTGTCAAGGAAGATTCTGCCTACAACTGCACTATGATTTTTATTTGTTTGGATTTTTAAAAAGAATATAGGTGTTGGGTATGCGGACTTTTCTCTTTCTAGGGTTATTGAGATCCTGAAAACATCTTATTTAATTGAGAACCAATATGCCAGATTAGAAAAAAATTGAACTTGAATATCTAGGAAGACACGATTAGGTTTATCTCTGTTTATTTCTTTATGGCTTGTGGACGCCTCTGTGTTAACCCCAAATGCTTTTGTTTTGCTTGTAACTTTTAGCTGGACTTCAAGATGGTTATTCTTGATGCTTAGGTTTTGTAAGAGGGTTTTTAAAATCTAGCAATAGCCTGAGTTTTCAAATGTATTTCCTTTCTTTTTGTTTTTAATAAAGTTTACCTTTTTAAGAACAGGATTGGATTTTGTGTCCTAAGAGGTTTGTGCACATGATGGTTATTTAGCTGATGGCAACAGCTGATTTCCTTTGTTTTCTTTCTCAGCTCTTGCTAGGAAGGGGCGTGAAGGGGCTTGAGGGTACCCCACAGGAAGGAATTCCCAAATGCACCTTCCTGGGTTCTGAAGGGGGTTTTTGCACTTGGGTGGTGGCAGCATCTACCCATCCAAGGTCAGAGAGAAGCGGTAACCTTGGGAGTTTAATACAAGCCTGGAGTGGCTAGTATTAATTTTTAACATCCTTGCAAGCCCCCACCTTCTGCACTCAGAGTGCCAGAGTGGGGAATCAGCCTTGACAGATGCAATTTTAGTTCTTCAAATGATGTCCCTGTGGGTGCTCCACTTTAGGTGCTTGTGCGCCCCTGTGCTTGTAATCAGAGACTTGTGGTACCAGTGTCCGGTTGGGTTGTATATGTGCGATCCCCATCTCATGCCACTTCAGGTGCTGTGCGACCAACACACACACAAACCCCTCCCCCTCCCCCCCCCAGTTCCTTCTCTACCGCCTTTAGCTTGAGTCGGGGCATTTAGCAGCGCCGCAGAGCTTAGTCTTCCTAGCATAGCCCTTATCTTTTACTTTCTTTCCCCGTTTATTTCTCTCCCTGTTTGTTTCTTCCAAAAAAGAATGTGTTACTCTTCCCTTAATTAGAAGTTCAGGTTTCTGTTAACCGTTAGTGTAGGACCTCTGATAAGGAGGGGAAACATTCCCCTCAGGGGCATGCCTGGTTCACTGGGTTTCAAAAGCTGCCTGTGTCAATACCTGTGTCAGACGGACACTCGCACTGTGTTTGTGGCTTAGGCAAGACACACATACCCCAAAAGTGCGCTGCCAGAAGTTAAAAGCCTGGATCAAAAAGGCCAGAGACTTGCTGCTCAGACTGCTCCTGATGGAGAAGTCTCTCCGACCGGCATCTGAGCCAGAGGGTCCGACCCCTCCTGGACAGAGGTCACCAACAGCAGCCTCTGACAGAGGCTCTTCTTCCTCTGTGGCTCACACTACAGACCTAAAAAGATGGCTAAAAAGTGTGCTCCGTCCTCAACAGCTTGGGAACCAACCAAGAAACGGCAGTCCCCGAACAGAGACACACCATCGATACTGCACTGGCAGTCTCTGCAGTCAAGGTGCCTGGACCCTCTAGTACTGTGGTACCACGAGAGCTAAAGACTCCAAGAGAGCTAGCTCTGACATAGGCAATGAGGGGAAACTGAAAATCCATGCCGTGGCACCATCAGAGCTGACTAGATACCCAGCACCGAGCACATCGAGACAACTACTGACTATGCTGTCACTTACCGTTGGCACAACACAATCGATGCAGCCACCCATACTGACAATGACCTCGCAGACATTAGCGCAGACATCAGTACCCTTTCAATACTACAGCAGTTACTGCAAAAGGACCTCCTGGTCTCCTCGACACCAGAAACCCCCATTCTCTGCACCAGCGTCACTCCAACATAGTTGGTACCTACTCACCTTGCTGCTCTGCTCCTCCATTCTCAAGCGATGAAGAAAAGATGAAGGGGAAATGTATTTTCCACACTATTTTTCCCCCTATCCATGAACCGACCAAACTGGATTCCCCATCACAAAGGGGATATTATACAGGGGCTAAAGAACACCACTTGTTTGGATACCCTGGGATGACACCCATGTCTACCCCACCACACTGGCTTTATTGAAACCCTTGGATGGCATATCCTCCACACTATTGCAAGCCTCCCAGCCCACCCAGGGAGAGCACATGACAGTCTTCCATACCATCGGTACCAGGACCATCTGAAACTCCGGAGGAGACCTCTGACTTAGAGATGGAACCAGCAACCCACCTATCCTCACCTTCCCTTGATGACATCATCATCATTGTTACCCCGTCCCCCCGCTCAATGTGGGCGGCCAATGATTTTAAACATTTTCAGGACCTCTACAGGAGGGTCACAGAGTCCCTGGACATCGTATTGGAGGAAGTCCAGGAGTGACAACATAAGTTCCTCGACATTTTCCATACATCGACATCTTCCAAAATAGCTTTGCCCATGAATGATGCAATCATGGAACCCATTATGTTAATTTGGCAGACTCCAGCAATGATCCCTCCCTCCTGCAATAGATCTGACAGAAAATATTATATCCCGGCAAAGAGAACAGAATTTCTCTTTTCTACCTATGCCCAATTCTTTGGTGGTGGACGCTATTAACAAGAGGGGCAGACAGTCTTACTCCCAAAACACCCCGTACGACAAAGATTGGAAGAGGCTCTACCTTTTTGGCTGAAAGGCCTACTCCTTGGCGACACATCACCTTCGGATTGGCAATTATGAAGCAATGCTGGCAAAATATGACCACACAAACTATGGGAAGTTCTCCAAATTTATTGAATTCCTGCTGGAGGAGAAAAAAAGAACAGTTCAAAGCGCTCATCTCCTAGGCTACGTCTACACTACGGGGGGAAATCTATTTCAGATACACAAATTCAGCTACAGGAATAGCGTAGCTGAATTCGACGTATCTGATCCGACTTAACCCGCTCTGAGGGCGGCGGCAAATAGACCGCCGCAGCTCCCCTATCAACGGCGCTTACTCCTACGTGGGCTGGTGGAGTATGCGCGTCGATCCGAGAGATCGATTTCTCCCGCCGATCCAGGCGGGTAGTGTAGACTAGCCCCTAGGGACAACTGATCTCTAGGGTGGCATTACAGGCTGCTTTGGACTCAGCAGATACTGCTGCGCAATCTACAGATACTGCAATAGTCATGAGACCAGTTTCTTGGTTGCCTCTCTGTGGTTCCCCCAGGGAGGTGCAATCGGTTGTGGAAGATCTGCCTTTTGATGGGCCTAAGCTCTTTGCGGCTGAAACAGATGGGTATCTGCACAGGCTCAAGGACTCGAGGGCAACACTGAAGTCCCTGGTCATCTATACTCCTAGGACAAAGAGATGACAAGGAAAGTATTGCAACCCACAGAGCTTCTGGCCCACACCATATTCACAAACACACAGGCAATACGAGCCACAAAGCTGAAAGCAGCGGCCCACAAAGAGATGACAGCCTCCACCTCAATCTACCACGTCTCACCAACCTTCTTCCAGACAGCAAGTTTGAGACGTTGGTTGAGAGTCCAAGACCCTCCGCATCTTTCAGTGCTGGAACTTACTTCTATCTCTCAGCCATTTGGAGTTCGTCTGACTCCATACTACCCAGTTTGGCAATCCATCACTACAGACAGATGGGTATTGGAGATAATCGAGGTTGAATATTCCATTCCATTTACTTCCACCCTCCCTCTCCCTCCCTCTTAAGGTGCTCCTCTCACGAAGACCTACTGCGACAAGAGGGAACCCACCTCCATCCATCTAGGAGCAGTAGAACCATTACCAACAAAACACAGAGGGAAGGGTTTCTATTCAAATTATTTCCTCTCACCAAAAAAACAGGAGGGTGGAGACGAATTCTTGATCTCTGATGGCTCAACAAATTTGTGAGACACCAACACTTCAAGATGGTCACAGTGGCCACCATAATTCCAGCACTAGAAAGGGGAAACTGGTTCTCGGCCCTCGAACTCCTGGACGCAAACTTCCATATAACAATTCACCCATCACATTGGAGGTTTCTTCGCTTCGCTCTAGGACCAGATCACTTCCAATAGAAGATTCTACCCTTCAGACTGTCCACTGCTACCCAAGTCTTCTCAAAGGTACTTGTAGTATTCACAGCGTACCTATGCAGGAAAAGAATCATATTTCCGTATCTGGACGACTGGCTACTGAAAGTGCCAAATGAAGCAGCAGTAATAGAGGCCACCGAACAAATGGTAGCTCTCTTTACACAATTAAGTCTCCAGATAAACGCTCAAGAATCAACCCTCACACCAGTACAAGAACTGGAATTCATTGGAGCCTACCTCAGTTCACCTAAGGCAACAGCTTCTCTACCAAGGCAACAGTCCCTACCTCTAACAAAGCTAACTTCCACAATACTAAACAGTCCTCAGACAAAAGCCGGGACTTGTCTACAGTTATTAGGCCACATTGCTGCAACAACTTTCGTTGTCCAGCACGCAAGAGTCCATATGCGGACCTTGCAGGCATGGCTCTGCACACACTACTCCCCAAGAAGGCACAGCATAAACAAACGCCTCACAATGCCAAGCACAGTAAAAGACACTCAGTCCTCCTTCCCCTACAATGACAATTGTGATGGATACGTCACTCCTAGGCCAGGGAGCACATCTGAATTCTCATTTTGCCCAGGGCCGCTGGTCCCCAACCAAAGCCCTGCTACACATAAATCTCCTGGAATTACAAGCCATTCACAATGCGTGCACCCAATTTTTACCCATAATCAAGCAGAAAACTATACAGATTCTTACAGACAATGTAGCATGCATGTTTTACATGAACAGACAAGGCAGGGGGTGGACGCTCACATTCCCTGTGTGTGGAAGCCATGTGGCTCTGGAATTGGTGCATCACTCACAACATCCACATCACAGCATCTTATCTCCCCAGACATCAAAACACCACAGCAGATGCACTCAGCAGGAATTTCTCTCAGTGGGAACTGGCTATCCAGGTACTGCACAACATATTCAAACAATGGAGATTCCCCACAGTAGACCTCTTTGCTACCATGCACAATGCCAGATGTCCACAGTTTGGCTCCAGGGCCAGACTGGACCTCCACTCCTTGGGAGATGCCTTCCTTATCAAATGGGATGCTCCTCTCCTATCTGCATTTTCTCCCACCCCCCTACTAGCACGGGTACTCCACAAGATCAAACTGGACTAGTCCACAGTGATACTGATGGCTCCCACGTGGCCCTGTCAAACATGGTTCCCTTACCTCACACCCTTCCTCTCCTACCCCGTCTCCTTTTCCAGGACACAGGCCGAACTATTCACCTGAATCTGAAAAGACTACGTCTCAAAGCGTGTTTGCTCCATGGTTCCAAGGATCTGAAATTATAGAATCATAAAATATCAGGGTTGGAAGGGACCTCAGAAGGTCATCTAGTCCAACCCCCTGCTCAAAGCAGGACCAATCCCCAACTAAATCATCCCAGCCAGGGCTTTGTCAAGTCTGACCGTAAAAACCTCTGAGGAAGGAGATTCCACCACCTCCCTAGGTAACCCATTCCAGTGCTTCACCACCCTCCGACTGAAAAAGTTTTTCCTAATATCCAACCTAAACCTCCCCCACTGTAACTTGAGACCATTACTCCTTGTTCTGTCATCTGCTACCACTGAGAACAGTCTAGATCCATCCTCTCTGGAACCTCCTTTCAGGTAGTTGAAAGCAGCTATCAAATGTCCCCTCATTTTTCTCTTCTGCAGACTAAACAATCCCAGTTCCCTCAGCCTCTCCTCATAAGTCATGTGCTCCAGCCCCCTAATCCTTTTTGTTGCCCTCCGCTGGACTCTTTCCAATTTTTCCACATCCTCCTTGTAGTGTGGGGCCCAAAACTGGCCACAGTATTCCAGATGAGGCCTCACCAATTTCGAATAGAGGGGAATGATCACATCCCTCTATCTGATGGCAATGCCCCTACTTATACAGCCCAAAATGCCGTTAGCCTTCTTGGCAGTAAAGGTACACTATCGACTCATATCCAGCTTCTCGTCCACTGTAACCCCTAGGTCCTTCTCTGCAGAACTGCTGCCTAGCCATTCGGTCCCTAGTCTGTAGCATGAAATTCTTCCGTCCTAAGTGCAGGACTCTGCACTTGTCCTTGTTGAACCTCATCAGATTTCTTTTGGCCCAATCCTCTAATTGTCTAGGTCCCTCTGTATCCTATCGTTACCTAGGGAGGTGGTGGAGTCTCCTTCCTTGGAGGTTTTTAAGGCCCGGCTTGACAAAGCCCTGGCTGGGATGATTTAGCTGGGAATTGGTCCTGCTTTGAGCAGGGGGTTGGACTAGATGACCTCTTGAGGTCCCTTCCAACTCTGATATTCTATGATTCTATGATTCTATCCCTACCCTCCAGCGTATCTACCACTTCTCCCAGTTTAGTGTCATCTGCAAACTTGCTGAGGGTACAGTCCACACCATCCTCCAGATCATTAATGAAGATATTGAACAAAACCAGCACCAGTACCAACCCGTGGGAAACTCCGCTTGATATCAACTGCCAACTAGACATGGAGCCATTGATCACTACCCGTTGAGCCCGATGATCTAGCCAGCTTTCTATCCACTTTATAATCTGTTCATCCAGCCCATACTTATTTTAACTTGCCAGCAAGAATACTGTGGGAGACCGTATCAAAAGCTTTGCTAAAGTCAAGGAATAACACATCCACTGCTTTCCCCTCATCCACAGACCCAGTTATCTCGTCATAGAAGGCAGTTAGGTTAGTCAGGCATGACTTGTCCGTGGTGAATCCATGCTGATTGTTCCTGATGGCTTTCCTCTTCTCTAAGGGCTTCTCTATACTTACCGCACTGGTTCGGCGGCAGGCAATCGAACTTCTGGGTTCGATTTATCGCGTCTTGTCTGGACGCGATAAATCGAACTCAGAAGTGCTCCCCGTCAACTCCGGTAATCCTGCTCGCCGCGAGGAGTACGCGGAGTCGACGGGGGAGCCTGCCTGCCGGGTGTGGACCGCGGTAAGTTCCAAGTAAGGTACGTCGACTTCAGCTACGTTATTCACGTAGCTGAAGTTGCGTACCTTACTTCAATTTGGGGGTTTAGTGTAGACCAAGCCTAAGTGTTTCATAATTGATTCCTTGAGGACCTGCTCCATGATTTTTCCAGGGACTGAGGTGAGGCTGACTGGCCTGTAGTTCCCCAGATCCTCCTCCTTCCCTTTTTTAAAGATGTGCACTCCATTAGCCTTTTTCTAGTCATCCGAGACCTCCCCCGATCACCATGAGTTTTCAAAGATAATCGCCAATGGCTTTGCAGTCACATCCGCCAACTCCTTTAGCACCCTTGGATGCAGCGCATCTGGCCCCATGTACTTGTGCTCCTCCAGCTTTTCGAAATAGTCCCGAACCACTTCTTTCTCCACAGAGGACTGGTCACCTCCTCCCCATGCTGTGCTGCCCAGTGCAGAAGTCTGGGAGCTGACCTTGTTCGTGAAGACAGAGGCAAAAAAAGCATTGAGTACATTAGCTTTTTCCACATGCTCTGTCACTAGGTTGCCTCCCTCATTCAGTAAGGGGCCCACACTGTCCTTGACCTTCTTGTTGCTAACATACCTGAAGAAACCTTTCTTGTTGCTCTTAACATCTCTTGCTAGCTGCAACTCCAAGTGTGATTTGGCCTTCCTGATTTCACTCCTGCATGCCTGAGCAATATTTTTATACTCCTCCCTGGTCATTTGTCCAATCTTCCACTTCTTGTAAGCTTCTTTTTTGTGTTTAAGATCAGCAAGGATTTCACTGTTAAGCCAAGTTGGTCATCTTCCATATTTACTATTCTTTCTACACCTCGGGATGGTTTGTTCCTGCAACCTCAATAAGGATTCTTTAAAATACAGCCAGCTCTCCTGGACTCCTTTCCCCCCTCATGTTATTCTCACAGGGGATCCTGCCCATCAGTTCCCTGAGGAAGTCAAAGTCTGCTTTTCTGAAGTCCAGGGTCCATATTTTGCTGCTCTCTTTTCTTCCTTGTGTCAGGATCCTGAACTTGACCATCTCATGGTCACTGCCTCCCAGGTTCCCATCCACTTTTGCTTCCCCTACTAATTCTTACTTATTTGTGTGCAGCAGATCAAAAAGAGCTCTGCCTTTAGTTGGTTTCTCCAGCACTTGCACCAGGAAATTGGCCCCTACGCTTTCCAAAAACTTCCTGGATTGTCTGTGCACCGCTGTATTGCTCTCCCAGCAGATATCAGGGTGATTGAAATCTCCCATAAGAACCAGGGACTGTGATCTAGTAACTTATGTTTGTTGCCGGAAGAAAGCCTCGTCCACCTCATCCCACTGGTCTGGTGGTCTATAGCGGACTCCCACCACGACATCACCCTTGTTGCTCACATTTCTAAACCTAATCCAGAGACTCTCTCAGGTTTTTCTGCAGTTTCATACCGGAGCTCTGAGCAGTCATACTCCTCTCTTACATACAATGCAACTCCCTGACCTTTTCTGCCCTTCCTGTCCTTCCTGAACAGTTTATATCCATCCATGACAGTACTCTAGTCATGTGAGTTATTCCACCAAGTCTCTGTTGTTCCAATCACATCATAATTCCTTGACTGTGCCAGGACTTCCAGTTCTCCCTGCTTGTTTCCCAGGTTTCTTGCATTTGTGTATAGGCGCTTAAGATAACTCGCTGATTGTCCTGCTTTCTCAGTATGGGGCAGGAGTCCTCCCCTCTTGCGCTCTCCTGCTCGTGCTTCCTCCTGGTATCCCACTTCCCCGCCTACCTCAGGTCTTTGGTCTCCTTCCCCCAGTGAACCTAGTTTAAAGCCCTCCTCACTAGGTTAGCCAGCCTGCTTGCGAAGATACTCTTCCCTCTCTTAGTTAGGTGGAGCCCGTCTCTGCCTAGCATTCCTCCTTCTTGGAACACATCCCATAGTCAAAGAATCCAAAGACTTTTCTCCAACACCACCTGCCTAGCCATTCGTTGACTTCCATGATTTGACGGTCTCTACCCACGCCTTTTCCTTCCACAGGGAGGATGGACGATAACACCACTTATGCCTCAAACTCCCTTATCCTTCTTCCCAGAGCCACGTAGTCTGCAGTGATCCGTTCAAAGTCATTCTTGGCAATATCATGGATGCCCACGTGGAGAAGCAGGAAGCGGTAGCGATCCGAGGGCTTGATGAGTCTCGGCAGTCTCTCTGTCACATCATGAATCTTAGCTCCTGGCAAGCAGCACACTTCTCGGTTTTCCTGGTCGGGATGGCAGATAGATGACTCAGTCTCCCTGAGGAGGGAGTCCCCAACCACCACCATCCGCCTCCTTCTCTTGGGAGTGGTGATCGTGGAACCCCCATCCCTAGGACAGTGCATCTCATTTCTTCCATTTGGTGGAGTCTCCTTCTGCTCCCTTCCCTCAGATGTATCATGTAGTCCACTCTCCGCATTAGTTCCTGTGGAGAGAACATGAAAACGGTTGCTCACCTGTATCAGCATTGCGGGTACATTGATGCTCCTATTTCTTCTTCTGGAGGTCACATGCTGTCAATTTTCTTCACCTCCTTCTGTCCCCACAGCACAGCTTGCTCTGATTCTTCAGAATGTTGTGCCCGTAGAAGCATATCCTGGTGTCTGTCCTGGAAGTCTTCATTTTCTCTTATGCAATGCAGGGTTGATACTTGTTTCTCCAGATCTTGAACCTTCTCTTCCAATATGGAGATCACCTTGCACTTTGTACAAACAAAGTCGCTTCTGTCCTGTGGAAGAAAGACAAACATGGCACATCCTGTGCAGGTCACAACAGCCGATCGCTCACCATCATCCATATCACCTTTCTTCTAAGAGCTTTCTCAGCTGTTACAGCAACTACTCAGAGGAGCCTGCAAGTTGAACACCTCAGTGGGCTCTCCCCGGGCGAACTCTCAGTCAAACTCCCTCTGTTAGCCTCTCCGCTGTTTGCCGCTCAGCTTGTTCACAGCTGACTGCCTTTTTATAACAGTCAGGCCCACTCAAGGCCCACCTGGAAGAAAGCACTCCCAATTCACACTTTTCAAACAATCAAGCACAGTCAAATTGACAGACTGTCCCCCGCAACAGACACTCAGAGATGACCTGCTCCAAAGAAGTGCAGAACCTTTTACTGAATAGTCGCAGAGCAACTATCTGTCACGCATGTATACACAAATTCATCAAAAGAGGCAGATCATATTGATCTCTTCTCACTTACCTATGATTCTGGACTATTTACTTCAACTCAAGGAATCAGGACTTTGAGTGAGTTCAATCAAGGTACACCTCTCCACCGTCACAGCATTCCACCACAAAATGGATGGCATATCCATTTTTGCACATCCCATCACCAAGTGCTTTCTCAAGGGCCTCAACAACATCTACCCTACCATTGGACCTCAATTTAGTTCTCTGGGGAATCACCAGACACCCCTTCAAGCCGTTAGCTATGTGTTCTCTCCTTCACCTTTCAATGAAGGTGGTCTTCCTTGTTGCCATTACTTCCAGAAGGCAGATAGTAATACTTGGGGCCCTTGTGACTGATCCACCCTACACAGTGTTCTCCAAAGATAGAATTACCCTCAGGCCGCATCCTAAGTTCCTATCTAACGTCATCATTTCACCTCAACCAACCCATTCACCTGCGAACATTCTACCCAAAACCACATACGGACAGATGGGAAGCCATACTCCTCCATACCTTTGCTTTATGCAGGACCCTGGCCTTTTACCAGGATTGGCTTTAGGCACCAGCAAAGCAAGCACGTGCTTGGAGCGGCACAATTCCAGGGGCAGCATTCCGGCCATTCTTCTTCTTTTTTTTTTTTTTGCTTGGGCAGTTGCGCTCTCGGAGCTTGGGGCGGCTTGGAGATAGCCTTGCCTTTTACATAAACATAACAAGGTCTGTTACTTCTGTTAGTCTCAAAGGTGCCACAGGACCCTCTGTTGCTTTTTACAGATTCAGACTAACACGGCTACCCCTCTGATACATAACAAGGTCTGTTTGTCTCAATCACTGTACGATTAAAAGGAGACACCATATCTAAACAGCGGCTCTCCAACTGGATTTCTGGCTGCATCAAACTGTTACTGTCAATATAACCTGCAACCCCCTACTGGGATTGCACATACTCTACCAGGGAAATATCAACCTCGATAGATTTTCTAAACAATTTTCCCATTACTGACATCTGTAAAGCTTCAACCTGGGCATCAGCCCATAGATTTATGCAACATTATGCATTAGAACAACATATAACATCTAATGCAATGTTCGGGCTCAATGTACTGTCATCTGCCATGACTTCAACTCCAAAGCCCCTTCCTTCCACTGGAGGGCACTGCTCTGAAGTCATCTAAAGTGGCGCACCCACAGGGACAGCACTGGAAGAAGAAGAGAGAGTTACTCACCTTGTGCAGTAACATAGGTTCTTTGAGATGTGTGTCCCTGTGGGTGCTCCACTACCCTCCATCCTCCCCTCTACTTTGGAGTTGCACACTAAATGCTCTGCAGTAGAGAAGGAACAGAGGGCGGGCTGGTCGCACAGCGCCAGATCACCGCTTAAAGCAGCACAAGACGGGGATGACGCATGTGCGACCAAACCAGGCACTGCTACCACAAGTCTCCGATTACAAGCACAGGGGCGCACAAGCACCTAAAGTGGAGCACCCCCAGGGACACACCTCTCGAAGAACCTATGTTACTGCACAAGGTGAGTAACTTTCTCTTTGCACTACCAAATGCAGCGCATCGTGTACTCTTGCACTAGGATATTTGGCAGCTGTTTTTGGGGTGTGGTGGTGAACATCAATAAGAATAGCAAAATTTTAAGAAAGGACAGAGCAGCATAACCTTTCTGTCCTTATGTTAGCACACACTTCAGCTCTGATTCAGCAGAGCACGTAAACACATCCTTAAATCTCTCTATTTAGAAAAGCATGTAATGTGCTTAATATTAAGCATGTACCTAAGTCCTTTGCTGTCTTGAGCCTTTAAATGTGCACCAAATGCATGTTACAAAATGCAGCAGTGTCTCTTCTCTTCCGTCTTCAGCAACTAGAATTGTTTTAACTTAAAGCCACTTTTACTCATTAATTTTATAAGCACCATTTTTGGTTTTAGAACTTTGGGTTTAGATCTTTGAAAATACTCAATATTGGCCAAACTCTGAAATCTGTGGAGTTTTACCATTGAGTTCAGTGGGAGTAGAGTAAACAATGAATGCTTTTGAAAATTCCTCCCTTAAGGTTTTAAATAGGTTTGTTGTAATTGTGATACACCTGACTTATAACTTTGTACCATTTAAATACATTCTTAATTTTCTGTTCTGATTGTTTTTTATGAAAACACTTTTGTTTAGGAAACGACTGTATATGGAAGTATTTGAATATACACGTCCAATGATGCATCCAGAACCTGGTAAATTCTATCAGATTAATCCAGAAGAATATGAACACCCAAATCCCTGGAAAGAAAGCTTTCAGCAGCTGGTATGAATGTTGTTTTTTCACATCCCCAGAAAGATTCTATATTGTAATTTAAAGACAATTTGCATAGATGAAGTACCAGATTTCAGTAAGTAAGCCAATATGTGCAGGATTCCCTCAACAGCCAGACAGAGAGAGACTGTTTTTCTTAAAACATGTTGTTTTTCTTAAAATCTGAAAGAAAGAAAAAAGTTGTGTGGTGGTGGTGTTTTTGGGGTTGCGGGGGGAGTCCCTTTTTTGTCTTGTTCCTCTTAGCTTGTTTATGCTGGGCAGTCAACACACGGGCAAAGTTACTGAAATATTGAGGGAATTTTACATTTGCTAGTCACCTTTTAAAACACCATATTCCGTCAAGCTTTGATGGTGCAATATTATAATAAATCATGATTTAAAAAATCATTGTACCTGTCTGAAAAAGGTGCCTGTATCTGAGTAACTTATCTTGGACCACTCTTTGCAGAAATTTGACTTCCTGTGATGGAGCATCTGGTGAGCATGCCAGCTCAATGTTTCTGGGCGTGAATTGAGGTTCTTATTAGCGTGTTCATCATTGACTCTATGGAGCTTTGTCATAGCCCTTGGCTATGTATTCTTGTTGTCATAATGGAACTGACTCATTAATATTTGGTGCACTTTTCTTAGTAAACTCAGAATACATTGACTAGCATTTGGTCTTAAACGATAGGACATTCCAGGTTATGTGCCAGGAGTTTAGCAGCAAATCATCTTTTAAGGCCAATGATGGGAATTCTAATCCAAAATATAAGAATGGGTGGGCACCATGCTTTCCAAAATGTGTGTAAAGGAGTAACAAAGTAAGATATTGAGTTCAGTTTATTAATATTTATAATAGTATTCACATTCTAAGCTTGTTGAATAAGGGCACTTGGTTTGGCTATAAATATGGGGCTAATGGTTAGCCCAGAAAAATCAGGTGCAAAGTTGCAAGAAAGTTGAAAGATTTGTTAAAATAAAATCTCCACCACATTTTGGTAATGTGGCATGTGGCCACAGAATGAAAATGGGGGGTGGGAAAAGCTACCATGGTCTAACCAAATTTTGATAAGATGAGAATTCTGCTCCCATTTTCTGACTTTTGCCTTACTCAATCAAGCGCTTTTTAAAAGAAAGGATCATGTGTGTTTTTTATACCTTTATTTTTATGCAATCCTTGGATGTTTAAGTAGAGGAATACCATATAAAAGTGAGGCGGTGATATTGCCATTGTATACAGGACTGGTCAGATCATTACTGAAATACTGTGTCCGGTTCTGGTGTCCACAATTTAAAAAGGATGTTGAAAAATTGGAAAGGGCTTGAAAAAGAGTTACGAGAATAATCTGAGGTCTGGAAAAATGTGCTGTACGTTGAGAGACTAAAGAAGCTCGGTATCTTTTGTTTATCCTAGGGAAGGTTAGTAAGAAGTCACTTGATCGCAATGTGCAAGTACCTGCATGGGGAAAAATATTTCTGATATCAGAAGGCTTTTGAATCTAGCAAACAAAGTAATAACATCCAGTGGCTTGAAACTGAACCTAGACAAATTCAGACCTAAAATAAGGTACACATTTTTCACAGAGAGGGAGATTAACTATTGAAACAACTTACCTATGGATTCTCCATCACTTGAAGTCTTTAAATCAAGATTTAATGTTTTGTAAAAGATATACTCCAGCTCAATCAGAAGTTATGAGTTTGATGCAGGAATGACTTAAAATTCTATGCCCTGTGCAGGAAGTCAGATAAGATGGTCATGATGGTCCTTTCTCATCTTAAAAATTCTGAATCGTTTACTGCTTGCTTAATGGTTGATATCAGTATTAACTTTACAACTTCTTCCTTAGTCCTAATTAACACCTTAAAATGTAGCTAAGGGATGCAAATTTTTGTATCCATACTGGGTGGAAATTGCAACTCATGGAGTCCAGATGTATAATGAACACATTTTCAAAATATAAATTATGTTAAGGAACCTATCAAACTATTACAACTATACCCTTTTGCTGATTTACTTTCTAAAATGTTTATATATACATATAAATGTGTATATGTACATACACAACAAGCTTGCTTAGTTATAGGTTTATCTTGAAATATTTTCTCTATTTCAGTACAAAGGAGCACATGTAAAGCCAGGCTTTGCTGAACATTTCTACAGTAACCCTGCAAGATATAAAGGAAGAGAAAATATGTTGGTATGTTTCTAAATCACTTCATGTGAATATTTGCATACCTTTCTCATCGTTATTTTTTTGCTAAACTCATGTTTGTATTTTGTTTTTGTTTTTTAGTACTATGACACCATTGAAGATGCCCTCGGTGGGGTTCAGGAAGCTCATTTTGATGGACTTATCTTTGTTCACTCTGGTATATATACTGATGAATGGATATATATCGAATCTCCAATCACTATGATTGGTGCAGGTATTTAATTTGAAATCTTTATCTCAATGTGTAACTTTTCTCGTCTCTTAACAGCTGTGTTACAAATAAATCGTAGAATATCAAGTAGCATGTATAAAGACTTTTCTATATCAGTCCAGTCATAATGTGTATCTTCTGTGGCAAGAGTGTGTGTCACTAATAGAGACAACTGGGGTATGTCCTGTCCTCTTTCAACCAGACAAGAAGCCACAGATCAGAATGAAGCAATTTACACTCTTGGCACACTGTCTTTTTCTACTTTCTACAAGTAGGCTGTGCAGTTTTCTTCTTGCCTCACTTCAGAAAGCAGCTGATGGTTCTGACAGAGGTGTTCTCTCTGTTTTAGTTATTGCTGTAGCTGGTTTTCTTTATAATGGAGAAAAAACAAGAGAGACTTAAAAAAAAAATCACTTTTGAAATATCACCTGCTCTTCGCTGCAACTGAGATGCTCAGTCCTCTTTCATGGTACCTGTTTATATGCAGAGCTTCACTGTGTCTGTAGAGCAGACTGCATCAGTTTTTTTGCGATCAGCTGTTGACCATAATGGAAGAAGCCCAAACAATTTGTGCAACACATTAGGGTCCTAGAGTCGCCTCTTCTGCCAGATCATAGATTCATCCTGGAGAAGTGCCTGTACTCGAATGCAAGAAACCTGGGAAACAAACAGGAAGAATTGGAAGTCCTGGCACAGTCAAGGAGCTATGATGTGATTGGAATAACAGAGACTTGGTGGGGTAACTCACATGACTGGAGTACTGTCATGGATGGGTATAAACTGTTCAGGAAGGACAGGCAGGGGAGAAAAGGTGAAGGAGTTGCACGGTATGTAAGAGAGCAGTATGATTGCTCAGAGCTCCAGTATGAAACTGGAGAAAAGTCTGTTGAGAGTCTTTGGGTTAAGTTTAGAGACAAAAGCAACAAGGGTGGTACCGTGATGGGCTTCTGCTATAGACCACCAGACCAGGAGGATGAGGTAGACGAGGCTTTCTTCAGACAGAAGTTTCAGATCACAGGCCCTGGTTCTCATGGGGGACTTCAATCACCTTGACATCTTCTGGGAGATCAATACAGCAGCGCACAGACAATCCAGGAAGTTTTTGGAGAGTGTTGGGGACAACTCCCTGGTGCAAGTGCTGAAGGAACCAACTAGGTGCCGTGCCCTTTTGACTGCTGCTCACAAACAGGGAAGAATTGGTAGGGGAAGTAGAAGTGGGTGGCAACCTGGGCAGCAGTGACCATGAGGTGGTCGAGTTCAGGATCCTGACAAAAGGAAGAAAGGAGAACAGCTGAATGCAGACCCTGGTCAGAAAAGCAGACTTTGACTTCCTCAGGGAACTGATGGGCAGGATCCCCTGGGAGACTAATATGAGGGGGAAAGGAGTCCAGGAGAGCTGGCTGTATTTTAAAGAAGCCTTATTGAGGGCGCAGGAACAAACCATCCCAATGTGCAGAAAGAATAGCAAATATGGAAGGAGACCAGCTTGACTTAACAGTGAAATCTTTGGTGAACTTAAACACAGAAAGGAAGCTTACGAGAAGTGGAAACTTGGACAGATGACTAGGGAGTATAAAAATATTGCTTGAGCATGGAGGGATGTAATCAGGAACGCTAAAGCACAATTGGAGTTGCAGCCAGCAAGGGATGTGAAGGGTAACAAAAAGGTTTGCTACAGGTATGTTAGCAACAAGAAGGTGGTCAAGGAAAGGCAACTGAATCGGGAGGCAGCCTAGTGACAGATGATGTGGAAAAAGCTGAAGTCATAGAATCATAGAAGATTAGGGTTGGAAGAGACCTCAGGAGGTCATCTAATCCAACCCCCTGCCGGGCCTTAAAAACTTCTAAGAATGGAGATTCCACCACTTCCCTAGGTAACTCATTCCAGTGCTTCAGCACCCTCCTAGTGAAATAGTTTTTCCTAATATCCAACCTAGACCACCCCCACTGCATTTCTCCTTGTTCTGTCATCTGCCACCACTGAGAACAGCTGAGCTCCATCCTCTTTGGATCCCCACTTCAGGTAGTTGAAGGCTGCTATCAAATCTCCCCTCACTCTTCTCTGCAGACTAAATAAGCCCAGTTCCCTCAGCCTCTCCTCAATGCTTATTTTGCCTCGGTCTTCACGGACAAGGTCAGCTCCCAGACTGTTTCACTGGGCCACACAGTATGGGTAGGAGGTGCGCAGCTCTCAGTGGTGAAAGAACAGGTTAAGGACTACTTAGAAAAGCTGGCCATGCACAAGTCCATGGGGCCGGATGCCCCTGAGGGAGTTGGCTGATGTGATTGCAGAGCCATTAGCCATTATTGGCCATTATCTTTGAAAACTCTTGGACACTGGGGGAGTCCCAGATGATTGGAAAAAGGCAAATATAGTTCCCATCTTTAAAAAAGGGAAGAAAGAGAATCCGGGGAGCTACAGACCGGCCAGCCTCACCTCTGTCCCTAGAAAAGTCATGGAGCATGTCCTCAAGGAATCCATTTTGAAGCACTTGGAGGAGAAGAAGGTGACCAGGAACAGTCTGTAGGATTCTCACAGGGCAAGTCATGCCTGATCAACCTGATTGCCTTCTATGATGAGATAACTGGCTCTGTGGATATAGGGAAAGTGGTGAATGTGATATACCTTGACTTTAGCAAAGCTTTTGATACGGTCTCCCACAGTATTCTTGCCAGCAAGATAAAGAAGTGTGGATTGGATGGATGAATGAACTATAAGGTGGATAGAAAGCTGGCTAGATCATCGGGCTCGACTGGTAGTGATCAATGGCTCGATGTGTAGTTGGCAGCCGGTATGAAGCAGAATACCCCAGGGGGTTGATTCTGGGGCCAGTTTTGTTCAACATCTTCATTAATGATCTGGCTGATGGGATGAATTGCACCCTCAGCAAGTTCGTGGATGACGCTAAGCTGGGGGGAGAGGTAGATACGCTGGAGGGTGGGGATAGGGTCCAGAGTGAACTAGACAAATTGGAGGATTGGGCCAAAAGAAATCTGAGGTTCGACAAGGAGAGAAGTGCAGAGTCCTGCTCTTAGGACGGAAGAATCCCGTGCACTGCTACAGACTGGGGACCAACTGGCTAAGCAGCAGTTCTGCAGAAAAGGACCTGGGGATTACAGTGGACGAGAAGCTGGATATGAGTCAACCGTGTGTCCTTGTTGCCAAGAAGGCTAATAGCATATTGGGCTGCATTAATGAGAGCATTGCCAGGAGATTGAGGGAAGTGATTATTCCCCTCTACTTGGCATTGGTGAGGTCACATCTGGAGTATTGCGTCCAGTTTTGGGCCCCCCAATGCAAAAAGGATTTGAACAAATTGGAGGGGGTTGGGGCACATGACTTATGAGGAAAAGCTGAGGGAACTGGGCTTATTTAGTCTGCAGAAGAGAATAGTGAGGTGGGATTTGATAGCAGCCTTCAACTACCTGAAGGGGGGTTCCAAAGAGGATGGAGCTAGGCTCTTCTCAGTGATGACAGACCAAGAAGCAATGGTCTAAAGTTGCAGTGGGGGAGGTCTAGGTTGGATATTAGGAAAAACTATTTCACTAGCAGGTGGTGAAGTACTGGAACGTGTTACTTAGGGAGGTGGTGGAATCTCCATCCTTAGAGGTTTTTAACGCCCGGCTTGACAAAGCCCTGGCTGGGATAATTTAGTTGGGGTTGGTCCTGCTTTGAGAGGGGGTTGGACTAGATGACCTCCTGAGGTCTTTTCCAACCCTAATCTTCCATGATCTATCTATCTTATCTGTTTCCCTCCTTTAAAGTAGTTTCACTATTTCACTTTAACCAGGAAATTTCTCTCCTGAGTTGCCCTCCTGCTAAGGTTTGGTAAAAAAATCTTCCAGAATTCCTTTGATGTACTTGGTTAAAACCAAAGGGTTGAGGAAGTCCCGTTCTTTTTTTTAGCCTTTTCCAATATCCCATAACACTGGTCTACAATTTTTGAGAGGTCGTCTGCTTCAGAGATAGAATGTGCTATTTATTATGTATTTTGATGTGCTGAATTCAAATATGACAATTAAAATAACTGATTGGCTACTGTTTCTAAGATATTTATGTTTTTACATTTTATGTCTATGTATATTGTGTAGATAGTAGAGTTTTAATCATAAATTGTAAACCTAGGTCTTTTCATGTGTTTATGGTTGCTTTACATGATAATATTTTACCTGTCCTGTTTATGTAACACTTTAAAAATCAGCAAAAGGGTTATAAATAAAATTTATTATGAAACAAAAGGCAAAAAACTATTACGTACATAGTTTAGTCCTATTTAGTGTCTACTCGGTGCTTCTTGGCTTGTCTCTTGCATTCATTAAATGGAGTATCTCGTGTCACTGTCCAGCAATAATCTGCAAGCATTGATGGGCTCCATTTGCCCTGATAGCGTTTCTCCATTGTTGCAATGTCCTGGTGAAATCGCTCGCCGTGCTCGTCGCTCACTGCTCTGCAGTTGGGTGGAAAAAAATCTAGATGAGAAGGCAAAAAATGTATCTTTAGTGACATGTTGCAAGGCTTTTGTATGCCTTGAGGAGGTTTTCCTCCAACAACCTGTAGTTGTCTGCCTTGTTGTTTCCGAGAAAATTTATTGCCACTAAGTGGAAGGCTTTCCATGCCGTCTTTTCCTTGCCACGCAGTGCATGGTCAAATGCATCATCTCGAAGAAGTTCACGAATCTGAGGACCAACAAAGACACCTTTCTTTATCTTAGCTTGACTTAACCTTGGAAATTTTCAACGGAGGTACTTGAACGCTGCTTGTGTTTTGTCAATGGCCTTGACAAAGTTCTTCATCAGACCCAGCTTGATGTGTAAGGGTGGTAACAAAATGTTCCTTGATTCAACAAGTGGTGGATGCTGAACACTTTTCCTCCCAGGCTCCAATGACTGTCGGAGTGGCCAATCTTTCTTGATGTAGTGGGAATCTCTTGCACGACTATCCCATTCGCAGAGAAAACAGCAGTACTTTGTGTATCCAGTCTGCAGACCAAGCAAGAGAGCAGCAACCTTGGAATCGCCACAAAGCTGCCACTGATGTTGGTCATAGTTTATGCACCTTAAAAGTTGTTTCATGTTGTCATAGGTTTCCTTCACATGGACTGCATGACCAACTGGAATTGATGGCAAAACATTGCCATTATGCAGTAAAACAGCTTTAAGACTCGTCTTTGATGAATCAATGGACAGTCTCCACTCATCTGGATCGTGAACGATGTTGAGGGCTGCCATCACACCATCCATGTTGTTGCAGGCTACAAGATCACCTTCCAGGAAGAAGAATGGGACAAAATCCTTTTGACAGTCACAGAACATGGAAACCCTAATATCACCTGCCAGGAGAGTCCACTGCTGTAGTCTGGAGCCCAACAGCTCTGCCTTACTCTTGGGTAGTTCCAAATCCCTGACAAGGTCATTCAGTTCACCTTGTGTTATGAGGTGTGGTTCAGAGGAGGAGGATGGGAGAAAATGTGGGTCCTGTGACATTGATGGTTCAGGACCAGAAGTTTCATCCTCTTCCTCCTCTTCGTCTGACTCAAGTGAGAATGATTCTGGTGCATCAGGAATCGGCAGTCCTTCTCCGTGGGGTACTGGGCATATAGCTGATGGAATGTTTGGATAATGCACAGTCCACTTTTTCTTCTTTGACACACCTTTCCCAACTGAAGGCACCATGCAGAAGTAACAATTGCTGGTATGATCTGTTGGCTCTCTCCAAATCATTGGCACTGCAAAAGGCATAGATTTCCTTTTCCCGTTCAATCACTGGCGAAGATTTGTTGCACAAGTGTTGCAGCATATGTGTGGGGCCCACCTCTTGTCCTGATCTCCAATTTTGCAGCCAAAATAAAGGTGATAGGCTTTCTTAACCATAGTGGTTACACTGTGCTTTTGTGATGCAAAAGTCACTTCACCACAAACATAGCAGAAGTTATCTGCAGTGTTCACACAAGTACGAGGCATCTCTGCTCACTTTGGCTAAACAGAAATGTGTCCCTTTGCAAAATCAAACACTGACAAATAAGAGAGCACGACACTGTATGATTTCTAGAGCTGATATAGGGCAATTTGTTCAGCAGAGTGATGTAAGCTTCGTTATGATTGCATCATCCATGACTTCTAGGAATAACATGATACAATTCATATCATGTATGACGCAATACCAGCTTCAGATTGCATCATTCATTGTTTTGGCTAAAAAGCAAGTACTGTCCAAACCCAGTCATATATTTATTCATAGATCCAGTCAAAGATGTATTTTAGTCATTTCTGGTTTAAATTGAGATCCCTTCCCTTTATAACTCACTTATCCTCCGCCATTCCCAAGTCAAGGGTCGTATATACTGACCCAATAGCATATCTTGAAAACTAGAGCCAATCAACAATTTTAAGCATCATTTTCGTTCTCAGTGACCCAAATTAGTAAAGTTTGACTACATTTATTTCAGAAGCATTTTGGCTGTAGAGCAGTGTAATTAAAGGGTTATCCTACAATCACCTCCTTGGTAGAAAGAGGAGAGAAGCATCTGTAGATGAACTAAATACTGAACTGACATCTGGTACACGCTTTCCTGAAGCACTGCTTCCTGAATCTGTCCACATTGGCCAATGTTGTTTCTGAGCATCTAATGCTTAGTGCAGTCATCCTTGGGCTGCCTTTTTTCTCTGAGGAGCAAGTGTTCTGGTATTGGGTTTTCTAGCTTCTTCCTCTCCTGCCCACAACTCCATTCCTTTTCTGTTTTCAGCCCAGCTGTAAGGTTTCTGGATCCCCTCCCCAGATTAAGGGTACTTGCTAGTTTGACCTACTTACCTGTAACATTGGCACTTGTGACATAGGAAGTACAAATTGTGTACTCATAAATGTTTTTCCATGACATGATGGCACCAGTACAGACCCTTACCCTAGCCAAATGACCTTAGGTTAAGAGGGTAGCATTAGGGAAGTGAGACAGGCTATATTCACAGCTCTGGAGTAATCAAAATGGAAATCATGTTTGCAGAGTGGGATGTGAAAATTGCTTCATTCTGATTGGGACTTTTCTGCCTGATAGAGAAGAGGACATAACATGTCATCAGGCAACAGAAAAAGATCAAATCTGGTTTAAGAGCAAAATCTTGTCCTTGCCCCTGGAAGGTCCCAGGTACTGTATAACTGAGGGGAGATCTCTGGCTCCCTTCACCTTTGTGTATACAGCAAAGTTTACAGTTGGCATGGGTTGATTTGCTGCTGTGTGGATTAGAATAATAGAATCATAGAATATTAGAGTTGGAGGAGCTCTCAGGAAGTCATCTAGTCCAATCCCCTGCTCAAAGCAGGACCAACACCAACTAAATCATCCCAGCCAGAGCTTTGTCAAGCCAGGCCTTAAACAATCTTCATCCTTAAACATCTAGAATATCAGAGTTGGAAGGGACCTCAAGAGGTCATCTAGTCCAACCCCCTGCTCAAAGCAGGACCAATTCCCAGCTAAATCATCCCATCCAGGGCTTTGTCAAGCCGGGCCTTAAAAACCTCCAAGGAAGGAGACTCCACCACCTCCCTAGGTAACGCATTCCAGTGTTTCACCACCCTCCTAGTGAAATAGTTTTTCCTGATATCCAACCTGGACCTCCCCCACCGCAACTTGAGACCATTGCTCCTTGTTCTGTCCTCTGCCACCACTGAGAACAGCCGAGCTCCATCCTCTTTGGAACTCCCCTTCAGGTAGTTGAAGGCTGCTATCAAATCCCCCCTCATTCTTCTCTTCTGGAGACTAAACAATCCCAGTTCTCTCAGCCTCTCCTCATAAGTCATGTGCTCCAGACCCCTAATCATTTTTATTGCCCTCCGCTGGACTCTTTCCAATTTTTCCACATCCTTCTTGTAGTGTGGGGCCCAAAACTGGACACAGTATTCCAGATGAGGCCTCACCAATGTCGAATAAAGGGGAACGATCACGTTCCTCGATCTGCTGGCAATGCCCCTACTTATACAGCCCAAAATGCCGTTAGCCTTCTTGGCAACAAGAGCACACTGTTGACTCCTATCCAGCTTCTCGTCCACTGTGACCCCTAGGTCCTTTTCAGCAGAACTGCTACCTAGCCATTCGGTCCCTAGTCTGTAGCAGTGCATGGGATTCTTCCGTCCTAAGTGCAGGACTCTGCACTTGTCCTTGTTGAACCTCATCAGGTTTTTTTTCTGCCCAATCCTCTAATTTGTCTAGGTCCCTCTGTATCCGATCCCTACCCTCTAGTGTATCTACCACGCCTCCTAGTTTAGTGTCATCTGCAAACTTGCTGAGAGTGCAGTCCACACCATCCTCCAGATCATTAATAAAGATATTAAACAAAACCGGCCCCAGGACCGACCCTTGGGGCACTCCACTTGAAACCGGCTGCCAACTAGACATGGAGCCATTGATCACTACCCGTTGAGCCCGACGATCTAGCCAGCTTTCTATCCACCTTACAGTCCATTCATCCAGCCCATACTTCTTTAACTTGGTGGCAAGAATACTGTGGGAGACAGTATCAAAAGCTTTGCTAAAGTCAAGAAATAACACATCCACTGCTTTCCCCTCATCCACAGAGCCAGTTATCTCATCATAGAAGGCAATTAGGTTAGTCAGGCACGACTTCCCCTTCGTGAATCCATGCTGACTGTTCCTGATCACTTTCCTTTCCTCTAAATGTTTCATAATTGATTCCTTGAGGACCTGCTCCATAATTTTTCCAGGGACTGAGGTGAGGCTGACTGGCCTGTAGTTCCCCGGATCCTCCTTCTTCCCTTTTTTAAAGATGGGCACTACATTAGCCTTTTTCCAGTCATCTGGGACCTCCCCCGATCGCCATGAGTTTTCAAAAATAATGGCTAATGGCTCTGCAATCTCACCCGCCAACTCCTTTAGCACCCTCGGATGCAGCGCATCCGGCCCCATGGACTTGTGCACGTCCAGTTTTTCTAAATAGTCCCGAACCACTTCTTTCTCCACAGAGGGCTGGTCACCTTCTCCCCATGCTGTACTGCCCAGTGCAGCAATCTGGGAGCTGACCTTGTGCGTGAAGACAGAGGCAAAAAAAATCATTGAGTACATTAGCTTTTTCCACATCCTCGGTCACTAGGTTGCCTCCCTCATTCAGTAAGGGGCCCACACTTTCCTTGATTTTCTTCTTGTTGCTAACATACCTGAAGAAACCCTTCTTGTTACTCTTAACATCTCTTGCTAACTGCAACTCCAAGTGTGATTTGGCCTTCCTGATTTCACTCCTGCACGCCTGAGCAATATTTTTATACTCCTCCCTGGTCATTTGTCCAATCTTCCACTTCTTATAAGCCTCTTTTTTGCGTTTAAGATCAGCAAGGATTTCACTGTTTAGCCAAGCTGGTCGCCTGCCATATTTACTATTCTTTCTACACATCGGGATGGTTTGTTCCTGCAATCTCAATAAGGATTCTTTAAAATACAGCCAGCTCTCCTGGACCCCTTTGCCCTTCATGTTATTCTCCCAGGGGATCCTGCCCATCTGTTCCCTGAGGGAGTCAAAGTCTGCTTTTCTGAAGTCTAGGGTCCATATTCTGCTGCTCTCCTTTCTTCCTTGTGTCAGGATCCTGAACTCGACCATCTCATGGTCACTGCCTCCCAGGTTCCCATCCACTTTTGCTTCCCCTACTAGTTCTTCCCTGTTTGTGAGCAGCAGGTCAAGAAAAGCTTTGCCCCTAGTTGGTTCCTCCAGCACTTGCACCAGGAAATTGTCCCCTACGCTTTCCAAAAATTTCCTGGATTGCCTGTGCACCGCTGTATTGCTCTCCCAGCAGATATCAGGGTGATTAAAGTCTCCCATGAGAACCAGGGCCTGCGATCTAGCAACTTCTGCTAGTTGCCAGAAGAAAGCCTCGTCCACCTCATCCCCCTGGTCTGGTGGTCTATAGCAGACTCCAACCACGACATCACCCTTGTTGCTCCCACTTCTCAACTTTATCCAGAGACTCTCAGGTTTTTCTGCAGTATCATACCGGAGCTCTGAGCAGTCATACTCCTCTCTTACATACAATGCAACTCCCCCACCTTTTCTGCCCTGCCTGTCCTTCCTGAACAGTTTATATCCATCCATGACAGTACTCCAGTCATGTGAGTTATCCCACCAAGTCTCTGTTATTCCAATCACATCATAGTTCCCTGACTGTGCCAGAACTTCCAGTTCTCCCTGCTTGTTTCCCAGGCTTCTTGCATTTGTGTATAGGCACTTAAGATAACTCAATGATCGTCCCTCTTTCTCAGCATGAGACAGGAGTCCTCCCATCTTGCGCTCTCCTGCTTGTGCTTCCTCCCAGGATCCCATTTCCCCACTTACTTCAGGGCTTTGGTCTCCTTCCCCCGGTGAACCTAGTTTAAAGCCCTCCTCACTAGGTTAGCCAGCCTGCTGGCGAAGATGCTCTTCCCTCTCTTCGTTAGGTGGAGCCCGTCTCTGCCTAGAACTCCTTCTTCTTGGAACACCATCCCATGGTCGAAGAATCCAAAGCCTTCTCTCCGAATGGCTACCTGCGTAGCCATTCGTTGACTTCCACGATTCGACGGTCTCTACCCCGGCCTTTTCCTTGCACAGGGAGGATGGACGAGAACACCACTTGCGCCTCAAACTCCTTTATCCTTCTTCCCAGAGCCACGTAGTCTGCAGTGATCCGCTCAAGGTCATTCTTGGCAGTATCATTGGTGCCCACGTGGAGAAGCAGGAAGGGGTAGCGATCCGAGGGCTTGATGAGTCTCGGCAGTCTCTCCGTCACATCGTGTATCCTAGCTCCTGGCAAGCAGCAGACCTCTCGGTTTTCCCGGTCAGGGCGGCAGATAGATGACTCAGTCCCCCTGAGGAGGGAGTCCCCGACCACCACCACCCTCCTCCTCCTCTTGGGAGTGGTGGTCGTGGAACCCCCATCCCTAGGACAGTGCATCTTTTGCCTTCCAATCGGTGGAGTCTCCTTCTGCTCCCTTCCCTCAGATAGGCCATCTAGTCCACTCTCCGCATTAGCACCTGTAGAGAGAACATGGAAACGATTGCTCACCTGTATCTCCATTGCTGGTGCATGGACGCTCCTCTTTCTTCTTCTGGAGGTCACATGCTGCCAAACCTCCTCACAATCCTTCTGTCCCTGCTGCGCCTGCTCTGAATCTTCAGAACATTGTGGCCGTAGAAGCATCTCCTGACGTCTGTCCAGGAAATCTTCATTTTCCCTTATGCAACGCAGAGTCGATACTTGTTTCTCCAGCCCTCGAACCTTCTCCTCCAATATGGAGACCAGCTTGCACTTTGTACAGACAAAGTCACTTCTGTCCTGCGGAAGAAAGACAAACATGGCACAACCTGTGCAGGTTACAACAGCTGATCGCTCACCTTCCATATCACCGTCCTCTTAGGAGCTTCCTCAACTGTTGCAGGAACTACTCGGAGAAACCTGCAGATGAAAGCCTCAGTGCGCTCTCCCCACGCGAACTCCCAGGCAAACTCCTGCTGTTCGCCGCTCAGCTGGTTCGCTGCTGACTGCCCTTATATACCAGTCAGGCCCACTCAAGGCCCACCTGGAACAAAGCACTCCCAATTCACACTTTTCAAACAAACAAGCAAGCAATCAAGCACACGGTCAAACTGACCAACTGTCCCAGCAGCAGGCACTCAGATACTCACCAACACAGCCCCCCTAATGCAGCACTTAGCGTACCTCCTCTTGGACAGCTCCCAGGCAAACTCCTGCTGTTAGCCTCTGCTGTTCTCTATCTAAGGATGGAGATTCCACCACCTCCCTAGGTAACCCGTTCTAGTGCTTCACCACCCTGCTAGTGAAATAGTGTTTCCTAATATCCAACCTAGACCTCCCCCACTGCAACTTGAGACCATTGCTTCTTGTTCTGTCATCTACCACCACTGAAAACAGCCTAGCTCCCTCTTTGGAGCTCCCCTTCAAGTAGTTGAAGGCTGCTATCAAATCCCCCCTCACTCTTCTTTTCCGCAAACTAAATAAGCCCAGTTCCCTCAGCCTCTCCTCATAAGTCATGTGCCCCAGCCCCCTAATCATTCCCCTCCACTGGACTCTCTCCAATTTGTCCACATCCTTTCTGTAGTGGGGGGGACCAAACCTGGACCCAATACTCCAGGTGTGGCGTCACCAGTGCCAAATAGAGGGGAATAATCACTTTCCTTGATCTGTTAGCAAAGGTCCACTACTACTAATAAAGCCAAATAGGCTGTTGGCCTTCTTGGCAACAAGGGCACACTGCTGACTCATATGCAGCTTCTCGTCCTCTGTAATCCCCAGGCCCTTTTCTGCAGAACTGCTGCTTAGCCAGTCGGTCCCCAGTCTGTAGCAGTGCACGGGATTCTTCCGTCCTAAGAGCAGGACTCTGCACTTCTTCTTGTTGAACCTCATCAGATTTCTTTTGGCCCAATCCTCCAATTTGTTTAGGTCACTCTGGACCCTATGCCTGCCTTCCAGCATATTTACCTCTCCCCCCATCTTAGTGTCATCTGTGAAGTTGCTGAGGGTGCAATTCATCCCATCATCCAGATCATTAATAAAGATGTAGAACAAAACCGGCCCCAGGGCCGACCCCTGGGACACTCGGTTTGATACCGGCTGCCAACTACACATCGAGCCATTGATTGAGCCCAACAATCTAGCCAGCTTTCTATCCACCTTATAGTCCATTCATCCAGTCCATACTTCAACTTGCTGGCAAGAATGCTGTGGGAAACCGCATCAAAAGCTTTGCTAAAGTCAAGATATATCACATCCACCACTTCCCCCATATCCACAGAGCCAGTTATCTCATCATAGAACACAATCAGGTTGGTCAGGCATGACTTGCCCTTGGTGAATCCATGTTGACTGTTCCTGATCACCTTCCTCTCCTCCAAGTGCTTCACCAACTCTATTTAGAGTAGCACAGCAGCAGGAACTACTGCAGCTGAAATACCACTACTGTGATAGTGGTTCAAGGATAGTGGTCCTTGCTTCTCCATGGACAGCAGAAGGATTCCTTCTCCTATCGCTGTACCCAGCACAGCTATATGATATGGAGATATACCTATCTCATAGAGGAAGAGATTAAGAAGTAGCTCTCTACTGTTTACTTAGCAATGCCATTGTATTGTAGAACTACAAAGAATACTAAAGTGCTTCATTTCATTCTTTGTTTGTAATATTCCCTCAGGCTAGTTGTTTTGATGCAAATCTGGGTGGATATTCTTAGGGTTAGTCTAAACATATTTTTGTACTGCTATAAGTATATTGGATTGATATAGTTAGTGGTACAACCCTCTGGAGTGGATGCAGTTTTACTGCTATAAGTATGCTTCTCAGTATGATTTATTCTCATAAAAGTTTCTAAACTGATATAGTTATAGCAATATAAAAACTATAGAGAAGCCCTTATTTCTGAATAAGAGTATTCCATACAGACTTGTACCAAAATAACTAAAAGTGTGAATTGTAACTGGTTTAGTTATTTCAGTTCCAGTTTGTGGTGACATTAAATTGGCTCTTTTGTTTATTACTGTTCTTGAGCGCCAACATCACTGAGGTCAACACATCTATAAGAATATTTTTTTAAAACTTGTGCTCCCTCTGCTGGCTCTTCAGCAATAGCATGCAAACACTTTTTGTCTAGACTCAGTATAAAGATTGCTGAAAAACCTTGCTATTCACATTTCAAGTTACTGCATCTTGTAGATTAGCAATTTTAAAACATTCTTTTAACACTTACTTTGAAAAGCTTAACACTTATTTATTGTAAACTGTAGTTCAGTTTTAAACTGTAGTAAACTTTTAATACATTAAGTATAAAAAATAGACTTTCCTACAGCACTCTGTATGTATGTGGTGAGACATGAGGAGATACCACTTTTTTGGTTTTGTAAAAGTTGTAAATAATATGCATGTATTAGCAAGGATCAACTTACTATGTGATGGTGTACTGAATTTATGTATTTAGTCTTAATAAAAAGATTTAGAATCCAGACCATATACAGCACCAGGTTGTAACTGTTTTACAATAGTACAAGTTTGAGCCCAATATTGAATTATCTATTTCTGGTTTGTTTTAATGGGGAACAATTTCCTAGTAGTTAGGGAATTGGAAGTCAGAACTCCTGGGCCAAGTTTGTACTAGAAAAGGTTTGCTGGTATATATTTAATACTAGTATTAAGTGTGGTTTTTACACCAGTACAAAAAAAATGTTTCCCTGAACAACATAAGCTATACTAGCAAAGGCACTTTTATGCCAGTATATCTGCATCTAAACTAAGGCCACGTCTATCCTACAGACTTCTGCTGGTGTAGCTAGGTCAGGGATCCTCTTTGTACCTATGACTGATGCAGCTGTACTGGCAGACGGTGGTAAACAACTATACTGGCAAAACTGCATTGTTACTAGAATAGCTTGTTTTGCTCATGGGGAGTGGTTTCACTATGCCAGTGCAAAGCACAGCTTTGCTGGTATTGCTGTGTCCACATTAGGAGCACTTTTCCAGTATAGTATACCAATATTCCTATATGGTAAAGTGCTCCTAATGTAAATATGCCTGAGAATCCGCATCTTTTTTTTCACTTGTAGAACTTGAAATTGCATCATCTTTGTTTTCAGTTTTCATAGGAAAAGAGTAAGCTTTTAAAATAACTTCTTGTTTACAGCACCTGGAAAAGTAGCAGATAAAGTCATAATAGAAAACACTAGGGATTCCACCTTCGTTTTTATGGAGGGTTCTGAAGATGCGTACGTTGGGTATATGACAATCAGGGTAAGCAACCTTAGTAGAACTTCCAATAATTTCCAAAATTATGCTTTTTTATAAAATATCAAAACATTAAATTTTATTATTTTAGTTCAATCCTGATGACAAATCTGCTCAACACCACAATGCACACCACTGCTTAGAGATTACCGTGAACTGCAGCCCAATAATAGATCATTGTATCATTCGAAGTACCTGTACAGGTTAGTGTCCTCTTCACTGTTAAATTAATTCTAAACACTGTTACTGAAATAGGATAATTGCAGTGAACAGAATTTTTTTTCAGCCATATGCAGCACAAAACTTAATCATGAACATTTTTCCCTCTCAATTATATTTGGCTAGAACCTGTCCTTTTGGATGCAGACCTTGCTATAATTTATCTATGCTTTAGTCACTTTGAAATTATTACCATGCATTCTATGTAAAGCTATGCCTGAATATCATTTAGAAACTACAGCTGGTACAGAGTGCCCTGGTCTGTTTGGATGGTGATATTTCATGTTGGGAGGGCATAACAGTTATTATTGATGTCTGCTTACCAGTCATCATGGATGAGATCCTGGCCCCATTGAAGATTAGTGGAAGGGTGTCTCTGGAAAGGAGCCCCTTACTCTGGAACCTGCTCTTCTTCCCCATTAGTTAGACAGTGCAATACTCTGATGATGATCTTGGCATGATACAAAATATTTGATTGCTCCAGGCCCTTGAAGATGATAGATTACTGAGGGTGTAAATAGACTCAAGTGGGGGAGTAGTTAGCAGTCTTGAGAGAGTGTACAGAGTTTTGTTGTATCGTGTGTTTTTCTTCTGCATATTGTTCAGTGAGGGTGTGAAAAGTTGGATGAAGTATTTTTTTATTAACTTAAATAAATATACAAAATATTGCCCATTCTGCCAATGACATGCTGTTTGTGTAACTTTTGACATGTGACTTAAACTCTCTCTGCCTCAGCTTCCATATCTGCAAAATGGGGATGGTAATAGTTTCCTGTCTGGGCAAAGTACTTTTCATTGCTTTAATAAAAGGCATTAAATGAATGCTACATTTTTAAAATATCCATTTTAGATGCCATTGCATACTGTATGTTTTCTTGTAAGAGTAGGGCCAAACTATCTATAAATACACTACACTTTGAATCTTTGATAACTGTACACTTTTCTTCCAGTGGGCTCTGCAGTATGTGTTAGTGGCCAGGGAGCTTGTCCCACTATCAAACACTGTAACATCAGCGACTGTGAAAATGTTGGACTTTATATTACAGATCATGCACAGGTATTTTCTATTTCTAATTTCCCTCCTAACTTTTGTAGAACTATTTATTACTGTTGATTTTTGGTTTTTACTTACTTTTTCCCAGGGAATATATGAGGACAACGAGATCTCCAATAATGCATTGGCAGGAATTTGGGTTAAAAACCATGGAAACCCCATTATCAGACGGAATCACATTCATCATGGACGTGATGTTGGTGTTTTCACATTTGACCATGGCATGGTAATGTACATTTTTGTTTTGAAGAGAAATAATTGTACACTACTGTACATCTGTAGCTCTCAAATATCACTGCACAATAGTTTTGAAGAAATGTTTTTTATTTGTGACCAGATACTTTTAAAATCTCTAATGTTCCTTCCCCCAACTCTCTTCATAGTACAAAATTGTTTACCTTAATTTTAAAAACAAATGTAGCTGAAAAGTGAAAACCAGTCAGAACAAAGCATAGCACAGGACCACTTCACAGTACACCGCTACTTCGATATAATGCAACCTGATATAAACAAATTCGGATATAACGCGGTAAAGTAGTGCTGCGGGGGGGCGGGGCTGTGCACTCTGGTGGATCAAAGCAAGTTCAGTATAACGCGGTTTCACCTATAACGCGGTAAGATTTTTTGGCTCCCGAGGACACCGTTATATCGAGGTAGAGGTGTAGGTTGGCCACACAAATGGATTAGATTTAGGATTCAAAATAATGAAAAATCACTGCCGTAACAAAATGTTGTAAATATTTAGGTGCACACTTACACTGTTGGCTCTTAAATAAATAAAATAAGGATTTTACATTAATTCTGTACCTTATGAAAGTACCTGAAAGATTTAGGAGTGTAGTAAAATATAGCATGAGAACAAACAATCTGATTTAATGTTGCATCTCTGCAACAGAATATACCAAACCTATTTTAGTAGAGGGTCCTGAGTAATCTGCAGGCTGCTGGCTCTTCTGTCATGGAATTGGTGGTGTAATCCACCCATTATCACAGAATTGTGCTTCAGAATTGAAGCTTTCCTTTAGAAGAAAAAGCTTCTTGCACCTAGGTATTGCAGAGAAAACCTTAAAAATATGAACTGAATGAAAACTGATGCAATGGTGTTTTCTTGATTCTGCACAGACCCTGAAACAATAACTGGAGTGTAAACTGCCCTGAATAATCCCAATGGGTTATCATTTCTGAAATACAGAGATGACACTATACATGTCTACACTGTTAATTGTTTTATTGCTGTTCATATTAGCAGAAATACCCTGCTAGAGTGCAACATTCCCAAAGCGTAACCCATGCATGCTTGAGTGCCAAAAGTCTTGACTTCACCCAGTTGCCAAAACCAGCAGTTTCCTCTAGCCACTTCTCTCACGCAGTTATATATATAAATATGTGCAGTACATTGACTGTGGAGAGAGAATAAGGTGAATTTAATGTAATATGAAACTAAACATGGGTGGTACTTCACTAATTATATTATTCAATTTTAATATTTAATATAAATAAAAGTCTACTAACCTGTGTAATTTGGAACAGAAAGTAGACTTGCCATCTTTTTTGAAAGGCAGCTTCATACTTCAGTGCTGGAATGCTGTTCAGTGATGGGTGTGTGATATCATGAGCAGAGAGTATCGTTGGATGTCACATAGGGACTACTCTTCAAGCCTTTAAAAATGATAAAATGGCTCCTTATCTAAGTTTTATTTAGGGTGCTGAGTATTTATCTTAAAATAAATATATAAAAAACAGATCATCCATAGCAGTTTTCTTATCTATTTAATGTGCTCACGGTGTTGCTGTAAGGTTTAGAGATTTTATAAAGATGTTCGTGATGATGCACTGTTTTGATTTCTTACATTGAAAAAAAAAGAAAAGCACCAGCCCTGTCTCTGTTGTTTGCTTATAATGCAGTAAGACATATATAACTATCCCCTCTAAGTGGAAGGAAGAAATAGGTCAAACTGAGACCAATGAACCATAATCTCCCAGTTTTAGTATTGTAATGTTCTTAATAATAAAATCCTTTGAAAGAGCACTTCCCGCATCTTACGGGCTCTTTTTGGCTAACAATATTCTCTTTGGGGTTTTTTGTGCTGGTAACTGGGTAACATCACTGGACAAAATCTCTTTTTGGTAACACTTTTTATATGCAACTACTAAGCATGTCTAAGCACTAAAAACACCTAAATAAATTTTCTGTGTAGCCTTCGTCTTCAACTTCTGTCATTCTTTGATATATTTTTTCATCCTTTCTGACACATTTACGTTTTAAAAATCCAGAGATAGTATGTTGCAGTATTGAATTCCTACCCTATATGTACTCTGTTCCTTTGAGTTTTTCCAAATTTCTGCACTTGAGTGCTGGCTGCAAAAGATTCTACAGTGCTTTCTTTGTCAGATTTCTTGTTCTCAGGCCATTCTTTGTGTTTCAGCAATCATGGGCTCTTTAATCTCTTGTCACTGGTGTGGCAATTTTCCAACATTTGTATAAGTGCTATGGCACCGCTTCAGATCTGCCAGTGCCAAACGTTTAACAAGAAGCATTTAAAAATGCGGTATGTTGTTGACAGTCTTAGATGTCGTGCACTGGACACTGTTACTAGATGCCTGACATGAGTTGCCACAGCCATCTACCATAAATCATATATTTACTCAGTGCATGAAAAGAAACTTTCATTTACCAAGAGAATAAGTTTTCATAATTCTCTAACTTAAAGCTTTGGCAGCAGGCAGTCAGTTTTGTTCCTCCCCTCCTCTTCCCCCCCCCCCCCCGCCCTCCCTCCCTCCCAATATATACTGCCTACCCTGATGAATGTTCTGTATCTGTACAGTGTGTCTGTATCCACACTGAGAAACAGTGTGGTAGCATAGGACTTACTGGGTGATATCAGGAATTTGGCAGCTCATTTTTTAAATAAAAAATAAAATAGAAAGCTTATTTAAATTAAAAAATAGCTATAAAAAGCCTTTTTGTTGTGTTGCACATTGTCCATGTGCAGTAGTGTAATCAAAATTAATCTTGGCTGTCAAATCAAAGGTCTGATCTTGTAAACCCTCAAAATTGAGCTTAGTCCCATTAACTTCAAATCATGGTATAAAATAAATGACACTTGTACTGAAGTAGAGAGGATTCCAAAATTTTGTGAGGCAGATTTTATATTTGCATTTCTTTTTAAGCTACCAATCAGATTAACTATGGTTGTTAATTGAATTGATATCAGGAATTCAGATAATCTTCACCTGGTTTGTAACCAGTTCACTTTTTTTCCTTCTTGCTCCCCTGATATTTTGTTTCTTATCCATTCCTCTCTTCTAGTCCTTTCTTTATAGTATTTCCCACATTGTTGTTCTATTTGGTTTGTTGCACTCATTCTGTTCCCTTCACGCTGGTGCTTCTACTGCTGCCTGTAGCACTTTCCGCAGCAACAGAGTGAAGCTGGCTCTCAATAAACTGAAGGAGTCATTTCTGTTTCTCTCTTCTCATCATATATTCCCAACAGAAATTAGCAGATTGTTGGGTGTTTCTGCATGCAGCTATTTGGGTGAGTCAGAGGAGTAAAACTGATTAGGTTCATGTTCATTCTGATTTGCTGAGTAAATGTTGTGAGCAGCTGGGGCACTTGGTGTGTTCCTTTTAGGAGAGTAGCAGACACAACCAATTTGGTTGACTTAATGTACCATCTCTGCATACATGCACATCATAAATCATTTAAAAGTTAATTATGTCTACCAATGATGAGGTATGGTGTGGAGCTGACAAGTGGTACTATTACCATGGAAATGGGGATAAACAATGACATCAACATGTTAAAATGATGACCACCGAAATATTTTGATTCATTTTTGTTAGTTGAACGACATGTATTATTTCAAGACAAAAAACTGGATTTGTTTGTGACCTCAAAGCATTGCAAGAACAATCTTAAAAAGTAAAACAAAATCTAATAATACATTTGTACCAGTATCACTGAAATGTAATAGTGCCGGTGACATTTCTAGTCAACATCATTATCATTATCAACATCATCTTGTTCTTCATTATGATGTCTGTCAGGAGTTTCTGGGTTATCACATATCGGGGGTAGCCATGTTAGTCTGTATCCCAGTTTTCATTGCCTTGGCATGTACCCAGTTATGTGCAGGGAGGATTGTTCTGACTACAGACCCAGTTGATTATGCAGTGACCCTACTGGTACAGGCACAAATAAGGTCTTGTAGAAGCTCAGATGTCATTGGGCCCTTGAAGAATACAAGTAGTAGTTCATCATCCACATTTTTCCATCCATGTTGCAACGGTGATCCAATATACGGTTTACCTATGAGCAAAGACATCCAAATCTTTGTTTGCCAAGATGTTCTTTTGATACGCTCTTCAAAACTGTCCCACCTGGTGGAAGCTTGGTCAGTGACCTGACTAGCCTAGATTGAGGCACAAGCGATCCAGGTCTCTTTCGTCCTTTTTCGTCCTCACTCTGATCATGCAGCAATGCTACCAACATTCTTGTTGCAGAAGTTGCAGGGTGTGTGTCACTTTCTCCTGATTTGGCAAGATCTGTGAAATGGTAAGCTCCCTTTGTTTTGACAACATTAAACATAGTTTTTCCCCAATTTCAAATAGGCATGACACAGTCACATCCTATTAATGCATGTAAAGCAGAAAATATGTTTCAGAAGTCAGGAGTGAGGGCGTAACAAATTGCATGTACAGATATGAAGCAACACTTGTCAATTGTGGTGGTAATAGTGCCAATTTCAAGCCATGCATTAGCAATGTGCTCAGTTTTTTTTGGAAAATGACCAGCAAGGACAAAAACAGCTGTATCAAGTGAGCTAAAAACTATGGTTCCTTTGACATCGAGACCCAAAAATCCATACGCATGCAGAAGCATCCTCGCGTTGGCTTCCTCTTGAGTACTGTACAAGTTTTGGGCTTCTTCAGCACATCTACTAGTGACAGACTTTGCTACTTCGCTGTTGGAAAAGCCTCCAGCAAGGAGGAGTGTTTGTGTTGGGTGTGCTCCTACAATCTCAGGTGCATTTTGACCCATGTATTCACAGAGGACTTTTATAAGTGATTGTTGGATGCCACGTTTAGAAACTTTTTCCATGGAGGCACAGGGCATCCACAACCCACTGGTATTTCTTATATCCAACCTTAGATCCTGTCTGGTGCTGCCTTTCTGCAGTTTTCACAGAGTTACTGTTGTCATCTGTCAAAGACTTAGATTACAGAATTAGCTTTGTCAAATCCGTTAGGGCTGGCCTCAGGTACTCAGTAGCCAATTTTATTGAATGTATGGAATTTGTCTCCAGCCATCATTTGTGTGAAACCTGTGATATCTCTCATGTACACTGTAGTTTCTTGGTTGCATGCTCTTAGCTCATGGATTCATTCAACTTGAGCTTCCAGCTCATATCCAAAATCAGCTTTGTGTGTTCTTTCCATTGTTCCATCAGCTTGGAAAAGGGAAATAGGCACAGATCCTATTGGGTAACTAACAACCATCACCTCTGAAACATCATCTCTGTATCTTGCTAAGGATAGAAAACAGTATCTGGGTTGATAGCTGCTGTGATTCTCCCTCCCTTGCCAGACTTAAATTTGGTGGTCTTGACCATAGAATCATAGAAGATTAGGGTTTGAAGAGACCTCAGGAGGTCATCTAGTCCAACCCCTGCTCAAAGCAGGACCAACTCCAACTAAATCATCCCAGCCAGGGCTTTGTCAAGCTGGGCCTTAAAAACCTCTAAGGATGGAGATTCCACCACCTCCCTAGGTAACCCATTCCAGTGTTTCATTCTCCTCCTAGTGAAATAGTTTTTCCTAATATCCAATCTAGACCTCCCCCACTGCAACTTGAAACCATTTCTCCTTGTTCTGTCATCTGCCATCACTGAGAACAGCCTAGCTCCATCCCCTTTGGAATCCCCTTTCAGGTAGTTGAAGGCTGCTATCAAATCCCCCCTCACTATTCTTTTCTGCAGACTAAATAAGCCCAGTTCCCTCAGCCTCTCCTCATAAGTCATATGCCCCAGCCCCCTAATCATTTTCAGTGCCCTCTGCTGGACTCTCTCCAATTTGTCCACATCCTTTCTGTAATGGAGGGCCCAAAACGGGACACAATACTCCAGATGTGGCCTCACCAGTGCCAAATAGAGGGGAATAATCACTTCCCTCGATCTGCTGACAGTGCTCTACTAATGCAGCCCAATATGCCGTTAGTCTTCTTGGCAACAAGGGGACACTGTTGACTCATATCCAGCTTCTCGTCCACTGTTATACCCCTCTGCAGAACTGCTGCTTAGCCAGTTGGGTCCCCAGTCTGTAGCAGTGCATGGGATTCTTCCATCCTAAGTGCAGGACTCTGCACTTGCCCTTGTTGAACCTCATCAGATTTCTTTTGGCCCAATCCTCCAATTTGTCTAGGTCACTCTAGACCAGGCCTGCACAACTCGTAAAGCGGCAAGGGCCATATTACTCCAAAGAAAACAGCTGAGGGCTGAAACCCCCCAAGCGTCGCCAACACCCCCCCCGAGCGCCACCCGCCCCATGGAAACAACCCCCCAGCGCCGCCGAAACACATTGCCCCCACGGCGCGCCACCTGCCCCGCGGAAACAAACCCTCCTTCCTCAGCGCCGCCCCACCTAAACAGCAGTATTGAACCTCGGTAATATGTTATAGCAGGCCCCTAAGGTAGTATAATGAAGGTAAAAGAAAAATGTGTTTTTGCTAGAAGTAGCAAAAACACATTTTTCCCCCCACTTTGTAATCAATTGCCCTGTGAATGAATGAGGTGTGAATGAGGAAGGCAGGCACCTCCAGACAGCTGCAACTCTTGGAGAGGGCAGGGCCGGCTCTAGGATTTTTGCCGCCCCAAGCAAAAAAAAATTTTGGCCGCCTCCCCTTTCTTTTTCGTGCCCTTCTGCCCCCGGGCCCACCCCAACTCCACCCCTTCCCCAAATCCCCAGCACCGCCTCCTACCCCGGCGTACCCTATTTTCCACTCTTTTAACAAACATCTCCTTTAAATCCTTTACAAAACCAATTATCTGATCACTGTATCCCTTCCCTACGGAGTGTCAGAGTACCTGCACTGGACATCCACTCCACACTTACAGAATGAGTTGTGATATTATAACCTAACCAAGCCCCCCTTCCCCTCCCACCAACCCACTGTGGGGAAGGCCATTCTGCCTTTGCCAATCTGGCGGTGAGGGAAAAATTCCTTCCCAGTCTCGCAAGAAAAGAGCAGCTAGCGCAGTGCGCAGTGCGCCCACAGCAGAACCTTATCAAACCTGGTATTTTACCACTTTCAATGCATTTCCCCCGACACCGCTTCTCCACAGGGTTCTGACAAAGATTCAAACAGATCGTGCCATGGTAATTCTGATTGCCCCGTCGTGGCTCAGACAACCATGGTATCCATTCCTCACCAGAATGTCAATTCACCCACCGATTCCATTGCCCCTCACTTCGAACCTCCTATCACAGCAACACGGCCCCTTTCTCCACCCCAACCTATCCATGCTTCACCTCCAAAGCTTGATTCCTACATGGTTCTCACAAAATGAACTTGCATGCTCTGAACAGGTTCAAAGAGTACTCTTACACAGCAGAACACAATCTACTCGCACCACCTATCTCCGAAAGTGGAAGCAATTCACACAATGGTGCTCGACCAAACAAATTCCTCCCACTTCCGCACCTCTTCCGTTAATACTTGACTACCTATTCGACCTTAAGCAATCTGGTCTTTCAGCTCCATCAAAGTCCATTTAGCTGCTATTACAGCTTTTCACCACAAGATCGATGATACCTCTGTTTTTGCCCATCCAGACACCAAGCATTTTCTCAAAAGGCTACAATCCCTATACCCGGACATTAAACCCCCTACACGTCCATGGGACCTTCACTTAGTATTAACCTGCTTGACTCAATTACCTATCAAGCCACTAGCCACATGCTCTCTCTTACACCTCTCCATGAAAACAGCATTCTTGGTGGCAATCACCTCCGCCAGACGTGCAGGAGAAATAGCAGCTCTCATGACGGACCCACCCTACACAATATTTTTTAAGGACAAAGTTATCCTCCAACTACATCCCAAATTTCTTCCAAAAGTGCATTTGTCTTTTCAGATCAATGAACACCTACCAACCTTCTTTCCCAGTCCGCATGCAAATTTCTTTGGATCCACGATGCATATGCAGAGCTCTGTCCTGTTATTTGGATAGAACCAAGCCCTTTAGGAACTCTTCCAGACTCTTTGTCTCCATTGCGGAGCGATCCAAAGGGACACCTATTTCTACCCAGAGACTTTCCAATTGGATCTCCAACTGTATCAGTCTGTGCTATCAAATAAAGAATGCAACTCCTCTAGCCTTCATCAGAACTCACTCCACTAGATCTGTAGCTATCTCCGTGGCTTTTCTACGCAAAGTTCCTCTGGCTGACATTTGTAAAGCGGCCACTTGGACTTCTGAACATACATTTGTTAAGCATTATGCCCTTACTCAAGGCCCTCTCACTGATACATGGTTGGGCAGAGCTGTATTATCCACTGTATTTCTACCAGATCCAAAGTTCCTACCTCCTTGAGATACACTGCTTTTAAGTCACCTGGAGTGGAGCACCCACAGGGACATTTCTCGAATAAGAAGAGGAGGTTACTCACCTGTGCAGTAACTGACGTTCTTCGAGATGAATGTTCTCGAATGCTCCACTACCCACCCTCCTCCTCTCTACTTCGGAGGTGGGGTAGCCTCAGTTGGAACTGAGGAGACTGGTTGTGCACACGTATTAAAGCACGCTCAACGCATGGGGGCAGGTTCTGTGCATGCGTGACTGGTACAAGTATTGCTGTCGAAATCTCCGAGCGAAGGCTCAGGGGCACACCAACACCTGGAGTTGAGCACCCACAGGGACACTTATCTCGAAGAACATAAGTTACTGCATAGGTGAGTAACCTCCTCTTCTCTTACCTGACTTGCACCTATGTACTTTCCACCTTCTTCTTGTCAATGTGGCAGTGCTGACCTGCTCTGCGTCTGCAGCAATGTTCATGCCCCTGCCCTTAAAGAGGTATACTCCTTTTCAAGACACTTTCTTATTTTGTGTACCATTGTTTCGCCTCGCCTTACAGGCTTACAGCACCACATATCTCATTTAAATGTACATAAAATAAGATTTCAAATGATATAGGATATGGGTGCATGTAGGATGGGTAAATTCAACTCCAAAAATATACTTTTTTTGGAGAATTGCTGCATGTCTATTTGGGTAACTTGACAAATGCAAGAGGGGTAGGGATGTGAGCATCCTGTTGTGAACTTCAGTTCTCATATCTCTTAGATTAAAATGCAGAATTACCAATTTCGTATTTAATCTAATCTTTCTGAATTTACTTGTCTCTTTTTAGAAGTTATTACATACTGTTCAATTTCTGGAAATTTGTCTTCCTGTTTTATAAATACCTACAAATTAAAGTTCCTCGAATAGTGTCCCTATGGGTGCTCCACTGTAGGTATGATTGTGCTGCTGATCGGAAAACTTTAGTAGCAGTGCCATACACTGTCTCTCCTTGTGATGCACCATGCGTCTAGTCAGCACGCGCAGGCTAACACCGTCCCGTTCGCCCCCACCTCCCCGCTCCTTCTCAACCACCCCTTGCTAGAGACGGAGCTATTCATAGTCCATTAGGATCATTACTTTCGATCATTTGCATTTCTATAGTTAGTTAGGCCTTGTCTACACTACGAGAGTAGTTCGATTTTACTTGCATCGAATTTTTGGAATCGATATTGCAAAGTCGAGCGTGTGTGTCCACACTAAGGACAGTAATTCGACTTTGTGCGTCCACACTAACGGTGAAAGCATCGACATTCGAAGCGGTGCGCTGTGGTCAGCTATCCCACAGTTCCCGCAGTCCCCTCTGCCCATTGGAATTCTGGGTGTAGCCAGCAATGCCTTCTGGGTAACAAAATGTGTCGAGGGTGCTTTTGGGTAACTGTCGTCATCCGTCCATCACTCCCGCCCTCCCTCCCTGAAAGCGCCGGCGGGAAATCATTTCGCGCACTTTTCCAGTCATTGACAGCGCGGACGCCACAGCACTGCGAGCATGGAGCACGCTGCGACCATCGCTGCAGTTGTGGCCGCTCTCAACGCCTCGCAGCTTATCATACAGGTTTCCCTGAGGCAGATGCAGAAAAGTCAGGCGAGGAGGCTACGGCACCGCGGTGATGTCCTGAAGTCTGAGAGTAGCACAGACCTCTCAGAAAGCAGGGGACCCAGCGCCGAGGACATCACGGTGGCAATGGGTCATGTTGATGCCGTGGAACGGCGATTCTGGGCACGGGAAACAAGCACTGAGTGGTGGGACCGCATAGTGCTGCAGGTCTGGGATGAATCCCAGTGGCTGCGAAACTTTCGCATGCGGAAGGGAACTTTCCTGGAACTTTGTGAGTTGCTGTCCCCTGCCCTGAAGCGCAGTGACACCCGGTTGCGAGCTGCACTGAGTGTACAGAAGCGAGTGGCCATAGCCCTCTGGAAGCTTGCAACGCCAGACAGCTACCGGTCAGTCGCGAACCAGTTTGGGGTGGGCAAATCTACCGTGGGGGTTGTTGTGATGCAAGTAGCGAAGGCAATCGTTGATGTACTGCTGCCAAAGGTAGTGACCCTGGGAAACGTGGAGGCGATCATAGATGGCTTCGCAGCGATGGGATTCCCAAACTGCGGTGGGGCCATAGATGGAACTCACATCCCTATCCTGGCACCAGGCCACCCAGTACATTAACCGAAAGGGATACTTTTCCATGGTGCTGCAAGCACTGGTGGACCACAGGGGACGTTTTACCAACATCTACGTGGGATGGCCGGGCAAGGTTCATGACGCTCGTGTTTTCAGGAACTCTGGTCTGTTTAGACGGCTGCAACAAGGTATTTACTTCCCGGACCACAAAATAACTGTTGGGGATGTGGAGATGCCTATAGTCATCCTCGGGGACCCAGCCTACCCGCTAATGCCCTGGCTCATGAAGCCCTATACTGGCGCCCTGGACACTGAAAAAGAACTCTTCAACTACCGGCTGAGCAAGTGCAGAATGGTGGTGGAGTGTGCTTTTGGCCGTCTCAAGGGGAGATGGAGAAGCTTACTGACTCGCTGTGATCTCAGCGAAACCAATATCCCCATTGTTATAGCAGCTTGCTGTGTGCTCCACAATCTCTGTGAGAGCAAGGGGGAGACCTTTATGGCGGGGTGGGAGGTTGAGGAAAATAGCCTGGCTGCAGATTACTCACAGCCAGACAGCCGGGCGATTAGAAGAGACCAGCGGGAAGCGCTGTGCATCCGGGAGGCTTTGAAAGCAAAGTTCCTGAGTGGGCAGGGTAACCTGTGACTTTAAAGTTTGTGTACTGAGAAGCTAAACCTGCCCCCGTTTCTTTACCCAGTTAATGTTGACTATCCTATCCAGTTACATACCCCCTTCACCCCCCTTCCAACACACGTTTCGAAATAAAAATAGTTCTACTTTGTTAAAGCACACCGTTTTCTTTAATACTGTTTTCGCGGGAATTTTTTAAAACTGGGACGCAGACTGTGGTGCGGAGCGAGTGTAGTGACGCGAATGCAGCTTCTAAACTCAAGGATTGACAGGCTCCGCTGCGGTGGGATGGTTGTTTCAACGGAGCCTGTCACCCCTCCTGATCGGGACTGTGTGTATGGGGGGTCTATGTGACTTTGTGGCAGGGGGAGGACGGTTACAGATCCCCTGCTGTGTGGCTCTGTGATCATGCCTAAGGACCGCCGCTTAAGATCTGTAACTGCCCTCCCCTGCCACAAAGTCACAAAGCAACCCACCCCCCACCACATAACATGAAAACAACCTCCCAGACTAACCAGGGTAACTAGTCACTGCATCACTGCACTGTGTATGTGCCCTGCTGCTGTGCCTGCCCCCGACTATGTACCCTGCCAAAGGTGACTGTCCTGTCCAATTACCAACCCCGTTTCCCATCCTCCTCCAAAAGAACATGATTGAAACAGTAGTTAACAGAAACTTATTTTTTATTATCAACTACACATGGCATTGGGAGGTGAAACTTGGACGGGGGCTTGTGTCAGGCGGGAAGGAAAGAACTTTTCAAATTTTGGGAAATGAGAGCCTTCTGCTACTAGATCTCTCTGCAGGGGTGGAGTGAGACTTAGCAGGGACTCTGCCGCCTCTCCTTCTTTGCACTTTGGGTGAGGTGGGTATGGGACTTGGTGGCAGGGGAGGGCGGTTAGAGATGGACTGCAGCGGGGCTCTGTCCTCCTGCCTCCGTTCCTGCAGAACATCCACAAGGCGCCGGAGCGTGTCCGTTTGCTCCCTCAGTAGTCCAAGCAGTGTTTGAGTCGCCTGCTGGTCTTCCTGCCGCCACCTCTCCTCCCGATCCATGTTGGCTTGGTGCATTCGGGTCAAGTTCTCCCGCCACTGGGTCTGCTGTGCTGCCTGGGCTTGGGAACAGGCCATAAGCTCAGAGAACATGTCCTCCCGTGTCCTCTTCTTCCTACGCCTAATCCGCGCTAGCCTCTGGGAGTGTGATTCCAGGCTAGGTTGTGAGACAGTCGCAGATGGGGCTGTGGAAATGGGAAAAAGGGAGTGAATTCCTCAGAAAGAAAAATGTAGTTGTGAACAAAGAACATAGTCTTTCTCTGTGAACAAGACCATGCACAGCACCTATCACATGCGCACTCAGCACAAGGTCGAATTCTCGGCCTTCGCATTCAGTGCCTGGGATCTTGCACAGCACATTTGAGAAGCGAGGCAGCACAACGGAATTTCTGTTGCAGGCAGACATGGTAAGCCGTACACTTGTGGCAGTTTAAAACTTTTATATTACCACTGGCCTCATTTCACATTTAAAGCTATGTCAGTTCCTGCAGCCAGCAATCCGGCAAGCGGGAACTCTGCCCCTGTCCCACCCCCTCGCGGCTGTCCCCGGGAACGATCCCTTTCGGCTGCCCCTCTCCCGCCTCCACCGCGTGGCTACAAACCAGCGGTTACAGTTCTGTAAAGGAACGGGAAAGCAGTCCCAACACTAACATTCCCCTACCTAATTAAAAGCAGGTCACCATGGGCGACATCACCCTGATGAGGATCTCTGAGAGCGACAGACAGAGAATGCTCCGGGAAAGCCTCCAAAGACCAGGGCCGTATGCCGCCCTGCTATGCAGAGCAATGATTCCCGAGTACGTGATAGTCTCGTGGCGCGGCAACGTGTCGTACTTCGGAGGACCCAATAAGGCCGCTCTCCCCAGGAACCTCATGCAACGGCTTTCAAATTACCTCCAGGAGAGCTTCATCGAGATGTCCCAGGAGGATTACTGCTCTATCCCCGGACATATAGACCGCATTTTACTGTAGCTGCAGTAGCAGGGAATAAACAGTAGAGCGGCTTGTGCAGGACAATCACTGAAAACCGGACATTGCTAGATTTTTTTTCAAAACTTGCACTGCCCATGACTAAACCGTTAAGCGCCTAGGGCACACTAATCATGAACAACCCATTCTTTTAATTGTTAATATTCCTGTTTTGTTAAAAATAAATGTTTAGATGTTTACAACACTTACTGGCTGATCCTTCACCAGATTCTGTGTCCGGGGTAACGGCTGGGGACGCTTCGTAGGGGATCTCTGTAAGGGTGATGAAGAGATCCTGGCTGTCGGGGAAATCAGCGTTGTGAGCGCTGCCGACTGCCTCGCCCTCCTCATCTCCTTCCTCATCTTCCCCGTCCCCTAACATGTCCGAGGAACCGGCCGTGGACACTATCCCATCCTCAGAGTCCACGGTCACTGGTGGGGTAGTGGTTGCGGCTGCACCGAGAATGGAATGCAGTGCCTCGTAGAAACGGGATGTCTGGGGATGGGATCCGGAGCGTCCGTTTGCCTCTTTGGTCTTCTGGTAGCCTTGTCTCAGCTCCTTGATTTTCACGCGGCACTGCGTTGCATCCCGGCTGTATCCTCTCTCTGCCATGTCTTTAGAGATCTTCTCGTAGATCTTTGCATTCCGTCTTTTGGATCGCAGCTCGGAAAGCACGGACTCATCGCCCCACACAGCGATGAGATCCAAGACTTCCCGATCAGTCCATGCTGGGGCCCTCTTTCTATTCACAGACTGCACGGCCATCACTGCTGGAGAGCTCTGCATCGTTGCCAGTGCTGCTGTGCTCGCCCCGATGTCCAGACAGGAAATGAGATTCAAACTGGCCAGACAGGAAAAGGAATTCCAATTCAAATTTTCCCGGAGCTTTTCCTGTGTGGCTCGTCAGAGCATCCGAGCTCGCACTGCTGTCCAGAGCGTCAACAGAGTGTTGCACTGTGGGATAGCTCCCGGAGCTATTAGCGTCGATTTCCATCCACACCTAGCCTAATTCGACATGGCGCTACTCCCCTCGTCGGGGAGGAGTACAGAAGTCGAATTAAAGAGACCTCTATGTCGAACTAAATAGCATCGCAGTGTGGACGGGTGCAGGGTTAATTCGATGTAACGGCGCTAACTTCGACATAAACGCCTAGTGTAGACCAGGCCTTAGTCTCTTAGTATAGTTGTAGTTTTTTCTTTACCCCTTTTTTTTTTCTCTTAAAATAAATAAAAACTTTATCCTCCTTTCCCTCCCTCTTTTTCTTCCTCACTGGGGACTCTTTCCCCTACAAGGAATGCCCAGTTCACTGGGCTTCAAGAAGTGCCTCACTTGCACGGAGGCAATTCTGGTTGCAGACAAGCACTCCCGGCCTTGGGGAAGGCCACGTCCAGCGGAAGTGTGGTCTCTGCCAGCAACTCAGGCCACGTTCATGTAAGGACAAAGAGCTCCGACAGAAGATTATCTTCATATTATCTTCTCAGGACCCAGGCCACGAGTCACTTGGCAGATGTGAGTCTTCCCCATAGCCCTTTACATCTAAAGGCTGAGGGTTGAAGAAGCAAACTGCTTTTCTCATTGAAAAAGAAGGTGGGAAGCCCTGATAGTGCGCCCCAAGATAGCTGTAAGCAGTCCTTATCATGCTCAGTGTCATCAGCACCGAGACCTTCCCAGTCTGCTACCCACAGCTCACTGAAACCAACAGCAGCAGGTACCATTGACATGCTCATGGACCCAATGGGCATGGACACCGAGTCATCGGCATCGAGAGACAGGAGTAAGCACTCCACTAAAAAGGCGCTCCTGGTACACGCGTCTGTATCGGTACCGTCATCGACACCTCATCCGGCATTAAAGCGACCGATATGGACAAGATCCCAGCACTGCCCTTGGCACTGAGCCAGTCAGTACCAGTGGAATTCCGCCACTCCAGACACCTCCGCATATTGAAAGTATCCGAGTGCTCACTTCTCTGTACCAGGACCTCTGGACCAAGTCTCCGCCTAGCATGGGAATCCTCTCGGCTGCCATACCACGCTCTCCTGCTCTCTAGCGAGGGTTCAGACAGTAAGCCAGAGGAGGTGGCATCACAGTACTCCTCCCAGGCTTCATATGGTGCCCAATATCAGCAGGGCCCTAGAATGTACCCTCAGATGACCCCACCATCACCATCCTGGTATGGCCACTCATGGACACCACCGCTGGGCTCTATGCCACCACCACCCCGGTGGCCGTATTGGGATCCTTGGGCAGCATATTGTCAGCATGCCCCTCGAGCTTTGAGCCTCACCGAAGAAGTCTTGAGAGACACCCCCTCAGCTTGCAGCATCCAGAGCCTCGGAGCCTCCAGAAAATATCATAGAAGAACATGAGAGCGATGCTGAGGAAAAAGTGACCCCAAGGACCATATCCTCCTCCGTGGATGAAGCCATCATGCCTTCCCCACCATCTCTAGCTGATGACTTTTGTCTCTTCTAGGATTTGGCAAAGAGAGTTGCAGACACTCTCCAAATACCACTGGAAGAAGTCAAGGACACACACCACCGTCTCCTTGACGTGCTCCATTCACCCTCTTCCTCAAAGATATACCTTCCTATTAATGAAGACATCGTGGACCCGTCAAGAACTGTCTGGCAAACCCCAGTGTTGGTAGCGCCTACCTGCAAGCAAGCAGACAAAAAAATACTATGTCCCAGCTACGGAATCTGAATTCTCTTCTCCCAGCCTCCATCCAACTCCATCACAGTGGATGCCATCAACTCCCGTGGCCATCAACACCAGATGAGGTCCATTCTCTACGATAGGAACTGAAAGTGCCTGGACTTTTTTGCAGGGTGGATTTGATTTAAATCAGTAGTCAGGAAGACTCAATTTAATCATGGATTTCTACATAAAAGTGCATTCTTGTTGGTTGTTATAACCTTAATACATATTCTTCAAAACTCAGAGATAGATGTAGGTTTCATTTTTAGAAGGTACACACTATACATTTTTAAGTGATTTATTTTGAAAACTTTTCAGATTAGTTTTACAACTATATCAGAAAATGAATGATTGTTTGGTTATATCATTTACCAAAGGTAATTAGAGCAGATAGTTCATCTCCCAATGACTTCATAAATATATCTCCAATTCAACAGGTTAATCATTAATATTTGGCAGATTTTCTTGCCATGCTGTATTAGGAGGAGAACATCACCAGACATGAATTCTGGATTTTTTTCTTCAACAGCAAACATATTTTAACAAAACAAGCATATGAATTTTTGAATTTAGTTAAACATTCAAGTTTTTAAAATCTTATTTGTTTTTGTTAAAATTGTTTTTAACTAATATAGTTAAATGAAATATTTTTTTAAAAAAATTTAATCCACTCTGTCCCCCAGGTCAACATGAGAAACTTAAAATATTGGCTTCTGCAGCTAACTCAGTCGCCTTCACCTTCATTTTCCTGTTTGTTCATAATCTGGAAAAGAAAAACAAGCTTTCCTGCTTTTTCAGGTCCCAAACGATTTCTCAGTTTGGAATGCATTAGTCCAAAGGAAGAAAATATTCTTTCTACACTGGCAGAAGAAGCTACTGCTGTTAAAAGTGAGATTATCACTTCAGCAGTCTCTGAATCCAAGTGCTTAAGTGACTTCCACCTGTTCAATGGTGTGACTTTCTTTAAAACATCATCAGCAAACATATATTTCTTGAATGGCTCTGAAGTTTATTATAGTTGGCATTATGGAAGGGTGATTGCTGGATGTCCATGTCATAGCCAACTCCTCTTCTTTAGCAGTTAAGGTTTGACCCTGGTACCAAGTATTGAGAATATTTGCAAGAAAATGAGCTGGAGATAGTACTTGTCCCATTCATTTTTTTAAAGCTTGTAATTTATTTCTCTTTTTAAGATCTCACTCAGTTCCTTCCAAATTTCAACAGTGTCAGCAATAAAACAGCTATTTCCCTGCATTTTGTTCAAGGCTACAGAAATAGGCTTCAGGGCACTCAGCATGTGTTCAACATTTCTCTTAAGCCCAATGTTGAGAACTTTGGCTGTGACAGTGCTATCTTTTTTTTTTTTTTTTTTTTTTCACAATTTTGTTCACAAACTGTCATCGGATTAGGCCAGTTCTTGATATAGATAGTGCTCAAACCTGTCCACTACTGAGTTCCATCACACGTCTTCTGGGAGAGTTAGCTTGGTTCCTCCCACTTTTTTCAGAGCAGCTGCTGCAAAGTGGTTGTTACAGAAGCATTTTGCAGTTTCAACAACATTAGCCTTTATTTCTGGAACGCTGAAGTCTTTGGCTAAGAGGTGCATCAAATGAGCACTGCAACTGGATGTTGTTAGCTTGCGAGTCTCTTCACTCTCCTCTAAATAATTCCTTCTCATATTTGATACATTTGCAGCATTGTCTGTGACCAAGCTGTGGTACTAGACATTTGATTTTTTTTTCACAGCTTGTTATAGCTTTTACTGCTACTTCTTGTAAGTATTCTGCTGTGTGCGCATTTCCTGATTGTATCAATTGTTTCTGTAAGAAAGACATTCCCTTCTTCTGTTGTCACACAGCACATACAACAGGATCATTGTGGACATTGCTCCACCCATCAAGACTCAGGTTAACAATTTTACCCTCTAGACCTTTTGCACACTGCCCAATTTCTCTTTCGTATACTTTATCCAGCAATTTGACTGCGACATCTGCTCTGTTGGGTGGACTGTATCCTGGTCTTAATGACTGAACCATGTTAATGAAGCGTGGGTCTCAATCATACGGAAAGGAGAGTTTGTTGCACAAACGGGGCATTTTTTTAATCAGTTACCTCTTTTTGGAATCTGCTGGTTATTACCACAAACTTATCTGTGGTTGTTTCTGGATGATGGAGATTTTTTTTTTTCTTTTTGCTATAGGTGATGATGTACTGTGGCTATATGACATACATGATGTGACTGAAATACTGTAATTGGCAGATAACTCTGAAACTATAGAAAATGATGGTGATCTTGAAGGTGGATAGTCTTCAGAATCTTGTATGTTGAGGATGGATTCTCCTAAACAAAATAAGTCAATGCAGTTATTTAATTATTATTACCATACTGCTCATTTAGTATTACTCATTGCATTCACTGACACTCAGTACTACTTTAAAGGTGAAATTGTAAAAGGAAGATCTGCCTATTTCAGCGATTTATCTTTTATCACGACTACGTCTAAAATGGGTCTCTTTTATGGCCTGCTGCCATTATAGGTTTTCCCTTCTAGTGAAAAAACGGTATGGTAAATCTCAAATCAATGAGAGCTACACTCAGAAAGACCTCAAGACTTCTGGAATATGCTGCTCAGACAGTTTCATTTTTGTTTCTGCTTCCTGTCCCTCTCCAGACTTCTCCTTGTCCAGATCTATTCCGCCCCCAACAATCTTCTATTAATTGAACTTTTTGAAACTTTGCACTTTTAGAGAGAGGTAAGGGTTTGACTCAGTGTACACAAATTTGCAGAGGGACAATGAGGTTGAAGTCTGTTATTTCTCACCTCTATATTTTATTTATTTATTTATTTGTGTAAAAACATTTTTGCTGTTAACAAGCAATATTATCTCTGGAGACACAAATCCACAGTTTGAGAACTGCAAAACTAAGCATCTCTTAGTATCTTGGTATCTTCTAGACTGAGCACTGAGTCCCATTGGGTAGATAGAAAGATTAACCTAAATAATCTATACAGAAGCCCCTGGAATCCCATAAAATTGGGTCCCTAATCCATGAACTATTGGAACTCGTTTAGAAAACTTTTCTTAAACATTACATGAATATATTGTCTCATACTATAGAATTAGAATGTATAATCCCTAGTCCATGAGGAGATATCTTTGAGCTATAATGTATCTTTAGATAGATTTTTTTTTCCTCAAAAAGCATTTTATCAAAAAATAATCCAATTTTTTGTTTGTTTTGTTTTTAAATCATTGATTTTTATCCACCCTGCCTTTTTGGAAGAAAAGTGTACTCGGCCACTCTTTAGTTCTGTATCGCCAACTACTAAGCCTTCATGATGAAATAAGATTATATAAATTATTCAAAACTGAATGACTTTATTGAACAGCTGCTGGGGTCACATCATGACCGATTTAAGGCCATTATCCAGAAGGGCCATTTAATGACAAAGACAATGCTACAATCTGCCCTCAACGCAGCCAACGTAGCAGTTAGGTCCATCTCCATGGTGGTAGTGAGGTTCAATACCCAATCCTAGCAAAGACCACATACATCCCAGTATCCCACTCAGTGCCACTACGAGTAAGTCATCTGGCCCACAATCTTTCTTGTCCCAGCCATATATGTCCAAACATCAATTTTGACGGGCTGGTCGAGGCATAGACCACTCCCCCCAACCACTACTGCTGACCAACACTATACACCTATTTGGCCACTGATTGGCAACATTCCGCAGTTCCTGGGAATGCATAACACTGGACCGGCAGGTCCTCAAGATTGTTCACACTAGGTACTCCATGCATTTTATCCCCTTACTCCCTCCACAACACTCTTCCCCGTTCCTCTTCAGGGACTCTTCTCACAAGAGTTTACTACTATGACAAGAGAAATATCGCCTCCTCCAGTTAAGCGCCATAGAACCGATACCTCAACATCTATGAGGCAAAGGGTTCTACTCTTGGTATTTCTAATACCCAAGAGGAAGGGAGGCTGGAGACCCATACTAGACCTCAGAGCTCTCAACAAGTTTGTCAAAGCTCAAAAATTCAAGATGGCCACTCTAGCAACAATCATTCCAGTGTTGGAACAGGGAGACTGGTTTTCAGCCCTCGACCATAGGATGCCTACTTTCATATCTCAATCCTATTGTCTCACAGGCAATTTTACCAACACACAGTGCTCCCCTTCGGAGTATCATCTGCCTTTGGAGTATTTTCCAAGGTTTTCTCAGTAGTAGTTGCGCAATTATGCTCCCAAGGTGTCATGATTTACTTTATCTGGACGATTGCCTTCTCAGAGTCCCATTTCTCCTAGAGGCTCACCGAGTCACCAAAGCTACAATACACCTGTTTACAGAATTGGGCCTACAGATCAATGCCTAGAATTCAACCCTTGTTCCAGTACAGCGCCTGGAATTCATAGGCGCAGACCTCGACTCGCTATAGGCCAGAGCTGTTCTACCTCAACACAGACTTCTCTCCCTGGTCACACTCAAAGAGACCGCAGATGTCAGCCAGACACTGTCTCCAACTCTTGGGTCATATGGCAGCAAGCACAGCGGTCATAGCACATGCCGGGTTTCATATGCAATTCCTTCAGATGTGGTTCATCTCAGTTTACAGCCCAAACATGGACAGGTTAGAGAAACCCCAGTCACTACTGTCCAGGATCAAAAACTCCTTACCCAGGTGCAAAGACCCAACCAATATTTGCAGAGGGATTCCCTTCTCGCAACCTCATCCATCATTGCCTCTCACCACTGATGCATCACTCAGAGAGTGTGGTGCACATCTAAACAATCTCACCAGGCAAGGCAAGCAGTCACCCACAGAGATGTCTTGTCAATCAATCTCCTCAAACTCAGGGGAGTCAGGAATGCCTGCACCTACTTCCTACCATTGTTCAAAAGATCACACATGAGAGTTCTAACAGACAACATAGCCTGCATATACTACATAAATCAACAAGGGGTAGCTAGGTCATCCTCCATTTGTATGAAGCGATGAGACTATGGAACTGGTGTATCTCCTATCACGTCGCATTGCCAGTAGCCTACCATAGTGGGCAGTTTCAGTCGAACATTCCTACACAAACATGAATGGACCCAGTAGCAATTCATCATGATCTATTCAGGCAGTGAGGGACGCCAACCACAGACTTGTTCGCCACTTACCTGAACAAGAAATGTCCACACTACTGCTCCAGAGCAGGGATAGCACAACACTCCTTGAGTGATGCTCTCCTCCCACCCAGGACAGGAAGCTCCTTTACGCATTTCCTTCTTTTCTCCTACTATCGAAGGTCCTGCTGAAAATAAAAAAAGATGGAGCACACATCATCTGATCACTCCTACTTGGCTGAGACAGACCTGGTACCCTTACCTGTCACAGCTTGCGATGTGCCCGCCAATCTCTCTACCAGTCACTCTGTACCACCTCTCCCAGGACAGAGGACTTATTCTACATTCCAACTTGGTGGTTCTCTGCCTCAAAGTTTATCCTTCTTGGTTCAAACACCTAGAAGGCTCCTGTTTGAAAGAGGTGCAAGAGGTGGTATTACACAGTAGAAACTCCTCAACATGACGTACTCCAAAAATAGTCCAGGTTTCAGATTTGGGTGTACTTCCCAACAAATCTCCCCGACATCTTCCACTCTTCCACATATCTGGCCCTAAAAATATCAGGGCTACCTCTAAGCTCTTTGAGTCCACCTAGCAGCTATAACAGCCTTCCATCAACCAATAGAGGGATACTCGGTGCTGGCAAACCTGACTACTAAAAGGTTCCTCAAGGGTATAGTAAACCTCTTCCTACAACCTTGACTTCCTATTCCCGCATGGGACCTAAACCTGTTACTGAAAGGACTGACGAGGCCTCCCTTTGAACCCATTGCCACCTGTTCGCTTACGTACCTCGCAGTGAAAACAGCCTTCCTGGTAACGATTACCTCAGCTAGGAGAATAGGAGAAATAGTGGCTCTGATGGCACATCCTCACTACACGGTATTTACGCTTAGGCCACATCCGAAATTCATTCCTAAAGTAACCTCTCCGTTTCACATGAACCAGTTGATTCCTCACCGAGACAATAGGGAGGTTATATTACGCACGCTAAATGTCAGGAGAGCCCTATCCTTCTGTCTGGAGAGGATGAAAGTTTTCAGGAAGTCCCCCAGGCTTTTTCTCTCCATTGCGGAAAGGTCCAGGGGGTCAGCAGTATCAGCCCAAAGACTCTCCAAGTGGGTCTCAAAGTGCATCAAACACTGTTACCAACTTCGCCATATGACCCGTCCAGATAGTATTTGTACACACTCCACAAGGTTGATCTCCTCATCTGTCACCTTCTTCAAGAATGTCCCTGTCTCAGAGATCTGTAGAGCTGCAATATGGGCGTCAATCCAAACTTTCGCAGAACACTATGCGATCATTGGGGACTCTGCCTCCGATGCCTTCTTCAGCTCCACAGTGCTGTTATCTGTAACTGACCCAACTCCAAAGTTCCAGCCCTCCAGAAGGGATACTGCTCAGGGGTCACCTACAGTGGAGCACCCCTAGGGACACTACTCAAAGAAGAAGTTGTTACTCACCTTGTGCAGTAACGATGGTTCTTTGAGATATGTGTCCTTATGGGTGCTCCACAACCCACCCTCCTCCCCCCTACTTTGGAGTTCTTGTCAATGATTGCGGTAGAGAAGGATCTGAAGGGGGTTAGCCTGTGCGCGCTGACTAGCCTCATGGTGCAGCACAAGGAGAGACAGCGTATGTGTGGGCCTAACGGCACTGCTACCAAAGTGCTCTGATCAGCAGTGCAGGGATGCAAGCACACCTACAGTGGAGCACCCATAAGGAGACACATCTCGAAGAACCATCGTTACTGCACAAGGTGAATAACTTCTTCATTGCAAAATTTTGGTGTGGTCAGATGTTGGCTGTGTGTGTGTTCATTCAGTGTACTTTTCTAGCTATGCGCAGATAGCAGAGAAAGCAGACCTCAATTAAACTGCCCAATAAATTTACAGACTCGTTTTTTAGTGAAGGCACCCGGCCAGGTTTATTAACAACAAGGCACGGTTCTAGTACCCCGCACACTCTACAGGACCACTAACACCTTTTACAATGGACTAGCTCAGTGAACGGCGGGACTTTTCGTTTTCCTGAAGGCCAGAAAAAAACACTCCCTCTGAGATACATCTTTATACACTGATACAAACAAGTTACGTATTGCCTCTCTGACATATTTTGGTGCCACCCATTGTCTTGTACCTGTTGGTTTGATCAAAACATCTCTCTCCATCATGCTGTCATCCTGACCTTAGCTTTAAGATGGGTCAGTGTGTTCCCGTTATCTTTGGGGAATGTGCTGGTATCGGGGTATCGTCCTTCTGGAATGTGTTTGCGTGTGTGTTCTTGTGTCTAGCACTGTGTAGGAATATGTGTTTTTACAATATCAGCCCTGTTCTTGCCATATTCTGTGAGCAGGCCCTGCCTTTTGCTCACAACTTAACTTTTGTTTGCAGCAAAGTTTTGATCGCTACTTTAGTTTAGGCTTCAGGCCTCATACAAGGTCTTTAATACAGGCTTATGTTTCAGGCCCTCCTCCTACTACACTTAGGAGCATGAGAAAAATTTCAACATGAGAAGAAGAATTAATTCTTTATATTAAAAAAAAAAATTATTTAATTACTGATAGAATGATCGTATACTGCAGAATTATATACAGTAACTCCTTACTTAACGTCGTCCCGGTTAACGTTGTTTTGTTGTTACGTTGCTGATCAATTCGAGAACGTGCTCATTTAAAGTTGCGCAATGCTCCCTTATAATGTTGTTTGGCAGTCGCCTGCTTTGTCCACTCAATTGCCAGGCAGCACGCGCGCGCACACACACACACACACACACACACACACAGAGAGACAGCTGTGTGCTGCTCCTGCCCTCTGCCTTGGAGCTGCTCCCGGGAGCCTCCTGCTTGCGGTGCAGAATGGTGGGGGGGGAGAAAAGGGGTGCTAATGTCAGGGTGTCCCCCTCCCTGCACTCCTGCCCTCTCCCCCCATTTCTGTACCCCCTCTCCACAGAGCGGGGGGGGGGGACACGACACGGCTCAGGACGGAGGGAGCTTTCTGGCAGCGGCTGCTGTCTCAACTTGCTGATCTACTTAAAAAGGCAGTGTACTTAGTGTGAGGTCACTTAAAGGGACAATGCGTGTCTGTCTCTGCTGTGCTGTGTCTCCTCCCTCCATTTCTGCTGCCAGGTAGAGTGTGAGGCTACATTAACAGCAATGTGTCAACCATTGAGGGTTCAGCTGAGTGCTAGTTTATCATTTAGCAGTAAGGTATTCCCTGGGAAATATCCCACCCTCTGACTCCACCACCTCAACCAAACTTCACAATCATTGCTGTGAACAGTATTAAATTGTTTGTTTAAGTGTGTGTGTGTGTGTGTGTGATTTCCCTGGAATCTGAACCCCCCTATTTACATTAATTCTTATGGGGAAATTGGATTCGCTTAACATCGTTTCGCTTAAAGTAGCATTTTTCAGGAACATAACTACAACATTAAACGAGGAGTTACTGTATTGCACTTGCTAGTATGGTTGAAATGCAGAAAATAAAAGAAAACATGTAACTTTAACTACTGAATAACTTTTAACATGAAAATGTGGGTAAAGTCTCTTTAATTTGTCTGATTCTGCAGAATTTAAACAGAAACTGCATCACCATAGACCCTAGCTGCCAACGTTACAACTACATTAGTGATTGTTGTAACTGTTCACAGGCATGCTTAGCTTAATTGATTACAGGTGACATGGTTCCATTTATGACCTCTGAGCATCTTCTTTGCCATTACTCTTGTGATTTTGTGTCCACACCTAGCACTCTGCCTAGTGATGGTTTTTATGAATTCACTCTGGGTAGCTATCTTGTAGTGCTTTAGCAGCAGCTGCCTGCTCTACACATTATGGATATTTTTAGGAGCCTCTGTTCGTTCCTAACATTTCCACCTCACATTTCCCACATATACCCTATAATTTTCTATGTTATGGTCCCATTGACCATTTCCTGTCATGGAATCCTCTCTCTTCAAGTTGCTCCATCCTCTACGTTCTGGAATTTGATGCTTGATGGCATATAAGCAGAGCAAGGCAGAAATAGAAATGGTAATGGTGCCGAGTGTGCAGAGGTGGGTCCTGAGAAGGAGGTGGAGGGAAATGAAGAGTTTGTGTTTATATTGTCAAATTCAACTACAAGAAAAGTAGACTCTGAACCAGGCCAAACACTACCTAGTGATTATTTGGATCAACAGTGCCTTCAGGCACCTGCAGGTGACAAAGCCCACTTTTTATTCTCCATATGTGGAACTGGTTGCAAATGGAGTGTTTGTCTACATTGCGATTAAAGTGTAATTGCAGCCTAGGTAGTGTATCATCACTAACCTTAATCTAGCTATTATGGTTAAGAATAACACTGAAGATGTGGCAGCATGGACTCTAGTGGAAGCTAGTATCCTTTGTAGGCTTCTACTGGAGCGGCTAGCCTGCACAGTTACCTGTGCTGCCATATCTTTATTGGTAGTGTTACCTATGCTAGCTAGATTGAAACTAGTGAGGATATAGCTACCCACTCTACAGTCATACCTGACTTTGTAGTGTAGACACATACCCTTACAGTGTAAAACTTGGAGCACTAAGAAAAGAGAAAGTAGCTCTCTTCATCAACAAGGTTCTACTAAAAGCATTCAAAGAGGTCTGAAAATTTATCCTGCTTGCACTACCTCTCTTTCTAGGAAAAAGGATTTTTTGTATCAGTGCTTCCCAAACTATAGTATACAGAACACTTGCTGAAGTCTACAAAGCCCTGGCTGGTCTGATGGTGCTGGCTCTTATTTATAGATGTTACACTTCTTAAACAGGGCTACAATTAATAATTTTCCTAATACTACTTTTCCATCTAAGCAATTGCTACAGGTGCCACAGGATGTTATGTGGTTGCCACTGAATGGGAAGCTAGTCCATGCAGTAATGAAAAAGCGAGGTGGTAGGCCACAATACAATATCTGTACTGAGGTTATCTACCCTATGAAATTTGAAAAACCCTGTTTTATGCCAAGGAAGCATGAATATAGTTTTTTCAGCATCCGTACCCCTGGCTCATTTCTGGGAAAGCTAAAACTGGGAAAGCAGTAGTATCTACCTTGGGGATAAGGAGTCCAAAAGACTTCACCTATTTGGCATAAAGTATAAATTTCTAAGATGATCCTTTTCGGATCCCCTCCTGATTTTATCTACCCGTTTCTTGGAGCCGCTGAGTACTGAAAAAGGGAGTTTCCTTGATTCACTCTGAAGAACTCTGATCCTTCGTCCTTGAAACCTATTTTAAATGTTTACAAGAGGCAGTCTTTTCAGTTTATGATTTTATCACTGGCCTTGAGACCAAAGAAGGCTGAGACCACACTGCCCATGCCTGGAGCATCTTTTTTGAAGGTTTAATGAGCTCAATGGCCTGGCTGTTTGCAAACCACATAATACTGATGGCTTGCTTACCAAAAACCTTGTTTCAGATTTTTCACCCTATTGTATTAACACTTCCTGGACTTTATTTTTCCCTAGCAAGTGCACAGTAGTCCACTGGATCAGACAAACTCTGCAAGACGGATGCTGATACACATGATTGTGTTTTGCCCAGTTCAGATAGGTATAGATGTTCTTCTTTGAGTGCTTGCTCATGTTGATTTTATTTTAGGTGTGTATACGCCCATGTGCAGTTGTTAGAGATTTCTGCCTTAGCAGTATCCATAGGGACAGCTGTAGTGCCCTCTGGAGTGGCACTCCCATGCGGCAGTATATCAGGCACCACCGGCCCTGCGCCCCCTCAGTTCCTTCTTACCGCCTGTGACAGTTAGTTGGAACGCCTTGTCTTGTTTTGCAAGAGCAGCAATGGTTTATACATTGACTTATTTAGTTGTTGTTGTACATAGTTTCATTGTTAGTTGATAGTGTTAGTCAGGGGAGTCCCAGTTGGGACTTTTCCCTGAGCGGGGCATGCCCCACTCCCCCAGCTTCAAGCTGTGTGCATCATGCAGCAGGCCCTGCCAATTAGCAATCTGTATGACAGCTGTCTTAAGTGTCTGGGAGAAAGCCACAGGAAAGACGGGTGCCGCATCTGTAAAAACTTTAGCCTGCGGACTCAGAAGGAGCGGGATATCCGCTTGAGGGTGTTATTGATGGAGGCTGCTCCTTGTCCGGCGTCATAACCCTCCACCACAGCACCTACGCCCAGCACTTTGGCCTCAGCACGCAGCACACCGCCAGCACTGCCGAAGAAGAGGCAAAAGAAAAGAAGCACCGAAGGACAGAGGGGCCTCAGGCAAAGGACCTGTGTCAGGCCATGCACCTGCTATGGGGCTTCACGGGAGTACCACAGAGGTGGGACCGCTCACCCCGGCCAGGGACCCACCCACCCCCCACCCCAGGCAGCGGCAGGGGTTCCCAGCCAGTGATGGGGACTTCAGTGCCCGAAGCAGTCCCAATGGCTAAGGAGCAAAGCCGACCGGCTCCACAGGTGCCACGCCAGGTGACCGATAAGGCTTTGCTCACGCCACCAAAGGGGAAAGCCACCAGGGGTGCTGCAGCATAGACTGGCAGAACACTCCAGGTCGCCGGACTACTGGCGCAAGTCCCCATCACTGCAACCTCAGGACCCGGCACTGCAGCCTAGCTCGCCGGCCAGAAAGCCTAGATCTCCATTGAGATCCCCTTCTACTAGGCAAGGACTCTGGACTCGTGGTGCCACTCCTCGGTACTGACGACCGTCTGGCCATAGGTCACCTAGACGCCAATTGCCCTCTCCCAGAAGGTCTCTTTGTCGTCGGTCTCCGTCCCAGAGGGCTCATTCAGGATCTCAGCGTCTTTCGCGCTCGCCCCAGGACCATTCCTCCAGCAGGCAGTGCTACTCCCTGTCCCGCCACTGATCGCCTACCGGGGTCAGTAGGCAAACCCAGGCCCCAACAGCCCCGCCGTGGTCACCGAAGGGACAGTGGTCAGGGTTGGACCGCGATTTCAGCCCATCACCGAGAAGGGGCGACTCCCCACCAATGCGGGAGACCGAGGTAGCACCTGATACGGTGCCAATGCAGCAGGGGCTGTGGGGCCCCCAGTGGCCATACTGGAACCCATGGGTAGTACCGGTGATGCCTGTCCAGTACTCCCAACCCTCCCTGGCCGCATCAGACAAACTGGACAAGGCACCACCGGTACCGCAATTGGAACACGGCACAAGGCAGAGGCTGAGCCCGCGCACCGTACCCCAGCACCGAGGGAGCCCTCCTCTGACAAGGGAAGGGATGACACCATCCCTCAGGTGATATAATCATCCTCATCGTCTCTGGACAAGGCGGTGGCTGGACCCTCCCAAACCAGCAGTTCCCCGGACAATTTTAAGGAGCACCAGGCCCTCCCTAAACAGGTGACTGAAAACCTTGGCCTGTTTATTGAGGAGGTCGCTGAGAAGGCAGATGACTTCTTCAGTGTCCTCTCGACCACCATACTGGCAAAGATTGCATTGGCCATCCACCCAGGGGTGCTCAAAATAGCCAAATCGGTGTGGCAAATCCCCTCCCCTGTTCCGCTGATGTCCAATTCAGCAGAAAAGAAATACTATGTCCCTACAAAGGGCTTCAAGTATCTATATACTCATCACCCCCGCACACACACACCCCCAAAGACAGGGTGGTTCAGGTCCTGATGGACAACATGGCTACGGTTGTGTCCGTGGTGAATGAAAGGGGCAGACAGGGCCACCCCAGTGGAACGCCAAAGAATAAAATGGCCAAAAGACCGGATTTGTTTGGCAGGAAAGTTTATTCAACGACCAGCTTACAGTTTAGGGTCCCTAACCCCCAGGGCTTGTTGGGACGTTATAACTTTAACCTGTGGGACTCACTTTATAAGTTCACTGAGGCCCGCCCATAGGATCATGCCCAAGGGTTTTCCACGTTGGTGAGTGAAGGTCTGGGGAGTCTTCCAGATGGCCTGAGAGGCAACGGACTTGGCTGCCAGTGTGATCACGTCAGCAGTGGCCATGAGACGCGGCTCCTGGTTGCAGGCTTCTGGGCTGCCCCAGGAGATGCAGACCACGATCCAGGACTTCCCATTTGAGGGTTCGGGGCTCTTTTCTGAGCTGACTGACTCCATGGGCTCAAGGACTCCCAAGCCACCCTCCACTCCCTGTGCTTACACACTCCTCAGCTGTCCAGGAAGCCGTTCTGACCTCCACCTCTTCCTCCTCTGACACAGTCAAAGTCCTCCCAGGTCTGGCTCTTACAGGAGAAAGGACAAGGGTAAAGGGCCTAAGAGATGCTATCTGTCCTCTTCCCGCTCGGCTGCCCAACCTGACCCTCCCAGAAGTCAGGGAGGCCAGAAGCAGCCATTTTGAGGGTGCGCTTGAGGATGGCGCCCCAGCCAAAGTACTGGATCCAACCCTCCCTTTCCTCAACCTCCTCTGCCCTTTCTGGTAGGCCCACCTCAGACCGCTGGGTGCTCGACACAGTTTCTTTGGGCTACATCCTTCTTTAAGGGTCTAAAGCCTTTACCCACATGTTAGGGACCCTGTTCCTCCATGGGACTTGAATCTGGTGCTGTCGCAGCTCACGGGTCCTTCCTTCGAGCCTTTGGCTTCCTGTTCTCTCCTTCTCCTCTCCTGGACGGTCATGTTCCTGATCATGGTGACATCGGCCTGCTGGGTATCCGAGTTTCGGGCACACACCTCAGAGCTGTCGTACACAGTCTTCTACAAGGAAAAGGTCCAGCTAAGGCCACACCTGGCTTTTCTTCCTAAGGCCATCTCTCAGTTCTGTTTGAGCCAGGACATTTACTTACCGGTCTTCTTTCCGAAGCCGCATAAATCAGAGGAGGAGCGCAGGCTACATGTCCTGGATGTCATGAGGGCTTCTACATTAATAGGAACAAGCCATTCCATAAGTTAATGCAATTATTCATCACTGTGGCTGACAGGATGAAAGGTCGCTCTGTATCAACTCAAAGAATTTCTTCTTGGATCGCTGCCTGTATTTGCTTCTGGTATGACCAAGCAAAGATGCCACCCCTGGCGATTTTCACCACCCACTCTGCTTTGGCAGCCTTTCTGGCCTATGTGTCTATCCAGGACATCGGTAGAGAACTTCTCCCCCCCCCCCCCCCCCAAAAAAAAAAAATAAATACTGGTAATTTAAAACCAGTTCACATTTTGATATTTCCAAGTATAGGAGAGCTAACTTATCAAAGATAGAATCATCAGAGATTCAGGCATACAAAGTAATGGTTCCATGATCATGTGTAGATGTGCACTGTCGGATATCTAACTGGGCAGAGAAAGGGGAGGGAGGAATAGCTTTTTGAGGCATAGCAACATGGTTAGGGATTCCCATTTTAGCAAAATAAGTGTACTTAAAGGCTTACATGAATGACCATATTCCAGCCTAGGCAGCTAGCAGGGGCTGCATATTGTAAAGATTCACTGATAATTAGTTAGTGATTAGCTGCTGAGATTAGGTCACATGTTATACAGATTATAGGTACTGTGTTGGACTTCTTGGACATTATGGTCAGGCACAGCCAAGGAGGTGGTGGGGTTAAGGTAGCTTCAAGCCACGATTTGTGTTTGGTGCTGGGCTGTTGAGGGATGGTGGAGTCCAGCAGCAGCAGCACCAATAAGAGAATCTTCATAGTACTGTGCACAGTAGCCCAGCCCCAGCAAATCCCTCCCAGCTGGCCTGTCTCCCCCAGCATGTTCCCTACAGTTAGGGCATGTGAGGATTTCTGCATAAGGCCAGTATGGCATCCTTATGCAGTGCCTATGCTGTGGGAATTCTCCATCAGATAGCTATGGCGCTTCTCTAGGCTCTTTCTTCTGCCACAATAGAGTATGGGCATTGACCTGCTTGGCTGAATCCCTTTCTATATTCTTATACTTGGTTGTTGCATGCTCCTTTTTCAGGCTAGCAACCTTTCAAAGGAATAACAAAAATTGTACATTCTCTGAAAAATAACCAATCTTACATTTCTGTGAAACCCTGCATGAAAGCATCCAAGATAACTTAGTACCTAAAACCATATTGAACAAAAACTGAACTTTTGAAAAGTCTTAGTCATTTCATTTTTCTTTGAAAGGCACTCTAGAAGAAATAAAAACCCAGTAACTGAGACTTCAGTTTGGTAGTTAAGAGCAGTATATTTGCTGTTCTTAAGAAAGATGTTAGGTGGTGCTTTGATGGGGAAGATATAATCGTTAAACAGAAGAGCAATGCTTAGACAATAAGTTGCTTAACATGAAACAAATAAAACTGTCAAATGTGAGTGCTTAATGCTGAAAACATAGTACTTGTAAATCTTGCAGCAACTTTCTGAACCATCAGCATATGCCACAAAACTCTGTGATAAAACCAGCAAGTGGAGATCGATTTATTGATTTGATTGATTTTCAGTAAGCAGTCCTTGAAGTTTCTAAAAGATGTATCCCCTTGCTTGCATCAAGCTTTGCTTCACAATTTCTTACGTGGATAAAGAGAAGAACAATCAACCACATTAAAACTGGCTTCAAAGGACAAAGCTGAATTTATTACATACCAGAATTCTTGGTGCTGTTGAAAGGAGCAGTCAGAATATTACTTGTGAATTTCCTTTACATTGAAATAAACATCTGTTTTCAAAGCATGGGCCTCCTATTAGTGTATTATTTAGCTCTCAACTTGTATTATAAGAAAACAATTTTATTCAGTGATAGCTGGTGCCCAGAATAGGCGGAAAGGCTGGATACCCCACCCCTGAGAGAAATTACTTCTCTCTTTTATTCTGATCTTCCAAATAGAATTAGTCAGTGAAGTAAACAATTTGGGGGTCTTCCTCTTCCCTAAGTAAATTCTGCCCCACCATAGTTCTTGGGCGTCTCCTGAAAATGAGTAGGCAGCACCTTCAGCTCTGCTCCCTGTCTCCTTACCTCACCTGAAAAAAGTCTGCTCTGTTCCCATTGTTTCGAATAGAAGTGAGGCCAAGCTACTCTTAGGAAAGATGGTGGCTCCGTGTTAAGCAGAGAGGAGCTCTTTGGAGAATAGCGGAATGGAGACAGTGGCCCTTTTTGCTCACTCAGGGCATCTTGTTGCTTCAGTCCAGCTGAGAGCAATAGGAGATGGCAGCCATTTTGCAAGAGACCAGTTCTTCTTCGAGTGCTTGCACATGTCCATTCCAATTTAGGTATGTGCGTGCCGCAAGCACAGCTGTCAGGAAATTTTTCCCCTAGTGGTATTCGCTGGCTCCTTATCTTCAAGCTCAGATTCCCGATCTGACTTTTTGAGACACCAATACCATCTGGGGACTACGCGCCAATCCCTGCACCCATCTTTGACTTCGGGAGCACTAGGAGCAATGATACCCCAGAATACTGGCCGGTGGGGACTGAAGCCACCCTTACAATGGCCCTTTTGGAACCCATGGGGGTTTCCCCCAGGTCAAGCCACTAGCTCAAGGTGCTTCTTCTCCATGCGTTCGGAGACTACAGCAGCACTGGTGGCGCACTGAGAGACTCCACAACCCATTGCAGGGAGGTTGGGGAAAGGACGGCCCCCGTACTCACCTGCGGTGGGAAGCAGAGTGCCGCGGCTGGGAGGTGGCAGAGTGGAGCAGGCTGGGGCCGGACTGCTCCACTTCTGCTGCTGCTGGTGAGTGCGGGGGGGATCCCTTCCCCCAAGCCCTCTCCCCCAAGCAACACGGCTGGGGCCTGGGCGAGGGAAGCGGAGCGGGCTGCTCCCGACCCCCCGCTAATCCCTAGGGCCACTCTGGGACTGCAGGGCCCCCAAAAGTGCCTCCCCACAGCTCCTGCCTCCCAGACTCTGGGGGGGGGGGGGCCCTGACCGCCTCTGACACCCTCTGCCCCTTATCCAACCCCTCGGCCCCAGCCTGGCCCGGCACCCTTAACACGCTGCTCAGAGCAGCGTGTCAGAGCTTTACCACCTTGTATGCGAACCCGTGTTATATCGGGTCGCATTATATCAGGGTAGAGGTTTATTTATTTTTTCAAAAAAAAAAACCAAAAACCCTACTCATTGCACCTGATGTAATCATGACACACCTCTCTATTAGTTGAAGTATAGATACACGTCTAAACAAGATTATCTGGAACAAAGAAAAGTCTGACACAGGGTGCTAGTTTTCTTAAAGAACGAAAAGAATTTAATTCAACTCATAAACTAATGGATTTATTTGTTAATTCTTAGACAGTTCTGTACTGAGGGTGAGGTGGATTAGCTAGATGATCTAGATATGTATCTTCTGTTTCTAATTTCTTTGATAAGCTTAAGCAGCAGAGAAGGTGCCAGGTCTTTGCTAAACCCAGTCTAGATAAATCCTTTATTTCATCACAGAGGCATCCACTGCTAGATTAGTAGGTTAAGACAATTGCAGAGCTACCTGATATGAATCAGTGAGAGTATTAAAACTGCCAGCAATTGAGGGTGCACACACTTTTTCATCAGCTGTGGTAAATCTACCTCCATTAAAATGTAGTACCCAAGAAGCCAATAAACAATCTGGAAAACAAAATGATTTTCAGAGAGTTCATGTTCGAGAGATTTGGATGAAGTAAATGCAAAAACTGTTTACTACAATACCCTCCTGAATAGGAATGACAGAAAAAAGGAAGTGACTTTTTATAATCACAGGTTTCAGAGTAGCAGCCGTGGTGCCACAAGTACTCCTGTTCTTTTTATAATCACTTATTTCAAGTAAGGAACTTTAGGAACAGGAGGCATCATTTTGCCCAGTACATTTCTTGAGTTGGATTAAAATCAGGCTACATATTTTGCTTTAACTAAATGTTGTTTCCTCCTCCTTTGAGCTACAAAAATAAATGTTTTGGTGTGATGATGATTTTATAAATTATTGGTTAGACCGAATCTTTGGTTGAGGTACAACCTAATTACATTACACTGCTCTACAGCCAAAATGCTTCTGAAATAAATGTAGTCAAACTTTATTAATTCTGGGTCACTGAGAACAAAAATGATGCTTACAATTGTTGATTGGCTCTAGTTTTCAAGATATGCTATTGGGTCAGTATATACGACCCTTGACTTGGGAATGGCGAGTTATAAAGGGAAGGGATCTCAATTTAAACCAGAAATGACTAAAATACATCTTTGACTGGATCTATGAATAAATCTATGACTGGGTTTGGACAGTACTTGCAAAAAAATGAATGATGCAATCTGAAGCTGGTATTGCGTCATACATGATATGAATTGTATCATGTTATTCCTAGAAGTCATGGATGATGCAATCATAACGAAGCTTACATCACTCTGCTGAACAAATTGCCCTATATCAGCTCTAGAAATCATACAGTGCCGTGCTCTCTTATTTGTCAGTGTTTGATTTTGCAAAGGGACACATTTCTGTTTAGCCAAAATGAGCAGAGATGCCTCGTACTTGTGTGAACACTGCAGATAACTTCTGCTATGTTTGTGGTGAAGTGACTTTTGCATCACAAAAGCACAGTGTAACCACTATGGTTAAGAAAGCCTATCACCTTTATTTTGGCTGCAAAATTGGAGATCAGGACAAGAGGTGGGCCCCACACATATGCTGCAACACTTGTGCAACAAATCTTCACCAGTGATTGAACGGGAAAAGGAAATCTATGCCTTTTGCAGTGCCAATGATTTGGAGAGAGCCAACAGATCATACCAGCAATTGTTACTTCTGCATGGTGCCTCCAGTTGGGAAAGGTGTGTCAAAGAAGAAAAAGTGGACTGTGCATTATCCAAACATTCCATCAGCTATATGCCCAGTACCCCACGGAGAAAGACTGCCGATTCCTGATGCACCAGAATCATTCTCACTTGAGTCAGACGAAGAGGAGGAAGAGGATGAAACTTCTGGTCCTGAACCATCAATGTCACAGGACCCACATTTTCTCCCATCCTCCTCCTCTGAACCACACCTCATAACACAAGGTGAACTGAATGACCTTGTCAGGGATTTGGAACTACCCAAGAGTAAGGCAGAGCTGTTGGGCTCCAGACTACAGCAGTGGAATCTCCTGGCAGGTGATGTTAGGGTTTCCATGTTCCGTGACCATCAAAAGGATTTTGTCCCATTCTTCTTCCTGGAAGGTGATCTTGTAGCCTGCAACAACATCGATGGTGTGATGGTAGCCCTCAACATCGTTCACGATCCAGATGAGTGGAGACTGTCCATTGATTCATCAAAGACGAGTCTTAAAGCTGTTTTACTTCATAATGGCAATGTTTTGCCATCAATTCCAGTTGGTCATGCAGTCCATATGAAGGAAACCTTATGAGAACATGAAACAACTTTTGAGGTGCATAAACTATGACCAACATCAGTGGCAGCTTTGTGGTGATTTGAAGGTTGTTGCTCTTTTGCTTGGTCTGCAGACTGGATACACAAAGTACTGCTGTTTTCTCTGCGAATGGGATAGTCGTGCAAGAGATTCCCACTACATCAAGAAAGATTGGCCACTCCGACAGTCATTGGAGCCTGGGAGGAAAAGTGTTCAGCATCCACCACTTGTTGAATCAAGGAAGATTTTGTTACCACCCTTACACATCAAGCTGGGTCTGATGAAGAACTTTGTCAAGGCCATTGACAAAACACAAGCAGCGTTCAAGTACCTCCGTTGAAAATTTCCAAGTTTAAGTCAAGCTAAGATAAAGGAAGGTGTCTTTGTTGGTCCTCAGATTCGTGAACTTCTTCGAGATGATGCATTTGACCATGCACTGCGTGGCAAGGAAAAGACGGCATGGAAAGCCTTCCACTTAGTGGCAATAAATTTTCTCGGAAACAACAAGGCAGACAACTACAGGTTGTTGGAAAACCTCCTCAAGGCACACAAAAGCCTTGGTTGCAACATGTCACGAAAGATACATTTTTTGCACTCTCATCTAGATTTTTTTCCACCCAACTGCGGAGCAGTGAGCGACGAGCACGGCGAGTGATTTCACCAGGACATTGCAACAGTGGAGAAACGCTATCAGGGCAAATGGAGCCCATCAATGCTTGCAGACTATGTGACAAGAGATGCTCCATTTAATGAATACAAGAGACAAGCCAAGAAGCGCCGAGTAGGCACTGAATAGGACTAAACTATGTACATAATAGTTTTTTGCCTTTTGTTTCATAATAAATTTTATTTATATAACCCTTTTGCTGATTTTTAAAGTGTTACATAAACAGGACAGGTGAAATATTATCATGTAAAGCAATCATAAACACATGAAAAGACCTAGGTTTACAATTTATGATTAAAACTCTACTATCTACACAATATACATAGACATAAAATGTAAAAACTTAAATATCTTAGAAACAGTAGCCAATCAGTTGTTTTAATTGTCATATTTGAATTCAGCACATCGAAATACATAATAAATAGCACATTTTATCTCTGAAGCAGACGACTTCTCAAAAATTGTAGACCAGTGTTACAGGAGGAAAATGTTTAAAAAGTGAATAGTGATTGTTAATGCCTCAGTTTTTGGGTGCCCAACTTTAGACCCCTTGTGACCCTATGCACCCCTGTATTCACACACCCCCAGACTGTTGCAATGATTTTTGTACAGAATATGCCTTGTTGAGGTATAATTTGAAAACTAATAACATACTGGTCAATAATATAATTGTAAAACATGTATTAGTGATGTATGTGAATTTAGATACTTATGGATAATTATGCTTTAAAATCTGAGACTAAAAGGTATTTAAATCAGGCATGTCAGGGAGAGTTAATAAACAGGTTTTCTCCAGCCAAAGGATAAAGACTGACACGTCAAACTGGGTGTGGCCCAAATTCAGTGGGCTATTCATTTGTATTGGAGGTTGCAGCAGGAAGAGATAATTTTGCATAATAGCAACCATCAGCAGGAAAGAACCAGCATGGAGCCTTATCTTCCAGACCTCATGGCTTCTTTACTCTGCATGAACTAATGAACTTTAGCTGGGGGTACCTTTCAGAAGAATACATTTCAAAGGTTCACTGGACTATAAAGAGAGGGGGATCAAATCCCTCAATTGTCCTTCACTTTAAGGAGACAAAACAAAGCGATTTGATCTCTGTCCTGGGTCCTGGCCAGGCCAGCCAGTAAAAAGCTAGAAAGAAGACTTGGGGTGAGAGAAACCATCTTTAATAAAGACTATATCTTGCTAGCCTAAGTCTGACTTTTAAATGCGTACTTTCACTTTTATTTGCTTGTAACCATCTCTGCCTTTATCTCTTTTACTTGGTATCACTTAATCCATGCTCTTGTTTTTCTTTCATTAGAAATCATCAGTGCTGGGTAAGTTCAGTGAAGTGTGTGCTTCTAGTAAGCTAACAAGGTTGAAATGTTGTACTCATAGACTCATAGACTTTAAGGTCAGAAGGGACCATTATGATCATCTGGTCTGACCCCCTGCATGCTGCAGGCCATAGAACCGTCCCTACCCCTTCCCTGGACTCTGCTGTTGAAGTCCCCAATCCTGTTTTTAGTGACTGCAATCGGCAGAGACCCTCCTGCTAGAGATCCCTGCCCCATGCTGCGGAGGAAGGCGAAAAACCTCCAGAGGCTCAGCCAATCTGCCCTGGAGGAAAATTCCTTCCCGACCCCAAATGTGGCGATCAGTAAGACCCCGAGCATATAGGCAAGAGTCTCCAGCCCGACCCCGTTAGCCATTATACTATTTACCCACCATTGCTTGGCTTTCCTTGACTACTATGTTTTACCATTAAACCATTCCCTCCATAAACTTATCTAACTTTATCTTAAAACCAGACAGGTCCGTCGCCCCCACCGTTTCCCTCGGTAGGCCGTTCCAATATTTCACCCCTCTGACGGTCAGAAACCTTCGTCTAATTTCAAGTCTGAACTGAACTTGTACTGTTTCTATTGAGGCAGTGAACCTAACATTTTTTCTGTAAGATTCCAGTGAGAGGGACTGACCTTGCAGGAGGATGATTTGGGTGTGAATTCAGGGATGGAAGGGTACTCAGTTCAACCTGCAAGGAGTATTCAAGATGGCCAAAGACAGAGTGAGGCTTGTGGGTTGCTGGCAGGCTATTGGGGTCAGGGCTCTGAACCAAAGCTGCACAGCCACAAGACACCCAAGATTGCAAGTCTGAACTCCTGACTGGCCTGGGTAAACCCCAAAATGTCATGGTGATATAGTTGAACGAGGAACACAGTTTGATGATTAACTGAGATTCACACTTTCAGCATTGATAAACTTGTTTAAAGTGATTCATAAGTGAAAAGGCTGGAGACAGGTTAAAAAGAGGTTAGTTTCATTATTTTCTGTTTTGTCTCGGGTAAGGGACAGAGAACAAAACTGAAGCATAAACATGAGCATCAGGAAAGCTACGTACAAAGTTGAATCTGGCTAGGCTAGAGCATTCTTAGAATAAAAGAGGAGTTTGAACACCAAAAATGGGAGGCTGACCTGAGAGCCAAGGAGAGGAAGGCAGAAAAGCAATAGCAAGAAGAAGCATACAAACATTCCATGGAAAATTAGAGATAGCGAAGGAAGCAGCTGCACACCAACAAACGGTGGAGCTGAAAGAGAGAGAAGCCCCAAAAGAGAAGGAAAGGCTAAAGCATAAAGGATGGGCAGGGGCAGATCCCACAGCCCACGGGTACTCTCCCTCTCCAAGGAACACACAGCTGGAACAAGTTGTGCCTTGCATACATAGAAGTAGACTGCATTGAAGAATACTTTACCACTTTTGAAAGGCTATGTGAGGTTCATAAAGTTCTAGAGGACAAGAAATTCCAACTTTGATTACTAAGCTCTCAGGAAGGGGATGAGCAGAGAAATATGAACAATTGTTTGATCTTTCTGCACAGGACCTGTTCCTGAGCATACGTTCTGAAGAAATCAGACATGCTATTTGGGATAAATCTCTGGAACCTGTCCAAAAAACAGCAGTTCTGGCTTATTCCTATATGCAAGCCAGAATGTCCACTGAGTGTAAGCTGAAGAGGGAAGGGACAGAAGCCCAGACTTATAGGGGGTGCGGCATTTTGTCTCTGGGAAGGGAGAGGGTGGCTGAGAGCCTAGGAACTCCCCATTAGGATCTCACATGCAGGCCCCTGTAGAGGAGAATGGTCTAAGAAGATATTTTATGTGCAATTCCACTGAATACTTGAGGAATAATTGTCTTGAGCTGAAAAAAAGCCAAGCCCATGCTCCATCCAACCAGGTTAATGCAGCTGTCCTTAACACAGAATCCCAAGAGGTACCTGCAGGTCACCTGATTATTTTGGGAGGTCTGACCCATTGGAGGTGGACATGGAATTTGTTAAAGCTTAATGCATTCAGAGAAGAGAGACTGGTGCACTAATTTCTTTGGTCAGGGAAAGCATGGTTAGACAATCATACATGCTCCCTGGGGAGAATTCAGAATTTCTAGAACTGAGACAATACAAATTCCCTGTACCTTTGGCTAAAGCACATGTGAGGTGGGAAGATCTGGTGGAAACTTTTGAAAGTTGGTCTACTTGACAGTATTCCAACAGCAATTCTTGTAGGAAATGATATTTTGTCTGTCTAAAATGGTGCAGCAAAAAAGAATGTTGTTCTGTAATCTCAGGAGCGGATAGTGCAGACAAAGAAGCAGCAGTGGGGGAGAGGGGTACAGCCCCAGCTCAGCAGGAGAAAACAATGTGCTTTCAGGTATGGTGGGAGGTCCAGGTCACTCCTGCATAGCAGAGGAGAGTAGTGAGCATACAGATCCGAAAAGGGAGAAGTTGTCCCCTGTAACTGGAGAGGGTATTCTGGTTGTCTGCAGCCAGGGTTTTCCAGTGAGCACAAAGCAAACCCCATGCTAGACAGCATCTGTGGGTACATCCTTAAGGGGACACCAGTGAAGGGAAAAAATGAGGAAGGGAGATTGAGGAAGGAAGCTTTCCTGGGGAAAGATAGAGGCCCTCGGAAACCTTACAAGCAAGTAGTTGTGCCTGCCCAGCACCATGGGGTTTTAATGTTGCTAAGCACATTATTGTCCTTTTGCTCGTCTCTTGCAGGCACATAGAACCAATGAGAGGTTAAAGAAAAAATTTTACTGGCCAGGGATACAGAATGATGTGGGCACCTATTACAGACCTTGTGATTTATGTCCGAAGAGGAGACCTGTAGGACCCCAAAAAGTCCCCTGCCCCCCCTTACCTGTGATACAAGAGGCATTGTATAGGGTAGCAATGGACATTGTGGGCCCAATGCTGCGTCTTACTCAAACAGGAAAAAAACGTACCTTGGTAGTAGTGGATTTTGCCACTAGATACCCCAAAGCAGTTACACTAACTAACCTAGAGGTTGATACTGTGGCATCTCGTTCACTATTTGCAGCATAGTGAAGAGATTTTATCAGATAATCTATCAAATTTCATGTCCCAGCTATTCAGTAAATTATGTGGAGTGAAACAACTAAAGGCTGCCTCAGCTCAGCTAGAGACAAATGGCTTGGTGAGAGGTTCACGGGAACATTGAAAGCAATGTTGGGAACATATGTGAACCTAATACTTTTTCTGAGAGGGTCCAGTGAGAGGGACTGGACCTTGCAGGAAGACGGTTTTGGTATGAATTTAGATCTGGAAGAGTACTAAGGTCAGACGGCAAGGATTATCCAAGTTGGGCAAAGTCAGGGTGAGGCTTGTGGGCTGCTGGCAAGCTTTTGGGGTCACAACTCTGAAAGAAAGCTGCACAGGCATAAGACACCCAGGGTGGCCAGGCATACATTGATTGAACCCTTACTGCAGCGGTGGTCCACCAGGGGTCCACAGAACCCCGTGGTTGAAACTCTGAGCCCCGGCACCCCTCACCGCGGGGCTGAAACCCTGAGCCTCGGTGCCCCTTGCCGCAGGGCTGAAAAGCCGAGCACTAGTTGCAGTGCCAGAGTGGGGAAGTCCTGGGGGCAGCTCCACCCCCTTCCCCTCCCCGCCCCTGAGGCTACACCCCCTGGCCAGGTAGGAGGTGGGAAGCCAGAGTCAGGCAGTGCGGGCAGCTATGGAGCAGGCAGCCACGGCATTCCCCCTTCTGCAGCTGGTGCCTGGGATTGCGGCTGCTCCTCAGCTCTCGCAGTCGGTAAGAGCTGCCCAGGCAGGGGGACCCCACTCTGTGGTTGGCACTGCTCTTGGGGAGCAGTGACCACAGGGGAGCCCTCCTGGCACACAGCCCCTAGCTGTCCCCTCCCTGCATCCTGAGTTACCCTCCTGCCCATACACAGCCCCTAGCTACCCTGTCCCTGCATCCTGAGCTCCCCCCCCCACCTGCACACAGCCCCTAGCTACCCCCTCCTTGTACCCTGAGCAGTTTTCAAACGTTTTGAGCTGAACCCCCCACCACACACAATTCAGACAGGCTGGGTGGCCTGCTGAGGTGAATCAGGGGGTGGAGGTGGTGCTGCCTTCCTGGACCGTGCTGTGCAGAGCTGGCCCAACCCCTAACCTGTCCCCCCAAAATAGAAGTCAAACTACGCCTATGCCCAAGGCCCCCCCCCAGCCTGAAGCCCTGAGTCCCCCCCCACACCCATTCCCATGCTGGGCCCTGGAGTTTTTATAGCATGTTGAGGGGGGCCTCAGAAAGAAAAAGGTTAAGAACCCCTACCTTATTGGCCTGGGTGAGCCCCAAAACGTCACACCCCATAAGGGACACTGTTTCAGTCAGTACCTGCCATTGAAAGACAGCCCTTTTTAGGGTGTCGGAAGTTGGACATCTCAAGTCATTAGTCACTCTTGGGAAATGTTGGCTATTTTATTGGGAAGGGTGTCATTTAGGTCTTCAGACTTTACCTTGATTACCTGAAATTGTGAAAGAAGATTAAAGCGTGTTTTTTTTTTTCAGTTTATATTGAAAACATTGATCAAGGCAGTTTATGAACTCGGGGGAGGGAAGGGATTCTGAAAACCAATCTAAAAAGGAAATGAAGTAAATGAGTAATTCAAATACTCTTTTCTCCACTAAAATGCAGTAAGAAAATACTAGTAATTGGAGGATGACAGTAGGGCAAATAGTACAAATATTCTTTTCCTTTGCTTATGCAATTTTAATGGGTTGGTTGGTTTGTTTTTATAATTGCAGCAATGCATGGAGCTAGATTCTGAGGATTTTTCTCACTAATTTGAGTATCCTACTCTTAAATTGTTTCTCATTAGTACTCAACTTTCATTTCAAGATTTGCAGGCATCTCATGGAGAATCATTTGAAAAACACTTAAGATGTGTTAATATTTTTATTATTACTACTGGGGATGTTTTTGTGAAAAAAAATCCTTTTCTTTAAAAGACGTTTGTTGCATTTTTCTCACATGAAGTAATAATGTGTCAGTTTAACATCACAGTTAGTTGCTCTGGAAATGATTGAAACCATAAACAAGACTATGACTAAGGAATAATCAGTAGGAACAGATTCTATTTCTTCACAGACCACTAATAATAAATAAGGACCAAGAAAAAGGCCTGAAAAGAAGACATATAAACAAACTTTTATTTTGGAAACAGAATGCTGCTTGACGCCATGCCTCTTCTCCTCTCCCCTCCCTCTGCCCCAATTTTCCATGTGGAATAATTTGCTCTTTTAGATTGATTGATTTTTTTTGTTTGTTTGTTTGTTTTTGGTTAAGCACCCAGTTCCCTTTGATTAATTTCCCTTTGGTGCTTTCCTGGATTAGGTCTTTCAGGTGCAATTTTGAAAAGACTTTTAAGAAGTAACTTTACTTTGATGAGCAGTCACAGTGAAGTCTAATAAAATTAATCACTTTTCAGAATCAGCACCTAAACTAGTTCTTATTTTGGTTTTGATTGCAGTGTATTTGGGAAACACAAGTAAAGTCTTAAGTTATTTTTTATGTTGTTCAATTTGGTAAACTAACAAAATACAGATTCAATAGAGCAATTTCTTAAAATAGCAATTTTGGTATGTGTTTTTTAAATTTGACTCTCAGCAATATTAGTATAAGACAATTCCAAATACGCAGCACTAGAATACTGAAAGTAGACACACAAATTCCTTAATAGATAGCAATACAAAGAAATCTTTTCTCACTTAATTAATGTAAGATTTGTTTCATTTTACTTACTTGGAAGATGCTTATGCTACAGTGATGATGGCTATGTAATTACCTAGATCTATAGCAATAATGGTACTTTTTGTAGACATGGCTATCTTTTTTTTTTCTTTTTAGATTCCCAAGCTTTAGGGAGAGCATTTTATAACTACAATCTTTTTCTCATATTTTAAAAAGATTTTCTTACAGAAAACTTTGTGTGTTGTTTTGTGTAGGGTTATTTTGAAAGCTGCAACATACATAGAAACAGGATAGCTGGCTTTGAGGTCAAAGCTTATGCCAACCCTACAGTAGTTCGGTGTGAAATCCATCACGGTCAGACTGGAGGAATCTATGTTCATGAAAAAGGAAGAGGACAATTCATAGAGAATAAAATCTATGCAAACAATTTTGCAGGTGTTTGGATTACCTCAAACAGTGACCCAACAATAAGGTTGGTTTGTTTCTTTAGTGGTTGGGTGTTTAGTTGGTGCTTGTTTGTAGGAATGTTTTAGGGAGAAAGGGAAAATGCGTGCCATATTACTTCCGTTTTTGAATAACATTAACATTCCTACATATATAAAAATGACATGTATGTGTCAGGGTGCAATGGAATTATATTTTTAATTTGCATGCATACAGTACATTTTTAGAAGTATATAGTTTCTTAAAATTCTGCAATCCTGACATTATTCTAGATTTCAAAACCTGGTAAGTTTCACATATATTTGTACATTTTCTATATATGTTTAGATTATATGGTACAGTGTAACTTACTTTCATAGTTTTGTAACGTGTGGTTTTGTTCCTTAGGGGCAATGCAATTTTTAATGGGAATCAAGGTGGAGTTTACATCTTTGGTGATGGGAGAGGCCTTATTGAAGGAAATGACATTTATGGTAAATTTATACATTTACCTTATTGCATCTTGGACTTTTTATATTGTGTGTGCCAAATTTTCCTAAAGTATGACTCCTTTCAATAGGTAATGCATTAGCAGGAATTCAGATTCGAACAAATAGTTGTCCCATTGTTCGACACAACAAGATTCATGATGGCCAACATGGTGGAATTTATGTGGTGAGTACTAACTACATATAGAGTCTAGGCGTGCAAATTCTGCTAGGTAGTATTTTCTGTGGGTGTTATGGAAGTGTAATGCCTTGTATACACACTTAAACTTTAAAGTAAACATTTAAAGTTTCCTTTTCTGTTTTGTTATACTTCGATTGAAGTAGTTTCTTACGTTCTACAGATAGATTCACCTAATTACAATTAATCTTGTTTTAATTTTGGCAAATATAGCTAGAATATTTCTTTTAAATTCAAGACATTGCTCTACAGTGTAATTTTAAAAGAGCTAGCTAGCAAAATAGCAAATTTAAAAAAAAAATTTTTTTACCTTACATCAGTTTTTGGTAATAATTTGACATCATGTAGACTTAAAATCTAGAAACCTGGAGCATTTCACAGTTATCACTAGACTGGCAAAATTCCTATCTCCCCACCCACAAGCTGGCTGGCATGTGTTACTAAAAGTACGCAGAGAAGTTAGAAGTCAAGACTAGAATTTAAGTCTCTAGCATGTGAAACCAAGGGTTATATAAAATGAACTGAAACTCTCAGACTAGAATTGTATAATTATTTGTCTTACTATCTGACCCTCAGAGTCTAATGTTGCTTTAATTTTAAACACAAATGCACCAGTAAAGATTGTTATATGCCTTAAGGAAGAAACATGATAATTTATATAACTTATTTTATTTTTAATAGACAATGCTGGATGTAAGATTAGAACCTGGTTTCCTAGCACACACAGTTGAGTGCAGAGCTCCACTAGCAAAACCCAGCAGAGATTTCTAAACTTCAGTACAAACCCTTGAAATCTCAAGTAGTAAATCAGATGTAAAACGAGAAATACTTAATCTGTTTTTACACTTAAAATGTTCAGAAATATAAAGTCTCATGAATAGTACAAAATGCTTTTAAAAATGGTAGTAACTTGAGAACTCTGGGAAACTTCTACCATAAGAAAGGACGTCACACCTGGACAAAGCAATTTTTTTTCCCTACAAGAAGAAAAAGGCCATAAAGCCAATATTTGCAAGAGACTACTTTATTTAATCTTCGACTTATCTTGCTTGTATTTAGCATGAAAAAGGACAAGGTGTTATTGAAGAAAATGAAGTTTACAGTAATACTTTGGCTGGAGTCTGGGTGACAACAGGAAGTACTCCAGTATTGAGGAGAAATAGAATACATAGTGGGAAACAGGTGGGTTTTGTTTTGCGTGATAGAAATACTGTTTTCACACTTCTTCCTTACTTCTAATTTAATTATTTTATTTTTAATGTCAGGTTGGTGTTTATTTTTATGACAATGGACATGGAGTGTTAGAGGACAATGACATCTATAATCACATGTACTCAGGGGTTCAAATAAGGTAATATGTGTTTTCATTTTACATATAAAAAGAGATTTTATTGTATTATCCTTATTTCTCTCTTTACTCCTCCTTATCATTCGGTTTCTAAAATTTACCCTGGGGGAGGAGGGTATCCTTTTAAATCTAGTGTTCTTAATTTCAATTCAAGGGGAGGAATTCTTGTCAGGAGAATCTGGATACTGACTTTTATCTCCAGTTTCTTTCTCCGTTGATAATAGTGTGAAGTCTTAAGTCTATTTGTTTCCAAGTAAGCAATCAAGGATTTCTAAAGGCTTACAAGCAATGTCTTTTATATTTTTACATGGGGTCTGATGTGTAAACCTACAGAACGCTGATGTGATTGATGTATTATTTTTTTCCCAATTTTCAGATGTATTTTAAATGTTTAGTTTTAGGAAACCTTTTTTAATAATTCATTTGCTTGTGGTTATCTGTAGAACTGGAAGCAACCCCAAAATTAGGCGCAACAAAATCTGGGGAGGTCAGAATGGTGGTATTCTTGTTTATAATTCTGGTAGGTCTATTCTTTCATTTTTTTCAGACCTTAAGATGCTTTGCAACATGGTTATTAGAAAGACAGTTATGTTGAATTTTTTTTTTTATAGGGCTTGGATTTATAGAAGACAATGAAATTTTTGATAATGCAATGGCTGGAGTATGGATTAAGACAGACAGTAATCCTACACTAAGAAGAAATAAAATCCATGATGGAAGAGATGGGGGCATCTGTATATTTAATGGGGGCAGAGGTAGCATTCTTTCCTCATTAGAATACACTAAATATATTGGATTATAACCTAATTTCAGATTAAGATATAGTTCTTTTAAATTGCTCTTTAGAAATTTGATTATTTTTCTTTATGAAGTAGTAAAATATTTATTTAAAATGTACTGATGCTTTTTAGTGTCATCAGTTAAATCTGTAATATTAAACTGTAACAGGCAAAGGAATAATTCACCTCATCCAGGAAGCCTATTCCAGACTGCTTCTATAAGGCTAGACTTCTTCCTTATTACGTGCGATCTACATTTGTAACTTTTTTGCCATTTAACTGAAGGACAAAAGGTCTGATGTAACCATCAAATTGAAGATCTCAGATCTTGGATTTGTGGGGGTTTTGTTTTTGTTTTTAAAAGTATGGTTTTTGTCAATACCAAAGATCTGGAAAGAGCCAGACTTCCCCTACTACCCACTAAAAGGAAAATATCTTATTAAGAAATTAGGTGGGTAGTCCTTCATTGTGGATTATAAACTTTAATTTTAGGTTATGTAGTTTTGAGTTGAGCTGCACTGCAGCGGCAAAGTACCAGTCAAAAAATTATGCTCTCCTTTGAGACTACCAAATGCTGCTGTAGAAAAAAGAACAGAGCACAAAGTCTGACAGATTTGGTTTTCTTAAATATAGAGTAGCCTCTAGGTCAGTGGCTCTCAACCTTTCCAGACTACTGTACCCCTTTCAGGAGTCTTTGTCTTGCGTACCCCAAAGTTTCACCTCATTTAAAAAGCTACTTGCTTACAAAATCAGACATAAAAAATACGAGTGTCATAGCACACTATTACTGAAAAACTGCTTGCTTTCTTATTTTTACCATATAATTATAAAATAAATCAATTGGAATATACTTACATTTCAGAAAAAAGAAGAACAGGAGTACTTGTGGCACCTTAGAGACTAACAAATTTATTAGAGCATAAGCTTTCGTGGACTACAGCCTATGTCTATATGCATCCATCTATATGTCTATATGCATCCAAAGAAGTGGGCTGTAGTCCACGAAAGCTTATGCTCTAATAAATTTGTTAGTCTCTAAGGTGCCACAAGTACTCCTGTTCTTCTTTTTGCGGATACAGACTAACACGGCTGCTACTCTGAAACCTTACATTTCAGAGTATTAGTATATAGAGCCGTATAAACAAGTCATTATATGAAATTGTATTTTGTACTGACTTGGCTACTGCTTTTTATGTAGCCTGTTGTAAAGCTACACAAAAATCTAGATGAGTTGATGTACCCCCAGGGGTACGTGTACACCTGGGTGAGAACCACTAGTCTAGGTGTATTACTTACGAGCTTATTGTGGGTCATAGGTCCCATGTTTTCCCCATTGTACTGAAAATCCTAGTTGTATTAAATATCCTTAGATGCATATAAATTGAGAATAACTTTCAAAGGATGATGTGTATTATCTCCAATATCCTGTTAATCCTTTCATCCTGGGAATACCCATCACTGGCATTGAAACCATTGGTACTATGAGTAAAATATCATACAAATTGCTTATAAAGAGAAACACAATGATGCTTAGCCTTAAATCTGGTGTTTGTTGTTGGTTCTGTTGTAGGTCTCCTTGAAGAGAATGATATTTTTAGGAATGCTCAAGCTGGTGTTCTCATCAGCACCAACAGTCACCCTGTGTTAAGGAAAAATCGAATATTTGATGGCTTTGCTGCAGGTTTGTATTCTTTAAATCATATTTTGAAGGGTTAGAGCTTACAGATTTTAGTTCAGTATTTATAACAGGCAAGAGTCCTTTTCTACAGCTAGGATTATTATTCATTTGAACAGTGTGAGATATTCTATAGTTATATTCTAGAAATCATTTGGGATTTTAGAATTGTGAAAATGCCAGTTTTGCAGCATTCTCTGAGATTGTCAGGAAATAATGCAGTTTCTATCTCATCACATAGCAGACTTTCTAGTAACTGTTCACAATTTTCTTTTGAAAGTCAATCAGGATGTAAATGTTACTGACTTGGTGAGAGTTGACTTGAATTTTCTATCACTAATCCTGTTTTAGAGCAAGGACAATTTTAGCAACATACTTCTGAGATTCTGGAATCACTTTGCGTGGAAGGCATCAAAAGTATTGAAATCTGTATTTTTTTATGGAATCAGTTGAATAGGAATACTAAGTCTTATTGTAATAATGGTGACTTTCATACACTGCTGCTTGTTAGAAATTGTGCTATAATAGTTCTTTAATCCTAATCAATTGAAATTGCATGCTTGAGTTTTCTCCATTTGTCTTTCAGAAAAAGCAAGCTTCTGTGAAGACCTTTAAAAGGTCTTGCTTCTGTGTACTGCTGGGGAGCTGCCAAAATGAGTTCTGGCCAAGTGACCTGAAAGAGTTTGATTTCTGAAAATCTTGGGCTTAATCAACAGACTTTTTGGGTGCCCAACTTGATATCTTTTCAGATAGTGTATAGTTCCTGAAAACCAGGTCAAGATGGGCACCTAAAAACATAACATCACTTTTGAAAATCTTGGCCAGTTGTACTGTTCTGTTATCTGAGAAACTAGTGGTTTGATTATTAGTTGCTAATTGGAAAACATGAAATTGGCTTTACCTCTATGAAGAGATGCAGTGGGAATGTTTGGACTTTAGCTCGGTCAGTCACAGCACAATTTCTAGATATTAGTAATTTTGCCAATGACTGTCTGACAGATAGTAGGAAATACTAAGTGCTTTAACTGTAAATCTGGCTGCTGAAAAAGGTATAAAATGCACACTAAAGCTTTGATTCTCTACCTCACCTCCCCCAAATACAGGTATTGAAATAACAAATCATGCAACTGCAACATTAGAAGGCAATCAGATTTTCAACAACCGTTTTGGAGGCTTATTTCTGGCATCTGGTGTCAATGTAACAATGAAAGGTGTGTGGATTTTATATTGCATATTTGTTTACATATGACATTTCTTAAAGATGAATGGCATGCTGGAGACTTCAGTATTGTAGAATTTGTCATATCCCAGTGTCTCATTTTTGGCAGTATTACACTTTAAATTGCCCTGAACCTAAAAACTTCATCTAAAAGAAATAAGTTGAGCTTTGTTCAGAGTTAAACCAATAGCTGGAACACCTTTAAAGCACTGCAGATTCCAAGGGAATAAAATGAAAACTACTGTTTGTATCTAAATTTTCCCTGGCAGACTATAGCCTTTTCCATTGACAACTTCATCGGTTAATCCAGGGTTGGCCAACCTGAGCCTGAGAAGGAGCCAGAATTTACCAATGTATATTGCCGAAGAGCCACAGTACTACGTCAGCAGCCCCCCATCAGCTCGGCCCCTCCCCCCCTGCTCCCAGCACCTCCCACCCACTGGCAGCCCCTGTGATCAGCACCTCCTGTCAACTGTTTCATGGCGTGCAGGAGGCTCTGGGGAGGGGGGAGGAGTGAGGGCACAGCAGGCTCAAGGGAGGGGGTAGGGCCTGTCACAGAGCCAGAGGTTAAGCAGTGAGCACCCCCACCACCACCCCGGCACATTGGAAAGTTGGCACCAGTAGCTCCAGCCCTGGAATCAGTGCCTATACAAGGAGCCACATATTAACTTCTAAAGAGCCACAGGTTTGGCCACCCCTGAGTTAATCCTTCTTCAGACTGTTTTGATATTGGTTAATTCTTTCTGGTTGGGAATTTGAAAGACCATACTAAATTCCTGTAATCAGAACTCCTTGCTACATGAGTGAAAACAAGTAGCCAGTATGGTTCAGAAACTTACTTTAACAGACTTGTAAAGTAAGTAGCTATGAACCAAACACTAGTGAGGCACCACTTTGCAAGTGGATTATAAAGCTAGTTGTGAGACAGCAGACTTGGGTACCAAGATTCTTAGGGTCTGTGCTTGGTTCTAAAGGAAAGTATGGCCTACTGCTAAGAACAATGGGTATAGATGGACTGAGTGGATGAGACCTGTGTTCTATTCCCAGCTCTGCTGGAAGTAACCTTTTACAACTTGTTACCTTATTTGAAAAATTAGGGGAAATAGTCTGCTTCCTAGAATATAGGTGTGAAACCTTGGTCAATAAGGGCTGTGGGTACTACTGAAAGAAGTAAGACTAGAGCTGCTTGGTGTTTTTCTCTGTCTCACTTTCAATGAGGATTTCAGTTCTGCTGTGCATTCCCTGAGGTATGCAGAAGCAGCCTTATCAATTGGCCTACTAATCTGACAGCAACCCTGACCTGGAATCTAGAAGGGATGGCTTAGTTGTTTACCTATCAGGAATACTTAAACTCTGGAACTATAGCCTAAAATTCTGACATGGAGAACTCAACCTGTTCCTGTAGTTCCATTACTCACAGGGAATTCTGTGCATAATTAACGAGCTGCACATATTTTTAATTTTTTGTGCAGAAAAAACTTTCTGCAAGAAAGTTGCTGTAGTTCCGCCTTTTGCCTATCAGAGGGTGCTATGGCACTAGAACAGAGCAGCAGCTCCTGGCCAGCTAGGAAAGAGAAAGTGTCTGCCTTCTTCACAGCGCCTGTCGGGCCAGGGTGGGAGACAGACAGCATGGGGCTGCTGGGGGGGGTCAGACAGGGGCTAGTGAGGGAGGACAGACTGGGGTAGGGGCTGAATGGGTGTGGAGGTGCAGGGCCACATGGGGGCTGAGTGGGGCCACAGAGATGCATAGGGACAGGAGGGCCAAAAGAACACATGGGGATGCAGGGACACCTGGAGACAGGGGCAGATGTATCTGTCTGAATGGGAGAGGCTAGGGATCAGCCAGGGTATGCATGGGGGGAGAGCTCCCTAACAATCCCTCTCTGCCCCCCAAAAACCTTGTTCTGTACTCCCTCCCCCCCCCCCCCCCCAAAAATTCTCACCCAGGCTCCTTCCCAGCAATTACTTGCCTCTCCCTCAGCTCCTCCGTTACCCTGACTCCCCCAAACCTTTGCACTGCTTCTGAGGGGGTGCAGGAAATACGGTTCTGTATTGTAATTTAAATAAATTATTACTCAAAGTTCTGTATTAATATGTCTAGTTAAGGAATCTATTTGTCAAAAAACATTTCCTTAATCTTTTTTGTTGTCTGTACTGTTAGACATACTTGCCAACAGGTATTTTGAAATAAATGTAATTGAAACTGGTGTGATTATATTATTTTGACAAATGCAGAATTTGAAAATACCGTGTGCACAAGAATTTCCCCAGGAGTATTCCATGGGGGATGAGGCAGGTGAGACCTAAAAGGAATGTTCTAATTATCTGATAGTTTATCCTTTTATTACAGATAACAAAATAATGAACAATCAAGATGCCATAGAAAAGGCTGTCAGTAGAGGCCAGTGTCTATATAAGATATCAAGTTACACCAGCTACCCCATGCATGACTTCTACAGGTAACAAATTTATAAACAGTTGTAGGTCATGAAAGGTAAGAAAAAATAGTAATCTCCCTCACCTAGCATCCCTCTAGCATATAAGTGATTAAATAGAAAGCTGTGTAGTGTAAATGATGAACCAACTTAGATCTATTTTCTAGAGTCTGCAAGTTAAGTACTCAGATGTAATATAAAAATGATTGATTTTTTATTAAGAACATTACTTCTACAAGGAGGTTGGTATTTTTATGTGCGTAACATTGCCAATTACAGATGTGCCTGTTAGCACCTGTCCATTTTCAAATCATGCCTAATGTGCTCCATTTTACTTTAGATGTCACACTTGTAACACCACAGATCGTAATGCCATATGTGTGAACTGCATTAAGAAGTGCCATCAAGGACATGATGTAGAATTTATTAGACACGATAGGTATGTTAACAAGAATGAATACTTTGGCTGAGCAGTTTTACCATTCAGACTTAAAGCAAGTTTAATTCTCCTACTGAAGATAATTTTTTTCTTCTAGGTTTTTCTGTGACTGTGGTGCTGGAACACTGTCTAATCCCTGTACGCTAGCTGGAGAGCCTACCCATGATACAGATACACTATATGACTCTGCTCCACCTATAGAATCTAATACATTGCAGCACAACTAAATTCCTTTCAGAAAAAAAAGTCCTGCCATTCTAATATCATAACTGTTAAACTTTTTTTTGGAGGAAATTATACTTGCCCATTTCTGCAGAAAGAGACTGTATTAAAAATGGATGTGTAAGGTGTTGACACTATGGAGCTCAACCTACCAAAAAGAAAGTGGCAATATGTTGACTCAGGATAACAGAACTGGGCGTTTTAGCATTACTGTGTAAACAAAGACTCTTGAAGGGACAGAAGTGAAGAAAATAAGCTGCAATTTTGTACAGATACCAACTTCTGAAAAGCTGGTGTTTTTACAAGTAGCATTGAAATGCAGTCAAATTTGCAGTAGTACTATTCTGTAGACAAGCAGCATTCTTTGTTGCTGCTGTTATGGACATGGGTACCAATTGCTTTTGTAACATGGTAAAATGTGAGCTAGCACTTCTGCATTTCTTTTGATTTTTTTTTTAACATTTACTCAGATTGAAAAATATGATTTTAAATGCTTTACTCATGTAGTTTGTTTTTAATTTCAAGCAAAAAAATCTTATTGTACTTGAATGTGTCCTGTTTTGTTAGCACACCTAGACTTGCTGTAACTGTACTCATGTCCCAGTATGTACGTTCTTTCTATGAAAGAGAAAACACTAATCTTAAATTATATCCAGCAATTTTTCTGGTATCCTTTGAAAAAGTTAAAATAATCTCCTTCCCTGCCCCAGCAACAGTCTGTCCTCAAATCACCCTAACAAAAAGCAAGTGTTTTAATGAGACTTCCTATCATAAATAATGCACTATAAAACAAAGTACTCATGTAACTAAGTTTTGTGAATGAAAGTTTTACTATGTTTTAAAGTACACATTAGAAAGTCTCCTCAGAACAAGCTTGTATTTTATTCTGTTCATAGTTTTTTTTTGAACAGTCTGGACATTACCTATATCAACAGTGGGAAATCACAGCAATTTCCTGCTATAATGAAGCTGAGACAAGTATATATACAGCTCAATACAGTTTCATAGCTTTTTTCCATTTATGTGTATTGGTGACAGTGGGTAATCAACAGCCTGAAAGTGTATGCATGTACCATAACATCTAGACTTAATATATTGTGGAGTATTCAATAACCATTATGTAGAGGGTAGGTAAGAATTAAAAGGGTTTAATTTCCTAGGAAAGAAAATGGAAAAATGGTCATTTTTAAAAAATAAAGTTTATTAGATCATCATGTTGTCTGCATACCATCTTTGCGAGAAAACCACCACTCTAACACTTGTTACTGTATCTTACAGATTATTGATTACAGTCATCAGTTTAGGAACAGCTTTATCTCCTGCCGCATTCTCAGCCACCAGGCAAAGGTGCCTAAAGGGGGGGGAAAAATTAGTCCACATTGCTAAGTAACATTTATGTTTAGTAAAAGAGATCTAGTAAGTTCTTCACTAAGTAATATGTTTTCTAGGTAAATCAGTCTCCACCTTTTTAAGGATGGATCATGAGTTTTTCTGGCAGGCAATTAATCAAAATAAGGGGCTAACCCTCCTTTGCCTTCAGTTTTACCACTTAATTTAATTAGTCTATTTTTGAAGAAGTGGTTTTTTAATGTCTAAGGATGTATTTTATTACTCTTTTATTCAGATACTTGATAGGTTTCATATGAATTTTTAAAGGATAGTCTTATGATTTTAAACATATTACTGTTTCTCTGAAGTCATGTAGCACCTAACATCTAGCCAAGGCATACTTCTAAAAATAACATAGGTGAACCTTGAGAAAATGTCTGGCTCCCCCTAGGAGCCAAGAGGAAAACTTCCCCTCACCCCCGCCCCTCCTTCTGTTGTGCTCTAGCATAGCCACTTAATCCCTCTCTACATAGCACAGCACCTGAGTTTTTGGGTTTTTTTTTTTTTTTTTTTTTTTAAATAAATAAATTCAGGAAATAACTTACCTAAACAGTCTCAGTGAGAGTGTAACTTTCTCAAAGTCTTGTGCTTTTCTGTGACCTTTCTGAATAACTTCCTCTGGAATATTAGCAAGCCTTGCTGCATTGAAACCATAGCTTTTAGGACAAGCTCCTCTAATGAATTTATAGAGGAATGTAATAGTTTCCTGGCTTGGATCTTCACTCTCATTTTCAACCATACATGCCTTAAAAAAAAAAGTCATAAAAGCAGTTTATCCAATACTTTTAGATTAGTGTACATAGACATTTCCTTCTTTCAGGACACCCTTTTTGATTACAGGTAGAAAACTGAGGCTCTAGGCACATTGTGGAACATGGCCTACCAATAAAAACCCCACTTCCCAAAGTGATGCAAATACCTTTCCTTGAAGTTCAACAGTTTATACATACCATATGGCCCAGTCGCACAGCAGCACTGTGTGAATAGTCCTCTACTAATGAATAATAGTGTGTGGAAAAAAGCGTGCGACACTTTATATTTTCTGCAAGTTCTTTAACAACTGCACTTGCTATAGCTGTACCATCAAAAGTAGCTGTGCCTCTTCCTGCAAGAGAAGAAGAAAATCCTTCACACATCCAAAGTGGAACGAACTAACTTGCGTTTCTAGACACTAAGTAAAATCTGAGTTCAACCCAGCATTTAAAGAGATAACTTAAGCCAAATTCAAGTTATTATACATGTTATTGAAATAGAGCCCCCTAAATTACTAACAGCTTGTCTACTCAGGGAAGTTAGTGCAAAACAACTACAGTGGAATTTATAGCACAACCTCTCTTGGAAGCTTATTCTAGAATTTATCTATCCTTATACTTAAGTTAGATTTTTAGAAAGATTTTTCTAAATATCTCTCTTGCTGCAGAATAAGCCCACTACTACTTGTCCTACCTTCAGTGGACATGTAGAACAATTGATCACTGTCCTCTTAACAGAGCTGAAGACTTATCAGGTCCCTCAGTCCTCTTTTCTCAAGACTAAGCAAGCTGAGTTTTCCTAACCTTCTTTCATAGGCCAAGTTTTCTAAACTTTTCATCATTTTTGTTTTCTCTTCTGGACTCCAGCTGAAGCCTCACCAGTATGGTGTACAGTGGGAGAATTACCTCACGTCTTCAATATAAACACTCCTATTAATTAACTCCAGAATATTAGACTTTTTTCCCATTGTATCCCACTGTTGACTCATTCAGTTTGTGATCCACTATAACCCCAAAATCCTTTTCAGCTGTACTATCACATAGCCAGTTATTTCCCATTTTGTAATTGGACATTTGAGTTTTCCTTCCTAAGAGTAGTGCTTTGCACATGTCTTTAATGAATTTTACCTTGTTGATTTCATACCAATTCTCTAAATTGTCAAAGTCAATTAACTCTGTCATCCAAAGTGCTAGCAACCCTTCCCAACTTGGTGTCATCTGCAAATTTCATAAGCATACTCTTCTCTCAAAAGTCATTAATGAAAATACTGAATTAATACTCAACCCAGGACTGACCCCTGTGGGTCTTCACTAGATACATCTTCCCAGTTTGACAGCAAACCATTAACAACACTGAGTACAGCCTTTCAACCAAAAGTGTAGCCTCTATGATAATTCAATCTAGTCACATTTCCCTAGTGTTCTTACTACAATCAAGATATATCATGTCTACAACTTCCCCACCTGTAATGCTGTCTAAGGAAATTAGATTGGTTTGGCATGCTTTGTTCTTGACAAATCCATGCTTGCTATTTCTTATAACCTATTATCCTCTAGGTGCTGACAAATTATTTTATAATGAGTTCCAGTAGCTTTCCAGATATCAAAGTTAGTCTGACTGGTCTATAATTTCCCAGGTTCTCTTTGTTCCCTTTTTTAAAGATTTTTGCCCTTTTCCAGTCTCTGGGACCTCATTTGTCCTCCAGGAGTTCTTAAAGAAAAGTGCTAAGGGTTCCAAGATTGCTTCAGCTAGTTCCTCCAAGTATCACCTATGATGAATATCACCAGGCTCTCCTGACTTGAATACATCTAATTTATCTAAATACTCTAACCTGTTCTTTATATATTTTGGCTTGTGTTTCTTCCCCACTGTTAATACTAATTGTGTTGAATATGTGGTCACCATTAACCTTTTTCATGAAGACAAACAAAATAGACTTAAACAAATCGGTCTTTATGTCAACAGTTATTAACTCTTCCTCTCTAAGGAGAGGACCTAAGTTTTCCTTCATCTTTCTCTTACTCCTGATGTATTTATTACCATCTCAGATTTGCAACTAATTCTTCCCTTGCTGGTCAGAATCAAGTCTAAAATGGCTATTCCCCCCCCCCCCCCCCAATTATTTCCTCCACTTTCTGGAACAAAATGTCCCCAATAAGTTCTTGAAATGTGTGTGCTGCTATATTAATTTTGCAACAGACGTAGTTAAAGTCCCCCATAAATATCCAAAACACAAGACTCGGCTATTTGTTCTAGAAATGCCTCTTCCTCCTAGTCTTGATTTGGTAGTCTACAGTAGACCTCTCCCATGATATCTTCTTTTTTTTTTTTTTTAAACACCCAGTCAGACTTTTAACTAGTCTATTCTCACCTCCTTCTGGACCTCAAAACAAGTGATACGTATTCTTGATAAATAATGCAACACCACCTCTCTTTTTTTCCCATCTGGATTCCTGAACAAGCTATGCCCCTCTATACCAATATTCCAGTCATGAGATTTATCCACAAACTCTGATGTCAACTAAGTCATAATTTAGCTTATGTACTAATACTTCCAGTTTTCCCTGTTTATTCCCCATACTTATTAAAAGAGCCTGAATACCTAGTTCATCCACAAGCACAAGGGAATGCTCTGTTGCATGCCGGAGTATGCTGGAAGTCTCACTCAGCTCAACAAAAAAGGTACTCTCTCCTAAAAAGGACAAAAACAAAGCTTCATTCAAAGCATATAGAAGTTTTGCAAAGGCAGGCATGTACAGCATACAATTCAACAATACAACATTTATTAGCAGCTAGTTTAGTCTGTGACCAGAGATTTAGCAAGAGAATCTCACTAGGAAAAAGCTGAGCTTAAAAAAAAAAAAAGAGACATTCAGACTATCAGGTAGGGGAAAAAGCATAACTGAGTGAAAACTGGCAATACTAAAAAAACAACTCTGTTTGTACACTAGTCTTAATGTAAAAAAGCAAGCAGGAAAAAAATGAAGTTCTTTCTCTGGTAGAAGAATAACTGGTGAAATGGTGACAAGAACCAATGAACGTTGAGAAAATGATGGGGAAGGGGATATTAGACTGTTAAATGTTGTTACAAACACCTATTTAACTCTATTTACTAACATTTTTGGAAAATAACGCCTTTGGCCTAGTCTTCACTTACCGGCTGGTCCGGCGGCACGCCATCGATGTTCTGGGATCAATTTATCGCGTCTGGTTAAGACGCGATAAATCGATCCCGGATCGATCCCGGAAGTGCTCACAGTCGGCGCCGGTACTCCAGCTCGCCGAGAGGAGTACGCGGCGTCGACGGGGGGAGACTTCCGGCCGCGTCTGGACCGCGGTAAGTTCGGACTAAGGTACTTCGAATTCAGCTACGTTATTAATGTAGCTGAATTTGCGTACCTTAGTCCGAAGTCCGGACTAAGTGGGGACCAGGCCTCAGTTACAGATTTCAATTTAAGACAAAATTCAAACGTCCCGGAGATTCTCCAACGAAGTAAGAGAAAACTAGGCTTGAAATTTCTGCTATTTCTACAAACACAATACAAGCAGAAGTAACATATTTCAGATCTTTACATATCACAAAATTCTCAATGGGACTCACCCGAGTAGAATTCTGAACTGACAAAACACAAAGTTCCATACATGCAAGACAGCAGACTTTGCAGCAGCTATTTTTAAATGGTCAAATTAAACCAGATATGAACTTAACTTTCTCCAGCTGGGGGGAAATCCCATAGATTTATTTAATTTAACCAGTAACTCTTCTCAGGTTTCAATAAAACTTTGACAAGGAGGAAGTTTTTGGAGACAGAGCAGAATTATCCTGAGGAATTTTGAACACTTGCTGCTTCTTTCAAGTAACTCTTCAGTCCTGCTATCAATTCTCCTTCCACTGACTGCCATAAAGCTGTTCTCTCTCCTCCCACTGATATGTTTAAATGATGCTGATGTTGACAGTCATATTTCCAAAATGAGCTCTCATGCAGTATTCAATATTGCTCCTCAGATGACTACTGTATGCATTAATTCCATGTGTGTATGTGGTATTCTAAGATGTGTGGCCGATTAAGGAGAAACCAGTGTTACATGCCCTGATTTCTCTAGACCACATCTTTATACAGATGTGCAGGACATTTTTGCAAGAACTTTTCATTAACAGAAATAAAAATGGAACATTGTAGAGCTAAAAATCCAGCCCAAGATAGAGAGAGTGAATATAATATAGCAAGCCCCCAACCCCTGGCAGATGGAGCAGAGCCCCCTGCCCCAACTAAGCTTCACAATCATCATTGGTGAGTCCAGTATTAAAGTGTTTAAAATTATTTAAAACATATACTGTGTATGTATATAATGTCTTTTGTCTGGTGAAAAGAAATTCGCTGGAACCTAAGCCCCCCTATTTACATTAATTCTTATGGGGAAATTGAATGTGCTTAACATAGTTTTGCTTAAAGTTGCATTTTTCAAGAACAACTACGTCATTAAGTGAGGAGTTACTGTATATGCTTATGAATCCGTAAGTCCTCATGTCTCCACCTCCCTGACACTTATACCTCTGCCCTACAGTCAGCTACCATGCAATCAACCTCTTCCACACTGGCTTCTTTTTCCCTAAATAGATGGCTAAGATAAAATATTCCAAGAAATCTGTGAGCTCTACTTTTCTACATTCTCTGAGTGATGTGGACTCAGAGTTCTTGATGCATTTTGACATCAAGAACCTGGAAAGCAGCCCTGACCTAAGCCACACTGTTTTGGATATTTGTGAGGCAGATGATGTTCCTATAACAGAGCCTTACACCACAAAAGTCTAAGTAGTAGCTGACTTTCTCTGTTCCACAGTACTTGGAAAAGGGTATTCTAAGGAGACCTACCATCAGCTGTTTAACTTCCAGAAAGCTACCTCAAAATTTGTCTCCCAACGTGGACTCCAATTTCAAGGGTAATCAAGAGAGTTATCCTGGTCTCCCATCAGACATAATAGACAAGCATGTGGAATACCCAGACACAACTGAGGTCCTGTTTCTGCCCTGAAAGCCACACCTCAGGGTTCACTCTCCCCCAGGAGACAGGTAAGTGAAGAACTGCAACTGGCTGGCCCCTTTAATACAGGATGACATACACAGCTTCAGCCTCAGACTTGATCCACTAGCAAGGGTTTAGAATTGTACCCAAATGTCTAGAAAACCACCCAGTGAACGACTTGAATCTACTCAAGTACTTTTACCAACCTACTCAGTTCTACATGGGTACAATTTTAGGAACTCACCTGACATAATTTTGTCTGAAGCACCTAGTCTTGTAAATACTCTGTCAATAGGAGTAAGCCTGCAAGCTTCAGCAGGTACATAGCATCCCAACTGAGCCATTATTGCCAAAAGGCCAGCCTGCAGAACAAAAAGAAAAAGCATACTACTGTCCAACTTTTCTCCTCCCACATGCTTCAGTTGGTGATTTAGTTCCACAGCAAGAACGAAGGAATCAAAGTACATCTTCCCCGTCTCCTGGGCCCATAGACACTACATTGCATCATACACCAGCTAGGACTACAAGAGTGTCAGACCTCAGACTAAGCAGGACTGAACCTAGCTAATAATTGGACAGATATCTTTGAAAAAACAAAAGACTACAGGAATTGGTGTTGGCAATTCAGTACTCCCTCCCCCACCTAACTCCAAAGTGCATATTGAATCAATATGCCAACAGAGGTAGTATGTTATGAGAAGCACCCTCTATCGAATGAAATGAAGTCCTGAGCCCAACTGCATTTATTAAAGAACCTCTGCCACTTCCTGAGAACAAGAGTATGTGTCTTGTTTCTCTGACTAAATTCTTATTGGCAGGTTACATCCTTCTTATGTAAATACTTGCTGTATTTTTCACTTTACAGCCCAAACTGCTGACATGTTGCTGTGTGCTGTCAACTGTGACTACACTCCAACCTTGAGATTTCAATAGTGCATTTAATAATTCCTTGATGTAATGTTCTTTAGTGCCCTGGAACAAAAGATGTTTTAAGTAACCATATTTCATAGTCACCTGTCTCATTAGTGTAGATTTGCCACCCATGTTTGGGCCAGTTACTAAAACACAGTAGGCTTCACTATTGCTGTCTTCATCTTCATTCTTGGAACCTATCACAATATCATTAGGAATAAAATCATCCCCGAAAAATGTTTTTGTAATGCATGGATGGCGTGAACCTTTAAGCTCCAAGAAGGGTGGAGTATTCTGTTCTGGCAGTAGAATTACAGGTCGGCAGAATGGTCCATCACCTTCTTGACTATAGTTAGCGAGGCACATCAAGACATCTACAAAAGTTAGAAAAATTCCAATTAATTGTAATCATCCCCCATTCCTGGATTTTTCATTGTGCACATACCCCAAAAAAAAAAAAAAAAAAAAAAAGTTACTCACCTTCTCGTAACTGTTGTTCTTCAAGAGGTATTGCTCATATCAATTCCAATCAGATGTGTGTGTGCAGTCAGTCATCGGGAGAAATGTGCAGTGGCACCTGAAGACAGATAGGGGAGGGATAGCTCAATGGTTTGAGCATTGGCCCGCTAAACCCAGGGTTGTGAGTTCAATCCTTGAGGGGTCCATTTAGGGATCTGGGGCAAAAAATCAGTCTGGGGATTGGTCCTGCTTTGAGCAGGGGGCTGGACTAGATGACCTCCTGAGGTCCCTTCCAACCCTGATATTCTAAGATTAAGAGCAGCAGGTATTCCAGGATAAGCGATATGGGTGGCTGTATTGGGAGTGTGCGGCGCTGAGCGCACCAGATTGTGAACCTTTTCCACTTGGCCAGGTAGGCAGCCTTGGGTGAGGGTTTCCTGCTACCAAGCTGGACCTTCCTAACCTGCTTGGAGCATGAGTTCCATGGGTTTTAGCCATGAAGCTTCCAAGCCATGGAGGTCAGGGTGCTGAAGGCAACTATGGTCCTGGGTAATCAGGTCTAGGACCAGGGACAATGCAATAAGGGTGTCCACCAACAGCTCAGTAGCATGGTACCAGTGTTGGCAAGGCCATGCCGGCGCCACCAGTATGATCGCCACCTTATCTCTGCAGCTCTTGAGGAGGACCTTGTGGAGGAGTGGGAACACGTACAGCAGATGTTCCATCCAGGGGAGGAGAAATGCGTCCGCAAGAGAGCTTGGACTGTGATTCGCGGACATTTCCTGTTGCCTTGTGTGGCAAAGAGGTCGATCTGGGAAACTCCCCACCTCTGGAAAACTCTGTGCATCACATCCAGACGGATGGACCACTCGTGGTTGTGAAAGGATCTGCTGAGGTAGTCGGCCAGCTCGTTCTGGGAACCTGGGAGGTAGGATGCTTCCAGGACCTGGAACACAAAGGCCAGGGCAGTGCCAATGAGAGCTGTGCCAGGGATCAGTGCTGGGAGGTTGGGGAACGGTGCCACGACATTGAATTATGCCGGGAGCAGCACCATGATGGGGTGTGGTGCCGTCTGGTGCCAGGGAACGGTGCCGCAGACACGTAGTCAGAGATCATCGAGGCAATCTCTGCATCAGCATCGCCGGCTTGCTTCTAGACGGTGCTGTGCGCTGCAGTACCGGAGGCTTATCCCAAACAACCGGGGACTGTGGTGAAATCCCTCGCGGTCTCAATGGTGTCCGGGATGGACGGGAACTCTATGTCCTCCACCTCACACTCCTAGCCAGTGCTTATGGACTCTCGTGGACTCGACGGCCCCCCCTTGTGAGGCCAAAGTCGATCGTGCCATCTCCTGGGTCACCAGTGCTGGGTGCTCCTCTCCAGGATACACACCAGTGGCTCTTTCCAAGGTGGCCATCCTCGGCACAGGCAAGCACCCCTGTCCGACTTTCGGTGCTGTTTCTGTAACACCAGGAGTGGAAGCGGTGCCGCATCGCCTCTGACAGCTGCAGTGTTGGGGAGCGCCGGTGCAGAGTGTCTCTATACCCAGAGTCCTTCCTTGGTACCGCTTCACGTACAGAGGCCAGAGCACTCCGCATAGAGGAGCTCAGCACCGGATCCTGCCCGCCCGAGGCAGGCTGGGGACGAAGAGCCACCTCCATCAGGGGCTGTTTTAGGCAAAAGTTCCATACCTTCTTCGTCCTGGGACAAAACCCCTAGTAGATCATGCAGCGGTCCGTTTGTCTTGAGACAAGAGTCGTGTGGGTCGCCTGTTGGCATGGGCTCATGGCAGGATCTGCAGGGTTTGAATCCTTGGGACTGAGGCAGCACGTGCCTCGAGTCCCCAGGGGAAACAGGAAAGGAGCACCTCCACTCCTATCCTACTAATAAACTATTACAACTCTGAAATTATGCTAGGAGAACTACAAGAGCACTTGTAAGAGCAAGCCCCCACAATTCCAACGACCGTCACTGGCAGTAAGAAGGAACTGAGGAAATGCTGGGTCAGCAGGATCATATATTCACCGCCATGGTGGCACCACTGCCAGGGTCTCTACAGCTGACCCAATGGGTGCTGCTAGGGGAAAAACTTTCCGACGACTGTGCACATGGCAGGCACACACCTAATTGGAATAGACATGAGCAATCACTTGAAGAAGAACAAGATGATCCTTCCCTCTCCTGAGGAGATTACCCTTGCCGAACCTTTAATACATTAGTAGCACTCACGCTTTCTGAAGTGGAGACTATATGTAAAGATTTTATATTTCCCACCCAATTGATTTTATTTGGTCATAAGTAATTTCCTCCACTGGACATCACTTTAAATATAAGCCTTCAACATCTGCCTTGTGCTTTGGTTAGAAGGCAAAAACTCAAGTACACAAGCAATATATATTTGTATTTAGTGCATCTTACACTAGATTTCCCCGGGTTCTGACAGAAAACTAGGAAGAAAAGTGGCTTCTACAACAATGAATTACTTCATGGCAAAAAGGGACTCACAAGGTTCAGTTATTGCTTCAAATTTATTAGAATAAAGTTTTAAAATACTAAAAGTCTGTTGTCCTATCAGAGATGGACACAATCAAATCAATGTTATTTCAGTCTAATGCATCTCACAGCTGGAGTTGCCATGGCTCTAACTTCAATGCATGGTCACAACTGTGTACTACTTAAACGAAAACCTGTCCTAAGCTTTCCGTTGCCCCACATGAGAGAATCCTACTTTCTGGCAAGGGACAGCTGAGCCAGGACCACATCCCAAGAAGAATTATTGGTCCCTAGTTTCCGTATGCATCAAGCCATGTATTTTAGGTGTCCTAAAAAAGGATTTTGGTGACTAGGCACCCACATTTTAAACATTTAGACCCAACTGCCTTGCAGTTTTATCTGCCTCAGCATCTTCTGCAAAGAGACCAACTGTTTCGTGTTCAGGGTGTGGCTGGCTGGACCCTTCTTCCAAACCACCCAGTCCCAGATGATATTACTGGCCTGCCTGCCCTCCCTTTCCCACAGCAGTGGGACCATGAACACTATGCTTTATTTCTCTCCAGAGCAAAGATATCCCAGAGTGCTCCATGCTAATAGAGCACTCCCAATAGGCACAGCAGTACTTCTAGTTCTGCAGATGTGGAAGGTGAACACAGCAGATAATATCTGGGAGAAGAGTTAACAGCAGGTTTGAGGATTACTGGCCTATCTTCCAACCCCCAACCCTCCTTTTCAAGAGAGAAGAGGAAGTAAGGAAGGTAGGTGGTGGTTTAAGTCATTCAGGAGTAAAAGGTAGTTGGCTTCCTACAATAAAACAGCTAAGGCAGAAGGAGGATTGTTGGGCCTTTCCTGGCTCAAGTTTTACTTCCACGATAAAATCTGAAGCCATTAAAAAGGTCTATACTTTCATTAGGAATTTTTTGCACAGTAATGTTTGTTCTCAAGGAGTGATTAAAACATACAAGCAGCTGATCTGCACTTAAGATTCCTAAATTTGCTGACTGACCATTTATATTGAACTTGGACATAACTGGCAATGCACACCTCCAAGTGCAATATGGGAAGAAGGAACTTGTAAAACAGCAGGGCCCGGTGATTCATTGCTGCTGTTTAGTCGCAGTTGAGGGGAAAAAAGGCAGGTGGCTACTTCTCATTTTCATGCCAAGGTCAAATGCACTGGTCTAACACTGCACTCGGGATTTTTAAGAGCAGGTTAGCAGCTGCCCCTCAGCAGTTTTAGTTTGTCCACACCAGATTTCTGGGTTTTCTATACTATCAGATAATCAATTAAAAAAAAATTCTGTTATCAAGCTAACAAAAACAAACACACAACTTACCTAATACAGCAAAGCATTCCACTGCTGTTTGCCAGTCTTTGCTATTTTTATCAAAATTGTGGAATAGTCTCCTCATACAGTCTTTCAGCGCTGCATCTCTCCGTTCTTCGGCATTGACCATCTCCGCCAGCATCTTCTCTATCTCCTTGGTCCAGTAACGTTTATAACCCTTTCTGGTGGACTTCAATTCATATTCCTCAGGCAAATTGTGAGATATTGCATTTTCTGGGATTTCCATTTGGTAGCGGTTTTTGCCTGCTCCCCAATACAGCATGGCTTTGAATCCAAGTCGTTTGCGTTGTTTATCCAAATACTCCCGAAGATTCTCTTCAATGTCTATAATATCCTTTAGTGCTTTATCATAATCGGGGTCAAACCCAGCCTTCGGAGTAATCACTCCAGTCTTTCGAGCCTCATTATGGTCAAAAGCAGTATCCCATCTTTTAAGTTCTGTACTCAGGTCTGGGAAACAACCCTCTGGATTTTTAGACTTCAGGGTGACTAACTGCTTAAGTATTTTAGATTTGAAATCAGCAGCAATTTCTTCCATAATCCCTATGGTCTCAAGCATTACTTTAAATCCTTCCAGCGCAGACAAGAAGTCAGTGATTTTTTTTTTGCTGTATCTGGTTTCTTCATAAAAGATAGCCCTATTGTCTGGATGAGTCTCACTTTTAAGTGGTGATCCAATACTGTGAATTTTGCTCAGGAGCCTTTCAAGGTCTGGAAGTTTCTTCAGAAGTTCACTAACTTCAAACATTTTATCAGGAACTGCCAGAAGATCTTCAACTGCATCCAAACGATCATTGATAGTGTGGGGATTACAGAGGGGCGCACATATCCACTGTTTCAGGAGTCGCTTTCCAAAAGGGGTACAACAAATGTCAATCCTTTCCAATAATGTGCCTTCTGTGGTGCCAGTAGTTCCATTCTGCAGGATTTCCAAGTTCGCTAGTGTCACCCCATCCAGCACCATCCGCTGATTAGTTTTAGCAAAGAAACTGCTTGATCCTTTAGCTTTGGCAACATCAGTGTCCACAGGAACATACTCTTCAAAGTTTGCCAGAGATAAGAGCTCCTGGTCAATAAGGCATTTCTTGAGGTAGAAGACACATCCACCGAGAGCAGACAAAGCTAACTCACAGTTTTCACCAGGAGTAAGACCCAGAGAGTCACTTTCTGAGGTCATGGATTTGATCACAGGAGGCAGAATAAACCTATTATCAACATTCTGCTTATCCTCAAAGTATCCTTCTTCGATTAGAGTTTTCAGTGTTTTAGATGCATTCCAGAACTGGGAGCCAGAGATCAAGCCTTCTTGCATGGAAGAAGAGAGTGAGCCTTTTAATATCTTGTGTGTGTCTGCAGACAGATTTCCCTTCTCAAACAGGATCTGCACAGGAGTGTGGTGTGCCATCAAAGTTCTAAACCTTGAGCAGTGGCGGTCATCTGGAAATTGGCCCACATAAAATTTTCCTACTGATGTGTCAACAAAACAGACACCATATGCACGGTGGTGGCCAGAAGAGTCTTCAACTTTTTCTTTTACACTGAGAAGGTATTTATTAAGGTTTTCAGAAGGGTCTCCATCCAGAACACTGTAGGTCTGTGTCCCTTTGGTAATTATCCTGCATATTTCTCTGCGTACAACCCTATCAAACTTTGTTGGGTGGGCCAGGGATCTGCAGCGTGCCTCCATCATCTCAGGAGTCTCTGTCTGCTCAACCCGGACTACTTTGTAACCCTTCTGTACCAGAACATCAGAGAATCTGCCAAATGCAATTTCTGGAAAACCTGAATGGGCCCAAATACCTTTCATAAATATCAGTCCCAGTTCATTTACACCAGTGACTGCATCCATATGATACAACTCATAGAACTTCCCGACTTTGTAGAAGATTACAGCATCAAAGTTCTGAGACTTTAGCTGCCACCACTTCCGCATTCCTGGGGTACACTTGTTAAGGTAGTCCTCTGGCACATGGAGGGTACATGGGTCATAATGAGGATCACTTTGTCTTCTTCTACATCCATCTCTCTTTTTCCCTTCCTGAAGCCATTCAAGTTTATCATGTTCCCATATAGCAGAACTGCTAACATTTGGCTGAGACTCAAAGTTTTCAGGCGCTGCAAAAGAGGTCAGCCTTGACTTGGTTTCTAATGAAACAGTTACTGCTCTTTTGGGTGCTTCAGAAAGGTCATTTTCCAAGCTATTCCTTTTAGCAGGTTTGTGGTCAGTTTCTCTCTTTCGTTTAGAAGGGACTGTCACAGGACTATCTACATCCAGCTTTGTGTCTGTCTCAGAACTGGCAGATTCACCTTCGCCCATTCCGCTGCTTGCTTCATCGCTGCTTGCTTCATCTTTAGCATCTGGCTTAAACTCTTCATCTGAACCTTCATTATCACTGTCAGAGTCCACCACTCTTCGTTTTTTGGCTTTCCCACCACTTCTCCACTTGCTTGCCAGCAGCTTTTTTTTTTTCTCCTCCTCCTCACTATCATAATCTTCACTGTTGCCCGACGCACTTTCACTAACCTGTTAGAAAGCAAAAGGCAAATTGCTTGATCAGCTACAACGATAAAACAGAAGAGGGCAATTATCAAGTGATCCATTCTGTCGTCCAGTCCCAACATTTGGAATTCAGGGGCTTAGGGACACCCAGAGCATAAGGTTGCACCCTTGACCATCTTGGCCAATAGCCATTGATAAACCAATCCACCATGAATTTGCTTAACTCACTTATGCTTTTGACCTTCACAACATCCCCTGGCAGGGAGTTCAACAGATTGATTGTGTGTTGTGTGAAGTACTTCCTTTTGTTTTAAACCTGCTGCCTGTTCATTTCATTAGGTGACTCTCGCGTCTTGTGTTATGTGAAGGGGTAAATAACACCTCCCTAGTCACTTTCTCCATACACACCATTCATGATTTTATAGACCTCTGTCTTATCGCCCCTTTGTCATCTTGTTTCCAAGCTGAAGAGTGCCAGTCTTTTTAATTTTTCCTCATATGGAAGCTGTTCCATACCATTAATTGTTTTTGTTGCCCTTCTCTATTTTTTCCAATCCTAATATATCTTTTTTGAGATGGGGCAACCAGCACCACATGTACTATTCAAGGTGTGGGTGTATCATGGATGTATATAGCAGCGTTTTATTATCTATCCTTTTCCTAATGGTTCTGTTAGCTTTTTTGACTGCTACTGCACACTGAGTAGATGTTTTCAGAGAACTATCCATGATGACTCTAAGATCTTTATTGAGTGATAACAGCTAGTTTAGACCCCCATCATTTTGAATGTATAGTTGGGATTATATTTTCCAAAGTGCATTGCTTTGCATTTATCAACACTGAATTTCATCTGCCATTTTGTTCACTCAGTTTTGTGAGAGCCCTTTGTAACTCTGAGCAGTCAGCTTTGGACTAAGTAATTAAGTAATTTTGTATAGTATGCAAATTTTGCCACCTCCCTCTTTACTCCCTTTTCCAGATCATTTATGAATATAGTGAACAGCATTGGTCCCAGGACAGATCTTTGGGGGACAGCCGCTTTTTACCTCTACCTTTGTTTCCTGTCTTCAAACCAGTTACTGAACCACGAGAGGACCTTCCCTCTCGTCCCATGGCTGCTTACTTTGCTTAAGAGCCTTTGATATGGGACCTTCATAAAGGCTTTCTGAAAATCCAAACACCCTATATTGACTGGATCACGTTTGTCCATATGCTTGTTGACACCCTCAAAGAATATTAATAGACAGGTGAGGCATGATTTCCCTTTACAAAAGCAGTGTTGACTCTTCCCCCACATATCAGGTTTATCTGTGTCTGTGATAATTCTGTTCTTTACTATATTTTCAAACAATTTGCTTGGTACTGAAGTTAGGCTTATTGGCTTGTAATTGCCAGAATCGCCTCTGGAGACATTTTTTTAAATGGGTGTTATACTAGTTATCATCCAGTCATCTGGTACAGAGTCTGATTTAAGTGGTAGGTTACATACCACAGTTAGTTCATATCTGAGTTCCTTCAGAACTCTTGGGTGAATACCATATGATCCTGCTGACTTATTACTGTTTACTTTATCAGACATGTTCCAAACCACCTCCAGTGACAATCTAGGACGGTTCCTCAGATTTGTCACCTAAAAGAAGCCTTGGGTGTGGGGATCTCCCCTTTATCCTCTGCAGTGAATTAACTTCTCTACAATGGCCTTGTCTTCTGGGAGTGCTCCTTTCATACCTTGATCATCCAGTGGCCACACTGTTTGGCAAGCTTCCTGCTTCTGATGTACTTAAAAAAAAAATTGTTAGTTTTCAAGTCTTTTGGTAGTTGCTCTTCAAATTCTTTTTTGGCCTGCCTAATTAAACTTTTACGCTTGATTTACTAGAGTTTTTGTGTCTTTCTATTCTCCTCAATAGAAGCTAATGTCCAGTTTTTAAAAGGATGCCTTTTTGCCTCTAACCACTTTTTTACTCTCTTTTAGCCATGGCAACATTTTTTGGTTCTCATTTGACAAAACTAATTTTCCATTTTGACCATCTTTTTGGTATTAATGGGAGAAGATGGAATTAAATAATTTCTTTAAATGAACCTTTTTATAGTATTAAGAGATGCCAAACTAAGCTGATACAATCTGATTTTCTATGGAGTATACTGGACTCTTGTACTTTTGCATCAACAACGAATTAATGGAGTTCCATGCTCAAAAGGCCTTCAATCCCAAATTATATAGTCAAAATTATACAATGATTTCTGTAGGGACTTCTGCAAAGCCCTGCATAAATACAGGCAGAACCAATAAAAACTGATGAATTTGATCTCTCCAAGTCCTTGCCTTTCTCCTGCCTGTATATTTAAGGATCAATCACAATTAGAAATCTAGTTCTTGTTTATTCCATTTTTTAAAAACAACTATGGAGAAATGAGAAGAAGAATGATCCAGTTCAGCGGTTAGGGTACCAGCCCAGGCCTCTGGTTCGATTCCCTGCTCCGCTACAGACTTGTGATCTTGGGTAAATCACACTCTCTCTGCCTCTGTTTCCCCATCTGTAAAATTGGTGTTACAGCACTTCCCTACCTCACAGAGGTGGTGTAAGGATAAATACATAAAGGACTGTGAGACTATCAGATTCTATGATGGGGGCTATACAAATACATAAGACAGACAGAACTGTTAGACTTATGACACTGAAAAGATAGAACAAGCTTAAATGTATTAACTGAGGGAAAAGGGCATAGCTGAGTCATCAGACTGGACCTACTTTCAATGGCTTCAGACTAAATAATGTAATTGTAGCCACTCAGAAGAGAAACATAACCCTGCTTAGCAGCTGCACAGAAATAGTGATGGAGGAGTAAAGATCTGAACCAGTTCCCTTCCCCCACAGCCCCAACTGGCCCGGGGGATTCCCTGCTTGGCTCTCATTTTAGCAGTCCAGCTGCAAGGTGGGATCTTCCCACACATAGAGGCTGCTTGAAGCTGTGCAATCCAATTGCAGTTTAAGACTACAAAATTCACCAGTCAGCAAACCAAATAGCACGCTGGATCTTAGTGAATCAGCAAATTTAGACAGTCACACGTCAATTAATAATAGCTATGACAAGTTTAAGATGGTTAGTCCCATTTCCTAGAAGCCTCTGCAAAATTAACATTAAAGTGGACACCCTCTCAAAAACCTAGTCAATTTCAAAACATTGAAATAGAAGTAGTTTCAGGAATACCACCTGCTCAATAGTTCCCTTGCCAATTTTGATTTTCACTATGTTTTAAGACTTTTTCTTCCCTGTTGCTGTCTGAATCACACAAAGCAAGAGAAATGTGAAACAGATCAAAGTGCTGTCAAAACACCCAAAACAAAAACTAAAGTAAGACTTCTTTTTAGAATCACAAAAAAAAAGCTGAAAGTGACCTCAAAGTTATGTCTACACTGCAGCTAGGAGGTGAGATTTCCAGCACAAGTAGACAGGGTCACGCTAGCTCAGGTTGAGATAGCGTGCTAAAAATAGTGTGGATGTTGCAGCACTGATGGCAGCCTGGGCTAGCCACCACATTCCAAACCCACCTGACCCCTCTCCCCAGACAGCTAGCAGCACTGATGGTGGCATGAGCAACATCCAACACTGCTATTGTTAGCATACTAGCTCAAGCTGAGCTATCACAGGTCTGTTTTACTCAGACTGGAAATTACACTTTTCCACTGCAGTGTAGATAATCCTGCCTCAGCATGGCAGGGTATAAGTATACTTGGACACTCCCTGACATCTGTTTATCTAACCTGTTCTTAAAGGTCAGGGATCCCACAGCCTCCCTAGGTAACGCATTTCCTTTAGTCTTTCCAGTTAACTGCAACACAAGTGACACTGTTGACGCTGTTGCTTTAACAATCCTAGTGATGCATGTCTATTTCTTGTGCTGAGTACATAGCTATTGTATTGGCTATGATCAGAAGTCTAAGTCAAAATTTGCAAAAAATGCATGTTTGTAGTTAGCTTCTGAAATTCATGTTTAAGTGCCTGATTTTAAACACCCCCTTCCTTTTTTAAATCTTGACCCTAGTTTGTGGTCAGATGTACTTTTGTCTGCCCTCTCCCACACAAACATTGAACATTAAACCCAATTTTCTTCTCACCAAGTTTTCAGTTATTGAAAATTCAGAGCTTAATCAAAACCCCTTACAAGATGCACATTGTAGTGGAATTTTGATTTACCTCTGACTGCTAATTTGTATTTACTATTAATGCCACCTGATGTGCTACAACTGGACTGCACTAATAAATTACATTTCAACAGCTAAAATAGCCAGGAATAATTATAGGCTAGATCAGTGGTTCTTAAACTTTTTTTTCCTGCAGACCACTTGAAAATTGCTGAGGGTCTCAGCAGACCACTTAATGGTCTTTCCAAATGTTGTTTGTAACATTAACTAACTATTGTAAAGTGCTTTGGATAAAAGCGCTATATAAAAAAAACAAACTTTTTTTGTTCTACAAATAAAAGCACACAACTTATTTTAATATCAGTAGTCTGCCCTTTCTAATGCAATGGATGTGCCCTCTCTCCCCTGCCGCAGCAGCCCCCGACTTGGGGCTGGGAAGGGGGCGGGAGGGGCTCTCCACCACCACAGTAACCACAGAGCTGAGGCTGGGAAGGGGGGAGAGGAGGGAGAAGGGGTCTCTCCCCAGCAGCCACAGCCCTGGAGCTGGGGAAAGTCGCCTCTTTCTCTGGCCGCCGCAGCCCTGCACATCCCAAATTCCCCCCACCCCCTCTTCTCACCCCACTTCCCCCTACCCCCTATTCCCCCCAAGGCCACGACCTCACCTTAAATGTGCGTATTCTCCAGGGTCCAGCCCCCTAATTAGTGGAGCCACGCTTGTGTGGCTTCATTAATTAGGTGGGTGGCCCTTCATTTTCTCATGTGCAGCCGCCCAGGCACGCACCTTAGAGGGAACTATCCACGGACCACCTGAATGGAGCTCGCGGACCACAGTTTGAGAACCTCTGGGCTAGATCCCTTTTCAGATTATCAAATGCAGGCACTGCATGGTCCATGATTGTAGATCTCTTCAACAAAAAGATCTTAGATCCCACTAATTTCTCCAACATAACCACCTTCACATTTCAAAATATAACAAATGTATCATGGCCAGATGGAATGCTATGTAAGAGCTATCATTTGCAGAAAGCTTCAGAGGTGGGTAAATATTACCCCCATTTTACAGATAGGGATATGGAAGCACAGACTGGCTAAGTGAGACAACAAGTTACACAGGAAGTCAGTGGCAGAACAGGAAACAAACCCAAGTCTTAAGACTTCCAGTCTAGTGCCCTATCCACCGCAACCTGCTCTCAAGAGAGCCAGCCTTAGCAGTGTGGTGTAGTGGATAGAGTACAGGAGTAGGGTTCAGGACTCCTGGATTTTAGTCCTTGCTCAGTCACTGGCCTACTGAGTGAGTTTGAGGAAGAGAGAGGTGAAGTAACTTGCCCAGTTTCCCCATCTGTAAAATAGGCATAATGATATTGACCTCCTTTGTAAAGTACTGAAATCAACTGACGAAAAATTCCATATAAAACTAGGTATTACTAAATATTGGAAGGCCTGCACCACAATCATCCACCATAACCACAGCATTATTATTCATAGGGCTGGGAAAGTTAAGAGTTTTTTTGTTTTTTGGGGGTTTTTTTTAAACACATCCCTAACTCATTTTATATAAATGAGTATCTCTCTACCTATCTCCCGTAGAATGGGGCTAGGTCCCCGAAATTCCTGCTAAAGTGGAGCCCAGCTGATTGTTCCTGTTTTTTCAAGGTTATTTTTGTGAAGAACACACCTAGGAGGTTTTGTGTTTTTCTTGAAGAAAAATGAAAGCTGTGACTGAATGTAAAAGAAAATCTTTGAAATCTGTTAAGGAAACCAAAGTGAACATGGGATGAGATGTAAAGTATTTTCATGGATTACAAACTGGCCAGGAGACATGAGTATGAACGAACACCCAATTTTCCACATGACACAAGTTTGTCAGTGAGGGTGCCCCATATTTCTACAATTAAGACCAATGTTTCATATGGATAATTTGTTCCATAACTGCTCACTCACTATGCTGTTTCTTGTACATTACTCTGAAGTATAAGTTGAGACACTGGTCTGATCCAATATGACAATTCATCTCTTTCCTATGATTCTACATTCTTCAACAGTAACAATATGCTGGAATACTATTATTTGGCTATTAACAGGTTTCATTAGAACCCAAATTATTTCTGGATTACTCCTGATTCAGACAACTAAAGAGGTTATTGAGAAAGGAAAGGGTAAGATGACAACATAACAAATGTGGGCTCTTTTTCCTAGTTCTAACACCACCTCTGCAATGAGATCACAGAAAACAGAAAAAAGTTACCTCCATCTCTTCCTCATCTTCAGTATCTGAAGGTTCATTGCACACTGCCAGTTCAAGCCGCTTCGTTTTATCTTTGCGCATAGCATCATCTGCCATTTCCATTGCTCTTTTAATTTCAGGCTTTGAACTGTAAAACATACCTCCCCTCTGAGTTTCCCTAACTGCTGAGCCTACAAAACATGCAAATAATAGGTCAGAACCTGAAGCAAAGTCTAGCCTGAGGCCAGTCATCACTGTAGATGCTCACTCTCTGCATTTAAATAAATTATGTTCAGACCACTAGTATCATCCAGCATTTTTGAATCACAAGTCCAATATGACAAGTTCAATGTGAGATTATTCCATCTGACTGATTTTAAACATGTAAACTTATTTGTTCAGCATGAAGTGGGGGCAAGACTTGCCTAAGAGAATTAGTTTGTATATCTGTCCAGTAAAATGTGTACCTAGTGCAAGAACACTGGATGAGTCTCACATTTCTACAACTGATTAGTCTTGGTCTGAACATTTATCCAATTATAAGAAAACTATTTTCTGGATTTAGCATTTACAATTAAATTCTATATCTGACAGTACCCGTCATGGTTGAAAAATGACAACATTTTACACTGGCAGCATGAGAGCTCAAATTGAGACTATGATCTGGGAACGGGACCTACTCAAATAGAACCTTATGCCCTTTCTATGGATCACTTTAAAGAACTCTGGTTGAAGTTAGTAATCCAGCTTCTACCCATTGGCTTTTCAATTAGAACAGAGGTCCCCAAACTGTGGGGCACACACCCCTACAGAGGCATAGAGGAACATCCGGGGGAGTACGCAAAAAACAAAACAATGTAAAACTTTAGAGCCTACAAGTCCACTCAGTCAGACTTCTCATTCAGCCAATCGCTAAGACAAACAAGTTTGTTTACATTTACGGGAGATAATGCTGCCCACCTCTTATTTACAATGTCACCAGAAAGTGAGAACAGGCATTCACATGGGACTTTTGTAGCCAGCATTGCAAGGTATCTACATGCTAGATATGCTAAACATTCATATGCCCCTTCATGCTTCGGCCACCATTCCAGATGACATGCTTCCATGCAGATGACACTCATTAAAAACAAATAATGCGTCAATTAAGTTTGTGACTGAACTCCTTGGGGGAGAATTGTACGTCTCCGGCTCTATTTTACCTGCATTCTGCCATATATTTCCTATTATAGTAGTCTCAGATGATGACTCAGCACATCTTGTTCATTTTAAGAACACTTTCTCTGCAGATATTTGACAAAATGCAAAGAAGGTACCAATGTAAGATTTCTAAATATGCTACAGCTCTCAACCCCAGGTTTAAGAATCTGAAGTGCCTTCTAAAATCTGAGAGGGATGAGGTGTGGAGCATGCTTTCAGAAGTCTGAAAAGAGAAATACTCCGATGCGGAAACTACAGAACCCGAACCACTAAAAAAGAAAATCAACCTTCTGCTGGTGGCATCTAACTCCGATGATGAAAATGACCACGCGTCGGTCCGCACTGCTTTGGACTGTTATCAAGCAGAACCCGTCATCAGCATGGATGCATGTCCTCTGGAATGGTGGTTGAAGCATGAAAGAACATGTGAATCTTTAGCACATCTGGCATGTAAATATCTTGTAACGCCGGTTACAACAGTGCCATGAGAACACCAGTTCTCACTTTCAGGTGACATTGTAACAAAGGGCTTGGCTACACTTGCAGCTGTACAGTGCTGTGAGGCAAACCTGTCCTCGTACAGCTGAGTAGGTTAAGCGCTGCAGTCTGTCCACACTGACAGCTGACAGCGCAGTGGCGTGGCCACACTTGCAACATTTGCAGCTGTGTTGGGAAGCGGTGCATTATGGGCAGCTATCCCAGCATTCATGTGGCTGCAACGTGCTTTTCAAAACGGGGAGGGTGGGGTGAAGTGTGACGGGAAGTGTGGGGACAGTGTGCTTTTTGGAGCGTGTCAGCACTCTATTTTGCAAGTTCCAAACTCCCGGCCCCCTGCTCATTCATTCACTCACTCACTCAAAGCAAACAGCAAACTGTTTGCTTTTTCTCTGTGGTACGAGCTTTGAAACCGGCACTTCCGTATTCCTGCAGCCGGTCACAACAATGGAGAGGATTGGCCACTTGACAAGGTGATCAGTACGGCGCTGCAGGTTGATTCCTGGTACACACTCACAGGGGAGAGTCGTAGCCACTCCGCTGTATCTCATATGCTTCTCGGGGAGGTGGAGTACCTGCAGCAGTGTACCCAGGGAGATACAGCGTTGTACGTGCCTTGCCAGTGTAGCCGGTCAGTTAGTTACAGCGCTGTGGGCGGCTTTACAGCGCCGTAACTCGCAAGTGTAGCCAAGGCCAAAGAAGCGGGCAGCATTATCTCCTGCAAATATAAACTTGTTTGTCTGAGCGATTGGCTGAACAAGAAGTAGGACTGAGTGGACTTGCAGGCTCTAAAATTTTACATTGTTTTATTTTTGAATGCAGTTTTTTTTGTACATAGTTCTACATCTGTAAGTTCAACTTTCATGATAAAGAGATTGCACTACAATACTTTTATTAGGTTAATTTAAAAATACTTTTTTTTTAAACAGTGAAAATACTTGTAATCAAAATAATACAAAGTGAGCACCGTACTCTTTGTATTCTGTGTTGTAATTGAAATCAATATATTTGAAAATGTAGAAAACATCCAAAAATATTTAAACTAATTGTATTCTATTATTAACACTGCAATTAATCACGATTAATTTTTTAACGCTTGACAGTCCTAAATATAACATACTAACACTTTATCAAGAATCAACAAATCTATATCTTGTCACAATAAACCTTAGGACAGCAGTGATTTACTCTAACCTATTTTCACTATGTAATTTTGATATCCGTATAAAACTAACAGTTCTTGGTACAAGTTCTTTATCAGTTTTCCAGTCAAGGTTAATATGCGAGTTACAGACTATGGGAATTGGTTGTGCTAAGTCAGTGAAACAATTCAGAACTTGGACAGTTGCTTAATTATTCAAAACAGGAACTTAATTCATATTTACCTCTCAGGTACAGATATCAGTAGTTATGCCTTTCCATTCATGCACACTCAACTACATTGCACCTCCCTGAAGTTTATATACCCATTATAAAAAAAAAAAAAAAAATGAAAATTGCCCAATTATTTAACATATAATTGTTGGCGTGAAATGCATCTACATCTTCTGTATGTAATTTTTAATACATCTTCCCCATAGAAAATAAATTCTAGAGTCAAATACAGAATTAGAAAATATATTAGCATTTTTCAATTTACATGCAGATGGGAGCAAAATAAGATAAGTAGTTAACAGCTTTTAAAATAAAATTATAAAAAAAAAATTATAAACAAATTAATCATGCAATTAAACAATAGAATACCATTTATTTCAATATTTTGGATGTTTTCTACATTTTCAAATATACTGATTTCAATTACAACACAAAATACAAAGTGTACAGTGCTCACTATTTTTTATTACAAATATTTGCACTGTAAAAAATAAGTCTTTCAATTCACCTAATACAAGTATTGTAGTGCAATCTCTTTATCATGAAAGTTGAACTTACAAATGCAGAACTATATACAAAAAATAACTAATTTGGTTTTATTTTTGAATGCAAACTTTAGAGCCTACAACTCCACTCAATCGTATTTCTTATTCAGCCAATCGCTCAAACAAGTTTGTTTACGTTTTGCAGGAGATAATGCTGCCTGCTTCTTGTTCACAATGTCACCTGAAAGTGAGAACAGGTGTTCTCATGGCACTGTTGTAACCAACGTTGCAATATATTTACACGCCAGATGTGGGTAAAACAGAGCAGGGGACATACAATTCTCCCACAAAGAGTTCAGTCACAATTTAATTAACGCATTTTTTTAAATGAGTGTTATCTGCATGGAAGCATGTCCTCTGGAATGGTGGCCGAAGCATGAAGGGGCATACGAATGTTTAGCATATCTGGCATGTAGATATCTGGTCACCGTACAAGGTCTCCCGATTTTATAGGGACAGTCCCGATATTCAGGGCTTTTTCTTATATAGATGCCTATTACCACCCACCCCCATCCCAATTTTTCACACTTTCTATCTGGTCACTCTAACACCTTGCAATGCTAGCTACAAAAGTGCCATGCAAATGCCTGTTCTCACTTTCTGGTGACATTGTAAAGAAGAAGAAGTGGGCAGCATTATCTCCTGTAAATGTAAACAAACGTGTTTGTCTTAGTGATTGGCTGAACAAGAAGTAGGACTGAGTGGGCTCTGATGTTTTATATGGTTTTGTTTTTGAGTGCAGTTATGTAACAAAACACACACAAAAATACCACTGCATTTGTAAGTTGCACTTTCACAACAAAGATTGCACTACAGTACAGGATATCCTCAGACTTACAACACAATTGGTTCCTGAAAATTGCGTCATAAGTCAACAAGTTGTAATAGGAACCGCAATCCACTCCATTGCGGGACACACTGTCAAAGTCAAAACCAGCAGTCATAAGTCGAATCAGGGTGTCAATTCAGAACTGTCCTAAGTGCTGTTCGTCCTAAGTTGAACGTTGTAAAGTCGAGGACTGCCTGTACTTGTATGAGGTGAATTGAAAAGTACTATTTCTTTTATCATTTTTACAGTGCAAATATTTGTAATAAAAATATACACTGATTTTAATTACAACAAAGAATACAGTACTCATGAAAATGTAAACATCTGAAATATTTAATAAATTTAAATTGGTATTCTATTGTTTAACAATGCGATTAAAACTGATTAATCAATTAATGTTTGAGTTAATCACGAGTTAACTGCAATTAATCGACAGCCCTAGTTATATTCAATCTTTGAAACAATATAAACACTATAATTTAATCTGTTCTGTAATTTCTAATATTACCATAAAATTTTAATATAACGTATGAATTTAGAAAAAATCAAAGCTGTACTTCGCTAAGCCAGCCAAAATCTTAAGGATCACCAGAATTATTTAATCAATGTGTGTCTAATCCTACATCTAGTCTATTGTTCTCAGACAAATAGCAATCCTTGAGACATCTCAAGGTACCCCAGCAAAATCAGGAAAGACCAGGCTTGACATTCCTAGGGTAATAAAAACAAACAGAAAAATCTTTACAAAATATATACTTTCTATATCCGGAATAAGCAAAAAAGGACAAACCCATTTTTTTTTTTTTGTTTAAAACCCTTTAAAGCAAAGAGTTTCCATTCAATGGGAAACGGAATTTTCCCTACACAGGAACTTCAGCAGACGTGTTTATTCCTTTAGACCAAACTGCCTCTCTCCAGTTCCCTTTTCGAATATTTAAGTTACACCTCTTACCTTTATATGGCTTTAAGTATTTAATGCTAACCCAGCCCCTTGTTGGGCTATCATCAAAAAATTGTACATGTACACGAGAGGATTTTCCTTTCGCTCTGACTAGAGTTCCTTCAGTTGGGTGGTTGTATACAAGACATGGCCACCAGGGGTACCCTTCCATCTTGGCCCAAACCAAATCACCAGGTGAATAATCACAGGAGACACTGCAAACACAAAGAGACAGAACTTGATTAACAGGTAAAAAGTCCCCAATCTTTAAGTCAGTCCCTTCATAAAAGTTATAGCACTACTTCTAAGTCAAACTATTTATCAGAAGCTACTAGAGAGACTGGGTTGGTCTCTGCAGGTCTTGGTTGCTCTTGGGTTAACAGTTATATTCTACATGCAAACACTTTTACTGAACACTCCCAAATACCTCTAAAAAAACCAGCAGATTATCTATGGGGTGTAAAAATACCAGACATAATTTAGCTAACAGGGAAAAATCTTCAGAAACAGATTTTCAAGAGCAATTAGCAGACGCAATTAAGAACAGATTTTTAACAGAACTCAGTTCTCACTAAGATACCTAAGGGAAGTGACTGGAACTTTCCTATTTCTGTTAGCTGCTGAGGTTTTTTGACTGTTGGATTCTGAGGACTTGGGAAAAAAAAAAACTGGAAAATAATGGCCTGCTTTTCAAATCAGCAAAAGCTGGAATCCAGTGATTAGCACAGATTTTATAGCACATATTAAGACATCAGTCAAACAAGCAACAATATTCAGGAGAGATTAACTAAATGCTAATTGACTCACCATCGTTTCTTTAAACTAGAAGAAAAATTGTTTCTTCACAAATGGCTATTCACTGTTTCTTTGAACATGATTTTCACAAAATGCTATAAGAAATGATTTCAAAGCCGTTTTAAGTCCTTCCCACCCAAAAGACAGTTTTATTCCATTTACAATAGCAGTTTATTTCCAGTACTGGCTAGCAACAAGCCAGTTTCAGTGAAAATGGACTTTCTGTATTAAAAAAGGACACATACTTTATCTGAAAGTGGTGAGATTACATAAACTGTTTGTGTACCCCACTGTAAATTTGTACCTTACAGTAACTCCTCGCTTAACATTGTAGTTATTTTCCTGAAAAATGCAACTTTAAGCGAAACGATGTTAAGCGAATCCAATTTCCCCATAAGAATTAATGTAAATGGGGGGGGGGGGGAGGGGAGGGTTAGGTTCCAGGGAAATTTTTTTCACCAGACAAAAAACTATATATTCTATAGATATACACATAGTATACATTTTAAACAAATAATTTAATACTGTTCACAGCTATGATGATTGTGAAGCTTGGTTGTGGTGGTGAAGTTAGAGGGTTGAAGAGGGAGGGCTATTTCACAGGGAAAGCCTTGCTGAGCCCTCAAGGGTTAACATGGGGATTCCCAACATGCTGCCTACAGGCGCCATGGCGCTCGCCAGGGCATCTATGTGCGCCCACCTACTGGCCACCAGACAAGAAGCCACCGAAATGCCGCCGAGAAGCAGCGTTAAGAAGCGCTGCCACCGAAATGCCGCTGATGACGCTACTTCTCAGCGGTATTTTGGGAGCGACGCTTCTTGGCGCTGCCGCTTCTCACCGGCATTTCGGCGGCTGCTTATCCGGCAGCCACACTCCTCAGCAGCTAGTCGTCCGGCGCCCACCACACGGAAAGGTTGGGGACCACTGGGTTAACACATTGTTGTTAATGTAGCCTCTCACACAAGGCAGCATGAACACAAGGGAGGGGAGACAGCATAGCAGACAGAGACAGACACACACCTTGTGTGTGGGAGAGAGAGAGAGAGAAAGGCACACTGCCCCTTTAAGTAAGCTGACCCACTCTTAAGTGCATTGTCTTTTTAAGTGGATCAGGAAGTTGAGGCAGCTCCCTGCTCTATATGAAGAAAGGGTAAGTGGGGTGCAGGAGCAGGGGGAAAAGGGACACCCTGACATTAGCCCCCCCTTTTCCCCCTGCACAGCAAACGGGAGTCTCTGGGAGCAGCTCCAAGGCAGAGGGCAGGAGCAGCACATGGCAGTGGGGGGAGGGACAGCTGAACTACCTTGATAGCCTGCTGGGCGGCTGCAGCACAATGTTAACCGGGACCACTTTAAGTGAGGAATCGCTAGCATTTAGAGAACAGAATTAGAATCTAGAGAATCTGGAGAATTATCTTTAACAACATTATAATAATTATACATAAAAAATTGTTTAAAACACTAAGATCGCAAGGTTAAGCACTCAAAAGTTAGGAAATGCCAGTATTACGATTGCAATTTCAAATCAGTCCCTTGTATGCACGTATTATGATACAGTAATTAAAATTATCACATTTTATTTCGACAGCACCCTCGTCTCATTCAGCATATAGGATGGATGGTGCTCACTGACTAGGGTGACCAGATAGCATCTGTGAAAAAACGGGACGGGGTGGGGGGTAATAGAAAAAGTCCCCAAAAACAGGCCTGTTCCTTTAAAAACAGGACATCTGGTCACCCTAAATAAGCAGCTATTCAATATTTTGTTTTCTCCCTTATTCAGTGTGTGGCTGTCTATACTACAAACTTACATCAGTGAAATTACATTGCTTGGCGCTGTGAAAAATCCGCCTAACCCCCAGTGTAGACAGTGCTATGTCAACAGGAGAGCTTCTCCTGCCAACATGACTATTGTCTCTCAAGGAGGTGGATTAACTACAGCTGATAGAAACTCTCCTGTCCCTGTAATAGGGTCTTCACTACAGTGCTGCAGCGCTGTAGTGCATGTAGATCCGAGGTTCTCAATCTTTTTTTTCTGAGCGCCCCCCCCCCCCACATGCTATAAAAACTCCACCGCCCACCTGTGCCACAATAGCTGGTTTTCTGCATATAAAAGCAAGGGCCATCATTAGAGGATAGCAAGCATGGCAACTGCCTGGGGCCCCCACAAAGCTACACTGCTCAGGCTTCAGCCCTGGGTGGCAGGGCTTGGTGAGTCTAATGTTGGTCCTGCTTGAAGGCCACTCTGAAACCTGCTTGAGGCCCCTAGGGGGCCCCGGACCCCTGTTTGAGAACCACTGGCGTAGATAAGCCCTTAGTTACTGCACACTATTCAAACCCTGCTCTGAACACCGTATTATTAATTTTTTCATGGGTTTTTCTATGGCTAGGGTGACCAGATGTCCCATTTTTAAAGGGATAGTCCCGTTTTGGGGGACTTTTTCTTATATAGGCGCCTATTACCCCCCACCCCCGGGCACGTTTTTTCACAGTTGCTATCTGGTCATCCTATCTATGGCACTTATCATTACGGTATTCATCTTCCCAACACCGCTGTGAGATGAGGGGGGGTTTACAGGTGGAGGGGAGGGGGAAGACACAGAATGTGAATAAGACTTTAGAGCGCCTTTAGAGCCAGCAAATACCTCCGGGAGCCTGCCCCCACCCCGGCACTCGGGAGAGGCCACAGGACTGGCTCCATCTGGTGCGAGTGCTGAGAGAAAGCACAGAAACCGAGCCCCTTTCGCGCCATGCTCCCAACGCCAACCAGCCCAACGCCCCCGGCCCCTCGCATCCCTGCCTACCAATGCCCCCGGCACCTCGTGCCCCCAACCACCAACAGTCCAAAGCACCCACACACACCCGCCTGCCCGGTTACCTGGGGGCCCGGGCGGCCTTGGTTCTCCCCTTCCTCGCCCCCTGGGCCTCGACTCCGCCGGATTGTCCCATCTCCGCCGCGCCACCGCCGGGAGCCAGGGCTGCCTCATCCCCGGCTGCCTCGCTGCAGGCCCAGCCCCTCCGCCTCGCTGCGGCCGGAGGAGAAGGGGCCTGGGCCGGACCGACGCCTGGCGCCCGGGCCTTGGGGAAGAAGCGGAGCAGGGTGCTTTGCCGAGACATGGCTGCGGCGGGAACCAGCGACCTGCCGCCCAATCCGGGCAGAGCGCGAAACCCACCACCGTCGGCCCCGCCTCTGCTGGGGGTGGAGTGACCCGGAGGGGCTGGGCCACAGGCAGCGCCTGCCCAGAGCTGTTCCTATCCCCCATCCCCCAGCGGCGACACAGACCCGCCCCTAACATATAAACTGGTATTATTATGCGCTACTTTAATAATCTGGCTAATTCTTCACTGGGTAACCCCCTGTCATTGTACAGCCGTATACCCACTGCACTGTGGCAGCCTGACCTGCACCCTATCAACACGCACCAGCTTCAATGCAATGCGGCACCCTGCACCCTTCACTTCCCTGTAGGTCTATTATCTGCTAATCAATTGCACAACCGGTGCAGGAAGGTGGGTCTAAATTATGGTTCTAAGGGTATGTCTACACTACGGGATTAATCGGAATTTATATAATTCGAATTTGGGAAACAGATTGTATAAAGTCGAAATGTATGCGGCCACACTAAGCACATTAATTCGGCGGTGTGCGTCCAAGTACCGGGGCTAGCGTCGATTTTTGCAGCGTTGCACTCTGGGTAGCTATCCCATAGCTATCCCATAGTTCCCGCAGTCTCCCGCGCCCATTGGAATTCTGGGTTGAGATCCCAGTGCCTGATGGGACAAAAAACATCGTCGCAGGTGGTTCTGGGTACAGCCTCACCTCCTCCTTCCTTCCCTCCCTCCCTCCCTGCATGAAAGCAACGGACGGCAGACAACCATTTCGCGCCTTTTTTCCTGGGTGAACACTGCAGACTCCATACCACGGCAAGCATGGAGCCCGCTCAGCTCAAGACAGCAGTCATGAACATTGTAAACACCTCGCGCGTTCTCGTGGAGTTTATGCTGAGCCAGGACCAGAAAAACGAGGCGAGGAGGCAGCGGCGGCGGCAGCGCAGCGACAAGCATGATGAGGACATGGACATGGACACGGACACAGAATTCTGTGAAACCACGGACCCCGGTGCTTTGGAGATCATTTTGTTAATGGGGCAGGTTCTATCCATGGAACGCCGATTCTGGGCAAGGGAAACAAGCACAGACTGGTGGGACCGCATAGTGTTGCAGGTCTGGGACGATTCCCAGTGGCTGCGGAACTTTCGCATGCGTAAGGGCACTTTCATGGAACTTTGTGACTTGCTGTCCCCTGCCCTGAAACGCCAGAATACCAAGATGAGAGCAGCCCTCACAGTTGAGAAGCGCGTGGCGATAGCCCTGTGGAAGCTTGCAACGCCAGACAGCTACCGGTCAGTCGGGAATCAATTTGGAGTGGGCAAATCTACGGTGGGGGCTGCTGTGATGCAAGTAGCCAAAACAATCACTCAGGTGCTGCTACGAAAGTTAGTGACTCTGGGAAATGTGCAGGCCATAGTGGATGGCTTTGCTGCAATGGGATTCCCTAACTGTGGTGGGGCGATAGATGGAACCCATATCCCTATCTTGGCACCGGAGCACCAAGCCACCGAGTACATAAACCGCAAGGGGTACTTTTCAATGGTGCTGCAAGCACTTGTGGATCACGAGGGACGTTTCACCAACATCAACGCGGGCTGGGCAGGAAGGGTTCATGACGCTCGCGTCTTCAGGAACACTACTCTGTTTAAAGGGCTGCAGCAAGGGACTTACTTTCCGGACCAGAAAATAACCGTTGGGGATGTTGAAATGCCAATAGTTATTCTTGGGGACCCAGCCTACCCCTTAATGCCATGGCTCATGAAGCCATACACAGGCAGCCTGGACAGGAGTCAGGAGCTGTTCAACTACAGGCTGAGCAAGTGCAGAATGGTGGTAGAATGTGCATTTGGCCGTTTAAAAGGTTGCTGGTGTTCATTATTGACTCGCTCTGACCTCAGCCAAAGAAATCTCCCCATTGTTATTTCTGCTTGCTGCGTGCTCCACAATCTCTGTGAAAGTAAGGGGGAGACCTTTATGGCGGGGTGGGAGGCTGAGGCAAATCCCCTGGCTGCTGATTACGCGCAGCCAGACACCAGGGCGATTAGAAGAGCACACCAGGAAGCGCTGTGCATCAGAGAAGCTTTGAAAACCAGTTTCATGACTGGCCAGGCTACAGTGTGAAATATCTGTTTGTTTCTCCTTCATGAAAACCTGCCCCCTTTATTGACTCATTTTCTGTAAGGAACCCACCCTCCCCCTTCCCCCAGCTTGCTTTCAAACCAAATAAAGTCACTATCATTTAAAAATCATTTATTCTTTATTAATAGATTAGAAAAAGAGGGAGGGAACCCAGGTGGGATTTGGGAGGAGGATCGGTGGGAAGGAAAAGGCCACTAAAAAAAGGTTAAAAAAATGACAGCCTTTTGCTTGGGCTGTCCACTGGGGTGGAATGGGAAGGTGTACGGAGCCTCCCCCCCCAGCGTTCTTACACGTCTGGGTGAGGAGGATATGGAACATGGGGAGGGGGAGAGGGGTACAGGGGCTGTAGCGGCAGTCTGTTTTCCTGCAGCCGTTCCTGAAGCTTCACCAGATGCCGGAGCATGTCTGTTTGCTCACGCAGCAGCCCCAGCGTTGCATCCTGCCTCCTCTGATCTTCCTGCCGCCACCTCTCATCTCGAGCGTCTCTCCTCTCCTCACGTTGGTCCCTCCTGTCCTCACGTTCACTGGCTTCTTTCCTATACTTTGAAACCGTTTCCTTCCACTCATTCAGATGAGCTCTGTCACTGCGGCTGGATTCCATAATTTCTGCAAATATCTCGTCCCGCGTCTTCTTCTTACGACGCCTTATCTGTGATAGCCTTCGGGATGGAGGAGGGAGGCTTGAGGAATTTGCAGCTGCTGTAGGGAGGGGAAAAAAGAGAGAATTGTTTAAAAAGATACATTTTGCAGAACAATGCTTATACTCTTTCACGGTGACCAACACTATTCACATTACATAGCACATGTGATTTCTGTGCAAGGTCACATTTTGCCTCTTAATACTGAGTGCCTGTGGCTTTGCTGCTAGAGATCACAGGTCCGGGCAACAGAATTCGGCTTGCATGCGGCCATGGTAAGCCATTGTCTTACGGCTTCTGCGCCCTCCTTTCCCACATACCAAGCAAAGCCCGTAGAGTGCTGCGGTTTTTCTGTTAACATTCAGCAGCAGCAGAAAACAAACTAACCACCCCACCCCACCCCCCTCCCGCCATGAATTCTCTGGGATGATCGCTGTACCCCTCCCCCCACCGCGTGGCTGGTAACAGGGAAGATCCCTGCTAGCCAAACGCGAAAAGCTCAGGGCCAATTTCCCATCTGCGCTTGGCTAACTGCAGGGAAGGATTTATTTTCAGCCACAGGCAAACAGCCCAGTAGGAACGGCCACCTCTGTCCCCTTAATTAAGTTCCCGTATTTCAACCAGGTTACCATGAGTGATATCACTCTCCTGAGGATTACACAACAAGATAAAGAACGGATGTTACTTGAATGCCAGCAAACACCGGGACCATACGCTGCCAGGCTTTGTCAGGCAATGATACCAGATTACTTGCTGCAAGCATGGCGTGGTCAAGTGTCCTACCATGGAGGACGGAATAAGGATGCACTGCCCAGAAACCTTGTGGCAAGGCTTTTGGAGTACCTCCAGGAGAGCTTCATGGAGATGTCCCTGGAGGATTTCCGCTCCATCCCCAGACACGTTAACAGACTTTTCCAGTAGCTGAACTGACCGCGAATGCATCCCAAGTCCTCAGGGAAAAGTAATCATTAAAAACCGTTTGCTTTTAAAACAAGTTTTATATTTTAAAAGGTAAACTCACCTGAGGTCCCTTCCATGGGGTCAGAGTCTTGGATACTGGGTTGGGAGGGTACTTCAGTCAGGCTGAGAAAAAGATCCTGGCTGTTGGGGAGAACAGAATGCTGTGTGCTCTCTGCAAGCTCATCCTCCTCCTCCTCCTCCTCCTCCTCTCCCCCATCGGCAGAATCCTCAGGTGTAGCTGATGAGACTATCCCCGACCCGGAATCCACGATCACAGGTGGGGTAGTGGTGGCGGCCCCCCCTAGAATTGCATGCAGCTCAGCGTAGAAGCGGCATGTCCGCGGCTCTGACCCAGAGCGACCGTTTGCCTCCTTTGTTTTTTTATAGGCTTGTCTGAGCTCCTTGACTTTCACGCGGCACTGATCTGAGTCCCTATTGTGGCCTATCTCCATCATGCCCTTGGAGATTTTTTTCAAAAGTTTTGGCATTTCGTCTTTTAGAACGAAGTTCTGCTAGCACTGAATCCTCTCCCCATATAGCAATCAGATCCAGTACCTCCCTCACGGTCCATGCTGGTGCTCTTTTTCGATTATCGGCCTGCATGGTTACCTGTGCTGATGAGCTATCTGTGGTCACCTGTGCTCTCCACGCTGGGCAAACAGGAAATGAAATTCAAATGTTCGCGGGGCTTTTCCTGTCTACCTGGCCAGTGCATCCGAGTTTAGATTGCTGTCCAGAGCGGTCACAATGATGCACTGTGGGATAGCTCCCGGAGGCCAATACCATCGAATTGCGGCCACACTATCCCTAATTCGAAATGTTAAAATCGATTTTGGCGCTACTCCGCTCGTCGGGGTGGAGTACAGAAATCGATTTAAAGGGCCCTTTATTTCGAAATAAATGGCGTCGTTGTGTGGACGGTTGCAGGGTAAATTCGAATTAACGCTGATAAAACCGAATTAAAGTCGTAGTGTAGACCAGGCCTTAGAAGGTCCCTAGATTTCTGCAGCACAGTGGATTGGAGTAGACTGCATGCAGTAGAGTGGAGTTCCTGAAGCAATTTCACATAAATTAAAAAAAAGAAGGTTTTTATTGCATTAAATATGATAGTGGATACTACAGTGCTCCCTGTGCTATTTAATTTTTTAGTAAATTCAATTTATTTTATGCTATCTTCCCATAAACCTGGACTGCAATGACAATGTGATTTGCACAAATGTCCAGTCTTGGCACCCAGGATTTATTTTCAGGTAGTTGCTGAGCTTGAGAAGCTGAGATTTTGAAATATGGATCTACTCTAAAACATGACTCCAAAAATAGCATTGATTTCTAGAGAAAATAGCATGATTTAAATAGTGTCTTCCCAAGAGAAAAGCTGTTTGATTTTAAGTGCTCAAGAGTCTCAGATAGCAATAGCTACTAAAGCAAGTGATGTAGTAAAAAGACAAAGCATAGGTATGGAAAGCTGCCCATTAATAAAAAGAGATTGAAGAGTGATTATATTTTTTATATTTTATATTTCTTAATTCACTTTTTGGGGGAGGGGGTAATATCCTGAGGCTTGATCTGGTAAAGAATATTCATTATCTTAAAGCTAACAATGCTGACTTGATCATTGTATGCCAGGAAATGTTAGCTTGCCACAGAATAACAGTAGCCCCTGTAGCTCCACAAAAAGAAGCCATATATATGTATGTTATAGATTTTGGCTATTGATATCCATTTTGGGCGGTGTTCAGTGAGATATTGGGAGAAATCATTAAACAATTTGTAAGCACCTAGAGGATAACAGAGTGATAAGTAATAGCCAATATGGATTTGTCAAGAACAACTCATGCCAAACCAACCTAATTTCCTTTTTTGATAGGTTACTGGCCTAGTGCTTGGGGGAAAGCTGTAGATGTGATGTATCTAGAATTTACTAAGGCTTTTGATGCAGTTCTACCTGACATTCTTATAAATAAACTAGTGAAATGTAGTCTAGACGAAATTACAATAAGGTAGATGCAAAACTGGTTGAAAGACAGTACTCAAAGAGTAGTTTATCAATGGTACACTGCCCAATTTGGAGGACATATCTAGTGGGGTCCCACAGGGGTCTGAGCTGGGTCTGATACTATTCAATGTTTTCATGAATGACTTGTAGAATGGAGTGGAGAGTATTCTGATAAACTTTGTGGATGATACCAAGCTGGGAGGAGTTGCTAGCATTTAAAGGACAGAATTAGAATTCAAAACAACCTTGGCTAATTGGTCTGAAATCAACATGGTGAAATGCAATAAAGACAAATGCAAAGTACTTCACTTAGGAAGGAAAAATCAAATGCACAACTACAACATGGGAAATAACTAGCTAGGCATAGTACTGCTAAAAAGGATCTGGGAGTTATAGTAGGAAATCATTCAGAGAGAGGCAGATGTTGAAACAACAGAATGTATTGATGATATGCTGAGCGTGTAAAACAAATTGCATCAAGCCAAGAAACAGCATTTAATCCACAATCTAACTTGTATGCGTTCTGTTAATCACAACATATATTATTATTTTATTTATTTATTTGTATTACTGAAGCACCAGTGAGCCCTAGTCATAGACCAGGAATCCATTGTGCTGGGTGCTGTACAAACACAGAACAACATTATTATCTAAAGTAGCAGCATCTGGTGACTCATAATAATGCAACTACCCTCTTGTTATAATAAATGGAAAAAATAACAGTAAATTTACTACTAAAAATAGACCTCTTTTTTTAACCAAATATTTCAGCACATTGACATTTGACTTCAAACTAGATTATTCAAATGTTGACTTTATAGCAGATGTAGGGTTGCCAGGTGTCCAGTTTTCTACCTGAACACCTGGTCGAAAACGGACCCTGGCGGCTCCGGTCAGCACTGTGGGGCTGGCAGGCTTCCTGACTGGCTCCACATGGCTCCTGAGAAGCAGCTGCATGTCTGGCTCCTAGGCGAAGGGGTGGCTGGGGGGCTCCAGGCACTGCCCCCACCCACAGGTGCCACCCCAAGCACCAGCTCCACAGCTCCTATTGTCCGGGAACCATGGCCAATAGAAGCTGTGGGGGAAGTGCCTGTGCATGGAGGCAGCACACAGAGACACCTGGCCACCCCTCCTCCTAGAAGCCAGAGGGACATGTTGTTGCTTCTCAGGAGCCACTTCAGGTCAGTGCCACCTGGAGCCCACACCCCAGCCCTGAGCCCCCTCCCGCACCCAAACTCCTGCAGTCTGCACCCCACACCCCAACCCCCTGCCCCAGTCCTGAGCCCTCTCCTGCACTCCAAACCCCTCTGCCGCAACCTGGAGACCCCTCTTACACCCCAAAGCCCTCATCCCGGCCCCACCCCAGAGCCCGCAACCCCAGCTGGAGGCCTCACCCCATCCCGCACCCCAACTCCTTGCCCCAGTCCGGTGAAAAGTGAATGAGTGAGGGTGGGGGAGAGCAAGCAACAGAAGGAGGGGGGATGGAGTGAGTGGGGGACGGGAGGCCTCAGGGAAGGGGCGGGGCAGGAGGCAGGGCAAGGGTGTTTGGTTTTGTGCAATTAGAAAGTTGGCAACCCCAAGCAGATGTTCAAACATTAATTCTCTTTGATAGTTTTGCAACATGTCCCTCAAGGCTGACAGTCAATGTCAGTGGCTTTCAGTTTCTGTGTAGATTCTGACAACAAAACTTTAGATGTGGTCATAGTGTTGTAAAGTCTGTCTGCTGAACAAAAAATGGCTCACTTTAGCTGAGGCCAAGAAGTTAGTTACAGCATCACAAATGGTGGTGAATGTGACCTAAAAGCAACGTGTGCCTACTTATTCCAACAAGCAGATCATCTCAGCAATGTATGATATGTGCCTAACTTGTGTGGACAGTTGCAGCAAATGAACATATATATGTGCTGTTGCCACAGTGCAGGCAGATGGCCAGTTAGTTATTTAACCGGTCAGTTGTGAGCACAGTTACAGTGATTTATGTATGCAGTTGTGGTATGTGAATGCACAAACACAAATTATGAAGGAGTATTCTACATGTGTAGGTGCTTTTCTGTGTATAACCCCTTTGGGGTTTAGAGAGCATGGCCCTTTAAATCTTTTTCCTAAGCGGGAGGGGGAGAGTAAGAAAAAAGGAGGGAAACTCCAGGGGGCAGCGCTGGAGCTCCAAGGAGGGAGAGGCAGCCTGCAGGCCCTGGAAAAGTGAAGCAGAGAGAACCTGCCTGAAGCCTGGGAAGGACAGGGCCGATTGGGGACACCCCAGGACAGGAGCCAGGAGGAGCACTGTGCCAGGGAGGACTCACCCGAGAAGGACAGGCCGGAGCTGGACTCAATATCACTGCTGCCCAGAGCTGCATGGGGCTGTGAGTACTGGGGCTTGTGACTCTGCACTGTGGACAAGGAGGGAATTTGCTAGCTAGTTAAGTGGGGAGGTGGTCGCTCTGTGTGGCTTTGCAGAGAGCTGCAGAAGAGGGCACCGGAGGGGTTTGTTGGGGGAAGGTTCACTGGCGCTGAAGACGACCAGGAGCACCCAAGACTCACCACCGGACTGGAACTTTGCTCAGGACTCCTGAACTCTGTGTGCAGACACATTGCTCGGTGTCTGCCCTTCCAGACTGCGCTACCACTGGGCCTGTGGGGCCTTGGCTTGGATGCAGCTCTGTCTTACTGCTCCCCCTATATTTTCCCTTGTTGTTTTTCTCCTCTCATCCCTCTGTAAATAAATATTTCCCTTATTATATCCACTGTACTTTTCCTGTGGGGGTGTGTGTTCACTCTGGGGGGGTTTGGAACAGGTGCCCCTGGGGTGAAAGAGATTTCTCCTGCTGCATTCCTGTGCACGCCTTCTCTTGGCCAGAGCTGCCTGCAGAGCAGATTCCATCTTGGCCACAAGGGCGCTAAAGTTACACTTGGGGGCCCGTACGGGGACTTTGCAGTACACATACACACACCCCTACGTTGTGCACCCTGGGCTCTTCTTCACAGAACAAAGAAACTCCTGAATGACTTTCATCTCAGTTTAAAAAAAAAAATGGAAAGAGGATTATTAGAAGACCTGTGCCGAGGGGCACGAATCCCAGTAACCAAAGCTGTGCTGGTGGCGGGGTTCCCAGAAAAGATGGAACCAAATGAAATTGAGGAGAGCTTAGATGCAGCTGAAATACTGGGGAGAGTAAAGGTCTGCACCGTATTTACAACCGCAAAGTTGTAAATACGTACATGGTAGCACTATGTACTCACTCCAAGGAAACAGATCTTGATAAAGTGCCCAAAGAGGTGCAAGTAGAAGGTATTCCCTGGACAATTCTGGGGGCAGAGCAGTCCCCTCCTAGTGTGCCTGTGTCACTTGAGGTGGATTCTTTAGCTCAGAAATTGCAAACTCTGATGGTGGATGAGAAGCGGACAAGAGAAGAATTAATTTTGGCATTAGGAGGGTCTCCAACACCTGCAGCACCCAGCCTGGTGGGATGGGCCAAAGAGCTGGGAAACACTCTCAAAGATGCATTGAGGCCGGTATATGAAAGTGCTCCATACAAGCGGTTGCGTTCATTCTCAGGGGTGTCACCTGTACCCCCAGGGGAGGAGGATTACGAGACCTGGAGGGATTTTACGGTGCCACTTGTCCAAGAGTGAGAATGCTCTGATGCTGAGAAGCGGAAACGTGTGCTTGAGTGTCTGAGGGGACTTGCCATGCGAATTATCCGAGCCCTGAAAGACTCACAACCAGCTGCCACAGTGCAAGACTATTTAACCGCTCTTGAGAGTGTCTACGGTACTACTGATAGCAGTGAAGACCTGTATTATCGGTTCCGCCATACCTATCAGGAGCCCCACGAACGATTGTCGGATTTCATCAGGAGACTAGAGGATTTGCTACAGCAGGTAGTGCGGAAGGAGGGCATCCCCACCAAGCGCATTGATTCCGCTAGGTTGGACCAAGTCCTTCGGGGCACCCGACAAGATGGGTTGATGTTGTGGCGACTGCAGCTGAGAGAGCGGGCCCAAAACCCACCCCCATTCCACAAGCTCATTCGAGAGATACGTGAAGTGGAGGAGCGATTGTTGCAAGTGGATGCGGTGGTGCAGCCGAAGATGGCAGGGAGTCGCACCACTACAGTGCTTGGAGAGATGGAAGATGCCCCGTCAGTGGCAGCAGCACTGAGAGATTTGACCCGAGAAGTGGCCATGATGAAGGCTCAGGGACATACTGTGCCATCCTCAAGAGGGGAGAGTAGCAGGAGGGGTGATAGCCAGCGAGAAGGTTTCTGTTATAACTGTGTGGAAGAGATGGTCATTATGCCTTGGACTGCCAAAACAAGACAGATCATGCAAGGGTATCTCAGAGATTGCAGCAGACCATTAGGAAGCTTCAGGGAAACACCAACAGGGCTTGGGGAAGGAGCAACCCAAGACCCCGAAATTCCAAGGCTCCCCAGAAAAAAACACGAACAGATGGGCTGATAGGCCCCCAGGCTATAGTACCCGTTCGTATAGAAGGACGATCGTGTGAGGCATTGCTGGACAGTAGATCACAGGTCACCATACTCTATGAATCTTACTACCGAGAACACCTGCAGCATTTACCCTTGCATCCCCTGTCTGGCCTGACAGTTTGGGGAATTGGCTGTGACTCCTGCCCCTATCTGGGATATATCCTGTTAAATGTTCAGTTTCCAAAGAATGTTGCAAGGGTAAACCAGGAAATAGAAACATTGGCACTGGTCTGCCCAGATCCAAAGGGAAGAAAGTATGCACCTTTAATCCTAGGGACAAATGCAAACCTGTTCCAGAGATTGGAGTGGAAATGCCATGAGATGGCAGGAAACAACTATCTGCAGGAGCTGCCAATGCACGCTTTATGTAAAGCCGCATACCAGCGAGCAAGGGGACCCCCATCCCAAGAGAAGACCAAGGCTAGACCTTTTGGGAGGGATAGTTTCCAGTTTGGGGATTCCCCCATTCCTGCTGAGTGGAAGGACTGCCTGTGTGAGAAGTTAGTCAAGAGGAAGGCTGTTTTCTCTATGCACGAATGGGATGTTGGGTGTGCACATGATGTGGAGCACCATATCCAAATGCAGGATGGTCGGCCTTTTCGAGAGAGGTCAAGATGATTAGCCCCCGCTGATATTGAAGATGTGAGGCAGCACCTACAGGAACTGGTTCAAGCAGGTATCATTGAGGAATCCAGGAGCCCCTACGCATCGCCGATCGTTGTAGTATGAAAGAAAAGTGGAAAGGTGCGCATGTGCATCGACTATCGCACTCTGAACCAGCGGATGATCCCTGACCAATACACAATGCCCTGGGTGGATGACGCCTTGGATAGCCTGAATGGTAGCTGCTGGTTCTCTGTTCTTGACCTCCACAGTGGATACTATCAAGTGCCCATGGGGCCAGAGGACCGGGAGAAGACAGCATTTTTTTTTTTAAATGGAGATATCCCATCTCCTAGAACTGGAAGGGACCTTGAAAGGTCATCGAGTCCAGCCCCCTGCCTTCACTAGCAGGACCAAGTACTGATTTTGCCCCAGATCCCCAAGTGGCCCCCTCAAGGATTGAACTCACAACCCTGGGTTTAGCAGGCCAATGCTCAAACCACTGAGCTATCCCTCCCCCCTCATCTGCCCTTTAGGGTTTTACAAATTTAATTGCATGCCTCAGGGATTATCTGGAGCTCCAGCCACGTTTCAGCGACTCATGGAGCGGGTGGTAGGGGACATGCACCTGTTGGAGTGTCTAGTGTACCTGGATGACATTATAGTGTTCGGGCGCACTTTAGAAGAACACAAGACTCAGCTGTGCAAAGTCCTGGATCGTTTGGAACAGGCTGGCCTCAAGTTATCCTTAGACAAGTGCATCTTCTGCCAGACATCCATGCGGTATGTGGGACACATAGTGTCTGCAGATGGTATAGCTACAGACCCAGAGAAGGTGAAGGCAGTAACCACCTGGCCAAGGCCCACAACACTCAAGGAATTATGGTCGTTTCTGGGATTCTGTGGCTATTACCGCAAGTTTATCAAGAATTTTTCACACATCGTACATGCACTCACAGAGCTCACCAAGGGATACCCCCCCCCACAAATAAGAAGAAGGGGAACTCACCTCGGCATCAATACTTTAATGTGGGTGCACCTTTTGGAAAGCGGTGGACTGCTGAGTGTGAAGAAGCTTTCCGTAAAATCATTCAACAGCCCATGCAAGCACCTGTTTTGGTGTACGCTCATCCCACCCAGCCATATGAACTTCATGTTGATGCAAGCTACACTGGTTTAGGCGCTGTCCTTTATCAAGAGCGTGAGGGCAAACTCTGATCGGTAGTGTTTGCAAGTCGGGGTCTCACACCGCCTGAGAGAAACTACCCTGCTCATCAAGTGGACTTCCTGGCATTGAAATGGGCCATCACAGAGAGGTTCCATGACTACCTCTATGGGGCCAAGTTCACTGTAAAAAACGATAATAACCCTTTGACATACATCAAGGCAACAGCAAAATTATCCATAGCAGGGCGCCGGTGGTTAGCGGCACTCTCTGCCTATGATTTCACTCTGCAGTATCGACCCGGTCGAACAAACATGGATGCAGATGCCTTGTCTCGGCAGCCTCACTCTAAGGATTTATTACCCAATGATCAAATGAATGTGGAGACCCCTGAATTGAGAGCTTTATGCCAATGGGTATCCATTGTGGAGGAAAAATCCACAGCCAATGGAGAACGAGCAATTGACTGTCTGGGTGCACCACCAGAAGCCATACCCATAGTCTACTCAAGTTTTACTAGAGTACAGGACCCTCAGCTGCCCAAACTAAAGGATCGAGAGGTGGAGCATGCTCAGCTAGCTGATCCGTGGATGAAGGACATCCTTTATGCATTGGAAAGGGGAAAGGATCCCAGGGCTATTCGACCAAGTCATCCAGAGGAGGCCCTTTTGCTGAAAGAATGGGATCGCCTATTGGTTTGGGATGGACGACTTTACCGAGGGCAGAAACATCCCGAGAGGCCTCACCCTAAGCAATTGGTGCTACCGCAGAAGTATCGGCGAGGCATGTTAGAGGCCTGCCACGATCGAATGGGGCATCTGGGAGTCGAGCGATTGGAGGTCCTAGTTAAGGCAAGATTCTATTGGCCCCGGATGGGGCCTGACATTGCCCACCATATTTGCACCTGCACCAGATGTATCCAACGAAAGCCTCTACCTAAGCAAGCAGCTCCTCTTGTCAGCATCACGAGTTCTGCACCCATGGAGCTTGTCTTTATGGACTTTCTGTCATTAGAGCCTGACCACTGGGGTACTGCAAATATCTTGGTGGTCACGGACCATTTTACTCGTTATGCCCAGGCTTATCCCACCAAAGATCAAAAGCGTCCACGGTTGCCAAGATCCTGTGGGAAAAGTTCTTCATCCACTATGGGTTGCCCGCCAGACTACACTCAGATCAGGGACGGGATTTTGAAAGTCGGTTAATAAAAGAACTTGGTAAGATCATGGGGATCAAAAAATCACACACCACCCCTTATCATCCCCAAGGGGATCCACTACCAGAACGATTCAACCGCACACTACTGAACATGCTGGGAACTCTGGCGCCTCAGCAGAAAAAATACTGGAGCCAGCATGTGGAGCATTTGATACATGCGTATAACTGCACCTGACACGATGCAACTGGGTTCACACCATACATGTTAATGTTCGGTCGAGAGGCCCGGTTGCCGATTGATCTCTGTTTTGGAGTGTCTTCAGATGGGGCATTCCCAAAAACATACTTGTGGTATGTGACTTGCTTAAGAGACCAACTGAAGAAGGCATATCAGAATCACCAGAATCAAAAGAATAAAACCCGATATGATCAGCGAGAGAGGCAACAGGAGATTCGGGTTGGGGACCGAGTTTTGGCCCGAAATCTTGGACTACAGGGAAAACACAAAATTGCAGATCGTTAGGAGTCACACCCATACATTATAGAGAAGAAACTTGGGGATCTACCAGCATATCGCATACGTCCTGAGGGCAGTCACAGCCCCACCAAAACTCTCCACCGGAATCATCTGTTACCTGTAGGACAAGTATTGTTTCCCCATGAGGATGTTTCTGAGACTCCCAGCCCTGCGAGTCGGACACGGTCCCAACGACGGAAATATACCTGTCTTTTGCAAACACCCAGCTCCTCGGAGAGTGAGGATGAAATGGGGTCTGGCGAACATCCAGTTTGGAATGCCCTGACCCTAATGGATCCTCTTGTTGTCACACAAAGAGATGGTGAAGGGGAAGAACCCACACTGAGCACTCCCGAGGCCCCACTGTCCCAAGCTGTGGAGACCCCCCCAAGAACATGATGAGGAAGGTTCAGTGCAGGCAGAAAATCTATACCCCAAACAGCCACTTTAAACCCAGATGCACTTGAATTTGTGCCTCAAGGACCCATCATCTTGCCTCCATGTTCAGTGGTATCACCTCAGCCAATACCCGACAGCCAGTCTAGACGTTCCTCTAGGGAAGGGAAGCCCAGGTGTGTGCTGATGTATGATCGTTTAGGGGAACCCAGTGACCTACAGATCCCTGGGGTGCCACTGGGGGCGAGCTGCCTCATGGGAAACCTGTTCCACCCCTCGGGGTCCTGTGGGATGGATGATGGGAATGCTTCTGATGAATCAGGGCCCTGGGTCTCCTGCTGGGGATCCATGGTTTAGAGTTGCCTACCTTGATGGGGACATCAAGGATTATTTCTTTTGGAGCGGGGGAGAGTGTAACCCCTTTGGGGTTTAGAGAGTATGGCCCTTAAATCTTTTTCCTAAGGGGGATGGGAGAGTAAGAAAAAAGGAGGGAAACTCCAGGGGGCAGCGCTGGAGCTCCAAGGAGGGGAGAGGCAGCCTGCAGGCCCTGGAAAAGTGAAGCAGAGAGAACCTGCCTGAAGCCTGGGAAGGACAGGGCCGATTGGGGACACCCCAGGACAGGAGCCAGGAGGAGCACTGTGCCAGGGAGGACTCACCCGAGAAGGACAGGCCGGAGCTGGACCCAGTATCACTGCTGCCCAGAGCTGCATGGGGCTGTGAGTACTGGGGCTTGCAACTCTGCACTGTGGACAAGGAGGGAGGTTGCTAGCTAGTTAAGTGGGGAGGTGGTCGCTCTGTGTGGCTTTGCAGAGAGCTGCAGAAGAGGGCACTGGAGGGGTTTGTTGGGGGAAGGTTCACTGGTGCTGAAGGACGACCAGGAGCACCCAAGACTCACCACTGGACTGGAACTTTGCTCAGGACTCCTGAACTCTGTGTGCAGACACATTGCTCGGTGTCTGCCCTTCCAGACTGCATTACCACTGGGCCTGTGGGGCCTTGGCTTGGATGCAGCCCTGTCTTACTGCTCCCCCTATATTTGCCCTTGTTGTTTTTCTCCTCTCATCCCTCTGTAAATAAATATTTCCCTTATTATATCCACTGTACTTTTCCTGTGGGGGTGTGTGTTCACTCTGGGGAGTTTGGAACAGGTGCCCCTGGGGTGGAAGAGATTTCTCCTGCTGCATTCCTGCGCACGCCTTCTTTTGGCCAGAGCTGCCTGCAGAGCAGACTCCTTCTTGGCCACGAGGGCGCTAAAGTTACATGTGCCTGCTTTGTGTTGTGAACTCTTTTTTGAATAAGCAGCTTGAGGATCTGTGGTCTTGCTGAAAAGACATTTTTGTGCTGCCTCTCTTTAAATAGATTACCAGGCTTTTTTTCCTGAAGTAGGTCTTTGTTCTCTAGCGTCCCCTGTTGTTTAGGACAGTGAATCTAAACCCTGCTATTTAGGGGTAGTTTCTTCCTAAACCTCACCAATTAGTGGCTGGGTTTCTGTCCTGAAACTTGAGGGTTTTATATCCCTAATGTATTTAAATTTAAAGTTACTAATAGGCTAATGCTTGTCACAGGGTGGACTAGGTCCTTTAAGAGGGAACTGCTCCAGCCCATCTGTGCCTTGTTCACAGCCTTGATGGGGCTAGTGAAGAGCCATAGGGGAATACACCTGGGAGCATAGGAAGCTGTGGAGAGTAAAAAAGGCTCCTGTAGGAAAGATCCTGATACTAGGGGAGTTTGGAAGCTAGACTCAGAAGACTGAGCTCCAGCTAGGTAAAACTTGGGAGTAGCAACTGAACTAGAAAAGGGAAGGCAGACTCCTTGGGAAGGAGGAACTGGGCTGGGCTCAGTTTAAAAGTGGTGTAAAAACTATGTGTTTGGGACTATCAGGGAAGAGATACCATTGAATTCTGTTTCTGACAGACTTTGTTGGCACCCTGCGTGGAACTGGTGAAGGATGAATCAAAGGGATGAGGAAGAAAAACAGCTCAAGCCTGAGAAGGAGGGCTGTGGGTTTCCCTTAGTCAAGAGGGGTGGGTTTGGGGTCTAGAAGGCCACTGACGACTGTTAAGAACATAAGAATGGCCGTACTGGGTCAGACCAAAGGTCCATCCAGCCCAGTATCCTGTCTACCAACAGTGGCCAATGCCAGGTGCCCCAGAGGGAGTGAACTTAACAGGTAATGTTCAAGTGATCTCTCTCCTGCCATCCATCACCACCCTTTGACAAACAGAAGCTAGGGACACCATTCCTTACCCATCCTGGCTAATAGCCATTAATGGACTTAACCTCCATGAATTTATCCAGTTCTCATTTAATCCCTGTTATAGTCCTTGCCTTCACAACCTCCTCGGGCAAGGAGTTCCACAAGTTGACTGTGCGCTGTGTGAAGAAGAACTTCCTTTTATTTGTTTTAAACCTGCTGCCCATTAATTTCCTTTGGTGGCCCCTAGTTCTTATATTATGGGAACAAGTAAATAACTTTTCCTTATTCACTTTCTCCACATCACTTATGATTTTATATACCTTTATCATATCCCCCTTAGTCTTCTCTTTTCCAAACTGAAAAGTTCTAGCCTCTTTAATCTCTCCTCATATGGGACCCGTTCCAAACCCCTAATCATTTTAGTTGCCCTTCTCTGAACCTTTTCTAATGCCAGTATAGCTTTTTTGAGATGAGAAGACCACATCTGTATGCAGTATTCCAGATGTGGGCATATCATGGATTTATATAAAGACAATAAGATATTATCCATATTATTCTCTATCCCCTTTTTAATGATTCCTAACATCCTGTTTGCTTTTTTGACTGCCGCTGCACACTGCGTGGACGTCTTCAGAGAACTATCCATGATGACTCCAAGATCTTTTTCCTGATTAGTTGTAGCTAAATTAGCCCCCATCATATTGTATGTATAGTTGGGGTTATTTTTCCCAATGTGTATTATTTTACATTTATCCACATTAAATTTCATTTGCCATTTTGTTGCCCAATCGCTTAGTTTTGTGAGATCTTTTTGAAGTTCTTCACAGTCTGCTTTGGTCTTAACTATCTTGAGCAGTTTAATATCATTTGCAAACTTTGCCACCTCACTTTTTACCCCTTTCTCCAGATCGTTTATGAATAAGTTGAATAGGATTGGTCCTAGGACTGACCCTTGGGGAACACCACTAGTTACCCCTCTCCATTCTGAAAATGTACCAATTATTCCTACCCCTTGTTTCCTGTCTTTTAACCAGTTCTCAATCCATGAAAGGATCTTCCTTCTTATCCCATGACAGCTTAATTTACATAATAGCCTTTGGTGAGGGACCTTGTCAAAGGCTTTCTGGAAATCTAAGTACACTATGTCCACTGGATCCCCCTTGTCCACATGTTTGTTGACCCCTTCAAAGAACTCTAATAGATAAGTAAGATATGATTTCCCTTTACAGAAACCATGTTGACTTTTGCCCAACAATTTATGTTCTTCTATGTGTCTGACAATTTTATTCTTTATGATTGTTTCAACTAATTTTCCCGGTACTGACGTTAGACTTACTGGTCTGTAATTGCCAGGATCACGTCTAGAGCCCTTTTTAAATATTGGCGTTACATTAGCTATCTTCCAGTCATTGGGTACAGAAGCCGATTTAAAGGACAGGTTACAAACCATAGTTAGTACTTCCGCAATTTCACATTTGAGTTCTTTCAGAACTCTTGGGTGAATGCCATCTGGTCCCGGTGACTTGTTACTGTTAAGTTTATCAATTAATTCCAAAACCTCCTCTAGTGACACCTCAATCTGTGACAATTCCTCAGATTTGTCACCTACAAAAGCCAGCTCAGGATTGGGAATCTCCCTAACATCCTCAGCCATGAAGACTGAAGCAAAGAATTCATTTAATTTCTCCACAATGACTTTATCGTCTTTCAGTGCTCCTTTTGTATCTCGATCATCCAGTGGGCCCACTGGTTATTTAGCAGGCTTCCCGCTTCTGATGTACTTAAAAAACATTTTGTTATTACCTTTTGAGTTTTTGGCTAGCAGTTGAAAAGATTAAATAAACAAGAATCCCCTTGGCACCCAGAAGGGTAACTTTGTTTGAAATACTGTGGACTGCACAATTCTTAAGGGGCTCTGAAGAGAGGGAACCGGAGGCAGGATGCTGAAGAGTGACCTCTGGCTATGGGAGAGCTCAGGAGGCAGCCGCTCCTGTTACAGTGCCCCTTCTCTTCCAAGTCACAGAGAATTATAGCATTGAATTAATAGAGAATCATTTGAATGTCTCTTTATTTTTCTTTCAGATGTCCTCCATTTGAAACTAGTGGGAAGAAATGGGAGCAAAGCTACATAGTGGTAATAGCAGAGATATTCAATGTCATGACTTTTAGAACAATTGCACATATATTTTTATGACTTCAAGGCCAGGAGCAAACGAAAAAAAGTGATGAGACAACATAGTGGAAAGTTCCCATTTTTGTGAATTCTGTACCTACCAACCTAAATAAAGTTTTTCAGATTATAATTCACACACAGTTGCTTTCATAGAATCATAGAATATCAGGGTTGGAAGGGACCTCAAGAGGTCATCTAGTCCAACCCCCTGCTCAAAGCAGGACCAATTCCCAACTAAATCATCCCAGCCAGGGCTTTGTCAAGCCGGGCCTTAAAAATCTCCAAGGAAGGAGACTCCACCACCTCCCTAGGTAACGCATTCCAGTGCTTCACCACCCTCCTAGTGAAATAGTGTTTCCTAATATCCAACCTGGACCTCCCCCACTGCAACTTGAGACCATTGCTCCTTGTTCTGTCATCTGCCACCACTGAGAACAGCCGAGCTCCATCCTCCCCCAATCGCCATGAGTTTTCAAAAATGGCTCTGCAATCTCATCCGCCAACTCCTTTAGCACCCTCGGATGCAGCGCATCCGGCCCCATGGACTTGTGCACGTCCAGTTTTTCTAAATAGTCCCAAACCACTTCTTTCTCCACAGAGGGCTGGTCACCTTCTCCCCATATTGTGCTGCCCAGTGCAGCAGTCTGGGAGCTGACCTTGTTTGTGAAGACAGAGGCAAAAAAAGCATTGAGTACATTAGCTTTTTCCACATCCTCGGTCACTAGGTTGCCTCCCTCATTCAGTAAGGGGCCCACACTTTCCTTGACTTTCTTCTTGTTGCTAACATACCTGAAGAAACCCTTCTTGTTACTCTTAACATCTCTTGCTAGCTGCAATTCCAAGTGTGATTTGGCCTTCCTGATTTCACTCCTGCATGCCTGAGCAATATTTTTATACTCCTCCTTGGTCATTTGTCCAATCTTCCACTTCTTGTAAGCTTCTTTTTTGCATTTAAGATCAGCAAGGATTTCACTGTTTAGCCAAGCTGTTCGCCTGCCATATTTACTATTCTTTCTACAAATCGGGATGGTTTGTTCCTGCAACCGCAATAAGGATTCTTTAAAATACAGCCAGCTCTCCTGGACCCCTTTGCCCTTCATGTTATTCTCCCAGGGGATCCTGCCCATCTGTTCCCTGAGGGAGTCAAAGTCTGCTTTTCTGAAGTCCAGTGTCCGTATTCTGCTGCTTTCCTTTCTTCCTTGTGTCAGGATCCTGAACTCGACCATCTCATGGTCACTGCCTCCCAGGTTCCCATCCACTTTTGCTTCCCCTACTAATTCTTCCCTGTTTGTGAGCAGCAGGTCAAGAAAAGCTCTGCCCCTAGTTGGTTCCTCCAGCACTTGCACCAGGAAATTGTCCCCTACACTTTCCAAAAACTTCCTGGATTGTCTGTGCACTGCTGTATTGCTCTCCCAGCAGATATCAGGGTGATTAAAGTCTCCCATGAGAACCAGGGCCTGCGATCTAGCAACTTCTGCTAGTTGCCAGAAGAAAGCCTCGTCCACCTCATCCCCCTGGTCTGGTGGTCTATAGCAGACTCCAACCACGACATCACCCTTGTTGCTCACACTTCTCAACTTTATCCAGAGACTCTCAGGTTTTTCTGCAGTTTCATACCGGAGCTCTGAGCAGTCAAACTCCTCTCTTACATACAACGCAACTCCCCCACCTTTTCTGCCCTTCCTGTCCTTCCTGAACAGTTTATATCCATCCATGACAGTACTCCAGTTATGTGAGTTATCCCACCAAGTCTCTGTTATTCCAATCACATCATAGTTCCCTGACTGTGCCAGGACTTCCAGTTCTCCCTGCTTGTTTCCCAGCCTTCTTGCATTTGTGTATAGGCACTTAAGATAACTCATCGATCGTCCCTCTTTCTCAGTATGAGAAATCTTTAAATCATAACATCAACTCTGGTTTGATTGCTGGTGTTATACTTAAATCACTCAATGATCAACTCATTTACAGTTCATGGGAAGCTCTTATAATAAGACCTTTCTGCAACCTGCTTGTAAGAGTCATTCACAAATCTCCTTTATTTTTCTTTTTTCTTTTTTGTTTCCCTAATGGAAAGATATATTAAAGAACTGTGGGGAAGAAACAATAAAGAACATGGCCTAATGGCCCTGAACTTCAGATTCAGCTGAGTTCTACTTAACACAAGATACAAAGGGGGTGGGGGCAAAGATTACCTTTGTGCTGCTCCAGTTCTGGGGCCAGCCAGGAACTAGTTCAACCCCTAGTTCAACTTGGAGAGCTTTAGGGCTACTCTACCTGATGGTTGGCTCTTAATGTATGTTTATATAGAATTTTTGAGTGAGCTTTCCAGCCTGGGGCTAGCGGGGCTTGTGCTAGTGCTCTAAAAATAGCTGTATAGAGTCTGAGCCACAACTTCAAACGGCTGTCTATACACCTGTTTTTAGAGTGCTAGCATAATCCTCAGTAGCCTGAGTCTGCCAACCCGGGGTGGGAGGCTCACTCCTGCTAGTTCCATAATGTTGTGCAGATGCACATTTAGGAGCTAGTATGCCATTAGGGATTACCAGAGCAATGTCCCATTCCTCTAGTCTTATCTCCAGCATGCACCCGACACTGGAGGTGTGGAGGCATGCTCCATGTGAGATGGATGGGTCGGTGCTGCTGGGTGAAGAATGTCCATTGTTCTACACTACTTGGGGATTTCCTCATACCAGGAGAATCCTTGGCTGTCTGGATAGGCCAATTTTACAACCTCTTTGTGCAAAAATTACATAATGAGGAACTGGATCTGGTCTGCATTTTCTTGTTTCTGATGTCATAAGCATTCCATCTTCACTACTTTTGTTGTTGTTGTTGTTTCTCTTTTGTGAGCCTGATCCCGTTCTCATTTCACTTATTGGGATTTGTTATATCAATAAGATTGTGGTGTATTTGTACTGGAGACTGCCAGGGAGGTGCTGTTAATATAGACTTAAAATAAGTTTAAGGGTTGAGTCCACTTCATAGCTAGAGCATGTTTGGTTCCCATTAAATGGCACCAAAATTTTACAAGATGTTCTTGTGCTCAGGAATATATGCTGTGCTTTGCCATTAGTGACTGACATTGCTCTGCCACTGACCTCATGACCTGGTTAGTTGGGAATGACCCTCTGAGATCTACAGATGAAAAGCACTACATAAATTCTAAGTATTTGCATTATGGTAGCACCTAGAAACCCAACCCCACTGTATTAGCCACATACCGCAAAAGAACAGTCCCTGGAAGAGATTACAATCTAACTAATGAAGGAAATAGTGTGGGATCAACTGATTTTGCAAGGCTTTTGCCGTGTTGGGCTGAAATATCAGAAAAATTGCTTTTCTTGAGAGATTCTGGCCACAATTGAATTGGAAATGGAAAATAGGCCCCTGCTAGTGATGGGACCTGACCTGGAACCAAAACCATGGGTTCAGATTATGGAATTTGAATTTGAAATCCCAAGGGCTGAACATAAATTCTTAGATTTTCTACTGTTTTGCAGTGTGAGGAGACATTCTGAGGCAGGAAAGGTGGTCTAGTGGTTGAGGAACTGGACTGAAAGCTAAGAGATGAGTTTTCTTCCTGGCTCTGCTACAGACATTCTGTGTAACCTTAGGCAAAGCATAACCTCTCTGTGTCTCAGTTTCCTCATCTGTAAAATTGGGATAAACCTACTTCTGTGTAGGGTTGCCAACCCTCCCGGATTGCCCTGGAGTCTCCAGGAATTAAAAATTAATCTTTCATTAAAGATTATGTCATGTGATGAAACCTCCAGGAATAAGTCCAACCAAAATTGGTAACCCTACTTCTGTGCCTTACAGGGGTGCTGTGAGGCTTCAAATCACCAACATTTGTTAAAGTCTTTGAGACCTTTGGTGAAAGGTGATATAGAAGTGCATAGTACTATTATTATCCCTGCTAGCGGCTATAAAGGTGCAATATTATAGGTAGTTTCCTGACTACAAGTGAAGTTGGGGTGACTGATATTTGGTACAGGGCCAACGCCCCTGCAAACACAAGGTGATGAAGCCCCAGTCTCCAGCCATTGGGGCTGAAGAAGGGATGAGATGAAGAGAAGATATCTGGTGCAACTCTTGGGGAGTAATGAAAATGGAACCACAAGAAAGGTAGATTGGGCCTTAACAGAGTTTTATATAGCAGGTAGTCAATCTGTCTCCAACTGCCCGAATGGCCAGAAGCGCGCACATGCATGCATATGTCTCCGTCTCCCGCTCCCCCCGCCTGGCGTACAGCGGGTGCGTCACTTCCGGGGCCTGGTGAGGCGGGAAGCGCTGGGCACGAGACAGAGCCGGTAAGTGCGAGCAAGGGGAGGGGCTCCCGGCCTGGGCTCAAGCCGCAGCTGGGGGGGACTGGGCTGAGACTCCCCCCCCCCCCAAACTCCCTCTTCGGTTGGGGGTGGGGTGGCTACTGCGCTCGTTGCTCCCAGGGCGGCCTCCGTAGTGATGGGGGGGAGGGGGTTTGAACTGTCTGTGGGCAGCTGGGAAAACCCGGGGGGGAGGAGGGAGAGAGAGAGAGAGAGAGAGTGTGTGTGTGTGCGCGCGCGTGCAGGGTTGGCTTTAGGCCGATTCAACTGAGTCCCCTGAATCGGGCCCAAGCCCAAGCCCAAGCCCCAGTACGGCGTACCTGGGTGGCCCGGCTTCCCCAGGGGGCAATTTAAAGGGCCTGGGGCTTTAGCCCCCAGAGCCCTGGGATAGCGGGGGGGGGGGGCTCAGGGGCTATTTAAAGGGCCGGGGCTCCAGCTGCCTCTACTGCACCCCCTGCCCACACCACCCCGCATCCCCTGCCCTGCCTGCAGCCAGCCAGCCAGCCCCACGCGTGCCCCAGCCCCGCACCCCCTGCCTGCAGCCACCCCCTGCTCCACCCCCTGCCCTGCCCGCACCAACTTGTCTCCAGCCAGCCCCGCACCCCCTGCCCGCAGCCAGCCCCTGCTCCACCCCCTGCCGTGCCTCCAGCCAGCTCTGCACCCCCTGCCCACAGCCAGCCCCTGCCGCACCCCTTGCCCTGTCTCCAGCCAACCCCTGCCGCACCCCCCTGCAGCCCTGCCCGAAGCCAGCCAGCCCCAAACACACCCCTGCCTGCCCCAGCCCCACGCCCCCTGCCCTGCCTGCAGCCAGCCCATCTCCAGCCAGCGCCACACCCCCTGCCCGCAGCCAGCCCCTGCTCCATCCCCTGCCCTGCCTCCAGCCCCGCACCCCCTGCCCTGCCTGCACCAGCCCGTCTCCCAGCCAGCCCCGCACCCCATGCCCTGCCCACAGCCAGCCCCTGCCGCACCCCCTGCCCTGTGTCCAGCCAACCCCTGCCGCACCCCCCTGCGGCCCTGCCCAAAGCTAGCCAGCCCCACACACACCCCTGCCCGCCCAAGCCCCACGCCCCCTGCCCTGCCCGCAGCCAGCCCCTGTCTCCAGCCAGACCCACACCCCCTGCCCTGCCTGCAGCCAGCTCTGCACCCCCTGCCCTGCCTGCAGCCAGCTCTGCACCCCCTGCCCACAGCCAACCCCTGCTGCACCCCCCTGCGGCCCTGCCCAAAGCCAGCCAGCCCCACAAACACCCCTGCCCGCCCCAGCCCCGCACCCCCTGCCCTGTCTCCAGCAAACACCTGCCACACACCCCTGCCTGAAGCCAGCCAGTCCCGCACTCCTCTGTCTCCAGCCCTACCAACCCCTGCCGCACCCCCCTGCGGCCCTGCCTGAAGCCAGCCAGCCCGTCCCATACCCCCCTGTCTCCAGCCAGCCCCGCACCCCTTGCCCTGCCTGCAGCCAGACCCTATCTCCAGCCAGACCCTGCCCTGCCTCCAGCCAGCCCCATGTCCACTGGTGCCCTGCAGTTCCCAGGGCAGTAACCCTGCACACCTGCTTCAATGAGGGGGGCAGGGAGCAGCTGGGACCCACACATGTGCACACACCCCCAGGGAGTGGCGGAGACCCACACATGTGAAATGGAGCTCATTAATAACCGATCAACAGCATATATAACACAATGTACATAATATATCATTTTATTATTTATATAGTTATGGAAAGTAAATAATACATGGAAGAAATGAAAGGCTTTTTTTACATGTTTTTTTTTTCTTCTAGTCATCCCTGCTGGGGCCCCGCCGAAAATGTTCGAATTGGGCCCCACACTTCCTAAAGCCGGCCCTGTGTGTGTATGTGTTTTGCACCTGCCCTGCCCTGACTGCTGCCCCTTTCCCTGGTCCAGGGACCTTATCCCTCCCCAGCCCCTATCACACTGCCCCCCCCCAGGGCTCCCTGCGGCCCCTGTGTTTGTGTGTGGGACAGTCACATCCAATCCCTTCACACTGCTCCCCTTCCCGGCTTAGTTCATACCCCCAGAAAATCCCTTCAAACTATCCCCCTTTTCCCCTCCCCTTATTTCATGGGGGGATGATGAACCGAGCGGGCGGGTGGGCAGGTAGTGGTGGCAAGGCTTTATACTTGGGGAGAGGTGAGGAGGGGAGCAGCGAGTCGGTGGCTGGAAGGAGGCATCCATTTTCAGTATTTTAATTTTTGGTACTGCTGTGTGCAGTAATATAGTGACCCCTGGGGGTTAAAGAGGGGTGTAATGGTGGGGCCGAGCAGGAAGGGGGCGGGTCCTATTTTACTGCTGTGATCTGGTTACCCTATGCGTGCCGTTTCTTTCCCCTCTACAGGCTTCCACACACTGTCAGTGCCTTGCTAGTGTGCCACGCGTCGTGAGATATCTCTTCTCTTTGTGTGTGACTGAGTGTTTCCCTTGTGTGTGAATTTATTCAACAAAATCTTGAGCTGAAAAGAAAAAGAGAAAAAGAGAATCAGAGCACAGAGTTTTCAACACTGAATGGACAAATAAATACTTATGTACTGTTTCCAAAGACAAAATACTGTGCCTTGTGTGTCGCGAAAGGTTAGCCGTTCCAAAAGAATACAATCTTCGGCTGCACTTTGAAACTAAACATCCCAATCTCGCCAAATTGAACCCAAATGAAAAAATAATTAAAGCAGCCAGTTTAGTGAAAAACCTTAGTGGAGAACAGCAAATTTTCAAGAAAGTGAGCACTGAGAATGATACAGTTACTAAAGTAAGCTTTCAAATTTCTAAGGAAATTGCTGCTGCTGGGAAGGCGAGTTTTTAAAAAAGTGTATGTTGATTGCTGTATCTGAGTTATGTCCAGAAAAGAGAGGAATATTTGAGAATATCAGTCTATCACACATGACTGTATAGAGAAGAATAGCTGACATTTCTACTAATCTAAGTGATCAGTTAAAGCAGTGAGTCAGTGAATTCTGCTTTTACTCCCTAGCTATGGATGAAAGCACCGATTTAAAAGACACCGCCCAACTTCTTATTTTTATTAGAGGTATTGATAAAAACTTTGAAATTACTGAAGAACTTGTGACATGTGCTCCATGACGGGTCGCACAACTGGAAAAGAAATCTCCAGTGAAGTGATGATAAGTTGGGAGTAGATTTCACAAACTTGGTGGCCATTTGTACTGATGGTGCTCCAGCTACGTGTGGAAAAAATGTTGGAGCAGTTACTCTTCTTGAAGAATTTATCAGGAGACAAATAACCAAACATCACTGCATTATACATCAGCAGGTTTTGTGTAGCAAAGTCTTAAAATTTGAGCATGTAATGTCAGTAGTAGTTTCCATTGTAAACCTCATCCGTTCTAGAGGACTAAAACATAGGACATTTCGAGCCTTTCTTGAAGGGGAAGACGCCGAGTGCAGCGACTTAATCTACCATACGGAAATGAGGTGGTTGAGTCAAGGAAGAGTGCTCCAGCGTTTCGTTGCTTTGAAAGAGAAGATAGCAAAATTCCTAGAAAATGGGCCAATAAAATTCCCGGAGCTTGAAAATGAGTCCTGGAATCAAGATCTCTTTTTCTTTTGTGACATTGCAGCACACCTGAATGATCTCAACATTCAACTTCAGGGAAAAAATCAACTTATATTTCAAATGTGTGCAGCAGTGAAAGCTTTCAAAATGAAATTGAAACTTTTCAGAAGTCAGCTGTCAAAAGGTGAAATGTGTCACTTTCCCACTTGTGCACAGCGTATCCCTCAGCACAAACACACCAAGTTAGGAGAAAAATACGCAAAGCACATTAATCTTTTGATTGAAGAATTTGACAGAAGACTTACTTTGTCTAAAGATGATGACATCCAGTTGAAGCTGATTGAAGATCCCTTTTCTGTGGATCCAGAGGAAGTGCCACAAGATTTGAAGTTGGAGGTTATTGAACTTCAATGTTCGGCAGTTTACCGAAATAAGCACAGAGAAAGCAGCCTGTGGGACTTCTACAAAAGTCTGGATGATGAAAAATACAAGAATCTTATTGAAGTTGCACTGAAAATGTTCAGCATTTTTGGAAGCACTTACATATGTGAACAAATATTTTCCATCATGAACATGAATAAAAACAAGCAACGTTCTTCTCTGATTGACGACCATTTGGAAGACATTATGAAAATATCCGCTTCAAATATGACCCCCGAATACGACAAGCTTGTTGCCGAAAAGAGATGGAATATCGCTCATTAAATTTGCAAGATAATTATGAAAAGTACAAATGTTTTCTTTCAACGTGTTTTTCATTTTTCTATAATTCATAAAAAAAATAAAATAATTTTAAAAATCGTTTGCTTTAATTGAAAAATTCTTAATAAAATATCACACCCTCTCCTCCCTCAAAAAAACCTTCCTTTTTGGCCCACAGCTGTTTCGGCGGGGTGGCGCTGGGGAAGGAGGGTTTGTTTCCGCGGTGCGGGCGGTGCTGGGGTGAGGGATGTGTTTTGGGGGGTGTAGCAGGGTGGTTACCCCGCTCCTGCCCTGAAGGGCTTAAAACAGCCTTGGAGGAGGGCTGTGGCAGGGGAAAAGCTGAGCTGATTGGGGAAGCCGTTGCAGCTGGGCCATGCCACCATCAGGCCCCAGCTGGCCTGTATAAAAAGGCTGTGAGCCAGAGGCCCAGAGGAAGTCTCTCTCTGCTTGTAAAGAGAGAAGGGTCTGGCTGCTAGGGAGTTGAGCAGGGTACTGGGAGTGGAGCAAGGCTGGGGAAGGCTGAGGAGCTGGGGAACTCCAGCCTGGAAAACCCCCAAGCTGCGGACCTAGCTAAGGGCCAATACCAGGGCTGCAGAGGAGCAGCCCAGCTATAGAGGGAGGCAGCAGGTCCAAACCTAACCTTGCCTGTGATGAGTGGCTGATATACTGCAGTCTACCCCAGGGTGCGGGAGCTAGTTGGTGACTGGCAGTAGCCTTATACTGAGGTGAGGTGGGGATTAGAGGATTGGGGGTTCCCCAGAGAGAGGAGACCAAGAGCCAGAGTGTGGGGGTATTGCCAGGGGGCAGCACCCCAGATCAAAGGTCCAGGAGGGACACAGACCCAGCGACAGTGGGACACCGGCCTGCAGAGGTCGCTCCAATGGCTGGATGAGCTAATTCCTGAGAAGACCAGCAGGAGACGCCGCCAGGATGAGTCCTGCTTGCTTTCACGGGGGCTGGGCGGCGCTGGGGGGGGGGGGGACGGGGTTCGGCGGGGCTGGGTGGCACTGGGGGGGGGCGTGTTTCAGCACGGCCGGGGGGGTTTCGGCCCTCAGCTATTTTCTTTGGAGTAATATGGCCCTCGCCACTTTACGAGTTGTGCAGGCCTGGTCTAGAATCATGATTGCAACTTTAGTAATTTGGGCCCTAGTTTTAGGAAAGCACTTACGGATATCCTTAAATCCATGCCTATTCATAAGCTTAGGGGCGCTTTCCTGAACCTGGTCTTTGTTCAAAAGACCAAGTGAAATGGTTCATATTTTGCCCTTTAGAGATCAATTTGTTATGGAGACAGCATAAGAAGGCTGCAGGTATTTCATAATGGAACTGGCCTTTAAATGCCCATTGTGTGGGGGTTTTAAAAGATGTATTTATTGTTTGTTCCAACTCCATTCGTGTCAGAGTTCATATAGGCTTATTCCCATTGTCTTTCTAATGTCATAACTGCCACAATGCGTGACAATCTGTAGCTGGTGCCAGTGTACAACACTGGGCACATGAACACACAGTATCAGGTTCATTATGTATATCTGAGCACTTTCTTTCTCTGAATTAGTGCATTTTAATTTTACATTATTTTACATTTCAGTTTGAAATAGTGTTTTGCTTTACACTCTCTCCTTCTGCTTCATTTATAGTATTTTGGTCAGGCTTTATGTTATTGGGAAATGGGTAAATGACCAGCGTAACCAGTATTTTTATATACTAGAGGGTCACATACTTTGCTTCTATAGGCTGAATATATTGCATATACCAGGGGCTCCTTACATTCCTCCATCCTCCCTACAAGCTCCCTGTGTGCCACCCTTCTTTTCCCTTCTCTTGCAGGGATTCCTTGCAATTCCCAACTCCTCTTTGATGCCAGAGGGCACTCTGTCCCCTATTCCTCTTCCCCTATACTTTGGTCCCCTGTTCTTCCTTTATAGCAGGGCTCTGTATGCTCCCAATTTCCCCTGTGGTGAGTGTATAAAACCTCACACAGGTTAACCATGAATTAGGCCACTGAGTGGCACCTAGAGGGATGTTAGGCATAACTGATGATCAGACACAGCTGGGGAGGAGCTGAATCTTCATAAAGGAGGGAGTACAGGTTAATGGAAAAAAGAACAACAGTGAGGAGACCCAAATGAGAGGTAGCTGGGAGTTTCCTCTCTTGGTTAAACAGAGTGAATTTCATGAGTCCTGGAATCAAAACCTGAGGGGTCCTAAGCCAGGATGGGGCCAGTGAAACCTGGCAACAGAGAAGTGTTATCCTGAGCCAGGAAGAAGCTGGAGGCAGTAAAGCCTAAGGCAGTGACGGTACAGCATAAGGGGTGGTTGGACTGATGTATGAGGGGCTTCAGAGAGAGGTAAGACTTCTGCAGTCACTCATTTGGTAGTAGAGATACCTGTGTGGAACAGGGAGTCACTGCTGGGTGAAGAGGAAGCCTGTCGGTGAGATACCTGGAAGACAAAGGATTGGCACATGGGCCTGTGCTTGACATAAGGCTAGGAACCAGACCTCTGAGTTGCTGATAAGAGTCCAGGAAGGAGCTGAGGAAAAAGCCTGAAGAAAGGCTAATGGTAAAAAGGAGTTCAGAGAGACAGCAGCAAGGCATCTAACAGAGCAGACCTTGGCTGCTTGTCCTTCGTTCCCTGGACCAGAACCCAGTGGAGGGTGGGCCTGGGTTCCACTATGGCCACTAGGAAGGCAGTGTGAAGCCCCCTGACATAAGGAGATAAGGACTATTTAAAACCCTGAGAGAAGGGTATAAGAGGAGCAGCCCTAGCTATTTGACCAGGGTGGAAAATGTTTTCAGAGTACCTCTCTCTCCCCTGAGTGGCAGAGAGCAAAAAGGCAGGCCAGTCAGTAGAACGCGTAGAACTGGCTGTGGGTATAAGGACCACTGGGCCCAGTGGCAGGGGCCAGAGGCCTGACACAAGATCTTGGAATTATTTCTTGGACTTCCTGTTACTTGGGAAGGAGTGTAGCTGAAATCTGACCTGGACAGCTTAGTTGTGAGACAAGATCATCACGGGACCAGAGCAATCATTGGCAGAGAGTGCTAAAGATGAGAGCTGCTACGCTGTGCCCAGCCACAAGCCGGGAGTGAGTCTACTATTCTATACTCCATCATGGCAGAGGCTGTGTGCCTCCCTTCTCCACCTTCCACCCCATCAGGAATTGTGTCCCCATTCCCATCTTCCCTCCCATGCCAGAGGCATTGTGTGTAGGGTTGCCAGGTGTCCGATGTGACACTATGCCCCATATTCTTCATAGAAATATTGTTATAATATGATTGTAGCATATTTAAGCTTTATTTTATGTAAGATGGGTCATGTGAGATATCCTTGGAAAGGTTATGATTTATTGAATATGATTATCCTATTTGTATGCATATATAATTTTTGTATCTAAAGTTAGGCATATTGACTATACATCAATGGGGGGGAGGGATAGTTCAGTGGTTTGAGCATTCGCCTGCTAAACCCAGGATTGTGAGTTCAATCCTTGAGGGGGGCCATTTACGGATCTGGGGTGTACACACACACACACACACAACTGTCAGGGGCAGTACTTGGTCCTGCTAGTGAAGGCAGGGGACTGGACTTGATGACCTTTCAAGCTCCCTTCCAGTTCTATGAGATAGGTATATCTCCATATATTATCTGCACTACAAAAGTGTTTGCACTCACCAGGAAAAAATGCAATCAGTCTGGCTGGTTAGCTAGGGACAAGTCAATGAACCATTAGGAAGAACATTAGGTCTTGGAAGATGCTAATCTCCCACCTTCCTGAGAAGCTTCCTCCAATGCTTCAAACAGCCTTTGACTCATGGCTGCTTTGACACTGCAGGGTCATGTGATCATGGAGTCCAGTACCAGGTGACATCTTGAACTACTAGTATTTCCCCACTAATCTGGGGTGGGGATCAAACTGGCAAACAAAGGATTCCTGCCATATGTAAATCCTATTTAAGGCAGGGAAGTGAGTTAATCAGGGTTCACTCTTCACTGGATCCCTGCCCAGGATGACTGCTGAAAATATCTAAATGACAAAGAGGGGGAAAGGACTGAACCCAGGCTGGAAAAGGTGTCTGGCCTGTGAGAGAAATACCTGGAGTTTTAAGCTGCAAGCAAGAGCAGCTTGCCTTCAATAACCTCTGCAATCTGCCTAAAACAACATTTAGGGTGAGAAATTACTATTTGTAACCAGTTTCTTTAATGGAGTAAGCTTAGTTTGCGTGTTTGTTTTGTTTGCTCAATAACCTGCTTTGATCTGTTTGCTATCCCTTATAATCACTTAAAATCTATCTTTTGTAGTTAATAAACTTGTTTTTGTTTTCTCTAAAACCAGTTTGTGGAATTCATAACTGGGGGGCAAAAAGCTGTGCATATCTTCATTCACATTGAGGGAAGGAGCGAATATCATGAGCTTATGCTGTAGAGTTCTCTGTGCAGCTCAAGCCAATACAATTTTCAGTTTACACGTCAGAGGGGGTTTGTACTTGAGTGCTGGGTCTTCCCTAGCTGAGTCTTCCCATGCAGAGCTGATTTCAGTGTCTGTGTCTTACTGAAGCTGGGTGTGTCCCTACCTGTGTGTGTTCTGGAGGAGGCTTCAGGGCCTGGGTCAATAGGACAGTGTAAGGGAGCCCAGGCTGGTGGAACAGGTGGGTTCAGTGGTACCCCAGTACATCAGGTGGCACCCAGGAGTGGGGGGCAACCCGCCACATCCAGTTTTCTATCAGAAAGGGTCAAAAAGGGACCCTGACATAGCTGACTAGGATGCCAAAAGTCTAGTTGGCCACATTAGACTGGGGTCAGGCTGCATGGGGGGCAGTAGGGCTAAGGCAGGCTCCGTCCCTGATTCCACACAGCTCCCAGGAAGTGAGGGCATGTCTGGCTCCTAGGCAGAGGGATAGCCAGGAGGGCTCCACACGCTGCCCCTGCCTACAGGTGTCATCCCAAGTGCTGGCTTCGCAACTCTCATTGGCCAGGAATCTATGGCAGATGCGAATCTGGGGAGCTGCAGCCGCATCCAGCTTCCTCCATCCCTGGGAAATACTGGGGCAGCACTGATGCAGCTGTTATGTAAGGGACCGCCTGAGGTCAGTACCTCTCACAGCCCCCATGAACTGCACCAGCCAGAGCTGCCGGAGCCTGCACCCTGAACTCCTTCCTAAGCCCCAACCCTCTGCCCCAGCTCAGAACCCCCTCCCACACCCAAATTTCCTCCTGGAGCTCAGCACTCACACCCCCTCCTGTCCCTCAGCCCCAGCCCAGAGCCCCCCTCCTGTACCCCAAATCCCTCATCCCCACCCCAGAGCCCGCACCTGAGCCCAGAGCCCTCATTCCCTCCCGCACCCCAGCCCGGAGTCCCCTCTCATACCCTCAACCCCTCATTTCTGGCCCAACCCCAGACCCCACACCTGGAGCCTGTACCCCATCCTGCACCCCAAACCCCTGTCCCACAGCCTGCACCCCATACCCACACACCTAATCCTCTCCTAGAGCCCCAGCCCAAGCACCCTCCAGCTTTTCCTAGCAGCTGCCCCAGCTGGGTGGCCCTGCTCCCCACAAGTGGCCAGCGGCTGCTTTGGGAGGAGGGGTCAGGTGGAGATGCTCTGAATTTGCAGTTCCCTTCCCTGGAGCCTCCACTTCAGCCCCTCTGAGCTCTAGGGGGTATGTCTACACTGCAATTAAATGCCCTGCTGGCCTGGCTCAGTGGACTGGGGCTGTAACATTACTGTGTAAACATTTGGGCTCTCTGAGTCCCTCCCGCCTTTGGGTGGGGGGGCTCAGAGCTTGAGGTTCAGCTAGCACAAACACAGCTCCACAATGAGCCCCAATCAGCAGACAGGGGGCAGCCAGCTTTAATTGCTGTATAGACACACACACACACGTCCTCCCAGTAAGGGACACAGCAGCTGCTAGTCTAGGTAGCTGTGCAGGCCAGTCAGTCCCTGTATGAGGTGCATGTAGGTTAGTGTGGTTTTAGGTGTGTCTCTGTGAGTGCATCCAGGGGCAGTGCACTGGGGCTGGGCTGGTCTCCGCCACTGGAGCGGTCACTGCAACCCACCCAGTCAGTGGGGCACATCAGGAGCCACGCCAGCAGCCAGACATTGCTGTGTGCAAAGCCTGGCATTTCGCACTGGTGGGTGCCCGCCGGAGTTTGCAAAAGGTAAGTGGGTCATATGTAGGGTGACCATACACCCTGTTTTGAGCCCTCCTGGCCATCCTGACTTTTTTGGCAAAACTGGGCATTTGTTCCATTTGCTCTTGCCAACTGATCATAGTGGGGAGGAACATGCGGGGGTTGGGGGTGTGACACTGTATCTCGAGGGAACAGACGCCACCTCCATGTTCATCCTTGTAATACGATTGTGTGGTATCCAATGCAAAGTTTGTCATGTTGGATGTCTTCGGAAGGCTCATGATGCACCAAGCATTGTTGTTATAGTAATGTTATGTTATAGGTTGTAATGTCATGTATATAGTTATGAGGCTGAAAATGTGTCCTCATGACTTAAAACAAGACCATACAAAACTCTTCAAGAATAGAGAGGCAGTTCACACCTCATCAGGGTATGTATGGGACAAACCCAGCCCAACCTCACAGGAACAAAGGACACTGGCCTAGGCAGCAACAAAGGATCTGTTGGACTCTCCAGTGAGTCAGACCCCCTTCCCTTAGTTAGTTTGGGACTACAATGAGGTAATGCTCACCTGACTCTGAAAGGGGAGGGCAAAGCCAAGAGGGAAGAAAGAACATGATAAAAGGGAGAGATGTTTGCCATGCTCTTCCTCTCTCTTCCACCTCCACCTACAGACACCACCACCAAGTGACAGAAGCACTGATCAAAGGGGAGAGCCTGGCTGAAGGGCAACCAGCCAGCTTGTGGTGAGAAGCATCTAAGTTTGTAAGGGCACTGAAAATGTTAAGATCATCTTAATTAAATATTAAAGTAAAGTAAAGTAAATTAGAATACATTTTGCTTTTATTTCATTTGACCAAATCTGACTTGTGCTTTGACTTATAATCACTTAAAATCTGTCTTTTGTAGTTAATAAATTTGTTTGTTTATTCTACCTGAAGCAGTGCGTTTGGTTTGAAGCATGTCAACGACTCCCCTTGGGATAACAAGCCTGATACATATCAATTACTTTGTTAAACTGATGAACTCATATAAGCTTGCAGCGACCACCAGGCATAACTGGACGCTGCAAGACGGAGGTTCCCAGGGTTGTGTCTGGGCCTGGAGATATTGGCTAGTGTCATTCGGTTGCACAATCCAAGCAGCAGCTGGCTAAAAGTGCTCACTCACATGCTGGGAGCAGCTTACATGCTAGAGGCTGTGCGTGAACAGCCTGGGAGTGGGGGTTCTCACAGCGAAGCAGGGTAAGGCTGGTTCCCAGAGTTGAGGAGTGGAGTGACCTAGCAGCTCACAGATCTAGATAACACCAGGGAAACATCACAGGGGCAAGTGGCAATGCCTGCCTCACCTGGGAGAGAGGGCTCAGGAGAGCAGCTCAAGCCGGGCCAGCTTTGCATGGGCAGGTGGCAGGGGGGGGTCTCAAGGGGCTGGGCACAGGCAGGAGAGGGGGGGCCTCAGGCTGTCCCCACGCAGGTGGGAGGCAGGGAGGGAGGCGGAGGGGGGGCCTTGGGCCAGTCCCATAGGGTGTCCTGTTTTCCTTTTGGGAAAATATGGTCACCATAGTGATATGGTCTGATGGTGCCAACACCATGGGCAGAACAGAAGGGGCCTGGCAACAGGGAATGCATAGCTTCACTAGGGCTATGTTGCTGAAACAGAAGGGCTATTCCCTGGCTATGGCGATCTCCCTCACATCCATAAACAGACCCTTTATGTTTCAAATAAAGGACAACTTAGAAATTATAGGAGAAAGTTTATTTTTAAGGGCATCTCCCCAATGTTTTGTGACACACACTCATATACAAATAACACATTGTATTACAGTGTACAATCCTCTGCATGATTATTGGTGTATGCAAGACAATATTTATTGATTTGATGTGTAATGTGGAACAATGGGCACCAAACAAGGGACAGATGGTCATGCTGTGTGTGACATTCTAACATATTTCCTCTCAACCTGCTTTGGGACAAATCTGGGACACAGTACATGTGGAAAAAATTGAAAAGAAGAACACTAGAAAATCTATTGGTTAGCAGGATGGTAAGATAGTGAGGGGTCAGTTTCTGCCATATGAATTACATTCTATGCTGTGTCACCTTCTTAACATTAAAGAGCTATAATTAATTAATAAAATAACATCAATGCAATATTAAGGTTATATATTTAAACATAAAGTGTCAGGAAATTTTAACATTTAAGACTCCCATAACATTAATTTGTCCACGTTGTATGTATTGTCTATTAAAACATACATTTAAACAATTTAACTAGTCATTAAACATGGACCAGTATAACTTTTTTTCCGTGCTATGCAGTTCATAGTCAGGTAAGTAGTATAAGGGCCCTACCGTCAATCAAACCCTAACCCTGCCCCTTGACCTCTTAAGCCCCGTCCCGTGACCCCTTGGTCCCACCCACCTGTCACCGGAAGTCCCACCCTATGGGGTATTACTTCCGGGGTCAAGGTGCCATCTGACCGGAAGCAACGTGTGTCATGTGACCCCTCTAAGAACTCCCCCCACTACCCTCTACCAATCAGGAGGGGTTTCGTGCCAAAAGGACCGTCCCAAGAGGAGATTTTGACCAATCAGGGTAACTTCTGGGGCAGGTTTGAATCGCCCGGAAGTGGGTCGTGTGGTCCCTCTAAGAACTCCCCCCACTACCCTCTACCAATCAGGAGGGGTTTCGTCCTGATAGGACCGCCCCGAGAGGAGATTTTGATCTGACCACCCCAGTTTCTCATGTAACTTTTCTAAAAGGGGCTAGTGTTTTTATTTTAAAACCATCTCCGTAAACCGTTTTCCATACCTTCAGAGAATTTGAAGGGTTAACATCAATGGGTCTGATACGTATAGTTCTGTGAAAACAATGGTTGTAACTCTTTATAAAGTCAGGCATGACGTCAATGTAGCAAAAGGTGTTATGGGCTGTAAAATATCTCCACATCCTAGTTTTTAAAGTTCTGTTAAATCGCTCCACAACCCCTGCTTTGACTTCATTATTGGTAATAAAATGGTGAACTCCATGCCGCTTTAACAATCCACTTAAAGGTTTGTTTAAAAATTCTTTCCCCCGATCGGTTTGTAATTTTTGAGGCACGCGACCTTCACTGAAAATAGCTTTAAAGGCCTTGGATACCTCACCATTCATCTTGTCTTTTAGGACTAAGGCCCAGGCATATTTGGATAGAATGTCTATCACTGTTAAGATGTACTTAAAACTGCTGTTGTGTTTGGAGAACTGGTGCATATCCACCAAATCTGCCTGCCACTGCGCATCCACCTCTGAAACAATGGTCTGGTTTATTTTAAAACGTATTCGAGCCGGTTTGTGTAAAGTGTAAGCATCCTGGTCTGAAAGCCATGCTGTTACCTGTCTTCTGTTTAAAGTTTTACTATGCTTTCTGGCCGCTTGAAAAAGAGGGTTGACCCCGCCGAAGCTCCCAACTTCCCCGGGGGCGTAATATATTTTCTTTAACAGAGCCGTCTGTGTAGACATGACTGTTACTGGTACCGTCTTTTACTACCACGAGTATGAAAGGGAACACATTCATATTGACACATTTAAATAAGTTTTATTAATCGCCTGGTTTAACACGACTTTTACAGCCACCTTTAAAAATGGATGCCATGACCCCTACCAGTCTCAGATGGTTCATTCTTCCATTTTGTCCTTTTTGGCTTGAGATCTGTGTCTCAGACATGAGCAAAAGCAGCTGACGCATGATATGTTTACTCCCACAGGGCTTCCAATGTGTAAGTTCTTAAAGGCCTCTAAAAAGGCATCGTCGACCTGTTGAGAGATTTTCAGAAAAGAAACCGCGTAAGCACCCCCACTGCTTGTTTTTTTAATTTACGCAACCCCGGTTCCTACCCCATTACCCACCCCTCCTTAACCGCCGCGTCTTAATCATTCATTTTTCCATTCGCTTTGTCCGCCGGTGCCTCCCCCGAGCCACGATCGCCTTCCACCTCTGAGGGGTGGACAAAGAGAGACCACCACGCTCATCGGGCTGCCTCACAAGGGTTTTGGGGTCGGGTTCCGGCATATCCAGCAATGGCTGGGCCAAAGGGCTCCCCTCGGTCGCTCACTCCTCCTCCTCGGAACTATCGCTGATGTAGCGTTTTCTCCGCGGATGGTCAAAGACCCTCGGGCCTAAAACAAAGTCCGAAGTTCTCACGGGGGTGGTGGAGGAGTCCATGTTTCCTCTCAGCAGCCTTTCCACGATTTCTATGCCAAGCCTCCTAAACTCCTTATAGCCATCATCCTCAGAGTTACCAACCCCTCCTTGACCATCACTTCTTAAGAGGAGTGCCTTGGGAGGAGTTCTTAGTGGGGTCACACGACTCACTTCCAGAGGGGTCACCCCAACCTGGTCAAAATTGGTCAAAATCGCCTCTCAGGGCGGTCCTGTCGGTACGAAACTCCTCCTGATTGGTAGAGGGTGGTGGGGGGAGTTCTTAGAGGGGGTCACATGACCCACTTCCGGGCGGTTCACCCCCCGCCCCGGAACTCACCCTGATTGGTCAAAATCTCCTCTCGGGGCGGTCCTATCGGGACGAAACCCCTCCTGATTGGTAGAGGGTAGTGGGGAGAGTTCTTAGAGGGGTCACACGACCCACTTCTTGGCGGTTCACCCCCCCCGGAAGTCACCCTGATTGGTCAAAATCTCCTCTCAGGGTGGTCCTTTTGGCACAAAACCTCTCCTGATTGGTAAAGGGTGGTGGGGGGAGTTCTTAGAGGGGTCACATGAAACACCTTGCTTCCGGTCAGGTGGCACCTTGACCCCGGAAGTAATACCCCGATGGGGTGGGCCTTCCGGTGACAGGTGGGAGGGACCAAGGGTCAAGGGGCGGGATTTAAGGGTCAAGGGGCGGGGTTAGGGTTTGATTGTCGGTAGGGCCCTTATACTACTCAGGTAGGGAAGGGGTCAGTCAGTGGCTGCAGCACTACTGGATTCCCCTACCAGGACAGTTGGGTGAAGGCAAGAAAAATCAAGCTCCTGCAATAGTCTCTTTAGTCTCACTCATTGTGAGTGAGTGGGACTTTTGGGGGGGGGCGGGGCAATTAATTTTACAATAGTGTTTAAAATCTCTCCCTGGTGAGCTGAAGAGTATTTGAATCACACATTCCATCTCCCACATTCAAACTGTTGCAGCTCCTGGCATTCTCCGGGTTCCTGCTTGGGCCTTGCAGTGAAAATGAGCAAGTGAGTGATAGGGAGGGAGAGTGCAACAGAGGGATGGGGGATGGAGTGAGCAGGGGGCAAAGCCTCAGGGGTCTCGGTGGAAGAGGCAGGGTGGGGTAAGGGTGTTTGGTTTTCTGCAATTAAAAAGTTGGCAGCTTAGCCCCCCCCCCCACGGTAACCCCCCCCATTCCTATTTCTTCTCTTTCATTCTGGGAGACAACTAAGGTGTCAACATTTTAAACCCCATTGGGAGGCTGGGCAGAGCTGAGATGGGGATATTAATTGTTGGCATCAAGCAGTTCTTTGTATGTACTGTAGATAATTACATAGGTAGCTAAAAATGCTGGGACTGCTAATCAGATGCAAGGGGCCCAGTGTGCCCCTTCGGTTTTTCTAATTTTTAACAAAGTCAACAGGGTTCTGCCCACTGATGCCTAGAACATTCTCTGAAATTTTAGAATTGATCAGATGCTGTGTTCAGAAATTATCATGTGACAAACAGAAATGCAACTGAGTTGTGTGTAAGACCACAGAAGCTTGGTCAAACAAATCTTAATGAGATGCGTAGCCTGGTATGTTTTATGTACTCTTTAGGTCGTGACAGCAAAAACCAGAAAGATTTATTCAAATATCAAATAAAAGCACATTGGGCACATGCAGGAAATACATGCAAAAGTTTGAAAGAATTTAAAACTAGCCTTTTTGCAAAAATCCTATTCAAACTCATGCTGAGCCAGTTAATGACCCATAATTAAATTTGCCTATGGTTAGCCACTAACATTTGAAAAATGTGTGTGTGTGAAACTGACAAAACTTTCAGGAATCTAGCTCTAATGCCACAGTTAAGCAATATTAGAAACCATGAATCAGCACTCGAAATATTTTATGCCCATCTTTTGTCAAATTTATGCATTAACATGTGTTTGTTCTCCAAGTTGTTTAGCGGGGCTTGGCTGCTGATTTTGTTTTACATAGTAATTTAATTATTTGAATAAACAAATATAGAGGGCTTACTCTTGTTCTTGGATAAGCATGCACATCCAAGAGCTGAATTTGTGGAATTATGTGGCTTTATCATACCTAAAGTATCCTTTTAACCTGAACCATAACTCAATAAAGTTATATTTGTATTGTAAACCTTTGTCTGTCATGGTGGAGGCTTTCAACTGAGATAGATAAAAATAATATTTGAGCTTTCAGTGTGTGGAACTGAACTGTGTTTTCACTATATTCCCAGACAATGGAACACCTCTACTAAAATGGCAAACTGTACCACAAAAAATATTATTTGGTTCTGTCTGCAATGGCAACAACCCTGGATTGTTATATTGTAACTCCTGCCTAGTAGGAATTCCAGTGCAGATACTTCTTGGCTCCTTGGAGCTAAGATCAAAGTGTAGTGTCTGTTCTTATCAGTTAAATAGCTGATGTATCCTTTATTTGAGGACTGTATATTAAATTGATTTTTGAAATAGGGGGCTGGAGCAGCAGCTTGCTCTGTCTGCCCCATGCATTGACCTGGTATAGCAGTGCCTCCAGGATTGGTGCATCTCCTTTTGGGGAGAATCTTCTGGTTAACTCTGACAATGCTTCTTTAAAGCAGATTTTTTTAAGTAGTTGAAAAATCTGACGTCTCTAGCCCTTTGGTTTCTTTATGACAAACTATTGTTACAATTTCTTGGGAGTGTTTTGTGAGTCTATAGTTGTGAAGTTCTTTGTCTTGCTAGAGGATTATTTAAGAAGCTGGGAATCCTTCTTTCTGCTGTGAGTCTTTTCAACAGTATTAGGGACAAATGCTTTCCACACTCTGGGTCTGGTGGGGAGATGGTTGGTTGTTTTTTTTGTTTGGTTGGGGGTTTTTTGGTGTGGGGGCAGTTGGTAATATTTGAGGTCACATATAAAAAAAATTGGGTGGGAGGTTTGAGCATTGGCCTGCTAAACCCAGGGTTGTGAGTTCAATCCTTGAGGAGACCATTTAGTGATCTAAGGGCAAAAATCTGTCTGGAGATTTGTCAGCTTTGAGCAGGGGGTTGGGCTAGATGACCTCCTGAGGTCCCTTCCAACCTTGATACTCTATATAGTACCACAGGTGTGTATGGCAGCTTACACTACAGCAGCTATCAAGGAAGGGAATGTATATAATATTTTTGCTGCGTTAGGTTAACACCATGACTGGTGTTCTCATAATAACAGGTAACACAGGTGAAGGGAAAGGTGGCTGGCAATGAATGACTAGGTGTGATCCTAAGAGCTTTTAATGCCCACTGTCATAAGGTACACTGTCTCTCATCAGACCCAACCAACTCACTACGCTCAACATTCTGACATGATATTTATCCAGCAGGTATCATATGCAAGCTAATACACTGATTATTAATATAATTGTAAAATGTGTTAACATTACATGTGAAGTCATGAATTTCCTCCATACGATGTTACTAAAACATATTTAAGACCAGACAACCTAGCCTAGTTAAAGGGTGATCAAGTATGTCATAGACAAATATTTCTATTGAATTCACTGGGCTTTGGATTGGATCCTGAAGGAGATGGTGCTTGCAACTTTCTTTGAAATATTTGAAATTTCTTTTTCCAATAACATGCAAGTAGTTTCTTCCAAATTCTGAATTTTTCTTCCCAAACCTATTAACTTAGGCTAGTCCTAGGCTGAGTTCTGCACAATTGGACTCCTGAATCCGCAAACAGTACCAGGACCAGCCTTTGATATCTCCCAATCCAAACACCTGGTCTCTGAATTTATTCCCTGTGAATTATAAAACCATTCTGCTTTTTCTGCAAGGAAAAGATCTGTCTGCTTGGGAAAAGGACCATTGAAAAATCCCTCCTCTCCCCTTTAAAGAATGTAATACGTTTTTTAAGGACAAATAATTAACAGAGGGTACCGGAAAGAGATCTGTGGTGTCCTTAAGAGGGCATGGAACCACTCTGGGGTAGTTAATCTCGCGGCGTTTCCCTACCCCGAAGCCTGTGAACACAAGGACACCGGCAGAACGACACCAATGCAGAGCAGTTCAGGCACAGCAGCTTCCAGTGTGGAACAATTGACTCCAGCCCCAGGGAGTCCAGAGCCTTTGGACTCACTTCTGGGAGAGAGCCACGGGAGCGCAGGACTGCAACTCCCAGCTACAGCTACATGGCTGAAGGAGGAAGAGGAGAACCTTGAAGAAGGGTGATGAGCCCCCCCGCCCCGCTCCCCGCTGGGAGGGGATTCGGAATGCGAGACAACAACCCTAGTAGGTCGCTTACTGCAAATTACAATTTCTTCTCTCGATTTGTAATGTTCACGACCCCATTTCTTCCAAATGATGCGGGCAGAATCCTAATGGCTTTACTATGACGTTTCCATGATAAAGTTGTCCTTAGCACTGCTCAGTAGTAACAGCCTCCTTGTTGGTAATTTTCTGGCACAGATTGCTTCCAAAAGCTCAGTAGAGGCTCCCAATGGCTTTAAGATGGGGCTGATAAGGGAAATGTTTCCAAGCACCAATTCTAAGCTTCGAACTCAATCTTCATTGTAAAACAGTGACAATACTACCCTGACCGTTAGGAGTAGATAGATAGGTAGGTTCGAGAAAATGGCAGTCAAAGAGAACGTCATTGTTGGTCACCGGATCAGGCGTGGCCAACCTGAGGCTTCGAAGATGCCTGGCTGAAGGTGGGAGAACTGAACCTTAAAAAAGGGGGCTAGCCCCCGCCATCTCCGCTGGGAGGGGATTCGGAAGGCGAGACAACTTCCCTGGTGGCCCTGGCAATTGACTCGGTGACCTCGGGGTTGTGAGGCCATGGCTTGTGCGAACTTCCGGAGGTCTGGAGGCGGACCTTTGTGCAGCTAGCATAACCCCATCCTACGACCAAGTGGCTTATGTATAGGAAGAATTACAATGGCGGGAAACCTACCCATAGGAACACGAACCATAAATATACATAAATATACCCATCGGACCCCTCAACATAGAGCGGGGAGCACAACCAGCAGAATCCTAAAGCTAGTGCCGGGAATGAGACCCGTAGAAAGCCTAAGCCAAGCTACTTGTGGCCTACCCATAGAAATGGAATCCCTCTCTCCAAGTGGCCTAAATACTGGAATGCTAACCCCAACAACAAGTGGCTTGCCCGTAGGAAGCCTATCCCTAAGGCGCGGTGTCCACTCGAGAGGTGCCCTAACCCTAGGATGGGGAGTGCCACAGATAGACATCCCAACCTTACCTCCAGTTGGCCTTCTGATAAGAACCCTAACTCTAGGGTGGCAAGCCCTACTCATAGATCGGGGAGCCCTAACCACAGCAACAGTAAGCCTAAGACATCACTCCCTACGCACTTGAGCCCTACATCTAGGGACCTTACCTTTCACTTTGTTTGCTATTTTCCCGAACCGATCGCTTCTAAATGATCAGTACAGCATCCTAATGGCAATAAGCTGGAGAGTCCATCAGACATTTCCCCCAAGCAGTGATCAGCAATTTCTTCTCTCGATTTGTAATGTTCACGATCCCATTTCTTCCAAATGATACGGGCAGAATCCTAATGGCTTTACTATGACGTTTCCATGATAAAGTTGTCCTTAGCACTGCTCAGTAGGAACAGCCTCCTTGTTGGTAATTTTCTGGCACAGATTGCTTCCAAAAGCTCAGTAGAGGCTCCCAATGGCTTTAAGATGGGGCTGATATGGGAAATGTTTCCAAGCACCAATTCTAAGCTTCGAACTCAATCTTGATTTTAAAACAGTGACAATACTACCCTGACCGTTAGGAGTAGATAGATAGGTAGGTTCGAGAAAATGGCAGTCAAAGAGAACGTCATTGTTGGTCATTGCTTGTGACAAAAATTCTCATAGAATGTTCATCTTAAAGACATTCGGACTCGGTCCTGGTCATCTGGAAGAGATCGGTTCGTGAAGCTTTGAAACACAGCAAAGCTCATTCCTGTTTATTACGGTTGAAGAGTCTCATGGAAACCTCTTTCAAATCACTTCGGATTCTGTCCTGAGCAATAGGGGTAGGTCGCTTCGTGAAAATTACAAGGAGAACGTCATTACTGATCAGTTCTTAGAAACATTATTCATCGACTCGCCATGTTAAAGCAATTGGAACGCTCTTCTGAGCATTTGGAAGTGATCGGTTCCTGAACATGACAGACACAGCAAAACGCATTACCGACAAATGTCTCGGAGAAGCTTCATTTCTAAAGCAGTTTGATTTCTTTTCTGAGCATTTGGGGCAGACGTGTTAGTGAAAATGAGACAGAAAGAACCAGTCCTTACTGAGCATGTCTTGGGAAAAATTACTCCTAGAATCTTCATGCTAGGCGTTTGTCTTGATCATTTAGAAGAGATCGGTTCGTGAGACATACAAGACTGCAAAACTAATTAGCCATCAGTGCTTTGTGAAATTTCTCCAGGAAGCTTCATCTAAGAGCCACTAGAATTCTAGCTAGCCGATTTGGACGATTTCGGAGCGTGAAAATGAAAACAAAGTAAAACTCATTCCTGATCAATCCTTGTGAGAAAGTTCGCATGGAATGGTCATTCTAAAGTAGTTAGGCTCGGGTCCTGCGCATTAAGCGCATATCGGTACGTGAAAATTGCAACCAAAACAAAAGTCATTAATCAATGTTGGGGGAAAAGGGTCTCCTTGAATCGTCATTTAAAAGCAGTTACGATGCCGTCCTGGGCATTTGGAGACGAATAGTTCATGACCATTAGAAAAAAAAGAGAAAGTCCTTCACTTCAGTACCTGTAACACGTTTCTCAGGGATCGTCATCGCAAAGCCGTTTGGAGTCTCGCCTCATTAACAAGCGATTGATTAGTGACCATTAGAAACCAAGCGAAACTCATTGCTGAGCACTGTGGATAAGCCATTTCTCGGAGAGGCTTCATTTGAAAGCAGTTAGGCTTCTCTCCAGAGATCTAGGGGGTAGATCGCTTCGTGAAGATTACAAACGAAGCAAGACGCATTACTGCTCAGTAGCTTTGTGAAATTATTCAGGGACTCTTCCTTGTAAAGACATTACGATACTGTCCTGATCGGTTGGACCAGATCAGTTCGTGAAGATTACAACAAAAGCAAAACGCATTAGCGATCACGGCGTGTGAGAAATTTCATAGCGAAGCTCCACTTTAAAGCAGTTAGACTTCTCTTCTGAGCATTTGGGGTAGATCGGCTAGTCTTCCCGCCATAGAATTAGGATTCCTGAGGGTAAGGCTCCCCGCATTCGGGTTAGAGTTCCTATGGTTAAGCCACATGGAATTAGGGTTAGAGTTCCTATAAGTAGTCCAGTCGGGATTAGGGTTCTAGCGGTTAGGGCTCACCAAGCTAATTTGAGGGTCCTTGTGTATAGGCTCCCTGCTGTTGGTTTAGCCTTCCCGTGGGTAGGCTTCCACTCCCTAGTGTTAGGGTTCCTATGGGTAAAGGTGAAAGATATGTAAAAGTCTCAAACACTGGCTCCAGCAAGAAAGGCATCGGATCAGGCGTGGCCAAGCTGAGGCTTCGAAGATTCCTGGCTGAAGGTGGGAGAACTGAACCTTAATAAAGGGGGCTAGCCCCCGCCATCTCTGCTGGGAGGGGATTCGGAAGGCGAGACAACTTCCCTGGTGGCCCTGGGAATTGACTCGGTGACCTCGGGGTTGTGAGGCCGTGGCTTGTGCGAACTTCCGGAGGTCTGGAGGCGGACCTTTGTGCAGCTAGCATAACCCCATCCTACGACCAAGTGGCTTATGTATAGGAAGAATTACAATGGCGGGAAACCTACCCATAGGAACACGAACCATAAATATACATAAATATACCCATCGGACCCCTCAACATAGAGCGGGGAGCACAACCAGCGGAATCCTAAAGCTAGTGCCGGGAATGAGACCCGTAGAAAGCCTAAGCCAAGCTACTTGTGGCCTACCCATAGAAATGGAATCCCTCTCTCCAAGTGGCCTAAATACTGGAATGCTAACCCCAACAACAAGTGGCTTGCCCGTAGGAAGCCTATCCCTAAGGCGCGGTGTCCACTCGAGAGGTGCCCTAACCCTAGGATGGGGAGTGCCACAGATAGACATCCCAACCTTACCTCCAGTTGGCCTTCCGATAAGAACCCTAACTCTAGGGTGGCAAGCCCTACTCATAGATCGGGGAGCCCTAACCACAGCAACAGTAAGCCTAAGACATCACTCCCTACGCACTTGAGCCCTACATCTAGGGACCTTACCTTTCACTTTGTTTGCTATTTTCCCGAACCGATCGCTTCTAAATGATCAGTACAGCATCCTAATGGCAATAAGCTGGAGAGTCCATCAGACATTTCCCCCAAGCAGTGATCAGCAATTTCTTCTCTCGATTTGTAATGTTCACGATCCCATTTCTTCCAAATGATGCGGGCAGAATCCTAATGGCTTTACTATGACGTTTCCATGATAAAGTTGTCCTTAGCACTGCTCAGTAGGAACAGCCTCCTTGTTGGTAATTTTCTGGCACAGATTGCTTCCAAAAGCTCAGTAGAGGCTCCCAATGGCTTTAAGATGGGGCTGATATGGGAAATGTTTCCAAGCACCAATTCTAAGCTTCGAACTCAATCTTCATTTTAAAACACTGACAATACTACCCTGACCGTTCGGAGTAGATAGATAGGTAGGTTCGAGAAAATGGCAGTCAAAGAGAACGTCATTGTTGGTCATTGCTTGTGACAAAAATTCTCATAGAATGTACATCTTAAAGACATTCGGACTCGGTCCTGGTCATCTGGAAGAGATCGGTTCGTGAAGCTTTGAAACACAGCAAAGCTCATTCCTGTTTATTACGGTTGAAGAGTCTCATGGAAACCTCTTTCAAATCACTTCAGATTCTGTCCTGAGCAATAGGGGTAGGTCGCTTCGTGAAAATTACAAGGAGAACGTCATTACTGATCAGTTCTTAGAAACATTATTAATCGACTCGCCATGTTAAAGCAATTGGAATGCTCTTGGAAGCGATCGGTTCCTGAACATGAAACGCATTACCGACAAATGTCTCGGAGAAGCTTCATTTCTAAAGCAATTTGATTTCTTTTCTGAGCATTTGGGGCAGACGTGTTAGTGAAAATGAGACAGAAAGAACCAGTCCTTACTGAGCATGTCTTGGGAAAAATTACTCCTAGAATCTTCATGCTAGGCGTTTGTCTTGATCATTTAGAAGAGATCGGTTCGTGAGACATACAAGACTGCAAAACTAATTAGCCATCAGTGCTTTGTGAAATTTCTCCAGGAAGCTTCATCTAAGAGCCACTAGAATTCTAGCTAGCCGATTTGGACGATTTCGGAGCGTGAAAATGAAAACAAAGTAAAACTCATTCCTGATCAATCCTTGTGAGAAAGTTCGCATGGAATGGTCATTCTAAAGTAGTTAGGCTCGGGTCCTGTGCATTAAGCGCATATCGGTACGTGAAAATTGCAACCAAAACAAAAGTCATTAATCAATGTTGGGGGAAAAGGGTCTCCTTGAATCGTCATTTAAAAGCAGTTACGATGCAGTCCTGGGCATTTGGAGACGAATAGTTCATGACCAGTAGAAAAAAAAGAGAAAGTCCTTCACTTCAGTACCTGTAACACGTTTCTCAGGGATCATCATCGCAAAGCCATTTGGAGTCTCGCCTCATTAACAAGCGATCGATTAGTGACCATTAGAAACCAAGCGAAACTCATTGCTGAGCACTGTGGATAAGCCATTTCTCGGAGAGGCTTCATTTGAAAGCAGTTAGGCTTCTCTCCAGAAAACTAGAGGGTAGATCGCTTCGTGAAGATTACAAACGAAGCAAGACGCATTACTGCTCAGTAGCTTTGTGAAATTATTCAGGGACTCTTCCTTGTAAAGACATTACGATACTGTCCTGATCGGTTGGACCAGATCAGTTCGTGAAGATTACAACAAAAGCAAAACGCATTAGCGATCACGGCGTGTGAGAAATTTCATAGCGAAGCTCCACTTTAAAGCAGTTAGACTTCTCTTCTGAGCATTTGGGGTAGATCGGCTAGTCTTCCCGCCATAGAATTAGGATTCCTGAGGGTAAGGCTCCCCGCATTCGGGTTAGAGTTCCTATGGTTAGGCCACATTGAATTAGGGTTAGAGTTCCTATGAGTAGTCCAGTCGGGATTAGGGTTCTAGCGGTTAGGGCTCACCAAGCTAATTTGAGGGTCCTTGTGTATAGGCTCCCTGCTGTTGGTTTAGCCTTCCCGTGGGTAGGCTTCCACTCCCTAGTGTTAGGGTTCCTATGGGTAGAGGTGAAAGATATGTAAAAGTCTCAAACACTGGCTCCAGCAAGAAAGGCACCGGATCAGGCGTGGCCAAGCTGAGGCTTCGAAGACTCCTGGCTGAAGGTGGGAGAACTGAACCTTAAAAAAGGGGGCTACCCCCCGGCATCTCCGCTGGGAGGGGATTCGGAAGGCGAGACAACTACCCTGGTGGCCCTGGGAATTGACTCGGTGACCTCGGGGTTGTGAGTCCATGGCTTGAGCGAACTTCCGGAGGTCTGGAGGCGGACCTTTGTGCAGCTAGCATAACCCCATCCTACGACCAAGTGGCTTATGTATAAGAAGAATTACAATGGCGGGAAACCTACCCATAGGAACACGAACCATAAATATACATAAATATACCCATTGGACCCCTCAACATAGAGCGGGGAGCACAACCAGTGGAATCCTAAAGTTAGTGCCGGGAATGAGACCCGTAGAAAACCTAAGCCAAGCTCCTAGTGGCCTACCCATAGAAATGGAATCCCTCTCTCCAAGTGGCCTAAATACTGGAATGCTAACCGCAACAACAAGTGGCTTGCCAGTAGGAAGCCTATCCCTAAGGCGCGGTGTCCACTCGAGAGGTGCCCTAACCCTAGGATGGGGAGTGCCACAGATAGACATCCCAACCTTACCTCCAGTTGGCCTTCCGATAAGACCCCTATCTCTAGGGTGGCAAGCCCTACTCATAGATCGGGGAGCCCTAACCACAGCAACAGTAAGCCTAAGACATCACTCCCTACGCACTTGAGCCCTACATCTAGGGACCTTACCTTTCACTTTGTTTGCTCTTTTCCTGAACCGATCGCTTCTAAATGATCAGTACAGCATCCTAATGGCAATAAGCTGGAGAGTCCATCAGACATTTCCCCCAAGCAGTGATCAGCAATTTCTTCTCTCGATTTGTAATGTTCACGACCCCATTTCTTCCAAATGATGCGGGCAGAATCCTAATGGCTTTACTATGACGTTTCCATGATAAAGTTGTCCTTAGCACTGCTCAGTAGGAACAGCCTCCTTGTTGGTAATTTTCTGGCACAGATTGCTTCCAAAAGCTCGGTAGAGGCTCCCAATGGCTTTACGATGGGGCTGATATGGGAAATATTTCCAAGCACCAATTCTAAGCTTCGAACTCAATCTTGATTTTAAAACAGTGACAATACTACCCTGACCGTTAGGAGTAGATAGATAGGTAGGTTCGAGAAAATGGCAGTCAAAGAGAACGTCATTGTTGGTCATTGCTTGTGACAAAAATTCTCATAGAATGTTCATCTTAAAGACATTCGGACTCGGTCCTGGTCATCTGGAAGAGATCGGTTCATGAAGCTTTGAAACACAGCAAAGCTCATTCCTGTTTATTACGGTTGAAGAGTCTCATGAAAACCTCTTTCAAATCACTTCGGATTCTGTCCTGAGCAATAGGGGTAGGTCGCTTCGTGAAAATTACAAGGAGAACGTCATTACTGATCAGTTCTTAGAAACATTATTCATCGACTCGCCATGTTAAAGCAATTGGAACGCTCTTCTGAGCATTTGGAAGCGATCGGTTCCTGAACATAACAGACACAGCAAAACGCATTACCGACAAATGTCTCGGAGAAGCTTCATTTCTAAAGCAGTTTGATTTCTTTTCTGAGCATTTGGGGCAGACGTGTTAGTGAAAATGAGACAGAAAGAACCAGTCCTTACTGAGCATGTCTTGGGAAAAATTACTCCTAGAATCTTCATGCTAGGCGTTTGTCTTGATCATTTAGAAGAGATCGGTTCGTGAGACATACAAGACTGCAAAACTAATTAGCCATCAGTGCTTTGTGAAATTTCTCCAGGAAGCTTCATCTAAGAGCCACTAGAATTCTAGCTAGCCGATTTGGACGATTTCGGAGAGTGAAAATGAAAACAAAGTAAAACTCATTCCTGATCAACCCTTGTGAGAAACTTCGCATGGAATCGTCATTCTAAAGTAGTTAGGCTCGGGTCCTGTGCATTAAGCGCATATCGGTACGTGAAAATTGCAACCAAAACAAAAGTCATTAATCAATGTTGGGGGAAAAGGGTCTCCTTGAATCGTCATTTAAAAGCAGTTACAATGCCGTCCTGGGCATTTGGAGACGAATAGTTCATGACCATTAGAAAAAAAAGAGAAAGTCCTTCACTTCAGTACCTGTAACACGTTTCTCAGGGATCGTCATCGCAAAGCCATTTGGAGTCTCGCCTCATTAACAAGCGATCGATTAGTGACCATTAGAAACCAAGCGAAACTCATTGCTGAGCACTGTGGATAAGCCATTTCTCGGAGAGGCTTCATTTGAAAGCAGTTAGGCTTCTCTCCAGAGATCTAGGGGGTAGATCGCTTCGTGAAGATTACAAACGAAGCAAGACGCATTACTGCTCAGTAGCTTTGTGAAATTATTCAGGGACTCTTCCTTGTAAAGACATTACGATACTGTCCTGATCGGTTGGACCAGATCAGTTCGTGAAGATTACAACAAAAGCAAAACGCATTAGCGATCACGGCGTGTGAGAAATTTCATAGCGAAGCTCCACTTTAAAGCAGTTAGACTTCTCTTCTGAGCATTTGGGGTAGATCGGCTAGTCTTCCCGCCATAGAATTAGGATTCCTGAGGGTAAGGCTCCCCGCATTCGGGTTAGAGTTCCTATGGTTAAGCCACATGGAATTAGGGTTAGAGTTCCTATAAGTAGTCCAGTCGGGATTAGGGTTCTAGCGGTTAGGGCTCACCAAGCTAATTTGAGGGTCCTTGTGTATAGGCTCCCTGCTGTTGGTTTAGCCTTCCCGTGGGTAGGCTTCCACTCCCTAGTGTTAGGGTTCCTATGGGTAGAGGTGAAAGATATGTAAAAGTCTCAAACACTGGCTCCAGCAAGAAAGGCACCGGATCAGGCGTGGCCAAGCTGAGGCTTCGAAGATTCCTGGCTGAAGGTGGGAGAACTGAACCTTAATAAAGGGGGCTAGCCCCCGCCATCTCCGCTGGGAGGGGATTCGGAAGGCGAGACAACTTCCCTGGTGGCCCTGGGAATTGACTCGGTGACCTCGGGGTTGTGAGGCCGTGGCTTGTGCGAACTTCCGGAGGTCTGGAGGCGGACCTTTGTGCAGCTAGCATAACCCCATCCTACGACCAAGTGGCTTATGTATAGGAAGAATTACAATGGCGGGAAACCTACCCATAGGAACACGAACCATAAATATACATAAATATACCCATCGGACCCCTCAACATAGAGCGGGGAGCACAACCAGCGGAATCCTAAAGCTAGTGCCGGGAATGAGACCCGTAGAAAGCCTAAGCCAAGCTACTTGTGGCCTACCCATAGAAATGGAATCCCTCTCTCCAAGTGGCCTAAATACTGGAATGCTAACCCCAACAACAAGTGGCTTGCCCGTAGGAAGCCTATCCCTAAGGCGCGGTGTCCACTCGAGAGGTGCCCTAACTCTAGGATGGGGAGTGCCACAGATAGACATCCCAACCTTACCTCCAGTTGGCCTTCCGATAAGAACCCTAACTCTAGGGTGGCAAGCCCTACTCATAGATCGGGGAGCCCTAACCACAGCAACAGTAAGCCTAAGACATCACTCCCTACGCACTTGAGCCCTACATCTAGGGACCTTACCTTTCACTTTGTTTGCTATTTTCCCGAACCGATCGCTTCTAAATGATCAGTACAGCATCCTAAAGGCAATAAGCTGGAGAGTCCATCAGACATTTCCCCCAAGCAGTGATCAGCAATTTCTTCTCTCGATTTGTAATGTTCACGATCCCATTTCTTCCAAATGATGCGGGCAGAATCCTAATGGCTTTACTATGACGTTTCCATGATAAAGTTGTCCTTAGCACTGCTCAGTAGGAACAGCCTCCTTGTTGGTAATTTTCTGGCACAGATTGCTTCCAAAAGCTCAGTAGAGGCTTCCAATGGCTTTAAGATGGGGCTGATATGGGAAATGTTTCCAAGCACCAATTCTAAGCTTCGAACTCAATCTTCATTTTAAAACAGTGACAATACTACCCTGACCGTTAGGAGTAGATAGATAGGTAGGTTCGAGAAAATGGCAGTCAAAGAGAACGTCATTGTTGGTCATTGCTTGTGACAAAAATTCTCATAGAATGTACATCTTAAAGACATTCGGACTCGGTCCTGGTCATCTGGAAGAGATCGGTTCATGAAGCTTTGAAACACAGCAAAGCTCATTCCTGTTTATTACGGTTGAAGAGTCTCATGGAAACCTCTTTCAAATCACTTCGGATTCTGTCCTGAGCAATAGGGGTAGGTCGCTTCGTGAAAATTACAAGGAGAACGTCATTACTGATCAGTTCTTAGAAACATTATTCATCGACTCGCCATGTTAAAGCAATTGGAACGCTCTTCTGAGCATTTGGAAGCGATCGGTTCCTGAACATGACAGACACAGCAAAACGCATTACCGACAAATGTCTCGGAGAAGCTTCATTTCTAAAGCAGTTTGATTTCTTTTCTGAGCATTTGGGGCAGACGTGTTAGTGAAAATGAGACAGAAAGAACCAGTACTTACTGAGCATGTCTTGGGAAAAATTACTCCTAGAATCTTCATGCTAGGCATTTGTCTTGATCATTTAGAAGAGATCGGTTCGTGAGACATACAAGACTGCAAAACTAATTAGCCATCAGTGCTTTGTGAAATTTCTCCAGGAAGCTTCATCTAAGAGCCACTAGAATTCTAGCTAGCCGATTTGGACGATTTCGGAGCGTGAAAATGAAAACAAAGTAAAACTCATTCCTGATCAATCCTTGTGAGAAAGTTCGCATGGAATGGTCATTCTAAAGTAGTTAGGCTCGGGTCCTGTGCATTAAGCGCATATCGGTACGTGAAAATTGCAACCAAAACAAAAGTCATTAATCAATGTTGGGGGAAAAGGGTCTCCTTGAATCGTCATTTAAAAGCAGTTACGATGCCGTCCTGGGCATTTGGAGACGAATAGTTCATGACCATTAGAAAAAAAAGAGAAAGTCCTTCACTTCAGTACCTGTAACACGTTTCTCAGGGATCGTCATCGCAAAGCCATTTGGAGTCTCGCCTCATTAACAAGCGATCGATTAGTGACCATTAGAAACCAAGCGAAACTCATTGCTGAGCACTGTGGATAAGCCATTTCTCGGAGAGGCTTCATTTGAAAGCAGTTAGGCTTCTCTCCAGAGATCTAGGGGGTAGATCGCTTCGTGAAGATTACAAACGAAGCAAGACGCATTACTGCTCAGTAGCTTTGTGAAATTATTCAGGGACTCTTCCTTGTAAAGACATTACGATACTGTCCTGATCGGTTGGACCAGATCAGTTCGTGAAGATTACAACAAAAGCAAAACGCATTAGCGATCACGGCGTGTGAGAAATTTCATAGCGAAGCTCCACTTTAAAGCAGTTAGACTTCTCTTCTGAGCATTTGGGGTAGATCGGCTAGTCTTCCCGCCATAGAATTAGGATTCCTGAGGGTAAGGCTCCCCGCATTCGGGTTAGAGTTCCTATGGTTAAGCCACATGGAATTAGGGTTAGAGTTCCTATAAGTAGTCCAGTCGGGATTAGGGTTCTAGCGGTTAGGGCTCACCAAGCTAATTTGAGGGTCCTTGTGTATAGGCTCCCTGCTGTTGGTTTAGCCTTCCCGTGGGTAGGCTTCGACTCCCTAGTGTTAGGGTTCCTATGGGTAGAGGTGAAAGATATGTAAAAGTCTCAAACACTGGCTCCAGCAAGAAAGGCACCGGATCAGGCGTGGCCAAGCTGAGGCTTCGAAGATTCCTGGCTGAAGGTGGGAGAACTGAACCTTAATAAAGGGGGCTAGCCCCCGCCATCTCCGCTGGGAGGGGATTCGGAAGGCGAGACAACTTCCCTGGTGGCCCTGGGAATTGACTCGGTGACCTCGGGGTTGTGAGGCCGTGGCTTGTGCGAACTTCCGGAGGTCTGGAGGCGGACCTTTGTGCAGCTAGCATAACCCCATCCTACGACCAAGTGGCTTATGTATAGGAAGAATTACAATGGCGGGAAACCTACCCATAGGAACACGAACCATAAATATACATAAATATACCCATCGGACCCCTCAACCTAGAGCGGTGGGGGGCACCAGGCATCTTCTTGTATAGGCACCGACTTTCCATTGTGCTGGGGGATACTCACTTCTCTACCCCTGTCTCTGCCACAGGCCCTGCCACCACTCCACCCCCTTCCTGCCCCCTCCCCTTAGCCTGCCTTAGCCTCGCTCCTCCCCGTCCCCCCCAGAGTCTCCTGCATGATATGAAACAGCTGATCAGGAGGTGCGGTGAGGGAGGGGGAGACACTCACCGGTAGGTCTGCCGGTGGGTGGGATGCACTCGGAGAGGGGTGGGAGGGAGAACGTCTGATGGGCGCGGGGCCATAGAGATACTACTCTGGGTCTTTGGCAATGTAGGTTGGTAAATTCTGGCTCCTTCTCAGGCTCAGGTTGGGGGCAGCTCTTTGCTCTACCTCATAGCAGGGGCATGCCGACTCAGCACCGAGCACCTCTGCTTCTTTCAGGCGTGTGCCGACCTCTGTGAGGGACCACAGCCCTACCTTTCCAACACTGAGGAGGACTCCTCATCAGTGTCCAGGGAGTCACAGCACTGCCAGAGTCAACCGGAGCAGAGATCTGCACATGGGTACACAATGCACCAGTCCCGTTTACCAGTAGCACGAAAGAAACAACAGAAGACAGCTTGGGGGTGTTCCCTACCCCGTAGCCTGTGAACACAAGAATTTTGCTTTAAGGCATCTACTTGACCCTTCAGGGTCAGGTTATCTGAATGAAGACTGTGATGATTTACCATGCGCGGTTCCTCAGCAATTTGCTGCAAAGTTTCCACTTTGCTTTTAAGAGTGGTAACCGCCTCCCATAAACCTGACAGACCCTCACACAGAGCCTACAACAAAACAGCCTTTTTTAAATTCTGGGAGCACTTGGCTGCCAGGGAAGCATCCACCCACCCCTGGATGGATGGCCAATCCTTACGATCTCCCGGGGGGAGGGGCCGCATAAGGACCCCCCCCATTACCCCACCAGTTTACTAATAAACTTCGTAGTCTGGATTGCAGTAAAGGGCCCGTTCAACTTATTTATCGAATCCATGGTGAGACATGGTGATCAGGCATGACTCTCCCCTGGGATCCTGTTCGTGACGGCAGATGTTAGAGATAAAGAAGAAACAGGAGGACCCTGATTGAGTAAACAGGCATCTTTATTGCAGAACTTGTTCCCCTCGACCCAATTGTCGAGTAAGCCCCGAGTTAATGACATCACACTTTTTTTATTTAAGTTAATATGTAAATACCCACATTTACTACAATGCTCCCCTAACCCTTATTTGATAATATGATTGCTCATATAATGAATATTAATAGCTATATACTGAATATAATTATACCCAACCCTGTTTACTGTTTACAGCATTAAGCATATTATACAGACATTTTTACTTTGAAGATACATTTTTTGCAGTAATTTAGCCACAAGTTCCCTTAATTAGCAGTTCACAGGCGAGGGAGGAAGGGACCATGACCCTGAGCTCGTTTCTGTAGCTGGGAGAGGAGAGATAACACTTCTTCACACAAAGGGTATCCTTCAGACAACCACATTCCTTATGCAGCTGCAGCGCTTATCTATTCTTAACAAGCAGAAAGGAAGGGGAAGGATGGCAACTTTATTAAATGAAGAAATAGTATGTGCCTGTGCCTACTCCCTATTACCATGATAGCACACCAGCGGTTTTCCAGGTCTTTACTTAACCCTTACATATTCCAACACCCCTCACCTGTGTTAGGGTTATTAAGGGTAGGCCACGTGGATTTAGGGTTATGATTTCTAAGTGTAGGCCACATTGAAATAGGGTTAGGTTCCTTTGGGTGAGACGCTCAGCCCTAGTGTAATTGGTTTTATAGGTAGGCCACTTTGAGATAAGGTTAGAGTTCCTATGGGTATGCAACTTGGATTTAGGGTTTTGGTTCTATATGTAGGCCACTTGGTGTTAGGGTTACAGTTTCTATGGGTAGGGATCCCAGCCTCAGGGGTAGGGTTCCTATGTTAGGGATCTACATTCTATGGTTAGGGTTCCTATGGATTGGCAATAGGGTTTCTAGGGGTAGGCATCCCCTCTAGGGTTAGGTATCCTATGGGTAGGGCACCCCACCCTAGGATTAGGACTTCTATGGTAGGCCACTTGGAATTCAAAAGAGGCTAAAACTGATAAAACAAGTGAAAATTTAAAATACTTTCCAAATCATAATAAAGCAGGACCTATGGCAAGTTGATGAAGAATTATACTGGGTTTGCAGACAAACACTATACATTTTTTGGTTGTTACAAACATAACAAAGCCAGGCATTCTTTAATTATGTTATTTACAGAACACCAAAACAATTACAGAAAATGGCTTAGCAATTTTTATTGATAAGGAAGGGCTAGTCGTAGCTCAGGACACTAAATGTAATTACTCAAGTACTGATTATGCCACTAGCTGCATAAAAGTAAGGTAAAACTATATAGTGCAAGAAGGATTTATCTCACACATACCACACAGTTTGTTCCATGTCCCAGATTATACCATTGCCTGAGATTCTTTCTTTACTGGATACTTTTATATGTAATTATATAAACCAGTACAATGATTTTACAAAAAAAAAAAAAAAAGATTAATTAAGAATATTGGAATAGAGAATCACAAAATATTGGGAAAAGTATAGCTCTTCATTATCCCCAGAGGCCTTTAATTCCTGTTTTCCCCTTTTAAGGCTAGGGAGGGGGTTAATCTTGACTCTCCTCTATTGCCTGCCCAGGAAGGGAGACTGCTAAAAACACCTGGAGGGAAAGTCAGGGTTGAGTCCAGGCTAAGATAGGTGTCCAGTCTGTAAAGAGAAATAACTGGAACTCTAAGCTACAGAAACTCTGCAACTTTCCCGAATTGAGGGTGAGAAATTACATTTTGTAACCTGTTTCTTGAGTGTATTAAGCCTAGTTTGCGTGTTTTGTTTTATTTGCTCAGTAATCTGCTTTGTTCTGTTTGCTATCCCCTTTAATCACATAAAATTTACCTTTTGTAGTTAATAAACTTATTTCTTGTTTATAACATAACCCAGTTTGTGCAATTCATATCTGGTGGGGTGGGGGGACCAAGAAGCTGTGCATATCTCTCCACATTGAGGGAGAGGCCGATTTTGATGAGCTTGCATGGTGCAGATTTTTCTGTATAGCACAAGACAATATTATTTTGGGTTTATTCCCCAAAAGCGGTGTGCACGTGAATGCTGAGTAAATCCCTGAGCTGATTCTTCTCACACAATGCTGATTTCAGTCTGTGTCTGCAGCTGGGTGTGGCCTTACCTGTTTGTATGCTAGAGAAGGCTTGAAGGCCCGGCACAGCAAGGACAGGGTGAGGAAGCCCAGGCTGGTGGGACGAGCAGATGCAGTGGGACCCCAGCACATCAGGTGGCATCCCAAATGGGGGGGGGTGTCCAACCCATCACAGGCCCTTCCCCAGAGTTGGGGTTCATGAGGTAACCAAGAAAAACCCTCTTTGCTGGCCTTTTCTTCTTCCAGTCTTGGCGTGGGCGGCCGCATTCTCATAGGAGCTCAAGGAACCAAGGCCAGTCATGTCCCAGGATCATGGGGTAAACCAATTTGGAGGCCTGGTTGACCTGGTGGACACTGTCATGGTAGGTGGTCTCCAATCTTACCCAGACTGTACATCCCTGTGGATGCACTGTAGGTGTATCTCAGTCCCTGCTGGTTTGTGGTTTGGGATCAGGTCAACTTGGACGAGCTTCTGACTACACCTGGAGTTCACCAAGGTTCATTGCTGGGGTGCCATTCAACCTGTGTGGGGCTCAGAGTTTCTCTGGGTCCCTCTTCCTGGCCTGAGGGCTGGCCACCCACACCTGGCTATAGTAGCAGTTGATATATGGGCAGTCCAGCTGAAAGTACCCCTCCAGTCCACATTCCTTCAGCTGGTAGGTCTGCTCTCATTAGTGGTGGTCCTCCTGATGGGTCTTCCTCTCTCTGAGTCAGGGCCCGGCTGGCTGGTCGCCTCTAGTCAGGGTTTGGGGTGACGGCTGTCCACATAGCTTGGCGGGGGCTTCCCCCACTTGGTCTGTCTTTGCTGTCTGGGCTTTCTGGTTTACAGGGTTGTGGCTCTGACCCCTGGGCCACCAAGTAATTCTCCATCAGCTCGATGGCCTTGGTGACAGTCGCTGGTCACTGCTGCTGTACTCATCCTTCCCCCCACTAGGGAGGATTTGGGTGAAATGTTCTAAGGTCACTGCCTCCACCACTTGAGCCACAGACCATTTCTCTGGCTCCAGCCATCACCAAGTATAGTCCTGGAGATATTGGCTACTGCCCTTAGCTTGTCCCCAGGTGGGTACCATTCTCGGCAAAAGCATTGGTGGTCTCGGGGCTGATGCCAGTCTGATCTAAGATGGCTGCCTTCACCTTCCCATATTCCAGGGTGTCCTGGGGGGTCTAGATTTTGATAGGCTGACTGATCTGGTCCCACCAGATATGGGGACAGGAGGGTAGCCCAGGGGTCTGGGGGCCACTGGGTGACGGTGGTAACCCACTCAAAAGTCACCAGGAACACCTCAGCGTCATTGTTGGGCCCCATCTTTGTGAGCCATACAGGGAGACCAACTTGGAGGTCCCTGCATCCGAGCCAACTGGGTGTCGTCTTAGTGCTGCCATGTGCTGGATCAAGCAGTCTCGTTGGGTCTGGTGTTAGGTGGACAGCTCTCGCATAATTTGTTGTTACTGGGCTGTAGTAGCTGTGTCTGGTGCGGGTGCTGTTGCTGCTGACTCTCCAGCAGCCACTTCAGAATCTTGTCCATCTCCATCCTAGCTTGGCACGACTGACAAACAGAAGAGGCGACGTTCTACTCAGGCCTTTTAGCAGATCCCGGTTGTTGCTTGCATTCTCCACCAATTGTCACAGGGCAGGTACACTACTCCTGGGGGAATTCTGCACCACTGCACATGTGAAGAATTCATGTCTTCCGCAGAATTTTAGTTTTTTCCCCGCAGAAAACACATTCTGACCCAGAAGTGCTGCAGTTCTTCCTTTTGCCCACCAGAGGCCACTGTGGTGCCAGAATAGCCAACAGCATGAATTCAGCAGGCTGTTCTGGTGCCATAGTGGCCTCTGGTGGGCAAAAGGTGGAATTACATCACTTCTGGGGCACAATGTATTTTCTGTGGGGAAAAAAACTTCTGTGTGCACGCAGTGGCACAGAATTTCCCCAGGTGTAGAAGTTAATCACAGCACCTGGTCCACAGAGTCAGGTTAGGTCAGAGTGGGGCACACAGGGCTTCTGGGGGGTGTCACAGACGGGGGTTCAGAAGAGCTAGTGGGGGAGACAGAGTGGGGCATGGACTCAGGAGCTAGTGTGACAGCGTTGAGCCAGGGGCTGAATGGGAGTGGGGTGCATGGCCACATGGGAAGGAGGCTGCAGAGACCCATCAGGATAGGGGTGTGTGTGGAGACAGGGGAAGATGTGCCTGACTGAATGGGAGAGGCTTGGGATCAGCCTGGGTCTGCATGGGGGAGGCTCCCCAACTCCCTAACAATCCTGCCCCCCCCAAAAAAACTGTTCCACACTTCTCCCACCCACACCCAACAACTCTCCAGGTTCACTCCAGGCTCCTTCCCTCTCCCTAGGTTCCTCCATTATCCCTGACACTCCCAAGCCTTTGCATTGCTTCTCATGGGTGCATTAAATACAGTTCTGTATTGTAATTTAAATGAATTACTCAAAGTTTTGTATTAATTTGCCTAGTAATGAATATATTTATAAAAAAAAATTACCAGAATCTTTTTTTTTGGTCTGCATTGTTACAGACATACTTGCTGGCAGATATTTTGAAATAAATTACCAAAATAATTCAAACTGGCATGATTATATTGTGTTATTTTGACAAATAAAAGATGCAGAATTTTAAAATATTGTGCACGGAATTTTTAATTTTTTGGTGCAGAATTCCCCCAGGAATAGTATACCCTGTCACCTTTTGGAGAGGTGGATGGGGCATTATAGCCCCATGGGTGAGTCCAAATGACCGCCCTCCTCTGCAGGGCTGCATGGCCTAGTGGCCAGAGTGAATATGGCAGCCCTTCTCTACAGGGCTGCGTGCCCTAGTGGCTGGGAGGAGGGGTAGGTTTCTACCCAGGATGGGTGGCGTCTGGGCTGGAGGGACCCAGGCCCACCCTACTCCACTGGATCACAACCTAGGGCTCTGTCAGCGGCAAATGGATTCACCACTAGGTCAGCAGGGATCCTCCTGAAACACACTGCCTTTGTCCCGATTCCACAACTGGATCAATGTAAAGTCCCCCTGGGCTACCTCCTACCCTGTTTTCCAGTGCTACCATCCACAGGTCTTCTGGACCTCCAGGGTTGTCAGCTGGCAAAGATCCCAACAGTGCTGTCTCCTCTTGGGCTTCCATGGGCAGCTGGGTATCTGCCTGGGTCTTGGCATGCTTGGTCTCCAGGGTCTGGGGCTCCAGCAGCTCCCAGGAGGGAGCCTGCAATCTGCATCCTCCTTCCTCAGTGGTTAGGCCAGACTGAGCTGGGCTGCTTCCTTTTAGTCCGAAGCTCCCATTGGAGCATGCCTAGCAGTGGCGAAGGGATGTGGCTTTCTTAGCTCACAATATGAGATTAACCCCTTTTTGTCCAGTGCAGGGCAGGTACACCCTGTCACAACTACCTTTAAATAACCTATGCAAGAGGGAGATAGGTAGATTTACAAAATATAAGCAGAACTAAATTAAAAGTTAGATCAATTTTGCCCCAGTCCTGCAAAGTTCTGAATCCTTCCAGAGAGGTGTTGAGTACCCTTCATTCATTAACTTCAGTGCAAGCTGAGTGTGCACAGTGCCTCAAAGGATTGTAGCTCAAAGGCTAATTAAAGGACAAACAACAAGCCAGACATGAGACCAAAGTTTGATTATACAAAAACTCGAAAAAGAAAATAGGGAAAATGTATATTCAAAAAGATTTTCATCTTTTGGATGATTAATCCAGTAAATGGAATTACTGTAATGTAAAATAATAACTCTTGGGACAATGAGCCAATATAGTCATCACTTTCTAAATGGAATTGTCATACAGGAAACTGGCCAGGAAAAGCATTTTAGAATTAGTGAAGCCATCATATGCAGTGTGATCAAAATAAAACTATTGTAGAAGAGCTTTAGCTCCAGTCCATTTTACTAATGAAGACCATGGAGTAACACTTACTCTTCTATCGTGACTGTTGTATATTTAACTTTGGGAATGCACTTGTAATTTTAAAAAAATATCATGTTACACAAAAGGCGGGGAAGTATGGAGTGAATAGGAATTGGGTAGAATCCCTTTATACTTTCAAATAGTTTATGAGCAGGCTCTCACTATCTTCTATATTTCAGAAGCCACCGGAATCTAGCCAGAGCAGCAGTGTGTATAATTTGTGAGCCCTCTAATGGCTTCTGAAACACAACTGATAGTGATGGCCCTTAGAGGGACTATTTAAAGGGATACAACCCAATTTCTATATACATCAGCAGTTTTTCCCATTCTGGGTCCTCAGGGCAGAGGAGAAGACAATCTCCAATCTACAATGAGATGAAGAAAACTGCAGGAACCTAGTTCCATCTCAACTTCCACTGCAGATATGCATCCATAGATGTCAGTAAAGCAGCTGGTGGCTCCTTGAAAGCTATCCTTGCTGCCACAGCAACTAATGCAGCTGCCCACAAAAGTGGCTCACAGATGTAAAGGGTTGTATGCTCAGGCAGCAGCCTATCAAACCAAGCTCCTTTTCTATGATGTCAATGCCCTTATCACATGTGGTCCAAGCCTATTGCACCACCAATGGACAACCCCTCTCCAGCAGCAGTGAATGGAGACCAGAGAGAGGGGAGAAATAAATCCTGGCAGTATTTTAATATAATTTTATTTGGTGTTATAAGTGAAAGCATGAGAAGACTGATGTTTACAATTATCCACTCACACATAGAGCAGCTATGTGTACTACAACAGCACAGTTATATAAGATAAGGTGAAGTACTGAGTCATATCTTGACTTTTACTGATAATGCATTTTGGAGAGTATCTGTGAAACAGACGAAATCAGTATTCCTTTAGATCTCTGTGCAGTTGAACTAGTGCCACGTTTTACTAAATGACAATGTTATCTACATTAGAGAATGAAGAATTAGGGTTATGGTGCATATATTGATGTTGCTACTTCCCAGTGTTTTTGTTTCAGAAAAAAGTCTGATTAAATTTACTCATTCACATTTATACAAGACATAAAAATAGCTCTATGACATTTATGTAAAGTTAAATATAATATATAGATTAAATAACTGAAAAATATTCACACAGTATTCAGTGGGGAAGAAATATTATAGTTACATAAGATTCAGTTTTCTAAAACTAATCATCATCCAACATGCAAATAGAGTAAGTAGAGCTTCCTAATTACAATTTAGCTAAACTCTTTGAAATTCAATGAGAGTATATCATTTTATTAATCCTATGCTTGGTTTCTCATAGTTATGTCTTTGGGATTCTTGGTCCTTTGGGATTCAGTACCAGCTTTATTGAACAGGGATTCATGCCTCACAATAATTGTTTAAACTGCTCTTTCTTAAAATTACCAATATAAGTTACCTATTCATAATCAGTGCAATACACTTCAACACAGAAGTTTTATAATATCAAAATTTAAAAGAGTGTGAAGTATCTCAAATCTTTAAAAAGTACACTTCTGTAAAGTAAAGTTAAATATATATTTAAATGTTTTAAGCACATACTACTTAGCTTCTACAGGTGGGATCCACAAAGGGGACTTAGGTTTGTAACTGCCACTTTAGGTGCCCATGTTCAACATTTAGGCCAGTGGTTCTCAAACTTTTTTACTGCTGACCCCTTTCACATAGCAAGCCTCTGGGTGAAACCCCCTTATAAATTAAAAACACTTTTTAATATATTTAGCACCATTATAAATGCTGGAGGCAAAGTGGGGTTGGGTTGGAGGTTGACAGCTCGTGATCCCCCATGTAATAACCTCACGACCCCCTGAAGGGTCCCTACCCCCAGTTTGGGAAGCCCTGATTTAGGCACTACTGACATCCACAAAATTCCTGCTTACCTGATGCATAATGCTGTAGGCACCTAAAGTCCCTAATTGCCTACATTTCTACCACTGAAGTCCACTGGGCACCTACACCTCAGCAGCTGGGTGTGGATACAGCTGCCTAAATCCTAACACCACCCAGATGCTTGGCACCTGATTCAAGCTCCAGTGGGATCACAGCTTAGAGACATTCCCCCACTTATCTTGCCTTTGGGGCCCAATCTAGTAGGTATGCTCAGAGCACTCACCTGGGAGGTGGGAGACCAAGTACAACTCCCTGCTCCACATCAGAGAAGGGGGGGAAGGACTTGAACCAGAGCCATCCAGATCCTGGTTGAATGTTGTAATGTTGTAACCACTGGGAAAAAGTTATGGGGGTATTTACAGATGTCTAAAAATGTAGATAGGTATCAGGTGGGATTTTCAAGCTTTTGAAAAATCCCACTAGATGCCTAACTGTATCTTTAGGAACTTAAATAATGTTACAAATCTGGCCCTAAGAGCATACAAAATTAAACATAAACTTGACTCCAAAAGGTGTAGTTTAAATCTGTGCAGTCATATTGCTCTCATAGTGTCAGGATGGGAGACACTCATGTAAGTGTACCTTACATCATGGCCTGAAGACTGCCAAATCAACTCTCTGGCATACTACCAGAAGGGAGTGTATTCCAAACATGCCATTTCTAGAAAGTTCAGTCTTAGCAACCAGCAGCATAAGCGTCCCAACAGACCTTAAATGCAGGGAGGGGTATAAGGAGAAAGGCAGTTTCTCCAGTAACTGGCTTCCTGGCCAATCGGGGCTTTTAATATGTATCCAACACCTTATCCACATAGTTACAAAGTTACATTTGGCTTTAACTTCTTTCTTCTTCTTCTTCTTCTTCTTCTTTTTTTTTTTGCATTTCCATAGATTTTATTCTGCAAGCAGAAATGTTTCTTATTTCTACTTCTATTCATTTAGAAAAAAGGCCCATATACTATAATAACAATATATGGTAATAACAATAAGCAACAACTTCAATATCTATCTATATAATTTTGGACAAAGCAGGAAGCAAATTCTGACATATAGACTTGGCATGTAACTGCTGAAAAAGACAACTGAATTCAGTGCAAATGATGGCTGTGAAGAAAGAATCAGTTAAGCTTGGTCTTTTATGCATTTTAAAAATTATTTATTAAAATAGGGAGGATGGTACGGATCTGGGAAAAGTTGGAAGGAAGCTTTATTAGTATTAAGTAAAGAAACTTGGGTGGGGAAATGCTCCCCACCGCTGAACAAATCCCAAGAAGCCAACCAAGATTTCCCCATTTGCATACCTACCCTCAATGTTGGAGTCCCAGCAGAGCCACTTTGCAACCACTCTTGCAGTATTAGGTACCGTGTGCCCACAACACAGAGGTGGTTAGCCCGTAAATATACAGAGTTGCAGTCCCCTTCTACAGCTGTCAAGAAAACCCCAGCAGGGTTGGGCTCTGTGACAAGCAGGTATGCAGAACACCATAATGGTATGCCAGTCATAAACATCCTACATACCTTGTTCCAGAACTGCAGTACAAACGCGGAGGAAGAGACTAGATTTGACTTTGCGTTGAGTGAGTTTTTATGAAACATTTAACTTTTATTTTGCAGACTTCACATGGAAGTACTCAAAAAAGATTACTACACAATTGAGTCGTGAAAAAAGATTGAAGGAACCGTCCGCAATACACTGCAAACCAGTGAAGAATGAGAAAATTGCAGATATTTTATTAATAAACCAAAGCTTGTATAAGTTTTTGGTCCCTTGAGGCTTTTATATTTTCTATTTCTCATATTAAAGAAAATATGGCTCCCATGTCTCTGAAAGGTGGTTTCCCCCTCCCCTCTTAATAAAAATGTCCCAAACTGAGCTAAATCATGTAATAGTGGTGTGACGTTGCACTCCATATGTTTTATGGAAATATGCTTATGAGTATAAATATGATGTAACTGGAATATGCTTTATGCAAAAGGTCTCTTGTAAGGTATCATAACAAAGATTATAACCTACTGAATATACATCTCCTATGTGTATGTATGTATCACTCTTGTATCTGAAACTAGAAATATAAAGTATAACTCTGGGGTCCTACTGTAATTATGCAAAGTGTGGGCCATTGATGGTAGTTTAGAATCTTGATGGCTCCCACTGACTAGGACAATTGATTGTAAATGGCTCTGTTTACTTGTAAACCTTCCTGTGTTCACGTAAGCCAGCCCAGGAAGAATGGAGGCTGGGGGTCTTACATGTCACATGATGCTGAAATCCATCTTAAATCTGGTACTTTTCCATTTAGAAGTAGGGGTGGGGGCCCAGAGAGACAAAAGATTCCCGCCTTGGGCCAAAGCTATAAAGGGGGTGGGACAGAACAAAGGGGGCTGCCAGTCATGAGAAATCCCCTAGTTACCACCTGAGCTAGAACTAACAAGGACTGTACCAGGAAAAGATTGGGCCCAGACTAGGAAGGAGTCTAGTCTGCGAAAGAAGTTTATTGGAACATCTCTGAGGGTGAGATTTTACCTGTAAACAGTTTCTTAATGTATTAGGCTTAGACCTGCATGTTTTTGTTTTACTTTGCTTGGTCATTACTTGAAACCACTTAAATACTACTTTTTATACTTAATAAAATCACTTTTATTAATTAATCCAGAGTAAGTGATTCATACCTGGGGGAGCAAACAGCTGTGCATATCTCTCTATCAGTGTTATAGAGGGTGGACAATTTATGAGTTTACCCTGTATAAGCTTTATACAGAGTAAAATGGATTTATTTGGGGTTTGGATCCCATTGGGAACTGGATGTCTGGGTGCTGGAGATAGGTAATCTGCTGAGCAGTTTTTGGTTAAAGTCTACAGCCTTGAGGCATGGACCAGACCTGGGTCTGTGTTGCAACAGGCTAGCGTGTCTGGCTCAACAAGGCAGGGTTCTGGAGTCCCAAGCTGGCAGGGAAAATGGGCTCAGAGGTAATTCCAGCATGTCAGGTGACAGTCCCAAGGGGGTCGCTGTGACCAAACCCGTCACAAGTGGTCTCTGTTGTTAGTTGAACAACGAGGAGTCCAGTGGCACCTTAAAGACTAACAGATTTATTAGGGCATAAACTTTCGTGGATAAAAAACAAAAGAGAGGGAAAATTGCTTTTGTAGTGAGCCAGCAGATCATCAACGATCTACAACCTATCCTGGAAAACAATCCCTCACTCTCACAGACCTTGGGAGGCAGGCCAGTCCTCGCTTACAGACAGCCTTCCAACCTGAAGCAAATACTCACCAGCAATTAGACACCACACCACAGAAACACTAACCCAGGAACCAATCCCTGTAACAAACCCTTTGCCTACTCTGTCCCTATATCTACTCTAGTGACACCATCAGAGGACCCAATCACATCAGCCACACCATCAGGGGCTCATTCACTTGCACATCTACTAATGTGATATATGCCATCATGTGCCAGCAATGCCCCTCTTCCATGTACATTGGCCAAACTGGACAGTCTCTATGTAAAAGAATAAATAGACACAAATCAGACATCAGGAATGGTAACATACAAAAGCCAGTAGGAGAACACTTCAATCTCCCTGGACATTCAATAACAGATTGAAAAGTAGCCATCCTTCAACAAAAAAACTTCAAAAACAGACTTCAAAGAGAAACTGCAGAGCTACAATTCATTTGCAAACTTAACACCATTAATTTGGGCTTGAATAGGGACCGGGAATGGCTGGCTCAATACAAAAGCAATTTTCCCTCTCTTGGTATTGACACCTCCTCATCAATTATTGGGAGTGGACCACATGCACCCTGACTGAATTGGCCTTGTCAACACTGGTTCTCCACTTGTAAGGTAACTCCCTTCTCTTCACGTGCCAGTATATTTATGCCTGTATCTGTAATTTTCACTCCATGCATCTGAAGAAGTGGGTTTTTTTACCCATGAAAGCTTATGCCCAAATAAATCTGTTAGTGCCACCAGACTCCTCGTTGTTTTTGTGGATACAAGACTAACATGCCTACCCCTCTGGCACTTGGCACCATGTTGTTAGTTGGTGTAACCTAGCTTGCAGGCCTCTGGTGGTAAAAAGTCATTCTGGAACATAAAGCAGTAATACAAACCAAACCAACTCTTGCTCAGCATACATCTTCTGAGGATTATTTACCAGATGGATTCATATAACACACTAGTCAGAATTTAAAGCTGCTTTTCCTTGACAGTGAATCCCTCTCTGGTGTAGCTTTGCCAATGGGTGTAGTGAAGCATAAATTATATTTCCTCATGATCATTGAATTAAATCTGGCCTATTATCTGGACCCTGTGTTGACTTTCAAAATTCTGCTGAAGCACAATTCCCAAAAGCACCACCAAGGGGTCAAATAGTAACAACCTTTACAATACCAAAAATCAAATTCAAAATCTTGGATGAACACTTTAGGGATCTAGGGCACTCTCACTGCATGTAAGTACTTTTGTGCTATTACCTCCTTCTCTCTAGGGATGCAGCATAGTATAGCACAGTGGATCGGCAGAGTCTCATATCTGGTGTTTTATGTATAGCCCCTGCTCCTGGAGTCCTTTACATTTTGTGAGATTCTCAGCTTTAATTTAAAAAATGGATGTGTCTAGCCCTTATTGTTGCAGAGAAAAGCTAGAAACATGGACACTATAGGGCCAAACCCCAGAAGACAAATAAAAGCACCCCAAGTTTTTATTTTTTAAAACCTCATGATTTGTCAGCCAATCTCAGGCTTTCAGGGTCGCTGTGTTTGAAGGCTTGAGGCTGGCAAACCTAGTAATATTTCCATTGGAAATAGCTCAATAGGCAGGTCTTTAAACAGTGGGGCAGGGGTGGAAGGCAGCCAAGGAAAATTTAGTTACAAATAGCCAGAGGGGACGGTGAAATCCAGCCCTGGTGTAAGCAGAGACTGTTCCCACTGTGGGGGAAGGGGGAGAAAGGTAGGAGTGAGGGGATGTGGGGAGGGGAGTGGCGCACCCAAAGGCTGAGGTAATAGAAGGCGGGAAGCTTGACAGGACGGGAGGGAAAGGAGAGGCTGGGGAAACTGTGCATGAGCAATGGCGCAGACAGAGTGTCAGGCGTGACAGGACACTCCCCCACCTTGGCCGTTGCTCCCCAGCCCATTTGTTTCCCCTCATCCGCAGTTTCTGTCAGATGCAGCCACAACCCAAAACCACCAAGCCGCATAGCCAGCGCCACAGCAACCGCGGGGGGCGGGTCCCGGTCCCAGCCGCGTTGCATCTTGGGACTCGTAGGCGCCTCACGGACTCTTTCCTGCCGGGCGAGGCGACTCAAAGGCGTTAGTGAAACTCCAATCCCCATGATCCACTTTGGGAAGCCGCCAAGCCGGTTCCGCGAGCAGCAGACTGGGCTGTGGGCGTCGGGGTTTCCAACAGAACCTCCCCGATTCTCCAAAGCCGGTTACGACAACTCACTAACCTTCCCGCCCACGTTGAATGAGGCGCCAGGGCTGCCTAGGAAACATGCCTGGCCGTGTGCGCTGGAGACTGAGCCCCGGGAGGGGGAAGGATGGGAGGACGCCTGCCAGCAGCCAAGGGAGTGCCATTCTCCTCCCAGCGCTGCCTGGGCGAGCTGCACTCGCCTCCGCTGCCACTCGCCTCAGGGCTCCGGAGCACACGGACCAGGCTGCAGGGAAGAGCGCTGCTGCCAGGTGACAGATAGCGACCCCTGGGGCACGCTGCTTTGGCTGTGGGCTTTGGTGTCAGGTCACATCCTCCGTTACCACCTCCTAGTGGGGCACGATGCCCTGTGTTATACCTCCTCCCCACACACAGAGGAGTATTGCTTGGGCTGTGGGGTTAGTATCCACTCGCTCCCCTGTTTGGGGCACGGTGCCCCCATACACAGACAGAGGGGATCGTTGCTCTGGCTGTGGGGTTAGTATCCGCTTGCCCCTCTGGGGCATGGTGCCCTGCGTTATACCCCCCCCCCCCCCCGCCCTCCAAGGAGATCATTGCTCTGGCCGTGGGTGTTCGTATCCTTTCATTCCTGTGGGAAAATTTCTCTGTCTGGGGGGGGGGGGTATTCGTATCAGATTACCTCCTGTGCAGGATGGTGCCCCGTTTTACTCCTGCTACGGAGAATATTGCTCAGCGTGTGACATGAGGTTTAAAGCTCCCCAGTCCAGTCCCCTCTGTGGAGTGTTGCTCTGGGGGACAGCGCCGGGTTATATCACCACCATGGACTATTGTTTTGAGTGTGATGCCGGATTATATTTCTTGTGTGGAGTATAGCTTTGTGTGTTATGCCAGATTTTGCCCTAAGGGTCGTTTTGCTTTCAGTGTAGATTCATCGATAGTAGGTTATATACTACGTGGGGAATATTGCTTATGTGTCGGGGGGAGGTACCACTGGGGAGTACTGCTGTGGTTGTGAGGTACAGTTTATATTACCCGATATCAATACAGTCTGGTTTAGTTTGTTAATATAAGGTTAAATGGAGGATAATGAATATGGTTAGAGGCATATTCTGTGGAAATAGATGCATGGTTTAGCCTTTTGATGGTTAGCTTATTCCTACCCTCCCTTCCATCTAGTACTGAACAGTGTTATCTGCATGAGTCTTTGCTTTTCTTCTTCTCTGATTCAGAAATCTCTCTCTGACGTTTGTGACTGTTTTTTGGTGAACGAGTGTGGTTTGAGGTGAATGTTACAAAAGATGTGGAGAAACCACGCAGAACAGTTAAGAACTAAAAAATTAATTACGGCTTTAGGGTAAGGAAAAGGAAATCATGAAAGTGTGTGTTGGCGCTGGAAAAAAAATGTTATTCCAATACATGGGAGTAAACATTTTTTTTAAAATGCTCTCTTGTGATGGTAAATAGAAATGTTTTGATGGCTGCAAAATGGACAGTGTTTGAATTAAATTGTTGTTTTAGACTCCGAGAGAGCTATTTTTGGGGACGGAGCGGGGAAGAGGTTTTGGGTGTATTATATTCATTCTGTTGCTCTTTAACATTATCCTGTATGCAGATTGACAATTGCAAATGGATCATGGTGGAAAAGCTTAGAAGACTTCCGTATAACGCGTTTAGAACTGACAGATTAAATTCAGATTTATTGCTGGAAAACCCTTTGCACTTTGCATTTTAAGTACATGTTTATTTCACATTTTAAATATACTTTTTTTCTCTTTTTCCTTTTCAGTTTAAATCTACTGACATACATTTTAAAAGGGAAAAATCCAGAAAGCCTTTTTGCAGGAAGATATGAAAGTGCATTAGCGGAGACACAGCCAGGACTCTTCTGCAGGTGGTGGTGACATACACAAGTTACTTTGCCTTTGGAAAGAAAAGACCTGTGTGGTATTAATTTACGTGTATGTGCATTATTCCCCTTCCTCCCCCCAGAAGTTGTCTGGGCTGCAAAGCAGCGGGGAGGCAGCAGCTGCTTGTCTCGGGCAACAGAACATTATGGTGGCAGCACAACAGAAGCAGCCGCGGCAGCAACGGCAGCAGCAGCAGAGCTGGTCCGTGAATGTGTTTTCTGATTAAAATCAGCATTGGAAAGTGCACCTGAAGATTCAGCAGCTAGGCAGGAATTGATAACGTTTAAAAGAGAGAAAAATTTTAAGGGGGGGAAGAGAGGGTGGCACTAGGTTTTGTGTGTGCTTGAGGGAGTGGGGATTGGTTATCATGGCGGATCGGACAGCTCCTAGATGCCAGCTCCGTCTGGAATGGGTTTACGGGTACAGGGGTCACCAGTGCCGCAACAACCTGTACTACACGGCAGGCAAGGAGGTGGTTTACTTCGTGGCTGGAGTCGGGGTGATTTATAACACCAGAGAGCACACCCAGAAATTCTTCTTGGGACACAACGATGATATTATCAGGTAAGGGGGGGCAGACAGTTGGTGTGGTGGGGTTAATGGGGGGTGGGGAGAGGAGGACTAGTAAATACCTCCTCCTCTACTCATCTCTGAGCATGTTTCTGTAATTTTAGGGAGAAGCACAGGTTCTCATCAAAGGTTTGGGTGAAATTTGGATCTGTCTGGATCCTGCTGATCTTTTTTGTACGGAAGCCCCCAAATTGTAACTCAGAATAGAAAACGAGTTTAGCCTCTCCGACTGCACCACAAACAAATACATGAAAAACACCACCACCACCACAACAATAAAAAAAAACTGTAGTGCAACACTTTACTGCAAAACCCCTGCTAATTTTTGGTCCACAGTCCCTTAATTATAATGTCTAAATAGAGAATATGGTGTATATGCTATTCTTACAGCAATAAAAATCTGGACTCCAGATATCCCAATATCACAAATGCCTCAATCTGGCACCTGAATCCAGCCAATTTTTGGTTCCCACACTGCCAATTCCACTTAAACAAAGAACAAGTTTAGCTGCTCATGCCCCAGGAAAAAAAATTGTGTGCCAGTGCATTCTGTTGCAACAGAACCACAAAAATCCAGATTCAATACCTGAACCCTGGATTAAGCCAAGTTTTCATCCCAGTCTCTCAAATTCTACTGTCTAAATAGAGAATGTGTTTAGCCACCCCTGCTGTACCTTAAGATGTGCCCTAGCATTGCAAAAACTTGGATTCAGTTTCTGTGTTCAGCTGGATCCTGCCAAATTTTGTTCACAAACACAGAAATTGTATCAACAAAACAGAGAACAAGTTTTGCTTCTACTATTCCACCAGAGAAATCTGGACTCCAGTACAAAAAAGCTGCATGGACTACTGAAACCAGCTAACTGTTGGCCACCTACCACTTTTTTTACCACCTAAATTTAGTATAGCTGAAACTTCTCCTACTCAAGCAGAATAATCTGGAATTCAGAATAGTACCTGATGAATCATGGTGCAACAGTGCTGCAGAAAACATATATCCAGCAATTGAATGTGTGGGTGTCCATCTGGGTTTTGCCACTGAATATGCAAATACTACAATTATCGGATAACCATACTGGAGTCATAGCTTACAGAAATCCATCTACCTTATACAACATGATGTCTTTCACTATCACATACATATGTTAGTTGGCTCATTTACCTCCCTCCTTTCATTGGGTGCACTTACGAAGTTAATTTTGGTTTTATAGGTATTACCAATCCATGCAGCATTCTTTATTTAAATTTTATTTCTTGAAATTCTACTACCTCTAAAACCAGAATGAACTTTTAAAATGCACCCATGGTACTTCATTAAATGCCTGGTACCTCCCTTTTATGTGGCTGGTAATTTATTTTATTCCTTAGAAGCTAGAAAGTATAATACATCAAGGTCCACATTTAGCAATATATATATGAGTTTTATTTTAATACACTCATTCAAAGCTTTGATTTTGTTGCATTTCTATCTGCTAAGGAAATAGTGTCCTGATGATTACTATTGTATAAACTGTATGGCTGGTCATTTATGGAACATTTCGAAGGATTGTTTCCAGCACATTACATAAGTACTAAATTTTGATGATAAAACAGGGGAAGGCTATGTAGGCGTTCAGCATTGGCATTTTGACACTGCATGCCAGTTTTATTCTAATTTTAAAGGATAGTAGTATGCAAATCAGTTATTTAAATCAAAAAGCTGTTTGAGGACTAGCCCTGTGGTTAGCGTAATATGCTGGGAGTTGAAACTACAGTTCAATTCCTGAGCCGTTAGGGCTGAGAATTCTGCTGAGTCAGCATGTTCCACTCCTGGAGGTGGCAGGAGTATTTTGCATTGCTCAAAATGAGTGCTCTGTTGCCAAGTAAATAGCAGCATCAGTGGGGTCCAAATAGGAGTTCCATGTATCTGCTCATGGCCAAGGAAAGTTGCTGTGATGTGGGGTTTAGGAAAAGACAAGTCTTCTGCTGAGAATCCCTCCTCACATATATTCTGATAGAATATTTTTCTTTTTGCATTTGTAATACTTGATGCCTTTATTCCTTTGGTACGTTTTGTGATTCTCATTAAAGAGAATTCAGACACAGCATCCAATATAACCACTTTTTAACTGGATGTTTACTGGTATGATAAGCAGTGAAGTGTGTAATAAATGCTAACATTTTAATTGTCACAGTTAGGTGTCAGAGCCAACATCTTATTGAGATGAATGGGGAATAGTTCTCCAGTATTTCAATTAGTGCAATTGTTTTACTTTTTCTATGTCCAGACTCATGACAACAGTGCATAAATTTGCAATATGAAAGTTCATTGTAACTAAAGGGATTTGTAACATTTTTTTAAAATGAAACTTTATACTTTGGAAAATACTGCAAAATCAGTATGAAGGCCTTGGAATGTGTGGTTTTTCTGCTTCCATAGGTTCCTATTTGCTCCATTTGTAGCGAAAGCTTTCAGGGATGTACTGTTTTTATGAGAGTTGATGAACCCTATAAAAACATTCATAGAGAGTGAGAGTTACCATCCCACTTTGCAGTGTTTACCAAAGTCATGGGCATGAATGTTTTTCCATAGTGAAAAGGTCACATGTTAAAATAAATTAAATTCATTGAAGCAGTTTCTCCTCCCTTGGTGTTCACACCTCAACTGCTAGCAGAGCACCTCACCCTCCCTGATTGAACTAACCTCGTTATCTCCATACTGATTTATTCATAGATTCATAGATTCATAGATTATAGGACTGGAAGGGACCTCGAGAGGTCATCGAGTCCAGTCCCCTGCCCGCATGGCAGGACCAAATACTGTCTAGACCATCCCTGATAGACATTTATCTAACCTACTCTTAAATATCTCCAGAGACGGAGATTCCGCAACCTCCCTAGGCAATTTGTTCCAGTGTTTAACCACCCTGACAGTTAGGAACTTTTTCCTAATGTCCAACCTAGACCTCCCTTGCTGCAGTTTAAACCCATTGTTTCTGGTTCTATCCTTAGAGGCTAAGGTGAACAAGTTCTCTCCCTCCTCCTTATGACACCCTTTTAGATACCTGAAAACTGCTATCATGTCCCCTCTCAGTCTTCTCTTTTCCAAACTAAACAAACCCAGTTCTTTCAGCCTTCCTTCATAGGTCATGTTCTCAAGACCTTTAATCATTCTTGTTGCTCTTCTTTGGACCCTTTCCAATTTTTCCACATCTTTTTTAAAGTGCGGCGCCCAGAACTGGACACAATACTCCAGCTGAGGCCTAACCAGAGCAGAGTAGAGCGGAAGAATGACTTCTCGTGTCTTGCTCACAACACACCTGTTAATACATCCCAGAATCATGTTTGCTTTTTTTGCAACAGCATCACACTGTTGACTCATATTTAGCTTGTGGTCCACTATAACCCCTAGATCCTTTTCTGCCGTACTCCTACCTAGACAGTCTTTTCCCATTCTGTATGTGTGAAATTGATTTTTCCTTCCTAAGTGGAGCACTTTGCATTTGTCTTTGTTAAACTTCATCCTGTTTAACTCAGACCATTTCTCCAATTTGTCCAGGTCATTTTGAATTATGACCCTGTCCTCCAAAGTAGTTGCAATCCCTCCCAGTTTGGTATCATCCGCAAACTTAATAAGCGTACTTTCTATGCCAATATCTAAGTCGTTGATGAAGATATTGAACAGAGCCGGTCCCAAAACAGACCCCTGCGGTACCCCACTCGTTACACCTTTCCAGCAGGATTGGGAACCATTAATAACAACTCTCTGAGTACGGTTATCCAGCCAGTTATGCACCCACCTTATAGTAGCCCCATCTAAATTGTATTTGCCTAGTTTATCGATAAGAATATCATGCGAGACCGTATCAAATGCCTTACTAAAGTCTAGGTATACCACATCCACCGCTTCACCCTTATCCACAAGGCTCGTTATCCTATCAAAGAAAGCTATTAGATTGGTTTGACATGATTTGTTCTTCACAAATCCATGGTGGCTGTTCCCTATCACCTTACCACCTTCCAAGTGTTTGCAGATGATTTCCTTAATTACTTGCTCCATTATCTTCCCTGGCACAGAAGTTAAACTAACTGGTCTGTAGTTTCCTGGGTTGTTTTTATTTCCCTTTTTATAGATGGGCACTATATTTGCCCTTTTCCAGTCTTCTGGAATCTCTCCCGTCTCCCATGACTTTCCAAAGATAATAGCTAGAGGCTCAGATACCTCCTCTATTAGCTCCTTGAGTATTCTAGGATGCATTTCATCAGGCCCGGGTGACTTGCAGGCATCTAACTTTTCTAAGTGATTTTTAACTTGTTCTTTTTTTATTTTATCTGCTAAACCTACCCCCTTCCCATTAGTATTCACTATGTTAGGCATTCCTTCAGACTTCTCGGTGAAGACCGAAACAAAGAAGTCATTAAGCATCTCTGCCATGTCCAAGTTTCCTGTTACTGTTTCTCCCTCTTCACTAAGCAGTGGGCCTACCCTGTCTTTGGTCTTCCTCTTGCTTCTAATGTATTGATAAAAAGTCTTCTTGTTTCCTTTTATTCCCGTAGCTAGTTTGAGCTCCTTTTGTGCCTTTGCCTTTCTAATCTTGCCCCTGCATTCCTGTGTTGTTTGCCTATATTCATCCTTTGTAATCTGTCCTAGTTTCCATTTTTTATATGACTCCTTTTTATTTTTTAGATCGTGCAAGATCTCGTGGTTAAGCCAAGGTGGTCTTTTGCCACATTTTCTATCTTTCCTAACCAGCGGAATAGCTTGCTTTTGGGCCCTTAATAGTGTCCCTTTGAAAAACTGCCAACTCTCCTCAGTTGTTTTTCCCCTCAGTCTTGATTCCCATGGGACCTTACCTATCAGCTCTCTGAGCTTCCCAAAATCTGCCTTCCTGAAATCCATTGTCTCTATTTTGCTGTTCTCCCTTCTACCCTTCCTTAGAATTGCAAACTCTATGATTTCATGATCACTTTCACCCAGGCTGCCTTCTACTTCACATTCTCAACGAGTTCCTCCCTATTTGTTAAAATCAAGTCTAGAACAGCTTCCCCCCTAGTAGCTTTTTCAACCTTCTGAAATAAAAAGTTGTCTCCAATGCAGTCCAAGAATTTGTTGGATAGTCTGTGCCCCGCTGTGTTATTTTCCCAACATATATCCGGATAGTTGAAGTCCCCCATCACCACCAAATCTTGGGCTTTGGATGATTTTGTTAGTTGCTTGAAAAAAGCCTCATCCACCTCTTCCACCTGGTTAGGTGGCCTGTAGTAGACTCCTAGCATGACATCTCCCTTGTTTTTTGCCCCTTTTAGCCTAACCCAGAGACTCTCAACACTTCCGTCTCCTATGTCCATCTCTACCTCAGTCCAAGTGTGTACATTTTTAATATATAAGGCAACACCTCCTCCCTTTTTCCCCTGTCTATCCTTCCTGAGCAAGCCGTACCCATCCACACCAACATTCCAATCATGTGTATTATCCCACCAAGTTTCAGTGATGCCAACAATGTCATAGTTGTATTTATTTATTAGCACTTCCAGTTCTTCCTGCTTGTTCCCCATACTTCTCGCATTTGTATATAGGCATCTAAGATACTGGTTTGATCTTTTCTCCCAGTTTTGTCCTGACTCTCCTTTCTCTCTGCCAATATAGCCCACACTCCCTCTCGTTTCCGACCCATCTCCCCGGTCTCCATGTTCCCCACTTACCTGTGGGCTTTGCTCACCTGTCCCCGTCGAACCTAGTTTAAAGCCCTCCTCACTAGGTTAGCCAGTCTGTGTCCGAATAGGGTCTTTCCTCTCCTCAAAAGGTGAACGCCATCTCTGCCTAGCAGTCCTTCCTCGAATAGCATCCCGTGGTCTAGGAAGCCAAAGCCCTCCTGGCGACACCATCTTCGCAGCCAGGCATTCACCTCCATGATGCATCTGTCTCTGCCCGGGCCCCTACCTTTGACAGGAAGAATTGAAGAGAATACCACCTGCGCTCCAAACTCCTTCACCCGTACTCCCAGAGCCCTGTAGTCACTCTTGATCCGCTCAGTGTCACACCGCGCAGTATCATTTGTGCCCACATGGATGAGTAGCATGGGGTAGTAGTCAGAGGGCTGGATAATCCTCGACAATGCCTCCGTAACATCTCGGATACGGGCCCCCGGCAGGCAGCATACCTCCCGAAATGAAATGTCAGGGCGACAGATGGGCGCCTCCGTCCCCCTCAGCAGAGAGTTTCCGACCACCACTACCCTACGTTTCCTATTCGCAGTGGTGGCAGCAGACTTTCCAGCCTTAGGGGTACGAGGCTTCTCCTCCTTTACTGTAGGGAGTGATTCCTTCTTTCCTGTATCAAGGAGAGCATAACGGTTACCTATAACCACGGCAGGAGGGTTCGGAGCAAGAGTGGAGCACTGCCTGCTGCCAGAAGTAACCAGCTGCCAGTGTCCACCCTGAGCCATCTCCTCCTCCACCAGTGGTGTATCAGCAGTCCTGTGTACTGGGACAGCTACCTCAGCTGTCTCCACATGGATACTGTCGAGGAATTGCTCGTGGATTCGGATGCTCCTCAACCTAGCCACCTCCTCCTGTAGCTCTCCCACCTGCTGCCTGAGAGATTCCACCAGCAGGCACCTCTCACATTGGATGGTCCCCGCAGCCTGGATATCAGTAAGTGGAAATTGCAAGTTACAGTCTTTGCAAAACCACACCAGGATCTGGGTAGAGGCATCCATGCTCAGGCGCTCTGTCTGGCTACAGGCACAGGTGGAGGAGACAGTAGCAGTGCTGGCACAGGTGTTGCGGGTCTTCCTAACCATCGTAAGCCTCCCTCTGTCAAACTCCCGTCTGCAGCCCCCTGTCAGCTGAAAGGGTTGTTTAAGCAAAAAGTTATGAATGTAGTTGCTTTATAGGTATTAAGGGGAATCAAGAGAAAAACAGATGGAACTGGCAAGGGACCCTCGCCCCCTTCCTGCTCCCCTTCCAAACTCCCTTGCAAAACTCCCTGTTAGCAGCCCCTGTTCGCTTGCCTCTGGAGATTTCCATTACTTGCATCTGAAGAAGTGAGGTTCTTACCCACGAAAGCTTATGATCCCAATACTTCTGTTAGTCTCAAAGGTGCCACAGGACCCTCTGTTGCTTTTTACAGATTCAGACTAACACGGCTACCCCTCTGATAAAAGAAGGTGTGAGTAACAGTAGGGGGAAATTAGTATGGGGAAATTAGGTTTTGTAATGACTCATCCACTCCCAGTCTTTAATCAGGCCTAATTTGATGGTGTCCAGTTTGCAAATTAATTCCAGTTCTGCAGTTTCACGTTGGAGTCTGTTTTTGAAGTTTTTTATGTTGAAGAATTGCCACTTTTAAGTCTGTTATTGAATGACCAGGGAGATTGAGGTGTTCTCCTACTAGTTTTTGAATGTTATAATTCCTGATATCAGATTTGTGTCCATTTATTCTTTTGAGTAGAGACTATCTGGTTTGGCCAATGTACATGGCAGAGGGACATTGCTGGCATTCTACTTTTAATTGAATTGTCACTTAGTAGGCCAGTGGTAGAACCAGGAATAGAACCCAAGTGGCCAGAGTCCCAGTTTAGTGTTGTACTCTTAGGTCACACTGTCTCTCCTACTTTAGTCTGAGGATGTCCAGAATAGTAAATTTCTGCAATCTTTCCATACCAAAAAGAAGTTTACCATGGGAAATAGTTAAAATATAAATTTAATCAGTTTAGATTTTTTTTCTGTATACTTTTTTAAATGCAGTTGATAATTTGATTATTTTTTAAATTGGTGCAGTGTCTGAAATTGCATAGTTAGTCTGTAAACACAGATACTTAACCTTTTGGGTTCTAATTGATCAAATTCATCTCTAGAGTAACTCCATTGTCTCTCATCTTATAGTTTATGTTCCACAACAAAATACAATCTTCTCAAACTTTGGCAGCAACATAGTCAGAATTTTTGGATTTCTAGATCTAAACTACATTTCCAAGAACTTCTACAGTATTTAAGAGTTTCCTAACAGCTTTGAAGTTATGAGAGATTTTTATAAATCACATTGGTTTTGTTGTTTCTGCAGTTCTTAAAACACAGTATGAATCATAACTGTGTTTGCCTTGGCTGATCTGTTGAATACCAAAATAATATAATGTTATACATCTACAAGACTACATTTGTATTCTAGCTGGGGAAAAAATAAATCAGCTGTGAGACAGGAAACCACAAATCACAGCACATTTACTCTAGTTTTATTATAGTAGTCTGTGCCTCTGGATATTAACTAGAAAGCCAACCTGCTAACCTCTGGTAACAAACCATGTTATTTATGTGAGAGAAACTGCAACTTAATAATAATGTGGGATTTGTCAGAACAACTCTGTAAGTACTCTGGTATATGTGTTCCACTGTGCTGACAGGCTAGGAGGTTAAGACAGATTACAAAATATTGACATGCCACCGCTGATGGGATTTAATGGGTTGAGTGAGTAGATGGAGGTTTGGTTTATTTCTTACGGTGATTATTTCAGAAGATAGATGACATGTTAGAGAATGGCTACACATTTTTGCTGGGTTGATAGGGTTGTGAAAAATAAATGTGATGCCTGAACCAATGTCACTTGTTCCTGGAGATATTATATATTATTTTAGAGAAAAAAAATGAAGACAAAGTCATGGCCATCAACCACCTTGAGTCAAACCATCTTTGTTTCATTGGATCAAGTACAATATTTTAAAAATTGCATATTGTAATAATATGTTACGTTTACATGGTGTCTCTTATGCCCAAAGATTCTAAAGTACTTAACAAACTTTACATACAGTTATTATTTTCTATAATGGTACCTGCTGGCGAATGTTCATCACACAATAATAACCAAGCTACTATAGTTATTTCCTATGATGCTTTTAGGAAAAACTGACCTGTAGTTTATGGTGACTTTAATAGCAACCAATGCACATAGAGCACCACTGAAATGCAACTTACTTTGGGGTAGGCAAGTGGTACCAGTTGGTACAGCTCATTGAAAAATAGAAATAATTCCCTGTTACAGTTTTAATGGTAACCCCCAAACTGTTTCCATTCAAAAGAAAAGACTCAGAAAGAACAATAATAGAATACCATTTATTTAAATATTTGTGGATGTTTTCTACATTGTCAAATACACCTCTACCCCGATATAACGTGACCCAATATAACACGAATTCGGATATAACACGGTAAAGCAGTGCTCCAGGGGGGCAGGGCTGCGCACTCTGGCGGATCAAAGCAAGTTCAATATAACGCGGTTTCACCTATAATGCGGTAAGATTTTTTGGCTCCCGAGGACAGCGTTATGTCGAGGTAGAGGTGTATATTGATTTCAATTACAACACAGAATACAAAGTGTACCGTGCTCACTTTATATTTATTTTTGATTACAAGTATTTGCACTGTAAAAAAACAACAGAAATAGTATTTTTCAATTCACCTAATACAAGTACTGTAGTGCAATCTCTTTATCATGAAAGTTGACCTTACAAATGTAGAATTATGTACAAAAACTGCATTCAAAAATAAAACAATGTAAAATTTTAGAGCCTGCAAGTCCACTCAGTCCTACTTCTTGTTAAGCCAATCGCTCAAATAAACAAGTTTGTTTACATTTGCAGGAGATAATACGGCCCAGTTCTTGTTTACAATGTTACCTGACAGTCAGAACAGATGTTCTCATGGCACTGTTGTAGCCAGAATCACAAGGTATCTACGTGCCAGATGCCGTAAAGATTCATATGTCCCTTCATGCTTCAACCACCATCACAGGGGGCAAGCGTCCATGCTGATGACGTCCAAGTGATGTTCTGCTCGATAAGAATCCAAAGCAATGCAGACCAACACAGGTTCATTTTCATTACCTGAGTCAGATGCCACCAGGACAAGGTTGATTTTCTTTTTTGGTGGTTCGGGTTCTGTAGTTTCCACATTGGAGTGTTGCTCTTTTAAGACTTCTGAAAGCATGTGCCACACCTCATCCCTCTCAGATTTTGGAAGGCACTTCAGATTCTTAGACCTTGGGTCGAGAGCCGTAGCTGTCTTTAGAAATCTTACATTGGTACCTTGTTTGCGTTTTGTCAAATCGGCTGTGAAAGTGTTCTTAAAATGAACAAGGTGATGTCATGGTGGGAGTCTGCTATAGACCACCACACCAGGGGGATGAGGTGGATGAGGCTTTCTTCTGGCAACTAACAGAAGTTACGAGATCACAGGCCCTGGTTCTCATGGGAGACTTCAATCACCCTGATATCTGCTGGGAGAGCAATACAGCGGTGCACAGACAATCCAGGAAGTTTTTGGAAAGTGTAGGGGACAATTTCCTGGTGTAAGTGCTGGAGTAACCAACTAGGGGCAGAGCTCTTCTTGAACTGCTGCTTACAAACAGGGAAGAATTAATATGGGAAGCAAAAGTGGATGTGAAGTTCCTCTGCCAACTTCTGTGCACTCTTCAGAATGTTTTGAAATCCCTCATCTGACCGGTAAGACTGTAGGTATGACTTTGCTTTGTCCAGTTGTTCCATTGCTCCAGATATATCAAGGTCAACACCTTGGAGTCTCTTGCTTACAACATTTATTTCAAACAGCATGTCATGCCACAACAGTAAGCTACACAGAAATTTGAAGTTATGTATGTTTCTGGTGATTCCATTTCCCTCTGCCACTGTTCTCCCACGAACAGTTCCTGTCATAGCATTATCCCCCATAATGGCAACTATGGCATCATCTATCTTCCCAATTTGGTGTTTGATAGGCTTTATCGCCTCCACTCGACTTTCCCATCGTGTGGCACTCAGTGGTTTCAGTGTCAGAGAGGATGTTCCCAGATGTTGCTTCAAATTTGCCATCAATGAGTTGATGCAGAGAAAAATAAATAGATGCTTTGAATTACATTAAAAATTCAGCAGCCTCACTAGAAGCTGATGCTGCATCACTAACCACCAAGTTCAATGAATGAGAACTGCATGGGACAAAAAAAACTTGAGGGTTTAACTCTCGGATCTGTGTTTGCACTCCTCTGTTCTTTCCTCTCATGTTGGCACCGTTATCGTAGCCCTGACCTCTCATGTCAGCTATCTGAATTCCCGTATCTTCCAGCTTTTTAAGAAGCACATTTGTCATACCAGCTCCTGTAGTATCATCAATGTCAATAAATTCTAGAAAATGCTCTCTGAGAGTCACCATTGCAGGGACATTTTCACTAGGTTCTGTTGTTGTTACAAAACGCACCATTAAAGTAATTTGTTCCGTATGGCTGATGTCAGGTGTGCCGTCCAGAATAACAAAGTAATATCTTGCTGACTTCAGATCTGCCACAATCTTCTGTTTGACTTTTGTTGCCAGTAACTGTATGATCTCATTTTGAATTGTTTTTCCAATGTAGTGGTGTGTGTACATTTCTTGGGTGGTGACTCTTCTTAGATGCTCCTGGAGTACAGCATCAAACTCAGCCATCAGCTCCACAATTTTAAGGAAGTTTCGATTGTTTGGCACATACAGCTGATCTGAAGTGCCACACAGTGCTAGGTTTTGGGTAGCAAGCATTCTCACAATGGCAATGAGCCTTTTCAGAACATTTTGCTAGTAAAGAGACTCTGATGCAATCTTCTCTTGATGCTGATCATCTATGGTGGCCTTTAACCTTAGTCTTATCTCAAGCTCTTTCCACCTATGGAATGCTCTCTGGTGACTTGTTGCTTTCTCATGACATACCAGATTTCTAGCCATATTTTTCCAGTCCTTTGTTCCTGTAGAACCCAACGTGGCTGGAACATTAAACTGGAAGAATTTGCAACAAAAATAGTATGCAGCATTCTGGGTTTTTGAGTACATAAGCCATGGCCTCTCCACTTTGTCACCATTGGGGATTTCACACCAGTAATGTGTTGGATGGAAACTTCTATTTTCATTGTCTTTGGTGAACATGAAGTTTTTCACTTGCTGTGGCCCATGTAGTACAAGGAAGTCCCTGGATCATCTAGACTTAAGGAACTAAACTCATCAGCAGCTGTTTCGTGTGCCTCCACCACACTCTTCTCTGATCTACACTTTTCTTCTGGAATGTGCATGGTTACATCCATTTGAGAAGGAGATATGGATGCTGCAGTAGCTGCCAAGTCACCTGCACTCTGACTGACTGGAAGATCAGGCATCTCCTCACCATTCACATCCTCACTGGGGCCGGAAGGCTCACGTGAACATTTGTGTCTATATATCTCAGGAGAGATCCTTCCTAATTAGATAGAAAAGCTTCCTTTGCTTTCTTTTTTTTCCTGAATGCTGCCCCAGAGGGGTGTTTTCTTCTTTCACTCATAACTGCTGTTCTGTGCCAGCTATAGTGGCTCTCAACACTCAGTTGAAGGGGACAAATAAGCAGGCTGGTAGCAGGGCCTGAGTGAGGGAAGATATCAGTGTCTTAAGGGCCTAACTGGCTCCTACTACTTCAGTTGACTGCCTGTTCTCCTCAAGTGGGTTCAGGGAAGCAGCAGGAAATAGGAAGGTCCCTGAGAAGCTGGTGTTAATCAGCCCAGGCTGCTGGGGGTGCTAGAGAGGTACATAAGAGGCTCCTCCTCCTCTCTCTCCCTGCGGCTCCTGCTGCTTTCTGTTATTCCCTCTCACCTTTTCTCCTGCCTGCCTATTATGTCTCTTGTGCCTTCCTTCCTCCAGCTCAGCACTCCACCATCTCTGTGCATCTAGAGCAGAGAGAATACATATGCACCAGCAGCAGATACAATTTTCTACACTCTCGGTCCTAGTGGCACCCCCCACAGTCTGGCACCTGAAGCGGCTGCCTCAGTTTGCCTCATGGTAAACTGTTAGCAGATCATGGTTTAAAGATTTGACATACTAAAATGGGAATAAAATGAAAATCTGTTTCAAAATTATGTTTCAGAACACAAGGAAGTATTCAAAAGTTTAAAAACAGAAACAAAAACAGGAGAAAAGGATGAAGTTGAGTGTATGTGCTGCAAATGGGGTGGCCTAATTATTAAATGTAAATATTTATAGGCTAATAGTTCTAAGTTTACAACAGTAAACTGTTTATTCAAATGAAAAGTTTTATTTGGGGATTAGAGATATATTGTTTTCTTAAACTCAGAGGTGGCATTGTGTTTTGAGTTCTGTTTTAGTTCTGCAGCAAACCACATTGATGAAAGGAATTCAAAGCATTAATCTACTGAATACCTTCCTCATCCACCAGAATAAACCCCAATATTTACCCAGAAAATTATTAATAGTTTTTTGCACTGATTTTCACCTGTTTTTGTTGTTGTAGTAATAAACTGATAAATTCCTGGGAAAAATTAAACAAAATAAAAACTGAAAACAAAGGGCCCCATGCATAAGATTTAGTAAGTCAGTTACTTGGTAATCTGTAGTAAGAGAGAGAGAGAGGTTATAAATGTCTCCAGTTTCTAATAACAATAATTACAATTAGAATTTAAGGATTTTTTGTTCCCAGTACAGACCACTAAACCACATTGCCTCTTTCACAATAACATTACATATCTTAAAAGGACATATCATACAAATTATGAAAGGATAGTCAAAATCTTGAATCAGAGCCAGCCACATAATTAGTAGTCAGTGGCCATTTTCCATAACCTTGTCTTTTATATCACTATCTAATTGTTCTCTGAATATTAGTGGTAGTAAACCTAAAGGATCTTTCAACTTAGTTCCCCAAGTTGTGGAAACTGGGAAGCATGATTAGGTAAATTAGTTACTGTATCACCCTTGAAATTAAGCCTCTTTCCTCTTCTTCTGCCTCTTCTTTTATACACAGAAGGATGGGTATATGTATTGCTTAATTACTCTTGGGCCTTTGTCCACACTGGGACAAGATCCATGCCAACTATAACTATGCTTAAGCAAGGTTGTTGCTAGCAGAGTTTTAGTGGCTTCCCTGATTTCTGCAGGTTGTCTCTGGAATGGTTTTCTGACATAGTTAACATACTGTTTTGAAAAATAATTCCTGTTAGCAACAACTGTGTGTAAACAAGTTTGTAGCTTGTAGCTATCATGGTTCTGATCCAGGGTCAGATTAAGTCAGTATGGGACCCTAGGCACACCATGATGTGTGGCCACCCATGGCCTGGACCCCATCCTCACTTGGAGTGAGAGGGGGCTCTCCTTTCATCAGGGGCAGAGACAAGCAAGGAGACTTTGTATTAATTTGGATGGAATATATGGGGTCAAAGCTGTTATGACCCTGACACTGTCCAACATTAAATAATGTTAAATAAGGTTAGAAGTTCGGAGTATAGAGACTTCAGCCTGGTTAGTACCATGGCAAACACACCATTAAGAATCCCTTTAACCTTTTACTAAAGATACAGAAAAAGGAAAACGAGTTAAAGCATTTGAAAGGTAGGGTATTAATAAAGCTTTAATTTTAACAATGTCTCTTGTGCCCTTTCCCTTTAGCTGGAGAGAGTTTAGAAGGAAAAATCTCTTAGATGGCATTAAATATGAGGATAACCATCCTTTTGAGGAAAAGAGAAGAAGTTAGTTGAGATGGGCTGGAGTTCTTGTTGTTGCTGTTGTTATAGTTCGATTCTGCTTCCTTTAAGACAAAACAAGATGAACACACATAATAAGGGGGCAGAAAAGAACTGCAAAGATAGAGAATGCATCTTTTAACCCGGGTGTGGACTCTAACTTGCAGCCTCACTGCTGGAAAAACACAGGCACAGCATACTGTCTTGTCAGACACTCCAAGACCTGGCAAATGTATACTAGCATTGGACATTGCTTTTAGCTGCCTTTCTAGTCACAGGGTTACAGAAGTGTTGCAAAAATAGACATTTTTGGATGGCTAAGTCAAACTCTTATTAGACAGAAGGAAAAAGGAGAGTAGGAAAGAGAAGAAATAAGTAGGGAAGGAAAAGGACACGTATGGGGTAGAAGGGGGAGACAAAGTCTCACATTCCAGGTGGTGTTTGGGATTTAGCTAGAGCTGGTGGAGGTATCAGTATCATCCGGCTCCCTTTATTTGGTCCTGTCTGGTCAGGGTGTCTCTCATGATTAAGATGAAGAAGGTGTCAGGTCCCAGAAGATGGCGGGCTGGCAGTCATTATGATGAAGCTTGCTCCTTCCCCCTCTTTCAGTCAGCCAGTGTCACGGTAGCCAGATTTTCCCTCCAAAGTCTCACATTTTTTTTAAGGATTCCAAAAGAGAGTGAAGCCCGTTCCCCCATTTTGTCCACCAATTAGGCCTAATTTCTGATGCATCAATTTTCATCCATGGATTTCTGGTGCAACACCTCTCTTGCTTATCAGGCATGACTAGTCCTTGGATTATGTCAGTAGGCCTTGTTGTTCAGCATTTCTGTCTCTGGTTTGCACCTTCTATCATCAACATTTATTGTTATAGGTTATTGTGACACTTCATAAAATTTCTCACAGGTGAGCTCACAGGTAAGATACATTTGTAGGCCCAGTTATCACAGCAGGTCCCGCTGCTGCATTCTTCCTCTGCCATGCACAGAATCTTCTGTTGAGGAGGGGTGGTATTGGTGAGGCCCCAAAAGTAGCTGGTGTTGCAATTGATAACCCATTGAAATGAATTAGGGCAATTCACACTTCTCAAAGCTATTGTTTCAGGCTCTCTGCACACTCAGGCTGATTGCTCTGAATGGGGTATTCTTGATTTATTTTTTCCCCAAGTTTTTTTTTTAACCATGAAGGCTAGAAACTTAAAACCTTTCTTTTTTTTAATGTAATCACATGAGTCCAGTAGATTGGATCCTAGATGTGGGCCTATAATGCCCCTGGCTTAATCTAGCCCTATGTTGATCTCATTATGGGTAGGGCCTTAATTGGGGATATACTTATTTCTTTTTCAATTGTGTAAAAGGGCATTATGTTTGGCCTTTAATAAGGCTGTCTATATGAGCACTGTGCCGAAAGAATTATTTTAAAACAATCTTCAGGCAAGGCTGAAACAATTTGCCTGGCTATTCTATACACTGGGTCAGGGATGGGCAAGCTCCGGTCCACGGGCTACATCCGGCCTGTGAGGCCATTTAATCTGGCCCTCAGTTCCCGCTGGGGAGTGGGGTTGGGGGTTTACCCCGCTCCAGGGCTCCAGCCGGGGAGCAGGGTCAGGGGCTTGCCCTGCTCCTCATGGCTCCCAGGAAGCAGCTGGCGTGACCCCCCTCTGGCTCCTATGTGGAGGAGTGGCCAGGCAGCTCTGCATGCTGCCCCGTCCAAAGGCGCCACCGCTGCAGCTACCATTGGCCAGGAACCATGGCCAATGGGAGTTCCGGGGGCAGTGCCTGTGGACAGGACAGCGTGCAGAGCCACCTGGCCGTGCCTCAGAGCTGGAGGGGGCATGCTTCTGGGAGCTGCTTGCGGTAAGCGCCACCCAAAGCCTGCGCCCCTGAGCCCGCCCTGTGCCCCGATCCACTGCCACAGCCCTGATCCCCTTCCCGCCCTCGTAACCCCTCAATCCCAGCCCAGAACCCCCTCTTGTACGCCAAGCACGTCTTCTCCAGCCCCACCCCAGAGCCCTCACCCCCAGCCAGAGCCTCACCCCCCCTGCCCCAACAGCTGCCCCATCCCTGATCCCCCTCCTGCCCTCCGAACCCCTCAGTCCCAGCCCAGAGCCTCTTCTTGTACCCCAAAGACCTCATCCCCAGCCCCCTCCAGAGCCCTCACCCCCCCCCCAACCCGGAGCTCCTTCCCCACACACTCCTCATTTCTGGCCCCACCCCAGAGCCCACACCCCCAGCCAGAACCCTCACCCCCTCCCAAACCCCACCTGCAATTTCGTGAGCATTCATGGCCCGCCATACAATTTCCATGTGGCCCTCAGGCCAAAATATTTGACCACCCCGGCACTAGGTAAAACCATTTCAAACAATTCCATAAACCTGAGTTGTGGACTAGGGATGAAATTCTCTGCTAAGAGCTCTCAACACAACTCTCAGCTCGAAGAAAGGGGGTCAAAGTAGCTTAGATGACCTTTGTTCCATCCCAATCCTGAGCCACTCTGTGGCTTGGAGAGGCCCCCAGCATAATTTTACCATGAATCCCTGTCTACGTTATATCAGCCTCCCCAGGCTGCCATACAGGCTGCATCACTGCCCTGAATCTCCACAGCCCGTGCCATGCACACACCCTTTCAGCCCCCATTTACCTTTACACTGGAGCTTGTGATGAGGCCCTCCTCAGAAGACAAATTTATGGTTTTCTTCCTCAGTGTCTGTGCCCAGAGACTCTGCCAGCTACAACCTGGGCTTTGGAGCCCCTTTAAGCAGCTCTGGTCCATTGCCCATCCTAAAGGAGACAGAACCAGGATGAAGATCCCACCTATGTTTCAATAAAATACATATCAAATGAGGCAATATCAGTACTAGACAAAAGAAGTGAAAGTGTTCAAAATTACATTTTTTTCCTTTGGTTGGATCAATAGAGCTTTGTTTTTGGTTATGTAGTTTTTGTTTTTTTTGAAAACATGACCTTTAAACTCAAAAACGTACTGGACCAAATTTAAGTTTCAGTGATTTATTTGGATGTTTGCACTTTGGCTGTCACTGCTTTTTAAAAACTTGTAACATTTTCTTTATTATTAATAACATTGTTATAAAATATTTATGTCTGTAAAAATATGTATAAGACTGTAAGCAAAATAAGCTGGGTTACACAAAGTATTTAGTTTGCAATGAAATGTTAGGTTGAAAGGAAATTTTTGAAGCTGTTGAAAGCCACTATTTCTTCAGCATTCTCTTTCAGCTACATCAGTCCTGAAAAAGAGGGTTGTCTTTCTAGGGCAGTAAAGTCAGAAGAAAATTAGTTGTGCTTTTGTCATTATTAGTATATTAGAAAACTCAACGGTATTATTCATTTTTCTGTTTTCAGAAGGCAGGCAGGCTGGCTTTAGCTCCTTACCCTGTTCCAGTGTAGGGCTTTTATCTACCTCCATCACACAGTCCATACTGTGCTATAAGACTATTATCCAAAGTATATTTCTATTGATTTGCCCCATCTAGTTTTAAGCAAAATAAGCTGGGTAAAGTTTCCACCGTCACCCTAAGACTCAGCCTAATACCATCTCACAGTTAGGAAATATTTTCTAATATTAGGCCTAAGTTTTCCCTTTCTTCATTTTATCCCATTCTATCTAGTTATCACTTGTATTACTGTACATAATTTCTTTTTCTTCTTGATCTTTGCCCCCTTCAAATATTTGTAGACTGTTATCACGTTGTCCCTTATTTGTTGCTTAGTCAAGTTAACTATATTAGCCTCTTTACTCTTTCTCATAAATCAATCCCTCCATCCTCCTAATTTTATTATTGTGTTTTTCTGATATTTCGATTGGTGAATGTCTGTCTGGTAATGTGGTATACAGAACTGCCTGAACTATTCCAGATGCATTATGACATGATGGCTTTAGCTCCTTACCCTGTTCCAGTGTAGGGCTTTTATCTACCTCCATCACACAGTCCATACTGTGCTATAAGACTATTATCCAAAGTATATTTCTATTGATTTGCCCCATCTAGTTTTAAGCAAAATAAGCTGGGTAAAGTTTCCACCGTCACCCTAAGACTCAGCCTAATACCATCTCACAGTTAGGAAATATTTTCTAATATTAGGCCTAAGTTTTCCCTTTCTTCATTTTATCCCATTCTATCTAGTTATCACTTGTATTACTGTACATAATTTCTTTTTCTTCTTGATCTTTGCCCCCTTCAAATATTTGTAGACTGTTATCACGTTGTCCCTTATTTGTTGCTTAGTCAAGTTAACTATATTAGCCTCTTTACTCTTTCTCATAAATCAATCCCTCCATCCTCCTAATTTTATTATTGTGTTTTTCTGATATTTCGATTGGTGAATGTCTGTCTGGTAATGTGGTATACAGAACTGCCTGAACTATTCCAGATGCATTATGACATGATGCCTTTGTATATGTATCCAAATCACATTGGCTTATTTTATTTTATTTAGGAAAGCCATATGGCATTGCAAATCCCTTTCAAATTTTTGTCCACTATCATCTACTTGGTCTTTGTTGACATTACTGCTTCCAAGGTTTTCCTGTTCCTCCCCAAAATATGTATATTTTGATCATTTAATGTTTCATATGCTTTTAGAGACCTAAATGTGTCATTTATTGTGCCAACAGACATAGTCAAAGCAAGATCAGTATATTCATTTTTGATGTCTTCTAAGAAACTACAAAACTGCTGATGGTTCAGTGCTTTTGTTTAAATGTAGTGGACAGTTTTAAGTGCTGTAGTCATGACCTCATCACATTTCAATTTATTTCTTCACAAAGCCTGCTGATGGATGACTCAGTGAAAAAATTGCACATCTGGAACTCATCATTTGTCACAAGAATACTGTGTCCAGTATCTTTCCCCATCAATTACATGTCTCCTTCAGTTGTAATAGAGGATAGTTTCCTCAGAGGAATCTGCAATGGTGATCAAAATGACTTTAAAGAATCAAAAATATTTTTGTGCTCGGTTGTGTTATTCAAAGAAAGCAAGTCTTCCTTCACAACTTAAGTTAGTTGCTGCAATAATGAATGTGGATTTGTCAGTTGCCAGTGAGCAGTGTTCACAAGTGATGATGATAATAGCATGAGATTGAAGAGATAGGTCTGATTCTCAATGGTGCAAGAGCTCCATCTGCTACTCAAAGCTTTCAGTATGAAACTGTAGGAGCCTGGCATCCTGAAAAGCTAAAGCATGAATGCCACTTTCACTGTGCTGGAAGTGTAAAGTTTTAAACAGAGCATACATAATTGCTTCAGTGGCTTCCCAGTTTCCCTGTTCCATAGCCAGCTCCACACTTGAAACCCTCAGCCAGTCTCTGTCCCCTCCTTTAGATCTTAGGTAAATACCTTCTGTCCCATCCCCAAGACTAAATTGGAAACTGCTGGGTGCTTAACACTTTTTGAAAATCAGTCCACTTGGATGCCTAATTACAGATTTGGGAGCCCTATTTTAAGCATCAATTAAAAAAATCTTCGACTTAAATTTTAGTAGTCTAAAATGTTGTGTGTATAAATTTGTGTATAAAATGTGTGCATATAAAACTTATGTGCTTATATTTTACAGATGGGAAATTATTCAGGAGTCAGGGGGTCTGTGAGCAAAGGGGTTTGTTAAGGTCTGCAGGAGGGCCAAAAGAAGAGCTCCCATGTTACACAATTTAGGCAATGCACAGAAGAGATTATTCTCCTGTAGACCTAGGAGAGCATCTCCCTTCCTGTGGACTTCTCAAGGTTCAGGAGCCAAACTTTAGAAGTAGATGCTTGCTTAAAGCTTAGGTAGTGAAGTGCGGAATTGTGTAACTGTCCAAACTATAAGAAAGTCCTTTTGATTAATGCTATCTCTATCAACTTGTCTTGCAAAATATATTGTACAAACCATCGTTTTGAAAGTCATGCAAATCAGTTACACATCGTAATGTAAAATATATAATACAAACAACATATTAAATCTGACAAAATTATAAAACAGACCTCAGTGTAAATAGAAATGGTTATATCTAACAACGTTCATTATCAAAATTAACATGATTAATACACTGTAAACATCACCAATATCATAGATTTTGCTACAGTCTAGAAATGAATGTTTTCAAATCTCAAAAATCAGGAATTTTTTGTTAGAAAGATTAAAAAAATAAACAGAAGTCAGATTCACAAGACGTCTGAAAGGCCCAGTTAAAATGTTTATAACTGTTTAATTAAGTGTGAGTGGATACAGTGTTAATCATACATAAAAAGAGGTTTAATCCCTATTTACGTGCAGATTTCAAAGTTGATACACCCCTGGCATCCTGCTTTGAAAACATGGGGGCTTGATCCTTCATTTACTTCAATGGGAGCTAGAGTGATTTCAGTACTTTGCATGATCAAGTCCTTGTTCGACAGAGTCTCAATTAGTATTTTCTTGCATTTAAACAGCATACACTTGAAAGTTGTTTAAATTTTTTATATATAGAATAAACCTTGTTATAGATAGAAGTTGGAACATTGCCTGGCCCTGAACTAAATAATGTTGTTGCTCCTAAGTGTTGAGGGAATTGATCGAAAGCTAATTGTAATAAAAAATAGAAAAATAATAAATACATTACTTTCTCTGGTGTTATAAAACCATCACCACCAAAAAAATTATGCCCCCTTGAAATCCTTTTGAAATTCTGCATGAAGCTTTGTTACATCACTGAGAACATATCTGCTCTATTTGGATGGCAGAAAGGGGGACATTATTGACACTGCACCAGGATATTTACTGTCACACTCTCACCTCTCCCTGCAACTATATGGCATTGTTAAACACATAATACAGAACTCTCCGCTCAGAGCCATGTGGCATTCTGCTCTCCTACATGTGGAGATTTTTCATTGATGTGATCAGGAGAGAAACATCCGGGAAAGGATTAATAGATTCCAAGGCCAGAAGAGACCATTGTGATTATCTAGTCTATCCGCCTGTATAATGTAGGGTGTAGAATTTCACCAAAATAATCCTTAAAGCATATATACATCGAATCTTGGTTTAAAAATTGTCAGTAATGGAGAATCCACCACAACTGTTCCAATGGTAATTACTCTCACAATTAAAATTATATGCCTTACTTCCAGTCTAAGTTTGTCTAGCTTTAACTTCCTGCCATTGGATCATATTGTACCTTTCTTTGTTAGTCTAAGAGCCCATTATTATTTATTCCCCATCTAGGTACCTACAGAGTGTAATCAAATCACCCCATACCTTCTTTTTGTTAAGCTAAATAGATTTAGTTCCTTGAGTCTATCACTATAGGCATGTTTTCTAATCCTTTAATCATTATCATGGCTCTTCTCTGAACCCCCTCCCGTTTATCTATATTCTTCTTGAATTGTGAGCACCAGAACTCGACACAGAATTCCAGCAATGATTGCACCAGTGCCAAGTACAAAGGTTAAATAACCTCTCTACTCTTTCTCGAGATTCCCCTTTTATGCATCCAAGTATCACATTAGCCCTTTTGGCCAGAGCATCACACTGAGAGCTTGTGTTCAGATGATTATCCATCGCGACCCGCAAATCTTTTTCAGAGTCACTGTTCCCAGGATAGAGTTCCCCATTGTGTAAGTATGGCCTGCATTCTTTGTTCCTAGATGTATACATTTACATTTAGCCATATTAAAACACATATTGTTTGCTTTTGCCCATCTTACCTAGTGATCCAGATTGCTCTGAATCAGTGACTTGTCTTCTTTATTATTTACCACTTGCCCAATTTGTGTGACATCTCCAAACTTTATGCAAAATTTTATGTTTTCTTCCAAGTCATTAATAAAAATATTAAATAATATAGGGCCAAGAACCGATCACTGTGGGAACACACTAGATACACACCTTTTCAATGATGATTCTCTGTTTGCTGTTACATTTTGAGATTTATCATCTAGACAGCTTTTAATCCATTTTATGTATGTCATGTTAATTTTATATCTTTCTAGGTTTTTTTTATCAAGATGTCATGCAGTACCAAATCCTTTTATCAAACTTGTGATCACATTAAAAAAATCAGGTTATTTTGACAGGATCTATTTTCCAGAAATGCAAATTGATTGGCACTAATTATATTACCTTCCTTCAATTATATATTAATTGAGTCCCATATCAGCTGCTCCATCATCTTGCCCAGAGTTGATGTCAGGCTTACAGGCCTATAATTACCTGGGTGTTCCCATTTGACCTTTTAAAATATTGGCACAACATATTGTGTTCTGGAACTTCCCTGGTGTTTCAAGACTTATTGAAAATTAACACTAACAGTTCAGCCAGCTCCTCAGCCAGCTATTTGAAAACTCTTGGGTGCAAATTATCCAGATTTGCTAATTTAAATAGGTCTAACTTTAGTAGCTGCTGTTTAACATACTCCTGAGATATGCTAAGGAAAGCAGATGTGCTTGGTAGTTCCAAAAGGAAAAAATTACAGTATCTCTAAACTTACATAGCCTTCATCACTAACTATACTAATTTTAAACTCCTTTGGAAAAAGTCATATACTCGAGGAAAATCACCCTCATTGTAATGTACTGAATATTTTCACAGCTAAGTAGCTCGGAACAGTGTCATTCGTATTTCACTGAATGCAGCCAATAAAAAGAAATGTCGTCTAAGTTACCCCAAGAACAGTGCAGGAGATAAGAGCTTCCCCCACCCCATTTTTTATATTAAAAGTGCTCTCATTTGTCAAGCATTGTGTAGCTGCATGAAATTAAAATTGGTTTTGTTAAGCCATCTTTCTTTGTTAAATTAGTCACAATCTTCCTCTGGGTCTCCCTGCTGCCCCAGGGAGGAAGTAAGCTATTGCAGGTTGACACCTGGTGCAGCATATGCTCCCTGAGGTGCCACTGTAGCTGCACTATTGGACATGTTGGGGAGTAAAAGCTCCCCTTATTGTCCCCTCCCATGCAGGGGAGGAACGTACTGGCTCTTGAAGAGCCTGTTTCCCATCCTGCACTACTACCTATGATGTTATTAACCAGCACAGATTTTTAAGTGGCAACCTTATTGCCATTGCATCACTTTGCTAGCCAGGCCAGTGTTCATACCTCTGTGTTTTGATATTGAGGATCAATTTCAATGGCTTGTTGTAGTTTGTGATTTTGCTTATATTTTCTAAGGCATTTTGAAGGGGGATATAATTCCAATATGAGGCTAGTTACAACCATTTCAAAAATCACCATATGACAGAATTTTCTAATTTCAAATAGCTTCAATGTATCCCTATGTAAAACATACTAAATCACTTTGAGATATGAAATTAATGTGGGAAATTATTTGCTGAGTAGTTTGGATAAAAGTTTGCTAAGTTGCAACCTTTTTTGTATGTCCTCTTTTAGAATTTTAAAAAGATAATGTTTGAAATGTCAACAATAAACGTATTAATGTTGTTACAGGTTTAAGAGTTACAATGTTCAACATGTTCAATGGTTTTGTTCAACATCTTTATTAATGATCTGGATGGGATGGATTGCACCCTTAGCAATTTCACAGATTACACTAAACTGGGGGGAGAGGTAGATATGCTGGAGGGTAGGGATAGGATCCAGGGTGACCTAGAAAATTGGAGGATTGGCCAAAAGAAATCTGATGAGGTTCAACAAGAACAAGTGCAGAGTCCTGCACTTAGGACAGAATAATCCTATGCGTCGCTACAGGCTGGGGACCCACTGGCTAAGCAGCTGTTCTGCAGAAAAAGACCTGGGGATTACAGTGGATGAGAAGCTGGATATGAGTCAGCAGTGTGCCCTTGTTGCTAAGAAGACTAATGACATATTGGGCTCTATTAGTAGTAGCATTGCTAGCAGATTGAGGGAAGTGATTATTCCCCTCTATTCGGCACTGGTGAGGCCACATCTGGAGTATTGTGTCCAGTTTTGGTCCCCCCACTACAGAAAGGATGTGGACAAATTGGAGAGAGCCCAGCGGAGGGCAATGAAAATGATCAGGGCCCTGGGGCACATGACTTACGAGGAGAGGCTGAGGGAACTGGGCTTGTTTAGTCTGCAGAAGAGAAGAGAGAGAGGGGATTTGATAGCAGCCTTCAACTACCTGTAGGGGGGTTCCAAAGAGGATGGAGCTTGGCTGTTCTCAGTGGTTGCAGATGACAGAACAAGGAGTAATGGTCTCAAGTTGCAGTGGAGGAGGTCTAGGTTGGATAATAGGGAACACTATTTCACTAGGAGAGTGGTGAAGCACTGGAATGGGTTACCTAGGGAGGTAGTGGAATCTCCATCCTTAAAGGTTTTTAAGGCCCGGCTTGGCAGAGCCCTGGCTTGGATGACTTAGTTGGTGTTGGTCCTGCTTTGAGCAAGGGGTTGGACTAGATGACCTCCTGAGGTCTCTTCCAACCCTAAGCTTCTATGATTCTATGAATGACACAATATTACTGACAACATTAAAAAAAAAGGAATATACTTCTATAGGGAAACCTGGGGCAATAGTAATTATCATGAGAGGAAAAAAGCCCAGCAGGTATATTTATAAAACATCTTTTTTTTTTAAAGTTAAACAACTGTAGTGCCTTGTCATTTTAAAATACCTCTGTGATTTCAGAATCTGCTTTTTCAATATTTTATTTTTATATAGTTCTTGTGCCATCATTGTAATTTAAGGAAAACCATATTTCATCTAATCAGTTTTAATATTGCTTGACACAAAATATATATTCATGAACATGATTTTTCCCAGTCTTAGGACCTAGATCTTTCTGATGTAAATGTATTTACTTTGCAAGTGGACAGTTCTGTCTCCTGGGCTGATATAGAATCATAGAAATGTCAGGCTGGAAGGGACCTTGACAAGTCATCAAGTTCAGCCCCTTGCGCTGAAGCAGGAGCAAGTAAACCTAGACCATCCCTGATAGGTATTTGTTCAACCTGTTCTTAAAAGCTCCAATGGTGGTGATTCCACAACCTCCCTTGGAAGCCTATGTGAGAATTTAACTACCCTTATTGTTAGAAAGCTTTTGCTAATGTCTAACCTAAATCTCCCTTGCTGGTGATTAAGCCCATTATTCTTGTTATAACTTCAGTAGACATGGAGAACAATTGATCACTGTTTGCTTTATAACAGGACTTCACATATTGGTAAGGTTAAGATTTTGTTTCAGGTATTTTTAGTAAAAGTCACAAACAGGTCGTGGACAATAAACAAAAATTCCTGGAAGCCTGCAACCTGACCCTGACTTTTACTAAAAATACAGAAGTGTGTGTGGGGGACACTAACAATGGGGTGTGCAAGCTGCTGCTCCAGTGCCGCCATTACTCCTGCGGTGAGGGCTGACCACTGTTGCTCCAGCCCTAGCCGCTGCTCTAGCCTAGCCCCAGCCGCTGCTCCAGCCCCCGGCAGTTGCTCCACCCCAGCCCACGGTGACTGCTCCAGCCTGGGTGGCTGACCCAGCCCCAGCCCCATCTCCAGCTGGGCGACTGCTCCAGCCCCTGGCGACTACTCCAGCCCCTGTGAGCTGACCCTGACCCAGCCCCAGCAGCTGTGACAGCCACCAGCAGTTGCTCCACCCCAGCCCACGGTGACTGCTCCAGCCTGGGTGGCTGACCCAGCCCCAGCCCCTTCTCCAGCTGGGCGACTGCTCCAGCCCCTGGCCACTACTCCAGCCCCTGTGAGCTGACCCTGACCCAGCCCCAGCAGCTGTGACAGCCACCAGCAGTTGCTCCACCCCAGCCCACGGTGACTGCTCCAGCCTGAGTGGCTGACCCAGCCCTGGCCACTGCTCCAGCTGGCTGGCCACTGCTCTACCCCAGCCCCAGGTGGCTGCTCCAGCAACAGTCACTGCTCCAGCCCTGGGGGCTGACCACCGGCCGCTGCTCCAGCCCTGCTGCTGCTCCTGCAGCAGGGCCAGACAACTGCTCCAGTCCCACTGCTCTGGGGAGAGCTGAAGCCAAAGAAGTCATGGAGGTCTGTTAAAGTCACAGAATCTGTGACCTCTATGACAAAATCATGTTCTTACATATTGGGAAAACTGTTATCAGGTCCCTCTCAGTCTTCTTTTCTCAAGACTAACCATGCCCAGTGTGACATCGTGCATTCTATATGGTTTTATAAAAACATGATAATAAGTGAATATAATGTAACTGGAATAGTTTTATAAAAACATGATAATAAGTGAATATAATGTAACTGGAATATGCTTCATGCAAAAGGTCTCTTGTAAGGTATCATTACAAAGATTATAATCTACTGAATGTGATCATCCTATTTGTATAAATGTACCACTCTTATATCTAAAACTAGAAATATAAAATATAACTCTGAGGGCCTATTGTAATTATGCAAAGCGTGGGCCATTAATGGTGGTTTGGAATCTTGATGACTCCCATTAACCAGGACCATTGTCTGCAGATGGCTGTGTTTTTCCTGTAAGTCTTCCTGTATATGTGTGTGCTGGCAAGTGTGTAATGAAGTCTTGCAGTGACATGTGATCATGTCACCTGAACTGAAATCCATCTTTAACCTGGTGCTTTTCCAGGGAGGGGGAGTGGAAACCCAGAGGGACAAAGGGTTCCCGCCTTATGCAAAAGATATATAAAGGGGTGGAACAGAACAAAGAGAGAGGAAAGCCATCATGAAGAATCCCCTAGCTACCACCTAAGCTGGAACAAGAGCTGTACCAGGGGAAAGAATTGTGCCCAGGACTGGAAGGTGTCCAGTCTGAGGAAAAAACTTACTGAAGCATCTCTAAGGGTGAGATTATGTGTATCTAGTTCGATTAGACATAGATTTGCGCATTTTATTTTATTTTGCTTGGTGACTTACTTTGTTCTGTCTGTTACTACTTGGAACCACTTAAATCCTACTTTCTGTATTTAATAAAATCACCTTTTTACTTATTAATTAACTCAGAGTATGTGTTAATACCTGGGGGAGCAAACAACTGTGCATATCTCTCTATCAGTGTTATAGAGGGTGAACAATTTATGAATTTACCCTGTATAAGCTTTATACAGGGTAAAACAAATTTATTTGGGTTTAGACCCCATTGGAAGTTGGGCATCTAAGTGCTAAAAACAAGCACACTTCTGTAAGCTGTTTTCAGGTAAACCTGCAGCTTTGGGGCAAGTAATTCAAACCCTGGGTCTGTGTTGAAGCAGATGGGAGTGTCTGGCTCAGCAAAACAGGGTGCTAAAGTCCTATGCTGGCAGGAAAAACAGAAATAGAAGTAGTCTTGGCACATTAGGTGGCAGTTCCCAAGGGGATTTCTGTAATCCAACCCATCACACCCAGTTTTTTAAAAATTTATTCATATGTCAGATTTTCTAAACCTTTTATCATTTTTGTTGCTCTCCTCTAGATTCTCTCTAATTTGTTCACATCTTTCCTAAAGTGTGGCACCCAGAATTGGACACACTGCTCCAGGTGAGGCCTCACCAGTGCTGAGTATAACAGGACAATTACTTCCTGTGTCTTACATATGGCACTCTTGTTTTTACACCCCAGAATGATATTAGCTTTTTTTTTTGCAACTCCATCACATTAACTCATATTCAGTTTGTGATCAATTATAACCCCAGATCCTTTTCAGCAATATTACCACCTAGCCTGTTCCCCATTTTGTAGTTGAGCATTTGATTTTTCCTTCCTAAGTGTAGTACTTTGCACTTGTCTTTATTGATTTTCATCTTGTTGAATTCAGACCAATTCTCTAATTTATCAGGGTTGTTTGGAATTTTAATCCTGTCCTCCAAAGTGTTTTCACTTCCTCCCAGCTTGATGTCATCCGCAAATTTTATAAGAATTCTCTCCACTCTGTTATCTAAGTTCATTCATGAAAATATTGATAGTACTGGACCCAAGGTTGACTCCCGTGAGACCACATTGGGTATGTCCTTCCAGTTTGACAGTAAATTACTCTTTGAATATGGTCTTTCAACCAGTTTTCCACCTGTCTGATAGTAAGTTAATCTAGACCACATTTCCCTAGTTAGCTTATGAGGCATGGCACAATATCTAAACGAATATTTTGCATCAGTCTTTAATGAGGCTAATGAAGGGCTTAGGAATAGTGGCAGCGTGACAGAGGGGAATAAAGGAGGGGGGATTGACATTACCGTATCCGAGGTAGAAGCCAAACTTGAATACCTTAACGGGACTAAATCGGGCGGACCGGATGATCTTCATCCGAGAATATTGAAGGAACTGGCGCGAGAAATTGCAAGCCCGTTAGCAATAATTTTTAATGAATCTATAAACTTGGGGGTGGTACCGTTGGACTGGAGAATAGCTAATGTGGTTCCTATTTTCAAGAAAGGGAAAAAAAGTGACCCGGGTAACTAGAGGCCTGTTAGTTTAATATCTGTAGTATGCAAGGTCCTGGAAAAAATTTTGAAGGAGAAAGTAGTTAAGGACCTTGAGGTCAATGGCAATTGCGACAAATTACAACATGGTTTTACGAAAGGCAGATTGTGCCAAACCAACCTGATCTCCTTCTTTGAGAAAGTAACAGACTTTTTAGATAAGGGAAATGTGGTGGACCTAATATACCTCGATTTCAGTAAAGCGTTTGATACGGTACCGCACAAGGAATTATTGGTTAAATTGGAAAAAATGGGGATCGATATGAAAATCCAGAGGTGGATAAGGAACAGGTTAAAGGGGAGGCTGCAGCGGGTCATACTGAAAGGTGAACTGTCAGGTTGGAGGGAGGTCACCAGTGGAGTTCCTCAAGGTTCGGTTTTGGGTCCCATTTTATTTAATCTATTTATTACTGACCTCGGAACCAAATGTAGGAGTGGGCTGATAAAGTTTGCGGATGACACAAAGTTGGGAGGTATTGCCAATTCAGAGAAGGATCGGGATATTCTGCAGGGAGACTTGGATGACCTTGTAAATTGGAGTAATAGAAATAGGATGAAATTTAATAGTGAAAAGTGTAAGGTGATGCATTTAGGGATGACTAACAAGAATTTTAGTTATAAGCTGGGGACGCATCGGTTGGAAGTAACAGAGGAGGAGAAAGACCTCGGAGTCCTGGTTGACCACAGGATGACTATGAGTCGGCAATGTGACGTGGCCGTGAAAAAAGCTAATGCGGTCTTGGGATGCATTAGGCGAGGTATATCTAGTAGGGATAAGGAGGTGCTGCTTCCGTTATACAATGCACTGGTGAGACCTCATTTGGAGTACTGTGTGCAGTTCTGGTCTCCCATGTTTAAAAAGGATGAACTCAAACTGGAACGGGTACAGAGAAGGGCCACTAGGATGATCAGAGGAATGGAAAACCAGTCGTATGAAAGGAGACTCGAGGAGCTCGGTTTGTTTACCCTAACCAAAAGAAGGCTGAGGGGGGATATGATTGCTCTCTTTAAATATATCAGAGGGATAAATACCAGGGAGGGAGAGGAATTATTTCAGCTCAGTACTAATGTGGACACGAGAACGAATGGATATAAACTGGCCGTGGGGAAGTTTAGGCTTGAAATTAGACGAAGGTTTCTAACCATCAGAGAGGTGAAATTTTGGAACAGCCTTCCGAGGGAAACAGTGGGGGTGAAAGACCTCTCTGGCGTTAAGATTAAGCTAGATAAGTTTATGGAGGGAATGGTTTGATGGGATAACGTGATTTTAGTCAATCAACAGCGTGCCATCACTGGTAAATAGTATCAATGGTCAATGAGGGTCTGGCTGGAGAATCTTGCCTGCATGCTCGGGGTTCTACTGATCGCCATATTTGGGGTCGGGAAGGAATTTTCCTCCAGGGTAGATTGGCAGAGGCCCTGGAGGTTTTTCGCCTTCCTCTGCAGCATGGGGTGGGGGTTGCTAGCTGGAGGATTCTCTGCGACTTGAAGTCTTTAAATCACAGGATTTGGGGACTTCAACAGCTGAGTCAAGGGAAAGGGGGTGGGTCAGCTTTTGTGGCCTGCGTCATGCGGGAGGTCAGACTAGATGATCATAATGGTCCCTTCTGACCTTAAAGTCTATGAATCTATGAGAATGTCATGCTGCTTTTTTGCATGGGGGGGTTAATGTAGCTGTATCAGTATTAGAGAGACAAGATGGATGAGGTAATATCTTTTATTGGACCAACTTCTGTTGGTGAGAGAGACAAGCTTTCAAGCTACATGGAACTCTTCCTCAGCTCTAGGAAGGTACTTAGAGCGTCACAGCTTATCAAGGCTGAATCCCCACTCTGTCACTCTGAGTGCTGAAAGTGGGGGCCAGCAAGGATTCTAAAAATTAACACTTGCCACTCCAGGCTTGTATTAAACTCCCAAGGTTACAGCTTTTCTCTGACCTTGGCTTGGTAAACGCTGCCATCATCCAAATGCAAAAAAATCCCTTTGAACCCAGGAAGGAGCACTTGAGAATTCCTCCCTGTGGGGTACCCTCACGCCCTTTCACCCCAGAGAAGAGCTGAGAAAGAAAACAAAGGAAATTAGCTGTGGCCACCAGCTAATTAAACAACATATGCACAAACCTCGTAGGACACCAAAAATCCAATCCTGTTCTTAAAAAAGGTAAATTTTATTAAAAACAAAAAGAAAGGATATACATCTGGAACTTAGGCTTTTGCTAGATTTTAAAAGAGCAATTCCAAAAATCAAGCACCCAACATAACTTTCTTGGGGGTTCAGCTTAAAGGTTACAAGCAAACAAAAGCATCTGGGGTTAGCACAGAGGAGATCCACAAGCCAAAATAAAAAATAAACCTGATTGTATCTAACTAAACATTCCCTATCCAAATAATTTCTTCTAGATATGGAAGATGAATTTTCATACCTGGTTCTTACACAGCAGTTCTGCTTATAGCATTGCTGCTCCGTGTCCCTGCAGCCCAGAGAACAACAGACAAAGGGAAAGTTTCTTTCCCAAATTTAAAAGTTCACTGGCTCTTGTCATAAACAGATAGTTAAGGGTTAATGTCTCTTTTACCTGTAAAGGGTTAAGAAGTTCACCTAGCCTAGCTGACACCTGACCAGAGGAACCAATGGGGGGATAAGATGGTTCAAAAGGAAGGAGGGAAGTTTCCTTTGTTTAGAGTTTAGTTTCAGTTTTGACCGGAGTGGGAAAGCTCCAGAAATCAGCCTCTTATCAGAGTATTGAGTATTAGTGAAGGGAATAAATAGGTTTATGTTTATTTTCTTTGTAACTTGTCTTGGGCATTAGGGAATAATCAAATTGGGTAATTTTTGTGTAACTAAGTTTTTGATAGAAGAACATCCTCTGTGTTTTGAATCTTGTCTGTGAGATCAGAGGGTTTTCTTTTATCTTTCTTTTCTTTAATTAAAAGTCTTATTTTTAAGAACCTGATTGATTTTTCCTTATTTTAAGATCCAAGGGGATTGGATCTGGACTCACCAGGAATTGGTGGGGGAAAGGAGGGGCGATGGTTAAATTCTCCTTGTGTTAAGATCCAAGGGTTTGGATTGGTGTTCACCAGGAAATTGGTGAAGAAGTCTCTCAAGGCTACCCAGGGAAAGGAGTTAGAACTTGGGAACGGTGGCAGCAAAACCAGATCTAAACTGGTAATTCAGTTTAGGGGTTCACATGCAGGTCTCCATATCTGTAATCTAAAGTCCAGAGTGGGGGTGAAACCTATGACAGCTCTTTTGGTCAGGTGCCCACTCCTTTTCTTTTACTTGTGGGCTTGTTAACCCTTTACAGGTAAAGCAAGCAGAGAACTGACACCAAGAGGGATTTTACAGCTATCTGGCTGGGTAGGTGTTCATAAACGGGGGCTACCCCCCTCCCCCGCTTCATTGATCACACAGCTAAATACAAGATTGAAGAGATGCTAAACTATCTAGGCTTCCTACTTCATTTCACGCTGATTTTCAACAGCCCTTGTAAACTATTTGCCCGCCATCTTTGCCTGACAGCATGGATCCTGAGCTGCTGACCATAGCGATGATGAGTGTTATGAACAGAACACAGCTGGTCCTGCAGTATTTCATTATCTATGAAACAGAGAATGAATTGGTGATGCTTGCCCTGCTGTCTGCCATGGAAACAAATAATTCAAGATTGCTGCTGGCATTCACGGACTGGCTTGCTATGATGGACCATCGGTACTGGGTTTGGGAAACAACCACATAGTGGTGGAATTGCATCATGATGCATGTATGAGATGATGAGCATTGGCTGCAGAACTTTCAGATGTGCAAAGCCACTTTCTTGGAACTGTGTGTGGAGCTCACCACAGCACTGTGGTGCAAAGACACCAGAATGAGAGATGTCCTCACTGTGGAAAAGCGAGTGGTGATCACTGTGTGGAATCTGGCCACCATGGGGGCTGTGGTGATGCAAGGGTCATTAATCGCCTCCTGCTATGAAGAACTGTGACTCTCGGTCCAGGAAATAATTGATGGCTCTGCGGCAATGGGATTCCCTAACTGTGGTGGGGCGATTGATGGAATGCATATCCCAATTTTGGCCTCTGACCATCTTGTGACCGAGTACATCAACTGAAAGGGCTACTTCTCCATGGTCTTGCAGGAGCTGGTGGATCACTGGGGCTGTTTTGCTGACATCAATGCAGCAAAGGAATGTGTCAAGGAATGTGCATGATGTACGTGTCTTTCAGAACACTGGAAAGCTGCACGTTGGGACTTTCTTTCGAGGCCAGAAGATTCCAGTGGGGGATGTGCAAATGTCCATAGTGATCCTTGGAGACCCTGCATGCCCCTTGCTCCCGTGGCTCATGAAACCTTACGCTGGGAACCTGAACATCAGCAAGGAATGCTTCAACAACAGGCTCAGCAGGTGCTGAATTACCATTGAATGTGCCTTTGGCTGATTAAAAGGATTCTGGCACTGTCTTATTGTCTGGTTAGACTTCTATAAGGAAAATATTCCAATGGTCATTGCAACCTGCTGTACTCTCCATAATATTTGCAACTTGAATGGGGAAAAGTCCTGTCCCCCCTGGGTAGGCCACTGAGGCTCATCAACTGGCTGCTGATTTTGAGCAGCTAGATACCAGGACAAATAGAGGGGCACAGCAGGAGGCTATTTGAATCAAGGAGGCTTTGAAGGAGCATTTTGACAATGATTCCCAGTAATGTGTCTGTATGTGATGCATTTGGCAGGCAATGTTTACTTGCCGCCATCAATTACCCCTGTAGTGCTTCCTTCTTGAGTGTTAATTGCAAGGAGCAAATAGTCCTATCTATAATCACTGTCTTTCAATGTTAGCACTGAGCAATGTATGTATGTCACGAATAAAGACTCATTTTATTTCAAAGACTCAAGTTTAATAACAGGATAAAACACAAACTGTTGACCAGAAAGGGGACATGAAAATGAGAAAGAGTCTTGTGGTTAGGGCTCTCACAGATGGGTGCAATTCCAGTTTTCACTGGAAAACCAGTCCCCAGATGTGGAGTGTGTGGGGTACTGTGAGGGACTGGGAATATTTGGTGGGTGAGTTTGGGGAGGGCATGGACCGGAGTTCTGTAATAGTTGGAGGGGAAGTCAGGCATGGATTTGCTGTGATTGCAGGCTAATGAGACTTCAACATTTGTCTTGTCCTCAAAGAGCTTTATCACTGCTCCTTCCCCTGTGTCCTTTCCTGGCTATCCAGCCTCAGTCTTTCATTAATTGTCTCCCTCCACGCTCTTGTTTTGATATGTGCTGCATCTGTTGACTGCAGCACCTTGCAAAACATATCCTTCTTACTCCTCCTGGGTCACCGTCTTATCTGATGGAGGTGCTCTGATGGTGTGGAGGAGTGTGTTCTGAAGGTCACATCTGCAGAAGTCAAAGAAACAATAGAGACATTATAGTGAGTGTGCTCACAGCTGTGAATCACAAAAGTTACACACACCTCTTCCTCTCCCTGCCCTTGGCTAGAACACAGGTCGCCATGATTCCCAATTATGGTGAGTTTGTGGGGAAAGGGGTTAGTATAAGTAGCCAGGGAGTCTATTCTGAATTTTGGTACCCTTTTCCACAGGCTAAAGTAATCAAACTTAATATCTCACTCCTAAGGGTAACCTAGGATGCAAGAGAGCTTCTCCTGCATGCGTGTGGCTTCAGACTGGCTCAATATGCCGCTCGTCTATGTGCTGCTCTGGTTCCTGCAGAAATAATTGCCAAGTGGCATGGCAAAGTTTCCTACAGTGAGGGTCTCTCCCAAGGAACCTGTGGCAGAGAATTGTAGAATACCTATAGGAAAGTTTCCTTGAGATCACTATGGAGGATTCTAGAGACATACCCATGTACAGTAACAAACTTTTCTGCTGTGGTTCCTACTGTGTAGATGGACAGGCTCTGTTATTAATTTCTGTCCCTTATCCCTCCTCTACCATATAACAAAATACATGAGAGCTCAATCTCCTCTCACCATGCAGTATCAAAGCAAAAGGGAGCTCCAGTAAGTGTTCACTCTTCTGTATCCTGCATGCCAAAGCCAGAGCACTGGGACTGGCTAGACCCCTCCGAAGTGGAAAAGAGATCCTGACTCGTCACGCCACTGGACAACCCTGCTGTGTGCTCTACCTCATCCTCCAGCTCCATCGCCTCGTCCACCACTTCATTATCAGGGTTGAGTCCGCTGGCCACTGCCTCCAGTCCCCCCAAAGTATCCATGGGGCTCTTGGCAGTGGAGGTGGGGTCGCCACCAAGGATGGTGTGATAGAAGCAACATATCTTCGGTGCCACACCAGAGCGATGGTTGGCCTCCCTTGCCTTGTGGTATGCCTGCCTCAGTTTCTTGATTTTAGTATGACACTGCTGCCCCCTTTGTGCCCCTTCTCTTGCATGCCACTAGCAATCAGCCCATAGGTACCAAATTAGAGTAAACAAATAAGGCTTCAATTCTGCATATTCCTGATCATCACAACCTAGAATATACTAAAAAAAAATATTTTGAGGGATGGGGTGAAAAGAAGCAAGCGATTGCAGTGGAGGGACATAGCCTGGCTTCTAATACTCCATGGACTTTGTTGCAGTCTAAAAAATACTCTATCTTTGGCCCCTTATTTTTTTGTGAATTGTGCAGTGTTAAGCAACTTTTTTTTTGCCCGGTATAAAAGCTGCTTCATCCATCCTGTAACAAAACACATCCCAGGGGCACTGTTAACAGTCTAAAATAATTACTGCCTGTTTTCTAAGAGGCAGCTGTGTTGTTCCTAAGTACTTTCTTTAAAGAGGAGACCTTTATACAAACTGTTTGTTTTTCTGTTCTTCAGCAGTTCATGTTATATGTGTGTGGATGTGCTACTTATAGCTTTGGTTTTCCTACTGTTGGCTTACTTCATTTGTCTTCTTGGTTTTGTGTTTAGTGCAGTCGTGACATCAAGGGAGTAAAGAAATTACTTGAGAAATGGAAGTAACAGCCACAACAAAAGTCAATATGCATGAATGGGTAGACCCCTTCTAGCACTAGACGTGGGGAAAATCTCTGGTTCAGCCCTATTTGCAGCTTCTAAAAATAAATATTATGTGACACTATTCTTAGGGGTGTGTTGTGTGGGGGAGCAATAATTTGGTGCAGGTGGAATGGGTCACTTTGGATCCAGGTAAAAACTCTCTTTATAATACATTTTATGGCAGAAAAAGGTATTGAGGGATAATTGGAAAGAAAGATGGATAGTATAGTCTCTCATTTAGTTTTATATAGCAACTAATTGAAAACATATTGGCCCAGAAGTCACAAAGGTACTTAGGTGCCTAAGTACTAGTTCTTCTTCAAGAGCTTGCATATGGCCATAACACTTTGTGTGCAAGTCCCTGAGAGTTTTCCCTACCAGTGCCCATATGGGTGGCCTCACCAACAGCCAAACCCCTCGTGTTCCAAAGCAAGAGTATAAAGGGTGGAGCCTCCCCATCCCTCTTTCAGTTCCTTCACACCATCTGTGGTTGGTGGTCAGAATTTTTATGTTTCCTGTGAACAAAACTTTTCTTCTACTCTGTTATACCTAGCGGTACTTCTTTTTGTCACTTGACTCTTTTAAAATCTTTATTTTATTTCAAATATTTTTAGTTCTTGATTGTTTTTCCCAGTCAGCTGGGCCTCCGGGGAGCCCATGCCAAGGTCCCCAGGCGTGCTTGGGCTGCAGAAAGCCTGTGCACTGACCCTCATTCAAACTGTCTCAAGTTCTTAGGTGAGGGTCACATTAGAGATCGGTGTTCTGTTTTTTGTGGTTTCAAGGCCAGGACAAAGACGCCGAGGGAGGAGCATTTCCATTACATCCTTGTGGAGACTGCTGTTAGATCAGGGTCAGAACCCCCAGCATCGTCAAGGGTAGTTCTTTGACTCCTTCCGATGTGCTCCCCCAGCTTTGCCCACAAACGGGTGTCCCAGAAGATTCCCATCTCCAGGACCCAACACTTCAGATCAATCCCAGACTTGAAACACAAGAAGTCAGCACTGGGCTTTGAGCATGAGACTGCTCAGCAGAAGGTTGTTCCAGTACCGATGGTAGAACATTCTTTTGGCTTGCTGCTCCCCAATACTGGCTCATACAGAGAGATCTGAGCTGTCAACTCCAGTGCCCTTCCAGGGACCATCAAGATTGGCTACCTCTCTGGCTGCAATGGAGTAGTCATCCCCACTCACTGCAGGTCAGCAGCCCATGTCTGCACAGACCATGCTAAAGGTGCATGCCAGAGCCAGGGACATGTAATACAGGTCTGTCACATCTTACGCGCATTTAACATGTGCAATTTCAGCTTTACGTGGTCGGCAAAAAAAAAAAAAAAAAAGAGAAAAATAACAATTTTAATACTGTACCTGTAGTGCGGGCGATTCTGTCCACCATTACACTCAATGTAATTTTGACTATATGCGATTTTTGCTTTACATGCTGACTGTGGAACGTAACCCCAGCGTAAGATGCGACAGACCTGGAGCTGTTGGTGTCATTGTCACCATTGTTTCACGGTGAAGTGCCTCGTCTGGCACCAGAACAACTGCCAAGATAGTGGGCACCAATATGCTCTATTTTGGAGCCACCAACTTTGGGCTTGGTACCGCCTCCTTCCACCTCTTCTGGTCCGGTACCAGATCCAACACGCCACACATTACTGGTGGCTTGGAGGCTGTCCATGCTTCCTTCTGTACCATGTCTCAAATGCAGATCTAGATCTTGGTCATAGAAGACTCCTCCCAGGACCATGCCACCCTGGGTCTTGGAATACTCTGATTCTTCGTCAGACAGTGAGGTAGACTCTCAGGTATCTCAATACTGAGTGTCCAGAGCTTTCTCCCAATCCTGTTCCCTCACTCACTAGTGTGGTTTGGAGAAGACTTTAGCCAGGGATTGGGACACTTGGGTCAAGCACCATACCAGGCCTCTCAATGGTCCTCTTGGATGCCCTGGAGGATTCCTCCAGCATCCAGATCGCCTATACCTCATAAAAGTAGATCCCCCAATAGATCTCCTTTTGATATTGAGAGACCAGTGACAGTCATTACCAATCAGCCTTTGGACTCTCAAGCTCAGGATTTACCTCAGGCAGGTCAAGGTTTGTTTCCTTTGTTTCTTCTTCAGGCATTCTCCTCATCACCTGACAAGGCTCTGGTACCAGAGTCATCATCCCTGGCACCAGATGACTTTGAGACATATCAGGAGCTCTTCAGGAGAATGACAACTTGTCTGGTCATTGAAATGGAGCTAGTGGAGGAAAATACATTCACTATCCACTCCTGCAAGAAAGGTAGCCTTGCCTCAACAAGGCCACTATGCAGCTGGCCAAAAAACGCTGGCATACCCCTTCCTCCATTCCACCTGTGGCCAAATAAACAGAAGATAAATACCAGGTTCCATCTTAGGGGGTTGAACAGTTTTACATTCAGCACCTGTCTCTTTATTAGAGGCCATGATGAATGAGAAGAGTCAGTAGAGCTGGGCTGAGGCTACTCCAAAAGACAAAGATGTCAACAAGCTTGACCTTTTTGGTAGAAAAATTTATGCATAGCAAGTTCGCAATTCCGCATTGCCCATCGTTACACTCTGTTGTCAAGGTATGATTTCTCAAACTGGAAGGCAGTTTCCCAGTATGTGAGCAACCTGTTGGAAGGTTCCAGAGAACAATTTCAGTCACTCATCACAGAAGGCCACTTTGTCTGCCGATCAGCTCTGTAAGCTTCTTTGGATGCAGCAGATTCCTCAGCCAGAGCTATAGGGACAGCAGTGAGTATGCACTATTCCTTCTGGATGCAGTCCTTGGGGATTACTATGGAGGTGCAGCCCACAACTGAGGACCTCCCCTTTGAAAGATGTGGATTATTTTCATCTAAAACAGGTAAGGCATTGCACACGCCAAAGGACTTGTGAGTGGTTTTGAAATCCTTTGGCTTCTACACTCCGGCAGCAAAGAGGACAAAATATCTTTCTGAATACCAGTCTCATGGGCAGCAGGTATAAGAGGCTGAGCCTCCTCAAACAGGGCAAGAAATGCCAGATGTGCCATCTTTGGAGCACCACCGCCGGAAGCTCCCGAGAAATGGGGGGTCACCAGCACCCGGATCATGGCCCTGCACATGCTTTGTTCCTTGCTCCGCCCTGACGCCCTTCGTCCACTTGGCCTCTTCCCCTGTGGCCCCGCCTGCATTGCACATCTTCCCACCCCTGCTCTTCCTCCTGAAGCCCCACCCTCACTTTGTCTCTTCCCACCCCCACTCCGCCTCTTCCCCTGAGGCCTCGCCCACCCACCACTTGCTTCTCTTCACCTTGGGGGAGGGGGCAGAGAGGAGCGAGCAGCGGGTGGGGCGGACCTCTGGGGAGGGGACAGAGAGGAGCAGGCGAGATGGCCTCAGGGAAGGAGCGGAGCAAGCAGCGGGCAAGGGGACCCTCAGAGGAGGGGGTGGAGAGGAGCAAGCGGCAGGTGGGGGTGCCCTTGGGGGAAGAGGTGGAGTGGGGGCAGGGCCTCAGGGGAAGAAGCCGAGCGGGATCAAGGCACTGGGGCAGAGTGGGGATGGAGTATAGGTGGGGCCTCAGGGGGAGGAGGCTGAGCAGGGCAAGGCCTTGGGGTAGAGCAGGGAGCGAGGCCATGGTCCGGGTCCCTCTGGGGCCCCCCCCACTTCTACGGAGCTTCTGGCACTCGCGCCCAGCCTCCCCAAACGCAAGAGTCACGCGTCGCCTGTGACCAGCCTAGACAGCAATATTACCCCTTCTGTCAGGCAGACCAATCTCAGAGAAGGCACAAGTCCCAGAGGTGGAGACTGATGCTTTCTACTTCCTCTGTTTCTTCATCTTAGTATCCCTATGCCTTGAAGCAGCGGGTTTCACCCGTATTTCAAGGATAGCACAGTATTTGACCTGGATCTCACTGGTCCTTCTCCACCTTTCCGGACAGGTTATTCTATTTCCTAGATGCCTGGCATCACCTACATTTCCTACATTCCTATGTCACCTCAGATAAATGGGTGCTAAGCACAGTGGAATCATGCATCCGAAGAAGTGGGCTGTAGCCCACGAAAGCTTATGCTCTAATAAATTTGTTAGTCTCTAAGGTGCCACAAGTACTCCTGTTCTTTTAGTGGAATCAGGATATACCCTGCATTTTCTTTCTATCCCCTCCTTAAAATAAAAATAAAATTCCTCTGTCCAGTCTCTCTAATACCCAAAGTCGAGGGAGATTTCAGACCCACCCTTGATTTTCAGAACCTCAGCAAATGCATTAAGAAGACAAGGTGATGTATGGTATCCCTGACTGATTATCCCCTGCATGGATTTGAGAGACTGGTATTCTGCCCTTGACTTACAGGAACCCTACTTCCATGTGACGATCCATCTTGGCCACAGGAAGTTTCTGAGGTTTGTCATAGGAGACAAACATTACCAATTCACCATTTTGCCCTTAGGCTTGTCATCAACATCAAGGGTCTTTACCAAGTGCATGGCATTGGTGACAGCCAAACTTTGTGAAAGAAATATCCATGTATATTCTTGCCATGATGACTGGTTATTTCAGGGTCCCTTCAGACACCCGGCACAGGTCACCATCCATCAAACTCTGTCTGTTAAATGTCTTGGGCCTAAAATTAAACAAAGAAAGTTTGATGTTATTGGCTTTGCAAAGGATAGAATTCATCAGGGAGGCCTTAGAGCTGGTATGCATTCCAGACAGGGTATTGTCATCTCTGAGCTGGTGGATGTGCCAAGACAACATGTGTAGGAGTCCCGTTCCCTCTTCCTCTCCCTTCCATGACTTTGGTAATGAATGCCTCAGTCATGTGGTAGGGAGTGCATCTGGGTGTCCTTCAGGCTCAAGGTTTGTGGACTGCCCACGAGGTCAGGTTATGCATAAACATACTCAAGTTGCATGCAGTATTCCATACATGTCAGCAGTTCCTGCCTCACATTCAAGACAAAACTGTCCAGGTACTCACTGACCACACCACTGTGTTATTTTATGTGAACAGAAGGAGGGGCACCAGGTTGGACAACCTCTATCTGGAACAATTTATGCATCCAGAGCACAATCACTCTCAGGGCTTTTCACTTGCCAGGGGTCCAGAATGGCCTGGCGAATCATCTGAGCAGATTATTGAGTTTAGATCATGAATAGTTTCTCAACGTAAACATTCTAGCTTAGATGAATGTTCCATGTGACGGTTTTTCCATTGGTGGAGCTGTTTGCGAATCAGCAGAACAAGAAGTGTCCCAGGGTAGGTCACAGCCCCAGATTAATATCAGATACTTTCCTGTTTCCACGGGACAGGGATCTGCTCCACACATACCTGCCAGTACCTCTCATTCCTAAGGTGATTCTCAAGCTCAAGCAAGATCATGGCAGAATGGTCCTTATAGCTCCACCCTGGCCAAGACAGACTTATTATTCACCCCTCTGCAAACTGTCCACTCGGGAACTCTTGCCATTAGCCATAACGATAGACCTCATAGAACCATTGTCAGGTGCTGTACCCGACTCATCAAGTGCTGCATCGCATGGCATGGTTCATCAGTGCTTGAATGTAGAGGAGGCACATTGCTCAATGGCAATCCAGAATATTCTTCTTAATAGCAGAATACCTTCCACAAAAGCTACTTACCTGCATAAGTGGAAATGTTTCTTCATCCGGACAGCCTCCCATAAAATTATCAGACTATAAGATTCAAACAATTCTGGAGTATCTCTTGCACTTTAAGGAGTTAGATCTAGCCATCAGCCCCATTAGGATAGTTCTGGCAGCCATTTCAGCATCCACTCTCGCATAGATGGTAAGACTGTTTTCACTCATTCTATCACAACCAGATTCCTGAAAGATCTGGATAGGTTGTTTTCACCTGCTAGGGACCATGGACTCTCCTTTCAAGCCTTTAGCATTGCGCTTGCTTCTACACCAGTTGGCGAAGGTAGCTTTCTTAGTGTCCATCACCTTCACTAGGAGAGTGGAGAACTGAATACACTGGTCACTGTGACAGGGCGTCATCCTGCTCCTGTCTCATTTCTAGCCACAAACTGCTCAGAGACCTCTTTCTGGTCAAACACCTTGTGCAATTAATTTACAGTGTTCTCCCCACCACCTTTACAAATTTGTGTAGCTCTATATTTACAATAGCATACACTCCTTACCTCGCTCAGCCAATGAGAAGGAAAACCAAAGGTATCTTCCCTCTGAGAAATCTTTCCTGGCTCTGACTCTGAAAAATCTGTGAGTCTCTATATTCACCCCTGAGTGTTTCCTTCCTGTGTCTTTTCTACTTGCTGTGCTAATTGGTTAATTAGCCGTGTTGCTCTTTCTAGTCCATCTCCAATCTATCAATTAGGCACAGCTTTGCCCTCAAGTTTACTCCGGTGATCAGAATGCTGGTATAGCTGCTGTTGCTCAGCACCCTGAGAGTTACTGATTTGCAGTTTTGTACAAAGACATGGTTCAACTTAGACCACACCTTAAATTTCTCTCAAAAGTGGTATCTGTTTTCGATCTGATTGAGTCTATATACCTGCCAGTTTTCTTCCCAAAACTGCATCCTCATGAGGACAAGTGAAGGCTATACACTCTGGACATTCATCCTGAATCTGGCTTTTTACTTTGATTAGACAAAGGCCTTTCAAGTTTCTTTCCAGCTGTTCGTTTCTTATGCAGAGCATATGAGAGGTCAACCAATCATGACTTGAAATGGATCACCAACTGCATTTCACTGTGTTATGCTGTCATAGGGGTTGTGGCTTCTGACAACCAGCACACTATCAGAGTACTTTCGGCCTCAGCAGCATCTGTGGCACACTTCCCAATTATGGGCATCTGCAGGGCAGCGACGTGGTCTTCCATTTATATATTCACCAGATGTGCACTGTCTCCTGCATTGAGGTAAGAGGCAAATGTAGGGAAAGTGGTCCTACAGTCCCTCTTCTAATGAGACTTAGTGCCCCACTGCTTGGGATAACAGTTTGAGAGTCATCTACAGTGTAATGGACATATGCACTTCAAGAAGAAAAAATAGTTACCTTCTCATAGCTTTTGTTCTTTGGGATGTGTTGCATATGTTCGTTACACCCTCCTCACCCAATGCATCAGCGTCTACAATTGACTTCTGGTGTGAAGGAACTGAAGGAGGGTCTGGGGAGCTTCACCCCCCCTTGCTTCAGAGCACGAGAAGCTGGGCTGTGTGGGAGGGTCACCCCTACAGGGAAAACTCTCTGGTACCAGTGCATGGGATGTGCACATACCTACAGTGTAGTGGATATATGCAATACATCTTGAAAAACAACAGTTATGAGAGGTGAGTATCCAGAGATTTTTTTTGGCTCCACTGTGATCCACAAAACTCCTGCTGAACTTGGTAGGCACCTAAACTCACTTGTTTGCCTAAGTTTTCAGGGTAAAAGTTCCCTAGGCACCCATGTTTCAGTCCCTAGGCATGTGCACTAGTGCCTCCCTTTAGGCGTCTGGACACCCATCTACCTGCCTAATCCCCAGATTCATGAGATGGGGAAAAATAGGTATTGGCCTGTCTAAGTCATGTGTGGGAACTGATCCAGTATGTGTGCTCAGAGGCTGCCTACCAGGTCAAGTCCCATTCACTATCTGGCAAGAGAAGGAGGATCTGGTTGTTGTTGTTATTGTTAGTGGGGCTGCTCACCGGATAACTTTTTTCCTAGTGGTTAATGCACTTACCTGGGATGTGGGAGATCCACGTTCAATTCCCCTCTCTCAGGCAGAGGGGGAGAAAGGCTTTAAACAGGGGATCTCCCACCTCTCAGGAGAGTGCTGTAACCACTGAGCTATGAAATATTCTTATGTTGGGTTCCCTCAGTCTCTCCTGTTGAAGCTGTTTCACTGTGTGTCATAGGTTTCACCCCCACTCTGAACTTTAGAGTACAGACATGGGGACCTGCATGTGAACCCCTAAGCTCAATTACCAGCTTAGATCTGGTCTTGCTGCCACCACTCCTGTCAAGGCTGCTTCCCCACTCTGAACTTTAGGGTACAAATGTGGGGGCATGCATGAAAACTTCTAAGCTTAACTACCAGCTTAGATCTGGTCCGCTGCCACCACTCCCAAAGTGCTAATTCCCTTCCCTGGGTAGCCTTGAGAGACTCTTCACCAATTCCCTGGTGAATACAGATCCAAACCCCTTGGATTTTAAAACGAGGAGAAATTAACCATTCCCCCTACTTTCTCCCCCCAACTCCTGGTGGATCAAGATCCAACCCCCTTGGATCTAAAAACAAGGAAAAATCAATCAGGTTCTTTAAAAGAAGGCTTTTAATTAAAGAAAAAGGTAAAAATCATCTCTGTAAAATCAGGATGGGAAATAACTTTACAGGGTAATCAAACTTAAAGAGTCCAGAGGAATCCCCTCTAGCCTTAGGTTCAAAGTTACAGCAAACAGAGATAAACACTCTAGCAAAAAGGTACATTTACAAGTGGAGAAATCAAAGATAAAAACTAACACGCCTTGCCTGGCTGTTTACTTACAAGTTGGAAATATGAGAGACTTGTTCAGAAAGATTTGGAGAGCCTGGATTGATGTCTGGTCCCTCTCAGTCCAAGAGCGAACAACCCCCAAAACAAAGAGCACAAACAAAAACCTTCCCCCCCCCCCCCCAAGATTTGAAAGTATCTTGTCCCCTTATTGGTCCTTTGGGTCAGGTGTCAGCCAGGTTACCTGAGCTTCTTAACCCTTTACAGGTAAAAGGATTTTAGAGACTTTGGCCAGGAGGGATTTTATAGTACTGTACACAGGACAGCTGTTACCCTTCCCTTTATAGTTATGACACGCCCCCCAAATCACAGATAGTGTTGGACGTTCGGTTCCACACTGGCTGTGATTTCTTCCTGGAGTTCTAGGAGAAAACAGAGTTAATAAGACACATGTACCTTTAGACATACTACTGATTATATAAAAACTAACAATATGTTTCATTCCAAGAACAATTGTTAACCAGTTAACTCTGGGAAACTTTCCCGGGAGAGTGCATCAGCCACTTTGTTAGAAGCTCCCGAAATGTGTTGTATTTCAAAATCAAAATCTTGGAGAGCTAAACTCCACCGAAGAAGTTTTTTGTTATTTCCCTTGGCAGTATGAAGGGCTGTTACCCTTCCCTTTATAGTTATGACAACTCCCAAGCACTAATTCCCTTCCCTGGGTAGCCTTGAGAGACTTCTTCACCAATTCCCTGGTGAGCACAGATCCAAACCCCTTGGATCTTAAAACAAGGAGAAATTAACCCCCCCCCCTCCTTTCTCCCACCAACTCCTGGTGGATCCAGATCCAACCCCCTTGGATCTAAAAACAAGGAAAAATCTATCAGGTTATTTAAAAAAAAAGGCTTTTAATTAAAGAAAAGAAAGGTAAGAGAAAACCCTCTGGGAGAGATTAGCATACCAGCTACTCTCACAGACAACAGATTCAAAACACAGAGGATGTTCCCCTGGGCAAAAACTTAGTACACAAAAGAATACCCAATTTGATTATTCCCTAATTGCACAAGACAAGTTACAGAAGAAAATAAACATAAACCTATTTATTCCCTTCACTAATACTCACTACTTGATAAGAGGCTGAATTCTGGAGCTTTCCCACTCCGGTCAAAAGTGAAACTGACTCAGACAAAGGGAACTTCCCTCCTTCCTTTTGAACCATCTTGTCCTCCCATTGGTTCCTCTGGTCAGGTGTCAGCTAGGTTAGGTGAACTTCTTAACCCTTTACAAGTAAAAGAGGCATTAACCCTCAACTATCTGTTTATGACACTGTGGATAAATAATAAAAGAATGATTAGAGCAGAGAGACTGGATCTGGGGTCTCCCTCCTCCCAGATGGGTGCTCTAACCAACCACTGGACTGCAAAGTCATTCTCACACACTCTGTCTGGCCCAATGACTGTTGCACTGTGGATAAATATTTAAGTCATTGAGCCAGAGAAATGGGCGGGACTTAGCCCCTCTGGTTAGCATCTCCCATTGTCTAGCTTAGGTGGCTCCACACCTAGTGTACTTGCTTTTGTGGCTCACATTCTAAGGCTCCTACCTCTCCCCAGTGATTGTGGAGAGAGACTACATGCCTAACTTGGCTTTTGTGGGTCACAGTGTTGTTCCTGTGATTTTTCTAGGCACCTAAAGGTTAGGCACTGTGATGCTCAGCATTGAAATGCCTAAGTCCCTTCATGAATTCCACCTTTTGCTCTTTGCCAAGGTCAAGTCCAAGTAGTCTGTCAAACCTGTAAATCCTTATAAATCATGGTGCAAAACCAGTAACCAGGGCATGAAAAAAAAGAAAATAAGAAAAATGGAAATATTCAAGATTTTTTTTGAAGTGCAAAAAATCACTGGGTTTAGTGGATTTTGTAAAACTTGGATTTTGCGAATTTATTTAGGACATTAGAAACAGCACTGAAAGCAAAATATGATCTGACTTTATTGGTAAACAAAGCATAATGGACCATATGATTGCAAAACAGATGCTGGTAACTCACACAATTTATCTTATCAGCAGTGTTACACCTTAATTATTTCCTCTTTATCAAATTGTGATAAAGATGCTGTTATATCAAAAATAAAGATAAAGAGCTTTAAAAAAGTTTGACATGTCCAAATATTTCCATAAATTCCACACACATTGCAGATGAGATGTTGGAAATATGAATTATTGAAAGTAAAATTTACATGCACTGAGGTAGAATTTACAATATTCTGCTTCAACTAAGCTTTCTCAGCTGAGAGGGAGCAAGATACTTGAGGGAAGATCCTTGGATGGTGAAAATTGTTCTATTTCCATTAGCTTCAATGGAGCTATAACATTTGACATCAACTGAGGATCTGCCCCTTGTTCTCAGACTGCCATGATAAAGGAACCAAACAGTAAGACTGTATAGTGAAATGTCTGAAGAATTATTATAAATAGTCCACAATACCATAACGACAGATTCAGTGAAAATTATACTCAGTAGATACCCACAAATGGACTTAAAGATTCACAGATAATGGAGGTTTCTTAATCTTTTATCCAGAATCTGGGAGTTTTTAATTGAATCTGTTTTACAGATATTTATGCAAATCTTTTAAAGAAGTGATTATATCAAAGATGCATTTGGAATTGTGTAATATTGGTATGTAGTTTTCACATCCTGATCAAAACCTGTTCTGTTGGTTTATATATAGTAACTTGTATTGTGTAGTATCACAATATATGATATTTTAAAGTAGGATCTGTGATCCTTTTCTATGACCAAACCTTGAACAGGGTTTCTGTTTCTGGAGAGTGTCATGTGTTTGTCATGGTTTGTCACCAGTATTTAAAGAGGGTATCTGTTTATGAGCGGTCATTCCAATAGAGTCACTTCTGCTTGATTTAAGTAAACTAGATGCTATTATTGATTTTCAGATATCTATCCATTAGTAATTGGCAGGTGATTCTAGATTAGCCTTTTAGGGTTTATTAAATAGTGCTTCTGATTAGCCTTCTGTTTGAGTGTATTTTTGACTATTTAAACAGTTTGTTCTGCTAGCACATTTTATCTTGACCGTTTTAGAGTCTATAGTATCTCCAAAACCCCAACACTTTGCAAAAGTGTTGAAGTAAGCACTGTATGATGTGGACGACTACCTGACGAAGTGGGTATTCACCCACGAAAGCTTATGCTCCAAAATATCTGTTAGTCTATAAGGTGCCACAGGACTCTTTGTTGCTTTTTACCTGATACAATTTATCAGGAATTCCATGTCTTGTGAAAATGTATTTCAGAGTGGGATACTGCATGTGTTTCACTCAGGATATATTGTAGAACAGTGGTCCTCAATCTTTTCCATACCAGAATCTACCCTCCTATTTAGCAAAATGGGAATGACAGGGTGATTGTGACCCCCAGACTGAGAAACAGTGCTGTAGTAGGCAACTCCAAGTAGGCTGAATTGAGACAACTACCACTAAACTGTTTTTGCCTTCAAAACAAGAGCTTTTTCGTGCAGTATTTTTTATTATATTTTTTGCCAGGGCCTTGCTGGTGGTTGCTAATAATGTAAATGTTCCTTAAGCTGGGGTGACACACACTTCAGAATCATATCAGCAATTTGTGTCTTGATTCCATGCCAGTAAAAGGTTTCTCCTGCTATCTTTTTGTATAATTTTATACACATATGTCAAGGCTGTATCCCCACTTTGAACTTTAGGGTACAAATGTAGGGGCCTGCATGAAAACTTCTAAGCTTAACTACCAGCTTAGCTCTGGTCCCGCTGCCACCATTTCCCAATTGGATTCCCTCCCTGGGAAGCCTTGAGAAACCTTTCACCAATTCCCTGGTGAATACAGATCCAAACCCCTTGGCTCTTAAAACAAGGAGAAATTAACCATCCCCCCTCCTTCCTCCCACCAACTCCGGGTGAATACAGATCCAACCCCCTTGGATCTAAAACAAGGAGAAATTAACCATTCCCCCTCCTTCCTTTCACCAACTCCTGGTGAATACAGATCCAACCCCCTTGGATCTAAAAACAAGGAAAAATCAATCAGGTTCCTAAAAAGAAGGCTTTTAATTAAAGAAAAAGGTAAAAATCATCTCTGTAAAATCAGTATGGAAATTAACCTTACAGGGTAATCAAAATTAAAGAGCTCAGAGGACTCCCCTCTAGTCTTAGGTTCAAAGTACAGCAAACAAAGATAAACACTCTAGTAAAAGGTACATTTACAAGTTGAGAAAACAAAGGAAAACTAACACGCCTTGCCTGGCTATTTACTTACAAGTTTGAAATAGGAGAGACTTGTTTAGAAAGATGTGGAGAACCTGGATTGATGTCTGGTCCCTCTCAGTCCCGAGAGCGAACGCACAACCAAAACAAAGAACACAAACAAAAGCCTTCCCCCCACCAAGATTTGAAAGTATCTTGTCCCCTTATTGGTCCTTTGGGTCAGATGCCAGCCAGGTTACCTGAGCTTCTTAACCCTTTACAGGGAAAAGGATTTTGGAGTCTCTGGCCAGGAGGGATTTTATAGTACTGTACACAGGACAGCTGTTACCCTTCCCTTTATAGTTATGACAACATATAATATGACCCCCTGTCTTTTGTAAATAAGACAGCATTTTTCTCCCTCATGCTGCTTGGAATCACTGTGTTCTTGAATTACATCAACAACAAACAGAAACTCAGCACAGACATCAGTAATGAGCATGGGTGAGATGTCTCTCTTCTTTCTTAGCTATTCTCCAAGTGTGATTCTTTGGGAAGCTTGTATGACCCGAGGTGCTTAGGGTAGCCCACACTGAAAATGCCATGGTCAGGGCAGGCTGCAAAAAGGAGAACAGATTCCACCAAAACTGGTGGTTAACACAGTAGTTAGATTCACCAACCAGTCACCAACTGTGCTTCTGATCCCCTATATTGGTTATCAAGAAGCTGAAAAAAGAAATCACACAGCCCCCTTTATTGCATTCGAGTCACTGGCTCCTAATGAGCAAATAGGTCCAGTAAACTTAGAAGATACTTAAAACTGTATTCACTGTACAAAATGTTCTTCTGATCCCCAAAGGGCCAGTCTCTTTACCAGATCAATACTAGTTTGGATCTTACCCAAAATACGACACTGCCAGCCAATCCTTTAGTATCTAAAACCAAAGGTTTATTATAAAAGAAAAGAACAAGAAGAGTTGTTAAATGGTCAAAACAATCAGATACATACATATGACTTTAGAGTCCATATATCAGGTTCTTAGTGGCATTGGTGAGTTTGCTGGCTTGTAAAGTCCCTCTGGAATACTGCCAAAGCTCGGACTGGTCTGTCAGTCCTTTGTTGAAAGCTTCAGTTCATAGAGACGTTCCTCCAGAGGTGAGAAGCAGGATCAAAGACAAAATGGAGCTGATGTAGCTGCCTTTTTATATTCTGTCATGTGGCTTGTACATCCTTTGTCCCAAACACAAGCTCACAGCACATGGGCATGGAAAAGTGTTTGGAGTCCCCTGTCCATAGGCATGTCCCTACATGTCCTGTTGACTCATAGGTTTAGCCCCTGGCTTCTTTCGATGGATTCATTGTACAGCTGATTGCCCTGGATGGGCCATCAAACAGCCTGGGTAGTGCTGATGCCAATCTGTCTGGGAGTGTCACTCAGATGCATGGCACAAGTTTGAAATATCAATATACCACACATATTTATAACTCATGATGCAAAGATGATACATACATATAAACAAGCTTATCATATTTAGCAAATCATAACTTTTCCACTGATACCTTACACGGCATATCTTGTATAAGATTATTTGCAATTTTGTAAAACTGGTATTGGTAATATTATAAATGGTCATCCAAATTCCATACAGCATCACAGCTTGTATTTCTGCATCTTCACAAGTTTCTTGTATTATTTTTCTCTAGAGAGTATTAGTTTTTTCAGTAAGCATATGCACTTGTGCTTCTATATCATGTTCTGTATTACTCTGAATGCATCTGCCACAACCGAGGTCTTATCCAGCATGAGTTTTGTGTGCCTGAACATTGAACTAATACAAATTTCAGTTGACCCTCCTGAAATAGAGGACAGATTTGGGTTCTGCAAAACTTCACTGGAGTTTTACTCTTACAATACCAAAATCATATGTGGTTTACATCTAGGTTCCATTTTATTTGAATCATCCAAATTTGAATCAAAAGTTCCAGTTTGGACCTGTCTATGATTTGTATAAAAGTAAAGGATTTATTTATCTGGTTAATGTCTTAAACATTAACATTATGCAGTGGTTAATCCCTGGATATAAATAAGTTTTGAAAGATAAGGTATGTTCAGAAACTATTAAAGTACATATTAATGTACAAAGTGAATCATATTTACATCTAAAACTTTTTTTAAAAAATGACATCTGTGTAAGCAGATCAATGTATACACTAGCATATATGGTAGTGCTTAGATAGGCTTCTCTGGAATTTTCAAAAGCTCTTAGGTGTCTAATTCCCATTTGACTTCAATGGGAGTCAGGTGGTTTTGAAATTCCCACTAGGCACGTATCTGTATCTTTAGGCATCTAAATATCTTTACAAAAGGTTTCCACTTTTGAAAATGGAGCATAGGTATTTTTGAAAATGTTATGCAATTTTTTTTTATTCTTTTGAGCCATTCTGTGAGAAAGAATGGAGCTATAAGTGTCTTCTTGGTGGAGGGCAGGATGGCTCAAGGAAAGCATGAGGAATCATGCCATGAAGCAAATCTTACTTTTTGAAAAAGGATAAGTGTGTGCTCCTTCCTAAATCTGCTTCAGATGGCAATATAGGTGCATGGGTCTGGGCCTGGGCCAATTTGATATACCACATTCTTGGGCTCTTGGAATACTGTACTCAAACAACATAAGCAAGCTGTACGATGGAATCCTGTGATGTTCCTCTGCAGGTGTGGTAGTCCATTTGGTGGGCTGTCTCTTCTGTCTTCTCTTTCCCTTCCTCTTAGTGCTCGTGCATAAGGGAGGAGTAAGATTTGTCCTGTATATACCTATTCTTGTTTTGTTGTCATGTCATGCTTTCTAGTCCACTCTTTGTCTTTTCAAATCCTTCTGTTTTTGAATTTATTTAAGGATTCTTCTTTTAGAAAAGCATTGCTCTATTTTGATTAGTGTTATACCCTTTTGTTGGAGTTTGTAGTGCCAAGTAATTCCCTGTTTGATGTAACTGTGATTGCTATTCTTTCCCTGCCCAACAGCGAGCACCCTCTAAGATGAGATGTATTATTTTAACATAGATTTTTTTGGAAAATAAATAAATTACTGTGATAAAATATTCATTAATGTCTTAAGTCACTGAGGAATCTAAGTCCCATTGAAAGTTAATGAAACTCAAGCCTACTAAATCACTTAGGTGCTTTTGAAAATTGTGTCCTGGGTGTTGATGGAAATAAAGCCAAGAAGAAGAGTCAAAAGATGTTGTAACTGTGTGTAGTACCTTTCAGATACCTTTGTAGGTATCTGCTCTCCCCATAAAACAGAGCAAGATGGTAATTTACATTTTGAATACCAGTTTCAAGTACTCCATGTTTCTCTCCTACCTCACTTCCTGTGCTTTAATCTCTGTCAGACATTCTGAATGATCTTTAGTTTTCATGTTTGTGGCGAATGTTTATGAGCGTTTTTATTGGGCAGTTCCTCACAAATTGTTGCAGTTAATTTTTTCTTTGCTAGAGCTAACAACAGTAAACACCACCTTGACTATAGAACTTCCTTACTCTGCAAAAGCATAAGCCCTTTACAAGCAGCATAACTCATAAATATAACAAAAAAGCATAACTATAAGATCACTAAGTATTCAGATGAATTATAAATTTTACCTGTATGTATTTTATTGGACAGGCCAGAAAGTATGTTGCAGACCTAAACAAGCAGTTACAGTTCTTTTAATGAGTAACAACATGCATGAGATTTTGTACTGAAAAAATGTGATAATTGCCTGGACATTGTTTCCCCAACCTTCATGTGGGTACCCGAGTGATATCAGAACTCATCAAAATTATGACTGTTTATATATATACTGATTTCTATGTGAACAATTCCAAGTGACTCCCTTTTTCTTGCCTATTATTTCCCTATGTCTTTTCCTGATTTTCGTAGTTAATGATTTGAAGCATTGATTCTGAGTCTAGAACAGATCACTTTACTCTTTAATGGAATTGCAGAGAGCAGACAAATAACCTCAGCTTGAGATTTTGAAATTGCTTTGCCATCTCTATGACCTTGCACACGTTACACTGATGCCTATCCAACAGCTTCATTTATTGACACTGCATTGTGGCACAAATACTGTAATGTAAACCAAAGGAGTTTTGTTGTGTTTATCTTATTTCACTTTGGGACAATATCTCTTCTCTGCCTTCCTGGCTACTGGGAATGGGGATTGTTTAGTCTCTCTGCCTACTACCTCATGGTAGGGTGGAAATAACAGGCTTCTTCTCATGCCCCAATTACCTAGTTTCTGTGAAGAACATATTTATTTTTCCTCTCTCTCTGCCTCCTTTTCTTTCCTTTCTATTTCTGGAGGAAATGGAGGAGAGATCACTTTTCTTGCCCTTATGTGAAACAGGGAGCAGGTCTTATCATTGGTCAGATGCTCCAGTTCAGTAAGGTACTTAAGCACATGCCTAACTTTAAGCATGTGAATAGTCCTGTTGAAGTGAATTGGACTAATTGTGTGCTTAAAGTTAGGCATGAGCTTTGGCTAAATCAGGGCTATATTGCTTAGTACAGCCTTCCATATTTAACAATATGTGGTATGCTCCATGATCAGTGGTCTGCGTGCTAAAGCTGAGAGCCAGGCAGAGCAAGAGGAATATTGTAGACATGGATTCAGTTAGCTGTATGACTGAGGGGTCCTGAAGGGGGTTGCATGCAGCTCAAGAAACTGGGCTGTGTAATAGTAAGGTATTTAGTGAGAAACTTATTAAACACACTGACAAAAACTCCATTAACACAGAGTTAAGGATGCCTGGTGGTATCTCATGTCCTGGAACAAATTCAGCAAACCTCAAACTTCTGAAAACCAGGAAATGGAGAGTTAAGGTATACTGCTATGCAACCTTAACTCTGCCCCCTTTGAGCTGGCAATAGCCTTTCATTGTCTTTAATGGGCTGTGTATAGAAGCAAAGGAACTCATTCTAGGCTCTAGGAGTACAGTGCATTCTAAAACTATGCTGCACTGGTTTACTATTGTAAACAGGAGTGACTCACATTACATAGTGAATAATCAACACCTCCTGCAGCACTTAACTTTTTCTGAGAGGCCTCCCACCCAATTACTAAATGTAAACCTGCTTAACTTACAAGGTCTGAAAATATCAGGTGGTATGGTTACAAAAGCAAGGCACTTCTGAATTCAGTAGGAATTTTGGATGTGCACAGAATACAGGACTAGTTCCTGCATTGTTACAGAACTGCAGTAAAGTGGAACAATTTTCAGTTTGCGTGATATCTGGATCCATATTGTAAGATTTTCCCACATAATGAGGAAAAGTTGAGGTGCCTTTGCTGTTCTTTTGTTCCACACTTAGTTTTCTTGGGGAACTTGCCAATGCAATATTACTGGCATCTTCTTTTTAAACAAACACACACACACGCACACATATGCATGCACACACACACACACACACACATACACATGCAAACAAAACAAACACTAATGGTTGTTGAAAATAGCAATTCCGGACCTAGTTAGCATTGGGAAGATGCCAGTATTTGCTGCTCAATTTTATCCTACTTTTTCTACAGCAAATTACGGTGGATCAGTATTTGATTTGGAAGAAATGAAGTAACAGAGAGCAGCCCAAATTGTACTTGAGCGCTCCTGAACTTTGAGGGTGTTCAAATCTGGAAGGGAGGTGCTAGATTCCCTTTCTGAATATTAGATAAATCTGGAAAGGAAAAGCTAATATCTGTTTCCATGTCTCAGAAGTGGAAATTGAGTCACATCCGCCTGTGTGCCTAGTACTGTACCTAAAGCTGCCCAGGTCCTTTAGTAGAGCCTTCCTTCCTTTACTTATAATTTTAACTTCTCCTGGTGGGGTCCACATACCTCCCTTGCTAGGCTTCAGATAGAGGTGTATTGTCTATTCATTCCACCCAATTCCTTCTTTGGGGACTGCCAGCTGAGGCCACCATCCCTAATCCAGTTGGTGAAGTCTTCTGAGGGTGATATCTGGGTCAAAGCCTTCTACTCCTTGTGCATACATGTTCCCCATTCACAGTACCACCCTCTTCTAGCAGCCAGCTCCCCATTCACAGCAAGCCCGGCACATTGGGTCTCACCAACCCTGGCAGCTTCCCCACTCCCTTCCCCTCCCCCTCCCTTTCCTGTTGATAGTGGCCAAGGGAATGTTGGGAAATGTAGTTTCTTCCCTGCTCCAGGGCCGACTCTCCAGGCAGGGAGCTGGCCAAGGAACTACGGCTCCCTTCCTGCAGCTCCCAGCTGTTGCTCCTGCCTCTTCCTGCAGGTTGCAGCTCGTTGGTTCCATATAACCAATCAGGGCTGGCAAATGCTGACAGAAATTGGGGGGAGGGGAAGCATGTGACCTCCGCGTGCCCACTCCTATGCGTTGCCTCTTATCTGACTTTATTGGCCCACATTGTGTTCATCCACTTTACTACTGATTCACTCTATGTTGCATTTTCACCAATGTTGATATGTGTATTAAGTGTGAAAGTGAAGTGCTGCCATTGTTACAAGAGTTGTTACTGTTGTGTCCAATGTCCAAAATGTTCCCTCCAAAAATGTGTCAAAGCTGTTTTTTAAACTACATTGAACTACTACTGAATGCCCAGCAAGTCTCTTATATAATCCAAACACGATAGGATATTTTGCCCCAGGGTGGAGTTGGTGGGGGGGCTGGAGGTGGGGGGGCATTGCAGCCTGAGTGTGCAATGTAATGGTTCTGCTTAGGGGATTAATATGATGGGGATTAATATGAGAACTGAAAGGTGGATAAGGAACTGGTTGAAGGGGAGACAACATGGGTCAGGTGAAAGGTGAACTGTCAGGCTAGAGCAGTGGTCCATGTGACATCCTCAGCACCACACAGGTAGTGTACCTATTGTGTGGATGTGTCCCACAATGGTAAATAGGTTGAGAACCACTGGGCTAGAGGGAGGTTACTAGTGGAGTTTCTCAGGGATCAGTCTTGGGACCAATCTCATTTAACATTTTTATTACTGACCTTGGCACAAAAAGTGGGAGTGTGTTAATTAAATTTGCAGATGACACAAAATAGGGAGGTATTGCCAATATTGAGGAGGACCAGAATATCATACAAGAAGATCTGGATGACCTTGTAAACTGGAGTAATAGAAATGGGATGATATTTAATAGTGCAAAATGCAAGGTCATGCATTTAGGAACTAACTACAAGAATTTTTGCTGTAAACTGGGGAGTTATTTAAGTTAAACACCAATGTGGACCTCAGAACAAATGGATATAAACTGGCCACCAACAAGTTTAGGCTTGAAATTAAGTGAAGGTTTCTAACAATCAGTGGAGTGAACTCCACTGGAACAGCCTCTCAAGAGGAACAGTGGGGGCAAAAATCCTATCTGGCTTCAAGACGGGGCTTGTTAAGTTTATGGAGGGGATGGTATGACAGGACTCCTTACAATGGTGTATGGCCCATCGGTGACTGCCTGTAGCAAAAGTCCCCAATGGCTGGAGACGGGGCACTAGATGTGGAGGGCTCTGAGTTATTACAGATAATTTTTTCCCAGATATCTGCCTGGTGGGTCTTGTCCACATGCTCAGGGTCTAACTGATCACCATTATTAGTGGTTGGGAAGGAATTTTCCCCTGGGTCAGACTGACAGAGACCCTGGTGGTTTTTTGCTTCTTCTACATCAGTGGCTCTCAACCTTTCCAGATTACTGTACCCCTTTCAAGAGTCTGATTTGACTTGTGTACCACCAAGTTACACCTCACTTAAAAACTACTTGCTTACAAAATCAGACATAAAAATACAAAAGTGTCACACACATTATTACTGAAAAATTGCTTACTTTCTCATTTTTACCAGATAATTATAAAATAAATCAATTGGAATAGAAATATTGTACTTACATTTCAGTGTATAGTACATAGAGCAGCATAAACAAGTCATTGTCTGTATGAAATTTTAGTTTGTACTGACTTCACTAGTGCGTTTTACGTAGCCCGTTGTAAAACTAGGCAAATATCTAGATGAGTTGATGTACCCCCTGGAAGACCTCTGTGTACCCGTAGGGGTACACGTACCCCTGGCTGAGAACCACTGCTCTGCAGCATTGGGCATGGGTCACTTGCAGATTTAAACTAGTATAAATGGTGAATTCTCTGTAACTTGAAGTCTTTAAACCATGGTTTGAAGACTTTAGTAACTCAGCCAGAATTAGGGGTCTATTATAGGAGTGACTGGGTGTGGATCGGTGCCTTGCAATGTGCAGGAGGTCAGACTAGATGACCATGATGGTCTCTTCTGACTTTAGTAAGAGCATCTGAGAAAGAATATACATTACAATTAGGGTTGTCGATTAATCGCAGTTAACTCACACGATGAACTAAAAAAAATTATTGCGATTAAAAAAACTAATCGTGATTAATTGCAGTTTTAATCACACTGTTAAACAATAGCATACCAATTGAAATTTATTAAATATTTTGGATGTTTTTCTATATTTTCACATATATTGTATTCTGTTTTGTAATTGAATTCAGTGTATATTATTTTTTATTATAAATATTTGCAGTGTAAAAATGATAAACAAATAGTATTTTTCAATTCGCCCCATACAAGAGCTGCAATCTCTTTGTCATGAAAGTGCAACTTACAAATGTAGATTTTTTTGTTACATAACTGCACTCAAAAACAAAACAAATGTAAAACTTCAGAACCTACAAGTCCACTCAGTCCTACTTTTTGTTCAGCCAATGGCTAAGACAAACAAATTTGTTGACATTTACAGGAGATAATGCTGCCCTCTTCTTTTTACAATGTCACCAGAAAGTGAGACCAGGCATTTGCATAGCACTTTTGTAGCCGGCATTGCAAGGTATTTATGTGCCAGATATGCTAAACATTCATATGCCCCTTCATGCTTCAGCCAGAGGACATGCTTCCATGCTGATGACGCTCATTAAAAAAATAATGGGGGAGAATTGTATGTCCCCTACTCTGTTTTACTCGCATTCTGCCGTATATTTCATGCTATAGCAGTCTCATGTTGTTCGGAGGATGTTGATGTTGTGATGTTACACATATTGTTCATTTTAAGAACACTTTTACTGCAGATTTGACAAAATGCAAAGAAGGTACCCATGTGAGATATCTAAAGATAGCTACAGCAGTCAACCCAAGGTTTAGGAATCTGAAGTGCCTTCCAAAATCCGAACGCAAACTACCAAAAAAAGAAAATCAACCTTTTGCTGGTGGCATCTGACTGAGATAATGGAAAGGAACATGCGTCGGTCCACACTGCTTTGGATTGTTATCGAGCAGAACCCGTCATCAGCATGGACGCATGTTCCCTGGAATGGTGATTGAAGCATGAAGGGACATATGAGCAGTGATCACCAATGCATCTATCGTGATCGACTGGTCAATCCTGGAGACTCTCCCAGTCAATCACAATCTCCGGCCGCGACAGCGCAGCAGGGCTGCCTGCCTCAGCCAGCATGCCCCTGAGAAGCTGGATATGACAGCAGTGTGCCCTTGTTTCCAAGAAGGCTAACGGCTTATTAGGCTGCATTAGAAGTAGCATTGCCAGCAGATCGAGGGAAGTGATTATTCCCCTCTATTGGGCACTGGTGAGGCCACATCTGGAGTATTGCGTCCAGTTTTGGGTCCCCCACTACAGAAAGGATGTGGACAAATTGGAGAGATTCCAGTGGAGGGCAACAAAAATTATCAGGGGGCTAGGGCACAAGATTTACAAGGAGAGGCTAAGGGAACTGGGCTTGTTTAGTCTGCAGAAGAGAAGAGTGAGGGGGGATTTGATAGCAGCCTTCAACTACCTGAGGGGGGTTCCAAAGAGGATGGAGCTCAGCTGTTCTCAGAGGTGGTAGATGACAGAACAAGGAGCAATGTTCTCAAGTTGCAGTGTGGGAGGTCTAGGTTGGATAATAGGGAACACTATTTCACTAGGAGGGTGGTGAAGCACTGAAATGTGTTACCTAGGGAGGTGGTGGAATCTCCATTCTTAGAAGTTTTTAAGGCCTGGCTTGACAAAGCCCTGGCTGGGATGATTTAGTTGGTGTTGGTCCTGCTTTGAGCAGGGGCTTGGACTAGATGACCTCCTGAGGTCTCTTCCAACCCTAATGTTCTATGATTCTATGTGCAGCAGTGTGGAAACTGAGTTGAGTGTTTTGGCAGATAATTCAGATTATATTTGCTTTTTGTGAGTGCATGTTTCTACACTGGTAGCATTTTAGATTTTTCTTTTCTTTAATGGTTGAAGTTGGAAATAGGTCATGGAACTATTTCAGTTGTGAACATTTATGGTAAATTATTTTAGAAGAGAAAACATAGGTTAGATGGAACATGAGCATGCTGTCGATCAGGGAGGAATATCATTAGAATTTAAAATTGTTTGCAATTTTCAATCATTGTTTGTTGGACTTATTCTGAATGTATTTTGTTCATAATAATATATTATATTTCACTTTTTCCCCATGTTATCTTTCACTTTTCTCTGTGAATCTGTGAGACTCCCTTCTGCCTAAGGTAACTGCTCCTTCACTCTGTCAATTAGTCTGGAATTAGTTACTTTATATATAATGACAGTTAAATGCACTGGACATATATAGTTGTTCTCTCTGGCTTCCTCCTCCCCTTTGGTTGAAATTATATTATCATCATAAAAAAAACCCCAACAGAGCACTCAGTAAAACCATCACAAATCACTATGAATTTGAGTTGACTTGCAATCAAAATGCAGAGCTGTATTGATAGATTTTATGTACTGATCCAGTTTACAGATCTTTTAATATTACCCTCAAGTCATGATTCTGTTGTTTTTCAAATTAATTGTTTTAACTAGTCTTCTCAAGTCCATTTTGTAGTAGAGAAAATTTCTAGTTGTTTGTGTACTTTGGCAGGTGTCTGGTTTTCAACCAGAACACCCGGTCGAAAAGGGACCCTCCCCAGCCCGGTGAAAATAAGCGAGTGAGTGAGGGTGGGGGAGAACGAGTGACAGAGGGAACGGGGGATGGAGTGGGCAGGGTGGGGCCTCAGAGAAGGGGTGGGGCAAGGGTGTTCGGCTTTGTGCTATTAGAAAGTTGGCAACCCTTGATTAGTCAATCAGACTAATTATAGCTACACCTTGCCTAATAATGCCCTAATTCTAGATAAAAAGTATACACCCATACCAGAAATACCTTTATATTTTGTTGTGATGTTTACACTTGCTCCACAAAAATAACCTGAATTATAGGAAAAGGGAAAATGATATTACATCCTCAAAAAGGAAAAGTATTAGAAGTCATTTAATTTCTACTCTAAGAGTTAAATATGCAATTTTTTAAACAGGATAATATTAAAAGTGCAAATGGCACAGGTCATTTCCTCACACATAAAGGTAATCCAAAGAAAATAGGCATTTATCAGGATAAAACAGACAATGCTGTTAAAGATAGGGAGTTCTCCTATAGTGGTGCTATTGGACAAATATCTCCCATAGTTTTGCATCTCAGTTCAGTTTAGTGAAAATGTTTATTTATCACAGCAAAGTAGGCATTGGGAAAAATAGATCAATATGCATGATCAAAACTCAAAAATGTTCAACTATTGTTAATACCTATTTGGTGAAATTATAGCATGCTAAGAAAAATGTATTGTAATTCTAGAAGCTGAAAATGTAGTGAAGTTCCTTCATTTTGCAAAATGTATGTATTTCTGAGGCCAATAAATATTTGGAAGATTGAACTGCAGAAGGAAGGACTTGTAAGCATATATGTGCATGAATATGATTCTGGTTCAACTACCTAAATTCATTTATTGTTTCTTGACAGTGACTAAATGCATTTTCTGCTCCAATATGAAATTGTTACCTCTTTCCACTATTATTTCAAACAGATCATTATCAATGCCATCCACTCAAGTGACATTTTGGCTTCAATAATATCAAGAATACTCATCTACATGTCCCTAAAAAACCCCTTTCTATCAGCAGTATATATGCATCACAACAAATTAGGATTTCTTTTAATATAACAAATGCCCTTCAGGCTAGCCTCTGCCTACAGAGTTTTTATCAAGATGATGAGCTTGTCAACTGTAAACTTTAGACTTGGAGGGTTTCATGTTTATTCTTTCATAGACATTAGACTAATAAGAAAAGGAAAATCTTTTTCAGACATTCAGTAACAGTATAGTTAGTATCTACAGAAAGTTTTCAGGATTTTGATCTAATAGGTAACTGGGAATAAATACATCTGTTTCTCGCATATGTGCTAACCCCACCCCCCCAAAAAAAACAACAACAAAAAAACAACACCTATTTCAAAGTGAGGATCACATCTTAATAAAGAGATTGCCTTGTAGGTCATCATCTCTTCAATTCATCATGTGGCCAGACACATCCCTTTCCATTCATGTTTGAATTTCATCTGTGTAGCAACCACAGCAATGCTACACATGGAGGAAAAAAAGTGGTATTAGGAAAATATATGATGTAGTTTTAGCTATGTTTAATTGAATTTATTACTTGGAAATGAGAAGCGAACATTATGTTACCAGAGAGCTCTCCATAGTCAAACCATAAGTTGTCCATGATCTCCCTATTCTCCAGAAATGGTAATAAAAATGTAGATTTTATTTTTACATCAGTCTTGAAGTTACATCAGTAAATTAAAATTCAGTTTGTAGATAATGCTCATGCTGCTGCTCTATAATAAAGATTTGAATGTTACTTAATCTATTTCTTTATTTTCAATGAAGCAGAGACTGAAGTGAACATAAGGCTACTGGGTAAAATTTTTCAGAACCATCTAAATCCCACTTTTAAAACATATTTATAACCCTAAATCCCATTGACTTTCAAAGGTCTAAATCACTTTTGAAAATTTTCGCCAACGTCTTATTTTCAGCTGCTTCACAGAACAGTGTAAGGGCTCAGAGAAATCTTCAAGCACTCAGTTTCTGGATAAATTGGCAGCAGCTCATACGTTTTTATAGCATTTAGTTAAGTATTTAATCATTTTTCCTTATTTACACAACTTTTCACACACTAAGAAATAAACTCCTTGGCTTGATTGCTAACATTTATTTATTTTGCCAAAAATAAATTGTTGCAAATTGTTACATTGTTGCAAAAAAAAATCTGCACTGAACAAGTAAATAAAAATGAGCCCCTTTTGGCTAACTTTTAAGTAAAATGACTTCATAGTTATCCATCAAATTCTTGTACAACTCTAGCAGTCTGCTTTGCTTGATGACCTCATAGAGGCTGGCCAAAAGATCTTTCTCTTAATTAATTTAGAGTTCGTTTTCAAGTATTTCACATGTGGAGCCCACTCATAGTTATGGCCCTACCAAATTCACAGTCCATTTTGGTCAATTTCATGGTCATAGGATTTTATAAATAATAAATGTCTTGATTTCAGCTATTTAAATCTTAAATTTCACAGTGTTGTAATTGTAGGGGTTCTGACCCAAAAAGGAGTTGTGGGGGGTGCAAGGTTTTTATAGGGGGGGTTGCGGTACTGCTACCCTTACTTCCGCACTGCTGCTGGTGGCGGCGCTGCCTTCAGAGCTGGTGTCAAGGCTGCTTCCCCACTCTGAACTTTAGGGTACAGATGTGGGGGCCTGCATGAAAACTTCTAAGCTTAACTACCAGCTTAGATCTGGTCCGCTGCCACCACTCTCGATGCTAATTCCCTTCCCTGGGTAGCCTTGAGAGACTCTTCACCAATTCCCTGGTGAATACAGATTCAAACCCCTTGGCTCTTAAAACAAGGAGAAATTAACCATCCCCCTCCTCCCTTCCACCAACTCCTGGTGGATCAAGATCCAACCCCCTTGGATCTAAAAACAAGGCAAATCAATCAGGTTCTTAAAAAGAAGGCTTTTAATTAAAGAAAAAGGTAAAAATAATCTCTGTAAAATCAGGATGGAAAATAACTTTACAGGGTAATCAAACTTAAAGAGCCCAGAGGACCCCCCTCTAGCCTTAGGTTCAAAGTTACAGCAAACAGAGGTAAACACCCTAGTAAAAGGTACATTTATAAGTTGAGAAAACAAAGATAAACTAACATCCCTTGCCTGGCTGTTTACTTACAAGTTGGAAATATGAGAGACTTGTTCAGAAAGATTTGGAGAACCTGGATTGATGTCTGGTCCCTCTCAGTCCAAGAGCGAACAACCCCCAAAACAAAGAGCACAAACAAAAACCTTCCCCCCCCCAAGATTTGAAATTATCTTGTCCCCTTATTGGTCCTTTGGGTCAGGTGTCAGCCAGGTTACCTGAGCTTCTTAACCCTTTACAGGTAAAAGGATTTTGGAGTCTCTGGCCAGGAGGGATTTTATAGTATTGTACACAGGAGGGCTGTTACCCTTCCCTTTATAGTTATGACAGCTGGGCAGTTGGAGAGCAGCGGCTGCTAGCCGGGAGCCCAGCTCTGAAGGCAGAACTGCCATCAGCAGTAGTGCAGAAGTAAGGATGGTATGGTATTGTCACCCTTACGTCCACGCTGCTGCCTGCAGAGCTGACCCCTCAGTCAGCATCTGCTGCTCTCTGGCCGCCCAGCTCTGAAGGCATCAGCGCAGAAGTAAGAGTGGCATGTTATGGTATTGCCACCCTTACTTCTGTGCTGCTGCTGGTGGTGTGCTGCCTTCACAGCTGGGTGCCCCGTAGGGTTGCCAACTTTCTACTCACACAAAACCGAACATGCTTGCCCCACCCCTCTTCTGAGGCCCTGCCCCCTCTCTGAGGCCCTGCCTCCTGCTCACTCCACCCCCCTCCTTTGCTCGCTCTCCTCACCCTCACTCACTTCCTCATTTTCACTGGGCTGGCTCAGAGGGATTGGAGTGTGGGAGCAGGTGAGGGCTCTGACTGGCAGTGTGGGCTCTGGGGTGTGGCCGGGGATGAGAGGTTTGGGGTGCAGAAGGGGGCTCTGGGCTGGGGGGTGGAGCTGAGGGGTTCCGAATATGGGAGGGAACTCCATGCTGAGGCAGGGGGTTGGGTGTAGGAGGGGGTATGGGCTCTGGGCTGAGGGTGTGGGTTTTGGGGTGGGGCCAGAAACAAGGGGTTCTGGGTGTGGCAGGGGGCTCTAGGCTGGGGCACAGGTTTGGGCTGCGGGGGGGTGGGTGAGGGATCTGGCAGGGGGTGAGGGCTCTGATGTGGGGCCAGGAATGAGGGATTTGGAGTGTCGGAGGGGGCTCAGGGCTTGGATCGAGGGGTTCGGAGGGTGGGGGATCAGGGCTGGGGTAGGGGGTTGGGGCACGGGGGGGTGAGGGCTCTGGCTGGGGATGCAAGTTGGGGGTGGGTGAGGGATCCGGCAGGGGGTGAGGGCTCTGATGTGGGGCTGGGGATGAGGGATTTGGGGTGCAGGAGGGTGCTCTGGGCTGGGATCTAGGGGATCAGAGGGAGAGGAATCAGGGCTGGGGCAGGGCATTGAGGCATTGGGGTGTGGGAGGGGGTGAAGGGTGCAGGCTCTGGGCAATGCTTACCTCAGGTGGCTCCCAGAATCAGCAGTATGTATCCCCTCTGGCTCTGCGTGCTGCCCAGTCCACAGGCACAGCCCCTGCGGGTCCCATTGGCCGTGGTTCCTGGCCAATGGGAGCTGCAGAGCTGGCGCTTAGGGCCGAGGCAGCGCACAGAGCCCCCTGGCTGCCCCTACATCTAGAAGCCGGAGTGAGGATATGCTACTGCTTCCAGGAGCCGCGCAGAGCCAGGGCATGCAGGGAGTCTGCCTTAGCCCTGCTGCGCCGCTGACCAGACTTTTAATGGTCAGATACCTGGCGACCCTAGCGCCTGGCCACCAGCTGCCACTTTCTGGCCACCCAGTTCTGAAGGCTACGCAGAAGTAATGGGGCAATACTGCAGTTCCCGGAAAATAATTGTGTGACCCCCCTGCAACTCCCTTTTGTGTCAGGACCCCCAATTTGAGAAATGCTGGTCTCCTCCGTGAAATCTGTATAGTATAGGGTAAAAGAACACAAAAGACCAGATTTCACGTTGGGAGGCCAGATTTCATGGTCCGTGATGCATTTTTCATGGCTGTGAATTTGGTAGGGCCCTATTCATAGTGTCTGTGTGCCCCAGCACAGGAATTTGGAATGTTTTTGCTATTAGTGTCCAGTAGGGATCGGGTATGCACCCTCCATATTTTCTAACCCCCTGGATGGTACAAAGGATGCAGCAATCCTGCCACTCAGTTCCTTTCAACCTGCTTAGGCAGAGTCGGAACAACATTGTGTCCTTACTGTTGTTGCTACGGAGCAGTTAGAGTAGTAATTGTATTTTGGTTGTTGTTTTGTTTCTAGTTATTAATATTGTTGGTTTCAGTGTAGAATGTTGGCAGTTAAAAAAAAATAAAGACGAGAAGTGTTACAAGCTGTGACCGAGCCTAGATTTCCTGGCTTCAAGTCATGCCCCTCCCTTATTCCGCTGACTGATGCCCAGGACAAATGTCTGTTGTCGGGGCAAGGAGCATGTCATTGCTACTTGTGCAATCTGTAAATCTTCCAAAAAATATTGTGCACAGAAGGAAAGACAGTCCTGATCAATAGTTTTCCTCATGGAAAAATCCATCAGAACAATGTCTGACTCTGAGCAGAGGAATAACACAGAAAGCTCCTCATTCAAGAGTTCTCTCTTCTAGTGCTCTGGTCACCAGCAGGAGTGCACGGAGTGAGGGAGGCAGGCCCAGGCCCACCTTCCCTAGCCATAGATGAGGCAGCAGCAGCAGCTGGAAGCCAGCGTCCCATTGGCCTGTCCAAGCCCAGCAGCATGCAAGGAATGGGCCCAGCAGCCGGGGCGCAAGGTAGGAGATCTCCCCCATGACCCCAGGTCCGTCTGCAGACACTGCAGGGCTTGCTAGCAGCTGCAGCCAGAGTTGAGGCCCTGGGCAGGGGTGGCAGGTTTATAGAAATTTTGGTGGTGCCCAGAACCCGCCCCCCCAAACTCCGCCCCCCACCTGCCTAAGGCTCTGGGAGGGAGTTTGGGTGGGGGGAAGATGTCTGGAGTGCAGGCACTGGGCTGGGACAGGGGATTGGAGTGCAGGGTGCAGGCTCTGGGAGGGAGTGTGGGTGGGGGAGGGGGTCTGGGGTACAGGCTCTGGGATGGAGTTTGGGTGCTGGTGCAGGCTCTGGGGGTGCAGGAGGGGGTGAGGGGTGCAGGCTCTGGGACAGAGTTTGGAGGTGGGAGGGGGTGTGGAGGGAGGGGGTTCAGGCTCCGGGAGGGAGTTTGTGGGAAGGAGGGTGTGTGTGGGAAGGGTGAGGGGATGCAGGCTCTGGGAGGGAGTTTGGGGGTAGGAGGGGGTGCAGAGGGAGAGGGTGCAGGCTCTGGGAGGGAGTTTGGGGGTGGGAAAGGGCTTATGCCTTCACCCGGTCACTTCCCTGGTCCTTCTCGCATGAACAGAGAGCAACAATACCCGAAGACTGAAGGTGCAAACAATTCAATGTTTATTGGGGTGAACTTCCAGCAAGCATGATTCCAGTTTCCTTCCTCAGTGTCCTCCTTCCCAGCTCTGACACCACAGAGCCTTGCCTGTGACCCTGTTCCCTTTCTCTGTTCCCATTCCCCCCCTTTAGCAAAACATGATTCCAATTCCCCCATCCCCATTCCCTGTTCCCATTCCCATTCCCATTCCCCCCACCCTTTACTTCCTGATTTACTGCAGACTACTGTATATAGTAAAACTTGAGTTCTGCTTAGCTATATCTTAACCAATCATTTTACTGAAATTTAACTCACCAATCCCAACATATTGTAACATGATTACACCACCACCTTAATTGGTTTACACGCAACAAAATTAATTATACAGCAGACAGAAACAATCACAGAACCAGACAGAGATTATACAGACAAACATAGGGAAGTGGAGACTACAGTGATAGAACAATACAGAAATGAGGATTTTACACCCCAGCTATTAATAAGTGAGTTCTTGCGAGACAGGATGCTATCAAACTAAGTTTTCTTTAAATCTTTTAGGCTCTTCCTTTTCTCTGGAGGTGATAGATTGGATCACCTTTCTAACAGCCCCAGATTGCCTTATTTCAATGTAACTAGTTTGGAATGTGAGGATGTGACTGTTCGCTTCCCAGGTTATGGCTTCCTCTGCTGCTTAGCCAAAGGCCTTAGCCTAAGAACAGGACCGCAGACTGTCACAGTGAGAGAAGGCCCTTACACCAGCAGACAGTGATTTTGATTCTTTCTTTTATACCTCTATAACTAGTGATAAGAATACACCTAAATTCTTAAAGTATAGGCCTTTGCAGACAGGCCTGAATATTTATATCCTAACACTCCACCCCTTTTTTTTCTTTTTCTTTTGGGATCCTCCTGCCCAGGTATCCCTTGAAAAGCATAGGACATACCGCAACACATTTCCTGATAGGGTCAGGCATCAAGGTGGAAGGTGTCGATATTCCATTTGTCCCACTGCCCCTTGTGTAGTACAGTGCCCTGCACCTTCTCTCGTACGGGCATACCAACCTATTCCAATTAATGTTCCAGACTTCCCATGATAGTGGACCCGAGAAGGTTGGGTCCGGGTTGTCTATCACGCTGCGGGGAGGGAGTGAGTTTGGGGGGTGGGAGGGAGTGCAGAGGGAGGGGGTGCAGGCTCTGGGAGGGAGTTTGGTGGCAGGACGGGGTGTGTGGGAAGGGTGAGGGGGTGCATGCTCTGGGAGGGAGTTTGGGGGTGGGAGGAGGGTATGGGAAGGGTGAGGGGGTGCAGGCTCTGGGAGGGAGTTTGGGGATAGGAGGGGGGTATGGGAAGGGTGAGGGGGTGCAGGCTCTGGGAGGGAGTTTGGGAGTTGAAGGGGGCTTTGGGCTAGGGCAGAGGGTTGGGTGTGGGGTGAGGGCTGTGGGGTGGGGCTGGGACTGAGGAGTTTGGGGTGTGGGAGGGGCTCAGGGCTAGTGCAGATGGTAGGGGTGCAGGGGGGGTGAGGGGTCTGGCTGGGGTTGCGGGCTCTGGGGTGGGGCAGGGCTGGGGATGAGTTTGGGATGTAGGCAGGCTGCCCCGGGGCTGGGGCCAGAGAAGAGGACTCCCCCCAGCCCTCTCCCCGCCGACAGTAGTGAGCTCTGGGGGAGGGGCCCTCCTCTCCCCCCCGGCAGCACACTTACCCCGCACCACTATCACTGCACATGCTCCTAGGGCCACTCTTAGGGCCAGGAAGCCCCCCCGCTTCCCCTGTGGTGGGTGCCGGGTGGGGGGCTGCCATCACATGTGCGCCTCCTCTCCTGCTGCTGCCCCTCACTGTAGCCTCACTGGGGGTGAGGGATGGGGCTGCCCCTTGCCTAGTGTGGGGCAGGAGCAGTGACTGCGGGCGGGGGGGCCCTGTGCTGGTGGAGGGTTCTGCCAGAAAAGGGAAGGGTCCGAGGTGGAAGGGCAGGGTAAGGGCAGCCACTAGGGGCACTACGACCCTGCGGTGGCAGTTGATGCTGGGAGCCAGCAGAGCGGAGTAAGCGTGGAGCTGCAGGGGAGAGGCATGGCGCTTTGGGACCCGGGGGAGGTATGCGGGGGCAGCAAGTGGGGGCCGGGGGACACTCGGGGTAGGTGTGTGGGGGCGGCAGGTGGGGCCGGGGGAGAGACCAGGTCCTGAATATTGGTGGAGCCGGACCCCCGGGCACTGAATATTGCTGGAGCCTGGGCACCACGGGCCCATACAACTCACTGCCCCTGGCCTGGGGAGACCCTCTGCCTTCCACCTCAGAGGCCAACACACTCTGTGAGTGCTGCTGGTCTTGGACATGGTGAGGGGCTTCTATTTACAGCTGCTACCTCTGATGTGTATGGATCTGGGGCCATGATTCCTGGAGCTGGGTGACTCTGGCCCTGATTGCCTGGGTGGGGCAGGGATTGGCAGGTTTTGCAGTGGCTGCAGCCAGGGTCAGGGCTCCAACGGAGACCGTCTGTCCCACACCCCGGTGACCAGGCTCTCTCCCAGTGCTATGCTGGGCTCATAGTGCTGAGGGGCTGCTGTTTCCATGGGTGGCAGACTACGGTGGTAGTGGGAAGCAAGTGCCCCCACAATGGAAATAATTGTGGGAGGCTGATCTGTGTTTCCACCCTTGTGTGTCATTCCCTGTAAACTCCGCACAGGCAAGAGTGGGACCTGGAGTGGCTGCTGTGGTGTCCAACAGCCCATAGGAACACTAAACCTGCACCCCCTCCTTCTGGTTGGGCCCCTTGGACATCAGGGATGTGTCCGCTCCTCCAAACTCAGCAAGAGCAAAGAAACAAAAGAGTCACTTTAGAATCTTGTGGATCAGTCAGGGAATTCTGCTGTCTGAGGATGAAAAGAGAGAGGCTCTAAATCAGCTTCTCAGTATCATTCTCTTTCTCTGGTCTAATTAGAGTTTTTCCTCCTGTGAAAAAGATCGCTCTGTTGTGGGATTTAAAGCTAGTGCTTTCTTCACTTATGGCCTCTCCTTTTGAACCCATATCAAACTGTCCAATTCATCTGTTGTTGATGACAGTGATGTTCTGGGTGGTAATCATATCAGCAAGTAGGATAAGTGAAATCATAGAATCATATAAAAACAACAAGGAGTCTGGTGGCACCTTAAAGACTAACAGATTTATTTGGGCATAAGCTTTCGTGAGTAAAAACCTCACTTCTTCCGATGCATAGAGTGAAAGTTACAAATGCAGGCATTATATACAGACACATGGAGAGCAGGGAGTTACTTCACAAGTGGAGAACCAGTGTTGACAGGGCCAATTCAATCAGGGTGGATGTAGTCCACTCCCAATAATAGATGAGGAGGTGTCAATTCCAGGAGAGGAAAAGCTGCTTCTGTAGTGAGCCAGCCACTCCCAGTCCCTATTCAAGCCCAGATTAATGGTGTTGAATTTGCAAATGAATTTTAGTTCTGCTGTTTCTCTTTGAAGTCTGTTTCTGAAGTTTTTTTGTTCAATGATAGTGCCTTTTAAATCTGTAATAGAATGACCAGGGAGATTGAAGTGTTCACTTACTGGCTTATGTATGTTACCATTCCTGATGTCCGATTTGTGTCCATTTATTCTTTTGCGGAGGGACTGTCCCGTTTGGCCAATGTACATGGCAGAGGGGCATTGCTGGCACATGATGGCATAAGTCCACGTGGCTGGACTTTACAAAAATGAGACAAGCCATTTACAATGCACACTTCACTTCTCTACAGAAGAAAAAGGACTGTAAGCTATCTAAACTAATACCTGCCACTGGGGGCTATAACAATGGTACCCTCAACTCATCTAACAACATTGTCAATCTTTCCAACCACACACTTAGCCCAGCAGAAGAGTCTGTCCTATCTCGGGGACTCTCTTTCTGTCCCACCATCCCCACGAACATGATACAGTTCTGCGGTGATCTGGAAGCCTACTTTCGTCGTCTCCGACTCAAGGAATATTTTCAACGCACCACTGAACAGTGCACTGACCCACAGGAACCCTCCTACCAACACTACAAGAAGAAGAACTCTGCGTGGACTCCTCCTGACGGTCGAAATGACAGACTGGACCTCTACATAGAGTGTTTCCGCAGACGTGCACAGGCTGAAATTGTGGACAAACAACATCACTTGTCCCATAACCTCAGCCGTACAGAACGCAATGCCATCCACAGCCTCAGAAACAACTCTGACATTATCATCAAAGGGGCTGACAAAGGAGGTGCTGTAGTCATAATGAACAGGTCAGATTATGAACAGGAGGCTGCCAGGCAACTCTCCAAGACCACATTCTACAGGCCACTATCCTCTGATCCCACTGAGGAATACCAAAAGAAACTACACCATCTGCTCAAGAAACTCCCAGCTACGGTACGGGAACAAATCTACATGGACACACCCGCAGAACCCCGACCAGGGGTATTCTATCTGCTACCCAAGATCCATAAACCCGGAAACCCTGGACGCCCCATCATCTCAGGCATTGGCACTCTGACAGCAGGATTATCTGGCTATTTGGACTCTCTCCTCAGACCCTATGCTACCAGCACTCCCAGCTATCTTCGAGACACCACCGACTTCCTAAGGAAACTACAATGCATTGATGTTCTTCCTGAAAACACCATCCTGGCCACCATGGATGTAGAAGCACTTTATACCAATATTCCACATGAGGATGGACTACAAGCTGTCAGGAACAGTATCCCTGATGAGGCCACAGCAAGCCTGGTGGCTGAGCTTTGTGACTTTGTCCTCACCCACAACCACTTCAGATTTGGGGACAACTTATACCTTCAAGTCAGTGGCACTGCTATGGGTACTCGCATGGCCCCACAGTATGCCAACATTTTTATGGCTGACTTAGAACAACGCTTCCTCAGCTCTCGTCCCCTAATGCCCCTCCTCTACTTGCGCTATATTGATGACATCTTCATCATATGGACCCACGGAAAGGAGGCCCTTGAAGAATTCCACCTGGACTTCAACAATTTCCACCCCACCATCAACTTCAGCCTGGACCAGTCCACACAAGAGATCCACTTCCTGGACACTACAGTACAAATAATTGATGGTCACATAAACACCACCCTATACCGGAAACCTACTGACCGCTATACGTACCTACATGCCTCCAGCTTCCATCCAAGACACATCACACGATCCATTGTCTACAGCCAAGCCCTAAGATACAACCGAATTTGCTCCAACCCCTCAGACAGAGACAAACACCTACAAGATCTTTATCATGCATTCGTAAAACTACAATACCCACCTGGGGAAGTGAGGAAACAGATTGACAGAGCAAGACGGGTACCCAGAAATCACTTACTGCAGGACAGGCCCAACAAGGACAATAACAGAACACCACTGGCCATCACATACAGCCCCCAGCTAAAATCTCTCCAGCGCATTATCCACGATCTACAACCTATCCTGGAAAATGATCCCTCACTCTCACAGACCTTGGGAGGCAGGCCGGTCCTCGCTTACAGACAACCCCCCAACCTGAAGCAAATACTCACCAGCATCAGAGGACCAAACCACATCAGCCACACCATCAGGGGTGGTTAGGTCCTCTGATGCTGGTGAGTATTTGCTTCAGGTTGGGGGGTTGTCTGTAAGCGAGGACCGGCCTGCCTCCCAAGGTCTGTGAGAGTGAGGGATCATTTTCCAGGATAGGTTGTAGATCGTGGATAATGCGCTGGAGAGATTTTAGCTGGGGGCTGTATGTGATGGCCAGTGGTGTTCTGTTATTGTCCTTGTTGGGCCTGTCCTGCAGTAAGTGATTTCTGGGTACCCGTCTTGCTCTGTCAATCTGTTTCCTCACTTCCCCAGGTGGGTATTGTAGTTTTACGAATGCATGATAAAGATCTTGTAGGTGTTTGTCTCTGTCTGAGGGGTTGGAGCAAATTCGGTTGTATCTTAGGGCTTGGCTGTAGACAATGGATCGTGTGATGTGTCTTGGATGGAAGCTGGAGGCATGTAGGTACGTATAGCGGTCAGTAGGTTTCCGGTATAGGGTGGTGTTTATGTGACCATCAATTATTTGTACTGTAGTGTCCAGGAAGTGGATCTCTTGTGTGGACTGGTCCAGGCTGAAGTTGATGGTGGGGTGGAAATTGTTGAAGTCCAGGTGGAATTCTTCAAGGGCCTCCTTTCCGTGGGTCCATATGATGAAGATGTCATCAATATAGCGCAAGTAGAGGAGGGGCATTAGGGGACGAGAGCTGAGGAAGCGTTGTTCTAAGTCAGCCATAAAAATGTTGGCATACTGTGGGGCCATGCGAGTACCCATAGCAGTGCCACTGACTTGAAGGTATAAGTTGTCCCCAAATCTGAAGTGGTTGTGGGTGAGGACAAAGTCACAAAGCTCAGCCACCAGGCTTGCTGTGGCCTCATCAGGGATACTGTTCCTGACAGCTTGTAGTCCATCCTCATGTGGAATATTGGTATAAAGTGCTTCTACATCCATGGTGGCCAGGATGGTGTTTTCAGGAAGAACATCAATGCATTGTAGTTTCCTTAGGAAGTCGGTGGTGTCTCGAAGATAGCTGGGAGTGCTGGTAGCATAGGGTCTGAGGAGAGAGTCCAAATAGCCAGATAATCCTGCTGTCAGAGTGCCAATGCCTGAGATGATGGGGCGTCCAGGGTTTCCGGGTTTATGGATCTTGGGTAGCAGATAGAATACCCCTGGTCGGGGTTCTGCGGGTGTGTCCATGTAGATTTGTTCCCGTACCGTAGCTGGGAGTTTCTTGAGCAGATGGTGTAGTTTCTTTTGGTATTCCTCAGTGGGATCAGAGGATAGTGGCCTGTAGAATGTGGTCTTGGAGAGTTGCCTGGCAGCCTCCTGTTCATAATCTGACCTGTTCATTATGACTACAGCACCTCCTTTGTCAGCCCCTTTGATGATAATGTCAGAGTTGTTTCTGAGGCTGTGGATGGCATTGCGTTCTGTACGGCTGAGGTTATGGGACAAGTGATGTTGTTTGTCCACAATTTCAGCCTGTGCACGTCTGCGGAAACACTCTATGTAGAGGTCCAGTCTGTCATTTCGACCGTCAGGAGGAGTCCACGCAGAGTTCTTCTTCTTGTAGTGTTGGTAGGAGGGTTCCTGTGGGTCAGTGCACTGTTCAGTGGTGCGTTGAAAATATTCCTTGAGTCGGAGACGACGAAAGTAGGCTTCCAGATCACCGCAGAACTGTATCATGTTCGTGGGGATGGTGGGACAGAAAGAGAGTCCCCGAGATAGGACAGACTCTTCTGCTGGGCTAAGTGTGTGGTTGGAAAGATTGACAATGTTGTTAGATGAGTTGAGGGTACCATTGTTATAGCCCCCAGTGGCAGGTATTAGTTTAGATAGCTTACAGTCCTTTTTCCTCTGTAGAGAAGTGAAGTGTGCATTGTAAATGGCTTGTCTCATTTTTGTAAAGTCCAGCCACGTGGACTTATGCCATCATGTGCCAGCAATGCCCCTCTGCCATGTACATTGGCCAAACGGGACAGTCCCTCCGCAAAAGAATAAATGGACACAAATCGGACATCAGGAATGGTAACATACATAAGCCAGTAAGTGAACACTTCAATCTCCCTGGTCATTCTATTACAGATTTAAAAGGCACTATCATTGAACAAAAAAACTTCAGAAACAGACTTCAAAGAGAAACAGCAGAACTAAAATTCATTTGCAAATTCAACACCATTAATCTGGGCTTGAATAGGGACTGGGAGTGGCTGGCTCACTACAGAAGCAGCTTTTCCTCTCCTGGAATTGACACCTCCTCATCTATTATTGGGAGTGGACTACATCCACCCTGATTGAATTGGCCCTGTCAACACTGGTTCTCCACTTGTGAAGTAACTCCCTGCTCTCCATGTGTCTGTATATAATGCCTGCATTTGTAACTTTCATTCTATGCATCGGAAGAAGTGAGGTTTTTACTCACGAAAGCTTATGCCCAAATAAATCTGTTAGTCTTTAAGGTGCCACCAGACTCCTTGTTGTTTTTGTAGATACAGACTAACACGGCTACCCCCTGATACTTGACATCATAGAATCATAGAATGTCAGGGTTGGAAGGGACCTCAGGAGGTCATCTAGTCCAACCACCTGCTCAAAGCAAGACCTAATCCCCAATTAAATCATCCCAGCAAGGGCTTTGTCAAGTCTGTAGCCTGATTTGGGGTGTGTTAGTAATGCTGATTTAATTTATCCACTTAATTTAATTAATTTTAATTTATTAATAATAATTATTATGGATATTAATTAGTATGGGTTTAGGCTCGCCAATTTGTTTGATCAGAAGATAATAGTTCGTCCTGAATCAGGCTTCACAGAGTTTATAAAAGGACCTTCGGGGGTATGACAGGAAGCTCACACTGAGGCAGATATAGTCATAAAAACCTTTTATTAAAATCAATGAAATAGTAAGCAAATGGTAAAACAGTTAGAATTACAGAGTTGCAATTGTATTACTGTTATTCGCGAGATACATATGATAATACAATATTATGTGCTGCAAACTTTGGTTAATACTCACATTCTGTTTTAATAACCTGGTGTTGGAAGCTATAGGACCACACCTCTGGCAGTTCCAGCTTCACACCTCTAGCAGAGGAAGCTAATGCAGAGCTGTTAAAGCTGTTTACTCTCTCACTTAACTCAATAAACCTTAAACTGAAATAAAGTGTAGGGAAACCAAGCTTAGCCTAGACCCCTTAAAACTTAAAGTTTGAAAAGAAACAAAATACGGCCTATTAATAGTTAATAGCTGTCGAAGATGGGTAGCATCGATACGTTGTTGAAGATGGAGACAATGAAGAGTAGATAGGTGGGTAGATTGCCTCCAAAATGGTGAGATTAATCACTTTTTTATCCTTCCTCTTATGCCCAAATTTCATCCTTCCCCCACAGAAATGTTAGGGTACATTTACCTCATTGGCCAGTATGTATGTGCATATGGATGACAGGTATGTATGCTCTTGTGGTGTACTTGTTAAGACTGTGGGTACAACTTTGAAAAATCCCCTTTGCCATCCTTCATTGTCTATTGGTTTAAGCAAAAGGTCTCTAGACATCTGCGTGGGTGTTTTATCTATTTTTACTTTTCTAGGTAAAGGGTCCCAAAATGTGCTAACTTTGCCTTAGCTTAACATACTGGGTTTTGACCTGTAGGTCTCTTGCATTTCAGCTAAACTTATTTTTAATATAGCTTTATAAACCTATTACATCAAATACTCAAATTTATAAGAAAATATATATCTATGCAAGCAAGCAGATTAATCCTTAGGGCTACAATCCTGACCTTAAAAACCTCTAAGGAAGGAGATTCCACCACCTCCCTAGGTAACCCATTCCAGTGCTTCACCACCCTCCTAGTGAAAAAGTTTTTTCTAATATCCAACCTAAACCTCCCCCTCTGCAACTTGAGACCATTACTCCTTGTTCTATCATCTGGTACCACTGAGAACAGTCTAGATCCATCCTCTTTGGAACCCCCTTTCAGGTAGTTGAAAGCAGCTATCAAATCCCCCCTCATTCTTCTCTTCTACAGACTAAATAATCCCAGTTCCCTCAATCTCTCCTCATAAGTCATGTGATCCAGCCCCCTAATCATTTTTGTTGCCCTCCACTGGACTCTTTCCAATTTTTCCACATCCTTCTTGTAGTGTGGGGCCCAAAACTGGACACAGTACTCCAGATGAGGCCCCACTAATGTCAAAAAAGGGGAATGATCACGTCCCTCGATCTGCTGACAGGGATAGCTCAGTGGTTTGAGCATTGGCTTGCTAAACCCACAGTTGTGAGTTCAATCCTTGAGGTGGCCATTTAAGGAACTGGGGTAAAAATCTGTCTGGGGATTGGTCCTGCTTTGAGCAGCGGGTTGGACTAGATGACCTCCTGAGGTCCCTTCCAATCCTGATATTCTATGATTCTAATGATGTTAGCCTTCTTGGCAACAAGGGCATACTGCTGACTCATATCCAGCTTCTCGTCCACTGTAACCCCTAGGTCCTTTTCTGCAGAACTACTGCCTAACCATTCAGTCCCTAGTCTGTAGCAGTGCATGGGATTCTTCCTTCCTACTGCACTTGTCCTTGTTGAGCCTCATCAGATTTCTTTTGGCCCAATCCTCTAATTTGTCTAGGTCCCTCTGTATCCTATCCCTACCCTCCAGTGTATCTACCACTCCTCCCAGTTTAGTGTCATCTGCAAACTTGCTGAGGATGCAATCCATGCCATTCTCCAGATCATTAATGAAGATATTGAACAAAACCGGCCCCCGGACCAACCCTAGGGGCACTCCGCTTGATACCGGTTGCCAACTAGACATGAAGTCATTGATCACTACCCGTTGAGCCTGACGATATCCACCTTATAGTCCATTCATCCAGCCCATACTTCTTTAACTTGCTGGCAAGAATACTGTGGGAGATTGTATCAAAAGCTTTGCTAAAGTCAAGGAATAACATGTCCCCTGCTTTCCCCTCATCCACAGAGCCAGTTATCTCGTCTTAGAAGGCAATTAGGTTAGTCAGGCATGATTTGCCCTTGGTGAATCCATGCTGACTGTTCCTGATCACTTTCCTCTCCTCAAAGTGCTTCAAAATTGATTCCTTGAGGACCTGCTCCATGACTTTTCCAGGGATTGAGGTGAGGCTGACTGGCCTGTAGTTCCCCGGATCCTCCTTCTTCCCTTTTTTAAAGATGGGCACTACATTAGCCTTCTTCCAGTCATCCGGGACCTTGCCCGATTGCCATGAGTTTTCAAAGATAATGGCCAATGGCTCTGCAATCACATCTGCCAACTCCTTTAGCACCTTCGGATACAGTGCATCTGGCCCCATGGATTTGTGCTCGTCCAGCTTTTCTAAATAGTCCTGAATCACTTCTTTCTCCACAGAGAGCTGATCACCTCCTTCCCATACTTTGCTGCCCAGTGCAGTAGTCTGGGAGCTGATCTTGTTTGTGAAGACAGAGGTGAAAAAAGCATTGAGTACATTAGCTTTTTCCACATCCTATGTTACTAGGTTACATCCCCCATTCAGTAAGGGGCCCACACTTTCATTGACCTTCTTGTTGTTGTTAACATACCTGTAGAAACCCTTCTTGTTTCTCTTAACATCCCTTGCTATCTGCAACTCCAAGTGTGATTTGGCCTTCCTGATTTCACTCCTGCATGCCTGAGCAATATTTTTATACTCCTCCCTGGTCATTTGTCCAATCTTCCACTTCTTGTAAGCTTCTTTTTTGTGTTTAAGATCAGCAAGGATTTCACTGTTAAGTCAAACTGGTCGCCTGCCATATTTACTATTTTTCTACACATCAGGATGGTTTGTTCCTGCAACCTCAAGAAGGATTCTTTAAAATACAGGCAGCTCTCCTGGACTCCTTTCCCCCTCATGTTATTCTCATGTTATTCATGAGGGGGAAATACAAGCTTTAATGACATACCCTCCCTATTCTGTTTTTCATTTGGACTGAGTAACTAGGGGGCCTCATCTGTCTTTCATTTCAAAAGTATTATCAGACTTTCATATCAATCAATTTATTCACCTGTCTGTTTTTTCACCAAAACGTCATTCATCATCAACGATGTGAGAAGATCATCATTATTTTATTACCTGGATATAACTAAATCTTTTCATAAGACACCAATATTTTTTGTTGCTTATGGTAATATATGCATGGGGATGGCTATATCATTACAAAGACTCTCAAAATGGATATCGGTCTGTATAAGAATTGTATAAAATATTAATAAATTGATTCCCCCTTTGAACATTTGGACTCATTCCAAGAGGGCACAAATGATATCACTGTGTAAGCTGAGTGCAGATATCGGAACTCTGTAGAGCAGCCATTTGGTCTTCAGATCACATGTTTACAAAACATTATTCATTAGTGGCTGCTTTATGATCAGATGCATGTTTTGGGAGTGGAGTTCTCCAATCTCTTTTTAAGTAACTCCTAGATCCCACCTCCATTAAGGGTGACTGATAACTAATCACCATGAGTGGGATCCACATGTGCAGTACTCAAAGAAGAGAGTGGTTACTTATTTTACAGTAACTGTGATTCTTCCAGATGTCCACACATATGAATCCCATGACCCACCTTCCTTACCCACAGCTTGGAGCCTTATAAATATGGATTCTGGTGACAAAGAAAATGAGTGGCAGTTGTGGTTGCTTCACCGTGTATGCCCTTGGTGTGGGGGGGATGTTAGAACTTGTGTGATCCCTAGTGGACACTACTAGTGAAAACCTTCCAATCTTCTGTGCTGGGGTGCACAGATATCGTGAGTTGGATCCACATGTGCAGATATCTTGAAGAATCACAGTTATTTTCAGGCAAGTAACCTATTTTTCTGTCAAAAGATTTATCTTTTTCTGACTTCTTTTCTCCTCCCATTGTTACTTTGTGTGTGTATGTTGTGTGTCTTTCTCCCTCTCTTTCTGATCAAAAACAAAATTCTGTCTTTAGTCTTTTATGTCAGTCCAGATACATGGGTAATAGTTCCTGCTGATCAGCAGGAGGAGACAGTATTCTTAGGGCAAGATCCTCAATTGGTGTAAATCAGGATAGCTCCATTAGTTTCATGACACCCAAAATCTGATTTACCTGACTAATTGTATGTAAAGTATTTACCTCTTTAACAGAGCTAGTGAACATGATGTAGGTGGAGGGTCATAGCCTTCTGATAAGAGAAGAACTTAAGTACCAAGGGACAAATCACTATGAAGATGAGTGCAATTTACTCATATTAGTCTGGCAGTTGGATGTGCTTACTGAATAACAGAAGCCTTTGAGTTAAGGTTATTGCCAACCATGCTGCATTCCAAGGAACCATCACCTTTAATACATACTTGAGAGTTTGGAAGACTTCTCTCGGTGTGATAGGACAAGGATAAGTTCATTTCAGGCCACAGTACCAGAGAGTTCAGCGTTTCCACAAGCCAGGCTAGATATGGGACTGAGTGCCAGCCACATTGATTCAATTTGCAGCAATAGCAAATTCCAGGTTCTCATAGATATACATCCTTATGTTTCCAGATTCCTGAAAGACGTAGATCAGGGGTAGGCAACCTATGGCACCGGTGCCAAAGGCGGCACGCGAGCTGATTTTCAGTGGCACTCACACTGCCTGGGTCCTGGCCACCGGTCCAGGGGGCTCTGCATTTTAATTTAATTTTAAATGAAGCTTCTTAAACATTTTAAATCCCTTATTTACTTTACATACAACAATAGTTTAGTTATATATTATAGACTTATAGAAAGAGACCTTCTAAAAACGTTAAAATGTATTACTGGCACTCGCAACCTTAAATTAGAGTGAATAAATGAAGACTCGGCACACCACTTCTGAAAGGTTGCTGACCCCTGACGTAGATAAAACGAAGTCAGTAGTTTGGCCCCCAGTTCTCATATGGGATTTGGATTTAGTACTGGTATCCACTATCTCTACAATTATTATCCTTTAAAGATTCTTTTCCTTGTATGACTAGAAGGCTTGGGCAGCTACAGGCACTCTTAGGCAAAGAGTATATGATCTTTCACCAAGATAATGTAATGCTTAGAATGTTTCTAGAGTTCAGATGCAAGACACCACTGGTTTTCCATCTCAATCAAAAGATTGCCAACTTTTGCTTGACCCTTTCTACAGAAGAAAAGAGGATTGCAATGTTAGGAAATCTATCTAGACAGGATTGATCAATGGGATCACTTTGGGTTGAGATCGGGGAAGGGAAACTTTGCTAGAGATATGTAAGGTGGCTACCTCTGTATCTTCAAATCATTACAGAATTGATATAGAGGATTCTAGGAAAACAGGCATTGGCAGAAAGGTATTGTGGGTGGTTGTCAAGCACTAATCTCTCTTGTACTCAAGTGGTTGAATTGCATTGGGCAGTCCCAAGCATTTAGGCTGGTATAGAAGATTAATGAGAGAAAGGGAAGGGAGAGAGAAAGGAAAATTTCCCCTACTTGTTAATATTTTTATTTTGAGATATATATCAGTCCAGATTCTACTGCTATTTAGACTGGTGTATATTCTTTATAATCAATTCTGCATAAAAATTTAGTGAAAGCTTATATTCATTTTATGATTAAAGCTGTAGGTTTACTAAAGAATGGTGTCAGTCTAGTTTCTACCAATTTTTTTCAGAATATTCAACTGAAGCCTAAGAGAGGATATCATCAAAATACTTAGAAAATTGTCTCCATCTGCTGTTTGGAAGGAACTTTAACCCAAGTGGCTGGACTGTCTTGAAGAGAAAAAGTTGATAAGTAGGGAAAATGTCCCCTTCTAATTGTAAGCAGAGGAATGGTCCCACTATTGTAGGGAACTTTCCTGGCTTATACATTACCCTGGTGGAATTGACTAGCAGAAGGATCTGAGTCCTTGCTCCAGTTCCCTTCACCCAGAGGCCTGCCTGACCTCGAGGTCTCCCCTTCCACTCTCCTGTATGTCAGAATCCTTGTAACGCCAACAAGGCTGGGCCCAGGAATCCTGGTGCGCTTGACTCCCCAATCTTGTCATGGTCACTTAGGGCGGGGCGTACCTCTCCGGGGTACTCTCTCCGCACTGGATGCTTCCCTGATCCACTGATCTTACATACAGTTCAAAGCAAATACAACTTATTAAGCAGCAACTAATTAAAAAAAAATAAGGAAAAAATGGGACAGGTTAAAAGAAAACAAGTAACCCCACTTCATGGGCATGGGGAACCACAAACAGGAGTGTCTGGAATGTAAGGGAAGTTCACAGTCTGTTCTTCACATGTCCTAGGCCTCCTTCCGAGGCCCTGGCTGCACTGCGGTGATACTGTGGGTCAGACACTTGCTCTGGCAGTGGCCATATGCCCTCAGGCTCTAGGTGGCAGGACCCTTTTCCCCAAAGTGAGCCCTCCCATCAGGGTCACGATCCTCCTCCAAGGCTGGTTCACAAGACCTCTTGGCTGGTGGCATCTCCCTGTGCTGGGGCTCTGCCCAGTGTCCCCCTCGCTCTCCTCAGCTGCTCACTGTGCCTGGCTCCAGATTGCTCCAGCTCCACTCTGCCTCAGCACTGCTGCTGCTCTGCCTCCAGCTCAGCTCTCTGGACTGCTCCTCTGGCCCCGCTGGCTGCTGTAGCTCTGCTTCCAGCTCAGCTCAGGCTGCTTTTATGGTTCTCTCTGGCTCGGGCTGCTGTGGCTCTGCTCCCTGGGCTGCTTCTCTCTGACTCAGGCTGCTGCTCTCTTCTTAGCTCGGCCCCACTTTGGCTCAAGATGCTGCAGTTCACATGGAGGTTGGGACCTCAGGCTCCTCACTTCCTCATTGGCCTGCGTGCCCTGTCAATCAGGACCTGGAGCACTGCGTTGACCTCTCCCCATTGGCCCTGGGGACTGTCAGGATCTTGATTTCTCATGGGCTCTTCCCCTTTCTTTTGGTACTAGTACAGGGCCAACCAACCCCCCTGACTAAGTTTCAGTAAGGGGCCAACAGTCTCCTTACATAATCTCACCATATAGAATTAGAGGTCAGTATAAAAATGAGGTATTTTAGGAAAACTTTTAAAAGAGAAGCTTGTGTACAGATAACAGAACTGAAAATGCAGACTACTTTGCATAGCTGTTTATTACTTTTGATGTATAATAATAAAAAAATACCTATTGAGGCTTAAGTTTCCAATATATACAGGGCCATAGGATTAGAATCAAATATCAAAACTTTTCTTAAATGTAATACAACTCTTCATTTTAGTTTTGAAAGGCAACTATATTTATTTTTCTAAAAAATATAGTCTAACTCTTATTTGTGACTATAATAGGATAACAGGAAGTTTATGTTAATATTAAACTGAAAAACAGGCGTTTCATATTAGTCATTTTACAATTAACTAAAGATATGGTAATCTAATGTAATGTCATACACATAATTTTGTGTTCTTCTTCGGGTGCTTGCTCATATCGATTCCAATTAGGTGTGTGCGCGCCGCGTGCACGATCGTCGGATAAATTTTCTACCCTAGCAACACCCGGTGGGTCAGCTGTGGAGCCCCCTGGAGTGGCGCCTTCATGGCGCCGGATATATACCCCAGCCGACCCAGCGCCCCCTCAGTTCCTTCTTACCGCCCCTGGCGGTCGTTGGAACTGTGGAGCGCGGCATAGCTCTTCTCCACTCTCCCTAGCTTATCCAGTTAATTCTTATAGATAGTTGTAGTTACAGTTGTATGTTCTTTAGATTAGTTATTCCTGTTCATAGTTCATTGTTAAATAGTTGTAAATAGTTAGCGGGGGGTTAAGGGGGTTGCTTCTCCCCCTTTTCCCCCGGCGCATAGCCGGGCTCATGCCCAAGGCTCCTGGCTTTAAGCTGTGTGCGTCCTGTGCTAAGCCTATGCCAACGGGAGATCTGCACGACTCGTGTCTGAACTGTTTAGGAGAGTCCCACCAAACAGATAAGTGCAAAATCTGTAAGGCTTTCAGACCCAGGACCAAAAAGGAGCGGGACTTTTGACTCAAGCAGTTCTCATGGAGGCGGCACTTAGCTCAGATCCTCCCTCGGTGCGCCAAGTTCCGGCACCGAGCGCTTCGGTATGTAGCGCCCCTGCGGCACCTACCGGTACTACACCGCGAGCAGACGCGGATAAGGCCTCGCGGCACCGTCCTCCTTCGGCACCGCGTCCGCCGCAAGTGTCTTGGCGCCGGTCACTGTCTCCGGGACATAAGAGACCCCGCAAGACACAGGAGGCCGCTGTCCTACAGACACTGGCTCCCTCGGTACCAGTGGTAGAGCCGCGTCCGCCTCTAGAGCGCCAGAAGTCGCAGATATCGGCTACACCGTTGACTCTGGCACCGGGGCCGTTGAGTCCGGTGCGGACTGGCTCACCACCACGATCCGTGGTGGAGCCCTGTCTCCCGTCTACCCCGGAGACCTTTGCGACGGTGAAGGACCTCATCGCTCTCATGGAGCCGGCGCCATCTCAACCCGCGGCACCGCCTGCCCTTCGGTCAGTGCAATCCAGGGGCAAGCCTGCCTTGGTACGCCCGCCGTCTCCGAGCGAGGACTCGCGGCACCGCTCCAGGTCTTGGAGCAGGTCCCGACGCCGCTTGCAGTCCCGGCACCGACTTTCACCCCGGCACCAGTTGTACTCGCGGCCTAGGTCCTCTTCACGGCACCGATCTACGTCTCGGCACCGTCGGGATCATCGGTACCGATCGGAGTTGCGACGTAGCTCTCGGCACCGGTATGAGTGCCGCTCCAGTTCAAGGGGCTGCTCCCGGCATCACATCTATAGGCGGTCGTCATCGTCTCGGTCCAGATCTGGATCTTGGCACCGACGGCACCGATCTTGATCACGGTACCACTCACCGGCACCACGCGGGGACCGCTCGCCTGCGGACTGGCACCAATCAGCACCGTATCATACGGAGCCTATTCAGACGTGTTCGGCACCGCCTTGGCCCTCGAGATCAGCGTCTCGCTCCTCCGACGGCACTTCGTGATCAGCATATCCTCCTCAGGGTCAAGCTGCCGTTGACTTGGGTCACTGGCAGGAGGGGGCAGAGGACCCTGCGCAGGACCCTACGCATTGGTCTTTCTGGACTTTGTGGGTGTATCACCAAGCGTAAGGGGCTCCACCATCAGCCTCTCGCTTGGCACGCTCCGAGCCCAGAGTCCTGGAGGCCACCATCTCCCGTCCTCTCCCAGGGGGCATGGAGGCTCCCGTGCCTACACCTCAGGCCCTAGACTCCGATTCAGGGACCCTTAGAGCCAGATCCCCCTTTGGACCCCTTGCCCCCGGAGGCATCCTCCTCATCTTCCCCGGATGAGGCAGTGGCGGGCACATCAGCCTCGGGCCCACCCCCAATAGATCTTCGTGCCCACCAGGACCTATTACGTAGGGTGGCACGTAATATGGACTGCCAGGCGGAGGAGATAGTAGAGGTGCAGGACCCGGTGGTGCCCCATCCCGGGTGGCGTTACCACTGATTCGGACGATTCAGGCTAATGCCACTACCATATGGCAAACCCCTGCCTCCATCCCACCCTCAGCCAGGGGGGTAGAAAGAAAGTACTTCGTCCCATCCAAGGACTATGAGTACTTACATACGCACCTTCCACCGTGTTCACTGGTCGTGTCCTCGGTGAACGCAAGAGAGCGTCATGGTTAGCAGGCGGCGGTGCCCAAATCGAAGGACGCTAAACACTTCGATTTGTTTGGGCGTAAAGTGTACTCCGCCGGGGGTTTGCAGCTCAGAGCCGCGAACCAACAGGCGCTCTTGAGCCGCTACAGTTACAACTCATGGAACTCCATGGGTAAATTCAAAGAGTTGGTTCCCCAGCACTCAAGAGAGGAGTTCGGGGCCTTAGTGGAGGAAGGTAAGAAGGTGGCTAGGACCTCCTTGCAAGCCTCTTTGGACATAGAGGACTCTGCCGCCAGGACTCTAGCATCGGGCATAGCCATGCGACGCGTCTCCTGGCTCCAGGTTTTGGGCTTGCCGCCAGAACTGCAGCAGACCCTGCAGGATTTGCCGTTCGAGGGCCAGGGACTGTTCTCGGATAAGACGGACTCTCGATTGCAGAGCCTCAAGGACTCGAGAACCATCATGCGCTTCCTGGGGATGCATGTCCCAGGGCCCCAGTGAAGACCCTTTAGGTCCCAGCCGCAAAGGTTCTACCCTCCCCCGCCTCGTCCGAGACAGGACTTTCCCAGAAGGCGGGGTCAAGGTGGTAGACGAAGGTCGACCGTCCCTCAACCTGGTCAGAACCAGGGCCCGCCTAGGCCACCTTCTGGTCCTAGACAAAACTTTTGAAGGTGCGCTCGAGGACGGCGCCCCAGCCACTACCCAGGATCCATCTCCCTCCTTTTGGGATCGCCTCTCCCGTTTCCACCGTGCTTGGTCCTTTATAACCTCGGACCGTTGGGTCCTTCGCACGGTGGAGAGGGGATACGCTCTCCAGTTCTCTTTGTTCCTCCCTCCCACTCCCCCTCCCCGTCCCTCTTCAGGGACCCTTCTCACGAGCATCTCCTTATACAGGAGGTTTTTGGCCTCCTCGCTATGGGGGCCATAGAGGAGGTGCCCCTGGAATTAAGGGGCAGGGGGTTCTACTCCCGCTACTTCCTGATCCCCAAGTCAGAAGGGGGTCTGCGACCCATTTTGGACTTATGCGGATTCAACAAATTCATAGTTGAAGTTCTGCATGGTCTCCTTGGGGTCCATCATCCCCTCCCTGGATCCTGGAGACTGGTTCGCCGCCCTCGACATGAAGGACGCATATTTTCATATAGCAATCTACCCCCCACACAGGCGTTTCCTTCGATTTGTAGATTCCTACCAATTTGCCGTCCTTCCCTTCGGCTTGTCCGCGGCTCCGAGAGTGTTCACAAAATGTATGGCTGTCGTGGCAGCATACCTTCGTCGACAGAGGATACAGGTGTTCCCGTATCTAGATGACTGGCTGGTGCACAGCCATACCAGGGAGCAAGTTCAAGCTCACATCCAGATAATACTGCAAACATTCCACGAGTTAGGCATTCTACTCAACAAGGAGAAGTCCACTTTGGAGCCAACCCAGAGAATAGAGTTAGTCTTAGACTCCAGACTCGCCCGAGCTCTTCTGCCAGACGCTCGGTTTCACACCATCACAAACATCATCCACAGACTCCAGGTCTTCCTGATTACCACAATAAGGACGTGCCTCGGCCTGTTGGGACACATGGCCTCTTGTACTTACGTAACCAGGCATGCCAGACTTCAGCTTCGCCCACTTCAGGCCTGGGTATTGTCGGTGTACCATCCTTATCGGGACAACCTGAGCATGGTAGTCACGGTGCCGAACTTGGTCTTGACCTCTCTCACTTGGTGGCTGGATCACAAGGCGGTTTGCGCAGGAGTGCCATTTCACGCCCCACAACCCTCCCTGCACCTGGTCACAGATGCTTCGTCCCTAGGTTGGGGCGCTCACCTCAGGGAGCACCATACCCAGGGCATGTGGACCACATTCCAACTAGCTCTGCACATCAACGTTCGAGAGCTGATGGCGGTGCGCCTAGCCTGTCAGGCATTTCTGGGTCTCCTGCATGGCCGTTGTGTGTCAGTCCTCACAGACAACACCACGGCCATGTTCTACATCAACAAGCAAGGAGGAGCCCGGTCGTCTCTCCTATGCCAAGAGGCCATTCGCCGGTGAGAGTTCTGCATTGTCCACTCGATACATCGCACGGCATCGTTCCTCCCTGGAGCCCAGAACACTCTAGCGGACCGTCTCAGCAGGTCCTTCCAGACGCACGAGTGGTCGATTCGTCCAAACATCATCTATTCCATCTTCCAGAGGTGGGGATTTCCCCAGGTCGACCTGTTCGCATCTCGAGCCAACAGGAAGTGCCACGCGTTCTGCTCCCTACAAGGGCGATCTCCGGGCTCCCTGTCGGATGCTTTCCTTCTGACGTGGAAAGACCAGCTGTTCTATGCTTTTCCTCCATTCCCACTGGTCCACAGGGTACTGCTCAAGCTACGCAGAGACCAGGCACGTATGATTCTAGTCGCTCCAGCTTGGCCAAGGAAGCACTGGTACACCATGCTTCTGGAGCTATCGGTTCAAACTCCGATGATGCTTCCCTTGTGCCCAGACCTCATCTCTCAGGACCACGGCCGACTCTGTCACCCCGACCTGCAATCGCTCCACCTCACGGCGTGGATGCTCCATGGCTGAATCGGACAGAGCTACAATGCTCACATCCCGTGCAGCAGATTCTGCTGGGAAGTAGAAAGCCTGCTACACGGACCACTTACTTAGCCAAGTGGAAACGGTTCTCCTGTTGGTGCGAGGATCGGGCCACGCCCCCCTTGCAGGCATCTATTCCTTTTATACTCGAATATCTCCTATCCCTGAAACAGCAGGGTTTGGCGATATCTTCAATCAGGGTGCACCTGGCCGCTATATCGGCTTTTCACCCAGGAGAACTCGCTTCCTCGGTCTTCTCTAACCCGATGGTCGTCAGATTCCTCAAGGGCTTAGACCGGCTGTACCCACAGCAACAACAACCCGTTCCGGCGTGGGACCTCAACCTGGTTCTCTCCAAGTTCACAGGGCCCCTGTTCAAGCCATTGGCTACTTGCTCACTCCTGTACCTATCTTGGAAGACAGCCTTCCTCGTAGCCATCACTTCAGCAAGGCGCGTTTCTGAAATCAGGGTGCTCACGTCTGAGGCTCCATACACAGTTTTCCACAAAGACAAGGTGCAGCTCCGCCCCCACCCTGCCTTTCTCCCCAAGGTAGTTTCAGCTTTTCATGTGAACCAGGATATATTTCTCCCGGTCTTCCATCCTAAGCCGCACGCTACCCGTCGAGACCAGCGTATGCATTCCTTGGACGTACGCAGGGCCCTGGCTTTCTATATTGAGCGTACAAAGCCGTTTAGGAAGATGACATAACTCTTCGTTGCAGTGGCCGACCGGATGAAAGGCTTACCGGTCTCCTCACATCGTCTCTTCTCTTGGATCACGTCCTGCATTCGTGCTTGCTACGACCTGGCTGGTGTCCCGACGCCGCGCCTCACCGCCCACTCCACGAGGGCCCAAGCCTCCTCGACTGCCTTCCTGGCTCATGTCCCGATCCAGGACACTTGTAAAGCGGCGGTTTGGTCATCGGTCCACACCTTCGCCGCTCACTATGCGCTGGTACAGCAGTCCAGAGACGATGCTGCATTCGGATCAGCGGTTTTGCACACAGCGATGTCTCACTCCGACCCCACTGCCTAGGTAAGACTTGGTAGTCACCTAATTGGAATCGATATGAGCAAGCACTCGAAGAAGAAAAAACGGTTACTCACCTTTGTAACTATTGTTCTTCAAGATGTGTCGCTCATATCCATTCCAAACCCGCCCTCCTTCCCCACTGTCGGAGTAGCCGGCAAGAAGGAATTGAGGGGGCGCTGGGTCGGCTGGGGTATATATCCGGCGCCATGAAGGCGCCACTCCAGGGGGCTCCACAGCCGACCCACCGGGTGTTGCTAGGGTAGAAAATTTATCCGACGATCGTGCACGCGGCGCGTGCACACCTAATTGGAATGGATATGAGCAACACATACGAAGAACAACAGTTATAAAGGTGAGTAACCGTTTTTTCTTCAAGTTATGTTATCCATATGTATTTAAATTCTGGTGCACATGCACCACATATGTATGAAACCAGATTCTTTTGAGTAGCATTGTACATTGGGACTGTGCCTGTGTCCTATGCATATCCCAGCACTGAGTAGCTGAGGGTATAAAGCATGGGGCAGCTGCAGCCACTCTCCAGTTCCTTCTTACCATCCATGGCTGCAAGATGGAAAACCCTCAGTGTTCACTGTTTGATTTATCTTCTAGTTAGTTATAGTTATTAGTTTATTCTTTTAGTTCATCAGCAGAGAGTGACCAGAAGGACTTAGGGAAGTCAGCAGGCCAGACTATCTCGACAACCAGGACTGGCCCACAACATTTTGGCACCTAAGGCGGGGAGCTCAAATGACGCCCCCATGCCCCCTCGCTTGGGCCAAAACTTTTAAAGGTCTCAATTCTGCGTTCTTCCTGTTCTACTCCTCTCATGATACTGCTCTGCTACCTACCCTAATAAAGGAAAACTAATAACTTAAAATGCCTTGTTCAAAAATTTTAAGTAACACTTAACTTTCAAATGCCTGAACAGCAAATGTAACTTTTCTTGTCTGCATAGTAAACACTGGCATATTTATCTGTTTGAATAATCAAAGTGGTGTTTTCCGTGCCTTCTTGGTTGCAAAGATTTGAACTGTTTCCTGAAGGTCCACAGTCTGGGCCAGCTCATGCTCTATTGAGATGGTTGCAAGGCCGACAAGCCTCTCCTGTGTCATTGTGGAACGTAGATGTGTTTTTATTAACTTCAGCTCAGAAAAGCTGTGTTCTCCACTGGCAACTGTTACAGGAAGTGTTAGAGGTATGCGCAGAGCAACAAAAGCATTTGGAAAGAGGGTGATCATCTTATTTGTGCACATATATTCCAGAACAGCCTTTGGAGTTGATCCTGCTGAAATGTATTTTGAAAGGGCTTTCAGTTCATCACCTAACTCACTCGCATCAATATCGCACATGTCATCATTGTCAACACTGTCTCTAGTGCCCTGCATTGCTGGTGTAGGTCTTCTTCAGGTATAGTGAGGAGTTATGGAATATCATACAACATCCCAAATATACTGCTGTGTTCCTTGAGCTGCATGAAACGTTCTTCAACTGACTGTAGTGCACAATCTAGCACCTGGTTAAAGAATTCAACTTTGAATTGTTGTTTGGGGTCTCTTATGGGATTATCTCGTGCCTTGTAATCAAAATATCTTCTTCTTCAGTGACTCTTGTATTCTTGAATGGGTGGGAAAATAGCTTCAGTGTGAAGTTCCTCTGCCAACTTCTGTGCACTCTTCAGAACGTTTTGAAATCCCTCATCTGACTGGTAAGACTGTAGGTATGACTTTGCTTTGTCCAGTTGTTCCATTGCTCCAGATATATCAAGGTCAACACCTTGGAGTCTCTTGCTTACAACATTCATGCCACAACACTAAGCCACACAGAAATTTGAAGTTATGTATGTTTCTGGTGATTCCATTTCCCTTTGCCACTGTTCTCCCACTGTTCTCCCCTGTCATAGCATTATCCTCCATAATGGCAACTATAGCATCATCTATCTTCCCAATTTGGTGTTTGATAGGCTTTATCGCCTCCACTCAACTTTCCCATCGTGTGGCACTCAGTGGTTTCAGTGTCAGAGAGGATGTTCCCAGATGTTGCTTCAAAATTTGCCATTGATGAGTTGATGCAGAGAAAAATACATAGATGCTTTGAATTACATTAAAAAAATCAGCAGCCTCACTAGAAGCTGATGCTGCATCACTGACCACCAAGTTCAATGAATGAGAACTGCATGGGACAAAAAAAGCTTGAGGATTTAACTCTCGGATCCGTGTCTGCACTCCTCTATTCTTTCCTCTCATGTTGGCATCATTATTGTAGCCCTGACCTTTCATGTCAACAATCGCAATTCCCGTATCTTCCAGCTTTTAAAAAAGCACATTTGTCATACCATGTAGTATCATCAATGTCAATAAATTCTAGAAAATGCTCTCTGACAGTCACCATTGCAGGGACATTTTCACTAGGTTCTGTTGTTGTTACAAAACGCACCATTAAAGTCATTTGTTCTGTATGGCTGATGTCAGGTGTGCAGTCCAGAATAACAGAGTAATATCTTGTATCAGAGGGGAAGCTGTGTTAGTCTGAATCTGTAAAAAGCAACAGAGGGTCCTGTGGCACCTTTAAGACTAACAGAAGTATTGGAGCATAAGCTTGCGTCTGATGAAGTGGGCATTCACCCACGAAAGCTTATGCTCCAATACTTCTGTTAGTCTTAAAGGTGCCACAGGACCCTCTGTTGCTTTTTACAGAGTAATATCTTGCTGACTTCAGATCTGTCACAATTTTCTGTTTGACTTTTGTTGCCAGTAACTGTATGATCTCATTTTGAATTGTTTTTCCAAGGCAGCAGTTTCTCACACCATTGGTATGTGAGACTGCTATCTGTAGGAATCAGCTACATCAGATGGGCTTTTTTTAGCAAAGTTGGACCTCTCGCTGCTGCAGGTAGCACAGTCCTACAGATAACATTTTCACACACACATATATGTATGAAACTGCAAAATATAGGGATGTGCTACCGATAACACTGCAATGTGAAGAAGCTAATTCCTACAGGAAGCAGTTTCTCACACCACCGGTATGTGAGACTGCTATCTGTAGGAATAAGCTACATCAGATGGCCTTCACATTGCAGTGTTACCGGTAGCACATATGTGTATGAAACTGCAATCTGTAGGACCGTGCTACTCACAGCAGTGACAGGTCCAACTTTGCTAAAAAAGGTATTTCAAGCAGTCTCACATGTAAAACCAACCTGATAGCTTTCTTTAACGGTGTAACAAGCCTACAAGCAGTAGATGTGGTACATCTTGCCTTTAGTAAGGCTTTTGATACTGTCTCCCATGACCTTCTCATAAACAAACTATGGAAATGAAACATAGATGGACATACTGATAAATAAGATGGGCATAACAAGTGGGGTTCTCCAGGGATCACTTCTGGATAAGTTTCTATTCAAAATCTTAATGATTGAGATAATGGCATAGAAAAATGATAACAGTTTTCAAGCATGTACAAATAAAGTAGTATCTTTTTACAGAAGCTATTTCTTACAATCTATACGTATCACTAACTGCTACAGATAGCACATTTCTACACGTAGCAATTTCACATATACTATAGTGCAAGAAACTGCTACCTGTAGGCATTTGCTACATCAGGTCGCAGTTTAATATAATAGCAGCTTCACTGTTCTAACATTGTAACTCCTGTTTGCCTCCCAACATTTTAAATTGTTCATTACACTTGTTTTAATAAGATTCCATATTGTAACTAAAACCCCATTTTAAAATGCTTACTCCATTTTGCAAAACCCTGCTGTAATCTCATTAACTTAGTTCAGTGGATGGTTAACAATGCATTATAAGAAGTTTGATCCCATGACCACAACCACCCCTGTCTGACCTGTTTGGTACCCAGCATACACTGCCAAACCAAAGCTTCCCAAAATACAGTGGGTGGACAGTGGGATATCTATTCATGGTGCACCTCACTCTGAATCTATACAAGTACTTCTGGTGAGTATCCTGACTACTGAGGCAATGAGTCCAGGAGGCACGCACACAAGTGACATAATAACCATAGTGACTCTATGGTGACATAACTTGAGTTAACCCACACTTAAACTGTAGATATGGCTTTAGGTATATTAAATGTTTGGGAGTATGAGAGTAGACTAAGATTCATTCAGGTGTTTAGGCTCAAGGCATTGGAACTGGCCTTAGTGCACCCTACAGGCTCAGGAACAAACAGGCACAAAAAAGATATCATTTATTTATTAAAATTTCTTGACTCAAGGGTGTATAACTCATGATTTTAGAATTCTTGTGGTTGTAAAGGTATCTTGGGGTTGTAGATGTGTGTTCATTATATTTTGAAATGAAAAACCATGAATGGGTTGAACAAAGAATTAGATCAGTCCCTTAGGATAAGTAGATTGGCTATTAGCCAAGATAATCAGGGATGTAGGCTTATGCTCTGCATGTCCCTAAAACATTCTTTGACTGCCGGATGCTGGGAGTGGACAATGGGATGGTTCACTGAGTCATTGCCTGGTCTGATCATTCCCTTAGAAGCACCTGGCATTGGCCACTGTCACAAGACAGGATACTAGATTAGGCGGACTATTGGTCTGACCACCAATGTTTACACCATTGGTAGACTGATTCAAAACAAAGTTTTGACAATAGGCCAGAAATTCAGTCAGAGTGGAAGTCAGATGATCCAACAGAATAAACATCTGCTCTAAAAATGAGAAGAAAAAATTAGAATTAAAAATTCAGGGAATTGAGGGAATCCCAGCAGCAGATAAGACAATTTGGGAAACTGCTCAGAGATTCTATGCATTCAGATACAGTGATAAGGGATTCTTTGTTTCTGAGGGGATATATGTAAAATGTTTCACTGAATTAAGTCTTAGGGATTATCTACACTGGCAAGTTAAAGCGCCTTAACTTGCTGGCTCAGGGGTATGAAAAATCATGTCCTCCTCCCCCCACGAGTGCAGCAAGTTTGAACGCTTTAAAGCGCTAGTGTGGACAGGCTTGGCTCCCAGTGCTCGGAGCTAATCCCCTCGTCGAGGTGGCTTACCAGGAGCTCTGGCACCCGCGACAGTGCTTTGAACTTTGTAATGTAGACATAGCCTCAGTAGGTTAGATCAGACAAAGAGGAGATGCATTGACTAGGCATTGGGATGCATGTGCCTTTAAGAACCCACCCTGGGAAGCCAATGCTGAGAGGTGCTGTCTTTAAGAGGGGAAATAAAAAAGCGCCTCTGGCTCCCCCCCCCCCATCATTTTTGCAAACACTGGTCTCTCAGTCACACTGTGGTAACTGCTACCTCCTGTGCCCCTGCCTGTGCACCTAAATAAGGGGCCTGATTTTCAAAAACACTGATCTCACAGCAGCTTTCACTGATGTCTGTAGGAGATAGTGGGTGCTCAGCGTTTTTAAATTCAGGCCCTTTATCTAGGTGTGTAAATATAGTTAAGACACAAGAGTCTTACATAAGACCCATTTTTGAAAATAATGGTTTTCGAGCCATAGCATTAGAAATGGTGATACTAAACCAAATGCAAGATTAGTTTTTCCTTCTTTATTTTCCCCTCAGATATAGGCAGGAAGTTAGCTTTTGTCTAACATTTATTTTCTGTCACCTATCTCCACAAAGCATCTTGAATTCTCTTTTGACAGTATTGTAATGATGGAATGTTAACTGGTGCAACCTAAACATAATTTAACTCAACAGTAATATGACAGTTTGATGGTTCTTAATCTGTTCAGTATTATATATTGAAAAAGTGATATCTCCTAAGTACAAATCAATTTACTATGGAAAGTACTCAGAGAATACTCCCTAATCTTTCTAGAGCTGCCCGCTAAATGTGAAATTTGTGGATACAAATAAAATATCCATAGATGGTACTATCTAATACAGAAGAACACATTTTATATTCCAAAAATTTGACAGATAAGATATTGAAGATCTATGTGAGCCAAACTTTTGACAAATCAGAATGATCTGTTTGTGTTTTGAATACTGTAATTTTAGGACTCTATATAAATTATTGACTGTTTTTGAAAATAAAATAATTTTTGTAAAAGCTCAAGTTAGTAATTTTCTAAAAGAGTAGAGTAAAAATGCTATTTATCCACTATGTTGAGCTATTATATACTATATACTATTATATAGCAGATTATGGACAAATTTGGAACTCTGCATATAATTTGAGAAAATGAATGATGTACGAGGAGTTCTGATGGAAAGAATCCTGAGGCTAAGGGCTGGTCTACACTACTGTAGTAAATCGATCTAATTTATGCAACGTAAGTTACGTGAATAGCATAAATGAAGTTGACGTCGTTAGATCCACTTACCGCAGTGACTACACTGCGCTGTGTTGATCGGAGAGTGTTGATCAACTTCCCTTACGCTTCTTGGGGAAGTGGAGGACACAAATCAATGGGAGAGTGCTCTCCCATTGATTTAGGGTGTCTTCACCAGACCTGCTACATCAACACTTACTACATCGATTGCAGCATTGCCAATCTACTGGTAAGTGTAGACATGCCCTAAGTAGCTGGATGGGTTGGATGGGTTGGGGGTTCTGAGTGGGGCAGTCAGGGGGCGGGAAGTGGGAGGGGGTGGATGGGGCGGGGGCCAGGCTGTTTGGGGAAGCACAGCCTTCCCTACCCGGCCCTCCATACAATTGTGCAACCCCGATGTGGCCCTCGGGCCAAAAAGTTTGTCCACCCCTGCTATAGAGCTTCCTCTACCTCTTTAGGGAGATTACTCTACAGCTGAGTATCTCGTTCCAGTATTTTCCCCCCTGATATTCAGGCTGAAATTTTCTCCATAATTCCATCCCATTGCTTCTAATTACAGCCTTGTGTACCATCCAGAATAATCGCTCACCATCCTTGAAATATGAAACTGCTTCTGTGTGCTTTTTTAGTTATTATGTAGCCAAACAACATACATCTAACCCTCTTAATTGTTCCTCATAATTCAGTCCCACCAGGTGTCTGATAATCATTGTTCTTCTGTGAAATTCCTCCAACTTCTCCGTTTTTTCCGGTATTGGGGTGCCGAGAGCTGAATACAATTTTCCAGCTGTGATTGCACCAGATATCTGTGAAGCAATACTTTTATATGTGTGTCCAAAATTGCATGGGCAGTTTTTTGCGGCTATATTGCACTGTGAAATTTATATCTAATTTGCTCAGAATTGCCCCAAAGTCTTTCATAACATAAGAATGGCCATACTGGATCTGACTAAAGATCCATCTAGCCCAGGATCGTGTCTTCTGACAGAGGCCAATGCCAGCTGCTTCAGAGGGAATGAACGGAACAGGTAATCATCAAGTGATCCATCCACTGTTGCCTGTTCCCAGCTTCTGGCAAACAAAGGCTAGAGACGCCATTCCTGCCCATCCTGGCTAAGAGCCATTGATGGACCTATCCTCCATGAATTTATCTAGTTATAGTCTTGGCCTTCACAACATTCTCTGGCAAAGAGTTCCACAGGTTGACTGTGTGTTGTGTGAAGAAATACTTCCTTTTGTTTGTTTTAAACCTGCTGCCTATTAATTTCACTTGGTGACCCCTAGTTCTTGTGTTACGAGGAGTATAAAATACTTTCCTATTTACTTTCTCCATACTAGTCATGATTTTATAGACCTCTGTCATATCCCCTCTTAGTCATTTCTTTTCCAAGCTGAAGAGTCCCAGTTTTATTAATCTCTCCTCATATGGAAGCTATCCCATACCCCTAATTTTTTTGTTGCCCTTTTCTGTACCTTTTCTAATTTCTATATATCTTTTTTGACATGGGGAGACCAGATCTTCACGCAGCATTCAAGATGTGGGCATTCCATGGATTTATATAGAGGCAATATGATATTTTCTGTCTTACTAGCTATGCCTTTTGTAATAATTCCCAACATTCTGTTAGCTTTTTTGACTGCCACTGTACATTGAGTGGATGTTTTCAGAGAACTATCCACAGTGACTCCAGGATCTCTTTCTTGAGTGGTAACAGCTAATTTAGACCCCACCATTTTATATATATAGTTGGGATTATGTATTTTGCAATGTGCATTACTTTGCATTTATCAACATTGAATTTCATCTGCCATTTTGTTGCCCAGTCACCCAGTTTTGTAAGATCCCTTTGTAACCAGAAGCAGATTTACCATGAAACAAACCGTGCAGTGGCACAGGGCGCCCAACGACAGGGAGGGAGCTGGCCGCAGGGCTCAGGCAGACAGGTTGCCTGCATGCTGCGGCTGGTGGCCCCACGCCGCTCCCGGAAGTGGCCGGCTGCTGGCACGTCTCTGTGTGCCCTTGGCCAGGGGGAGGTGGCTCCACATGCTGCCCCCACCCCAGGCAGCAATGGAGACCCGCTGTTCCCCCTCCCCCCAAAGGGTGCTCAGAGATGTGCCAGCAGCAGGGTTAAGGTGGCTCCCTGCCCGCTCTGCCTCCCTCCCTCCCTCCGTGCCATGCTGCTCCTGGAAGCGTCCAGCATGTCCTGCGGCTCTTGGGGGGGGGGTTGTGTGTCTCCCCCTAGGGGGAACTGTGGCTAATGGGAGCTGCGGGGGCGGAACCTAAGGGCAGCAGTGCGTGGAGACCCCCTGGCCCCCCCTGCCTAGGAGCTGCTGCCAGAGAGGTGTGTGTGCCAGTTGCTTTGGGAACTACGCTGCCTGAGATAAACGCTGCCCCTCTCCCACACTCCAAACCCCTTCCCCAGCCCAGATCCTGCACCCCACACCCAAATTCCCTCCCAGAGCCCTACTGCTGCACCCCATCCCATACCCCAAACCCCAGCCCAGAGCCTGCACCCAGCACCCCCTCCTACACCCCAACCCCCTACCCCAGCCCAGAGCCCGCACCCAGCACCCAAATTCCCCCCCAGAGCCTGACTCCCGCACCCCATCCACACCCCAACCCCCATACCTGAGCCTGCACCCAGCACCCAAACTCCCTCCCAGAGCCTGACCCCTGCACTCCCTCCTGCACCCCAACCCCCTGCTCCAATCAAGGTACCTCACTTTATTTTCATTTACTTCCCATTACTTATAATATAGGAGGAGGGGGAAGAGAAAAGGAATGAAAAGCGGGGTGGGGGGAGATAAGAGAGAATGTTCTTTTTCTTGGCTGGGTCCTGGGGGGTTGGGGGTAGGGCGAAAATGAAGCTGAGCACAGGGACCCACTAACTCTAAATCCGCCATTGTTTGTAACTCTTTGCAGTCTCCTTTGGACTGAACTATCTTGAGTAGTTTTGTATCATCTACAAATTTTGCCACCTCACTGTTTACCCTTTTTTCCAGATCATTTATGAATAAGTTGAACAGTAAAGGTCCTAGTACAGACACCACTGTTTACCTCTCTCCATTCTGAAAGCTGACCATTTATTCCTAACTACTCTATCAACATTGGATCTACCTTGTCCATATGCTTGTGGACCCCTTCAAAAATTCTAGTAGATTGGTGAGGCATGATTTCCCTTTACAAAAGCCATATTGATACTTCCCCAACAAATCACATTCATCTATGTGTCTGGCAGTTCTGTTCTTTACTATAGTTTCAACCAGTTTGCCCGGTACTGAAGTTAGGCTTACTGGCCTATAATTGTCGGTTTCGCCTCTGGAGCCTTTTTAAAAAATTGGTGTCACATTAGCTATCCTCCAGTCATCTGGTTCAGAAGCTGATTTAAATACATACCATAGTTAGTAGTTCTGCAATTTCACATTTGATTTCCTTTTTTGGTCCTCTTACTATGTTTTTTAGTTTGGGGTATATATTTAAGTTGAGCTTCTGTTATGGTGTCTTTAAAAGTTTCCATGAAGCTTTCAGGGATTTCACTGTTGGCACTGTACCTTTTAATTTCTGTTTAACTAACTTCCTCATTTTTGTGTAGTTTCCCTTTCTGAAATTAAATGCTATCATGGTGGGCTGTTGTGGTGTTTTTCCCTCCACAGGGATGTTAAATTTAATTATATTATGGTCACTTTTACCAAGTGGTTCAGCTATATTCACCTCTTGGACCAGATCCTGTGCTCCACTTAGTACTAAATCAAGAATTGCTTCTCCCCTTGTGGGTTCCAGGACTAGCAGCTCCAAGAAGCAGTCATTTAAGATGTCAACATTAGTACTTCTGTGTATCTCACATTGAATCCCTGCATTTCAGATTATATTTCCCAGAATTAGCCAAAATTAATATATCTTCTGTCCATATTTCTAACTGCCTTTTTAGTATTTTCTGTGTCTCACTTGTGTTAAGAACTTCCGATTTAGTATTTCATTAATGTGCTCTTCCAGATAATTAATGAAGATTTTTAAATAAGACTAGACCTAACAATGATTTCTATGGTGCCCCTCCTAGATAACTCTGTCAACATTATTTATCACTACATTTTATTTAGTCTTTGAGTTGGTTTTCAGTCCGTATGATAGTGCTTCTTCTATCCATGCCAGTTTGAAACATCCTGTAAAATATGATTTCATGAGACAGTGCATCAAATGCTTTGCTAAAATCTAAATATCTTCTGCTGCATATCATTAATCTACTAATTTTGTAATTAAATCAAACAAAAGCAGGCAACATTTCATTTTTATAAGTTATATACATTTTATAAATGCTGTTTACTGTTAATGATTCTATTAACTATAGAAACTTAACTTCATTATATTCCGATCAGGGTTTCTAATTACATTGTCATGCTTTTCTGCTAGTGTTTCCCTTTTATAGATACGGTATTTGTCAGTATTTTAGGACCTTTTCCAATGTGTGCTTTTCTGTCTGTTTCTTCATGGATAGCTGTCTATATGTAAACAATCTGCAATTTGAGAAACCTTGAAGAAAACTAGCCAGTCTTTTCCAAAGCAATCATGGAAAGCTCTGTTCACTTAAAAACATGGAAATATTATCTGTGATGACTTTTCTTCTTTCATTACTATTCATGTGGTTATATGGGGTTTGCTATTCACTTGATCCACTGAAGTCAGTGGAGCTGATCTTCAGCTGGTATAAATTGTCATAACTCCGCTAACTTCAATTTATATCAGCTGAGGATCTGCCTCAGTATTCAGAAAAAAAATGCTTGTACAGTAAATGTGGGATACCAATTTCACTTACAAATAGTGTGTTTTGAACAGTTGCATTTGGAGTTGTGAAGAATTCTAAATAAGTTTCAAGAATCAGTAAAATTGCATGTTCTTCTTTGAGTGGTTGCACATGTCGATTCCGATTTAGGTGTGCGCTCACCCCGAGCACAGCTGTCAGAAATTTTTTCTCTAGTTGTATCCAGAGGGGCAGCCCAGAGATAGGCAGAGGCAGCTGGTCCAACCCCCCTTGCCGATGATGAGTGGTTTACAGACTGCAGTCTGCCCCAGTGAGTGGGGACTAGATGGTGACTGGCAGTAGCCACTGAGGCAAGGTGGGGATAGAGAGTTGGGGGTTCCTCTGGGTGGGGAGACTCAGATTGTGGGTTACTGCTGGGGGCAGAACCCTGATGTAGAGGGTCTGGGAGGGACATGGGGGCCAGCGGCAGGCGAGACACTGGCCTGCAGGGGGCGCTCTGGGTTGGAAGAGATTATTTCCAGGATGACCAGCAGGAGATGCCGTGCCGGTTAGTCGTCGCCCCGCCACAGTCACTCTTCCACTGCATAAGGCGATTATGAAGCCCATCAAGATCCTCTGGCAGACCCCAGCCTCCCTCCCACCAAGAGAACTGAGTGGAAATTCTTTGTGCCTGCCTAGGGTTGTGAATTTCTATTTTCTCGCCCTCCCCCTGGGTCACTTGTGGTGGTGGTGGCCAATGAGAGGGACCGTCAGGGCCAGATGTGACATACACCAAGGGCAAAAGAACCCACAAAGTTGGACCTGCTCGGGAGGAAAGCATATTCAGCTGGAGGTCTCCAACTTCTCATAGTGAACCAGCAAGCGCTGCTGGGTCGCTATGATTTTAATATGTGGGAGACAAAGAACAAGTTTAAAGACAATCAGCAGGAGTTCTCGGCCCTTGTGGATGAGGGCAAGTTGGTTGCCAGAGCCTCCCTGTAAGTGGCGCTGGATGTGGCTGATTCTGTGGCCAGGTCAATGGCCACAGCTGTCATCATGTGCAGGAGCTAAGGGTTATAGGCATTCAGGTTCCCTCAGGAGGTTCAGCAGACTTTGCAGGACTTGAACTTTGAAGGCCCTTTCACTCTTTTCAGAACAAACTGATGCTAGGCTTCATGGCCTTAAAGATTCCAGGACGACACTGAAGTCCCTGGGGCTGCATAACCCTGCACAGCCTAGGAGACCATATAGGCCCCTGCAAAATGGGCGCTAATTCCCCCAGCAGCCCCATCATGATTAGAGAAGGAGAAAGAAGAGGGGTTCGGACGCAGGCCACTCCCACCCTTTTCCTCCACAGGGCCTTCTCAATCAGGCCCACACTGCTCAGGTAACTTGAGACACTCATTTTGACAAGGTGCTCGAGGATGGCATATCAAACCCATAGATCCAGGATCAACCACCCTGTCTTCTCCAGCTGCCTTTCTCATTTCCTCAAGGCCTGGTAACAGGTTACTTCTGACCTCTGGGTCTTGAGTATGGTAGAGTCAGGGTATACCCTCCAGTTTATTTCTACCCCTCCTTCCCAGACACTTTCCCCACCCCTCTTCAGGGACCCGTCTCATAAATTTCTGCTAGAGCAAGAAATGCAATCACTTCTCCAAATGGGAGCGATGGGAGGAAGTTCCACTACAACTAAGGGCAAAGGAGTTCTATTCCCACTACTTTCTGATCTCCAAAGCCAAGGAAGTCTCAGACCAGCCCTAGATCTGCTTTGACTCAACCGCTACCTAAAAAAACTGAAGTTCCGCATGAGCTCCTTTGGCTCATCATCCCATCTCTGGTCCCTGAGATTGGTATGCCGCCCTCGACTTGAAAGACGCATACTTTCACATCTCGATATTTTAGGGCCACAGAAGATTTCTCAGATTTGTGTTGAACCAGAGGCATTACCAATTAGTGGCCCTGTCATTTGGTCTTTCAGCCACTCCACAAGTCGTCACCAAGTGGTAGCGGTGTGTCCAATGAAAAGAGGAGTCCATGTGTTCCCATATTGGACAACTGGCTCATCAAAGGCTGGTCCCCAGTGCAAGTGCATTGCCCTCATACAGTTAACCTTCCCAGAGCTGGGTCTTCTGATAAATGTACAGAAGTCGATCCTAATGCCTGTTCAAAGGATAGAGTTCATAGGGGCAGTTCTTGACTCGACATTGATAGGGGTCCTTCTCCCGGAGGACCATTTCTAGTCAATCTCATTGTTAATATTCTCCCTTCAAGCACAACCAACCATGACCATCAGCATGTGTTTAAGTCTACTTGGTGATTTGGCTTCCTGTACATATGTAGTACGACATGTGAGGCTGAGACTCAGACCTCTCCAGGCCTGGCTGGGCATGGTGTACTCCCCTTCCAGACATCATCTGGACAGGGTCCTCATGGTGCCGCCTCAAGTCCTCAACTGCTGGAGTGGTGGTTGGTCCGCAAGAGTGGTGGTTGGTCCGCAAGTGGTATGTGGGGTGTGTGTGTGTGTGCTTTTCACAAGGCCCTAACCGTCCACACATCTGGTCTCCAATGCCTTGGCACTCCAGCGCCCCACCTAGGACATCTCAGGAGACAAGTTCTGTGGTCCCAGGAGGAGCTCTCGCTCCACATCAATACGAGGGAACTCAGAGCAGTCTGCCTAGCTTGTCAGGCATTTCGGCCCCATATTACAAACAAAACAGTTTTGGTTCTCATGGACAATACGTTAGCTGTTAACAGACGAGGTTTCTCCCTTTGGTCTTCCCAGTGTACTGGAGTGCCCCCTCTGGAGGCTTCACTAGAGCTCATCTTGGACTACGTCCTTTCTCTGAAGGAGCAGGGCCTGGCCCACTCCTTGATCATGGTTCACCTGGCAGCCATCTCGGCATTCTACCTGAAAATAGACAATAGGTCAGTTTTCTTACACGAGATGGTAATCCGCTTCTTTAAAGGTCTAGAGAGGATATTCCTGCAGATAAAGAATCCAGTCCCCCTCATGGGATCTGAATCTCATCCTTTCGAGATCAGTGGGGCTGCCCTTTGAGCCACTAGCAACATGTTCACAGCTGCACCTGTCTTAGAAGGTAGCTTTTCTAGTGGCAGTCACCTTGACCAGGAGAGTATCGGCAATCTGAGCCCTCACAGCGGAGCCTCCTTATACAATCTTTTTTAAGGATAAGGTGCAGTTAGGCCCACACCCAAGTTTCCTTCCCAGGGTGGTGTCCCAGTTTCCTTGCAACCAACCCATTTTTCTACCAAATTTTTACCCTAAACTGTATGCAAATGGGGAGGAACAACACCTGCACTCCTTGGATGTTAGATGAACCCTGGCGTTTTATATATTGAAAGGACCAAACCATTCCGTAAATCTCTGCGTTTCTTCATAGCGATAGCCGAAAGGATGAAGGGTTCCCCATCTTGGCTCAGAGAATCTCATCGTGGATAACGTCCTGTATCAAAGCATGTTATTACTTTGCAGGTGTTTCCCCTCTGCCAAACATTCTACAAGGTCCTAAGCCTTGTTGGTAGCCTTTCTGGCTCAAGTCCCTATTCGAGCTATGTGCAGGGCAGCAATCTGGTCCTTGGTACACAGTTTTTCTATGCACTATGCCATTATTCAACAGGCCAGAAATGATGCGCAATTCAGCTGAGTGGCTCTACAGCTTTATTCCAGAGCAGAGAGACTCAAAAATAGCCCCAAAGACACTGGGAACTAAACCCAGAAGGAAGGCTGAAGAGTAGCCCAAGCAGGTTGGATTAACTTTTGTTTGTATGGACTTATTTTGTGCTTTTGTTATCCCAGAAAAGGGACTGGGCTCTAAGGGTGACCCAGTTGGAGGACTGAGTTATGTGAATCCTCAGAAGTGATAAAAAACCCAGGTGATGGTAAACTGAGGCAGGGAATGTCTGCAGTGCCTCACTCAGCAACACAAGGACAGCCACACCTTATGTTGCTGAGAAACAATGTTGTTAAACATTGAGTGAGGTATTATTTCTTTTGATATTTTCCAGAATCAATGCTTTGAAAAACTGTTTCTACATTCTAAGAATTTCTTTCTGTAATTTTTGCAGAAGTGGGATAGAAGGTAACTGTCAATTTAAATACAGGTTTCTTTATGATTAACATGTAAAATGTCTTGATTGTAGTTCATGAAATGATATTGAAATAAAACTTATAATAAACGCTGTATATTTGCACAGTTTCACTGCTGCAGAATACACCTTCTGCTACAGAATTGCGTCCGGAAACCAAGCTTACATTAAAAAAACAAATGTAGCTTTTATATTGAAAAGAACATCTTGAAAACATCAGCCAAGTGTAGTCTGATTCAGTGTTGTCTTCCTGGGTCTGGAGGCAGCTTGGAATAATTTTGAGGTGTGAGCTTCCTCATTCATCTCAAAGGATTGTTAAATCTGAAACCTAAGTAGGACAAGTTAACTGTCAGAATTAATGTATTCACTGCTGATCATTTCAGCAAAAACATTCAGCTATTGTGCTTATCTCATAATTCCTAATGGCCTCCCACACATCCTCAGCTGCCTCTGGTCAGCTACCAAAACAAAATTTTTGGCAAATCAAAAACTGAACATATACTCTGGATAAATTAAAGCATAAAATAAATTGTCTTTAATATCTAAGGTAGAAATTTTCAAATTGGCATAAGGGAGTTAAGTGCCCTGCTTCTACTGCAAAGCAATAGGAGTCGGCCAGCCAATGAATGGCTCAGTATCTTTCTATAGATAATAGTTGTGATTTTAATATATGAATATTTAAGACTGTCATGAGCATAAGAGGTCATGGACACTTGGAACAAAACAGATTGATTAATTAGTATGTGATGCTGTATGGAATATGGGTGACCATTTATAATATCGAAACCAATATTACAAAATTGCAATGAATCTTATACAAGATATGCCATGTAAGGTATCCGTGGAAAAGTTATGATTTTACTAAATATGATAAGCTTGTTTATATGTCTGTATCATCTTTGTATTATGAGTTATAAATATGTGTGGTATATTCATATATCAAACTTGTGCTGTGTATCTGGGTGACACCCCCGAGACAGATTGGCATCAGCACTATGCCCTTGATGGGCCATCTAGCAGGCTGGAATCAGCTGTACAATGAACCCATTGAAAGAAGCCAGGGGCTACACCTATGAGTCAGCAGGACATGTAGGGACATGCCTATGGACAAGGGACTCCAAATACTTTTCCATGCCCATGTGCTGTGAGCTTGTGTTTGGGACAAAGGATGTACAAGCCACATGGCAGAGAACATAAAAAGGCAGCTGCATCAGCTCTATTTTGTCTTCAGTCCTGCTTCTCACCTCTGGAGTAACTTGTCTCAAACTGAAGCTTTGAATAAAGGACTGGCAGACCCATCCAAACTTTGGCTGTATTCCAGAGAGGGACTTTACAAAGCCAACTCATCAATGCTGCTAAGAACCTGATATACGGACTCTGAAGTCATATGTATGTATCTGATTGCTTTGACCATTTAACAACTCTTCTTGTTCTTTTCTTTTATAATAAGCCTTTGGTTTTAGATACTAAAGGATTGGCTGGCAGTGTCGTATTTTGGGTAAGATCCAAACTAGTATTGATCTGGTAAGAGACCAGCCCTTTGGGGATCAGAAGAACATTTTGTACAGTGAATAGAGTTTTAAGTAATTTCTCAGTTTACTGGACCTATTTGCTGATTGGGAGCCAGTGACTGGAATGCAATAAAGGGGGCTGTGTGATTTCTTTTTTTCAGCTTCTTGATAACCAATGTAGGGGATCAGGAGCACAGTTTGTAACTGGTTGGTGTTGGTGAATCTAACTACTGTGTTAACCACCAGTCTTGGTGGAATGTGTTCTCCTTTTTGCAGCCTGCCCTGACCTAGGCATTTTCAGTGTGGGCTACCCTAAGTACCTTGGGTCACAGTATGTACCAAAATTAAATGTATGTTTAACATCACCAACATATTGAGGTTTTCATAAACACAATTTGATACATTTTCTTCTTTATCCACATGGGAGGGGGTGTCTCTTGACATTCTCTGAATAATCCTTCATCCCTCAGAGGTCTAGCCTTGCACTGACACTTTTTGCATGACAGATAACACTGTTATGTGAGATGTGTACTGTACATTTCAATTTTCTTAACCATATGTGATATTTTTCTTTGAAAAGAAACTACATTCTACTGAAAACTTCAGTAAGATATTGTATATATTGAAATGTAGCTTTCACTGTGTATAAAGTATTAAATCCATTTAAAAAGCAAGCATTCATTTAAAACTGATATTTTAGAACCACCATTTGTGATCTCAGCAAAGATGGCAATATATTTTCTATCCTACTTTATTGCTGCTTTAAAAGTGAGATGGACTTGTATGGTTCCTGGTAGGAATGATTAAGGACTTGAACTGTAACTCCAGATGTCTGTAACTCCAGATGTCTGGGTTCAGTACTTGCCTCTGCCACAATTTTTCTGTTATCTTGGGCATCTGTCTCTGCTTCAGCTCACCATCTATATAATGAGGGTAAAAATAATTCCTTATCTCATAGGGATTGTTTATTGAGTTTATCTTCAAAACAATATTTGTGAAGTGTTATGAACTTGTAAGTACATTAATAGATCAATTCAGCTTGTTTCTTGCCCCATCTGGTTGTTTAAAAGATCCCCACCCCACCTTGACTTTGCTTTTACAAACAGCATTTGCTCCTTGGCATGGCTGGCAATCACAGAAGGTTGTACATTCATCAATTTAATTCTGCTTCTTGCTAATTCTGGTACACAGGCTGCTGTGGAAATGGGAAGTGAAAGGATTTAAAAGAAAGAAATTTGTTTTTCAATGCTTCATGCTCCCCTCTGTATCTGGGGAAGGGGAGTAATTCCACTTCTGTAATATTGGCCTCTTACCCCAGGAAATCCCAAGGCTTTGCAGGATTTTAGCTCTGTATGTGGTAGCCAGTTTGGACTTACCTGGATTCACCTTTCACCCACCAGACATCTGTTTACTTACAGATGTATTAACTTCTGCTGTTCCCCTTTGCGTGCTAGGGACCACCTTTTGGGAAGGGTGTGTTCTGTGGTCATCTGTGGCAGAGGAGCTGGCTGAGGATCTGGGAAGGAGAGCAGAGGTAAGGGGCATCTGTGCAGATGCTTCTTCCCTTTTAACAGATTCTTCAGGAGACACATCTGGTAAGATCCATGGAATTCCTTAGAAATTTCCTAGCACCGGAAATAGGTCATATTTTTATTAGAGTTTATGTTTGTTACATCTATATTACACTTATACATTACTTGTTCTCACATAGGTTAGAATGGGGCCTTTATCTTATTCTTAAGTGTGCAGGCTAACTAAAATGATAAGTTGCCATTTGCTGCTTGATCTTTGGAATAGCAATCACAGAAGTAAGATTTGAAGTCATAGAAGTGTTAGCACCTAATTTGATTTCCTGAGCTAGATTAATTAAAAACATCAAGCTTGAACATACTGCTGAAGCCTATGCTATTCTGCATAATGTATTTTTAGGACTTATACATTTTTTTGTGTGGGCTTCAAGAGTGCAAAAGTCAGATTTCACTTTAGTTTGAATGATCAGCATTAACATTTACATCTTTGAAGTTGTTTCCTACTGTTGTTTGGTTAGACTGTTGATGGGTTGATAGTAAAATAATTGACCTTCTAATGGAGAACTCCCCAGGCAATCTGCCATTGTATGCAACAGTGTACTAGGATGAGCCTGTTGTTGCATTCGATGAAGTGGATTGTAGCCCACGAAAGCTTATGCTCAAATAAATTTGTTAGTCTCTAAGGTGCCACAAGTACTCCTGTTCTTTTTGCGGATACAGACTAACACGGCTGCTACTCTGAAACCTGTTGTAGTGAGTAGCTGATAAAGCTACTGACTATGTTTTCTTTTCCTTTTGTTCATTTATTTCAGCCAAGCATGAAAACTGCTTATATAATATTATATAATATGATTTGGAGAAAATGCGCATTATTACCAAAGGTGAAAGATTAAAGGTTAAAAAGCAACAGAGGGTCCTGTGGCACCTTTGAGACTAACAGAAGTACTGGGAGCATAAGCTTTCGTGGGTCAGAACCTCACTTCTTCAGGTGCAACTTGCATCTGAAGAAGTGAGGTTCTGACCCACGAAAGCTTATGCTCCCAGTACTTCTGTTAGTCTCAAAGGTGCCACAGGACCCTCTGTTGCTTTTTACAGATTCAGACTAACACGGCTACCCCTCTGATACTAAAGGTTAAAAACTTATTACAAATTGGAATAATTATATCATTTTGTAAAATGAGCATATAAAAATATTGATTTGGGTATTAAATGGCACACAATTATTTTAATAGATGAAAACTATCAACCAACTAATAAACAAAATAACAAAAATAAACAAGTTATAAACATTTTTAATGCTAGATTTGTAGAAACTCTTCCCAGGATGTGCTTGATCACAACTCCATAGCTAAGTTTGCATTCTGAAATAGGCTATATGAATTCCTGTTTTTCTCTGTATGTAGGTGGCCATTCATAATGAAACTTCACATAATTTTAGTGTTTATGCTGTCTGAATTTTCTCTGTAGTTATTAAGTTTCATAAAAGTTTTATTATCAACATGTAATATAACAGTGTGTATCAATTTTGCAAAGAAGTTAATATCAGATAGGTCAGAAAAAATGGGAAGTTGATTGAAAAAGAAATATTTAGAGTTAAGGATAATTTTTTTATGTTACTCTTCAGAAATGAACATTTATCCATCATCAGAGGATAAATACTTTTAAAATGGCTGCCATCTATTATTGTTCTCAAAAGGACTGAGTCTACAGGTTGCCCTCACTTGAAATGGTCACCATTTCCCTACAGTTTGTGCAGGGGGAAGTTTAGGTTGTTCAGAGAAAATATGTCCACCACCTCCCATTGGTAGTAAAGTCAGCCTGCCCTCAGGAGAGATGACAGCCTCTGTATTGTCAGGAGCTGGAGAGTCACTGTGAGGAATAGCTTTATATTCTGTTCTCATCTGTTTAGGTTTTTATAATGCCTTGTTCACCATGAAAAAAGCAACAAAGAGTCCTGTGGCACCTTATAGACTAACAAATGTATTGGAGCATAAGCTTTCGTGGGTGAATACCCACTTCGTCAGACGCATGTAATGGAAATTTCCAGAGGCAGGTATAAATATGCAGGCAAGAATCAGTCTAGAGATAACGAGGTTAGTTCAATCAGGGAGGATGAGGCCCTCTTCTAGCAGTTGAGGTGTGAACACCAAGGGAGGAGAAACTGCTTTTGTAGTTGGCTAGCCATTCATAGTCTTTGTTTAATCCTGATCTGATGGTGTCAAATTTACAAATGAACTGAAGCTCAGCAGTTTCTCTTTTTGAAGTCTGGTCCTGAATTTTTTTTGCTGTAGGATGGCTACCTTTAAATCTGCTATTGTGTGTCCAGGGAGGTTAAAGTGTTCTCCACAGGATTTTGTATATTGCCATTCCTAATATCTGACTTGTGTCCATTTATTCTTTTACGTAGGGACTGTCCAGTTTGGCCGATGTACATAGCAGAAGGGCATTGCTGGCACATGATGGTGTATATAACATTGGTGGACGTGCAGGTGAATGAACCGGTAACGTTGTAGCTGGTCTGGTTAGGTCCTGTGATGGTGTCGCTGGTGTAGATATGTGGGCAGAGTTGGCATCGAGGTTTGTTGCATAGATTGGTTCCTGAGTTTGAGTTACTATGGAGTGGTGTGTGGTTGCTGGTGAGAATATGCTTAAGGTTGGCGGGTTGTCTGTGGGCGAGGACTGGCCTGCCTCCCAAGGTCTGTGAAAGCGAGGGATCATTGTCCAGGATGGGTTGTAGATCACTGATGATGCGTTGGAGAACCAACAGAACTCCACTGGCCATCACCTACAGTCCTCAGCTTAAACCTCCCTATCGCATCATCAGTATTGATTAGTCTCTAATTATATGATCACATACTATTTTTTACTACATGATTCCGTCTCATTTGGTGAACATGAGGGATAGCGCAAGCTAAATGAGAAGATATAACACAAAATAGTGAATCATCATTAAGGCTATGATTTTGTCACAGAGGTCATGGAAGTCATGGAATCCGTGACTTCCAAAAACCTCCATGACTTCAGCCCGCAGGCAGCTGGGAGCTGCAGGTTCCTGCTGCTGCCCGCAACGGCAGAGAGCTGTGGAGTACCTCCACCACCTGAAATGATGGGGGACCGTGGAATTCCGAGCCACTGCAGGCGGCCAGGGGCGCCGGGAGGCTCTGAGTCGGTGGGGGGGTGACCCCACAGCTCCTGACTGGGCCCCCACAGCTCCCAGCCGCTGTGGGCAGTGGGGGACCCTGGAGCTCCCGGCCGCTGCAGGTGGTGTGGGTCCCCTGCAGCTCCTGGCCGCCGTGGGTGGTGGTGGACCCCGGAGCTCCCCACTGCTGTGGGCGGCAGAAAGGGCCAGAGCACCTAGCGACTGTGGACAGTGGGGGTCCCCGCAGCTCCTGAGAGGGATCCAAGCTGCCATGGGTTGGGAGTGGGAGGGGACCCTGCAGATCCTGACCGTGGTGGGAGGGCTGTGGTTGGATGGTCGGGGCCCCTGGATCTCCCAGCTGGGCCCCCACAGCAGCTCAGTGGCTCTCCATTTTTGTCATGGATATTTTTGGTAAAAGTCAGGGACAAGTCACAGGCTTCCGTGAATTTTTCTTTATTGCCCGTGATCTGTCCATGACTTTTACTAAAAATGTCCATTACAAAATATTAGCCTTAATCATCATTACTAAGTGTGTGTTCCCATGCCTTATTTACTCCCCATCAAAATCCTGTTCTGAATGCAGAATTATTAGTTTTCTTTATGGATTTTTCTATGGTTTCGTCACTATAGTATCTGAGTGCTTCACAAACATTAATGAATATATTTTTGCAAGACCCCTATGAAATAGTTTTATCATCTCCGTTTTACAAATGGGGAACTGAAGCGCAGACAGTGTTTAGACTTTATGAAATGCATTAAGTTCCTTCATGTATTTTACTTATAATGGCTGTATTCCATGCTATTAGATAATACTTAATTGTTTGCTATATAGAAGTAAAATGTTTGTTCCAAACTATGTAACTCACCAAACAAAAGAACTTTACCTAATGCAAAATGCTAAATCCCTATGAAAGATATTATCTCTTGCCCATCAGGAAGGACAATCAAAACTAAATGGGCTATTGTGGGACATCATAATACAAGGACCTTAATTGCCCCTTCATACCTATGAAAGGGCTATATATAAAAGGGCTCGTCCCATCAGCTTGATTTCTGGAAGAAGGAAATAAAAATAATGAACAAGAAAATTTTTCATCTCTTTTGCTGTTTGGACTCCGACAGGGCCAGAGCTATAAAACAGAAGTAGAGATCCTCAGGGTCAACCTGGATTAGCCCTAAAAGACATTCAGAGCTGACAGATTACTACAACTGTCACTTTTAAAAACCATAAACTGTAACTCATTTGTGTAAATAAGTTTTCATGCTTTAACCTTGTAATAACTCTTTCTTTTCTTAGTTAATACATCCTTAGTTAATTTACTACAGTATTGGCTGTAAGTGTTCATCTTTGGTTTGAGACCTGAGGTACAAATTGACCTGGGGTGAGTGACTGGTCTCTTTGGACTGGAAGCAACCTGAATCTTATGTGATCTTTGATGTATAGCAACCAAGTATCACTAATTCCAGCTTGCCTGGGTGGCACGATAGACTGGAATGTCCTAGGGAACTGTCTGTGACTCCATGGTAAGTGTGCTTCAAGAGTTCACATTTGTTACTGGGTTGGTGAAATTAAATTATAGAGCATACAGTCAGTTGGAGGTGTCTGCCCTGTTTTTTGACCATCTGCCCTTTGTCTGGCACTCATGGTAGTGAACCATTCTAGACACCATGACAGATGCATTCCCAGCAGCACTGAAACTTTTTGAATAGCTTCTTGCATACTAAGACTGTTTCCCCCCCACTTATATCTAATGTTACCACACTTATCATTTCTGTAGACATCTATTCAAGACTCCTTTCTGCATTAAAAAAAGTGTCAGCATCTGCTTCTGATGGGTTTAATGCAGAGTTTGGAATCTGTTTACAAGATACATTATTGATTCAAGCTATAACCCATCCCAGCCCCCTTCTTCAAAAGTGCTTAAACTCAAAATGTTGAATGACCGAATCAACAAGAGACAAATGCCTTAATGGAATAAAGCTGCAGCATAGTTAAACTCCTTGTGCCTTGTAAGAAAATCTTTTATGTAGGGCATGAAATTTCCAATATCTACATATCAGTTGAAGGCAAACCTATATGAACTTGATTAATAATTTAGTGGGACTTTAGATAATATCTGTTGGGTTTCCTAAGAAGTTTTGTAATTGGGATGTATATTGAAGTATCAAGACTCTTGAACATGTGGTTGAATTGCAAACTAAAAATTAAACTGGGAATAAACCAGAAAGGTGGGATAATTGCTGCTGTTCTTTTCCTCTTCTTTTTCTATTGTCTCCTTGGTTTTTCACTTGTACACTATGTTTTTTTCCGGCTGTACTTGTGGCACCTTAGAGACTAACAAATTTATTAGAGCATAAGCTTTCGTGGACTACAGCCCACTTCTTCGGATGCAAGTGGGCTGTAGTCCACGAAAGCTTATGCTCTAATAAATTTGTTAGTCTCTAAGGTGCCACAAGTACTCCTGTTCTTCTTTTTGCGGATACAGACTAACACGGCTGTTACTCTGAAACTTTTCCGGCTGTGTGTTTCACTCCTTCTCCTCCAGCTGTATCTCTCTTCTTCCCTCCCTTGTCTGTTGCCTTTACATTAGTTTCCCTGCCCACACCTTCTTACTTTTTCTGCCTGCCCAAAAATAGATGTTCCTGCGAATGTTACATAAGAACGGCCATAGTGGGTCAGACCAAAGGTCCACAACACCCTCTGGCAAGGAATTCCAGAGGTTGACAGTGCATTGTATGAAAAAATATTTTCTTGTGTTTGTTTTAAACCTGCTACCTATTAATTTCATTTGGTGACCCCTTGTTCTTGTATTATGAGAAGGAGTAAATAACACTTCCTTATTTACTTTGTCTATACCACTCATGATTTTATAGACCTCTATCATATCCCCCCCTTAGTCACCTCTTTTCCAAGCTGAAAAGTCCCAGTTTTATAATCTCTCATCATGCGGAAGCCGTTCTATACCCCTAATAATTTTTGTTGCCCTTTTCTGAACCTTTTCCAATTCCAATACATCTTTTTTGAGATGTGGCGATCACATCTGCACACAGTATTCAAGGGGGTGGGTGTACCATAGATTTACATAGAGGCAATATGATATTTTCTATCTTATTATCTAACCCTTTTTTGATGATTCTAAACATTCTGTTTGCTTTTTTGACTGCCGCTGCACATTGAGTGGATGATTTCAGAGAACTATCCACAATGACTCCAAGATCTCTTTCCTGAGTTGTAACAGCTAATTTAGACCCCACCATTTTATATGTATAGCTGGGATTATGTTTTCCAATGTGCATTACTTTGCATTTATCAACATTAAATTTCATCTGCCATTTTGTTGCCCAGTCACCCAGTTTTGTGAGATCCTTTTGTAGCTCTTTGCAGTCTGCCTGGGACTTAACTATCTTGAGTAGTTTTGTATCATCTGCAAATTTTGCCACCTCACTGTTTACCCCCTTTTCCAGATCATTTATGAATATGTTAAATAGGACTCGTCCCGGAACAGACTCCTGGGGGACACCACTATTTACCTCTCTCCATTCTGACCATTTATTCCTATCCTTTGTTTCCTATCTTTTAACCAGTTACCAATCCACGAGAAAACCTTCCCTCTTATCCCATGACTGCTTATTTTGCTTAAGAGCCTTTGGTGAGGGACCTTGTCAAAGGCTTTCTGAAAATCTAAATACATTATATCCACTGGATCTCCTTTGTCCCCCTCAAAGAATTCTAGTAGATTGGTGAGGCATGATTTCCCTTTACAAAAACCATGTTTACTATTTCCCAACAAATTATGTTCATCTATGAGTCTGACAATTTTGTTCTTTACGATAGTTTCAACCAATTTGCCCAGTACTGAAGTGAGGCTTAGGGTATGTCTACACTATAAAATTAAGTCGAATTTATAGAAGCCTGTTTTATAGAAATTGGTTGTATACAGCCGATTGTGTGTGTCCCCACATAAAATGCTCTAAGTGCATGAAGTCAGCGGACCGCGTCCACAGTACTGAGGCTAACGTCGACTTCCGGAGCGTTGCACTGTGGGTAGCTATCCCACAGTTCCTGCAGTCTCCGCTGCCCATTGGCATTCTGGGTTGAGATCCCAATGCCTGAATGATGCAAAACAGTGTCGCGGGGTGTTCTGGGTACATGTTGTCAGGCACCTCCCCCTCCGTCAGAGCAACGGCAGACAATCGATTCGCGCCTTTTTACCTGGGTTACCTGTGCAGACAACATACCACACCAAGCATGGAGCCCGCTCAGCTCAGCTCAGCTCACCGTCACCATATGTCCTCTGGGTGCTGGCAGACGTGGTACTGCATTGCTATACAGCAGCAGCTAATTGCCTTTTGGCAGTAGATGGTGCAGTATGACTGGTAGCCTTCATCGGCAATCTGGGTGCTGGCAGATGTGGGGCTGGCAGACGTGGGGCTGCATTGCACACAACAGCAGCCCCTTGCCTTTTGGTAGAAGATGGTATATTATGACTGATATCCATCGTCATCGTACTGCAGTGGCTGTCAATCATGGGCACCTGGGCAGTCTCGATGATGATGGCTATCAGTCGTAGTATGCTATTTTCTGCCAAGCGCCCAGTATTTTCTGCCAAGCACCCAGAAGATGCCGAGGGCTATCAGTCATGCTGCACCGTCGTCTGCCAGCTTAAGATGTAAAAAATAGATTTGTTCTGTATTCATTTGCTTCCCCCTCCCTCCGTGAAATCAACGGCCTGCTAAACCCAGGGTTTTGAGTTCAGTCTTTGGGGGGGGGCATTCTGTGTGACAGTTGTTTGTGTTTCTTCCTGATGCACAGCCACCTTTCTTGATTTTAATTCCCTGTACCTGTACGCCATGTCGTCACTCGCTCCTCCCTCCCTCCTTCCGTCCGTCAGATACTAGTTTTGCGCCTTTTTTCAGACCAGACGCCATAGCACTGGGATCATGGAGCCCGCTCAGATCACCGCGGCAATTATGAGCACTATGAACACCACGCGCATTGTCCTGGAGTATATGCAGAGCCAGGACATGCCAAAGCAAAACCAGGACCAGCCGAGGAGGCGATTGCAGCGTGGCGACGAGAGTGATGAGGACATTGATATGGACATAGACCTCTCACAAAGGACAGGCCCCAGCAATGTGCAAATCATGGTGTTACTGGGGCAGGTTCATGCCGTGGAACGCCGATTCTGGGCCCGGGAAACAAGCACAGACTGGTGGGACCGCATCGTGCTGCAGGTGTGGGACGATTCCCAGTGGCTGCGAAACTTTCGCATGCGTAAGGGCACTTTCATGGAACTTTGTGACTTGCTTTCCCCTGCCCTGAAGCACCAGAATACCAGGATGAGAGCAGTCCTCACAGTTGAGAAGTGAGTGGTGATAGCCCTGTGGAAGCTTGCAACGCCAGACAGCTACCGGTCAGTTGGGAATCAATTTGGAGTGGGCAAATCTACTGTGGGGGCTGCTGTGATCCAAGTTTCCAGGGCAATGAAAGACCTGGTGATATCAAGGGTACTGACTCTGGGAAACGTTCAGGCCATAGTGGATGGCTTTGCTGCAATGGGATTCCCAAACTGTGGTGAGGCGATAGACGGAACCCAATCCCTATCTTGGCCCCGGAGCACCAAGCCACCAAGTACATAAACCGCAAGGGGTACTTTTCAATGCTTCTGCAAGCCCTGGTGGATCACAAGGGACGTTTCACCAACATCAACGTGGGGTGGCCGGGAAAGGTAAATGATGCTCGCATCTTCAGGCACTCTGCTCTGTTTTGAAAGCTGGAGGAAGGGACTTTCTTCCCGGACCAGAAAATAACCGTTGGGGATGTTGAAATGCCTATAGTTATCCTTGGGGACCCAGCCAACCCCTTAATGCCATGGCTCATGAAGCCGTACAGAGGCAGCCTGGACAGGAGTCAGGACCTGTTCAACTACAGGCTGAGCAAGTGCTGAATGGTGGTGGAAGGTGCATTTGGACGTTTAAAAGCGAGCTGGCGCAGCTTACTGACTCTCTCAGACCTCAGCGAAAAGAATATCCCCATTGTTATTGCTGCTTGCTGTGCACTCCACAATATCTGTGAGAGTAAGGGGGAGACATTTATGGCGGGGTGGGAGGTTAAGGCACATCGCCTGGCCGCTGATTACGTGCAGCCAGACACCAGGGCGGTTAGAAGAGCACAGCAGGGCGCGGTGCGCATCAGAGAAGCTTTGAAAATGAGTTTTGTGACTGGCCAGGTTACGGTGTGAAACTTCTGTTTGTTTGTCCTTGATGAACCCTCCGCCCCACCCCCCCACCCAGTTCACATTTCTTCCCTGTAAACCAACCACCCCACCCTCCCCTCCCCCTTCGAGCACCGCTTGCAGAAGCAATAAAGTCATTGTTACTTCACATTCATGCATTCTTTATTAATTCATCACACAACTAGGGGGATAATTGCCAAGGTAGCCCGGGATGGGTGGGGGAGGAGGGAAGGAAAAGGACACACTGCAGTTTAAAACTTTAACTCTTATTGAAGGCCAGCCTTCTGCTGCTCGGGCAATCATCTGGGGTGGAGTGACTGGGTGGCCGGAGGCCCCCCCACCGTGTTCTTGGGCGTCTGGGTGAGGAGGCTATGGAACTTGGGGAGGAGGGCTGTTGGTTACACAGGGGCTGTAGCGGCGGTCTCTGCTCCTGCTGCCTTTCCTACAGCTCAACCATACGCTGGAGGATATCAGTTTGATGCTCCAGCAGCCGGAGCATCGACTCTTGCCTTCTGTCTGCAAGCTGACACCACCTATCATCTTCAGCCCGCCACTTGCTCTGTTCATCCCGCGATTCAACCCTCCACCTCTCCTCGTTCATACTGTGCTTTTCTGTAGTCTGACATTGACTGCCTCTACGCATTCTGTTGTGCTCTTTCAGCGTGGGAGGACATCTGGAGCTCCGTGAACATGTCATCCCGAGTCCGCCGTTTTCTCCTTCTAATCTTCACTAGCCTCTGTGAAGGAGAAACATTTGCAGCTGGTGGAGGAGAAGGGAGAGGTGGTTAAAAAAGACACATTTTAGAGAACAACGGGTACACTCTTTCACGTTAAATTTTGCTGTTCACATTACACAGCACATGTGCTTTCGTTACAAGGTCGCATATTTCCTCTTATATTGAGGGCCTGCCGGTTTGGTGTGAGAGATCACTCACGCAGTGCCAGGCAACAGATTTCGGCTTGCAGGCAGCCATGGTAAGCCACAGTCTTTTGGCTTTTTTAACCTTCTTAACATGTGGGAATGGTTTCAAACAGTAGCTCCCTCATTTCCCATACCAAGCACCCATTGGGTTGGCCATTTAAAATGGGTTTGCAATGTAAAAGGAGGGGCTGCGGTTTCCGGGTTAACATGCAGCACAAACCCAACTAACCCCCCCCACACACACCCAATTCTCTGGGATGATCACTTCACCCCTCCCCCCCACCGCGTGGCTAACAGTGGGGAACATTTCTGTTCAGCCGAGCAGGAACGGGCACCTCTGAATGCCCCCTTAATAAAATCACCCCATTTCAACCAGGTGACCGTGAATGATATCACTGTCCTGAGGATAACAAAGAGCGATAAGGAATGGATGTTGTCTGCATGCCAGCAAACACCGGGACCATACGCTGCCATGCTTTGTTATGCAATGATTCCAGACTACGTGCTACTGGCCTGGCGTGGTAAAGTGTCCTACCATGGCGGACGGGATAGGGCAGCCGTCCGCAGAAACCTTTTGCAAAGTCTTTGGGAGTACATGAAGGAGAGCTTTCTGGAGATGTCCCTGGAGGATTTCTGCTCCATCCCCATACACGTTAACAGACTTTTCCAGTAGCTGTACTGGCCGCGTTTGCCAGGGCGAATTAATCATTAATCATTAAACATGCTTGCTTTTAAACCATGTGTAATATTTACAAAGGTACACTCACCAGAGGTCCCCTGTGTGCCCTCAGGGTCTGGGAGCACGCCTTGGGTGAGTTCGGGGGTTACTGGCTCCAGGTCCAGCGTGATAAACATATCCTGGCTGTTGGGGAAACCGGTTTCTCCGCTTCCTTGCTGCTGTGAGCTATCTACATTATCTTCATCCTCCTCTTCCTCATACCCCGAACCCTCTTCCCTGTGTGTTTCTCCAGTGAGGGAGTCATAGCACACGGTTGGGGTAGTGGTGGCTGCACTCCCTAGCATGGCATGCAGCTCCGCGTCGAAGCGGCATGTTTGCGTCTCTGCCCCGGACCTTCCGTTTGCCTCTCTGGCTTTGTGGTAGGTTTACCTTATCTCCTTCATTTTCACGCGGCACTGCTGTGTGTCCCTGTTATGGCCTCTGTCCTCCATGGCCTTGGAGACCTTTTCTAATATTTTGCCATTTCGTTTACTGCTACAGAGTTCAACTAGCACTGATTCATCTCCCCACATGGCGAGCAGATCCCGTACCCCCTGTTCGGTCCATGCTGGAGCTTTTTTGCGATCCTGGGACTCCATCACGGTTACCTGTGCTGATGAGCTCTGCGTGGTCACCCGTGCTCTCCACGCTGGGCAAACAGGAAATGAAATTCAAACGTTCGTGGGGCTTTTCCCATCTACCTGGTCAGTGCATCTGAGTTGAGAGTGCTGTCCAGAGCAGTCACAATGAAGCACTGTGGGATAGCTCCCGGAGGCCAATAACGTCGAATTCCGTCCACACTACCCCTGTTCCGACCCGCTAAGGCCGATTTTATCGCTAATCCCCTTGTCGGAGGTGGAGTAAAGAAACCGGTTTAAAGGGCCCCTTAAGTCGAAAGAAAGGGCTTCGTCGTGTGAACGTGTCCAGGCTTAATTAGATTTAATGCTGCTAAAGTCGACCTAAACTCATAGTGTAGACCAGGCCTTACTGGCCTGTAGTTGCCAGGGTCACCTCTGGAGACCTTTTTAAAAATTGGCGTCACATTAGCTATCCTCCAGTCATTTGGTACGGAAGCTGATTTAAATGATAGGTTACAGATGACAGTTAGTAGTCCTGCAATTTCACATTTGAGTTCCTTCAGAATACCATCAGGGTGAATACCATCAGTTCCTGGAGACTTATTACTGTTTAGTTTATCAATTTGTTCCAAAACCTCCTCTAATGACACCTCAATTTGGGACAGTTCCTCAGATCTGTCACCCAAAAAGAATGGCTCAGGTTTGGGAATCTCCCTCACATCCTCAACAGTGAAGACCAATACAAAGAATTCATATAGTTTCTCCGCAATGGCCTTATTGTCTTTGAGTGCTCCTTTAGCATCTCGATCTTCCAGGCTTTCTGCTTCTGATGCATTTAAAATTTTTTGGCTATTACTTTTGGAGCCTTTGGCCAGCTGTTCTTCAAATGCTTTTTTGCTCTTTCTGATTATATTTTTACACTTCATTTGCCAGAGTTTATGCTCTTTTCTATTTTCCTCATTGGGATTTATCAACCACTTTTTAAAGGATGCCTTTTTGCCTCTCACTGCTTCTTTTACTTTGTTGTTTAACCACAGTGGCTCTTTTTTGGTTCTCTTACTATGATTTTTAAATTGGGGTATATATTTAAGTTGAGCCTCTATTATGGTGTCTTTAAAAAGTTTCCACGCAGCTTGCAGGGATTTTACTTTTGGTACTGTACCTTTTAATTTCTGTTTCACTAACCTCCTCATTTTTGTGTAGTTCCCCTTTCTGAAATTAAATGCTACAGTGTTGGGCCGCTGTGGAGTTTTCCCTGCCACAGGGATGTTAAATTTAATTATATTATGGTCACTATTACCAAGCGGTGCAGCTATATTCACCTCTTGGACCTCATTCTGTGCTCCACTTAGGACTAAATCAAGAATTGCCTCTCCTCTTGTGTGTTCCAGGACTAGCTGCTCCAAGAAGCAGTCATTTAAGGTGTCAAGAAACTTTATCTCAGCATCCCTTCGTGAGGTGATATGTACCCAGTCAATATGGGGATAGTTGAAATCCCCCATTAGTATTATTGAGTTTTTTATTTTAATAGCCTCTCTAATCTCCCTGAGCATTTTAGAGTCACTAACTCCATCCTGATCGGATGGTCTGTAATATAGCCCTACTGCTATATTCTTATTTTTCAAGCATGGAATTACTATCCATATAGATTCTATAGTACAATTTAGTTCATTTAAGATTTTTACTTCATTGATTCTATGCTTTCTTTCATATATAGTGCCACTCCCCAACCAGCACGACCTGTTCTGTCCTTCCAATATAATTTGTACTCTGGTATTACTGTGTCCCATTGATTATCCTCATTCCACCAGGTTTCTGTGATGCCTATGATATCAATACTTTTAAAAAAATACTAATATTCACCCATCTTATTATTTAGACTTCCAGCATTGGTATATAAGCATTTTAAAAACTTGTCATTTTTTGGCTGTCCCCTATTGCATGATGTAATTGAATGGGACTTTTTTTCATTTAACTGTTTCTCATCAGATCCTCCTTGTATTTTATCATTTTCCATCCTCTCCTTCTTATTGGGACATAGGGAATCTCTATTTATAGATCCTCCCCTAAGGGTTGTCTGAACCACAAGCTCCTCCGCAACTGTTGGCTTACCCCCAGCCCTTAGTTTTAAAAACTGATCTACGGCCTTTTTAATTTTAAGCTCCAGTGATCTGGTTCCGTTTTGGTTTAGGTGGAGCCCATCCTTCCTGTATAGGCTCCCCCTCTCCCAGTTCCTAATAAATCTAAATCCCTCCTCCCTACACCATCGTCTCATCCATGCATTGAGACCCTGCAGTTCTGCCTGTCTAACTGGAAGCATTTCAGAGAATGCTACCATGGAGGTTCTAGACTTCAATCTCTTACCTAGCAGACTAAATTTGGCCTCCAGGACCTCTCTCTTATCCTTCCCCATGTCGTTAGTTCCTAGAAATACCATGACCACTGGCTCCTCCCCAGCACTACACATAAGTCTATCTAGATGTCTCGAGAGATCCGCAACCTTTGTACTAGGCAGGCAAGTCACTATGCAGTTCTCCCAATCATTGCAAACCTAGCTATCTATGTTTCTAATGATTGAATCGCCCATTACTAATACCTGTCTCTTCCTAATAACTGGAGTTCCCTCCCCCGGAGAAGTATCCTCAGTGCGAGAGGATACCACAACGTCAACTGGGAGGAGGGTCCCAACTATGGGATCATTTCCCTCTGCTCCAGTTGGATGTTCTCCTTCCCTAAGGCTTTCATCCTCCTCAACAGCACAGAGGCTGTCAGACTGGGGGTGGGATCGTTCTACTGTGTCCCAGAAAGTCTCATCTATGTACTTCTCTGTCTCTCTTAGCTCCTCCAGCTCAGCCACCCTGGTCTCCAAAGTCTGTACAAGGTCTCCGAGGGCCAGGAGCTCCTTGCACCAAATGCATACATAAGCCACCAGCCCATAGGGCAGGTAATCATACATGCTGCATTGGATGCAATAAACTGGGTAGCTCCCACTCTGTTGCTGGACTTCTGCCTATATTCTCTTTTTACTCCCGAAGCTTGTTCCCTTGTTGGTGCTTTGTTTTTATCAAGCAGTGTTTTGACCTGTAAGTGCAAAGAATGTTAGGTGTATCTAGCCCCTGCTCACACTCCCCCTGTAAACTCCCTTGCCAAACTCCCCGTTTAGCTGCTCCTCTGGTTGCTCAGGAGCGGGCTTTTTAAAGCCCTGCTCTGCCTGAGTAGCCCCGCCTCCTGGTTAAGGGTTGATTGGCTGCCTTGTTAAGAAGCTCCTAGCTATCAGCCTTGCCTAGCAGGCTGCTAGGCTCAGCACACACATGATCAGCACACGGTCCCCCAAACAAACAGATCACACGGTATATTTCAGTCAAGCAGCAAGCACACCACAAACACAAACACTACAGACAACAGTGTTGTGCCTTGCATTGTCTTAGTGAGCTACAGAGATATAGACTGTACTCACTGATTTTGATGTTCACTGTTAATTGTATGAACAGTACAGTAGGTCCAAGGAATCCCAAAGCAGTTAATTATTGATTCAGCCCAGGGGGGAAAAGCCCCTCAGCTGAGCTGTCAAATCATAGAACAAATCTTCAACAATTGTAGGGTGATTTGAGTGACATCATCATGCTGTATGTGTTTTAATTAGGGCACCTAGTTGAGATATTTGCTATCCATTGCCACCACCAGTTTTAAGGCTAATTGGCATACTGTTTGTTTGCGTTATTATTAGATCTGCTCATTTGGAAGCAAAGACATGGTTTAAAATGAAGCCTGTTTTAGTTGTTGCAGCTCCAAAATGTGCTGAATTCAGAAAATGGACAGTCTGATTATTAGTAACAGTGCACAATTGATGTAATCAATATCAGACACATGTTGTATCAAGTACATCTGCAAGCTGCAAAGAGGTCTCAGATAATGCAACCAATCACAATTTTTTCTGAGTAAAGGGCTAACACACAGAATAAAGACAGGACTAATACCTTACACTATTCCCTATCATGTGGTGTGGTGTTTTTTGTTTTGTTTCTGGCCCATTCATGTTTGTATTTAAATGGCTGAGTTCTGTTTCATAGACTCATAGAGTTTAAGGTCAGAAGGGACCATCATGATCATCTAGTCTGACCTCCTGTCCAATGATTATACTGTATTTATTTCAACTTTGCAGTGCTCATCAACTTCTTGTTGTAATAACCTATTTTGGGTAGAATTTGCTGTAACACAGTGCAGGTTTTAGGAAGGTATATACCTAATATGTAGAACTCCAGAGCCAGGACACTATTAAAATTCTGAGATCTTGTGCAAAACCGTGTAGTCCTTTCTTCAGACCCGCTTCCGCTTTCCGCGCCTGAAAGCTTGTCAGCACATTATTAATACTAGTATAAGTTACTTGTGTCAGCATTAATTGAATACCATCCTATGCTGTGTACTGAATGAGGCAGGTGTCCTGTGGGAAAAAACAATATTTGATCATGTAATTAAAGATTATATTATAATGCACATGCACATGGGGCTGACCTAATGTTGCAAAGACAATCTTAATTCTGGCATTTCTTAATTTGCCTATAGTTCTTCGATTCATTATATGTATTCCGTTCTCAGCTGTTCATGTGCCCCCAGCGCCAGAGACTGGAATTGGCGCAGGCCAATGGACACTGCTGGTCAAAACAGTTCTGATCTCCAGCACAGGGGCATGTGAATCACCAAGAGTGGAATCATATAATCACTCGAAGTACTATAATTTCTTCAATTTTTAAACTTTGTCATTATTTGTCTGAAACCCTCTCTTTCTGCAAGACAGTTTTGGTTTTCTGATGTTCTTCAAGATGTTTTATCTGTAAGGTGGGAGGAAAGAAACCCCTGTGAAGAGTGGAGGTATTATGCAGCAAAATATAGACAAATTTAAGTGTAGGATAAGAAAAGAAAAAGATGGAAGAAAAAACATGAAGTCATGATAAGTGCTTTACTTGGCATTTTGAAGCTGTATGACAGAGGTGATTTGGATGTTTTACTTTAGCAATATCTGAAAATGCTTTGTTTCAGAAGCTTTCTGGTTATTCTAGATCAGCGTTTTTCAAAGTTTGGGTCGCAACCCAGTACTGGGTCGTGGCATGTAAGGCACTGGGTGGCGCTGGTCAGCACCACCAACCAGGAAGTTAAAAGTTCATCAGCGGTGCTGCCCAGCTAAGGCAGGCTAGTGCCTACCTGTTCCGACACCGCACTGCGCCCTGGAAGCGGCCAGCAGTGGGTCAGGCTTCTAGGCAGGGGGGCCACAGGGCTCCGCGCACTGCCCCTGCCCCGAGCACCAGCTCCACATTCCCATTGACCGGAAACTGGCCAGTGGGAGCTGGGGGGGGGGGTGGGGGGCAGTACCTGCAGGCGAGAGCCAGGTGAAGCTGCTCGCGCACCTCCACCTAGGAGCCGGACCTGCTGCTAGCTGCTTCAGGCGCAGTGCGGTCCGCGGTGCCAGGCAGGTGGGAACCCTGCCTCTGCACCCTGGCTGCACTGCTGACCGGGAGCCGCTGGAGGTAAGTCCGTACCACAACCCCATGCCCCAATCCCCTGCCCCAGCCCTGAGACCCCCAAACCCGGAGTCCTCATCCCCGCACCACAACCCTCTGTCCCAGTCCTGAGCCCCTCCCACACCCCTCATCCCCATCTCTGTTGAGTCGTGGGCGTCAACAGTTTTTTTCAACTGTGTCCCCAGAAAAAAAGGTTTGAAAGCCACTGCTCTAGATTACCCTTTCTGAAAAGTGGACAGGCTTGCAGACTGCTTTCTCCTCAGGTACTCTGCAGTATTGTATAAGGGGCACAATCACCAACAGTGCTGCCTAGTGGTTAGGCAGGGTTTTGGCAGGGTGTCTCCCCATTGAAAACACAGTCTGGTCCTACAGCACCCACACCCCAAGAGTTTTCAGTCCTCTCCTTTAGCACAGAGACTTTATTGGGGGCTGGGCTCTTGAACAGTCAAGGCCTTTTCCAGCTGGCTCTGACCTGGGTGAAGACTCCTGGTGTGGTAACATCCTCTCGGAGTGGGTGGACGAGCAAAGGCCTACCCTCTCCACTGGGCTCCAGTCCAATGGTGGGCAGCTACACCTGACACCTTGGGGTGCTAAGCCACTGGCCCCCCAGGCCACTTCCTACCCCAGTCCCCTTTATCTTCCCAGAGTAAATCACTCCAATCAAATCTCTTACCTGCTCTGTCACCTGCCTCTTCTTTGTGGATTTGCACAGGTCATGTTGCCAAGTACCAGATGATGAGCTTCTGGGCAGTACTTTCCTTTCAGAGCAGCCTTCTGCGCCCTTCCACTGCCCACCTCTGAATTGCTCTGCTCCTCCTTTTTAAAGTCCTGCCTCCAGCTTGTGCAGGCTTTGCAGATGCGATTTGTGATGTTGCACATGTTGTTCATTTTAAGAACACTTTCACTGCAGATTTCACAAAACGCAAGGAAGGTATCAATTTGATATTTCTAAAGATAGCTACAGCACTTGACTCACGGTTTAAGGATCTGAAGTGCCTTCCAAAACCTGAAAGGGACGAGGTGCAGAGCATGCTTTCAGAAGTCTTAAAAGAACATCACTCCAATGCGGAAGCTATAGAACCCGAATAACCAAAAAAGAAAATCAACCTTGTGCTGGTGGCATCTGACTCAGATAATGAGATTTGGAGTCTTATCGAGCAGAACCCATCATCAGCATAGACGCATGTCCCTGGAATGGTGGTTGAAGCATGAAGGGACATATGAATCTTTAGCGCGTCTGGTACATAAATATCTTGCGATTCTGTCTACATCAGTGCCATGAGAACGCCTGTTCTGACTGTCAGGTGACATTGTAAACAAGAACCGGGCAGTATTATCTCCTGCAAATGTAAACAAACTTGTTTGTCTGAGCAATTGGCTTAATAAAAAGTAGGACTGAGTGGACTTGCAGGCTCTACAAATTTACATAGTTTTATTTTTGAATGCAATTTTTTGTACATAATTCTACATTTGTAAGTTCAACTTTCATGATAAAGAGATTGCATTACAGTACTTGTATTAGGTGAATTGAAAAATATGATTTCTTTTGGTTTTTTACAGTGTAAATACTTATAATCAAAAATAAATATAAAGTGAGCACTGTACAGTTTGTATTCTGTGTTGCTGAGAGCTACTGAAGCTTTCACTTGGCTTTGGAGGCAAATGTTTGGCAGGTAGGAACTGGAACAGCAGCAGATTCAAAGTTTATTGGGGAGGAGGAAGAGCAAAGAAATAGATTCTAAGGAAAGAAATAAAGGTGTGTGAGATTTTAAATCCCAAATCTGGAGGAGGGGTGGTGAATGGTTGTCCTTTAATTTTTTTTAAAAAAATACATATACTCTGGAAGAATAGTAATGCCAAATGTGACTCCTGCATTTCCTGGCAGATTTTGCTAGCCTCAGAGGCTCACTGTGGCCCTCCACGTAGCCCTTCTCTCTCTAGAGACAAGGGTCACAGTCTACTGAGCCATTTTCATCATAAGCCAACAAGGGAGGTGAGGAGAAGCAACCCTCCCTTGCACAGTCTCTGTTGTCTCCCAGTCTCAGTGATTAATCAGGGGGTGGGAGGAGGAGCCCAGGCCCGCCCTCTGCTCCGGGCTCCAGCCCAGGGACCCTAAAATTAGCAGCTATGGTAGCTAACTTTTTGGAAATAGGACACGTACAATTCTCTGGGCCACTTCCCCACAGCAGCCTCGACTCAATATCTCCTTCACCGTTACCTCAGGGCCTCCTTCCTTGCACCTGATATGGATTTGTACTGCTTCATTCCTCCAACAGCACAACTCCCTCCTATAGCTCCTGACACCCACACCTCACTGACTAACTGGGAGGCTTTTAACTAGTTCCAGCCACCCTTGATTGGCTTCAGTGTCCCAATCAATCTAGCTATCTCCACTGCCTTCTAGAAGGATCTTAATTGGCCCCAGGTGTCTTGATTAACCTGGAGCAACTGCTATTTGGTTACCATGGTACCAGGGATTTGTTTAGCCTAGGACTAACATACCTGTTCCTCACTACTTTACTGTAGCCATCTGGCCTTGCCCCATCAGACAAAGAAAAGACACCCATTCCTCTCATTTCCTTTTGTTTTTAATGTTCAGCTTTTATTTGTTTTTCTTGTCTCAGTTAGTTGATTCATTCTTTTCTTATTGGTTTTGCCTGTTGCCAGCCCAAAAGGGCTCGAGGAGGCAGCAGCGGGGTTCGTTGCCTGGTGTGCTTCGCACTAATAGACACACCAGGTGTGGAGAAGAAAATAACTTTATTCAAGAGCTCTGAATAGGCACTAGGAGACCAACATGTCTCAAATCAAGCGCAGCAAATACAAGCAAGTTTTCCCTTTTATATTCCAAGCAGTTTCTGTGCAGGCTTTGTCTGTTACTTTTCCCCCTACCCCTCCTTCCCCTCCCTCCTCAAGCAGTTACAGATAGGAAAATTCCCATTCGTCTGCTTATCTTTGACCTTGTTAGTATGAACGAAACAGCAGCTATCTGCTAGAAAAGCTGACCATTACATTACTGCTTTAGCCTGCTTCAGCATGTAAGCAGTTATAGAAGTAGGTGAAAGCTCACAAGATGGAGTCACTGTGGCTCACTTAGACCCAGAGCAAAGGAGTTTCATCAGCACTTATGGCCTTCCACTCCCCTGAGTTACCTGGTAGCTATGCTTAGTGACACCAACATTCCCATTAACAATGCTTAGATCTGTATGTCTGCCTCCCCTTTCCTTACTCTATAGTCAAAGCAATCATACTCATGGAGGTGGGGCTGCTGGGATCAACTGTGTATTCTTGCTTACTATCCCTGCCTTTTTGTTTAGCTGCTATAATTTGCAGATAGTGATGCATCCAGCATTCTAGTAGCAGAACAAAGAATGGATACAGCACAGCAGGAGATTACTGTGAAGTTTTGAAGCATCAGAGAAGTACCTCATCCCTCCCTCTTCCAAGTTATAATTTTGGCAGCTTGCTGCTCTGTGTCTACATAAGGAGCTATTTAAGTTTTATGGTTCACTGTTGAAAAAATGTCTGGAACTTCCCTCTGGATTGTTACAGACTGTCTACACACCTGTGCACAACTCTAAAATAATCCAATTTATCTTCCATCTAGTAATGTCTCTTCATCTGTCTTCCCTCAGATGTGCTCATGGACTTCCCCCTTTCCATTCCATCTTCATCTCTTTCATGAAAGGGACTCCTAACATTTCACATACCATCTATCTTTGCTACTCACCTCACCATACTTCATTTTTCTCCTGTCTTCTTTATACAGAACTAGAATTTTCATCTTAATGTGGTTCCTGTGATTATTTTTGAATGTTCACAGGAGCCTGGGGAGCTTTGATGTTAACGCAACAAGAATCATATTAGGATAGAAATGTGGGATCTATGCTTGCAGGTGAAAGTTAAAAGGGGAGGCTGATATATGTTGGTTTCACACTGCGAATTATGCAGTAGAGAATGGTACACTTCGGCTATTGGTGTGCAATAGATTTCCTTGATCTGCAGCTGCACTCCCACCTGGAAAAGAAGTACTGGATAGCTTCTGCTGACCACTCCATGCTCATGAGGACCTTTCATGAGAACATGGATAATCTGTTTTGCCTGACTTTATGTGGCCATATAGACTATTCATAAGTGCAGCTGGGATACAATCTGTTGAGACTACATTTCACAGGCTGAAGCTCAGAGTTTCAAAAATAGGTGCTAAAAATATCTCTCATCAGAATTGTGATCTTTGTGCTACTGAAATTCATGCATGATCAGGAATCAGATTGTGCTGCAGTACCATTCTGTTCAGTGTCACTGTTTAAATGTGCCAAAACTGTTCTATATACAGCACTCGTGAGTGTAAATCACAACTGGCAGGAATGAAAATTGTAGAATCTTTTTCTCAAAACATTAAATTCTAAAAAAACAAGGAGTTGTTTTTGTGGATACAGACTAACACACTACCCCTGATACTTAAATTCTAAAGTATTTTTTCTTTTTTCTTGTTACTTGCCCCGTTCTACTGGGTTGGGTAATTTGAATTATGTGATCAATATCTATTTAGCCCTTCAATTCTGGCCTACTTTTCATTTCCGCCCATGTAACCCTGCACTGTTACTGCCAAGTCCCCTCTTTGGTAGATTGTAATGCAGCCCTATGGGTCTGTTCTGTCAAGATTCTTAAATAAAGATTGAATTGTATTGAAAATTTTGAGCTAAATGTTATCTAATATTGTCTAAAATAATTAAAGGAATATTTCAATATTCCTTTCTATGATGTTGAATTTTTGGAGCTCTTTTATGAAGTTGTAATTATTGTTATGAAAGATGCAAAAGAGACATTTTAAATAGCTAATAGCGATAGTTTTCTATAGTAATAATTTATACTAACACTAATGTAAAGATATTTTAAAAAATACTAATGTGTTCTATTTATTACGGATTTTCATTTTTAGTGTATTGTGATAAGAAAATAAGGCAACAGTTTGTATCCCTTATAGCTTCTCAAATGCTTCTATGATTCACCAGTAGAGCTTCTGGAGCAGCTGGCATCACACATATCCATAGTGGAGACATCATTCAAATTCTCCAAAGACATGAGCAACACTCAGAATGAATAATTTTCCTGCCCTCAAACAGTATTTCTGTCTCTATAGGAACTCAATATTGGTTTTCACACACCACTTTGTATAAAAATGTTAGTAAACGCAGAATTAGTTTATACTGTAAAATAGACCTTTATGTTGATTTTCTAGCTTCAGTGGATTTGTTCCTTAATAAGAGGGCTTCAGACTACAGTAGCACACAGTTATTTACCAAGAGCTGATTCTTGTTTATCTTACTCACATAAGTAGTCCCACTGAAGTCCCTTCTTTTTTCACCTTTTGTTGAAGTCAGTGGGGCTATTGTAAGTGAGGCAAAAAGGATTTGGCTCCAAGTAAATGAATGTGTTATTTCATAAACTCGTGTTTTCCTTTCTGCTGTTGGTCACCATGACCAAATAATGTGCACTGTGGCTTATAGATGTGATCAAAAGTTTATAACTACTCACTTGGAAAATCTCTAAAGACTTAACAAAATGTCTGTGTATCACTGACCACTGCATGATGGAATCAGCTCCAGCCAGTAGAAGCAGCCAAATACAGAACCTTTGATCCTTTTGACATTTGGAGAACTTTCTACAGTTTTGACTGGACTCTGTCTGCCTTGTGCTGGTTGGCTGTTTGCTCCAATACTCCCTCTCCTTCTGTTTTTTTCATCTCAATTTCACTCCATGTCTGTCCCTTTTACCCAGGGCTCATTCACCTGCACATCCACTAATGTTATATATGCCATCATGTGCCAGCAATGCCCCTCTGCCATGTACATTGGCCAAACCGGATAGTCCCTCTGCAAAAGAATAAATGGACACAAATCCCGGACATCAGGAATGGTAACAAAGATAAGCCAGTAAGTGAACACTTCAGTCTCCTTGGTCATTCTATTACAGATTTAAAAGTCACTATCATTGAACAAAAAAACTTCAGAAACAGACTTCAAAGGGAAACAGCAGAATTAAAATTCATTTGCAAATTTAACACCATTAATCTGGGCTTGAATAGGGACTGGGAGTGGCTGGCTCATTACAGAAGCAGCTTTTCCTCTCCTGGAATTGACACCTCCTCATCTATTATTGGGAGTGGACTACATCCACCCTGATTGAATTGGCCCTGTCAACACTGGTTCTCCACTTGCGAAGTAACTCCCTGCTCTCCATGTGTCAGTATATAATGCCTGCATCTGTAACTTTCACTCTATGCATCTGAAGAAGTGAGGTTTTTACCCACGAAAGCTTATGCCCAAATAAATCTGTTGGTCTTTAAGGTGCCACCAGACTCCTTGTTATCCTTTTACCCTTGTGTCCCCTGCCCTGTCTTTGTCACCCCTTCCCTTCCCTTTTCTTTCCATTTAGTTTATCTACTCCTAACTAAACCTACTCCTCCCTCCTCCCCCAAAAATCATGAAATTAATATGGTGTTTGCCACCATCCCATTGTTCACTCTGTTTGTGTTTATACCCCTTTTCCCACCCTGTGTCTGTCTTGTCTATTTAGATTGTATGCTCTTCAGGGTAGGGACCATCTACTAGTCTCTGTGTGCACAATAAGGCCCCACTCTCGGCTGGCCTTTAGGCAAAATAGACATGTTTAAATAAAAAAAATATATTATATGTCATAGGTCATATACTGCTACAGTAACAGACAACAAAAATTCTCCTTTAGCTCTTGTGATACAGGTATGTGCTTTTGGAGAATAAAGGATTGGAATTCTGTCCCCACTGTGGCTGTGAATTTCAGGTGGTCATGGTGTGTAGTATAGTGACAAACTGTGATGGCCACAGATTTGTTACAATATCTTGCATGTTCTCGCTCCCCATCTCTCTAGTTATGAGTATGAACTCATAGTACCATCTATTTCCTTATCTTCTATTTAGCTTTTATATTGTGATAGCATATTCTCTAATCAAATGGATTTGTATACCAATATGGGTTCTACATGTCAAGCTTTTGCCACTGTTACATGACTGGCTGTCCTCTGCAAGGGATTATTGAGCAATTGAGCACAGTGCATTCCCAGTTTGTCTGGAGTGAGTGTGTTATTTTGGCTGTTCCTCACACTTTTAAAAATGATAGTCAAAGTAGATAAATGGCAAATCTTGATCTTTAAAGTAAAACAAAGTCATTTTTATTTTTGTTTTGAGGCCCCACCTCCTTTTCCCTTCAGTTGCTCTTTCATGGAGACTTGCTGTTAATGTCATCAACAAGGGCTGAATGGCTCAGCAGACACACCTGCCAGCAAATACAACACAGAAGAGCAACTTCAGGGGAGAGGCAGTAGGGAGAAGCACCTGTTCCCTCCATTACCCCAGAAATAGGAAAAATATGTGGTGAGGAGGAAGGAACTGTCATAAAAGACAAAGGCAAAAGGAGTGATCTGGTAATGCGGGAGGAATATCCTGCACTCTCAAAAATGAGACAGCAAGCCTTGGCAACCACCAATGAGCATCTCTCCTCATGGCTTCTTCTTGATCTGCTGGTAATAGGAATAAACTGGGCCCTTTTCACCCTTCTCCCTCTTTGCTATCTTTACTATTTCCTCTGCGGTGAAGGGGTGTAGTATCTCTCTGTAGACAGTGCCAGGAGAGATGGGAGGAATACAGAGGTCACTGTTTGATCTGCTGCCAGAAGGGAGTTGAGAGCAAAGGGAAAATAACAGAAGGGGAGCTCACTGTTGGAAGCTCAAGCTGTAGAAAGGAGTAGGTGCTGCTTCCATGGAACCTCCTTCCCTAGTTCTTCTGCTGGTCATGCCTCTGCTGATGACAAAGAAAATTCTCAGTAGTGTTGCCCGCCCTAAAGGGCTCGAGGGGACAACAGTGGTCCGTCGCCCGGTGTGCTTGGCACCAATAAAGACACCGAGGGGAGAAAGCAAGCCAAGTTTATTACAGAGCTCTGAAATGGCACTAGGAGACCAGCATGTCTCAAATTCAGTGCAACAAATACAAACAACTTTTACCTTTTATACTCCAAACTGTTTACATACATCTCTTTGTCTGGCTGTCCCCCCTTACCCCTCCCTTCCAGACAACTGTTACAATAAACTCTACATAAGCTTGTGAGAAAACTTTCTCAGTCTTTGCGACCTTGGATTAGACACCTGCAAACTAACTACCCCGCTTCTTATCTCTATTATTTCTGCTAGTGTGAGTGAAACTGCAGCCATCTGCTAAAAAGCTAGCATTACATTTCTGCTTCAGCCTACTTCAGAGCATGTAAACAGTTAGCATAGAAGTAGGTGAGAGTTCCCAAGATGGAGTCACTGTGGCTCAGGTAGGCCCAGAGCAAAAGAGCTTCATCGGCACTTTTGGCCTTCCGCTCTCCCGAGTTATCTGGTAGCTATACCTAGTGGACCCTAACAATCCCTCCTTTGAGAACACTCAACAAACCTTTGTCAGAGTTTTCTCATACTCTAAAGATAAAATGCGATTAAGCTCCATGCAATCAGGATTATCAATGAGAGGGTATAAGGGAACTTCTGGGGTATGGGAGGTACAAATCTTACGTATGAGCACTTTACAGCAAATGAGCAAAAGAACAAGAACAAAACATATCACCACACCTGTGAGCAAGATGCGAACAATGCTTCCCCCTATATTCCCTAGTTCCCCTAAACCAGGTATCCAACCCCAAAGGGAATCCAAAATAGTGGGTTCCCCTTCCTGGGCTTTCCACTGGTTAAAGGCCCGTTCAGCTGACAAGATGTGCTTGTTAATGTCCTGTGAAAACTCTGGGACATAGGTACAACACTCTTCTCCAATAAGGGCACAGACAATTACAACAACCCAAATGCCCAGAAGATAAGAAGAATTGTTGACGCTAAACAAGTCAAAAAATAACAAGACCAAATATATAGGCCAGGTCGGCCTTCTGTGAGAAAATAAAACCAATGCTCAGGGTTCTCGCGGGGAGTATGCTGTGACTGTTCAGAAAGATCACAACGCATTCCCAATGACCCTTACTGTCTTTTGAATAACAGCTTAAGTCCCAAATCGTCATTAGCAGTCTTCTCCGCAGGCTGGACAGTCCACTGTTTAGGAGTGGGCACTGCTTTCAGTCGAGAGTGATGAATCCAGTTCTTGTGTCCTTCGACCTTTGCCGCTGTATGGGTGACAAGCAGGACGGTGTGGGGTCCCTTCCACTTCTCTTGGAGAGGCTCGTCCTTCCAGGTCCGCACGAGAACGGAGTCACCAGGCTGCAGGGAGTGGACCGGAGTATCCAGCAGAAGAGGCTGTGAATCTTTGGTGTACCTGTGAAGAGAAGAAAGAACAGCAGACAGAGAGCACATGTACTGAGACAAGAAACCACACCCCACTTCCCATTCCCCTGCCAGAACTGGGGCACCATTCATAGGCCATGCTCTTCCAAACATAATCTCGAAGGGACTAAGCCCTATCCTACCCTTAGGGAGAGCACGAATGCGAAGTAACACAAGGGGCAAGGCATCAGGCCACTTAAGAGAGGCCTCCTGACAGACCTTTGAGAGGTGTCGCTTGAGTGTCTGATTTGTGCGTTCCACTACTCCACTGGCTTGTGGTCGCCAGGGTGTGTGGAGTTTCCAGGGGATTTGCAGAGCACTTGATATTTTTTGAACAATTTGAGATGTGAAGTGTGTTCCATTATCAGATTCCATCCACTGAGGAAGGCCGAAGCGAGGAATGATTTCCTTGACAAACTTAAGAGCCACTGTCTTGGCAGTGTTGTTGTGACATGGGAAGGCTTCAGGCCATCCGCTGAATCGATCCACTAAGACGAGAAGATACCTGTACCCTTGGGTTCTGGGAAACTCAGTAAAGTCTATTTGCCACACCAATCCTGGGCCTGGGGTAGGTTCCAGGGTGGCTGGTGGCACTGCTACTCCTGGTCGAGGGTTATTCTTTTGGCAGATTAAACATTCAGCTTGTACCTGTGATGCTAGGGGTTTTAAGTCCAGAGGTTAGAAAATATTTATTCATGAGCTGGGTAAGAGCCTCTCTGCCTGCGTGTGTGGTTTGATGCAGTTTCTGCAACACTGGTCGAATCAAGCCCTTGGGCAGGAGGATTTTTCCCTCTGGAATAAAGCCATCCCTCCTTTTCCTGGAGACCGAGCCTGTCGGCCAGGTTTCTGTCCTCTTGGGAGTAGTGAGGGGCTGCAAGCTCACCCACTGATGGGATGAGGGCATGCATTTGGGCATTCTCCTCAGTTGCTGATTTCAGGGTAGCAGCTCACTTAGCTTCCCTGTCTGCTCTGGCATTACCCTTGGTTACATCTTGATCTTCCCTTTGATGGGCTTTGCAATGCACCACTGCTACTGCTGAGGGGAGTTGTACCGCTTCTAAAAGCCGGAGAATTTGAGACCCATGCTTGACCGGAGAGCCTTGGGCTGTTAGCATTCCCCTTTGCTTCCACAGACCAGCGTGAGCATGCAATACCCCAAAAGCATACTTTGAGTCAGTAAAGATATTAACCCGTTTGTCTTTTGCCAGCTCGAGTGCACGAGTCAGGGCCACTAGTTCAGCAAGTTGGGCAGATGTTCCTACCGGTAAATTCTCAGCTTCCACGGTATCATGAAGAGACACAATAGCATAACCAGCCCTCCTTTGCCCATCCACAACAGTACTACTGCCATCCGTATACCATTCCAAGTCAGCATTTGGGAGTGGCTGAGCTTTTAGATCTGGGCGGTTAGAGTACTGAACATCTATGATTTCTAAACAGTCATGTTCCTGCTTTTCTGTCTCTGGTAGCAGTGTAGCTGGATTAAGGGAGGGACAGATCTGCAGGGTGACTTCAGGATTCTCTAACAGCTTCGCCTGGTACCGAGCAACCCGAGCCTGTGTGAGCCAAAGACCACCCTTAGTGTCCAGCAAGGCTCGGACCATATGGGGAACATACACTTGCACAGTTCCTCCCAGTGTCAGTTTTTCAGCTTCCCCAAGCACTAGAGCAGTAGCTGCGACCGCCCTCAAACAGGCTGGCCATCCCTTTGAAACTTGATCCAGTTGTTTAGAAAAGTATGCCACAGGACGTTTCCAGGCACCTAATAGCTGGGTAAGCATTCCCAAAACTACCCCTTTTCGTTCATGCACATACAGTTGGAACGGCTTAGATATATCGGGCAAACCCAGGGCTGGAGCTTCCATTAGCTTCCTTTTCAAGATTTTAAATGCCCTGTCCGCTTCTGGGGACCAGTGAAAGGGGTCATGTTCCGCTCCCTTAACACATTCATACAGAGGTTTAGCCCACAGTCCAAACTCTGGAATCCATATTCTGCAAAAACCTGCCATTCCCAGGAATGCCCTAAGCCGTTTACGGTTGCTGGGGATGGGAACTTGGCAGATAGCCTCCTTTCTTTCGTTTGAGAGCTGTCTCTCTCCCTGCCTGATGTGAAATCCCAGCTATTGAACCTCTGAAAGAGCAATTTGGGCTTTGCTTTGAGATACCCTGTAACCTCGCAGTCCAATAAAGTTTAGGAGACTCACAGTAGCTCTGAGACAAGGGATTAGACCCACAGCAGCAATTAACAAGTCATCTACATATTGCAGCAGGAGGGCTCTGTCTGAATTATCCCACTCCTCCAAGTCTCTGGCCAAAGCCTGGACGAACAGAGTGGGGGAATTTTTAAATCCTTGAGCCAATACTGTCCAAAGCTGCTTTTTAACCCTTCGTTTGTCTTCCCATTCAAAGGAGAATATCTCCTGAGACTGGGTGTCAACTGGAATCGTGAAGAAAGCATCTTTTAAATCTAGGACCGAGAAATGGGTATATTGCCCCCCTATAGAGGCCAACAGTGTATACGGATTTGGAACCAGGGGGTGCAGAGTCTTAACCTGCTCATTAACTGCCCTGAGGTCCTGGACCAGCCGATACGTGCCATTGGGCTTTTGTATGGGCAGAATGGGGGTGTTCCAAGCTGACTGGCATTCTCGTAGTACACTGCACTCTAGGAACTGATCTATAGTCTCTTGTAGTCCCTCTCTGGCTTCCCTTTTAATCGGATATTGCTTGATCCGCACTGGGCTTTTTCCTGGGAGGAGCTGAATATGCACAGGGGTTTGACGGTTTGCTTTCCCTGGGACCCCTGATGCCCAGACTAGAGGAAAAACCTGTTTTTCCCACTCACTCCACTCTGGGGCTTGCATAGCTGAGGGTTCAACTGCAAGGGTCATTATCCAAGCATTCTCAGGGGCTAAGGTGAGGGTTATATCATCTTGAGTGAAATGCAGGGTGGCACCTAAGCGACAAAGCAGGTCCCGTCCTAGTAGTGGTGTTGGACAATCAGGGAGGTAAACCAACTTGTGTGATACAGTTCTGTTTCCCAAGGCACATTCCGCTGGGGCATATACTGGGCACTTGGTTCCTTTCCCTGTGGCACCCACCACTGTGAGGGAGCCTGCCACTGGCAACTGTAGGGGTTTGTTTACAGCGGTCCTTGCTGCTTCAGAGTCTATTAAAAAGTCTATATCCACATCTCCCACCCGCACATTTACTCAGGGTTCCGGGGGTAGGATGGTCCGTCTCCCCTGACACCCCTAATCTCGATCCTCCGCTGCCATCATAGGGGTACCTTCCCTTTCAGGGCATTCATTTTTCCAGTGTCCCTCCTTTTGGCATATGGCACACTGGTTGCGACCCAGGCGCCTTTCCTGGGGACCAGGGCGTCCACATCCACGGCCTTTCATTCCCCTTCCCCTTCCACCTTTCTGTGGCCTTTCTTTGCCGCCGGCCTGCACTGCCGCTACCATCATTTTCACTTGCCTTTTTTCCTTCTCTCCCTCTCTAAGGCTATAAGCCCTGTTTGCAGTCTCCAAAATCTGAGCCATAGACATTCCCATTAAATCCTTCTTCTTCTGCAATTTCCTTTTAATATCAGGGGCCGCACGGCTGGTGAAGATACCCTTTATAATTGCCTCAGTTGCCTGATCATCTGGGTTTGCACTAGTATTTTGCCTGATGGTATCCCGAATACGCTGCAGGAAAGCCCCTGGACTTTCTTTCGAGTCCTGGATTAGTTCATAAGGCTTAGCCCAATTGTTATGCCTGACAGCTGAGTGTCGGAGACCATGCATAAGCAGTTCCTTATAGGAGTTAAGCAACCTCAAATCCCCCTCCTCGTTCGGATTCCACTGGGGGTCCCCTAGGGGGACAGCGACATCCGGCAAGGGCTTGCCTTCTCTATCCTCATCATGCCTTTTCTGTGCCTCCTCCCTGGCTTTGGCTATGACCTGAATCCGCTCCACTTCAGACAACAGGGTTCTCATAAGTATATTACAATCATCCCAGTCAGGCTTATGGCTAGCCAGACATCCTTCAAAGATAGAAATGAACTTGCTTGGATTCGTTGAAAATTCTCCTGCCTCTGCCTTAAAAGCAGCCAGATGTACAGGGTTAAAAGGTACATGCGAATATACAGACACTATCTGAGCTGGCCGTTCCTGAGTTCCTGGACGGGCTACCACACTCTCCGTAATCAACAGATACAATCCCATGGGGGTGGGGTACTCTCTGGAGCCTGTGGGGGTGGAGGAGCCGAAGGGGACACCGATTCTGGCATTACAACAGTGGGAGGGTTCTGGGGTTTAGCAGCCGTTACTACCGAGCCTGTCGGAGTCAAATGGCACTTGAGCAAAATATCAGTCCTATTTCTTAACACCATGAACGTATACGCATAGAGATGTTCATTCCATTTACCTGTTCTCTGACAGAATAAAAGCAATTGAAGGATCGTGTTGTAATTGAGTGATCCTTCCAGTGGCCACCTTTCTTGGCACTCCAGCTGGTACTGAGGCCAATCAACTGTACAGAACCTTTTCAATTTACTTTTAATCAACTGATCAGATCCAAACACTTTCCAGTTCACCAGAATGCATTCTAAGGGTATACACTGTACCCTGCCGGCTGTACTCTGTTCCTGCCCCATACCGAGGGAGACTCTGGGTGTCCCCAGGTCACAACAGGCAGACACTGGGCGTCCCCAGGTCACAAAAGATAAAGTCCCCACTGGACTGTTCCTACCTTATCCAAGGGTCTGGTTCTGCACCGTCACCCTATCCACGGGACCGGTTCCCCACCGTCGCCCGCAGCTGCTTCTCCACTGTCTGTGTGCGTTGCACCGTTGTGCCCTCCGGGGTCAATCAAATCACGTCTCCGCTGAGGCCCCCGATGAAGTCACCGGTGATCTCTGGGCGTCGGGCGTCGCTGTAATCCGTCGGCTCCCAGGAGGGATCCAGGCAAGGCTAAATTTCAGCCTCGAGCCCACCCAGGGACGCCAAAACTGTTGCCCGCCCTAAAGGGCTCGAGGGGACAACAATGGTCCGTCGCCCGGTGTGCTTGGCACCAATAAAGACACCGAGGGGAGAAAGCAAGCCAAGTTTATTTCAGAGCTCTGAAATGGCACTAGGAGACTAGCATGTCTCAAATCCAGTGCAACAAATACAAACAACTTTTACCTTTTATACTCCAAACTGTTTACATACATCTCTTTGTCTGGCTGTTCCCCCTTACCCCTCCCTTCCAGACAACTGTTACAATAAACTCTACATAAGCTTGTGAGAAAACTTTCTCAGTCTTTGCGACCTTGGATTAGATGCCTGCAAACTAACTACCCCGCTTCTTATCTCTATTATTTCTGCTAGTGTGAGTGAAACTGCAGCCATCTGCTAAAAAGCTGGCATTACATTTTTGCTTCAGCCTACTTCAGAGCATGTAAACAGTTAGCATAGAAGTAGGTGAGAGTTCCCAAGATGGAGTCACTGTGGCTCAGGTAGGCCCAGAGCAAAAGAGCTTCATCGGCACTTTTGGCCTTCCGCTCTCCCGAGTTACCTGGTAGCTATACCTAGTGGACCCCAACAGTAGGGAGTGGAGCTTCTGGACGAAAATCAATGTTCCTTGAAGAATCCTTAAGCCCTGAGTCTGGCAAATAGTTACAGTTGCCTGTAAAGGTTCAGAAGTTCTGTTCTACAGTTAGTTGGAACCTGGAAATTCTAAAGTGTTGGAATTTCTCATGAAATGAAATTTGTGAAAAAAAATGCATTTAGAAGTATCAAACTGCTCTGTTTTGATAAGGTCCAAGTGCTTTGTTCAATTATCATATATCATTAATATATACTAGGAAAAATGATAACATTGAAATTCAGCTTAACATTTTTAAATGAAATTGATATGTTCTTGTGAAATATTTCAATTTTTTCTAATCTGTATTTTTTGATGGAAATTTGTTCCATTGGAAAAATTTTCACCCAGCTCACTGTTCTCATCCAACACTTTATGACTCTCATAAGAACATAAGAACTGCCATACTGGGGCAGACAAAAGGTCCATCTAGCCCATTATCCTGTCTTCCGACAGTGGCCAATGCCAGGTACTTCAGAGGGAATGAACAGAGCAGGTAATCATCAAGTGATCCATCTTCTGTTGTCGATTCCCAGCTTCTGGCAAATGAAGGCTAGGGACACCATTCCTGCCCATCCTGGCTAATAGACATTGGTGGACCTATCGTCCATGAATTTATCTAGTTATAGTCTTGGCCTTCACAAAATCCTCTGGCAAAGACTTCCACAGATTGACTGTGCATTGTGTGAAAAAATACTTTCTTTTATTTGTTTTAAAGCTGCTGCCTATTAATTTCATTTCAGGACCCCTAGTTCTTTTGTTATGAAAAGAAGCATATAATACTTTCCTATTTACTTTCTTCATACCAGGCATGATTTTATAGACCTCTATCATATCCCCCCTTAGTCATCTCTTTTCCAAGCTGAAGAGTCCCATTCTTACTAATTTCTCCTCATATGGAAGCTGTTTCATACCCCTAATTATTTTTGTTGCGCTTTTCTGTACCTTTTCCAATTCCAATATATATTTTTTGAGATGGGGCTACCAGATCTTCATGCAGTATTCAAGATGTGGGCAATATATAGAGGCAATATGATATTTTCTGTCTTATTAGCTATGCCTTTCGTAATGATTCCCAACATTCTATTAGCTTTTTTGACTGCCTCTGCATATTGAGTGGATGTTTTCAGAGAACTATCCAAAATGACTCCAAGATCTCTTTCTTGAGGGGTAACAGCTAATTTAGACCCCATCATTTTATATGTATAGTGGAATTGTGTTTTCCAATGTGCATTACAAAATTCAGGTTGGGAAGGGATTTCCTGTTTTTCTTATCCCTTATTTAGACATTTATTTCTTTGACTATGAAAGTTTTCCATTAGGTGAGATGTTCAGCAGTGTATGGTGATAACTTTAAAATGTGATTATCTATTATAAAAGCCAGTCTCTGTAGGCCAGGTATTTAACCCCATATAAGTAGATTGTAGTGATTCTGAAGGGAGACGTTTTTAAGTAAGAAATTATATATGGTAGGTCTCAATTGTCATCTCTGTAACTGATGTTACAAGGCCAAGAGATCTGTGCTGCTCTTAGGAGGTAACCGTTATTCTGTGAAGTCAATGAATGAAATACAGTTCTTGTGATGAAGATGTATGCTGTGATGTGGAGTTATTGTGTTGGAAAGATAAAAGCAAGATGAAAATCAATGACCTTCCACCATTATATTCATAAATAGTGCTTTTGGCATACAAAGACCTTTACTTCACTTCTGTTGAACATATTTCCCATATGAGGTTTGTTTTGAAATCTAATTTGTAATTTTTCAACAGCAGCAGCAGCATAGGTTTGGAAATATTTTTCGTAAGCCCTAAAAAGATAAAGAACACTTTTCATCGCAGTCTAGAAATATATAATATGTAACTAAACATTTATTAACCCCACTAAATTGCACTACAGTGTTGTCCATTCAATTTCTCTCCTTTTGATTCATTTCTGCAATTATTAAAAAGAAATGAATGGCTTATAATGAGTAACTATTCCAGTTGTTAGTGTTTTCGTTTGCTGTAGCTGCTGTGGGCTGTTCTTTCCTGGTTGCACTGAAATAATAATTATAGGAATTGCTAATAGTTGGGGGGTTGTAATTTCTAATAGTTGGGGTATGTGTGTATTTCTTGCACAGTACCCTGTGGAGAAATTTGACTAATGATTTGAGTGAGTGACTTGTAGCCAGTGGTGCTGGGGGTGCTTCTGTACCCCCTGGCTAGTAGTAGTAATAACAAACACCAAATACATGGTTTCTATCACCCACACTGTAAAAATTGTTCCAGCACCCCTGCTTGTAGCTAGCACTGTTCCTGGCTCTGCCACTGATTTAGGGTTGATTTACATACAGTGTTTGTAATGTAGGCAACATAGTGTAGTGTAGGCAACATAGTGACAGATGATGTGGAAAAAGCTGAATACTCAATGCTTTTTTGCCTTGGTCTTCACAGACAAGGTCAGCTCCCAGACTGCAGCCCTGGACAACACAGCATGGGGAGGAGGTGAACAGCCTTCAGTGGTGAAAGAACAGGTTAAGGACTATTTAGAAAAGCTGAATGTGCACAAGTCCATGGGTCCAGATCTAATGCATCTGAGGGTGCTGAGGGATTTGGCTGATGTGATTGCAGAGCCATTGGTCATTATCTCTGAAAACTCGTGGTGATCGGGGGAGGTCCCGGACGATTGGAAAAAGGCAAATATAGTGCCCATCTTTAAAAAAAGGGAAGAAAGAGAACCCGGGGAACTACAGCAGGGGTGAAAGTAACTTAAAGGACTTACCGGTACTCCAGAGTCTTGCGGAGGGGGCGGGACCTCAACTGGAAGAGGTGTGGCCTCTACCGGAAGAGGTGGGGCCTTTAAATCCCGGGGCTTTTAAATCAGGATTTAAAGGGGTCGGAGATCTGGCTGAAGCTAAGAGCCCCGGGCCCTTTAAATCACCCCCGGAGCTACCAGTTGCAGAGGCAGCTGGGAGCCCTGGGGTTTGGGCAGGGGTGAAAGTAATTTACATTTCTTACCCATATGGTCCAATCGCAAGCCAGCAACCCACCTCTCCTACATACTTCATGGATTCCTCCCTTTGCATGACATAGATATAGAAAATAAAGCTGCTACTACTACTAAAAATACTGTCTCTAATAAAACTTTAATATTGGAATAAGCCTGAAAAAGTGAAAACTCACTGTCACATTTTTCTCCATGTCTTCCCTCCTCCTCCAGCCAGGCTGCCGATGCTAGGCTGTGCTTTCCACCTGCCTGGCACTCAGCAGTGGCTGCAGGGACTCCCCTCTAGCTTGCAGCAGGGAGACTGGCTGAGGGAGGGAGAAGCCTGCCTCCTGCATAAGAACAGTTTAAACTCAGCTGTTCCCTGAGTAGTTCAGCCCCCGGGGTTAGGAGCTGTTTCTGGCATCCTTGTTAATTTCACTCACAGTTGTTGCAGGGGGAAGGGTGTGTGTGACCATGGCAGGGGCAGTTCTTTTCTGCCCCTGGGATGAGGGGATCTCCAATACTAATATACACAACAAATACAAGCATTTGGCTGCACAGCTTAAATCCAGAGCTAATAAAAGCAGGTGGAAGGGGAAAACTCAGTGTCACTTCGGTTTCTCGTCTTCTCCCTCCTCCTCCAGCCAGGCTGCAGACATGTTCCTCCCCCACCCACTACTCAGCAGGGGATCTCCTCTAGGCTCTAGCTTGCAGTGAGCAGGGAGACTGGCTGAGAGATGCCTGCTGCTGCTGCCTGCATAAGAATAGTTAAACTCAGCTGTTCCCTGGGCAGTTCAGCCCCCAGGGTTAGGAGCTGTTTCTGGCATCCTTGTTAATTTCACTCCCAGGCCTGGTCTACACACGAGTTTAGGTCGACTTTAGCAGCATTAAATCGAATTAAGCCTGGACACGTTCACATGACGAAGCCCTTTCTTTCGACTTAAAGGGCCCTTTAAACCGGTTTCTTTACTCCACCTCCGACGAGGGGATTAGCGATAAAATCGGCCTTAGCAGGTCGGAATTAGGGTAGTGTGGAAGGAATTCGACGTTATTGGCCTCCGGGAGCTATCCCACAGTGCTTCATTGTGACTGCTCTGGACAGCACTCTCAACTCAGATGCACTGACCAGGTAGCCAGGAAAAGCCCCGCAAACGTTTGAATTTCGTTTCCTGTTTGCCCAGCGTGGAGAGCACAGGTGACCACGCAGAGCTCATCAGCACAGGTAACCGTGATGGAGTCCCAGGATTGCAAAAGAGCTCCAGCATGGCGTGAACGGGAGGTTCGGGATCTGCTCGCCATATGGGGAGATGAATCAGTGCTAGCAGAACTCCGTAGCAGTAAACGAAATGGCAAAATATTAGAAAAGGTCTCCAAGGCCATGAAGGACAGAGGCCATAACAGGGACGCACAGCAGTGCCGCGTGAAAATTAAGGAGCTATGGCAAGCCTACCACAAAGCCAGAGAAGCAAACGGAAGGTTCAGGGCAGAGCCGCAAACTTGCCGCTTCTACGCGGAGCTGCATGCCATTCTAGGGGGTGCAGCCACCACTACCCCAACCGTGTGCTATGACTCCCTCACTGCAGAAACACACAGGGAAGAGGGTTTGGGGTACGAGGAAGATGAGGATGGAGGTAATGTAGATAGCTCACAGCAGCAAGGAAGCGGAGAAACCGGTTTCCCCAACAGCCAGGATATGTTTGTCACCCTGGACCTGGAACCAGTAACTCCCGAACTCACCCAAGACCCTGAGGACACAGGGGACCTCGGGTGAGTGTACCTTTGTAAATATTACACATGGTTTAAAAGCAAGTGTGTTTAATGATTAATGATTAATTTGCCCTGGCAATCGCGGCCAGTACAACTACTGGAAAAGTCTGTTAACGTATATGGGGATGGAGCGGAAATCCTCCAGGGACATCTCCAGAAAGCTCTCCTTCATGTACTCCCAAAGACTTTGCAAAAGGTTTCTGGGGAGGGCTGCCTTATCCTGTCTGCCATGGTAGGACACTTTACCACGCCAGGCCAGTAGCACGTAGTCTGGAATCATTGCATAACAAAGCATGGCAGTGTATGGTCCTGGTGTTTGCTGGCATGCAGACATTATCCATTCCTTATCGCTCTTTGTTATCCTCAGGAGAGTGATATCATTCACGGTCACCTGGTTGAAATGGGGTGATTTTATTAAGGGGGCATTCAGAGGTGCCCATTCCTGCTCTGCTGAACAGAATGTTCCCCCCTGTTAGCCACGAGGTGGGGGGGGAGGGGTGAAGTGATCATCCCCAAGAATTGGGTATGGGGGGAGGGGGATTAGTTGGGTTTGTGCTGCATGTTAACCCGGAAACTGCAGCCCTTCCTTTTACATTGCAAACCCATTTTAAATGCCCAACCCAATTCATGCTTGATATGGGAAATGAGGGCGCTGCTGTTTGAAACCATTCCCACATGTTAAGAAGGTTAAAAAAGCCAAAAGACTGTGGCTTACCATGGCTGCCTGCAAGCCGAAATCTGTTGCCTGGCACTGCATGAGTGATCTCTCACACGAAACTGGCAGGCCCTCACTATAAGAGGAAAAATGCGACCTTGTAACGAAAGCACATGTGCTGTGTAATGTGAACAGCAAAATTTAACTTGAAAGAGTGTACCCATTTTTCTCTAAAATGTGTCTTTTTTAACCACCTCTCCCTTCTCCTTCACCAGCTGCAAATGTTTCTCCTTCACAGAAGCTAGTGAAGATTAGAAAGAGAAAACGGAGGACGCGGGACGATATGTTCACGGAGCTGCAGATGTCCTCCCACGCTGAAAGAGCACAGCAGAATGCGTGGAGGCAGTCAATGTCAGACTTCAGAAAAGCACAATATGAACGAGAGGAGAGGTGGCGGGCTGAATCGCGGGATGAACAGAGCAAGTTGCGGGCTGAAGATGATAGGTGGTGTCAGCTTGCAGACAGAAGGCAAGAGTCGATGCTCCGGCTGCTGGAGCATCAAACTGATATGCTCCAGCGTATGGTTGAGCTGCAGGAAAGGCAGCAGGAGCAGAGACCGCCACTACAGCCCCTGTGTAACCAACAGCCCTCCTCCCCAAGTTCCATAGCCTCCTCACCCAGACGCCCAAGAACACGGTGGGGGGTCCTCCGGCCACCCAGTCACTCCACCCCAGATGATTGCCCGAGCATCAGAAGGCTGGCCTTCAATAAGAGTTAAAGTTTTAAACTGCAGTGTGTCCTTTTCCTTCCCTCCTCCCCCACCCAACCTGGGCTACCTTGGCAATTATCCCCCTAGTTGTGTGATGAATTAATAAAGAATGCATGAATGTGAAGTAACAATGACTTTATTGCTTCTGCAAGCGGTGCTCGAAGGGGGGAGGAGAGGGTGGGGTGGCTGGTTTACAGGGAAGTAGAGTGAACCGGGTGGGGGGGGTGGAGGGTTCATCAAGGACAAACAAACAGAAGTTTCACACCGTAGCCTGGCCAGTCACAAAACTCATTTTCAAAGCTTCTCTGATGCGCACCGCGCCCTGCTGTGCTCCTCTAACCGCCCTGGTGTCTGGCTGCGCGTAATCAGCGGCCAGGCGATGTGCCTCAACCTCCCACCCCGCCATAAATGTCTCCCCCTTACTCACAGATATTGTGGAGCGCACAGCAAGCAGCAATAACAATGGGGATATTCTTTTCGCTGAGGTCTGAGAGAGTCAGTAAGCTGCGCCAGCGCGCTTTTAAACGTCCAAATGCACATTCCACCACCATTCAGCACTTGCTCAGCCTGTAGTTGAACAGGTCCTGACTCCTGTCCAGGCTGCCTGTGTACGGCTTCATGAGCCATGGCATTAAGGGGTAGGCTGGGTCCCCAAGGATCACGATAGGCATTTTAACATCCACAACGGTTATTTTCTGGTCCAGGAAGAAAGTCCCTTCCTCCAGCTTTCAAAACAGAGCAGAGTGCCTGAAGACGCGAGCATCATGTACCTTTCCCGGCCATCCCACGTTGATGTTGGTGAAACGTCCCTTGTGATCCACCAGGGCTTGCAGAAGCATTGAAAAGTACCCCTTGCGGTTTATGTACTCGGTGGCTTGGTGCTCCGGGGCCAAGATAGGGATATGGGTTCCGTCTATGGCCCCACCACAGTTTGGGAATCCCATTGCAGCAAAGCCATCCACTATGGCCTGAACGTTTCCCAGAGTCAGTACCCTTGATATCACCAGGTCTTTCATTGCCCTGGCAACTTGGATCACAGCAGCCCCCACAGTAGATTTGCCCACTCCAAATTGATTCCCGACTGACCGGTAGCTGTCTGGCGTTGCAAGCTTTCACAGGGCTATTGCCACTCGCTTCGCAACTGTGAGGGCTGCTCTCATCCTGGTATTCTGGCGCTTCAGGGCAGGGGAAAGCAAGTCACAAAGTTCCATGAAAGTGCCCTTACGCATGCGAAAGTTTTGCAGCCACTGGGAATCGTTCCACACCTGCAGCACGATGCAGTCCCAGCAGTCTGTGCTTGTTTCCCGTGCCCAGAATCGGCGTTCCACGGCATGAACCTGCCTCAGTAACACCATGATTTCCACATTGCTGGGGCCTGTGCCTTGTGAGAGGTCTATGTCCATGTCAATTTCCTCATCACTCTCGTCGCCGCGCTGCAATCGCCTCCTCGGCTGGTCCGGGTTTCACTTTGGCATGTCCTGGCTCTGCATATACTCCAGAACAATGCGCGTGGTGTTCATAGTGCTCATAATTGCCGCAGTGATCTGAGCGTGCTCCATGATCCCAGTGCTAGCTATGGCGCCTGGTCTGAAAAAAGGCGCGAAACTAGTATCTGATGGACCAGGGGAAGGAGGGAGGGAGGGAGGGCGGAGTGACGACATGACGTACAGGTACAGGGAATTAAAATCAAGAAAGGTGGCTGTGCATCAGGGAGAAACACAAACAACTGTCACACAGAATGCCACCCCCCCAAAGATTAAACTCAAAACCCTGGGTTTAGCAGGCCGTTGATTTCATGGAGGGAGAACACAGAACAAATCTATTTTTTACATCTTAAGCTGGCAGCCGATGGTGCAGCATGACTGATAGCCACTGCAGTACGACGACGACGGATACCAGTCGTAATATACCATCTTCTGTCAAAAGGCAAGGGGCTGCTGCTGTGTAGCAATGCAGCCCCACGTCTGCCAGCCCCAGGTCTTCCAGCACCCAGATCGCCCTCGGCCTCTTCTTGGTGCTTAGCAGAAAATACTGGGCGATTGGCAGAAAATAGCATACTACGACTGATAGCCATCATCATCGAGACAGTTGCATGTCTGCCCAGATGCCCATGATTGACAGCCACTGCAGTATGATGACGACGGATACCAGTCGTAATATACCATCTTCTGCCAAAAGGCAAGGGGCTGGTGCAAAGCAGCCCTACGGCTGCCAGCCCCACGGCTACCAGTCATGCTTCACCATCTACCGCCAAAAGGCAGTTAGCTGCTGCTTCTGTGTAGCAATGCAGTACCATGTCTGCCGGCACCCAGATGACAAATGGTGACGGTGAGCTGATCTGAGCGGGCTCTATGCTTGCCGTGGTATGTTGTCTGCACAGGTAACCCAGGTAAAAAGGCGCGAATCTATTGTCTGCCGGTGCTCTGATGGAGGGGGTGGGGCCTGTACCCAGAACCCCCCGTGACACTGTTTTGCATCATTCAGGCATTGGGATCTCAACCCAGAATTCCAATGGGCGGCGGAGACTGCGGGAACTGTGGGATAGCTACCCATAGTGTAATGCTCCGGAAGTCGACGCTAGCCTCGGTACTGTGGACGCGGTCTGTCGACTAGAGCACTTAGAGCATTTTATGTGGCTGTATACAACCGATTTCTATAAAACCGGCTTCTATAAATTCGACCTAATTTCGTAGTGTAGACATACCCCCAGTTGTTGGGGGTGGGGGTGGGGGAAGGTGTGTGTGACCATGGAGGGGCAGTTCTTTTCTGCCCCCTGGATGAGGGGATCTCCAATACTACTATAATACAATAGTAGGGGCTGGTTGCTGGGGTCGGGGCAGTCGGCAGCAGCTGCATTGTTTGTGACACTCACATTCATACACATACTGTGACAAAGTTCCTCCTCTATCTTAGTGGGTCCTGTGCTTATTGGTGGATTTTCTTGCCTCAAAGATTCACCATGTGGGTTGCGGAACAGCCCAGAGACCTTCCCCTCTGGAAGAACCCACCGTCCAGGTCAATTGGGAGGTTTGGGGGGAACCTGGGCCCGCCCTCTACTCCGGGTTCCAGCCCAGGGCCCTGTGGACTGCAGCTGTCTATAGTGCCTCCTGTAACAGCTGCATGACAGCTACAACTCCCTGGGCTACTTCCCCATGGCCTCCTCCAAACACCTTCCTTATTCTCACCACAGGACCTTCCTCCTGGTGTCTGATAACGCTTGTGCTCCTCAGTCCTCCAGCAGCACACCCTCTCACTCTCACTCTCCTTGCACCTCTTGCTCCCAGCTCCTCACACTCGCACCACAAACTGAAGTGAGCTCCTTTTAAAACCCAGGTGCCCTGATTTGCCTGCCTTAATTGATTCTAGCAGCTTCTTCTTAACTGGCTCCAGGTGTTCTAATTAGCCTGCCTGCCTTAACTGGTTCTAGCAGGTTCCTGATTACTCTAGTGCAGCCCCTGCTCTGGTCACTCAGGGAACAGAAAACTACTCATCCAGTGACCAGTATATTTGCCCTCTACCAGACTCCTGTACCCCACTGGTCTAGGTCTGTCACAATACATACTGTATGTATTACTGTCCAGTGGGGAAGGTGCCAGTGCCCTTTTAAGGGGTGGGGGGAGGAGACAAGTGTTTCTGGGCTAACACACCTCAGGAGCTTCTGCTTAATGTGTGCTGCTTAATGGAGTCCGTCCTTCCCTAGGGGGCTATTTGTTGGTCCAACTCCTACACTGAAGAGCTATCTTTTTTGAGAGATCCATCCATACTGTACATATACATTTAGAATATACCTGGATCAGAGTAGATTTAGATCTGTGATGCAAGACAAGAAGATTTTGTTTTCCCAGGAAGACATTCATGTGGATGTTCCAAAGTTAGCTTTTGAATGCCATACGGTACCCCCACATGGTAATCACGCGGGCTTGCTATTTACAACTGCCTCAAACAAAGCCGATCAAAGCACACGTGAAGAAAGGTCTTCCAATTATAAGAACTTAATTAACAATTTGTCAGTTTTGAATCCTGAAAAATGGCAAGAGAATCCAGAGAATCCCCATGTCAGAGAAAAGGAAATAAGAGCATTGGCTGATCAACTGAGGGATTTGTTGAATTCAAGGCTTTTGGAGGAAAAAACATTCCTGGTAAACTTATAAAATTCGTCCTTGCAGTGGACACCCTTGCTGCAAGCAATGCTGACTGCGAAAGGGGATTCAGTGTGATGAACAACATCATTACAGTGAAACGGACTGCACTTACCACTCATCATGTGGTGGACTTGCTATTCATTTCATGTGTGGGACCTCCTTATACTCAGTGGAATCCCATGCCATATGTGAAATTGTGGCTTGGAAAGGGCCGACGTGCAGCACATTCATCTTGAGGCATGGCATGACAACAGGGACAGCAGCGAGAGCAGCTGTATGGCCCAATGTAGGAGTTGCTATAAGGATGCTTTGCTCCATCCAATCCTTCCCATGGATGCCCCTTTCTTGCTCCCCCTGGGCTGGCCCACTCACACCTTCCACATGCCAGGACTGAGCCGGGGGCTGGGGCAGCTTTGCTGTGGGTAGTGGTTCCCGTTGGAGCTGCAGCCCCCACCTGCCAGCCCCTATTGCTTGTGTTGTTGCTGCTGCATGCCCCCCAGACCTCCGTCTCCTCCCCTGTCTCCCGGGCGGCTCCCTCCCACAGCCTGGAAGAGAGAACAGCAGCTGCTGAGGCTGGAAGTTTTCCTGGGGACACCATTAAGCAGCAACCCAAAAGCTGGGTGCCCACAGATGTGCTGGCAGTGCCCAGCCAGACCTTGCCTCTTACAGAAGTTCCTGAGGTGTGAGCAGCAGAAATACTGTCTCCCCTGTTCCCCCACCCCTCAAATGGGCACCGGCGCCCTCCCCACGGGATAGAAATACATACAGTATGTATGTGTATGTGTATGTGTATGAATGTGTCACAAACAATGCAGCTGCACCCTGCCGCCGACCCACAGCGACCCCAGCAACCGGCCCCTGTGGGCTGCTGCTGCCTGCAGAGAGCCAGCAGATGCTGCTGGGCTGGGTCTGCCAAGGAGTAAGTAACCAAGGCAAAAAACATAGCCAGCCAGCCAGGGAGGGAGCCAGGGGGGAAAGGGACTGCGTTGCATCATGCCCACCAGTGCCCCGCTTTCCCTAGATCCTCCCTATTTCCTAGCAAGTCAGATATCAAGGATTTTTTAATCTCCCTTCCAGGCACATAAAAGAGTGCAGGGGGCATACCAATGGGTGGCTAGTAGTAGGGGAAGGCAAGGGTGAATGAAGGACAGCTGGAATAGCCTTCATGAAATATACAAGATATTTAGAGAAAGTTTTGTCAATTTCAGCCTCTGCACTCTGCAGGCAGGACAAAACAAAAAGAGATCTGAGATTGCACCCTATGGCCTAAGGACATTTCAGGTGTTTAAATCAATATATAAAGAGGGTGGAATGAAAACTACTATTTCTTTCAAAGGAGGCACAACAATTTCCCTGAATATCCAGTTTTCCCCTCCAATCCCTTTGTGGTTTTGTCTATGGGGGCTATTTGCTTTCCCTGTGAATCTTTAGTTGCTTTAGCAAAATTGCTTTGCCCAAAATAAACCCTGATCATCATGACACATCTTCCCACCATGTTCTCCATGCTTTTTGTGTTTTTTTTAAACAGTAACATTTCAAAGAGGATCTGCAAGCAGTTTGGACATCACAACCATGGCCCCCAAAGTTCCATTAAACCTCTCCACCAGGCCACTGGTTTGATGGTGGTAAGGGGTGGCAACCAAGTGATTCACCCCATGAGCTTCCCACAGGTTTTTCATGGTCCCTGCCAGGAAATTAGTTCCTGAATCTGTAAGGATGTCGGAGGTCCAACCTACCCTGGCAAAAATGTCTGCTAATGCCTGGCACACACTTTTAGCCCTGGTGTTGCTTAAGGGTACTGCTTCCGGCCATCGGGTAGCAAAATCCATGAAAGTCAGTATGTACTGCTTTCCTCTGGGTGTCTTCTTTGGGAAAGGACCCAGAATATCCACAGCTACTCGCTGAAATGGGACCTCAATTATGGGTAGTGGCTGGAGAGGGGCTTTGACCTGGTCTTGGGGCTTTCCCACTCGTTGGCACACCTCACAAGACTGGACATAATTAGCAACGTCTTTGCCCATTCCCTCCCAGTGGAAGGACTTCCCCAACCGGTCTTTGGTTCTGTTCACCCCAGAATGGCCACTGGGATGATCATGGGCTAAGCTCAAGAGTTTTACCCGATACTTAGTGGGAACTACCAACTGTCTTTGAGGATGCCAGTCTTCCTGGTGCCCACCAGAAAGAGTCTCCTTGTATAAAAGTCCTTGTTCTACCACAAACCGGGATCGGTTAGAAGAGCTGAGAGGCGGTGGGGTGCTCCGTGCTGCCGCCCAAGCTTTCTGAAGACTGTCATCTGCTTCCTGCTCGGCCTGGAACTGTTCCCTTGATGCTGGAGACATCAGTTCTTCCTTGGACTGTGGACTTGGGCTTGGTCCCTCTGGAAGTGATGCAGGTGCTGGGGCTGTTTCCGTTGACTGTGAACCGCTGTCCGCTGGTGCACTATGTGGTATTTCAGGCTCTGGCTGAGCCTCTTGGGTAGGGTTATCTGCTGCTTCTGCCAGTTCAGGCTTGCTAGTGCCCTCTGGCGTTGGAGTGGTAGACGGGTTTGCAAGCGCTGGACTCAGTGCTGGCAATGGTTCTGTTGTTGGTTGCGTTGCCAGTTCCGGTTCTGGAACTGGCTTTGGCTGGGTCTCTGGGATTGGATCCACTACGGCTGTTGCAGTCGTTGGCAGGGGATCTGGTTCCACCACCTTTGGCTGGGTCTCTGGTTACACAGACTGGGCCCTGGGAGACAGCTCAGGAACAGGGATGGGGGTGGAGGCTTGCTTAGCCTGGCTGCGGGTGACTATTCCCATCCTCTTGGCTAACTTCACCTGGTTGGCCAAGTCTTCCCCCAGCAGCATGGGGATGGGATAATTGTCATAGACTGCAAAAGTCCACATTCCTGACCAGCCCTTGTACTGAACATGCAACTTGGCTGTAGGCAAGGTTACAGACTGTGACATGAAGGGTTGAATTGTCACTGGAGCCTCCGGGTTGATGAGTTTGGGGTCTACTAGAGATTGGTGGATAGTCGACACTTGTGCCCCAGTGTCCCTCCAAGCAATAACCTTCTTTCCGCCCACTCTCAAGGTTTCCCTTCGCTCCGAGGGTATGAGAGAGGCATCTGGGCCTGGGGATCTTTGGTGTGAGTGTGGTGTAATGAACTGTAATCGGTTGGGGTTTTTGGGGCAGTGGGCCTTTATATGTCCCAGTTCATTACATTTAAAACATCGCCCTGCTAAGGTATCACCGGGGCGATGTTGGTTCGTGGAGACTGGTGTGGTGGGGTGAGAAGGCGTCTGGGGTTTCCCTTGGAATGTGGGTGGGGCCTTGGGTTGTCCCCGGTGGTAAGGTTTTGTTTCGGCTTGCCCCTTCTGATATTCGCTCCAACTGCTACTAGTTTTTTTCTTTTCTGCCACCTCCACCCATTTGGCTCCAATCTCCCCTGCCTCGGTTACAGTTTTGGGCTTCCCATCTAGGATGTACCTTTCTATTTCCTCAGGCACACCCTCTAAAAACTGCTCCATTTTTACTAGGAAAACAAGATCTTCCAGAGATTTAACATTTGCTCCTGATACTCAGGCATCACAATTTTTGTCAATGTGGTAGGCATGTCGGGTAAATGACACGTCTGGTTTCCACCTTAGGGCTTTGAACCGCCGACGGGCATGCTCGGGTGTTAGCCCCATTCTGATTCTGGCCTTGTTTTTAAAAAGTTCATAACTGTTCATGTGTTCCTTAGGCATTTCAGCTGCCACCTCTGCTAAGGGTCCACTGAGCTGCGGCCTCAGCTCTACCATGTACTGGTCTGTAGTGATGCTGTACCCAAGGCAGGCCCTTTCAAAATTTTCTAAGAAGGCCTCAGTATCATTGCCTGCCTTGTAGGTGGGGAATTTTCTGGGATGGGAAGTGGTACCTGCAGAGGAGTTGCTAGGATTGGCTGGTATATCCGGCCTAGCCCTTGCTAATTCCAGTTCATGCTTCCTCTCTTTTTCCCTCTCCTCCATCTCTTTTTCTTTCAGATCCATAGCTTTATTGTGGGCCTCCTCTTTGGCTTTCTCTTCAGCTTCTTTCTCGAGTTTTTTTAATTGAAGCAGTCTCTGATGTTTTTTTTTTCATTTTCTTCTGCTTCTAGTCTGGCCAGTTCTAGTTTGTTAGCTACTTCTTTGGTAGTCATTTTCCTGTTTTCTTGTGCTGGGCCACACCCCTCTGCAGTTGACTGAAACTGGGATGCACTCAGCTCAGGCAGCAGAGACTTTCTAACTAGCTATCCCCGAGCAATAGAAAGAAAAAAAAAACAATTCAGCTTGTAAATTCTTTTTGCCAGCTGTTTGCTCACTGCTTGACTCCTTCTCTTAACAAAGACCCTTGTTAAAAAAACTTAACACCTCTGCCTTCAGGCAAGGAGAGATAAGATATGCATCTACCTACAGCTCTGCTTTCCAAGCAGCTAGAAAGGAGAAAAAAAATCTTACTGGCTTTTGGTTTAAAATGATCCCACCGCTCTGCCACCATGTCAAGGCTGCTTCCCCACTCCGAACTTTAGGGTACAAATGTGGGGGCCTGCATGAAAACTTCTAAGCTTAACTACCAGCTTAGATCTGGTCCGCTGCCACCACTCCCAAATGTGCTAATTCCCTTCCCTGGGTAGCCTTGAGAGACTCTTCACCAATTCCCTGGTGAATACAGATCCAAACCCCTTGGATCTTAAAACAAGGAGAAATTAACCATCCCTCCTCCTACATCCCACCAACTCCTGGTGGATCAAGATCCAACCCACTTGGATCTAAAAACAAGAAAAAATCAATCAGGTTCTTAAAAAGAAGGCTTTTAATTAAAGAAAAAGGTAAAAATCATCTCTGTAAAATCAGGATGGAAACTAACTTTACAGGGGAATCAAACTTAAAGAGCCCAGAGGAATCCCCTCTAGCCTTAGGTTCAAAGTTACAGCAAACAGAGATAAACACTCTAGCAAAAAGGTACATTTACAAGTTGAGAAAACAAAGATAAAAACTAACACGCCTTGCCTGGCTGTTTACTTACAAGTTGGAAATATGAGAGACTTGTTCAGAAAGATTTGGAGAGCCTGGATTGATGTCTGGTCCCTCTCAGTCCCAAGAGCGAACAACCCCCAAAACAAAGAGCACAAACAAAAGCCTTCCCCCACCAAGATTTGAAAGTATCTTGTCCCCTTATCGGTCCTTTGGGTCAGATATCAGCCAGGTTACCTGAGCTTCTTAACCCTTTACAAGTAAAAGGATTTTGGAGTCTCTGGCCAGGAGGGATTTTATAGTATTGTACACAGGAGGGCTGTTACCCTTCCCTTTATAGTTATGACAATGATTTTTAACTATATATCAATTTTAGAAACCAATATAATTAAAGTGGTACAGTTCCTGGTGTGAATGCACATATACCAGTTGTTCCAATTAACTATATCAGTTTCTAAACAATATAATTAAATGGATAAAAAAACTCATGTATACAAGCCCTTCATATATGAAATCAGTCAGGACACTCTCTCTGTATTTCCATGTCCCTGTCTGTAAAATGCCCATGTTACCAACATCACAGAGGTGTTGAGGCTTAATCAATGTTTATGAAGTTGGATGAAAGACACAATTTAAATGAAACATATTTACTCAGGGGAAGATAATCAGGCATGCCACTCAAAGGCTTACACATGAAAGCAGGAAGGTTTAAGGGCATGCCTACACTTGGATTTTAGTCACTGGTGTGCCTACACCAATGTAACTGTAGTGGTGTTGCATTAATGCAAACCCCTACTGTATATGCACTTACTGGTGTAAAGAGTGACTTGGACTAAGGTTGTCAACTTTCTGATTGCAGAAAACTGAACACCCTTGCCCCACCTCTGCCCTGCCCGGAGGCCCTGCCCCTGCCCTGCCCCATCTCCAAGGCCCCACCCCCACTCACTCCATCCCCCACCTTCCATCGCTTGCTCATTTTCACCAGGCTGGGGTAAGGGGTGGGGTGTGGAAGGGGGTGAGGGCTCCAGCTGAGAGTGTAGGCTCTGGGGTGGGGCCAGAAATGAGGGGCTTGGAGTGTGGGAGGGAGCTCCGGGCTGGGGCAGGGGGTTGAGGTGCAGATAGGAGATGAGGGCTCTGGTGTGGGGCTGGGGGGGCTGGTGTGCAGGAGGGGGCTCCAGGCTGCAGCTGAAGAGTTCGGAGTGTGGGAGGGGGTGCAGGCTCTGGGAAGGAGTTTGGGTGCGGAAAGAGACTCAAGGCTGAGGCAAGGGATTGAGATGTGGGAGGGGGTGCAGGGTGTGGGCTCTGGGAGGGTGCGAGATGGGGCTCAGGGCTAGGGCAGGGGCTGAGGTGCGGGGTCCAGGCAGCGCTTATCTCAAGCAGCTCCTGGAAGTCGCTGGCATTTCCCTTTGGCTCCTAGGCAGAGGTGCAGCCAGGTGGCTCTCCACGCTGCCCCCGTTCACAGGCACTACCACTGCAGCTTTCATTGCCCATAGTTCCCAGCCAATGGGAGCTGTGGAGCCAGCGCTTGGGGCAGGGGCAGCGCACAGAGCCTCCCTGACCACCCCTGCACCTAGGGGCAGCATGGACATGCCGGCCACTTCCAGGAGCTGTGTGGAGCCAGGGCAGGCAGAGAGCCTGCCTTAGCCCCACTGTGCCACTGACTGGACTTTTAATAGCCCGGTCAGTGGTGCTGACTGGAACCGCCGGGATACCTTTTTTTAACCAGGCATTCCGGTCGAAAACTGGACACCTGGCAACCCTGACTTTGACTGATGTAGCTTATCCATAGCCTTGGAGCATGGAAGTCTCCACCTCCATTCACTACAGTGCTGAGGTAATTGGTGTATGTTTGATTTTAAGGGTATGTCTACACTACGGGATTAATCCGAATTTATATAATTCGAATTTTGGAAACAGATTGTATAAAGTCGAATGTATGCGGCCACACTAAGCACATTAATTCGGTGGTGTGCGTCCATGTACTGGGGCTAGCGTCTATTTCTGGAGCACTGCACTGTGGGTAGCTATCCCATAGCTATCCCATAGTTCCCGCAGTCTCCTCCACCCATTGGAATTCTAGGTTGAGATCCCAATGCCTGATGGGGCCAAAAACATTGTCGTGGGTGGTTCTGGGTATATCCTCCCCCCTCTCCAGGGAAGCAACGGCAGACAACCGTTTCGTGCCTTTTTCCTGGGTGAATAGTGCAGACGCCATACCACGGCAAGCATAGAGCCCGCTCAGCTCAAGACAGCAGTCATGAACATTGTAAACACCTCGCATGTTATCGTGCAGTTTATGCTGAACCAGAACCTGCAAAACCAGGCGTCGAGGAGTAGGCTACGGCAGCGCGGCAGCAAGAGTGATGAGGATATGGACATGGAATTCTATCAAACTGTGGGACCCGGTGCTTTGGAGATCATGCTGTTAATGGGGCAGGTTATAGCCGTGGAACGCCGATTCTGGGCCTGGGAAACAAGCACAGACTGGTGGGACCACATAGTGTTGCAGGTGTGGGACAATTCCCAGTGGCTGCGAAACTTTCGCATGCGTAAGGGCACTTTCATGGAACTTTGTGACTTGCTTTCCCCTGCCCTGAAGCGCCAGAATACCAAGATGAGAGCAACCCTCACAGTTGCGAAGCGAGTGGCAATAGCCCTGTGGAAGCTTGCAACGCCAGACAGCTACCGGTCAGTCAGGAATCAATTTGGAGTGGGCAAATCTACTGTGGGGGCTGCTGTGATGCAAGTAGCCAAAGCAATCACTGAGGTGCTGCTATGAAAGGTAGTGACTCTGGGAAATGTGCAGGTCATAGTGGATGGCTTTGCTGCAATGGGATTCCCAAACTGTGGTGGGGCGATAGATGGAACCCATATCCCTATCTTGGCACCGGAGCACCAGGGTACCCAGTACATAAACCGCAAGGGGTACTTTTCAATGGTGCTGCAAGCACTTGTGGATCACAAGGGACGTTTCACCAACATCAACGTGGGCTGGCTGGGAAGGGTTCATGACGCTCGCGTCTTCAGGAACACTAATCTGTTTAAATGGCTGCAGCAAGGGACTTACTTCCCGGACCAGAAAATGACCATTGGGGATGTTGAAATGCCAATAGTTATTCTTGGGGACCCAGCCTACCCCTTAATGCCATGGCTCATGAAGCCATACACAGGCAGCCTGGACAGGAGTCAGGAGCTGTTCAACTACAGGCTGAGCAAGTGCAGAATGGTGGTAGAATGTGCATTTGGCGTTTAAAAGGTCGCTGGTGATCGTTACTGACTCGCTCAGACCTCAGCCAAACCAATCTCCCCATTGTTATTTCTGCTTGCTGTGTGCTCCACAATCTCTGTGAAAGTAAGGGGGAGACCTTTATGGTGGGGTGGGAGGCTGAGGCAAATCACCTGGCTGCTGATTACGCGCAGCCAGACACCAGGGCAATTAGAAGAGCATACCAGGAAGCGCTGTGCATCAGAGAAGCTTTGAAAACCAGTTTCATGACTGGCCAGGCTACAGTGTGAAATTTCTGTTTGTTTCTCCTTCATGAAAACCTGCCCCCTTTATTGACTCATTCTCTGTAAGGAACCCACCCTCCCCCTTCCCCCAGCTTGCTTTCAAAGGAAATAAAGTCACTATCATTTAAAAATAATGTATTCTTTATTAATTGATTATAAACATAGGGAGAGAACCGACAAGGTAATCTGGGTGAGGTTTGGGAGGAGGAGAGGAGGGAAGTAAAAGGCCACTGAAAAAATTCAATATAATGACAGCCTTTTGGTTGGGCTGTCCACTGGGGTGGAGTGGGAGGGTGCACAGAGCCTCCCCCCCCCGTGTTCTTACACGTCTGGGTGAGGAGGATATGGCACATGGTGAGGGGGGATGGAGGTTATACAGCGGCTGCAGCGGCAGTCTGTTATCTTGCTGCCATTCCTGAAGCTCCACCAGACCCCGGAGCATGTCTGTTTGCTCACGCAGCAGCCCCAGCGTTGCAGCCTGCCACCTCTCATCTCGAGCATCCCTCATGACCTCACGTTCACTGGCATCTTTCCTAAATTTAGATACCATGTCCTTCCACTCATTCAAATGAGCTCTTTCATTGCGGGTGCATTCCATTATTTCCGTGAACATCTCGTCTCGCGTCCTCTTTCTCCGCCGCCTTATCTGAGATAGCCTTCGGGACAGAGGAGGGAGGCTTGAAAAATTTGCAGCTGCTGGAGGGAGGGTTGAAAAAAAGGAGAGAAGTTTTTTAAATGATACATTTTACAGAACAATGCTTATACTCTTTCATAGTGAACAACACTATTCACATTACATAGCACATGTGATTTCAGTACAAGGTCGCATTTTCCATCTTAATATTGAGTGCCTGTGGCTTTGGTGTTAGAGATCACAGACGCAGGTCCGGGCAACAGAATTCAGCTTGCATGCGGCCATGGTAAGACATTGTCTTTCGGCTTCTGCTCCCTCCTTTCCCACATACCAAGCAAAGCCCGTTGACTGCTGCGTTTTTCCTGTTAACCTTCAGCAGCAGCAAACAAACTAACCCCCCCATCTAATTCTCTGGGATGATCACTTTATCCCTCCCCCCACTGCGTGGCTGGTATCAGGGAAGATCCCTGCAGAAACCAAACTAACCCCCCCACCCTCCCCTCCTGCCATGAATTATCTGGGATGATCGCTGTACCCCTCCCCCCACCGCGTGGCTGGTATCAGGGAAGATCCAAACGCGAAAAGCTCAGGGCCAATTCCCCCCCACCCCGCGCTTGGCTAACTGCAGGGAAGGATTTCTTTTCAGCCACAGGCAAACAGCCCAGTAGGAACGGCCACCTCTGTCCCCTTAATTAAATTCCCATATTTTAACCAGGTTACCATGAGCGATATCACTCTCCTGAGGATTACACAGCGAGATAAAGAACGGATGTTGCTTGAATGCCAGCAAACACCGGGACCATAATGCCAGGCTTTGTAATGCAATGATACCAGATTACTTGCTGCTAGCATGGCATGGTCAAGTGTCCTACCATGGAGGACAGAATAAGGCTGCACTGCCCAGAAACCTTGTGGCAAGGCTTTTGGAGTACCTCCAGGAGAGCTTCATGGAGATGTCCCTGGAGGATTTCCACTCCATCCCCAGACACGTTAACAGACTTTTCCAGTAGCTGTACCTGCCGCGAATGCATCCCAAGTCCTCAGGGCAAAGTAATCATTAAAAAACGCTTGTTTTAAAAGCAAGTTTTATATTTTAAAAGGTAAGCTCACCTGAGGTCCCTTCCATGGGGTCATGGTCTTGGATATTGGCTTGGGAGGGTTGGGAGGGTACTTCAGTCAGGCTGAGAAAAAGATCCTGGCTGTTGGGGAGAACGGAGTGCTGGGTGCTCTCCGCAAGCTCGTCCTCCTCCTCCTCCTCCTCCTCCTCCTCTTCCCCGTCCGCAGAATCCTCAGGTGTAGCTGATGAGAATATCCCCACCTCGGAATCCACGGTCAGAGATGGGGTAGTGGTGGCAGCCCCCCCTAGAATTGCATGCAGCTCAGCGTAGAAGCGGCATGTCCGTGGCTCTGACCTGGAGCGACCATTTGCCTCCTTTGATTTTTGATAGGCTTGTCTGAGCTCCTTGACTTTCACGTGGCGCTGATCTGAGTCCCTATTGTGGCCTCTCTCCATCATGCCCTTGGAGATTTTTTCAAAAGTTTTGGCATTTCGTCTTTTCGAACGAAGTTCTGCTAGCACTGAATTCTCTCCCCATATAGCGATCAGATCCAGTACCTCCCGTACGGTCCATGCTGGTGCTCTTTTTCGATTATCGGCCTGCATGGTTACCTGTGCTGATGAGCTGAGCTATCTGTGGTCACCTGTGCTCTCCACGCTGGGCAAACAGGAAATGAAATTCAAATGTTCGCGGGGCTTTTCCTTTCTACCTGGCCAGTGCATCCGAGTTCAGATTGCTGTCCAGAGCGGTCACAATGGTGCACTGTAGGACAGCTCCCGGAGGCCAATATCATCGAATTGCGGCCACACTTACTCTAATTCGAAATGACAATATCGATTTTGGCGCTACTCCACTCCTTGGCGTGGAGTACAGAAATCGATTTAAAGAGCCCATTATTTTGAAATAAATGGCTTCGTTGTGTGGATGGGTGCCGGGTTAATTCGATTTAACGCTGCTAAATCCGAATTAAATTCATAGTGTAGACCAGGCCGAACAATAATAATGCAAGATGTCAAGTAATTGACCCAATAGGAATTAGTTAATCAGAGATTTAGTCAATGATTAATACAGAAAGAAAGTACACTTTTCCACCCTCTTTCAATGGTGAAGAGATGGCATCTTGTTTCTCTCATCTGTACCTGGTGAAATTATGGCAGCTTGTTAACTCCCAACCTAATTCCCAAAAACTCTTTCCTTTTTATAGGGTGTGAGACAAAGAAATTCCTTTGTGGGGAGAGAAAAGTTACTTTTCAACAGTTAATGCCACTGTGATCTGTTTTGCATCTCCCCATTTAGTTCACTACTCATGGAATTTCTTTTACAATATCTCACTCTACATGATTGATAAACTAAAGGGATTTCTAATTCAATTACCATATATACTCGATCATAAGCCGGTTAGTTCATAACCCGACCCCCCCAAGATGGATAAGTAAAAATGGACAATTTTTATGACCCGTTCATAAGCCAACCCTATAATTCAGGGATCAGCAAACTTTGGCTCCCGGGCCATGAGGATAAGCGCTGGTGGGCCAAGAGCACCAGCTGCTTACCCTGATGGGCTGGGACAGCAACTGATGGGGAAATTTTTTGGGGGGGAGAAGCTGGGGGTCAGGGGAGTAACCCCTGTGACTACCCCCCACATGACCCCATCCCTAGCCCGGGACCCCCACACTCTCCCCATCCCATCCCTTCCCACCTTATCTGGGGAAGGCCAAGGGAGGATGTCTCTGGCCTGGCAGGAGCTGCTCCGGCAGGCTGGCAGTGCGGCTGCAGCCTGCTCCGGCGGACCAGACCATGCAGCACGGCCACAGCATGTTCCAGCAGGCTGGGCCGGGCGGCACGGCCGCAGCGTGCTCCAGTGGGCCTGGCAGCGTGGCCACAGCCTGCTCTGGGGGGCGGGGCCGAGCGGCACGGCTGCAGCCTGCCAGCCCTGGAGCTGCAGCTGCTGCGGAGGTTGGGGGGAGAGCAGCCTGGCCAGAAGTGGAGAGACTCTGGCCCCACCTCTTCCCTTCTGGCTCTGCTGGCTGTTCTGCCCCTCCTTGCTCCCTCTGTTGGGGGGAGGGGCTGTGTCCCACCTTTCCCTCTCTATACCCGTTCAGAAGCCGGCCCCCTTCTCTGGTGCTTCCCTTTTTTACTAAAAAAATTCGGCTTATGAACGAGTATATACAATTACTAACAGCTGTGGTAACAGGCAGGTCCTAATATCTTTCAATGGGTCATCATTTCATACATAACAGAAAAAACCTGCAATCCCAGAACTTAATTGGATCAAAAGCACCCCTTATAGTTACCCAGTCTTATTTATTATAACACACATCTGTAGTAAAATCATCCTTTGTTAGTTTCCAGGAGTCCAACCCTGGACCTCTGGATTAGATTAATGGAATTAAAAGATTATACACATTCCTTCATTTGGTCACACACTAGTTCAGTACAAAACAAAGCACATTATTTTGATAGGTACAGAGGATTACATTGTATAGATGCATCACACTTTAGTTTAGCCAAAATCCTGTTTGTGTATAACAAATAAAAAGAATTGTGGCGGTTTTAATATCTATTAACATAATACATCAGAAGAACCCCAGGCTATGTTGTTTTCTGGCAATGTTAGATGAGTTTCTTTTATTGTATTAGTTATGGATAGTGCACCTTTGCAGAAATCTGTAGCAACATGACTGTCAAAGTTTTTTTAAAAATGTATCAGTGAATTTAAATGAATATGGATTGAAGGAGATCTGGTGTGGAAGTAGCTCCCTTTTAATAAGAAGTGAGTTTTTGTTAGGAGTGAGAGTGGGATAAAAGGGTCTGTTACTGACCTATGTCTAATTTAGAGTGAGAGATATCCCATAACTCCATAAGATAATTTCTTTTTCTGTTTTCTTTGGATGTCTTTTTAAACAAAATTAAATTTTAGGCATGTGGCAATTTTTGTTAGTGTAAAAAAATTACAGTGGGACTAGATAGAGAAAGATTATTAAAAGATAACTTTAATGCACTACAATTTTGCCTAAGGATTATTGTTTCTTCCTTATTTGTGGAATTCATAAGGCAAACTAACTGACTTTCTCTCGAATAATAAAATATTAAATTATTTAGATTCTGTTGTTTTTAATTAATGTTTCTAAAAACTGAGAGTTGTTCACTAGTATTGTATTTAAAAACTTCATTTTAATAAAACACCAGACTATTCATAAAAGTGAAGTTTAGAAACAGATACAGTTGCTCCATTTAAAAGCTGGATATTTAATACTAATATTACATTTATAGAGGGGTTTACAGTATTTCCTATCTGAAGCCCTGGGAATGCTACAAATATTGTGCTAGTGATAAATATTGTGCTGCACTAAACATCCATTGGTATTAATAGAATCGTTTCAGACAATAAGAATACATGAATTCTGTACAGTTACTAACCTGTTGTTCTATACCTTTTCCCCCCAGTCTTACAGTCCTTACAGTCTGGTTGTGGGGGATTTGATTTATATGGTAATTGATGAACAGGCAAGGCCTTGACCAAGAATTTATTAATAAAAATGATCTATAATGAAGCACAGACTTTTGGGACTATGCCTTTTTCTTTTTTTTAAATAGCAATGCTCATTATTTTAGCATCCACAGCAGGATCCCTGTTAAAGCAGAATAATTATATGTGCCAATCACGTGTTCCAGTAGAGCCCGATTAATCATTTTTATAAAACTCATTAGTGAATCCATCTGGTCTGGTGGCCTTGCCAGATCGTAAACACTTATTCTACCAACACAATTTCTATTGCAGTAATATCCATCTCCAAAAGTATCTTTTCTTTCTAAAATTATTCTTGCAGTTTAAGGGAAGGCAAATAATCATTTCCTGTCTCTAAAGTAGTTTTCCTGGTTTTGTGTAGTAATTCATACACATTTTAAAATGTCACTGTCAAGATTGGAACGAGCAAGTGCTTGAGTCAAAATGTTTAGATTTGGAACCCAAACTTCTCTAAGGAGGTGTTTGGCTTGGTGATCCACTTCAGGTCCTTATAAAGTTATGACCAAATTGCACTACCACTAGCAACAAGACTGATCATCTTGTTTGGTAAATCTTTACCCTGGCCTATCTTTACCCTCCTAGTCTTGAACAAATATTCTAACTTAATTATATTTTTCTCAGATAGAATAGGGACAACATGGACATCTCTTGTTTCCTGCCTCCAGCCAAATATGGGAAGTTGAACTGAACTTGTAGAGATCTTTGTCCCCAGAAAAAATAACTTTTTTTTTAATTGGAGCTTTAACTTTAGGGTTCTAAATCCATATTTAAGTCCTGATGAGATGGTGAAGGCCTGACGCCCAAGGCAGATTGGTAACATAAATCTGTCACACTGATTTTGCAAACTCTTAAACACATACTTAACTTTAATCACGTAAGTAATACCATTGATGTCAATAACACTACTTATGTGCTTAAAGTTAAGCATGTTCATCACTTTATGTAGCACCAGGGCCCAAAGTACTTAAATAATATTTCTGTCTAGATTTTCAAATTGTAAATCACCTAGCAGTTCCCAGTGGGAGATGCTGGATTATCACAACATTGGAAATATCAGTCTACTTATTTAAGAGTCTAAAACTTTAGATTATTTTTGAAAATGTTTGCTCAAGATTTTAAAATAAAATCAACAATATTTGAAATACACAGAATTAAAATTCCAGTTATTGGCTGTAGCTAGATATTGTGTCTAAAATCATAAGAAAAAAATCTTCTTCGAGGAGTATTCCTGTCGGTGCTCCACTTTAGGTGTCCATGTGCCCTATGCTTGTATTTGAAGATTTTTAATAGTAGTGCCTGCTTGGGTCACGCATGCACTGTCGCTGTCTCACGCTGCCTCAGACGGTTACATAGCACTGTGCGACCAACCATCCCTCAGTTCCTTCTCTACTGCCTTTGGCTTGAGTCAGAGCACTTAGCAGCTCCTCTTATCTACATTTAGTATAAGATTCCTTTATGGTAAATAGTTTAGTTAGCAGTTAGTTAATAGTTATTCTTACCCTTCCTACTTATCTTATCTTATTTTCTTTAAAAAAACAACAACATTTTTTTTCTTCTTCTATCCTTATATCCCTTATTAGGAAAATAAGTTTCAGGTTGTCTAGAGTTTTACTGTTTCCCCCCTCTCATTTTGGGACAGAAAACTATCCAGTATGCCCGTCTTTCTGGCATTCAAACGGTGCCTGACATGCAGGCTGTCAATCCGTTTCTGACGGATGCGCACAGTGTGTTTGCTGTCTTAGTGAGACACATATCCCACAGAAGTGCTCGCATTGCCCTAATCTAAAGGCCAGAACAAGGAAAGCGAGGAATCTCCAATTTAAGCTTCTATGATGGAAAAATCTCTGTGACCAGCCTCAGCCCCTGAGTCAAGGACCCACCCTGGCCAACAGTCACCATCAGCAGCTTCTGACAAAGGTTCTGTTGCAATAGCTCCTACTAAAGGGCCTTTGCCCAAGAAGGCTACAAAAAAATGGGCTGAGATTTCATCTCCACAGGAAGCAGCTAAGAAAAAGCGCTCCCCTGCTGCCAAGACCACATCGATATCGTTGGCACCTGGTACGTTGTTCTCTGAGACACCGGGACCGTCTGGTACTGCAAGTACCCAGAGAGCAAAAGACCCTAAGCAGGCTAGCTCTGCCGAAGGCTCAAAGGGCAAAGTGAAATCCTCTGCCTCAGTACCCACGAAGCAGAAGGGACTCTCAGCACTCATAGAATCATAGAACTGGAAGGGACCTTGAGAGGTCATCTAGTCCAGTCTCCTGCACTCATGGCAGGACTAATCATTCCTGTCAGATGTTTGCCTAACCTGCTCTTAAAAATCTCCAGTGATGGAGATTCTACAGCCTCCCTAGGCAATTTATTCCAGTGCATAACCACCCTGACAGTTAGGAAGTTTTTCCTAATGTCCAACCTAAACCTCCCTTGCTGCAATTTTAGCCCATTGCTTTTTGTCCTATCCTCAGAGTTTAAGAAAAACAAATTTTCTTCCTCCTCCTTGTAACAACCTTTACATACTTGAAAACTGTTATCATGTCCCCTCTCAGTCTTCTCTTCTCCAGACTAAGCAAACCCAATTTTTTCAATCTTCCCTCATAGGTCATGTTTTCTAGACCTTTAATTATTTTTGTTGCTCTTCTCTGGAGTTCTCTCCCATTTGTCCACATCCTTCCTGAAATGTGGCACCCAGAACTGGACATGATACTCCAGTTGAGGTCTAATCAGAGCGGAGTAGAGCGGAATAATTACTTCTCATGTCTTGCTTACAACACTCCTGCCAATACATCCCAGAATGATGTTTGCTTTTTTTGCAACGGTGTTACACAAGCGGCACCTATGCTGCATAGCACAAGACCCTCGGCACCGGCAGCTACAACTCACATGTCAGTACCGGCGGCAATGCCAACATCGGTACCATCGTTCCCAGTACTGCACCAATTATTTAGGCATACAGAGCTACTGGTCTCTTCAACACTGGAATCTCCACTCCTCAGTACCGATGGCACTCCAATTTGATCAGTACCGAGCCGTTTGACCACTCCATTTAGATCTGCTCCCCCTCTCTCCAGTGATCATGAGGATGAGGATGAAGGGTAGATATATGCACCCCATCACTCCTCACCCAAATCAGGACCATTCCACCAAACAGGATACCACTCATCTTCAGAACCTAAACCACCAAAAAAGAAAATCAACCTTCTGCTGGTGGCATCTGACGCAGATGATGAAAATTAACTTGCATCAGTCCACACCACTTTGGATCGTTATTGAGCAGAATTCATCGTTGGCATGGACATGTCCTCTGGAATGGTGGTTGAAGCATGAAGGGACATATGAATTGTTAATGCATCTGGCACATAAATATCTTGTGATGCCAGCTACGCCAGTCCCATGTGAACGCTTGTTCTTATTTTCACATGACATTGTAAACAAGAAGCGGGCAGCATTATTGCCTGCAATGTAAACAAACTTCTTTGAGCAATTGGCTGAACAAGAAGTAGGACTGAGTGGACTTGTAGGCTCTAAAGTTTTACATTGTTTTATTTTTGAGTGCAGTTATTTTTTGTACATAATTCTACATTTGTAAGTTCAACTTTCATGAAGTTGATATTGCACTACAGCACTTGTATTAGGTGAATTGAAAAAATACTAATTCTTTTGTTTTTTACAGTGCAAATATTTGTAATAAAAATAATAATATAAAGTGAGCACTGTACACTTTGAATTCTGTGTTGTAATTGAAATTAATCTATTTGAAAATGTAGAAAATATCCAAAAGTATTTAAATAAATGATATTCTATTATTGTTTAACAATGCAATTAATTGCGCTATTAATCACGATTAATTTTTTAAATTGCTTGACAGCTGTAGATTACATATTAGAACTAAAAAAATTGGGACTCTCGACAAGCTCCATCAAATACACCTTGCAGCTCTCATGGCTTTCCATGATAAGGTGAATGGGGTCATCATATTCACCCACCCAACAACCAAACACTTCCTCAAGGGCATTAAGAACACTTACCCCGAAATAAGGACCTCAACTCTTATGTGGGACCTCAACCTGGTCTTACGTGGACTTATGCAAACTCCATTTGAACCACTGGCCATGTGTTCATTACTCCCTCTATCTATGAAGGTGGCTTTCCTCATAGCCAGTATGTTGGCTAGATGTGCTGGAGAACTAGATGCCTTAATGGCACACTCTCCATACACAACTTTCTTTAAAGATAAAGTTAGCTTAAGACCACACCTCAAATTCCTTCCCAAAGTGGCCTCCCCTTTTCATTTAAACCAACCCATTTACTTACCCGTGTTTTTTCCAAAGCAGCATGCAGACAAAAGAGAGGCATGACTCCACACCCTGGACGTGCAAAGAGCATGAGCTTTCTACACTGAAAGAAAAAAAACATTTAGAAAATCACTGAAACTGTTCGTCTCGATAACAGAACGATCAAAAGGGTAGTCTCAAAACAGACTATCCAAATGAATATCGGAGTGCATCCACTTTTGTTATCAAAAATATAAGTTATAAGCCCCAATGGGAGCCTGCACAAACTTTACCAGAGCACTTTCAACATCCATAGCCTAGAGCAGCAACTTGGACATAGAATCATAGAGGATTAGGGTTGGAAGAGACCTCAGGAGGTCATCTAGTCCAATCCCCTGCTCAAAGCAGGACCAACACCAACTAAATCATCCCAGCCAGGGTTTGTCAAGCCGGGCCTTAAAAACCTCTAAGGATGGAGATTCCACCACCTCCCTAGGTAACCCATTTGAGTGCTTCACCACCCTCCTAGTAAAATAGTGTTTCCTAATATCCAACCTAAACCTCCCCCACTGCAACTTGAGACCATTGCTTCTTGTTCTGTCATCTGCCACCACTGAGAACAGCCTAGCTCCATCCTCTTTGGAACCCTCCTTCAGGTAGTTGAAGGTTGCTATCAAATCCCCCCTCACTCTTCTCTTCTGCAGACTAAATAAACCCAGTTCCCTCAGCCTCTCTTCGTAAGCCATGTGCTCCAGCTCCCTAATCATTTATGTTGCCTCCACTGGATTCTCTCCAAAATGTCCACATCTTTTCTGCAGTGGGGGGCCTAAAACTGGATGTAATACAGCAGATGTGGCCTCACCAGTGCCGAATAGAGGGAATAATCACTTCCCTCGATCTGCTGGCAGTGCTTCTGTTAGTGCAGCCCAATATGCCATTGGCCTTCTTGGCAACAAGGGCACACTGTTGATTCATATCCAGCTTCTCATCCATTGTAATCCCCAGGTCCTTTTCTGGAGAACTGCCGCTTAGCCAGTTGGTCCCCAGCCTGTAGCAGTGCAAGGGGTTCTTCCATCCTAAGTGCAGGACTCTGCACTTGCCTTTGTTGAACCTCATCAGATTTCTTTTGGCCCAATCCTCCAATTTGTCAAGGTCACTCTGGACCCTATCCCTACCCTCCAGCATATCTACTTCTCCTCCCAGCTTAGTGTCATCCACAGACTTGCTGAGGGTGCAATCCATCCCATCATCCAGATCATTAATGAAGATGTTGAAGAAAATTGGCCCCGGGACCGACCCCTGGGGCACTCCGCTTGATACTGGCTGCCAACTAGACATTGAGTCATTGATCACTACCTATTGAGACTGATGATCTAGCCAGCTTTCTATCCACTGTGATGGGGCAAGGCCAGATGGCTACAGTAAAGTAGTGAGGAACAGGTATGTTAGCCCCAGGCTAAACAAATCCCTGGTACCATGGTAACCAAATGGCAATTGCTCCAGGTTAATCAAGACACCTGGGGCCAATTAAGATCCTTCTAGAAGGCAGTGGAGATAGCTAGATTGATTGGGACACCTGAAGCCAATCAAGGGCTGGCTGGAACTAGTTAAAAGCCTCCCAGTTAGTCAGTGAGGCGTGGGTGTCAGGGACTATAGGAGGGAGCCGCGCTGTTGGAGGAACGAAGCAGTACAAATCTATATCAGGTGCAAGGAAGGAGGCCCTGAGGTAATTGTGAAGAAGATATTGAGTTGGGGCTGCTGTGGGGAAGTGGCCCAGAGAATTGTACTTGTCCTATTTCCAAAAAGTCAGCTTCCATAGCTGCTAATTTTAGTGTCCCTGGACAAGCCAAATTTTAAAAATTGCACTACTGCACAGTTCTGGAAGATATTTGATGTATGACCAAAGTGTTGCCAACATTCTGAAATGGAAGCAGAGATTAATAGGGATATGGGAGGGGAGAATACAGTGGATTGGTTAGAGGATGTTTATCATTTTCAGTGTTTGTGGGGCTGAGGGGAGAAGTGTTCAAGCTAGCAAACAGGGACGGCTAACAGGGGAGTTTTTCAAGGGCATTCTCCAGGTGAAGGAGGAGCAATTATGTGACCCTTGGGGTAAGTTTGTTGTCTGTAGTGTGTGTGTTTGTGGTGTGCTTGCTGCTTGACTGAAACATACCGTGTGGTCTGTTTGTTTGGGGGACCATATGCCGACCATGTGTGTGCTGAGCCTAGCGGCCTGCTAGGCAAGGCTGAAAGCTGAGAGTTTCTTGACAAGGCTTTGATCCCTAAGCCCTTTAGCACCCATCAACCCTTAACCAGGGGATGGGGCTACTCAAGAAGACCAGGGCTTTAAAAAGCCCGCTCCTAAGCAACCAGAGGAGCTAGCGACCAGGAGCGGCTAACAGGGGCATTTGCAAGGGAGTTTACAGGTGGAGTGGGAGAGTGGGGGGCTAGATACTCTTAACATTCTTTAAACTTCAAGCCAAAAACACCTCTTGATAAAAACAAAACCTCAACAAAGGAACCAGCTGCAGGAGTAAAAAGATAATGCAAGCAGAAGTCCAGCAACAGAGTGGGGGCTATCCAGTTTATTGCACCCAATGCAGCATGTATGATTACCTGCTCTATGGGCAGGTGGCGTATGTGTGCATTCGGTGCAAGAAGCTCCTGGCCCCCAGAGATCATGTATGGGCTTTGGACACCAGGGTGGCAGAGCTGGAGGAGCTAAAGAAGACAGAGAGGTACATAGATGAGACTTTCTGGGACACAGTAGAATGGTCCCAACCCTGGTTTGACAGCCTCTGTGCTGTTGAGGAGGATGAAAGTCTCAGGGAAGGAGAACATCCAACTGGAGCAGAGGGAAATGATCCCATAGTTGGGACCCTCCTTCCAGATGATGTTGTGGTATCCTCTCGCACTGAAGATACCTCTCTGGGGGAGGGAATTCCAGTTATTAGGAAGAGACAGGTATTAGTAATTGGCAATTTGATTATTAGAAAGCAACAAAGAGTCCTGTGGCACCTTATACACTAAGAGATGTATTGGAGCATAAGCTTTCGTGGGTGAATACTCACTACTTGATTATTAGAAATATAGATAGCTGGGTTTGCGATGACCAGAAGAACCTCACAGTGACTTGCCTGTGTGGTGCAAAGGTTGCAGATCTCTCGAGGCATCTAGATAGACTTATGTGTAGTGCTGGAGAGGAGCCGCTGGTCGTGGTACATGTAGGTATCAATGATATAGGGAAGGATAGGAGAGAGGTCCTGGAGACCAAATTTAAGCTGCTAGGTAAGAGATTGAAGTCTGGGACCTCCATGGTAGCATTCTCTGAAATGCTTCCGGTTCCATGCGCAGAGCCAGTTAGACAGGCAGAACTGCAGGGTCTCAATGCGTGGATGAGATGATGGTGTAGAGAGGAGGGGTTTAGATTTGTTAGGAACTGGGGAAACTTTCAGGAAAGGATAGGCTCCACCTAATCCAAAATGGAACCAGATTGCTGGCACTTAAAATTAAAAAGATCATAAAACAGTTTTTAAACTAAGGGCTGGGGGAAAGCTGATAGGTACAGAGGAGCACGTGGTTCGGACAAAGATATCCCTTAGGGGAGGATCTATTAATGGAGATTCTCTATGTCCTAGTAAGGAGGAGAGGATGGAAGATAATAAAATACAGGTAGGATCTGATGAGAAACAGTCAAATGAAAAAAAGTTCCATTCAATCACATCATGTAATAGCAGACAGCTAAAGGTGACAAGTTTTTTAAGTACTTATATACCAATGCTAGAAGTTTAAATAATAAGATGGGTGAACTAGAGTACCTTGTATTAAATGAGGATATTGATATAATAGGCATCACAGAAACCTGGTGGAATGAGGATAATCAATGGGACACAGTAATACCAGGGTACGAAATATATCGGAAGGACAGAACAGGTCATGCTAGTCGGGGAGTGGCACTATATGTGAAAGAAAGCATAGAATCAAATGAAGTAAAAAGCTTAAGTGAACCAAACTGTACCATAGAATCCCTATGGATAGTAATTCTATACTCTAATAATAAGAATATAGCAGTAGGGATATATTACTGACCACCTGACCAGGATGGTGATAGTGACTGTGAAATGCCTAGGGAGATTAGAGAGGCTATTAAAATAAAAAACTCAATAATAATAATAATGGGGGATTTCAAATATTCCCATATTGACTGGGTATATGTCACCTCAGGACGGGATGTAGAGATAAAGTTTCTTGACACCTTAAATGACTGCTTCTTGGAGTAGCTAGTCCTGGAACACACAAGAGGAGAGGCAATTCTTGATTTAGTCCTAAGTGGAGCACAGGATCTGATCCAAGAGGTGAATATAGCTGGACCCCTTGGTAATAGTGACCATAATATAATTAAATTTAACATCCCTGTGGCGGGGAAAACACCACAGCAGCCCAGTACTATAGCATTTAATTTCAGAAAGGGAACCACACAAAAATGAGGAGGTTAGTGAAACAGAAATTAAAAGGTACAGCGCCAAAAGTGAAATCCCTGCAATCTGCATGGAAACTTTTTAAAGACACCATAATAGAGGCTCAACTTAAATATATACCCCAAATTAAAAAACATAGTAAGAGAACCAAAAAAGTGCCACTGTGGCTAACCAACAAAGTAAAAGAAGTAGTGAGAAGCAAAAAGGCATCCTTTAAATAGTGGAAGTTAAATTCTAGTGAGGAAAATAGAAAGGAGCATAAACTCTGGCAAATGAAGTGTAAAAATATAATTAGGAAGGCCAAAAAAGAATTTGAAGAACAGCTAGTCAAAAACTCAAAAAGTAATAGCAAATTTTTTTTAAGTACATCAGAAGCAGGAAGCCTGCTAAACAACTGGTGGGACCACTGGACGGTTGAGATGCTAAAGGAGCATTCAAGGATGATAAAGCCATTGCAGAGAAACTAAATGAATTCTTTACATCAGTCTTCATGGCTGAGGATGTGAGGGAGATTCCCAAACCTGAGCCATTCTTTTAAGGTGACAAATCTGAGGAACTGTCCCAGATTGAGATGTCATTAGAGGAGGTTTTGGAACAAATTGATAAACTATACAGTAATAAGTCACCAGGACTAGATGGATTCACCCAAGAGTTCTGAAGAAACTCAAATGCAAAATTCCAGAACTATTAACTGTCGTCTGTAACCTATCATTTAAATCAGCTTCTGTACCAAATGACTGGAGTGTTGCCGGTCCAAAAGGGCCCAAGGGGGGCAACAGCGGGGTTCGTTGTCCGGTGTGCTTTGCACCAATGAACACACCAGGGGTGGAGAAACAAACCAACTTTATTCAAGAGCTCTGAATAGGCACTAGGAGACCAGCATGTCTCAAATCAAGCGCGGCAAATACAAGCAAGTGTCCCATTTTATATTCCAAGCTGTTTCTGTGCAAGCCTTTGTTCTGTTACTCCCTCTTACCCCTCCTACCCCTTCCTCCTCGAGCAGTTACAGTTAGAAAGATTCCCGTCCATATGCTTATCTTTGACCTTGTAGTTTCATGCGCACGCAGTCTTACGCAGTCTTTCCCTCCCGCTTTTTCACCGCATTATCACTACAAGTTTTGCTAGAAAAGTTGACCATTACATTTTTGCTTCAGCCTGCTTCAGCATGTAAGCAGTTAGCATAGAAGTAGGTGAGAGTTCACAAGATGGAGTTCTGTGGTTCACTTAGACCCAGAGCTCAGGAGTTTCATCGGCACTTATGGCCTTCCACTCCCCCAAGTTACCTGGTAGCTATGCCTAGTGACACCAACAATCCCTCCTTTGAGAACACTCAACAAACCTTTGGCAGAGTTTTCTCATACTCTAAAGACAAAATGCGATTAAGCTCCATGCACTTGGGATCAGCGATGAGAGAATATAAAGGAACTTCTGGGGAATGGGAGGTACAAATCTTACGTATGAGCACTTTACAGCAAGCGAGCAAAAGGAAAAGGACAAAACATATCACAACACCTGTGAGCAAGATGCGAACAATGCCTTCCCCTAGTCCTCCTAGACTAGGTAACCAACCCCAAAGGGAATCAAAAACAGTGGGTTCCCCTTCCTGGGCCTTCCACTGGTTCAAGGCCTGTTCGGCTGATAAGATATGCTTGTTAGTATCCTGTGAAAACTCTGGGACATAGGTACAACATTCTTCTCCAATAAGGGCACAGACCCCGCCCCGTGAGGCTAACACATAATCTAGGGCCTGGTGGTTTTGTAGAGCCAGCAATCGAAGCTGGTACAGCTCAGAATTTATGCTTTTTTCTATGGCCAGGGTATCATTGGCAAACTGAGTGAAACAGTAGGTAGCAGAAGGATTGCTCCTGTGATAAAAAGGAATGTTGTGAGAGACTCTAAACCTGAACCCATATTGTGATTACACAACCCAAATGCCCAGAAGATAAGAATTATTGATACCAAACAAATCAAAAAAATAAAAGGACCAGGACCATAGGTTAGGTTGGCCTTCTGTGAATAGATAAAACCAACGCTCAGGGTTCTCGCGGGGAGTGTGCTGTGGCTGTTCAGAGATATCACAAAGCATTCCCAACGACCCTTACTGTCTTTTGAATAACAGCTTAAGTCCCAAAGCGTCGTTAGCAGTCTTCTCTGCAGGCTGGACAGTCCACTGTTCAGGAGTGGGTATTGCTTTCAGTCGAGAGTGATGAATCCAGTTCTTGTGTCCTTCAACCTTTGCCGCTGTGTGGGAGACAAGCAGGATGGTGTGGGGTCCCTTCCACTTCTCTTGGATAGGCTCGCCCTTCCAGGTCCGTACGAGAACGGAGTCACCAGGCTGTAAGGATTGGACCAGGGCATCCAGCAGAAGAGGCTGTGAATCTTTGGTGTATCTGTGAAGAGAAGAAAGAACAGCAGACAAAGAGCACATGTACTGAGACAAAAAAACACACTCCATCTCCCACTCCCCTGCCAGAACCGGTGTACCATTCAGAGGCCATGCCCTTCCAAACATAATCTCGAAGGGACTAAGCCCTAACCTGCCCTTAGGGAGAGCACGAATGCGGAGTAACACAAGGGGCAAAGCATCAGGCCACCTAAGAGAGGCCTCCTGACAGACCTTTGAGAGGTGTCGCTTGAGTGTCTGATTTGTGCGTTCCACTACTCCACTGGCTTGTGGTCGCCATGGTGTGTGGAGCTTCCAGGGGATTTGCAGAGCACTTGATATCTTTTGAACAACTTGAGATGTGAAGTGTGTTCCGTTATCAGATTCCATCCACTGGAGGAGTTCGAAGCGAGGAATGATCTCCTTGACAAACTTAAGAGCCACTGTTTTGGCGGTGTTGTTACGACATGGGAAGGCCTCAGGCCATCCACTGAATCGATCCACCAAGACAAGGAGGTACCGGTACCCTTGGGTCCGGGGAAACTCAGTAAAGTCTATTTGCCACACCAATCCTAGGCCTGGAGTAGGTTCCAGAGAGGCTGGCAACACTGCTACTACTGGTCGAGGGCTGTTCTTTTGGCAGATTAAACATTCAGCCTGTACCTGTGATGCTAGGGGTTTAAGTCCAGAGGTTAGAAAATACTTATTCATAAGCTGGGTAAGAGCCTCTCTGCCTGCATGTGTGGTTTGATGCAGTTTCTGCAACACCGGTTGGATTAGGCCCTTGGGCAAGAGGATTTTTCCCTCTGTGGAATAAAGCCATCCCTCCTTTTCCTGGAGACCAAGCCTGTCAACCAGGTTTCTGTCCTCATGGGAGTACTTAGGAGCTGCAAGCTCACCTACTGATGGGATGAGGGCATGCATTTGGGCATTCTCCTCTGTTGGTGACTTCAGGGTAGCAGCGCGCTTGGCTTCCCTGTCTGCTCTGGCATTGCCCTTGGTTACATCTTGATCTTCCCTTTGATGGGCTTTGCAATGTACCACTGCTACTGCTGCGGGGAGTTGTACCGCTTCTAACAGCCGGGGAATTTGAGACCCATGCTTAACCGGAGAACCTTGGGCTGTTAGCATTCCCCTTTGCTTCCACAGACCAGCGTGAGCATGCAATACCCCAAAAGCATACTTTGAGTCAGTAAAGATATTAACCCGTTTGTCTTTTGCCAGCTCGAGTACACGAGTCAGGGCCACTAGTTCAGCAAGTTGGGCAGATGTCCCAGCAGGTAAACTCTCAGCTTCCATGGTATCATGGAGTGTCACAATAGCATAACCCGCCCTCCTTTGCCCATCTACAACAGTACTACTGCCATCGGTATACCATTCCAAGTCAGCATTTGAGAGTGGTTGATCTTTTAAATCTGGGCGGCTGGAGTAGTGAGCATCTATGATTTCCAGACAGTCATGTTCCTGCTTTTCTGTTTCTGGTAGCAGGGTAGCTGGATTAAGGGAGGGACAGGTTTGCAGGGTAACTTCAGGATTCTCTAACAGTTTTGCCTGGTACCGAGCAACCCGAGCCTGTGTGAGCCAGAGACCACCCTTAGTGTCCAGCAGGGCTTGAATCATATGGGGAATATACACTTGCACAGTTCCTCCCAGTGTCAGTTTTTCAGTTTCCCCAAGCACTAGGGCAGTGGCTGTGACTGCTCTCAAGCATGCTGGCCACCCCTTTGAAACCTGATCCAGTTGTTTAGAAAAGTAGGCTACAGGACGTTTCCAGGCACCAAATAACTGAGTAAGCACTCCCAGGGCTATCCCTTTCCTTTCATGCACATACAGTTGGAATGGCTTAGAGAGATCTGGCAGACCCAGGGCTGGGGCTTCATCAGCTTCCTTTTCAAGATTTTAAATGCCCTGTCCGCTTCTGGGGTCCAGTGAAAGGGGTCATGATCCACTCCCTTAACACATTCATACAGAGATTTAGCCCACAGTCCAAACTCTGGGATCCATATTCTGCAAAAACCTGCCATGCCCAAAAATGCTGTAAGCCGTTTACGGTTGCTAGGGACAGGAACTTGGCAGATAGCCTCCTTTCTGTCATTTGAGAGTCTTCTCTCTCCCTGCCTGATGTGAAATCCCAAATACTGTACTTCAGAGAGTGCAATTTGAGCTTTGCTTCGAGCTACCCTGTATCCTCGGAGTCCAACAAAGTTCAGGAGACTCAGAGTAGCTTTAAGACAAGGGATTAGACGCACAGCAGCAATTAGCAAATCATCTACATATTGCAGAAGGAGGGCTTTGTCCTCATTGTCCTACTCCTCCAAGCCTCTGGCCAGAGCCTGGCCAAACAGAATGGGGGAATTTTTAAATCCCTGGGCCAATACTGTCCAGCAAAGCTGCTTTTTAACCCTTTGTTTGTCCTCATTATGCCTGGCAGTATTTTCCAGATCTCACAGTTGCTTGGGCACATTCAGGCCCCCCTTTCTCTTGGTTGTCGGCCAAGTCTTAACTGTGAACAATGTCCTTGGATAGGGCCAGCATGACTGAGCTTGCTAGCTATATTTTCCAGTTAACTCGTTCTGTTCTTTTTCCTTCTCCCTTTCTTGGCTTCTTCTAACTTACAAAGGAACCTTCCACTCTTCACTCATACACCTTTTCCCAACAATGAACACATACACATTGCCATTATAAACCCTTTCAGTAACATAACTTCTATACAGAGCTTTGAAGCAACAAACCAGGACGAGCACACTCACTCTTAAGGATTCCACTCGGTACAACCTCTGGTGTCCAATAGCTTTCCTTTTTAAACCTTAAATGCCTTCTCTGTGCCTCCTCCTTAGCCTTAGCTATAACCTCAGACAACAAGGTTCTCATCAGTATATTGCAATCATCCCAGTCAGGCTTATGCTAGCTAGACACCCTTCAAAGATTGAAATAAACTTGCTTGGATTCGTTGAGAATTCCCCTGCTTCTGCCTTAAAGGCAGCTAGGTGCACTGGGTTAAAAGGAACATGAGAATACACTGGCACAATCTGGGCTGCACGCTCCTGTGTTCCTGGACGGGCTACCACATTCTCAGTAATCAACGGATACAATCCCACTGAGGGGGTACTCTCTGGAGCCTGTGGGGGTGCTGGAGCTGAAGGGGATACCGATTCTGCCATTACAACTGTAGGAGGGTTCTGGGGTTTAGCAGCAGGTGCTACCGAGCCTGTCGGAGTCAAATGGCACTTGTGCAAAATATCAGTCCTATTTCTTAACACCATAAACGTATACGCATAGAGATGTTCATTCCATTTACCTGTTCTCTGACAAAACAAAAGTAACCGAAGGATCGTGTTGTAATTAAGTGATCCTTCCGGTGGCCACCTTTCTTGAGGCCAATCAACTGTACAGAACCTTTTCAATTTACTTTTAATCAACGGGTCCGATCCAAACACTTTCCAGTTCACCAGAATGCATTCTAAGGGTGTACACTGTACCCTGCCGGCTGTACTCTGTCCCTGCCCCATACTCTAGGGAGACACCCAGGTCAAAACAGGTAAAGTCCCCTCTGGACTGTTCCTACCTTATCCAAGGATCTGGTTCCTCACCATCGCCCCCAACTGCTTTTCCACTACTCGAGTGCGTTGCACCGTTGTGCCCTCCGGGGTCGAGCAAACCACATCTCCGCTGAGGCTCGCGATGAAGTCACCGGTGCGCGCTAGGCGTCGGTCGTCGCTGTAATCCATCGGCCGCCAGGAGGGATCTGGGCAAGGCTAAATTTCAGCCTCGAGCCCACCCAGGGACGCCAAAACTGTTGCCGGCCCAAAAGAGCCCGAGGGGGGCAACAGCGGAGTTTTTGCCTGGTGTGCTTTGCACCAATGAACACACCAGGGGTGGAGAAACAAACCAACTTTATTCAAGAGCTCCGAATAGGCACTAGGAGACCAGCATGTCTCAAATCAAGCGCGGCAAATACAAGCAAGTGTCCCATTTTATATTCCAAGCTGTTTCTGTGCAAGCCTTTGTTCTGTTACTCCCTCTTACCCCTCCTACCCCTCCCTCCTCGAGCAGTTACAGTTAGAAAGATTCCCGTCCGTATGCTTATCTTTGACCTTGTAGTTTCATGCACACGCAGTCTTACGCAGTCTTTCCCTCCCCCTTTTTCACCACATTATCACTACAAGTTTTGCTAGAAAAGTTGACCATTACATTTTTGCTTCAGCCTGCTTCAGCATGTAAGCAGTTAGCATAGAAGTAGGTGAGAGTTCACAAGATGGAGTTCTGTGGTTCACTTAGACCCAGAGCGCAGGAGTTTCATCGGCACTTATGGCCTTCCACTCCCCCGAGTTACATGGTAGCTATGCCTAGTGACACCAACAGGAGGATAGCTAATGTGATGCCAATTTTTAAAAAGGGCTCCAGAGGTTTTCTTGGCAATTACAGGCCAGTAAGCCTGACTTCAAGTACCGGGCAAACTGGTTGAAACTATAGTAAAAAATTAAATTGTCAGACACATTGATGAACATAATTTGTGGGGGAAAAGTCACCATAGTTTTTGTAAAGGGAAATGATGCCTCACCAATCTGCTAGAATTCTTTTAGGGGGTCAAGAAGTATGTGGACAAAGGGGAACCAGTGGATATAGTGTACTTAGATTTTCAGAAAACCATTGACAAGGTCCCTCACCAAAGGCTCTTAAGCACAGTAAGCTGTCAAGGGATAAGAGGGAAGGTCCTCTCATGGATTGATAACTGGTTAAAAGATAGGAAACAGAGGGTAGGAATAAATGGTCAGTTTTTAGAATGGAGAGAGGTAAATAGTGGTGTCCCTCAGGGGTCTCTACTGGGACCAGTCCTATTCAACATATTCATAAAGGATCTGGAAAAAGAGGTAAACAATGAGGTGGCAAAATTTGCAGATGAAACAAAACTACTCAAGATAGTTAAGTCCAAGGCAGACTGCGAAGAGCTACAAAAGCATCTCTCAAAACTGGGTGACTGGGCAACAAAATTGCAGATGAAATTCAACGTTGATAAATGCAAAGTAATTCACATTGGAAAACATAATCCCAACTATACATATAAAATGATGGGGTCTAAATTAGCTGTTACCACTCAAGAAAGAGATCTTGGAGTCATTGTGGATAGTTCTCTGAAAACATCCACTCAACGTGCAGTGGCAGTCAAAAAAGTGAACAGACTGTTGGGAATCATTAAAAAGGGGATAGATAATAAGACAGAAAATATCATATTGCCTCTATATAAATCCATGGTACGCCCACATCTTGAATACTGCATGCAGATGTGGTCGCCCCATCTCAAAAAAGATATATTGGAATTGGAAAAGGTTCAGAAAAGGGTAAAAAAATGATTAGAGGTATTGAACGGTTTCTGTATGAAGAGAGATTAATAAGACTGGGACTTTTCAGCTTGGAAAAGAGACGAGTAAGGGATATGATTGAGGTCTATAAAATCATGACTGGTGTGGAGAAAGGAAATAAGGAAGTGTATTTTACTCCTTCTCATAACACAAGAACTAGGGATCACCAAATGAAATTAATAGGCAGCAGGTTTCAAACAAACAAACAAAGGAAGTATGTGGTGATACAGTCAACCTGGAACTCTTTGCCAGAGGATATTGTGAAGGCCAAGACTATAATAGGGTTCAAAAAAGAACTGGATAAATTCATGAAGGATAAGTCCATCAATTAGCCAGGATGGGCAAGGATGGTGTCCCTAACCTCTGTTTGCCAGAAGCTGGGAATTAGCAACAGGGAATGGATCACTTGATGATTACCTGTTCATTCCCTCTGGGGCACCTGGCATTGACCACTGTCGGAGGACAGGATACTGGGCTAGATGGACCTTTGGTATGACCCAGTATGGCTGTTCTTATGTTCTTATACTAGAAATCCTTTGGATCACTAGAAAGAAAGGTTAATACTTAAACCATGAACATTTGATTTTAACCTGTTTGTAATATAATACAGACGCTCCCCGGGTTACACAAACCCGACTTACGCAAATCCGCATTTACGGAAAGTTCCGTAAATTCTGTAAGCTTTTTTTTTTACTTAATTGTCGGGTATACGTCCCTGACTTATGCAAAATTCGACTTACGCAAGGCGTTCCGGAATGGAATGCTTGCGTAAATCGGGAAGCGTCTATGCACACACGTGCTTTAGGAAAAAAGATAACTGGGGGGGGAGTACTTTGTCATCAGGATGTAGTGAAGGTAGACACAGATGAGCAGAGAACTTCTAGCCCATCTACCCAGTTAGTGTGTAGGTGAATCCTGAAATCTGGGTGAGTGTTTATTCAAGTTATAGTTGCTATATTTTAGAGGGGCATGTGTGAATCTTTAAGGTATGTCTACACTTTGAGCTGGGAATATAATTTCCAGCTCGAGGAGACATACCTGAATTAGTTCTGATTGAACTAGTGAACTAGAAATAGTGTAGCCATGGCAGCGGGAGGGGCTAGATGCTCTGAATATGATCCTGTCTGAGACCCTAGACCAGTGGTTTTCAACCTGTGGTCTGTGTACCCCTGCTGATCCACAGACTATGTCTAAGATTTCCAAAAGGGTCCACATCTCCATTTGAAATTTTTAGGGGTCTGCAAATGAAAAAAGGTTGAAAACCACTGCCCTAGACACATACTCCAGATGACTAACTCCTCCCACTGCTAGTGCCACCACAGCTACACTCTGTTTTAGTGCAGGTATGTCTCCTTGAACTGAGAATTGCATCCCCAGTTCAAAGTGTAGACATACTCTTTAACTGCCAGATTCCCCTTTTCTTTCAATCTGACATAAATGCAATTCAGTGCCAGCATCTTTAAAAGTTACTTACAACCACATAACTACTATTCAGACATACACTGCATTCCTGGGGAGAGAGTGGCTATGGGAAAATGATGTTGCATTCAATATGTTCTAGATAGGGACTAGTTTCCCCTCAAAGGGAGCAGCCTTTGAAACCTTTGAGTAAGCAGCAACGGGGGAGCTCATTTCAGCTGGGTTAGGTCCTAATGTGGCTACCCCCAGATCCATTTTAGTGCCCAGGGCGAACAAGCATATTTGCACCTGTCATAACTATAAAGGGAAGGGTAACAGCTGTCCTGTGTACAGTACTATAAAATCCCTCCTGGCCAGAGACTCCAAAATCCTTTTACCTGTAAAGGGTTAAGAAGCTCAGGTAACCTGGCTGGCATCTGACCCAAAGGACCAATAAGGGGACAAGATACTTTCAAATCTTGGGGGTGGGGAAGGCTTTTGTTGTGCTCTTTGTTTGGGAAGTTGTTCACTCTTGGGACTGAGAGGGACCAGACATCAGTCCAGGTTCTCCACATCTTTCTAAACAAGTCTCTCATATTTCCAACTTGTAAGTAAACAGCCAGGCAAGGCGTGTTAGTTTTACTTTGTTTTCTCAACTTGTAAATGTACCTTTTACTAGAGTGTTTATCTCTGCTTGCTGTACTTTGAACCTGAGGCTAGAGGGGGGTCCTCTGAGCTCTTTAAGTTTGATTACCCTGTAAAGTTATTTTCCATCCTGATTTTACAGAGATGATTTTTACCTTTTTTCTTTAATTAAAAGTCTTCTTTTTAAGAACCTGATTGATTTTTTCCTTGTTTTTAGATCCAAGGGGGTTGGATCTGTATTCACCAGGAGTTGGTGGAAGGAAGGATGGGGGATGGTTCATTTCTCCCTGCTTTAAGATCCAAGGGGTTTGGATCTGTATTCACCAGGGAATTGGTGAAGAGTTTCTCAAGGCTTCCCAGGGAAGGGAATCCACTTGGGAATGGTGGCAGCGGACCAGATCTAAGCTGGTAGTTAATCTTAGACGTTTTCATGCAGGCCCCCACATTTGTACCCTAAAGTTCAGAGTGGGGAAGCAGCCTTGACAGCACCCATGCCATTTTGGGGGGTTATTTTTCCACCCCATTCAGAGGTAACATGTAACTATTCATAATGGGGTGTGGAGCAGGTGACCACCCCATAGAGGTTTTCAAACTGTGAGGCGCACACCCCAGGGGTTGTGGAGGAACATTCTGGGGGGAGAGTGGCGTTGCCAGGTGGCTTGGTTCGGCGATGCCAGACGGGGTCAGAGAGGGAACACCACCTCCACCCCTGACTCACCTCAACAGGCCACCCAGCCTGTGTGGGTTGGGGGCGCCTCTGGCCCCATCTTTCCATCCCAATGGCTTTGCACCCTGGGCAGCTACCCCACTTGCACCATCCTGATTACGGCCCTGGCTACTTCTTTATTGTATTCCTAGAACAGAAACAAAATGGTGGCACATAAAGGAATAGGGCAACACACTAACTAGCGTGCTCTCCAATATTCTTATTCCTCAAAAGTGTTCTCTATTCTTTTGATTTTTTTAATGGACAGCAACAAATAATTTGGGTAATTCTCTTCCAAACAATGTGTTTAGTTACAAAAGAATCATAGTGAAAGATGTTCTAGTTTGGGCCCATGTGGTCCAGCTAGATAATTAGCCTTCTAATTCACCTCCTACCACAGAATCTAAGGTTACATCTACACTACGGGGGGGGTCGATTTAAGATACGCAAATTCAGCTACGCGAATAGCGTAGCTGAATTCGATGTATCGCAGCCGACTTACCCCGCTGTAGGGACGGCGGCAAAATCGACCTCTGCGGCTTCCTGTCGACGGCGCTTACTCCCACCTCCACTGGTGGAGTAAGAGCGTCGATTCGGGGATTGATTGTCGCGTCCCAACGGGACGCGATAAATCGATCCCCGAGAGGTCGATTTCTACCCGCCGATTCAGGCGGGTAGTGTAGACCCAGCATAAGTGTTTTTCCCCATGTGTAACTTTTATGGGTGCAAAGTAAACATGAACAGAGTGTAAACTGTTTCACTGTTGTCTCCTGAATCTGCAGTCAGCCTGAAATTATACTTCTGAGAACACTGTAACTGTCCCATTCATCTGAATGGGTAGTTTCTAAAAACAAATGATGAAACCGTTCAAATAGTTACCTATTTCACTGCTGATCATTTTAGCGGACATCCAGTTAATGTGCTTATTCCACAATCTTAAACCACCTCAGCCCTTCCTCAGTGCCAAAAGCTCCAAATATTTCCTATTTAGCTCCACAGGCATAGTTTGACTTCTATATTTAGGGGGGCAGCTCCAGTCAGGCCAATGGGGCTTCGTCTGTGTGGGGTGGGGTGGGGGGGAATTTGTGCCTGCCAGAGGGTTTTGGGGGGGCAATGCTTCCGTCTCCCCAACCATACCCATGCTTAGCTCTCAAATCTCTAGTTTCCTCTGACTACTCCAACGTAAATATTCATTGCCAATACAAAAATTTAAAATACTAGACTATTGTAAAATTAAACTTAACAATATAAACAAAACAGGGGCTACTGTACTGATTGTATTATTTTTTGTGTCTCATTTACTAAACTCCGTTTTCATATTTATTTGAAGCTGCCTCTGAATTTGCAGTTTGCCATGCCAGGGACTCTCAGTGAAAGCCAGCTGAGATCTGGGCAGGAGGGTGGAGAGAGATTGGGGAGAGGACTGCCTGCCCCTCTGAGGGGGGTCTGACATCCCTCCTCCCAATTCTGTATTTCCTGGTTTTCAAAAGTTTGATATGAAACTTACTCTTCATTTCCTGGTTTTTACTAAGTTTGAGTTTTGTTGGTTTGAATTTGATATTCTGGAAGAGCAGGCAACCTTAATTCTGCAATAACAATTTTTTTTGGGGGGGGGAGGCTTTCAGGTTGGCCTGGGTTATACTATTTTGCAGTAACAAGCATATCCAAATAACAAAGAGTGTAAGGATGTTGCTTGACATACTTTATAATATATTTACTTTTAAAGAGATGCATATGGGCAGTGTTCAAAACCAATTTCTCTGTAACCCCAATGGGAGGGGTTAAAAACCCTGCATAATATTTTTTAAACATTTCTATCTATATACAAAAATGAGGTAGTACAAGTACTGTTTGATATGGCTGTTGCTAATTTTTCTTGAATATCAGAGAAAAGAAGGTAAAATATATAGGTACAGGAAATTTCAGCTTTCCTGAGGATGTAGTAACTAAAAATATATCCATAAACACATGCAATTCCTTATCTCAGAGGTAGAAGCAGTAGTTTGACTCCCCATCCCCTCTGAGGTTTTGATTCTTTAAAAAATGTATAATGATGATGATGAAGGCCTTCCTATAATTTAAATTAATTGTGAAAAATATATTTTACTCAGCTGCTGGCCTACTTTTTTTTTTAATTTGAACTGAAATTTGCATACTAATTTCTAAAACCATGGAAAGACAAAGAGAGGCCCATGAAAGAAACAGGCCTATCAGATAAACAAAACTATTTAAAATACAATAGTTTATATTTTTGTTGACAATACACTAGCTAAAATCTGACTGTGTGCTGAATTGTACTTTATTGATCGTCTTAATCTGTCTCAGCTGAACATACTGTTTAAATTTAGCAAGCTAAATTAAGATGGAAACAATTTGAAATACATTTATCTAGAGATTGTTGCTATCAAGGTTTTGATATGTTAAAGGAGTTGGGATTTTTGAAAACTGAAAAAAATCAATATTTGTTCTCATCTTTGATTACTCTACAATGTTGTGCTGAACTAGAGAATGAAGTGTGGTTTGAACTATATTCTTTTCTAGCCTGGCTGTACACCCAGATAAAACCTTAGTTGCTACAGGACAGGTTGGGAAGGACCCTTACATTTGCATCTGGAATTCCTACAGTGTACTGACTCTTTCTGTTCTTAAGGATGCGCATACGCATGGAGTTGCCTGCTTGGCTTTTGATTCAGATGGCCAGGTTTGTATATTTTCAGTTTCTCTTTTTCTTCTATTTAAGTTTACACATAGAAGTAAATTTTTATATATGTAGCCTGCATATAGAATTATAGCATTACATCAGCACTGAATACTAATACAGGATCCAAAATACTGCAAATCTCTCTCTTTTTTAAAAAGAAATGCTTTTGGGGCCAAGACCTCAGCCTAGCACTCCAGGTAGTTGTGTGGGACACTGGGCAGATGGTAGACATAGCCCTCCATGGCCCAAATGCAGCCCTATCTCCTGAAGAGTTAGTACTGGAGGAACTGCATAGTGATTGTTTGGTCTTCAGAACCAGCCAGTGTTCACCTGAGCCTACTGTTCAGAGAGCTTCTACAGTATATTGATATACACTGTGTCCCCCCAGTCTTGTCCCTCCTTGGGCAGCAGAACTGCATTGGTCTCACTGTTAAGGGATTCTCACCAGCTGTAATGCATAGTAAATTTAATTTAATAAAGTGTTTGAAATAGAAAAACTGTATGGCTTTGGAGCTTAGCATTGGAATCCTGCAAAAAACAAACAAACAGAAGATCACTCACAAAAATCTCTGAGAATCAGAGTGTTTTGACCATATGATTAACTAGATATTTTAAGAAAGATGGAAGTCAAATATAAATGGAGAAATGGATTTTTCTTTATTAGTCACAATAAGTAAATTTCTAGAAGAAAAAGTAATGGTAAACCACAAGGACTTTAACATAGTGTCAAAAGAATGCATATTTGTGCTTCAGACAGAGACCTGAGCAAATTATTCCGAACAGTTCATCCCTACAGAAAGATTACCTGTGTAATATTGTACTATCAATGTCTGGAGTATTCCACTGTGTAAATTTTTGTCACACCTTAAAATTCCTACCCTATGTTAGTTTTAAGGACCTTTATGGGTGCCTAAATCCTTCTAGAGGCCATCTGCATTAGAGTACATTTCACCTTGTGCAGTCTTCCCCATTAACTCAAAGTTTAATCCCATCAGAGAGAGAATTGAATTTGCATATTTTTAAAAAATAATCAGTCAGCTATATTTGGTTTGTGTTGCACAATCAGATACACAGATATGCTCCCACTGACATCACTGAGCGTTGGATTGTCTGTATCTGAGGGCAGAATTGGACCATGATGTTTTAAAAGAATAGTCTCATATGGAGCAAAACTACCTTTACTTTTTAATGTAAATTAACATCCTTTCACTCAGTTTAAAATTTAATCTGAAAGGAAGGACACTGCCAGAAGCAACTTCCCTTTAACATATCTTATTTGTAATAGTACATTACTTTAGTCTTAAATTAATAAATGTGAGTGTTAATTTTGCTACCTAGTAACATAGAAAGATTTGTGAAATGGTTAATAGACATGAGAGGAATGAGGAATTTTAGGAAATTTCAAGGGTCACGGGTGTTAAACCAATTCAATGACTAAGTTTTTCCTTCCTTCTCTATAAAGGTAATAACACTCAGTACATATATAGGATTGTAATAATAATAGTTATCACGTAGTGCTTTATATTGCGCAGCATCAACTAATTAACATTATTATAGGTTGCTGCTCCAGATTTAAGCTTGCTTTCTATTTCAAGCCCAATTTTCAACTCTCTTCCCCCAACTTCCTAAAAAAGGAAACCAGTCCCTCTAAAATTTCATACACCATATCTCATCCCCAGTGTACAGTCTTTCTGGGAAGACTGGGAAAAAATGGGGAAGGGAGTTATAATGTTATTGTGTCCCAAAATCTCCTAACTTTCTTGTGTCCTCCTATCTTCAAAATGACTGGGAGACAGATTGTTAAAGGTAGTTTAGTGGTTAAAGATGCAGATAGGCATTTAGTTGGAATTTTAAAAGTGCCTAAGACCACTAAGTGCTTTTGAAAATCCTACTATGTGCCTATCTGAATCTTTAGGCATCTAAATACCGTTCAAATTTTGGCCCCTTACCCTACAGATTCCAAATTTGTTGACCTTGCATAACAGTGTTCTAGACATGCAGTGGGAGCAGGGGTTGGGGTTGAGGTTGGGTTTTAGTGTGGGAATTCCAAAGATATAAAGAATTATTTTTACGAACATGATATAAACTGACCAGATGCTGAGTATAAGCTTTGCAGCTTTAGTTGTGGGGCTGAGCCAGAACTGGAGGGCATGGATTTGAGGGAGAGGAGACCAGGAGGGACATGGAGTCATGGAAACCAGGTACCTGGAGCTTATAGCTGTCAACAGTTCCATTTTGGCCAAGACACTTCTAGGTTCTGAACACCATTGTGGGAAATCTGTGTCCTGTTCTGGGACTAGACAGATTCCGCCTACATATGTATTACTCACTTCCTTCAAATGCACTCCTCATCCTTATACACTGAATGCATTTTAAAATTGAAAAACCAGTAAATATCTTGGGCTGAAAAGGGAGAATAAGGTTGTCTATGTGTTCATAGAATCATAGAATATTAGGGTTAGAAGAGACCTCAGGAGGTCATCTAGTCCAATCCCCTGCTCAAAGCAGGACCAACACCAACTAAATCATCCCAGCCAAGGCTTTGTCAAGCCAGGCCTTAAAAACCTCCAAGGATGGAGATTCCACCACCTCCCTAGGTAACCCATTCCAGTGCTTCATCCGCCCCCCCCCCCCCAGTGAAATAGTGTTTCCTAATATCCAACGTAGACCTCCCCCGCTGCAACTTAAGACCATTGTTTCTTATTCTGTCTTCTGCCACCACCGAGAACAGCCTAGCTCTATCCTCTTTGGAACCCCCCTTCAGGTAGTTGAAGGCTGCTATCAAATCCCCCCTCATTCTTCTCTTCTACAGACTAAATAAGCCCAGTTCCCTCAGCCTCTCTTCGTAAGCCATGTGCTCCAGCCCCCTAATCATTTCTGTTGCCCTCTACTGGACTCTCTCCAATTTGTCCACAGTAATTTGGTATTACTATACTTTATCATCGGTAAAACATACAAAAACATCTGCAGTTTAAATCAGGAAATATTTTATGTACACATTTTTATTTATGTATACTTAATAAGATGCCGAGTTTCAGAGACAAATATATTTAGTTAGGCTTGGGAGAATTTGGGTTTTTTATAATTTTGATGGATAATAATTTTTTTTAAGTATTTTTATACTTTTATTTATTTTCACATTTGCACAAAATTATGGGTTTTAAGCAATTTTTTTTATTTTTATGGAGATACATTTTCACAGTTGTGAGAAATAATGGGGAAAGACAGATAATTATTTAATTACAATAATCATTGAGATTCAAACAGTTCAAGTGTTATAACCATTAAAACACAACATGTCATCATCATGTCAAAATATACAAAGAAAGTATGCTTAGATCACACTCTAATAGGTTCTCAAGTACTGTTTTTCTTATTTTTCCTATCTGAAAATTCCAATGATTATTGGTGGATATATTTTTCATCAGTTTTTGGGTGGTGAACAGTGAAATCAACGTTTATAGACATTTACAGATAAAAATCTAATCCTTCCCAGCCTGTATTTAGTATAAACTTGCTATTCAAATTTTTTATAATTAAAAACTAAAGTAAAATACATCCTGAATATCCAGCACACCAGTCTGAGCTGCTGCCACTTAAGAATTTTTTCCTGTTTGATTGAAAAAATGTTACTTCCTTTATCAGATTTTATGGCCTAGATAGTTTACAAATTTTTAAAGAAAAGAGCGGTCAATTTGCATATAGATGAAGATATGTTTTGTTGAAGCTACATTTTTTATATTTTGCATCTTCAGAATTTTTTCATAGCTACCGTAAAATTAATGAGGAAACAATTTACTTGAATCAGGAACTAACTATGACCCATATTACAAGCTGTTCTGCGCTGAAGTCAGTAGGCTTCTCAAAAGTGCTGGGTTCTACCTGAAATGGAACAGCCTGGGGGAAAGGGGTGGGGACGGAGCTAAGAGGAAGGGGCAGGATGGGGGCAGGGCTGTCGGGGAAGGGCCAGGGGGAGGCCTCAGGGGTTCAATTCCCAGTAATTAGAAAGTTGGCAACCCTAAATGTGCGCTACAATTGACCATTTTTGTGTTTCAAGTAATAGGACTGCCAAAAAGTTATTTTAGACACTTTTTCTTTCTTTACACTTAATTCCAAAATAAATTAGTTTTATTTTTGTTACTAAGAGTATAAAGATGTTAAAATTGAGTTCAGCCTTTGTGCCACAATTTTATATAAGCAGCTGGAGTTCCTACCCTGCTGCTAATAAAACATATAGTGCAGGGGTAGGCAACCTATGGCACGTGCGCTGATTTTCAGTGGCACTCACACTGCCCGGGTCCTGGCTACTGGTCCGGGGGGCTCTGCATTTTAATTTAATTTTAAAAGAAGATTCTTAAACATTTTAAAAACCTTATTTACTTTACATACAACCATAGTTTAGTTATATATTATAGACTTATAGAAAGAGACCTTCTAAAAATGTTAAAATGTATTACTGGCATGTGGAACCTTAAATTGGAGTGAATAAATGAAGACTCGGCACACCACTTCTGAAAGGTTGCCGACCCCTGATATAGTGTATGCATAGTCCAAATTTAACCCCTTTCTGGTAATTCAGATAACGCTAACATAAATCTCAAACTATTCTTTATCCCCAAATTGCATGTTCCTAGGCTTTTCCTGAAGAACTGCCTTATCCCAGAGTTTCATACCCTCTTCATTGAAGGGATGCTTCAATTCCTTTTATCTTGGTTGGGATTTAATTCTTCTTAGCGTATGTGCAATGTGCCTCAGGTGGCACGTGACTAGGGCTAGTCTACGCTACGGGGGGGGGGGGTCGACCTAAGATACGCAACTTCAGCTACGCGAATAGCGTAGCTGAAATTGCGTATTTTAGGTCGACTTACCTGGCTGTGAGGACCACGGCGAGTCGACCGCTGCCGCTCCCCCGCCGACTCCACTTCCGCCTCTTGCTGCGGTGGAGTTCCGGAGTCGACGGCAGAGCGATCAGGGATCGATTTTATCGCGTCTACACTAGACGCGATAAATCGATCCCCGATAGATCGATCGCTATCCGCTGATCCGGCAGGTAGTGAAGACGTGCCCTAGGATTCATCACTGAATTTGGCCACTGGTTGGATCATTAGTATCCCTAGCTTGGGCTAGGTACTGACTGGGATTGTGACATGAACACTGATCCATGGCCCCTGGGATTTAATTTAATCCACCTGTTGCTATAATTGAGTAGTGATTCAGCATCATCACACATTGTTACTCTCTCAACATACACACACACATACGAGAAATTACAGTAAGTCAGATTTACTTATTTGCAAGTTCATTACTCTGCACAAACCAGGAAAAATATAGATGCATTTGGCAGCCAGCAGAGGAAAATAATTTTAGTTGTTCACCAGAACTATTCCCTATTGCTTTGGGCATGCACTATTCCCTAGATAGGACCAGTGATACTAAGAGATGACACGTGGTGTGTCACATCCCAAGAAGCCAAAGGTAGAGATGCATTTCAGTGTTGTTAAATAAAAGAATGGTGACTATAAAGTGCTTAGGTGCATTTTTGTTTACTTTTCTGAATCCAGGAATTTCTTTCATTTTCTGGGATCTATAGTTGGGGAGAAAACAGGACAGGGAGGGTTTGAGGGGGATGCACATGGTCACCTCCCACAAGGCCTATGAGTAATCTACCATTAAGTTATAGCAATATGAAGCTATATTAACTTTGCCTTATTGTCCTCCATGCCATGAAATGCCTTCTGATGAAGCATAGAGGACAATTCCTGGCTCAGTGTTCCCTGATTGTGTGGAGAGGATAGCCAAGCATGGAGGCACATGGCCTTGTATTTCTGCAAATCCCCATGAGTTGGTGCCTTTTTTTGCTCTTTTGCCTGGTATAGCAGTACCGGTGATATCAACAGTGGGAAATGTGAAGAAAATAATCTTTTGCAGACAAGGTACTTGCCACTAATAGAGACAGGATACTGAACCAGATGAACCACTGGTGTTATACAACAGGACAATTTTTATGTTCCTGCATCCTCCTAAGGATCTGTGAAATTAGACAAAATTTGAAGAGACTTAGATGTTAATTTATATCTTAAACATCTCTTCTTCATCCTGTTTGTTTATAGCCATAGCCTCGACAAAAAGGGATTCTTGTTTCTTAGGAGAGGGGAGTTCATTTATTTGTATTAAGCTTTTAAAATAACTAGTTATGCATTCTTTCAAAAACAAAATTGAAAATTAAAGGGTAAATTACAGTTATAAAATGCTACTAGAAAAGTCCACAAAAATGAGCACCATAAACATAATGAAATGTGGTGGTGTGGGTGGTGGGAGAGGAGTGTTTTAATCCCCCATTTACTTTTAATAACAGTTCAGTAAGATGTGAATGCCAGATTGTTGTGTTACTGAAGCAAGCTCTTCAGATCTTCTGATGAATTTAACCTATGTTTGGTACACTTAAAAGTCAAGTCATTAATGTCAAGCTTCTAGAAAAGACTAGAATTTTTGGCATGTTCTAATATTAAACAAATATTTAACATGGATATCTTGATGGTATCTTTAGCAATTTAGTTTTAATTTGAGTCATATTTGGAGAAATCCTTCTGTACACATACAATGCTTACTTGAAAGACTTATTTTGGGCTGATCTTCAATTAACTAGATTATTTTTTTTCCTTAGTGTTTAGCCTCAGTGGGACTGGATGCCAAAAATACAGTATGTATTTGGGATTGGAAGAAAGGAAAACTACTAGCAACAGCTACTGGCCATTCAGATAGGGTAATCATATAGAAGGAATTATCTGAATTTTGTCCGGAGCATTTCTCGATAACATGTAACATTTTTGTTTCTATATTGTATTATTTTTTCATTAGGTTAGTCCACAGAAAGGTCCATCAGGTGGATCTGAGTGGAGAATATTGCCCAAAGCTGGGAAATGTCAAAGCGATTTCACCACCAGTCAAAAAAACACACACATAAACATACACATATATGAAGATAAATTAATCTTTTCATTGTGCATATATATTTTACTATGCATGGTATATCTGTGAATATTTCACATGATAGAATATACATAAATAGTGGCAGCAAAACAAAACAATACTGTGTTTGTGAGTTGGGTGAATTCAGTGCTTCACTGTTGTGTACTATATTTCTAACACATCAAGATTAATATTTTTATTCGCTTTTCAAAATTACTTTTTTAGGGTCCGATGCAACTCCCATTGATGTCTGTGGAAGTTTTGCTACTGACTTCAATGGGAGCCATTTCAGGCTCTGTTTCTCTAAGCCAGGGGCAGGCAAACTTTGTGGCCTGAGGGCCGCATCGGGTTTCATAAATTGTATGGAGGGCTGGTTAGGGGAGGGGGTCGTGGCCCGGCCCCCACCTCCTATCTGCCCCCCCCCGGACTCCTGCCCCATCCAACCCCCCCTGTTCTCCGATGGCACCTCTGGGACCCCTGCCCCATCCACACACCCCCGCTCCCTATCCCCTGACTGCCCCTGGGCCCCCACTGCCCCATCCAACCCCTCCTCTCATTCCTGAAGCCCCCCCCCGGGACCCCTGCCCCATCCAACCCCTCCTCTCATTCCTGAAGGCCCCCCTGGGACTCCTGCCCCATCCAACCACCCCTTCTTCCTGTCCCCTGACTGCCCCCGGAACCCCTGCCCCTGACTGCCCCCTGCTGCCCCATCCAACACCCCCATGCTTCCTGACTGCCCCCTGGACCCCTGTCCCCATTCAACCCCATTTCCCCCCCGACCACCATCCACACCCCCACCCCCTGACCACCACCCCGAACTCCCCTGCCCTCTATCCAACCCCCCTGCTCCCTCCCCCCTTACCGCACTGCCTGGAGCACCAGTGGCTGGCAGCGCTACAGCCGCGCCACCTGGCTGGAGCCGGGCCATGCTGCCGCTGCTGCCGCCACCTAGGGTGACCAGATGTCCCGATAAAATCAGGACCGTCCCCATATCTCGGTGATTGTCCTGTGTCCCGACTGATCTTGTCCCGATATCCGTCAGCACTGTGTTTTTGTTTTTTTTTTTGCTCAGCCGGCAGGACCCGGTTGTTTTTTTGCTGGCGGGCACCACCCCCATGTGTGCCGATATTTTCTTCCCCTCATCTGGTCACCCTACCGCCGCCACCACGCAGCACAGAGCACTGGGTCAGGCCGGGATCTGCAGCTGCGCTGCCCCAGAAGCTCACAGCCCTGCCACCCAGAGCATTGCACCGGCGGCAGAGTGAGTGAGTTGAGTGAGGCGAGGGGGAACAGTGGGGGAGGGGCCGGTGGTGAGCCTCTTGGGCCAAGAGCTCAGGGGCTGGGCAGGACAGTCCCGCGGGCAGGATTTGGCCCACGGGGTGTAGTTTGCCCATCCCTGCTCTAAGCCATGATTGAAGTGTTTCAAGGCTTAGCCCTTCAAGCCCTCCCCACAGCGAAAGCAAAAGGGTGTTCAGCAGGGGATTGTCTAATCTGATCCTAAATTCTAGTGGTTGAATGTTTTTGTTCTTCTTCGAGATGTGTTGCTCATGTCCATTCAACTTAGGTGTGTGTGCTCGTCACATGCACCAATGCCGGAAGCTTTTCCCTCAGCAGTATCTGTAGGGGACTGGCTCTGGCGCCACCTGGAGTGTCGCGTGCATGCTGTGGTATACAGGGTGCCACCAGTTCCCCTCAACCTCAGTTCCTTCTTGCCGCCAGTGACAGTGCTGGAACTGTTGCTGCTTCAGCTCATGCTGTTGCTGTTCGTTCGTACAAACTAGTTATCTCTTGTATTATAGTGTATATTAGTTTTCTGTTAGTGTTTGTAAATCCCTTAGCTATAGTTAGAGACTTGGTAAGTCCCGAATGGGACTTTTCCTTGGGACGGAGCATGCCCCGGTCCCCAGGCTTTGATCTCTGCAAATGGCCTATGCCAACTGGTGAACCACACAGCTGTTGTCTGCGTTGCTTTGGTGAAGGACACATTAGTGAGAAGTGCAAAATTAGCAAGTCCTTCAAGCCAAGGACTAAGAAGGAGCACGATATTTGTTTAAGAGTGCGCCTTATGGAGTCGGCCCTCAACCCAGCACCGGAGCAATGCTCTGACTCAGAGCCGAGTACCATGACCTTGGTACGCAGCGCCCCACTGGGACCATCCACTGGCTGGCACCGGTCCCCATCCCTGGCTCCAACCAAGAAGCTCAAGAAGGTGGGGCGAGGCTGGTCTCCAACCTCCCGCAAGGGAGAGGATAAGACTGGGTGTGAGCAAGGTCCCAGGCTGGGCAACTCTTCACCCATGTTGGGATCTCAGGCCCAAGCTCCGGTGGAGTGATGTAGCCCAACCGGCTCCCGGTCAGCTACCCCGGATAGCGGCAGAGGGCTCTGTCAGCTCCGGGTGCTGTCCATGCCAGAGGCCCTGCAGGTAGCGCAGGAGATCATGTCCCTCCCGGTGCTGCCCACACCGGCTCCTGTGGTTCCCCATTCATGGGGTAAGCCCACGTTTGGACTGCTTTGGTCCCCACCTCAGCAGCACCGTTCCCCGTCATAGGGAATGTCCTGCCAGTGCTCGCCCTCCAGTAGCCGCCACGCATCTGACTGCGAAAGGCAGACGCAGCGCAGCCCCATTCGGTCCCTGGACTTTGGCCTCGGGCAGAGAGGCTTGAGGCACAGCTCGGTGGCCATTGGGTGCAGACCCTTGGAGGGACTTGCCCACTGGCAGAAGTACCGGTCTCGGCACCCGGTATCTCTGAGACTGCGGTACCACTCCAGGGACCCGTCGATGGATCAATGTTACCATTCCTCAGACCGTTGCCGATCCCCTAGGAGGGCATCACCGCGTGCGGGTGCTTCCCGGCACCAGGCCTGTTCTGACTCCGGGTCCTGTTCCTCATACCGGTACCGCTCGTCAAGTGCAGGACGTAGATCACCGACTCCAAGCCGTTGCGGATCTGTCGAGCGCCACCGATCCCTAAGATCCCACTCCACATCAGACTTCAGACGGAGTAACCGGCACTGGTTGCGACAGAGCCACCGTTCCACTCCGTCCTGGTCACCTGGGAGCAACCGCTCAGGATCTAGCCCTGGTTCAGAGAAAGGTTCCCTGACAGTGAAACAAGCTCCGGTACCAGCGATACCAGCTACATTGTTGGCACTGAAACCGGCCCCGGGGCCTCAAGCACAGTGGCCGGCGCCGTGGTACCCATGGAACCCGTGGGTTCACCAGCCCTCCCAGGCTGCCCGCTCGGTGTCCGGAGCCTTGGAGAGTCCAGCTGCCTCTCTCTACCACCCTCCTCTGGTGCACGAAACCTCGGGTGCGAGGACCCTGTAGGTCCAAGAGGGAGCAGGGGAAGAAGCCACTGGGCCACCAATGGTTGTGGAGGACCCTACAGCACTGTCATCTTCCTTGTCGTCGCAAGCAAGGCGGTAACGGGGCCCCCTCCCCCGGTTCCTCCGAATGATGCTAAAGCGCACCAGGAACTAAAGAGGGTCGCTGCCAACCAGAGTCTTCAGGCAGAGGAGCTAGAGGAGCCTTCAGAATCTCTCTTCAATGTCCTCTGCTCCACAGCACCAGCCAGGGTGGCTCTGCTTATTCATGATGGGGTCTCTAAGATCACTAATGCCCTGTGGCAAACTCCCTTCTCCTTGCTACCCATCTCCAAGAGGGCTGAGTGCAAGTACTTTGTGACATCCAAAGGCCACGAGTACCTGTACACCCACCCTGCTCCCAACTTCCTAGTGATAGCAGCTGTTAACCACAGGGAGTGACAAGGTCAACCCAGGGCTACCCCTAAGAACACAGACTCCAAGAGAAATGCTTGGCCTGTATGTTCCTGGCCCTGCCCACAAGTGGTTTAAGCTGCAGCAGCCTGAGGGCCAGGGGAGCCACCCTCACCAGGAGTCTCCCCATAAGAAATCCAGAGGCTACAAGAGGCGTCCTAGCCAACAGCCTTCGCAGGCCTCTCAGTCGAGCTCAACCCGCAATAAGTAGGTGGGCAAGTGCTCATTTTGAGGGTACGCCCAAGGGCGATCTACTGGTCTGTTCCCAGGATCCTCCCTCCCCTATTTTTTCCAACCACCTTTCTCCTTTCTTCTGTGCATGAGCATCTATAACATCGGACTGATGGATCCTCAGTACGGTGGCGTGGGGTTACACCCTTCAGTTACTTTCTACCCCTGCTTCCCACCTCCCCTCCCCATCCCTCTTCAGGGACCCTTCTCACTAGAGTCTCCTCACGCAGGAGATAGAGGAGTTACTGCAGCTATGTGCAGTGGAGGTCATTCCTCCAGAGTACAGGAACAAGGGGTTCTATTCCTGCTACTTTTTAATCCCAAATGCCAAGGGTGGTCTACGACCTATCCTGGACCCGTGAGACTTGAACCACTTCCTAGCGAAGCTGAAGTTCCGCATGGTCTCCCTGCTTCCATCATCCCTTCCCTGAATCCGGGAGACTGGTACACTGCCCTTGATCTGAAAGATGCTTACTTTCACATCGCCATCTTCGAGGGACACAGACGCTTCCTCCAGTTTATGGTAGGTCCCAACCACTATCAGTTTGTGGTCCTCCCATTTGATCTAGCGACAGCACTATGGGTATTTACCAAGTGCATGTTGGTGTTGGCTGCTTACCTCAGACATTGGGGTATCCTGATCTACCTGTACCTCAATGATTGCCTGATCAAGGGCAGCTCCAGGTCCCAGGTCCAAAGACATGTCACGATGCTGTTAGCCACCTGCCGTTGCCTCGGCCTGTTGGTAAATGACAAAAAATCCATGTTAGTTCTGGTACAGAGTATAGAGTTCATCGGAGCGGTGCTCGACTCGACCTGCGCCAGGGCATTCCTGCCACTGGAGAGATTCTGGGCACTGACAGACCTCATCGCGGAAGTCTCCGCATTTCCCCTAACCATAGCCAGAGTTTGCCTGCGCCTACTAGGTCACATGGCAGTGAGTTGGTTTTGGACGCCTCAGACCTTGGCTGGGGGGCGCACCTCGGCACCCTCCAGACCCAAGGTATGTGGTCCCCAGTGGAAACAATGCTACATATAAACGTCAAAGAACTCAGGGTGGTGCACAGTGCGTGCATGGTCTTCCTACCTCACCTGTTGGGCAAAGTGGTCAGAGTCCTGATGGACAACACACCCTCAATGTTCTGCATAAACAGACCGGGGAAGTGTGATCCTCAGCACTCTGCCAAGAAGCATTCCGTGTTTGGGACGTTGCATCGACATGGAATCCACCTAGAAGTGTGTCACCTTCCGGTGCCAAGAACATGCTAGCAGATCACCTAAGCAAGGACTTCTCCTCTCACCACGAGTGGGTGCTCCACCCAGAGGTAGCCGACATGATCTTCCAGAGGTGGGGAGCTCCCCAAGTGGATTTGTTTGCCACTAGCAGAACAGGAGGTGCCACAGGTTTTGCTCCAGACGGGGTCTGGGAAAGGGCTCCCTCCCTGATGCCTTCCTCCTGCTGTGGGCAGAAAGCCTGATGTACGTGTTCCCTCTGATTCCACTCATCAGCAAAGTCCTAGCAAAAATCAAGAGAGATAAGGCACAGGTTACCATGATCGCCCCAGCATGGCCTCGCCAGCACTGGTTCGGGATGCTATCGAGCCTGTTGGAGATCCCTCATGCCCGCTGCCGAACCAACCGGACCTGCTGTCACAGGATCATGGTTGACTCTTGCACCCCAACCTCTCGTCCCTCCACCTCATGGCTTGAATGTTGCGTGGCTGAACCCTGAGGAACAGGTCTGTTTGGAAGGGATCCAGAAGGTCCTCCTTGAGAGCAGGAAGCCCTCAACCAGACAGACCTACCTGGCAAAGTGGATGAGGGTCTCCCGCAGGAGGGCCAAATGGGGCATCTCCCCTTTGCATTCTTCGGTGCAGTCAATCTTAAACTACCTGCTTCATTTAAGGAACCAGGGCCTGGCACACTCCTCTGTCAGGGTGCATCTGGCGGCCATTTCCACCTTTCATCCGCCTATCCAGGGGCAGATGGTGTTCTCCCATGACATGATGGTGAGGTTCCTCAGAGGACTCAAGAGACTTTTTCCTCAAGTTTGGTCCCCAGTCCCTCAGTGGGATCTCAACTTGGTTCTGTCCAGGTCTTCTACCCTAAGTCCCATGAGACTAGTGAAGAGAGGTGCCTTCAAGCTTTGGATGTAAGAAGGGCCCTGGCTTGCTACCTAGATCGGACAAAGCCTTTCTGTAAGTTGACTCAGCTTTTCATCTCTACAACAGATAGGATGAAGGGCCTCCCAGTGTCCATGCAGAGGATTTCTAACTGGATCACTTCTTGCATTCAGACCTGCTGTGAGTTGGTGGGAGTCCCTCAGCCGCCACTCGACCAGAGCGCAGGCATCTTCGGTGGCCTTCCTGGCACATTTCGAGATGTGAAGTGGTTCTCGGTGCACACATTCACAGCCCACTACGCCATCACTCAGCAGGACAGAGATGATGCTGGGTTCGGCAGAGTGGTGTTGCAATCTACACGTCCATGAACTCCTACCCACCTCTGAGGGGTACTGCTTGGAAGTCACCTAAGTTGAATGCACATGAGCAAGCACTCAAAGAAGAAAAGACAGTTACCTTTTCCGTAACTGGTGTTCTTCAAGATTTGTTACTCATGTCCATTCCTTCCCCACTGTCAGAGTTTCTGGCAAGAAGGAACTGAGGGTGGGGGGAACCAGCAGTGCCCTATATACCATGGCATGTTCAAGCCACTCCAGGGGGTGCCATAGCCGGTCCCCTACAGATAGTGCTGAGGGAAAAACGTCTGGCACCGGTGCATATGGTGAGCACACACACCTAAGTTGAATGGACATGAGCAACACATCTCGAAGAACACCAGTTATGGAAAAGGTAACTGTCTTTTCTAGTGTGAGGGGGTCATAAGGCATTGCTGCAGTCTGTCATTTACATATTTTAAGAAGTATAATACTTAGAAAATACTTCAAAATCACAACTTTCTATAAAGAAGAGTTACACTTTATATTTTGAAAGACAGTGTTGTTTATTATACTAAATGACTGGTTGCATATTTAATATGATAAAATACTTATTAGCTGACTGGAGTAGCTACTGTGCTTTAAATCAAAATGGAGAAATTAGGCAAGGGTGTATGTGTGTGTGTGTGTGTATATATATATATATATATATATATATATATATATATATATATATATAGTAAATGAAACAATGAATTCACACTACTGTGGCTCTTTTGGGTAATGTTGATTGCTAATTTGGCTCCTGAACCTCTGAGGTCTGAATATCACTAGTCTACATTTTAAAAAGAAACTAGTGATTTGGGTGCCTCAATTTTTGGGTACTCAAATTGAGACACCTTAAATTTCAGAGGTTGGCTGCTCAGTGTTTTCTGAAAATCAGGCCCCTGTAAAGTGTCTGAATATGGAGACCCAAAAACTGCAGCACTCTTGAAAGTTTGGACCATAGTATAAACTCTTCATTTTCAAGCTTTATACAATATGTCCCTGAGGGACTGATTGTGCAGTCATTACTTAGACTAAGTTCTCATTGACCTCAACAGGAGTTTGTTCTGAGTAAAAAATGTGGGATCTAGTCCTTAATTTTGAAATATGCTTACATTGTATTATAGACAAAAATATATATTGCTTGCGAAAATGACGAATGTAATTTTATTATGTAAATTTATTTCTGTGTATATTACCACTTTAGCTGCATTACAAAAGGTGGCATATTGAGTTAATATCACCTAACCTGACCTGGGTACACCTTTTCCCATAGGTAATGAGTGAAGATGAGTAATGGTCTCTCCTCTTAACTTTTGGGGGACATTAGCTCACATCACACAACCTGCACTTTATTTTCCCCAGTTTGGCAAAGTAAATGTTCTCTGTTCAAGAGTTTCTTGGGACTAGAATAGGTGGTTTGTTGCAAGTTATGAATAAGGTCTGCTGGCTGAGCTGTGTGCGGAAGCCTGCAAGCACATGTCTGCATTATCTCTCAGTCTAGCTATAGTTATACTTGTCATTCATGTCAAACAGCATTACATTCACCTAAAGATTATGCTATTAATTTAATCAAATACTGAGCGATGGAACTGCATTTAAAAATGTGCAAAAGCAAATTAAATATATGGCAGATTCAACTGGTTTATAATTCAAATTAAATATTTTTAACAGATTTTTGATATTTCCTGGGATCCATATCAGCCAAACAGAATGGTTAGCTGTGGAGTGAAACATATAAAGGTAAATTGGTTTTGTTGCTTTTATATTTTCATTTCTTAAAGTTTATAAAGTCATCTGATGTCTTGAACTGCTTGCCATCTTTTCTTTCAGTAGGCGGCTTCCTGCCACCCCCAAACCCCATGAACACTATCTAGATTTCTAGGTTTGCAGCCAATTCAACATGATGAGGCAGATTTTCAGAAATACGAAGTGACTGCAGTGCAGGACAGCTTAACAAGCAAAGTATAAACATTTAATGTCTTAATATTTACCAATACTCACTCCCATTTTTGGCTTCTGCCCTCTCTATTCCACCAAACTGCTCATCAAGGTCTTCAGTTATCTCTTCCTAGTTAAGTCTCAATTAGGCATCACTGAAAAGGTCTGAAAGGATTGATGGAGCCCTGCTTCACTTATTCAAGCTAAGAAAATTGCAGAACCATGGATCACTTGATTACCTGTTCTGTTCATGCCCTCTGAAGTACCTGACATTGGCCATTGTTGGAAGACAGGATACTGGGCTAGATGGGCTAAATCAGGACATTGGTCTGACCCAGTATGGCCATTCTTGTGTTATGTTCTTATGAATGAGATAGGGATCCTAACTGCTCAGCCACAGTCTGGACAGAGACTACAAAGAAGGTATGAGAGGAGTCACTCCATGCTGCTGGACATCCTCTTCAGCTTTGGGAGTCAGGTTTCTTAGAGATCCTTGGTTTTCCAGTCCATTTTTTGGCTCAGCTCCCTGCCTTTTCTGTACCTCTGATCTCATGAAACTGGGGAGAGAACCTGAGTACTCCACAGCTCTAGTATTTGTTCCTTTCACACAATTTTGCACAGGAGGCACGTGAGGACCTAAATACATATTTGTAAATTGCCTTCCTGCTGCCTTAATTTGTTGTCTAGTATTAAAATTTAAATAGGACCAAAATTTAAGTAAAATTGAAAGCAAAATGAAAATCCCCTTGAAAGGTTCATATTTTGGATAAAACCTCCTTGGGCTTATGCAAAGCTTGGAGGGAAGTCTCTCACTTTGACAAAGTTTTCTGTTTTCCCCTGTCTTTGAGACGCATCTTTACTAGATGGCAATTATTTCACATGATTAGGGGTGGGAAAAACAGAAGTTTTAGAAAACTTGCTAATCTCTCTAACTCAGGTGGCTGAGAAATTTGAACCCCTAAACTTGCACTATTTTCAAAACTGTGGGGTAGTTTTGGCAGTAGTTATGCTATTTTCTGTGTTCTGCAAGCTGCTTCTCAAAACCTATCTTTCGTTAGCACCTGTGCACTGTTAAAATGGTCATAATTAACCATTCAAACAAACAGATATAGATTAAGGCATGCCAGAAAACTGTGTGTTAAAATGTTTGTGGATTAGGTGTTGGATTCCCATCAAAAAATGTACAAACAGTAGTCCATACTATTTCTGCATATTAAGGTTAGAGGGATGGGGATCACTGCTTGAACTTAGAGGTAGATAAAATAAATAGCTTCTCCTGCTCTATACTATAGGGTAATTACTCTGCATTGTAAAATCAAGATTAATATTTGGGGAGGGAGAAATGGGGAGAGTGTAGTCTTTTCTCTGAGGCCTGGTCCCCACTTAGTCCGGACTTCGGACTAAGGTACGCAAATTCAGCTACGTTAATAACGTAGCTGAATTCGAAGTACCTTAGTCCGAACTTACCGCGGTCCAGACGCGGCCGGAAGTCTCCCCCCGTCGACGCCGCGTACTCCTCTCAGCGAGCTGGAGTACCGGCGCCGACTGTGAGCACTTCCGGGATCGATCCGGGATCGATTTATCGCGTCTTAACCAGACGCGATAAATCGATCCCAGAACATCGATGGCGTGCCGCCGGACCAGCCGGTAAGTGAAGACTAGGCCTGAGCTTCTCTCTATTCAAGCAATCCAAACCATTTCTGAAGTGTACTACAGCTGAGCTTTTGCTGAATGGCTAGGCTGGGTATCAAAGCCAGACCTGCAACCTTCCACATTTCTCAAAGCCTGTGTGCAATTTCAGATGAATAAGTACCATTGACTTTTAAATACATTTAAAAGATTGTGAAGAGCTTTGAGGTCTACAGATGAAAACATATTTAAGAGGTAGGTGTTATTCTTATTTTTCTTATTAATTACTTCACAGGATCAGTTTAATTTAGCTTCCTGAATATGTAGTTAGGTGCCTAAGTTTAGCAAAAGTCTTGGCAAAAGTGACTTGCCACATATAAAATTATCCCTAAGTGGTGCAGCAGGAGGAACAATGTCTGAGTTCTATCTTCTGTAGATACTCAGTCCTGGCAATCTGTGTCCCATAGACAGTTGGCCAGAGGGCCCCAGGCTGGATGGAGTTGAGTCTGTTGCTGAGCTTGCTGTAGGCAGGAATCACAGCTGCTACCTCCTGCCTAGTCAGAAATGCTGGCCATCCACATCAATGGGTGGGGAAGTTGGTGGGGTCAGTGCTGAAAGGGGGACAGTCCCAGTAGCAAGGAAGGGAGACACTCAGCTCCTCCCCCTGGAAGGCACCCATTGGTCAGCTGGGGGAGAGGGGTGCAGATTGGCCAACATTCCCCAGCTCCCAAGATTTAACTGTTGCAGGGACAATGTGGAGCCTCTTCCAGCTCCATTCCAGCAGCCCACCCTACCTATCAGAACTAGGAATGGGAACCCGGCCAGACAGGAGCTGCGGGTCTAGCTGATCGCCTTTTTAGGGAGTCAGGAAGGAATTTTTTCTTCCATGGGCCAATTAGCAGAAGACCAGAGAATCTTTTGGCATCCTTGCAGCATCTTCAAGCCACAGTGGATTAAATAGGAATGCTCTTACTGCCTGACTGAGGTACTGGAGTGATGGTGTTTATTTATCACAACTTGCAGCTGGTTTCTAGTGTGGTTAAAAGAATAAAATGAACGGCTCCAAGAGGTAAAAGACTGGGATTTTGGTGAAGGGCTCATGTGATAGAGGCAGACCTTGTGGCCCTCATAGGCTGAGGTCCCTACCCTGCTGCATCCTCTGTCCCCCACATGGGACTCCGAGAGAGCTGAGTCCTGGGGGTAGGCTGAGGAGTGTCACCCTGCGTTATGTGTTATATGGTAAGGAGCCCTATAATCCCCTCATTGGAGCCAATTAAATGCCTGGTATAGGAGAATATGGGTGATGGACAAGTAGGGCCCCTCCCTTTTGTTAAAGTTTAATAAAAGTTGCAGCCTGCCGCTTTTTTTTAAATTAAATTAAATTAATAGAGATATCCCATCTCCTAGAACTGGAAGGGACCTTGAAAGGTCATCGAGTCCAGCCCGCTGCCTTCACTAGCAGGACCAAGTACTGATTTTGCCCCAGATCCCCAAGTGGCCCCCTCAAGGATTGAACTCACAACCCTGGGTTTAGCAGGCCAATGCTCAAACCACTGAGCTATCCCTCCCCCACATTCCATTCAACTTTTTGTCTTCATTTTGCTGTGGTGTCCACATCAATAGCCCCTGCTGGGGTGGAGGCTGCACTGGATATGCCACCTCCTGCTGAATTATTTTGCTAAACTGTTGTTAATGGGGCAGCAGTTATGAGTTCTAATGACTCTTAAGCTAGGTATAATTTTCTGCCTCCTCTTTCTCCCTCTACAGCCAACCAAAAGTTAGGGTGGGGAGTATAGTGTTCCCTAAGTTTGAAAGCTGTGTGGAAAATGTTCCCCTTCCACACCTATAATTAATTATCTTATCTCCTAGAACTGGAAGGGACCTTGAAAGGTCATTGAGTCCAGCCCCCTACCTTCACCAGGCCCAAGTACTGATTTTTTGCCTCAGATTCCTAAGTGGCTCCCTCAAGGATTGAATTTACAATCCTGGGTTTAGCAGGCCAATGCTCAAACCACTGAGCAATCCCTCCTCACTATGTTAAGCCCCTGTTAAAAGATATGGAAATTGGAGATGGGCCCCAAACCAAAATCCTTGATCCAAATACTTTCAACTCTAAGGAAGTTCATATCAAGATCTGAATTTTGTTATAAATGCCCAAAGCATGTTCTTAATTTGTCTCAGATTACAATCTAATGGTTATAAATGGCTCATCTTCTTGTCTTTCCTGACTTCCTATCAGCACACACTACTGTTGGGCCAAATTCTGAGAGTCTTACTTGATCCTTAATCAGGCAAACTGGATGGGAATTTTACACGAATAAGTAATAAGAGAAGACCTCAGGACTTGGTCTTTAGTTTTATTTATTTTGTATTTCTACAGCCCATAGGTATGTATGGAGCTCTGCAAACAAATGAGACAGGTCCCTTGTTTAAGAAGATTCCATTCTATTACATATCACGCATGAAATGGCAACAGACAAAGTGAGGGTGAGGTTATTAAAAGAATGAGGGTAACAATAATAAAACACCATGAGTTATTTTTCAGTTTCATACATACATACACAAAAAATTGAACTATCACATTGTATATGTGATCTTCAGATATACTGTAGTAGTTTCCCATTCTTTATAAGTTATTTGTAGCATGATGGAACAGTCAGTTAAGAGGCAAGAGTGTCTAGCTCAGTTACTGAACAATACGGAGATACAGGGCCGCCCAGAGGCTTCAGGGGGCCTGGGGCAAAGCAATTTCGGGGGCCCCTTCCATAAAAAAAAGTTACAATACTATATAATACTATATTCTCGTGGGGGCCCCTGTGGGGCCCGGGGCCTGGGGCAAATTGCCTCACTTGTCCTCCCCCCCCCACCCCCCACCCCCGGGCGGCCCTGCGGAGATATGTCTGTAAGATTTGCAAACTGATGTCAAAACAAAAAATGCTGCAGAGACTTCTCTTCATGTATCATTTACATTTAATAGTTTTGGACGTTGTGTGGAAATGCACTGACAGCAAAAAGAGGAATATTTGGCAAAACAGGAGATCTCCAAACTATCCTTTGCTTAGCATGTGCAAAAGAAGATGTCACATACTCTGGTGCTTTAAATGGAGACATCTATGTTTGGAAAGGGCTAAACTTAGTCCGCACAATTCAAGGAGCTCATAGTGTAAGTTGTGTTTTTAATTCTAATTTATGAAAATTAACCTTGTTCACTGAATTGAAGAACTGTAATGGATCTTTGATATTTCAATAGATTCTAATCTGTGTCAAATCATAACCGAATGTATAGTGTTCAGTGGGACTTTATGAATTGTTCACTTTATACTCTGATTATGTAGGTATTTAAGTATTAGCTACAGTATTTTGTTCTACTGACAGAACTGCTGCTGTTGTTTGTTTGTTTGTAGTTTTGACACTGATTTCATGGAACAGACTTAAATGTAAGGTATCATCTTGACAGATTTTAAAGTGGCTTCAGTTCTGAATAGACTAATTGTATAAACATATATTCTAATGTGCTAGTCTTATTTAAAATAGGATTCCCAATATTCTGTACTAAGGTTTTTCATAAAAATGAGATCTTAAGCATAATAAGCATCTTATGTGTTTTTCTCATTAACCAAGGCAATAAGAATATGAGCAAATCTGCTTTACAGTGGAGTTCCTCTTTGGCTTGCTCACATAACATGGAAATGATTTTAAAAACTCTCATTAAATACTAAAAATGTAATTTGAAGCAAACAAAAATCTCAATCTATTCAGTGTAGATGAACATTGGAGCTAAAAAATATCAGAGGCATATTTTACTACTGTAAATGTTTATTTCATATTCCTAAACATTCAACTTTAGTGCCTTAATTAGATTACATATGTTCATGTTACCTTTTGTAACATGTGGATAGGGATTGTTTCCTTAGAGCAGTTTTATAAATCCCCTGAGTAGCTCTTATAGCATATTTCTGGAACCTTGGTAGAAACAACAATTTCGATATATAGTTGTTGCTGAGCCTCAGTAGTTATGAGCCTAAGAAAAACACAGCTTTGCTGACGTATGAAGAATCACAGTAATATTCAAAAATAGAGTTCCATCATGGAATGGGCCACCCAAATACCCCAGGGGGAACTGCTTCAATACAGAAATAACCACCCCCCTCTGACCACACACCCCTAGTTGTCACCTAGCACCCATCACTGGAACCCATATGGGGTATTATCAAACAACTACAACCCATATTTGATGGGGACCCCACCTGGAAATAAATCTTTCCTGAACCCACTCTTCTGGCCTTCAAATAACCTCCCAGCCTTTCCAACCTCCTCATCATACACAAGCTCCCCACAGACCAGGACATACCAGCTCAAAGTGGCACCAGATCCTGCCAGAACAACAGATGCAAAACTTGCAGACATATCTTCCACTACTACAATGATAAAAAAAAAATCCCACAACACACCTTTCAAGATCCATGAGCTCTACACATGCCTATCACAACATGTGGTGTACCTCATTTAGTGCACTAAATGCCCCAATAACAACTATGTGGGTGAACTTGCACAGAAAAATGATAAAAGACAAAAACATCACCTCATCTGTGGGTGAACACTTTTCACAAAGCAATCGCTTTACATTTGACCTATCAGTCCTCATCCCCAAAGGAAACCTGCATAACACTTTCAAAAGATGAGTCTGGAAGCTTAAATTCATAACTTTGCTAGACACTAAAAATCATGGACTAAATAGAAACACTGGATTTATGGCTTATTACAATAATCTATACCCTACTAATGGCCACTTCATCTTGAATGATCCCTTGAAATATGTGTTAACTACTTATGCTAAACAACCTATTCTATCTTGTACTTAGTTGTGACACTCTGATTTAAGTTTCCCAAACCTCATTAAGACCTCTATGTAAGCTTGAACGCTTGTCTCTCTCACCAACAGAAGTTGGTCCAATAAAAGATATTATACTAGAGACAAGGTGGGTGATACATTAGTAAGCATTCTAACAAGTACTGTAAAAATATTTTAATGTAGAAGAACATGGTAATCCATAAATTTTGCCCTTTTTAAAAGTGAAAAAGCAATTCAAACTAAGTAGATACTTTTTGTGCCAACAAAAAATGAAATTCACACTCTTTCAGTTTATATCAGATTCCAAATGATGTTTGAAATGAATTCATGAAACATTGTCTGAGCCATCTCTTCACCTGTAAGAATATTTGTGTCAATTGTTTGCTTGTTTTTGTTTATTCTGGGTGACAATTTATTGTAAGTGTCCCATCGTTTACTTAATACTCTTTTGAAACAACATTCATTAAATTTAATTTATAGTCACATATGTATGCTATATGTATGACATTTATACGAAAGTTCCATTATAATTCACAATCAATGGATTGGTAAGAGAGCACTTGAAATAAACTGTCACCTGTGTGTTTGGTTTGTTTTCTGAGTGGAGAGCGTCTTGTCTTTTAAACAGTATTATCTAACAGTTCTTAATAGTTTGGCCTTTAACAAGAGCATACTCAAACACACTTGGATTTGTTTTTATGTTTAAATTGTTATCAACTTTCAAAACTATTATACTATTGATTAACAGGCTGGAATTTTTAGTATGTATGCTTGTGAGGAAGGTTTTGCCACTGGTGGGAGAGATGGTTGTATTCGGTTATGGGACAACGATTTCAAGCCAATAACTAAAATTGATCTCAGGGAGACTGAACAAGGATACAAAGGTAATACAATTATTTGTGAGTGGATTTTGATATATTTGGATAATGGATGTTACATTTTAATACAATATAAAATTTTAATGCCTGTGCATAATGCCTTTTGAATTTTACCAGACAGGATAGATTATATACAGATTTTTAAACAATTATTTGTTTGACAATAATGTTTTTTAATATCTTTGAGCAGTTTTCATGTTCCATAGTAAAAATAGAAGGGTGCTTTGTCATCTTTTTAACATGCTGTGGAAGTTCAGAACATGATCTACAAAGGTACACTCATCACAAAAGTGTGAGAATGAGGTTACTCATGCTTTCTGAGCACAAGAGGGGGAAGAGAGAGGAAGCCAGTCATTATGACTCTTAGTATTCAATATTTTTCTGTGAGTGCTTGTTCATGTCCATTCCATGTTAGGTATGTGCCCACTCTGCGTACCATTGCTGGAGATTTTTCCCTTAGTGATATCCATTGGGCCAACTCTAGTGCCTGCTGGAGCTGTGCATTCGTGTGCCAGTATAAGGGGCACTACTGGCTATGCACCCTCTCAGTTCCTTCTTACTGCCCATGACTGCCCATGACTGGAATGACCCTTCTTGCTTCAGCAAGATTTTCTTCCCAGTGTTTTTTGGACTCTAACACTTCATTCTTAGTTATCATAGTTTAGTGTATATAGTTTTTGAAATTAGAATTAATGTACATAATTAGCTTCCGTTGTTGAGGGACTCCTTTGCACCATGGGCCAGGCATGCCTCAGTCCCCAGGCTTCAAACCTTGTGTATCCTGTGGCAAACCTATGCTTGTGAGTGACCCACATTCCAGCTGCTTGAAGTGCTTGGGGGAAACTCATCTGAAGGACAATTGCCAGATCTGTCGGGACTTCAAATCCCGCACTAAAAAGGACAGACATTAGGCTGAAGGGTATCCTCATGGAAGCTGCCCTCGGACCAGAGCAGAGCCACTACAATTTGGTGCCGAGCACTTTGGCATGAGTGCGAAGTGCTCCTCCGGCACCAAGCTGGCCCCCCACCCCAGCACCTGGTCAGTGGGTCACTGGCCAATGCAGTGATCTTACTGGAACCCCTGGGATTTTCCCCCGGCACCGGGTCCTCCCTCCCATTGCTCCTACTCAGTGGTTTCCGAGAGACAGGCTTTCACTCCTTCTTAGTCAGCACTGGACCCTGACCCCAGTACTGACCCCAGTACCGATGTTCAGGAGCTGGCTCCAATGGATGTCATTGGGGCTGAGGAAGAAGAGGGAGCTCCTCCTTTGGTGCAAGCCTCCTGCTTATCCTCTCCAGATGAGGCTGTCGTGGGACCAGGTGTCCTCTTCCACAGAATGATTTCAGGGCCCATTGGGACCTTTTGAAGCGGATTGCTGCAAATCTGGGTCTGGAAATTGAGGATCTTAAAGAGACATCACACACCCTTAGTAATATCCTGGATGCAGCAGCTCCATCCAAGGTGGCCTTACCCATCAATGAGGCTGTGATGGGGCCAGTCAAGGCCCTGTGGCAAACTTCTGCTTCTTTGCTCCTCACCTCAAATTGGGCAGAGAAGTAGTATTATGTACCAGCGAGTGGGTTTGAATACTTGTACTTGCACCCCCCCCCCAGTGTCCCTGGTTGTGTCTGCAGCAAACAGGAGGGACAGACAGGGACAGTTGAGCGCTACCCCTAAACAAAAAGAGGTGAAGAAACTGGACCTTTTTGGAAGAAAGATTTATTCGACAGGTAGCCTTCAACTACGTATCTATAACCAGCAAGCTTTGCTGGCAAGATAGGATTATAATCTGTGGGACTCCCTGGCTAAATTTAAAGACTCCCTGCCCCAAGATTCAAGGCAGGAGTTCACTGCCTTCTTGGAAGAGGGAAAAAATATGGCCAGGACCTCTCTCCAGGCAGCTCTGGATGCAGCTGACTCGGCAGCTGGAATAATGGCCTCTATTGTCACCATGAGGCATTCTTGGCTCCAGGCCTCGTGGCTTCCTCATGAGGTCCAACAGTCCATGCAGGACCTCTCCTTCAAGGGCTCCTCTCTATTCTCAGAGCAGACAGTCATGAGACTTCACAGCCTGAAGGACTCAAGGGCCACCCTATGATCCTTAGGCCTTTATGCTCCATCATTTTTCAGAAAGCACTTTGGGCCCCAGCAAACTCCTTGTTTCTCGGTGTCTCCAAGACAAGAGCCCTACAAAAGAAAAGGGAGAGGTTACAATCGGCACCAACCACTCCTGTCCACCTCAACCTCCCAGTTGGGGTCTCAGAGGTACTATGAGGGGTTCAAGCAGGCCTTTTAAAGGTATGCCAGAGGGCGCTATATCGTCACCACTTCAGATCCATTTCCCCTTTTATTTTTGGACTGTCTGTCCCACTTCAGCCCAGCATAGTCATACATAACATTGGACCATTGGGTTCTAAGTACAGTGACAATTGGCTATACCCTTCAGTTTTTATCCCCTCCCTGCCATACACCCCTTTCCATGCCTCTTCAGGGACCCTTCTCACGAGCAACTCCTTGTCCAGGAGGTGCAATACCTCCTACAATTGGGGGCTATGGAGGAGGTTCCACAAGACTTGAGAGAAAAGGGGTTTTACGCCTGATATTTCCTAATCCCAAAGGCCAAAGGGGGCCTCCAGCCCATTCTGGACCGGCGTTGCCTCAACAGATACCTCCCTGGATCCCGGAGATTGGTATGCTGCCCTTGACTTAAAGGATGGATACTTTCACATTTCTATCTTCTGTGGCCACAGAAGATTTCTCAGGTTTGTCGTGGGTCAGCACCACTACTAATTCACCACTCTTCCCTTCAGCCTATCGGCGGCCCCCTGGGTTATCATGAAGTGTATGGTGGTAGTAGCAGCCTTCCTCAAACGGTGAGGCATCTACCCATACCTTGATGATGGCTGATCAAAGGTCGGTCACAGGCTCAAGTTCAGAACAGCATTAGCACAGTCCAAGCCACCTTCCAAGTGCTGGCCTGCTGATAAACGAATGGAAATCAACTCTTGGCCTGGCTCAGGGAATAGAATTTATTGGGGCAGTGCTCAACTCAACTAAGACAGGGCCTTCCTGCCAGAGGCCTGATTCCAGACCATGTTGGACCTGATATCCAATGTCATGGTCCACCCAATTATGACAGCTTGGGTTTGCCTCAAGCTACTGGGGCACATGGTGGCATGTACTTACATGGTTCAACATGCAAGACTGCACTTCAGGCCTCTCCCACTCATGTTTTAAATTTGTTTTTCCAAACCCAGAAGAGATTTTGTCACTCTGTACTGAAATGACAGTGACAAAGACTAGAACTTTTACTTAAACAAGCCAGTAAATACCGAATTATGCTACAGCTATTCTATTGGAAGAAAGTGCTTTGTGTTGAAAAATGTAAAGGGGATCTGTTTACTT